>NC_073344.2:33962500-36362500 GCF_027580225.2 Misgurnus anguillicaudatus
ACGAAACTTGCTCGTATAACTACTCGTCTTAAATAGGAAAAACGTTGATGTGTTTGGTCACTTCTAACTTTATCTCTAAATGGTACCATTGAATGAATGGGGCAAAGCTAAATGCTATCGAAGCGTTGCAGCGCGCTCCAGCGCTTACGTGCATGCACACAGATGATAGAGGGATGTATCAACAATTCTTAGTTAAGGTAATAACATATTTTAATATTGAAATTGAGTAGACTATTCCTTTAAATCTTGGTAATATTGCATATCTTTGTATTGACTGAGTCAGGCCATATCAAAAATTGAAATCAATGTGAAATCAATGGTTGTGTCTGAAATAGCCACCCCCATACCTTCATTAACTATTCCCTACATTAGTTCGCTAATATAATCCACTTGAATAAGTGAACAAAAACGAGTGAGTGAATTCAGACACTATGGGTCGGAAGCACTACGGGTGCCAATTTGATTTGGAATGCGTCTTACAGTGAAGGGGTAGTGGTTAGCTGTGCATAGATGTATGCATATATTCGTCATTTGAGAGCTCCACATATGTAGGAGGCGTTCGCCATATTAGAATGGGTCTGATTATGTCACTCACAGCTTTTCAGGATACATTTCCGATCCTCTGGTTGTAAATCCTGCAGAAATGTATATTCCCGAAAAAATTGGATAACTTTTCACAGGTGAGAATGTGTTGTTTTTATGTATGTATTAACTTAATATTAAAGATTTTTAAAATACAGTAACTTTTAAATGTACTTTAGTGTTAGATAACGCTTTCAGCTTGGTGGCATTCTGTAAGCAGTTATAATATTTGGATCTAACATAACATTTGATAATCATACAGGCTTATCACTATGGTTGTGGGCGCACAGTCATCTTGCTTTCGTGTGTTCACGAACCAACTTGACAGGGTTGCCAGATTTGCGTAGCAAGCATATCTATCCCAATGACCTTTTCCCAAATACCAAAACGTTACTTTCATAAATAAAATAGTATCACTTTAATACTGAAAGCTGAAGAACAAAAATCTCACACATTTAACCCGCGGGAAAAACAATCTATATAAACATTTTTAAAGTAATTCGACTCCACAGGAAACCACAGACTTGGCAACACAGGTCTACATATCGCCTTGAACCATTACAATATGGACTTGCATAAGAAATAGAAACAGCTGCTAATGACTTATCTATGTATGTTGAGTGCATATCGTTTGTATAGTCATTTCTACGGTGCATTATGGGATTGAATAAGTGCACTTGATAATGTCCACTATAATTTCGGACACCACAACAAAATGGTTGTTCCGTCAAATAGTGCGCTATTTTGGACACAGCCAACTTTGATGCTCCTAATCCCACAATTAGATTATGAGACTTTGACCTGAATTTCACAGACAGGGTCACAGTTTACTACACATTGCTCCTGGTTAGTGTGTACATTAAAGGGTAGATGTCACAATAATTTTTTAAGATGTCAAATAAATCTTTGGTGTCCCCAGAGTACGTATATGAAGTTTTAGCTTAAAATACCATATAGATAACAGGGTTTCCCGCAGAATGTTTGTTAGTTAAAGGAATAGTCTACTCATTTTCAATATTAAAATATGTTATTACCTTAACTAAGAACTGTTGAATCATCCCTCTATCATCTGTGTGTGTGCACGTAAGCGCTGGAGCGCGCTGCGACAGCATTTAGCTTAGCCCCATTCATTCAATGGTACCATTTAGAGATAAAGTTAGAAGTGACCAAACACATCAACGTTTTTCCTATTTAAGACGAGTAGTTATACGAGTTTGGTGGTACAAAATAAAACGTAGCGCTTTTCTAAGCGGATTTAAAAGAGTAACTATATTTTATGGCGTAATAGCACTTTTGGGAGTACTTCGACTCGCCTGAAAAGTCCGCTCCCCTTCTCACTCTCATAATGGGAGAGGGAGGGTGTTACTGCGCCGAGTCGAAGTACTCCCAAAAGTGCTATTACGCCATAAAATATAGTTACTCTTTTAAATCCGCTTAGAAAAGCGCTATGTTTTATTTTGTACCACCAAACTTGCTCGTATAACTACTCGTCTTAAATAGGAAAAACGTTGATGTGTTTGGTCACTTCTAACTTTATCTCTAAATGGTACCATTGAATGAATGGGGCTAAGCTAAATGCTATCGTAGCGTCGCAGCGCGCTCCAGCGCTTACGTGCACACACACACAGATGATAGAGGGATGATTCAACAGTTCTTAGTTAAGGTAATAACATATTTTAATATTGAAAATGAGTAGACTATTCCTTTAAGGTGGTAGGGTTTGACGAGTGGGCGGGGCAGAGGGCGTGGCAATCAAAGGGGTGGGGCGTATGCGTTATGATAAAAATTAAAATATTTTTATTTAAAACACTCAAATAAAACTTAATTTTGAAGAAACTATGACAGAAAATAACCACATACTAGATTATTAATGAATTAAATGTTTTTAACAGATACCTCTAACGGGAATAGCGGCGTGATGAAGTGAAACTAAAGGGTTGATAAACACAAACTGAAGCAGATGTTGTAGAACGTCAGGCGAACGATGATAGATGGCGCAAAAATTGGAAAAACTGATTATTTCACACTATTAATTACATTTATCTTAAAGGAGTGTAACTACTGTAGCATGTAAATAATGCACTTAAATAACGTGAGCAAGAGCGCTCAACAATTATATCTAATCAACAGGCACGTGAAACCTAGCTAGCAGGTTGCTCAAACAACAAAATCACCAGCTAACTTACTTTAAATTTGCAAGAACTATAGACTAATACAATAACAGGCTTAAATAACCCCAAAACATAAGTACACTTACAGTTCTCACGAACACGCGTTTTATCAACTGCTATGCATCTCATTTCCGCCGTGTGGCGTGCGTGCACGCTCGCGGTGTGAAGCGCGTAGGCCTACGCGCTATTCTCCGAGATGCACTTGACAGCCTTTTGTGCAGCTAATTTTTTTTTTTATTTTGGACCTAGTTAAGGCGGTAATGAAATGGGGTGCGGAAACCCTGGATAATTTATTATAGCATGTTAAAATTGACACTTTGTAGGTGTGTGCAAAAATGTGCCGTTTTGGGTGTGTCCTTAAAAATGCAAATGAGCTGATGAAATGATGGTGGTTTGTTGCAATTGAAACTCAATTGTGCTGTCAATTATTTTTGTTCTTTCTCTCTGCACTAAATGGCAGTGCAGTGGTTGGATAGTGCAGATTAAGGGGCAGTATTATTATAAGATCCCCTTATGACATCATTAGGAGTGCCAAATTTCAATTACCTATTTTTTCACGTGCTTCAGAGAAAGGTTTACCAAAATAAAGTTACTGGTTGATCTTTTTCACATTTTCTAGATTGATAGAAGCACTGGGAACCCCATT
The DNA here is from genome assembly GCF_027580225.2 of Misgurnus anguillicaudatus. Classification (NCBI taxonomy): domain Eukaryota; kingdom Metazoa; phylum Chordata; class Actinopteri; order Cypriniformes; family Cobitidae; genus Misgurnus; species Misgurnus anguillicaudatus. Next base: position 33,965,900 of record NC_073344.2, read on the forward strand.
ATAGCACTTAAACATGGAAAAAGTCAGATTTTCGTTATATGTCCCCTTTAAACTAAATGTTAAACTGAATATTGTCCAGCAGGAAAAGCGCATTCTCTTGACTTATGAACTTCAGATGTAAACTCACAAGCCTTCGAAAATTTAACAGCTAAGTGGTTCAACGGTGCAAGATATGTTTATTTAAAATCTGTCTGAAAATCACAAATATTGCAATATTCTGTAAACATCATCCTTTCTCTGGCAAAACCTTAACATTTAAATGTCTAAATATTTAGATTAGAAACTCTACTGGCTAGTTACTTCTGCAAAGAACGCCAGCAGGAGCATAGCAACCATTAAAATTATGTATTAGTCATTATGCAATAGCAATATTGAGAGACGGTTCACAAATACAACACACAAATCTCAGCTTGTATTCATCATGACATCATCTGACATCATCATGCGCATGAACTTCACTAGCAGATATGAGAAAGGAGATGTGGTTCCACCGCCAACATAAATTACTGTAACATTTTGGCCATGGCAGTCAATGCAGGAGGAACCCAACAAGCTAAGCAACTTAAAGTGATTTCAGCTATATTACAAGTGGGACCTTCTTAGGTTTTAGGTCAAATATCCCCGCAACCTCAGCCAGTGTGGGCGTCGGCCAAATTCCATCTTTTTCGAATGAATGAACCTATGTGCCAAGTTGCGTAATTTAAAAAAGCTACAAATGATTTCAATGCATTATGCTGAAAATAGTTAACATAAATACGTGTGAAGGTGAGTTTCTCTAACATTTATGTTGCTTTTCAGGACAAGGGACATGTTTACAATCTTTTGGGTGTCTTTAAAGTATACATAATCACTGATATCTCCCTTTAATTCTGGGATGGATAACTGGGGGGACACACTCAGAAATGTGCCACCGCCCCCCTGGGCTATTCATGCTAACTTAAACAATTGGAGAAAGTTTGCGTGTGTAAGAGAATATTCTGAGCATGTATAGGAAAGGCTGGGGCTAGTTGTCACACGACTCAAGTAGGTCTTTTCGGTTTTGAATGAATGCTTGTTTTCTTTTCTTTGGCATTAGCATTTAGTATGTCAGATTCCAATACCTAACTCTATTCAAATATAAAATAAATAACTTCACTGACATACATTAATTTAGGAGTTAATTGTATAATGAAGATGGATTTTAAAGGCGGGGTGCATGATTTTTTAAAAAACAATTTGGAAAAGGAAGTTGGGCCGACTACCAAAACACACTTGTAGCCAATCAGCAGTAAGGGGTGTGTCTACTAATCGACATTGCTGCCTGGGTTGGGTATGTGTGGGGCGGGTCTATAAAAAGAAGGTCCAGATTCTATTGGGGTAGGGGCGTGTTTGTTTAGGTGATTTTAAATGTCAACATTGGCTTTCAGAGATCATGCACACCACCTTTAACAGAAGTTCGAACTGTGTATTGAAGACAAGGATATTGTCATAAAATAGTCACAACTGTATGGGTGCAAGTTGTCACACGTTTTTTTAAAGTGCACCTATTTCATTGCTAAAAAACAACGTTATTTGTGATTACGTGGTTTATGGTTTAAAAAACACATTATTTTCCACATATCATACATTTGATTTCACTCTCTTCCTGAAACGCACGGATTTGAAAAGCTCTGTGTCCCTGATTGGCCTGCTAATCTGTACGTTGTGATTGGCCTGAATACCTCTGACGTCAGCCGGAAACGTGACGCTCCTTACCATGTTTAAAAGATTCCCAGCAAACATTGGATGGCAATGTCGTTGGATTTTCATTTTGGAACTATTTTTCAACCATGACAGGACATGACGGAGGGATGTATTTTCAACGGTAATCGGACGTCCAAATGTTTGCTGGGTTCTTTCACAATGCAATGCTAAACAGGAGGAATTATGATAATGTCGGTCTTGTCTACATCACCAATCCCAGGAAGTAAACTGTTGCCTACAATCCGTGTGTTTGTTGTAGTCCTTAAAAAGATATTTACATTGGAGACGATAACTCATGTCATCATTTGCTTTGGGGTATGTACCTTTTGCATATCGTTAACATGTACTAATACACACTTACACACCAAAGGAAATTTAAAAATGTGAATCGGACAATAGGTGCTCTTTAAAGCAACACTATGTAGTTTCCATGTAAAAATGACTTACAGCTCCCCCATGTGGTTGAAAAGCGCAACAGTGCCTGGTATCAGACACTCTTCTACAGGCAGGGGGAGGGCTGTGTTTCCTACCCACCACCTCCACTTTCAGAGTGTGCTTGTAGCAGCTAGGAGGCTGCTCAGGTTGCAGCAACAGTACAATTTGTCCAGTTAAAAGTTGTTCTATCACTGAAATAATTTTAGAGACATTATTTAAAGGTAAAAAAACTACATAGTGTTGCATTAAGGTCCCACTGTGGGGAAAATCAGGTTTTTATTGTTTTTTATATGTCTTTGTTGTGTTTTTAAGACAAACCATGTGCAAATTCTTCATTCAACACCAATGCTAAGTATTTTCTCCATATTCCGCTTTAAAAATGCATTGGTTTCCAACGTCACAATGTAACCAATCAAATCAACAAAGCTGAACGCCGGGATCATAATTGCCCATTCTGACAATTTACCCCATATAGTGTTGTATATACACTATTGGACCAAATTTTCACTGAGATGTGTATCTAATGAACTCTACATTTTAATCTGTGCAATAGTAGTATTGTAAAGCATTTTATTATCAATTGAAAAATATAAGTGAAAAGTGTGACAATCTGTTATCCCGTTCACCCACATTTGTGTAACCACCTCTGTGCCTATAACAGAAATTGGATGAATATAAGTATGTGTGTGTACACTGATCGTACAGTGTATGCATGGTGTTCACATGCAAACACATACAAGGTGCATAAATATAGATGCAAATAACACAAAACACAGAATTTGAACATCATACCCATGCATACTCGCATGACATGGATGCCCACAACACAAACAGAGCCTACATCTCACTTGGTTGAGCATTGAATTACCAATTCAAAGATTATAGGTTTGATTCCAGCATCACACACTGTATATGCTGATAAAATGTATAGCTTAAACGTATTGTAAATCGCTCTGAATTAAAAACGTCTGCCAGATGCATACATATAAATGTTAACTGGCTCATGTTGCCAGGCGAACCAAAACTAGGTCAGTGTTAAGGGTCACAGTTCGAGAGTATCTGAAGTGCATATAATCACTGTAAATGCTACAGCTGGTGAAGGTGTCAGGTTGGACACATGAGCAGGGGCTTGGCTGGATGCAGCACCGGAGACGTGAGGGCACTTTGTGCATCTCTCCGCGAGAAAATCTTGGTGAAAAACCTTTGTATAGCACATGCAGTAGCGAGACTCTCAGCTGTTCGTACGAATCAACAGGCTTCAGAAACATGAATCAATGTCACGACCGACAAAAGGCTGTGCCACTCCCGCGCCAGCCGCGAAGCGCAATACCCGGCGCGTCCAGAGGCGATAGTAACGTAATTAGGGAATGTGTTGAAGGTGCGAGAAAAAGTGACAGGTGAAGACCTATTTATTTCAATGGGGATTCCTCCCTCTCGTGCACAATAACCTAGACACGCCGTGTATAAGGGCGTTAAACGTGCCAAAGCTGTTGTCTGCATGCATTTATAATTATCACACTGGTTTTTAAGGAACGCATCATCATGCATATATGTGTTACATACTATACCTATACGATGTGATAAATGGGATGGGTGTGTTGCATATTCAAATAAACTGACACTGAAACATAATAGGACATGAGGATTTGGCTTACGCTGCTACCTCGATAACTCTATGTGTAACTGTGTAGATGGATAGATACACCCGGTAACCAATTTCACAATCATCCATACACTACACATCCATAAGAACAAAAGCATATGCACGATTTTTACATGCAAATCTACCTGTTTTGAAAAACGGGTCCGTGTCCGGATCGTTCGGTCCATCCTCAGCCCCCTCGGCAGAATTCATCATTGCCATCATTGCAGAATATATGTGTGTTCCCACTGATGGTGCTAATAAAACGGCGGATCTGAGTAATCTATGTGTGAAGATCACCGGAGCGCGTGGCCGTCTCCATTTGCGAGCGCTCGTGGTTGTAGAATAATGACAATGATGCGCGAGGTCCTGCGCGCGGCGATACTGTAACCAGCGCTCCACCGGGCGCTATTGTTTGAAGGCTGACCGCCTCTGCGAGACGACCGCTGAGGGAACCCCGACGCAAAGACGCGTGAAAAACGCGCACGCGATGTTAAAGCACTTCTCGTAAAATCCTTTATTCATTCGGCCGTAGTATATCCCTCCATCCGCGCGACGTTTCACCGAAGCCAGCGTACTGTACTGTAGATATAATGGCAGCGCTCCCCCACACCGCTTACAAATTGCCTACCACAATGGGTTTCCACACAGTATTACAGAAGAAACAACGCACGAAATTCAAGGAAAAATTTCGGTTTCGGAATAGTAGATTTGGCACGTGAGGGGGGTTTCTTAGTGATGCTGCATGGAGGACTGGAGCAAGCAATCTGTCCCCCTGATGCGCTCCGGCGCTTCTAAATAATGGGGTGTGTGTGGGTTTTCAAGAGGCCGGAGAACCCCTACCATCACCATACGGTCCTGTGTAGGAGAGGCGTATTAATTATTAGAATCAAGGAACTGGTCTGAAATAGTTTTTTATATGCATTTTTTAAATGAAAAATGTACAGAATTTATCGAAATGGTTATGTTTTCACAAAGCATGCAATCTCATTAAAATACAAGGTTATTGACTTTACATTTATGCAAATGCTTTTATTCAAACCGTCTTATTACAGTGCATGCGCGCGCGCGCGTGTGTGTTCTCTGGACTCGAAGCCTCGAACCTATGACCTTAGATAATGCAATGCTCTACTAAGCTACATGAAGACTTACAAGTGCTGTTTCTTTTATAAAAATACAAATTTTAATGTATAGTTGACATTGTAACAAAACTATGCAGTATGTATATTAGGATAGCTGTTTTACGATAACTTAAATTGGCAGAAATCTTTATTTTTTTCTTTGCCAATCAGCGCCCTTGTCAGTCACCACGCCCCCTTAGAAATGAGCCAAGAACGTTTATTTAGATATCACAAGTATGTTTGAACTTTGGCACAATTGTGTTGTTCCTGGAGGTTAAATACTCTGTTGGCTCTAACCAGGAAATTTGGTCTTCCTGTGATTCATATTTTGCTCAGGGAGGTTTCAACATGTCTAGAAAACAAACGCTTTTTGGTTTTGACAAGTGCTGAATGACGCCGTTAACAAAAAAAACAAAAAAATATTTTTTAGTTATTTTTAAAATTATTTATTGTTCAACAACTGTAATAGTTTCTTAGAGATCATATGCACTAAATTGCTGGCTCGCAGATGGTAGGCTCGCTGGCGCCCTCGTGAGGAATTATGACGTCATAACAACCGCAGTGATTTCTATATTCAGTATTTGGTAGTTTGGCATTCTCTTTGAAAAAAATCTTAAGTAGGTTATGTATTAAGCTAGTTATCTTTTTAATTTTACTTTTCTCCAACATCAAATGAGTTTTGTTTGTGGTTGGTCTAGACATGGCTGTAAGTCCAAGGTAGATGTTCATACCTCCAGATCTGTTATTTATTCTCAAGGGATGTACCAAGGATGCCATCAGAACACAACCAGAGGACATCACTGACAGGGCAACTCGGTAGAGAGAAATCAAAGTTTAACATCACTTTATGTAGATACATTTAACCTGCTGAGAAAGCAAAATGCAACCCTTTAATTCATGAAAAATTCATGAGAAAGAATTCATATTCTTCAGACTATGCACGAAAAGTCTGTGTCTTCAAGATACGTTACATCCTTAATCCAGGGAAAACTGTCAGATGAACTCCAACACTTGTTCAACGTCGACTGTTTTGATGAAAAACTTGGCTGGATGAGATTCTTTGCTCTGAATTGCAGCTGTCTGGGTGAATAAAAACAGTAAAATCATACACCAGGTTACCTGACTCATGCATTTATTTGGTTGATTACTGACTGTGCAATTGAGGAAATGAATTATGCAAAATATGCTGATCGTTGTTAACACAAAAAGTAATTTTGCTTTTGTATTCAATCAAGAATATCATGGCCCATAGTTGGTTTATTCTAAGCGATGACCTCACCTGTGTTCAGCCTGATGCTTATTTGCCATTTGAAACGTTTAGTGACCTGGATCGAGAGGTTTCCCAAACTCAGGTTGACACATTTAAGGGTGAGTTAAATGTCATCTGCTGCTGTTTGTATAAGGGCAGGGGCCCAACTGTCCTCCACAAATTTCATAAATTGGCCCTATGAATTTAAACAGTGGCACTTATCTCATTTCTTAAACAGATGTAGTTGTTCAACACATATTTATAAAGACAGATTATACAAAATAATATAAAAATTGATCTACAAGAACTACGACCCCATATTTCTGTCTACATAAACTGATTTATGAGTGTGTTTTGGTCACTTCCCCGATTAAACCTTGCTATCTCTCTCTCTCGCGCGCGTTCTCTTTCTCTCTCGCTCTTATCACAGGAAGGCGATGATGGTGTCTGATTTCATCAATAGTCATAAAGTGTGTTTGGGATGAGCATCTAATGGCATATTGAGAGGAAGAGCTCTAAATGTAACCTCATCTACCCATTTCCTAAGAGACACCAAACACCCAGGTCGAAAACTAGTGTTCGGCGTTCTTCTCTATCATAAGACTGGGCATGAGGCAGGCTACCTGGCACTTTGCCCTCAAATGTGGTCATCGAGTACACCTGTAACAAATACGGTTTAGGACACCACTTATGCTAACTGACACCCAAATAATCTAATTACAGCCATATTAAATGAAATACTGACAAATCTACTCCTATCACAGATCCTCGGTTTGTGTAATGATGGTCTGTTAGGCTGTAAGCACATCAGTCAAGGGTCCATGGACCCTTAGGAGACCATGAAGATGTATTTGTAGCCTTTAGTGACAGCGGATTAATGAAAGATGTGTTGAGATTCCTTAAAATATTTACATTTATAATATATATAAGTAATTTGCAAATGATGAAGCATTCAACATTATATTTAATAATTTACTAAAATATTTAATAATTACTTTATTATTTAGTATAGTAAGCTGTAGGCTTCTGCATTATATTAATTATAGTATGCTACATTCTGTAGCAATGTGAACTGAGTAAACTGAATTAATAAACTGTAGCAAATATAGTAGTACACTTTAATATTTACTATGATAAGGTTAAAAACACTACAGTATTTAGGATTATTACTACAGTTTACTATGGTAAATACTAAAGTATACTAACTTACACACGTGGGATGAAAGAAACAAATGTGTAACGTTACGTGGTAAATAAACAATTAAAGCCAAGCAAACCTTTCCACTTAAAGCTCTGTGTCAATTTTAAGACGTCTAAAACTTACGCGCGGGAAAATTATGTTACAAAACCGCGAATTTTCAGTAATGATAGATTATTTGACGGCTTCATCTCCATAGAAACACATTTCTGGCGTTCAAATCAGCTTTCGTGGGCGTTTACCATGTCTGTGGAAACCATAGGCTATCGTATAAATGATTGACATATCTGTAGACCAATAAAGAAAAAAACCTGTGACGCGAGTTACTGTGATGCACCAATGAAAATTCGAATCAACAACCATCTGTATTTTAATTGGTCAGCAGCCCTCGGCTTCCGTTTTGAAAGGCAAACTGGACGATTGCATGGTGGCAGGAAGAGATTTGTTTAGCTTTTTATTCATCCCCTATTTTTTATTAGTGCATAATGATTTTGGAGTCAAACCCCGGCGTAACTATAGAAAAACAACGGTAAACTTTATTAGCGTTTTATTATAACAAGAAATTATGACATATGGTGCATAGTATATAAACTTGGTGCATTTTACAAATTCAATTAAAGTTGACTTGGATCTCAAATGGCAAGACAAGGAATTTCAAGACCAAAGGTATTGAACTAATGTATTTGTTTTTACTTAAACTCTTAAGCAGCGTTTTATGCATGCTCCCTAACTCCCTACGTGCGTCTTGTGCAGGTGGTCTCATCAGGCAGGCTTACAGGCTCTGGAAGGGGACACATTTACAAAAAGAGGTAAAAGAAATCCTGATCACATTGCATCCGTTGCAGACCATTTTAAGCTAACGTTAATTGAATTTTATTTAGGGTTACTGGGAGATCTCTGCCACCTCTTGAACCTGCATATTCCCTTTATTCTACGGATTCAGAAGATCAGGTGATAAATTACACATCTTTCAAAAGTCTTATGAATTGCATAGAGGCTATATGACATTAAGATTCTAATTTGCAAACTTATCCAGGTGACAACAATACACAAGGGACTAGATCGATGTGCTGCTTTACTAAATGGGATACTTGAAGCTGAACAAGCAGGTCGGATACTTATATTATATGCACAGTGAGATTTTCATTTAAACATTTAGCCATGGTAAAGTAATGACAAAATGAACACATAACAGAATCAAAGCCGAAATCACCAGGAGCGAAGACCACCTTTAAAGCCAAACCCAAGAATTTGTCAAGAAAAACAGTGACAGACAAAAAACATGAGAGGAAGACAGGCCCTCATGCAAAGAAAAAGCCAGGTAATGGTCCCTAAATTCAGTATAATTCAATATTTTATCTAAGAAGTCTTTTGTTGGATGTGTCTTGTACATTTGAAAAAATAATGTTACATTAAGATTTTTATCTTCTGTGGATTTTTGTTTTCTTTTGATAATCCCTAGTATGATTAAGCTTATTATGATTTTAGCGGCACAATAAAAACAAACTAAACCGCTGAGGAGTTGAGTGAGAAAGAAAATAACATCTTTGATGTGTCAGTCATTCTTAATACTTGCATCTTGAGATTGATCTGTCATTCATTGAAAACTTCACACGTTGTTGGAGGGTTTGATCATTCTTTGCTCAAAGTTAAGAATATTTTTTTGGGTGAATAATAAGATCAACAAAAATATGTGCTTTCGGCCACACACTTTTTTTCCAATGCCAACCCATACACACTACAGTTGTTTTAACCCAACATAATTAATGACACTACCCTATATCTCAAGATCAAGGTCACTGTGCAATAAAGTAAGCATAAGTACATCAACAGACATAAATACAATATTTTACAAGACAAAACATACACATAGATACTGTAAATGGCTGCTACAACGATAATCCTTACTATAATAATTCTTTTAAGTAAGATTAACCTTGTTATGATAAATACGTAGTATAATCATAGTTAATATGATTAACCTCAGTATGAAACTTAGTATGATATTCCTTAGTATGATAATCCATACTATGATTTATAGTTAGTATGATAATCAGTACTATGATTATTACAAAGTATGATGTACTTTGGTATAATAAATACTTCGTATGATAATCTTTAGTATGATTAACCTCAGTATGATACTTAGTATGATTTACCTTAGTATGATAACCTGTACTATGATTGATACTTGGTATGATTAATACTTAGTGTAATCAACCTTACTATGATAATCTAAACTTTGATTAATACCAAGTATGATTAACCTCAGTATGATTACTTAGTATGAAAATCTTTCGTATGGATAACAATCCATACTATGAATAACCTCCGTATAATACTTTGTATGTTAATCCTTAGTATGATTTACCTCAGTATGATAATCCATACTATGATTAATACGTAGTATGATTAACCTTAATATAATAAATACTTGGAATGATAATCCATACGAGGATACGTAGTATGATTAACTTCAATATAATAAATACTTGGAATGATAATCCATACGAAGATTAATCCCAAGTATGATTAACCTTAGTATGATAATGATTAGTATAATAATTCATAGTATGATAAATCCTTAGTATGATTAACCTCAGTATGATACGAAGTATGAAAATCTTTTGTATAACTTACCTTAGTATAATTATCCATACTATGATTAATACCAACTACGATTAACCTCAGTATGATTGATACTTAGTGTGATTAACCTTAGTATATGAATACTTTGTATTAGGGATGCATATGAATTAATCGCGATTAATCTATAGCAGAGTAAAAGTTTTTGTTTACATCATATATGTGTGTGTACTGTGTATAATAACTTTGTATAGTTAATAAATGCACACACATGCATGTATATATTTAAGCAATGTTTACATGTGTATATACATTTGTATATTTATGTATAATTTATATTATATATAAATATAAATACTTAATATATAAATATATTTTTTTCTTAAAATTATACATGCATGTGTGCATATTTATATATACATAATTATTATACACAGTTCACACACATATATGATGTAAACAAAAACTTTTATTCTGCTATAGATTAATCGCGATTAATTGATATGCATCCCTACTTGGTATGATAATTTTTCGTTTGATCAACCTTCGTATGATAATACATACAATGATTAAAGGCGGAGTCCATGATGTTTGAAAGCCAATGTTGATATTTGAAATCACCTAAACAAACACGCCCCTACCCCAATTGAATCTGGACCTTCTGTTGATAGACCCGCCCCACACATACGTAAACCGGCATTTGATTTGATTTGATTGGCTATAAGTGTGTTTTGGTAGTCGGCCCGTCTCCTTTTCCAACGCGTTTTTCAAACATCGTGGACTCCGCCTTTAACTTTAGTATGATACTAAGTACGATTTACCTTAGTATGATAATCCTTAGAATTATCATACTAAGGTAAATCATACTAAGGATTATCATACTAAGGTAAATCATACTTTCTATGATCAACCTTTGTATGATAATCCATAGGAGGATTAATATGAAGTATGATTAACCTTAGTATGATAAATAATTAGTATAATAATCCATAGTATAATAAATCGTAAAAAATAAAAAATGAATAAATAAATAAATAAAAAATGATAATTCTTAGTTGGATTTAGCATACAATACAAAGTATGAGTAACCTTAGTTTGATAGTATGATAATTCATAGTATGATAAATCTTAGTATGATTAAAGGCGGGGTGCATGATCTCTGAAGCCAATGTTGACATTTGAAATCACCTAAACAAACACACCCCTACCCCAATAAAATATGGACCTGCTTTTGATAGACCCGCTCCACACATACACAACCGAGGCAACGATGTCGGTTTGTAGACATGCTTCTTACTGCTGATTGGCTACAAGTGTGTTTTGGTAGTCTGGCCTACTCCCTTTTCCAAAGGGTTTTTCAAAAATCATGCGCCCGGCCTGGTATGGTAATCTTTAGTATTATAATACTTTGTATTGTAAATCAATAATGTAATTTATCTTAGTATGACTAATATTATTTAGTATGATAATCTTTAGAATAATTAAAGGGATAGTTCACCCAAAAATTTAAATTCTGTCTTAATTTACTCATACATATCTTAAGATATACACCAGTATTGTATTTTGTTTGGTATGTTTGTAAAAACTGCTTAAATGTCCAAATATAACTAAGGCCTAGTCCTGGATCAATCTAAACCCTGTCCGGGAAACCACCCCTAAATGAATGACAAATACTGCAAAAGTGCAAACTGCTGATTAAAAACCTTAAGCTTACATTTCTTAGTTCCAGTGCAAAAGACGATTCTGTCTGCCAGCTTGAACGCCGGGATCAGAGGAGTACATGATACAGGACAGGCCACTATAACAAAAGCAAAACAGACTCGGCCACACCCATTTCCACCGGCCCACTCGCAGCCTGATAACAATAAACTCGCTCATTTGGGTAACAAAACACACTCTACAACAACTGACCTTGAATAATTGTCTTTAATAATGTTCATAATCTATGACCATGAATGAAATTGTTCATTTCACCAGTGCCCTGATATGATCTCTATCCTGTTTGTTCATCTTTGTCCAGGTGGGGTTCAGACATCCACTGTGTTTAACTGTCGACTGACTCAATCCACACCTGCATTCAGCCCACAGAGACCTGGTTCAGCACAAAGTGAACCTGTATGTCTATGATTATATTATTACACCAGAGATTTAATAATGGCAGTGCACTAACATTGTGTAGGCATGATGTGATAAATTTGCATCGACAAGCAAGAAGATCTTTGATGTTTAATGTGGGATTTTGGGCTGATGAGATTTTCATTGTGGGCTGGAGACGAGTAACCCACCACGTTGCTGCAGTTATAAATCCCAACCAAGTGATTATCAAAATGCTGAATTGCTTGTCACGATCATGAATGGTTAGGATAGAAACTCAAATTTACATGAGAGAGATTTTATTGCTTAACTGCATCGCTTTCACTACCTGGATCTTTCTTTCTCTCTCTCTCTGTTGTTTAGTGTGTGCAAAACCGCAATAACCCATCCGAGGAGTTTGATCATGCCAACCCAACTCAGTTTTCCTCTTCTTTGCCCATGCCACGAGCAATCCAAAAACAGTGTCCAGTCATTGTGCAGTCTTCTTTCCAAAATGGACATTGTGTTCCTGTAGAACAAGGGGTACCTTTGACCACGGCCCCAATCTGTGATGATTCCCAAATGGGATCTGTAGGGTCAAGCGTCCCTTTGGCATCGTCCACTGGAAACTTAAGCTGCCCTTCGATGGAAGTGCCAGGAACACAGGTGCCCGTACAGGCCCATGTTACCCAGGCTCAGTCTAGTACAATTGGACAACAGCCGATGATTTCCAAAAATCAGGAGAGGATTTTTTCAATGGAGAGTTCAAATGAGAGTTGTGGTGGTACCAGTGCAGAGGAAGACAATATACATGACGTGGTGGACACCATGCCTGTCAGGGATATCAGCAAGGAGAAAAGCACAGATTTGAATTACAGTCCTGAGAAAACCACCAGGAAGGTTATGACTGTCAGATATCTGCTGGGAGAGCTAAAGACCCTTGTCGCCAATCAGGGTAAGAATGTTGCTATTAGTGTTGTTCATAGGGAATTTTTTTAAAGTATTAAAGGAATAGTCTACTCATTTTCAATATTAAAATATGTTATTACCTTAACTAAGAATTGTTGATACATCCCTCTATCATCTGTGTGTGTGCACGTGGGCGCTGGAGCGCGCTCCGACGCTTCGATAGCATTTAGCTTAGCCCCATTCATTCAATGGTACCATTTAGAGATAAAGTTAGAAGTGACCAAACACATCAACGTTTTTCCTATTTAAGACGAGTAGTTATATGAGCAAGTTTGGTGGTACAAAATAAAACGTAGCGCTTTTCTTAGCGGATTTAAAAGAGGAACTATATTTTATGGCGTAATAGCACTTTTGGGAGTACTTCGACTCGGCGCAGTAACACCCTCCCTCTCCCATTATGAGAGTGAGAAGGGGAGCGGACTTTTCAGGCGAGTCGAAGTACTCCCAAAAGTGCTATTACGCCATAAAATATAGTTCCTCTTTTAAATCTGTTTAGAAAAGCGCTACGTTTTATTTTGTACCACCAAACCTGCTCGTATAACTACTCGTCTTAAATAGGAAAAACGTTGATGTGTTTGGTCACTTCTAACTTTATCTCTAAATGGTACCATTGAATGAATGGGGCTAAGCTAAATGCTATCGAAGCGTCGCAGCACGCTCCAGCGCTTGCGTGCACGCACACAGACGATAGAGGGATGCATCAACAGTTCTTGGTTGGGGTAGTAACATGTTTTGATGTTGAAAATGAGTAGACTATTCCTTTAAGCTCTGACAGTTTACTAGTATGATGCAGTTTGTAGTATGATGTAGTATGCAGGCTCTTACCTTGCTTCATTTCAGTCTTCTCTGTTCGTATCTCCAGATCTGATTTATGAAAAGTGATATCCTATTTCAAACTTGAGAGATGGATGTCTGATTTACTTTCAGTAACAAAATCAAAAATGGAGCACTTAGTTGTTCCTGGGGTCAAAGACGCATTGCAGTGCTGGTTTTGTTTAAAGAGCATTTCTAAGCAGATGTAGCTGTTTTCTGTGCAGACAGTGAGGCTGTGCGTCTGATCTCTGAGCTGGAGCAGAGCATCTCCCTACTTCCTGTCATGGTGGGCAGCACTAACATCCAGGCTGAGATTGCACTCGCCCTGCAGCCACTCAGAAGTGAAAACGCACAGCTGCGCAGGTCAGTGACCCCAAGCTTACACAGAATCCAACATTTTACCAGCTACTGAATGGCATTTAAAGCAACAGTTCACCCAAAATTGAAAATTCTGTCATTTACTCACCCTTGTGTCTCATGTATCCTCATCCTGCCAAACACAAATGGAGATCATTTTATAAAATCATTTTATAAATATATGGGTGCATTATGACTCATAACAGTTTATAAGCATGTAAGGAGCATCAGCAAGACAGGGCAAAGTATGGGCAAAGTCCCTTTAGGAAGTCATGCCACTTGGCGGCCATGTTTGCAGCGCCTCCAGGCAGTTATTCTAAAACTGTGTGTTAAAACATATTTTTGACCAACATTTAAAGCTGAAGTCAACTGTACTACCATAACTTGCTACTTGGTACTTCTACGCTAAAATTGCCCTAAAAAGAAAAAAAAATTTCAAGATCATTGCAGCTACCGCGCTCTATGCCACTCTGTATCCACCTTATTTTCTAACGTGTGATGTGATGTATTTCCCTTTTTTGTTTACAGTGCCGTGGGAGCACGCACAAAACATGATTTAAGTTATGGTAAATATTTACTACACCTGCCATGTATACCCTAGTGGGAGGATGAAATGAAGAAGTGGCCTGATATATCATATGTAAGGAATAATTGACGATGGGCCATTGAATTATAAGAAAAAAATGCACACCCAAGGTGCAATGCGGCACGACGCGAATGGTATAAGAAGATATATTCAATCATTTTGTGTTGTTGCTCGGGAGTGACAGGTCTTCAACACGCAACTATGAAAGCACAGAGGCATACCAGTATCTGTATAGTGGGAAGGTCAGTTGAGTGTTTGTACCTGAAATAGACCAAGAATTCATGTTTTTAACCTTTTCAGGTGTGTGTTCAAAATGTCACAGCTGTCCACCTGGTGTGAGGTTTTTTAAACAGCAATTTTTAACTGACTTGTTTGAGTTTTTTGTGGCGATGCATAAGGGTTGTGTTAATCGTTTTTCAATTTCAATTCTTAATTTAAAACAAGATAATGGAGGTAAAACAATTATTGTGCGATTTAAAAAATAAAGTGCGTTCTGCTGGACCGATGTGTTTGTAAGGCACTTCAAAGTCACCACTGCTTTGACACGTGTAGCCTATTGCAACACTTATTTAATAAAAAGGTTAAATGAATGCATGTTTTTAAATGATCTGAGTAATCATGTTAAATAACCGCGATTTATGATTTTTACCAAAATAATAGTGATTTATGATTTTGCTCATATTGGAGCAGTCCTACGACACATCATCACATGGTCCGACAGTCAACAGCAGCATCTTTATCGTTTAACACATTGTAAGTCATTTAAACAAACCAGAATAAACATATTAAACAATTACATTTATTCAGTATTTTAGTTTTATGAAAAATCTTATAGATTGCTTCTTATGCAGATTGAGACATTATTTGCTTATTTTGCGATTATTTCCTAATTCATTTAAAACATAACAAAAGTATGGGCAAACACATTAAGAAATCATAAACATCAACAAATAAGCAGTTTATGTACTGTAATCGCATTTTTGTATTAATAATACTGAAGTAGCTGAATAAATAAACCAGCTGATTCAGCATTTTTATCTGCATAATATTAGTTGTTTTTTACTGTATTTATTGTTCACTGGCAGTTTCTGTGAAAGGTTTTACTGGATGTGTGAACACAGATTATAGGTGCGGGTGCCCACGTACACATTCAGCTCTTGTGCGTGTATTATGGTTAAAACAAATGTTTTGTAGAGATTTACTGCGTTTGTACCAGCTATTATGGCAACGCCTAACTGCACAAATTATGCCAGTCCTCTGGATTTTAAAATAAACATTAACAAGCCAGTCAAAATGTCTACATAATATGACTCCCATTAGCTTTAGTGCTTCATCGGAGGTTTTACACAAAAGCGCCCACATTTACGTCAAAAATAATGTGGATAGAGCTCCAGATAGTCATATGTCTTTATCCATTTATAATTGGATCTTTTAACTGAAAGGCAGGACTTCCTTCGCCAGTGTGACCATATTGAGAATTGCATTGTCCCCTATTTATAGTAATAGAAGTGTTATATCCAACATCTTTGGTAAAGAAAGTTATGCGAGTTGAGTAAATGACTTCATTCTTGGGTGAACTATTCCTTTAAAATCTTCGCAGATTTTTAGTAAGCATTGCGTATATTTGAGTTTGAGGATGTCTCCTAGGCGATTGCGAATACTCAATCAGCAGTTATTGGAACGTGAGAGGGCAGAAAGAAGGGCCAGACCAGCAGACTGCAACATGGAGGGTAAGTGACCCTGTTCTTATTGCTGTCATTAGGAACTTGTGAAAGGACTGATGTCTCGGGTTCAGCCTCTTAAAGCTGACAGTTCATTAGCTGACTTGAAATGACTCTTAATAGTCTGCGATATTACATGTCCTTGGGAATGGGAATCATCCCTTGAGAATTTAATGATTATGGTTACTGATTCTTGTTCAAATGATTGGTTTAGGTTCCCCCCAGCAGTCTGCTGCCAAATAAAATAATTTCAAATTTTAACAATTTAGTACATTTTGAAACTTTCCTGGCAAGTCATTTCAGTCTTCCAGTATGATTTTATATCTACAGTAGGGTGATTCTCACGAAAACTTGGTTTTAAAAATGTCAAGCATGAAAATGTAAAAATTGCTTAAATTTACTTTTTTTTTTACAAAGTCTGGAGTAAATGGGAACATTAATTTAAAAACTTTTACTTATCATTTAGCACTTTTTGTAACATAATTTAAAAAAATTAGT
The DNA here is from genome assembly GCF_027580225.2 of Misgurnus anguillicaudatus. Classification (NCBI taxonomy): domain Eukaryota; kingdom Metazoa; phylum Chordata; class Actinopteri; order Cypriniformes; family Cobitidae; genus Misgurnus; species Misgurnus anguillicaudatus. Next base: position 33,982,870 of record NC_073344.2, read on the forward strand.
CCTAAAAAATCTCATTACCGCAACAGTCAGAAAACATCAACACTGACATATTTTCAAAATGACATGACAAACCTGAAAGAACATAATTTGGAGTTTCTGCACATGCATTTAAAATCAAAGTATTATGCTTCTATTAATTCAATTAACATTTAATAAGCATCTGTTGCGGTAATGATAATCAAAATGTCGTGTAAGCATTCTGACAAGACAATATTTCAAATTAACTGTAAAAAAATGATCTTACCTGGTAGCCATCTTGAAGTAACTGGTCCATGTGCTTGGTCACTCAAAATCAAACTTTATTAAAATTCTGTATGTGTGCTTAAACTGTTCTCAAAAAGTGTTGCGGAGGATGAGAACATCAGGCATGGACACCTCATTTTCCTAATTTTTCTTCATTATTATTATTATACATGAATATTCAGTAAATATTTTTTCTGTCATCTAAAGTAGTCTAGCAAAACATCCATTTATTTTTTTTCTTAATATTTTTGTGTTAATTTGATTAAATTACAACATAACGCATGTTCAAACACAGCCGGACACATTGCGGTAATGAGAATTTCAGCAGAAAATGAGATAAAATTTACAATTATAAATTCTTATGTTGAAATCACACATTGTGCAAGGTAGAACACAGTATTGTGTTAATTCTGATGCTTTTTAATATTACTATATTACACATTTTAAAGCTAAAACCATAAGTGCCGTGGTGTTTCAATGGTTTCGTGAGAATCACCCAGTAAGTGATAAGCTAACTGCTCCTGTATAGCTCAGTAAGCATTGTGTTAGCAGCGTAAAGGTCATGGGTTTGAACCCAGGGGTTTGAACCGCCATGTTTTCATTACCATGAGTCACATGTCATCTGACCTACACACAATTGTAACAACTGCAACCATAATTTACTTATGCATTGTAAATCATGTGAAATGCAAATTCTTGGTAACCAAAGAGCTGCCTGGTTCATGGATTTCAGGTATTTTTATTACATTTTACTTTTTTGAATTTGGCGGCTCCTCAGCTCGCGTGGCCTCATGGGGAGAGTAAAGTGTCCATTCAATGCACATCTAGCTGGAAGTAGTAGGTCATCCAGGTGTTTTTTGCCTACTGTGAATTTGGACGTACTACTTGTCTCCCATACTGATTTTTGCCTACTTTATACTGCAGTATGGATTTTGATGCAGCGTTTGTGTGCACGCTTTTCTACTTATTTATAGTGTTATGCATTTATGAAACCCATTTTAATTTTAAATGCATTTGAATTAGTGTAGTATGCTTGTTGTTAGAATACAAGAGAACTAATCATGCAAAACTGAAGGGGGTCGCACACCGGGTGAGAAGCGTCATGCCGCGCCATGTATCTAAAAATCAAACACATTATTTTCTATGAATGTACACACACCGGCGGCAACTGTCTGCTGTGACTCTGTACGCTGCTCAAACCCCTGCCGTGCCATTACAGTTTAACATTAAATTACATCATATTTGTCATAGGCTGCTAATGCATATTTTGCATCTGGACGAAGACTCTAAAAGTCTGAAAAAGCTTGCGCTATTGAATGTGCACTTCTGGTGTGCCATACCTGCGAGTTGTCCTATACATGAGTCTGACGCAGCGATTCTTGCCCGGTGTGCAACCACCTTAAATGTGCATCGTTCTTTTTTGTCTTTAATTTTTTATGGTTAGCTAGCTGCATAATATAAGAACGGCGTGTGTGTGTGTGTGTGTGTGTGTGTGTGTGTGTTTGGCTGTGTTCCAGTGGTGGCATTGCAGTCATTGAACCTCACTCTTCAGACTCAATTAAATGAGAGCCACAGAGAGCTCCAAGACCTTCAGCAGGAGAACATGAGACTACAGAAAGCTCTGGAGAGCAAAGAAAACAACTGGCAGCAGCACAAAGCGCAATGCGAAACGGAGAACAGTCGCCTAAGGCTGGGTTTGTTTCTCTCTTTGTTTGAATCATGTTCATACCTGGAGAAAAAAACAATAAAATGCTTAAAATAAATCTCAAAGTTATTAAATGTCACCTTACATACCCTCATAGAGTTGAATGAGGCATTAGCTGAAATCCAAAGTTGCCAGAGTAAACTCCAAAAGTGTGAGTTTGAGAAGACTGCATTAACTCTTAGTTTCCAGCAGAGGGAGGGAGAGATCAGCAGACTACAAGAGATCATACGGTAAGAGTTACGATATACTGTAATCACATCCTGAATTGTTATTCAGTGAATAAAGCATGTAACAGAACACGTATGTGAAACACTGCTGTTTCTTTCATATACACAGAAGTTTACAACCAAACCAGATGATATCCCCCAAAACCTCTCAGCTACTGGATTTGCCTCAGTCGAGTTCAAAGCTTACCAGGAGTGTTCTGGAATGGCATGAAAATGCACAGAAGGAGACTGGCACATCAGACAAACTCACCAGCTCAGTAAAGACCTACCTTCAGACACTGGAGGGGGCAGGTCAGGCCTCTTCTCCTCACAGGGCACACATATTACAGCCAGCCTCATCTTGTGGTGGAAAAGAAACAATTATACCATCAGATGGTCAAATCTGCTCTCCAAAACTTCAAAACGAGATTCACAAGCCGATCCTGGAAGCCATAGCTGAGAATGTACCTCAGTTAGCAGAGCAGAGCATAACATCTTTTGCCCCTTTAAGAGAGACTTCAGTGGGGCTGCATGGCACTGGGATGCCTCATAGTAAACCTTTCACACAGTGTAAAGAGCTGATGCCAGCCAAGAGTCAAAAGCAAAATGAACTGCAATATATGAGCGGTTCTTTTGGAAAACTAGACATCTCGGATACTCTACACAGTCAGGAATCAAAGTATGATAGCCAAAACAAGGGACTGAATGAACACCCGCTGCAATCCCAGCATGCCCGTCGGTGCCTGAAGATGGACGTTGAGTCGGGGCACACTGAGCGACCTTCAGTGATGGAGAGCACCTTCGCCTCTTGTGATATAAAGTCTTTAGCATCTGATTGGAGCGTAAACTCCTGGTCTACTTTTAACACACGAGATGAGCAGAATTTCAGAGAGGGTCTGGCAGCACTTGATGCCAGCATAGCAAGTCTGCAGAGGACCCTGAAAGCAGATTTAAATAAATGACGGTTTAGCATTTAGGATGTGTGCTGAGTGATTTGATTTTGTATGTGTAATTTATGAATTGTTTTAAATGTACTTTTGTTTTTATTAAATTATTATTTTTTTAAATCCAAGAAAATATTTATTTTCCTTGGTGTACTTTTAAGATGAAAAATGAATCTTTGGTGTCCCCAGAGTACATATGTGAAGTTCTAGCTCAAAATACCATATAGATAATTTATAACATATTAAAACTTTGGAGGAGTGAGCAAAAATGTGCTGTTTTTGGGTGTGTCCTTTAACATGCAAATGAGCTGATGTATGCACTAAATGCCAGTGCTGTGGTTGGATAGTGCAGATTAAGGGGTGGTATTATGCCCTTCTGACATCACAAGGGGAGCCAAATTTCAATGACCTATTTTTTCACATGCTTGCAAAGAATGGTTTACCAAAAGTTACTGGGTTAATCTTTTTCACATTTTCGAGGTTGATAGAAGCACTGGGGACCCAATAATAACATTTAAACATGGAAAAGTCAGATTTTCATTATATGAAGAGTTTCGTTGCAAAACGAGATAAATCCATTTTTGTCAAAACATGTTTATTATTATGTTATCATGTTATTATTTTGTTTTATGGTGCTACTTAGTTGTATTTTTTAAGTTATGAAGGTTTAAATCAAAACAAACCAAGTACAGTTGCATTGAAATTAATTGGAATGCACAACCAAAAAACAAGATTTCTGAACAATTAAAAAAACGGTGGTTATCTCGTCACTTGAACAAACCATAATAAATCAAATAGTTTTGAAATTTGACCAAAATACTCAATCGCACAGTATGGCTTTGCACGTTTTTAAACGGGATTTTTTTTTTAAATAATAAATAATATAATGATGATGATCATAATAATATCCAACAGGCAAATTTTTTTCCAACAGACAAGGTTATTGAGCATCTCCAATAATTAAGGAAATACTATTTATTTTCTGTACTATAAAAAATTAATCTAAACAATTATTCGCATCAAAAACAGAAAAGCACAATTTACAATAATACTTTACAGTATTAAATCAATAAATTAAATGCTTTACAGTAGAAATGCCTGAAACGGAAAGTCGCTGGTTGATGACGTAACGGTTGCCGTAGAAACCAAAGAGGCTCTTGTCGCGTGCTGTGTTTTTCTTTTTTTAGAAACATGCACATTCAAGATAAGTTTAAGATAGCGGTCAAGTCAGTAGAATAAAGCGTTTTTCTTCGAGTTAAAACGACTTTAATCGCCATTTTCTGACTAATTCAACCATTTATCCGAGGCCAAAAGCGCGATGGGAGACGAAATAAACCCAGAATACAGAGATTTAGTAGCAGATACGCGAGAACAATCTGACAAGAAGATCCTCGGCGTGCTCTTAAAATTAAAAGGTATTACGTTACATTAAAATGCAAAACTATGCTCTCCTTGTGTTTATTATACATTAACTTACACATTAAGTGAACGTTTTTCACAGATCTTCTAAACAGGACGTCTTTAGGCGATCAGAGGGATCTGGAGGAATGTAAACGGAGTCTGTACTCTTATGGTGTGTTGCATTATTGCTCATCTTCTTTAAGATTCAGTCCAGCCAAGATTCAAGGGGGATACGCGGTTCTGACGCAAATGGCCGACCTCCTCAGGTATTTGAGTCATTTGTAAGTTGTTTGTTTTCATTTCATTTGTCTTTTGGAGTTTTACCGTGTGTGTTTTTGTCCCTCTAGCTCGTGTTGTGTTGGTCTGGGATCTTTCAGAGGCATGGAGATGTTCAATCATGAATTTCTGTCCTCAGTGGTTGAAAATCTTTTATTTCTTGCAGACCGTGTAATGAATAGAGCACTGCAGGTGAGATATATTACTTCTCAGAGGAAGAGACATCTTTTTGTTAACCCTGGTGTTCTTGTTTCTGGTCAATCTTTGCTTGATATAATATATGATTTTGATATTATGGTCGCTGTATTGTAAAATTGACAAGGGACATAATATATTTTCTGTAAAAGTGTCTTGTATAACTGAAAATTATGATTTCCTGTTAGTCTGTTACCAATGTAGAGTAAGAATGTTGACAGTCGTGTTTGTGTGTGCGTTACTTGAGATTTATTAATCAAAATTTTTATTTGTCTCTATAACAGGACAAGGCACAAAATGAGATGATTCGTTTGTTTAGAAAAGTCTTTGATTCCATTGGCTGGCTCCTCAGGGCTCATAGACATCTCAGTCATCATGGTATGTGACTGGAACCCCTTTTATCACCACATGTAGATTTATTATTTGGTATATGAACTATGTGCATTATCTCCTCAGTATTGCGGTCTAAACATTATGAGAGAGTTCAGATGTGTGAAGACGATGACATCTCAGTTGTTACTGTTACGATGTGGAACGAAATCTTCAGGGCAGACAGGTACAACAGGATGCTACAACATCTTTATAACACGCAACTATTATCCATGTATCAGTTTTTATACATGGAAACTACATAAAAAATATAGTGTCACAAATCTCTGCCTTTATTCTACAACAGGAAGTGCATTGCATTCATTTTCTCAATTAGCAGAGCATTGTGCTAGCAGTGCAAATGTTGTATTTTTGCTGACTGAAATTCCATCTCTCTCCCTTTGTTTTACAGGGCTGTTATAGATGAGATGGGAATCAGGGCTCTGACTGGCATCTTGGATGATATTGTGTATAAAATGTCCAGTAGCTCAAATCCTGTAATTGGCCGGGCTGCTGTAAAGACTCTCGTTCAAATAATGGACCACAGCATGGCGACCCGTCAGCTCGTTCACAGACGATACAGAGGTAAAGTCAAACTTTAGTCCGAATTAGCTGTCTTTAAAGTTCACATCACACACGCTGGTTCTGCTAATCGCATGTTAACTTTGAGTACCTATAGAGTATTGCATCCTTCATATCTTTAGTTTTATCATATTTATAAAAGAGAGATCAGCTGTACTGCTATTTTTCCGAAAAAAGCTTCGCTCCTGGAGGCATACCAAGGGCTGAGCGAGTCACAAGCAAGCAACACACACAAAACATTATCCCACTGTTTCTGGATAACCTATGATTCACTACATGAACATGTTTGTGTTGTTTACATTATGGGCCGGTTTCCCGGACAGGGATTAGACTAGTCTTACCAGGTGAAAAAGTAGTACACTTCCATAGTGCTTTATTTTCACACACTAATTTTGTACTTAATATACTAAAAATTAATCTTTAGTACTTCTAAAGATGTTCTTAAGATCTTCTGAGCGTACTTCACTGTGCTATTTTAAGACACCATAAATATAAACTAAAATGTGCTAAAATGTATTTAAAAAAATGTATTTAGGTACCACTTGTAGTAAACTTGAACCCATCTTTGTATGAAAGTTGAGTTCAAGTTTAATACAAGTGTTAACTATATACATATTTTAATGCAGAGATAGTATGTTAAAAGTGCATTTTAGTTCATATTCATGGCGTCTCAAAATAGCACAGTGAAGTACACTTAGATAATCTTAAGAACATCTTAGGGTGTTTTCACATTCAGTTCATTTTAAAAGAACCAAACCCAGTTCACTTAAAGTGAACCAGAAAAGAAACTAGCTGAATGTGACCTCAGTCCTTTTGGTGTTCACAATATAGTGGACTCAAAAGAGGACCCAGTTCTTTTTTTGGTCCTCTTTAGAAGTGAAGTGATCTCAGACCTTTTCTTGTTCACATCACAACTTCATAAGAACTCCGACCCCAGCTTTCTGTGCAGCAGTTGATTTTGATACAATGTCCACACGACACGCAAAGCGGACCGGGACCTCATTGATTTCACATTTCAAAAAGAAATCGAACCACAAAAGAACCCAAAAGCGAACCGCACCCAGACCACCTCCTGACGTGGTCTGAGTTCGGTTCACTTCTGGGTCCTTTTAGGGGGGTCTGAGATCACTTGGTTTGGTCACATATACACCCTGAACTGATCTGAGAGCGTTTGGAGGGCTCAAAGGAACTAGGTGTGAAAACACCCTTAATATACAAAAAATTCATCTTTAGTACTTCTTAAGTACAAAATTAGTGTGCGAAAATAAAGCACTATAAAGGAATATTCAATTTTCTTAAAAGAAAAATCCAGATAATTTACTCACCACCATGTCATCCAAAATGTTGATGTCTTTCTTTGTTCAGTCGAGAAGAAATTATGTTTTTTGAGGAAAACATTGCAGGATTTTTCTCATTTTAATGGACTTTAATAGAGCCCAACATTTAATACTTAACTCAACACTTAACAGTTTTTTTCAACGGAGTTTCAAAGGTCTATAAACGATCCCAAACAAGGCATTAGGGTCTTATCTAGCAAAACGATTGTCATCTTTGACAAGAAAAATAAACAACAATATGCACTTTTAAACCACACCTTTTCGTCTAGATCCGGTCTAGCGCGACCTAACGTAAATGCGTAGTGACGTAGGGAGGTGTTACATTTATAAAACGCACATTTGCGGACCATTGTAAACAATAAACTGACACAAAGACATTAATTAGTATCAGTTGACATACAACAACGTCGGAACGGTCCTCTTTCTCAACACTTGTAAACACTGGGGCGGAGTTTCGCGTTCGTCCTCTGTGACCTCTTGACGTCATGACGTATTGCGTGGGGTCACGCTGGCGCATCACGACCGGATCTAGACGAGAAGTTGTGGTTTAAAAGTAGATATTTTTTATTTTTCTTGTCAAAAATGGCAATCGTTTAGCTAGATAAGACACTTATGCCTCGTTTGGGATCGTTTATAGTTCTTTGAAACTCCGTTGAAAAAATGTTTTAAGTGTTGAGTTAAGTATTAAATGTTGGGCTCTAAAGTCCATTAAAATGAGAAAAATCCTGGAATGTTTTTCTCAAAAAACATAATTTCTTCTCGACTGAACAAAGAAAGACATCAACATTTTGGATGACATGGTGGTGAGTAAATTATCAGGATTTTTCCTTTAAGAAAATTGAATATTCCTTTAAGTACACTATGGAAGTGTGCTACTTTTCACCTGGGTAGACTAAAATAAATGTAAGAGCTGTACAAACTGATAACATCTTGTACTAAAATATCTTAAAATACATCAGTGCCCTCTGTTTTGCCTCAAAATGCACACAAGTAATGTTTTTAGTAAGGCATTTTCAAAGCTAATCTTTGTTCAGGAAACCACCCCTATATGCACTTATGCACCGATTACCAACGGAACACAGACATTTGATGCAGTTTTAAATACCACCTCCGACTTGTGACTGGTTGTTTTATCAGTGGGACCGCCCCATTTCAATGAAATCCAACTCCGCTTCTACCTCGAATAAACAAACTACATCCATTGTTCCCATTAATGATGTGTTACATTTTCCTCACAAACCACAACGCACTTCTTTGGTGACGTTTATTTCGTGTCAGCTCTTGGTTGTTGTGTGCGTGTGCTATTCCGGGTGAAGTGCCCATATAAGGACTTCCACTGTACTTTCTGCACTGCTTATGCAGTAGTTGAAAAAATAACTTTTACAAACCTAGATAAAGTGCATTTGGCACAGAAATACTGCATCATACGTCCAAGTAGTTCCTTGTACCTTTGCCCATGTTAAGCATGAGGAATCAGAATCCATGAAATACCATTGGGGGGGTCTAATAATGATTTTTCCCCCCACCTTAATAGTGCTGACCTGTGTGTTGTGTTGCAGGCTTGGGTGATTTGGCTGTGAAAGACTGGCGGGGGAAAGGCTTTGAGGCAGCACTGGATCAGCTGATCGACCGACTGCATTCAGGTGCTTCGTGGAGAGACACTGAGGTCAGCAGTGACTGATGCTGTGTTTCAGTTCACATACTAACCGTCCTAAGTAGTAATCAGAATTAGTATGTGCCAAGTTGTAGTATGTTCAAATGCGTATCCTTAAAGGGGACATATCATGAAAATCAGATTTTTCCATGTTTAAGTGCTATAATTGGGTCCTCAGTGCTTCTATCAACCTAGAAAATGTAAAAAGATCAACCCGGTAACTTGGTTTTGGTAAACCATTCTCTGCAAGCATTTGAAAAAATAGGTCATTGAAATTTAGCTCCCCTTGTGATGTCAGAAAGGGGTCATACCGCCCCTTAATCTGCACTATCCACTGCCATTTATGGAAAAGATCAGCTCATTTGCGTTTAAAAGGACATAACCAAAAATAGCAAATTTTTCTCACACCTACAAAGTGGCAATTTTAACATACTATAATAAATTATCTATATGGTGTTTTTAAACTAAAACTTCACATAGGTTCTCTGGGGACCCCCAATATTTTTTTGACATTTTAAAAAAGTCTTATGAAATGTCCCCTTTAAAATATTAAGATTTTTTTCAATTGAAAACTTAAATGCAGATCCATGCATACTTTTAATGGGTGACATTACCCACAACTCATTGAAAGAGGGAGGAGTTTAGTAATTCTATACTGTATAGTATATAGGACATAATATAGCATATACGTAGTATATTATATAGTACAAATTACATGAGAAGTAATAAAGGAAGAAAACCCTAACAAAAAAATGCAAGGGGCGGGGTTGTGTTTTGATGTGTCTGATTGTTAATGATCACAGTTTGGATCAGAAGTAGGGTGACCATTCGTGCCAGTTCCGCCGGACACGTCCCAAACATGTTTTCGGGTTCGTTCTCTGGAAGTCGCGTTGGTCGACCGCATACGTCATCAAGGTTTAATATTTCGGGTTTAATTTCAAAAAAGCAACCGTTACATTTCAAGGTAAGAATGAAACTACAATGATTGTATCTCTTAAAAGAAATAAATCTTAATTTTCTAATGTATTTTAACTGAAATGTGAGAACCTCGATGACGTATGCGGTCGCTCAACGCGACTTCCGGAGAACGCACCCGAAAACATGTTCGGGACGTGTCCGGTGGAACTGGCACGAATGGCCACCCTAATCAGAAGCCCCCTAATTGACTTCCATAGTAGGAATAAAGAATAATATGGAGGTCAATGGGGTTTCTGATCAGTTTGGTTCTTTGTGTTCATAAGAAATAACATGAGAGCAAGTAAATTGACAGATTTTTTTTTTGGGTGAACTATCCCTTTAAATGTATTTGGTTACTCTTGTTACTATTAATTCACTCTTCGTTATTTAAAGGAGTCATCTGAGGAGATGGTGACAGCTGCATGTGTAATTCAGGCGGCTTGGAGAGCTCATCAGACCAGAAAGAGACTGAAAAAACTTCCTCGAGCTGTCAGCACAATACAGCGCAGCTTCAGGTGAGGAAGTGATGATCTGATCTAACCAAATAAATGTCAGCTCTTAATACATTAGCCACATTTTGCCTTTATTGGGGTTTATTGCTTTTAATTTATTTAGTTTATCAATATTGATGACTCCTGTTGCACTTTACAGAGTTTGTCCTTCCTAAAATGAAAATATCCCTTCCCCTCATAACATCTGCAACTTGTAAGTGATGGTGTGACTAAATCGTAGGGCTATAAAAAAGTTTTTTGTGTCGATGTCAATTTGTCTGCAAATGTCAGGGAAAAGCGCAAACGAAAACAGGAAGATGTTGAGAGACAGCGTGCACAGGAGGAATTACGTCATGAAGTGTGTCTGAGAAGACAGAGAGCCATGAGACAGTTCCGCCAACGGCAGCTTCATCTCATGGAGATATTACCAGCCGGTAACTACTGCACACTTTCAAATGAAACGCTTGTGTTTAAGCAAATAACTCGACATACATTTGGGATAATATTGTTTGCAAAAAAGGAAATTCACACTGTTATACTATACCCACCTCTCTTAGCCCAAGTGGAAAGATACCTGGGGGAGCTGGAGAACCAGGCGGCTGTGCTGATTCAGAGAGTTTGGAGAGGACACAGAGAAAGAAGACATTTCCAACAATACAAATTCAGTCTCGTACAGCACAAAGCTGCTGTCACTCTTCAGAGAGCTGTGAGTGTGCAACTGTACAACCCATACAATTTCTAATGTGTAATTTCGAATCCAGTATGCTGTTTTTGATCCTGTGAAATGCATTTGTTACACATCCTATATGTTGGACATGATTTCACAAGTACAACATTTTCCCGGATCAACATCATTCCAGGGGCCTCATTTATAAAACGTGCATACGCCAGTTCCCACGCAAAGGTTGTGATCTATAAAAAAACAAACTTGATGGGAGAATGGGCTTGAAGGGGGGGATCTGAGGATGATTCATGCACGCGCACTTGCAGGTGATCTGTGATTTATAAAGGGAACATTGGTTTGTTTTATAAGTTTAATATTTTTGGCTTTTGTGCATACGTAGACTTTTAGTAAGGATCCTATGCACAATTTTATAAATAAGACCCCTGGGGCCTCATGTATAAAACTTTGTGTAGATTCCATCCTTAAAGTGTGCGTACGCACAAGGCAGAATTTGCGTACGCACAAAAGTTTTCAGATTTATAAAACCATACTCCAGAAATTGTGCAAAATTCCATTCATAAATCCCAGTGAGCGGAAGATTGTGCGTACGTGCGTCCCGCCCCCATCTCATCCCAAAAACAACCATATATGGAGTGAACAACCCTTAGTTTTACTGGGCATAATGTGGTCTGCATATCATTTTAATATGGATTGACGTTACAAAATGTAAGGAAAATATCGTCGCTGTCCGATTGAAACCTGCATTTCCAAAAACCACATATAAAGCACACACATATAAAGCATTTTAAAGCATTAAAAATATATCTAGCATTCATATTTCAAGACAATATATTCACGTCACATTGGAAGAAAAACGTTGTTATTAACCTGTAAACAAAACAAAGGTTAAAATTAAATTAAAAAATATACTTTATAAAATTAACTTATTTAGCATATATTTAAAATATACTTTTGGCCAGAGAATTTTTTTTTGCCTTATGGGTTTTTAGGAAATGATAAAAACACTGTTTAAACACTGCCATTGTCAAAGTTGATACTGGTTTCACATATGGCCAGACAGGTGTCATTATATTCATAACAGTTTTAATGGAAAACAAACTCGGAGGGAGATGAAATGTTTTTGACCAGTGGATGGTGAAGATCGTTTCGGGTCATGTTCGTCTTTATCTCAGGCGGCAAGAGCATCAATTATACCATTGAACGCGACTTAATGCATTAAGACTGCAATATTACATACCTTATAGAGAATAGGCTGCTAGGGGCAAGTAGACGAGCCCAGCATATAAAACAGGAATATAAAAATTAAATGTGGAAAACAAGAACAGAGTTTGTGTTCTTTCACTCCGCTTAAAAAGAGTGCGTACGCACAGTGGAGAGCATCCGTACGGTGCGCACTTATTTACGGCAAGTTTATTTTTTTATAAATCCCGATATGTGCGTGGAAAATTGCGTAGGCATATTTCTATGCCCATTTTGTGCGTACGCAACGTTTATACATCAGGCCCCTGGTCTTGGAACAACATTTTTATTAACGAATTAGGTGGCAAGATTAGATTTAGGTTCAAAGTTAAAGGAATATTCCATTTTCTTTGTTCAGTCGAGAAGAAATTATGTTTTTTTTAGGAAAACATTGCAGGATTTTTCTCATTTTAATGGACCTTAATAGAGCCCAACATTTAATACTTAACTCAACACTTAACAGTTTTTTCAACAGAGTTTCAAAGGACTATAAACGATCCCAAATGAGGCATAAGGGTCTTATCTAGCGAAACAATTGTCATTTTTGACAAGAAAAATAAAAAATATTCTCTTTTAAACCACAACTTTTCGTCTAGGTCCGGTCCAGCGCGACTTAACGTAAATGCGTAGTGACGTAGGGAGGTCACGTGTTACATATATAAAACACAAATTTGCGGACCATAGTAAACAATAAACTGACACAAAGACATTAATTAGTATCAGTTGACACACAACAACGTAGGAAAGGTCCTCTTTCAACACATTTGTAAACACTGGGGCGGAGTTTCGCGTTCCTCCTCTGTGACCTCTTGACGTCATGACGTATTGCGTGGGGTCACGCTGGCGCATCACGACCGGATCTAGACGACAAGTTGTGCTTTAAAAGTGCATATTTTTTTGTTTTTCTTTTCAAAAATGACAATCGTTTCGCTAGACAAGACCCTTATGCCTCACCTGGGATCGTTTATAGTCCTTTGAAACTCCGTTGAAAAAAACTGTTAAGTGTTAAGTATTAAATGTTGGGCTCTAAAAAAGACCATCAAAACTAGAAAAATCCTGCAATGCTTTCCTCAAAAAACACAACCTCTTCTAGACTGAACAAAGAAAGACATCAACATTTTGGATGACATGGTGGTGAGTAAATTATCTGGATTTTTCTTTTAAGAAAATGGAATATTCCTTTAAAGTCAAGGTCAAGTTTTATTATGCTGGTGGAAAATCTTTCTGATGGCAATTACTAAGTAAAGTTGTCTAAATACATTTATATCTTCTGTGAAGGATGCAGAACCATAAAATGTTCACCCACTCATTGCATTCATGTCCAATCACGTCACTTTCACTTCAACATCTTCACAAGACCTTTTTAAGCAGTGCATAAGTAATATGAAGCAAACTTTTTCTTTACTAGTATCCAGTGGTGGCCGGTGACTTCTTTTTTCAAAATTTCAAAATATGTGTTCTGCACGTCGAGTGATCCTTATGCATCACGTGTCTTGTCAAAATAAGTGCCTGCTGCAGACGCGTCTAAAGGGTTTAGGATAAAAAAAGACACGTGCGTTTGCCAGATACTTGCATCTCATGCGTAATCAAAGCTTAGTGTTAAGGGAGTGTTTTGCGTGTATTTTGTGAACGTGAGCGTCTCTTTTATCATAAACGGTTTTGACACGTGTGCAGCAGGCACTTATTTTGTCAAAACACATGATGCACATGGTTCACATGATGCAACAAACACATATTTTGAAAACACGAGCAAGACGCATGACACTCCGAACACTTATTTTGAATTTGCGCCCCTCGATGAGCAGTCACGAGCCGCCACTGCTAGTATCTAATGGCCAATGACAGATTTTTCATTTTGAGCTAGAGCAAACATTTTTCATTTAATCTGTGTGTACTTATAAGCATGTAAATTATTTCAGATTCTGTGCTTTCTGAAACGTCGTAAAGCACAAAGAAACGCTCTCTCGCCGATTAAAGGACCCAAAGGCCTGACGGACAGCAGAAGGGCAGAGCTTAGGCGACAGATAGAGGAGCACATCTCTCTACATCCTGTGAGTCACCATATGCCCCTTATATAAACAAAACCTTTATGCATTCTTTTACTTTGAGAGCTAAAGCATCCAGTTGGCCTGTGTCCAAATTGTGAAAATTTGTTACTTGGGTGTATCACTGATGTTGGGATTTCTGTCGTGCAGTCATCTGTGATGTCAGCAGAGGGCAGCATGGAGCTTAATCACAGAGCTCAGTCTCTCCTTCATCAGCACCTGCTCAACAGAGCCTCTGATCGGGCACAGGAACAGCACAGACAAGCTCTGCTCGCACAGATCAACACAGACATGGAGCTCTTACTGAGTACGTACCTGAATCTAAGGCTGAGAACTTTCAATAAAGTTAGCAAATATTGAATGAATTAATATTATGCTACAGAATCTAAACATAAAAATGTGTTTTTAGGTGCTCCGTCCCTGAAGGATGCCGGAGAAGAGGATGCAAGCCTGTTCCTAAGCCGTTCCCGCCCTGTGGCCACACGCGCCCGCCAATCCCATAACGCATTGATCCAGAGTATGCGTCTCCCCTGGTGGAAGATACTGGGAAGTGAGCTCTCCAGCACAGAGGAGCCTCTTGGGAAAGACTATGATATAAACATCGAGTCACTGTACTTGGGTGGCATTTAAAGGACGGTAAATAGTCAAAAAATGTTTAAAGCAATTTATTTGAAATATATCCCTCATGTTTGTACATTTGAATTGCAAAGTAAACACTTACTCCAAGCATGGAGCTTACAAGATGAAACACTTCTTGTAAAAACGATGAAAACAATTTTGTGACCTAGTGGGTGTCTTAATTTGCAAGCGCTTGTTAGGTTCAGCAGTTGTCACTGTGTAATTGTGCTGCGTAGGTCCGTTTAGGGTTGCAAAATTCTGGAAATCAAGCCTGGAAATTAATGGGAATATATGTTATAATAATAATATATGCAAAGTTGCCTATAACAGGGAGGGATCGGGGGGCCCCAATTTAATGACATTTTATAAAATACATATATTTATCATAAATTCTGTGTAATTAAACCCAGTGGCGGCTCGTGACTGCTCATCCTAGGGGCGCTTATTCAAAATAAGTGTTCAGAGTGTCATGTGTGTTGCTTGCATTTTCGAAATATGTGTTTGTGGCGTCGTGTGAGCCATGTGCATCACGTGTTTTGTTAAAATAAGTGCCTGCTGCACGCGCGTCAAGACTGTCTGTGATGGAGGAGACGCTCACGTTTACAAAATACACGCAAGACACTCCCTTAACAGTAAACTCTGAGTACGCATGAGATTATGCGAGCATCTGGCAAACGCGAGCGTCTCTTTTATCATAAATCCTTTGGACGCGTCTGCAGCGGGCACTTTGACGGGACACGTGATGCGCACAGGATCGCTCGGCGTGCAGAGCGCATATTTTATAATTACAAACCACACACACATGACGGGCTACATATATGTTGTGAAGAACTTCGCATCGAGCGCCCTCGAAAAAAAGAAGTCATGGGCCACCACTGATTAAACCTCAGAAAAAAAAGGATACTAACCAACAGCACTACACTGTATAATTTAATGTTTTGTTTAATTTAAATTTTAAGTTTTGGAATGTTTTTTGTCAATTTACCGGTGACATGAAGGTTTGCAACGTACACAAGGAGGAGCCGCACGCCGAAAAAGTTTGAGAACCACTGTTCTAGGGGAACAATCACAGGGCATGCGGTCCGTGTAGAACGGACACACGTCACATTTTTTGCAGAGGTGCACTTCAGGCTTACGCATAGCTTCCAGCATAGATCCTATGCAAGACCATAAACTGGGCTTTATAGTAATGCTCTGTGTTACCAATGCAAAGGTCACTGATTAAAAAAATGGCTTAAATGCACCGAGTTGCTTTGGATAAAAGCATCTGCTAGATGCATAAATATAAATTAAGAGCTCAGATGCAAAACCCTTTAATTTCATCTGAAATGGTTTTTGTAAATGAGCATTTTTAATGTATTCTGCCAACAAACCGGTATTTCTAAATGGCTTGAAGCTGTGGATTTAAAAGGACATTCCACTTTTTTTAAAAAAATGTGCTCATTTTCCAGCTCCCCTTGAGTTAAACGTTTGATTTTTACCATTTTGGGGTCCATTCGGCTGATCTCTGGGTCTGGCGCTGCCACTTTTGGCATGGCTTGGCGTGATCCGTGGAATCTGATTGGTCCATGGGCATTGCACCTAAAAAATAACCAAATATTTTATTTTTGGCTGCTGCGTAATATCACTACGCCCGCCGCAGCCACGTTACAGCAGCAAAGCCACTGATCAATACGCCAGAATGAGAGTATAGTCCCAACCATATCTGCCTAGAAAATCCCAACCTTCAATTTTCTGTCGGTCCACATACATGATGTAACTACAGAAGAGTCAAGTTTTAAATTGAAAAAAAATATTGAAACTTTTTGGTTATTTTTTGGGTGCGATGCTAATGGTCTAGTCAGATTCGGTGGATTGTGCTGGGCTGTGCTGGGGGTGGCGGCGCCGGACCCGGAGATTGGCTGAATGGATTCCAGAACATTACAAATCAAATGTTTAGGAGCTGGAAAATGAGCATATTATTATTATAATTATTTCAGTTGGCCAGTTTTATAAATGTACGTAAATTACAAGTAACAAAGAACCCACAAAAAATTCAAACTAAAACAACGTTGGTCAACAAAATCTCTTAAAACCTTCACTACGTCACCGAAATCTACATCGTCATATAATCTGCAAAGATATAAATATAAAGGCAGATTGTTACAATACAACAACACACAGTTACAGTGAAGAAATAAATTAGCTACACAATAAAACAAAATGTTTTATACATAGTGTATAATAACAATGACGAGTGCATTCAGAACATTGCTGTGGTCTTTTCTGACGCCGTTTGTATGTGGAAAAAAACTACTGACTGAGTATCTACTGCATGCCCAAAGTGTCCTAAACTCATGCCAAAGCCCCATTCACCAGACAGCTGTCATTATTCCATTACACGCACATGAAAACAACAGAGCGGTCCACTCTACCGCCACGATTAAAATAACATTTTCAAGAGCGGAGAAATATGATGGGGGAATAATTGCCTATCTTTTTATGCAGCATTTTAAAACTGCAGGTAAGTGGAGGCCGCTTTTGGAGAAAGTGTAGCAGCGCACGTGTGCATGTATCTGTAGTGTCGTGTAAATGCAGTCGTAATGTGTTCGTGTTTTTGTCTTTGAACGTGTGAATGTAATGAACTTTGTGTGCGTCTGTTTGTACAAAAGGTAAAGGGCCAGGTAAGCATGAAAGCACTCTGCCTGCCAAAACTCTGCTGTGTTACAAATGCCAAAGTGAAGTTTAATTGATTAACTAGGCTAACCATTTACAGAAGCCTAATTGCTGAATTCTACCACAGTTGTAGTTAAGCTAAGCAAATACGAATGAGGAAACAAATGAGAGATTTTGTGCGCCCACAGGAACTAAATAATGACAGTGTTTTCTTATCTTTGACTTAAAGGCGCACTGTGTAACTTTAAGGAGGATCTCTTGACAGAAATGCAATATAATATACATAACTATATTATCAGTGGTTTATATAGACCTTATATAATGAACCATTTTGTTTTTATTACCTTAGAATGAGCCGTTTTTATCTACATACACCGTGGGTCCCCTTAAGGGGGTCGTACACAGGACGCATAGAGTCGCGTCTAGGACAACTCGGAGGTATCGTAAACCTTAAGTGCACATTAAATAGCGCAAGCTTAGTCAGATAGCGTCGACTTCAAAATGATAAATATATGTTAGCAGCCAATGTTAATTGTTAATGATTTGGGACAAATATGATGTTATTTAATGTTAAACTATGTAAGTGGTGCAATAGGGATTAGAGCAACTTCCTGAGTCAAAGCTGGGTGCCGCGGACAGGCGCCACCTGTCGGCGCCGGTGTGTGTATACTCATAGAAAACAATGTGTTTGATTTTTTTTTAGAACGGCGCGGCGCTATGTGCCGCTGAGTTGCGCGTTCGGTGTGCGACCCCCTTTAGATGGAAGTCGCCATTTTGTGCCCCATGTTTCTACAGTAGCCCTAAACGGACAAACTGTTCTAAAGAGCGCGTTTTGTCACTCTTACTGTGCATTCAGACCGCCACCGGCGAGAGCGTCAAAGTGGCTGGAAGTCATTCATTTTCAATGAGAGCCGGCAGCGAGCTCCGGCGAGCAGCGGCGCGGCGCGTCATGTACAGCGTGAGCGTCGAGGAGAGTTGAAATCAGCTCAACTTTATGGTAATGAGATATGAGGCGGTTCGGCGGCAACCAATCGGAAGGCGGAAATGTTCACCGGCAACCAATCGGAAGGCGGAAACCTCCGCCTGAGAGGAGTTCAGAGAATGCATTCGAGCGTCAGAGCGTCCACTACAACTTTTCTTTAGCGTCGTTGTCAGGGCAGCCAGAGCTTTTATTGACGCTCTTGCCGGTGGCGGTCTGAGCTGTTAGTTGTGAGCTGTGTGGACTGAGCCGTTAGTTGCAATACACAATTTTACTGCTAGATGCTGCAAAAATGTACACACTGTACCTTTAAAATGTTCTTTGGAGAGCCATCTACAGCATCATTACCAGTCTGTTTACTGGCTTTAAGGGGCGGTTCACATATTGCGTCCATCCAAACCGCTTTGAGTTAAAAACATTTCAACTTTTCAGAATGCCGCAAGCGCACCGCGGGTCATGTGACAAGAACCAACCAACGGATGCGTTTTACGCGCGGTTTTAGACGTGAAATGTGAACCGCCCCTAACACATCACCTTGTTTGCCAGCAAAGTGCTTTCCAATTGAGCAATAGGAATGACAATAATACCGTTTTATCATTAACTGTACAGTCACATAAGCTACAAAAGTGAGTGACACCGAGCGACATGCACTCGCTTGATGGGCATTCCTTGTTTAGTATCTAAAAGTGGTATCAAAAGTCACTTCAGAGGTCTTGTTAAGTTACAAGAACGATGTTTTTGTATTTAAAAGTATTTATTTCTCGATAAAAGTAACAAAATATATGAGGTAAAATGCTAAACTTATCAGATATATAAAGAAATACGCATTTTCCGTCATCTTGAATTATTTTCTTAGACTCGAGCCACTGACCTACATCACGCTGCCCCTTGATTCCGATTGGCAGTCGCTTTGTCGCATTGCTCAGCATTTGCATAAAATAGCCTTCTTGCCTATTTCGGCGCTTGTCGCTGGCAAACGGCCACTCCCATTGAAAATGAATGGTAGCCTGTCGCTCTGTCTCTTGTAGCTAATGTGACTGGGGGGTAACAATGTACAAACTATACCAAGTTTCGACAGTACAGCAATACACTGAAAGCACAATGTTTTTAAAGATGGCCCTGTCCTGAATGCTGCATTTGCAAAATGCCTTTAACTTGTCTGTGGGACAGTAAGGTGACAAAGACCCACATTGGATTGGGACGAATGGCTAAGAAATCATTTGGGATGGGGTCGTTTACGCATCTTGCATGCCTCATTGTAAGTTTAATGAGAGCATTCAAAATGAGTGGGTGGTGACAGAAGACCAGCTCACCCCGCCCACCCTACTGTGACTGGCTTGTTCGACAGCACCCTCGGCGCCGGTTGGTCTGTGACCCGGCAGTAACGAGCATGATGATGTGGAGGAGCCACCGTCATCTGCGGGGTCCTCCTGAGTGTGCGTGGTGTTCGCAGTGCCCCCTGGAGGGCTGGATGACACAGTGCAACTGCTCACAGTCCACAGGCATGGATACTGACTGTAAGGGAAAAACAAGTGAATGCTTTATTGTCATATTATTTATTGTCACATACCTTTAAAAAAACAAATGAATCAACGGTATAAAATACTCTTGGTACTAATAGAGCGCGCTGGGATGTATTTTTGTAGGCAAAACCCAAAAGCAAGTTAGCATTTTAGCACTTCCGGTTCTAAGTCAGCGTTTTGAAAGGGGGTTTTGGTTAAACACCTTAAATAAGATCTTGGATTAACATAAGGCCAAGATATTTTCATTTTTTATTCGACGACATAAAACGCACCAATAATACCCCAACTCATGACTTTTTAAAGCTTTAAAGTGTGTTTGTCACATGGGACTACAGACCGGGGGACTTTAAATGTCATCACGCATGAAGATCTCCAAAACCCGCAACATAGGCACAATTCTCAACAAATATTAATCCACAGAGAATTTTCTTCTCAGGGAATATGTTTTTAAATGTGTTTAATAAAGTTTGAATTAGCTTTCGGATGCTTGCTGATGATGTTGTTGTATTTGAACGACCGTGGTGCAGTTTTCTTATAGCCAAATGTTAGCTTTATATTTCTAGTAAACGCATTTAGACTTCATAAAAGTTTTGTTCATTTGTGAAGATTATCTTGTTGGACAAAAAGTGTCTAACTTTTGTTAAACAAAGAGCTTATCTTTTGAGATAAACCAAAAGTATAAGAAAAATGAATGGGGTCCTGCTTATTTACGTGTTGGCCTACAAAAAAACGTCATCCCCGTGGCACTCTTTTATGATCAGGCGTGCGACACACATCCTGAAACATTTTGATCGCCTTTTGGTGACTAACTGCAGTATAGGTCATAAACCCCACCATCTCCGTGCACACGCTCATCATGGTCTAAATATAAAGATTAAAAGTTTATTAATCTGTTGCTAAATTTCCTTACCAGCACATCCCTGAAGACTTAATTCGTTTTGTTTGTTTACGTTTTGACATTTAAAGATGTTTTACCATTTAAAAGCTGGAGAAACTTTTTTTATTTAAGGCTTAAAATATCAAAAAGATTATATTAGTAAAACTCTGTATTGTGTGGCTTTTGCACTTTTTAAGTACACGTGAATACCGTCATTTAGTGCCTTTTTATAATAAGTGAAAAAACAACTCTGTTTTTATCCGATTAGTTGACTAATCGAAAAAAATTGCCTGATTAATCGATTGTGAAAATAATCGTTAGCTACAGCCCTAGATGCGACTTCATAATTTTTTTTGATTCTGACCTGCTGGCTCCAGAAGGGCTTGGAGCAGGCTGCATGGATAACATCGCAGAAGGACCAGGAGGAGACACACCTGTCCAACTTTCGTGACCAGAAAACACTTGCACCGCACTTGAACTCCGATTCTCAGATAGAGACACTTTAATAGAAAAAATAAAAAAATGTCAAAGAGAAACCAGTCACAACTAGAAAACCCTTAACTAATTTATCCCAAATTGCTTAAAATACATAAACTTTCAAAGCCAACAGAAAACAATATTGATGCTTTTTGCTGTTTTGAAGGTGCAGTGTGTGATTTTTGGCGTCGTCTGGTGGTGGGGTTGCGGGTTGCAGCCGGCGGCTCGGTCCGCTGCTCACCCCTCACTTTTGGAATGCAAAAAGAAACTACGCTAGCCGCCACCGAAAAAAACATGTCATCATCGGAGACAACTTAGTAAAAAAAGTTTGTCCGTTAAGGGCTTCTGTGGAGGTATGGCGGCGCAGAATGGCGACTTCCACGTAAGGGACCCTCGGTGTATAGCTAAAATTGTCTCAGTCTAAGGTAATAAAAACATAAAGGTTCATCATAAAAAGGTCTTTGTACACCCCTAATGATATAGTTTTGAATATTATTTTGCATTTCTGTCAAGAGATCCTTCTAAAAATGACACACTGCACCTTTAAACATTTACACCTACACCTTTTATCCAAAGCTTCTTACAGTGCATTCAAGATATACATTCAGTATACATGTTTTCCTGGGATTAAACCCGTGACCTTTGCACTGCTAACACAATGCCGTGTTGTGCAGGTTTTTATTTACACAGAAAGTAGAAATCCACTAAAGCATTACCACTATTGCTAATGCAATGTTCAAACTGTCCTACCTGAGTGTTGAGCACAGTGATGATGGTGGCGAGGCAGATAGGGTGATGGGTATGGTGCTGCTCGGTGCCCATGCAGACTCGGGTAGTGTTTGTACCCATGGTGGGGGGTTAGCGGTAAACCCCCAGCGTATGGAAAGTTGCCACCACCAGCAGAGCACAGCGTCTCTGGGTTTGATATGAACCATCCACCTGCAAACCAAATAAATGGACCTTAAAGGATAACTCCACTTTCATTTGAGAAAAATCCAGATGGTTGACTCACCCCCATATCAACCAAGATGTTTGTGTCTTTATTTGTTTCGTCGAGAAGAAATGAAGTTTTTTGGGGAAAACATTTCAGGATTTTTCTCCATATAGTGGACTTTAGTGGACCTCAACAGTTTACAGTTTCAATGCAGCTTGAAAGGGCTCTAAACGATCCCAACCGAGGCATAAGGATGGGCCAAAAAATTACCACAACTTCTCGTCTTGCACTACATTGTGGGAGGTTCTGTGGAGATTGCAGTGTTGCTTGCAGCTGGTTGCCGGTGGCTCGCCGGGGTTTGAATTTATGTTATTTACTGGCAACATTTTGTTCAAAGTTAAATGAACATTGAACATTTACAGTAAATAACATAAATGTAAATCTACGGTAAGTTACCGGCAACCAGCTGCAAGTAACACTGTAATTTCTACTGAATTTTTTACAGTGTAGCCTAGTGATGCGCCAGCACAACCTTACGTATTACGTAATCACGTCAAAAAGTCATGCGTTACATATGTCAAATGCACACTTTTTAAACAATAAAGTGACACAAAGACATGAATTAGTTTCATTCCACATGCACTATTGTGGGAACGGTCCTCTTTCTCCACACTTGTAAACACTGGAGCGGTAGTTTCGCATACGTGATTACATTATACACGCTGGCGCATTACAAGGCTAGTGCCCGAAAATTACGATTGTTTTGCTAGATAAGACCCTGGAATGTTTTTCTCAAAAAAATTAATTTCTTCTCACCTGAAAAAAAAACGTCTTGGATGACATGGGGGTGAGTAAATTATTATTTTTTTTTTTAATAAAAGTGGAATATTCCTTTAATAAGCGTGTCTAGATCAGACAGAAATTCATATTAAGTAATACAAAAATACAGGAAGCAAAATAAAGCATTTACAGTGCGGTATGCCCATGTGCGGGTTTTCGCCTTGAGGTTCTAGATTCTTGGGATGGCTTCTGTTGAGACAAAAAGAAACCCCATGATATTATTAGAAATCAATACATATTAAATGTACATATACGTGAAGGTTACCTTATATGGGTGATAATATAACTACACACTGTAAAAAAATTCCGTAGAAATTACAGTGTTACTTGCAGCTGGTTGCCGGTAATTAACCGTAGATTTTAATTTATGTTATTTACTGGCAAGAGTTTGTTCAAAGTTAAATAAATTTTAAATATTAACAAGTCTTTATCTTTACAGAATAAAACTATACAATAACAGCCTCATGCAAAGCATTCTGGGAACCAGAAATCATCATCAACCTTTTTCTGTTTTTTGCTTCAGATTTTGTTTCCCAGAATGTTTGCTTGATGCTGTTTTTTAGTTTTACTCTGTAAAGACAAAGACTTGTAAATGTTTAATGTTCATTTAACTTTGAACAAAATGTAGCCAGTAAAAAACATAAATTTAAATCTACGGTAAGTTACCGGCAACCCAGCTGCAATTTCTACAGAATTTTTTTACAGTGCAGGTGCAGCTACAGTCATTATTTTTTATGCCTTATTATAATTAATAATAATTAATTATTTTAATAAAACAAAAAAAGAATATATTATTTAAATTGTATTTTTTTTTAACATTATTGTAGTATTTTGTACTTTTATTTGTATTAATTTGTTTGTTCTAACTGCTAGTTTTGAGAATTGGCGATTACGCCTCCCTCCCGCCTTGGTCTTCTATATATAAAACTATTTATTTCTGTATAGAGTGATTTAATCTCCGTTCTTGTAAGTTATACTGTTAGTAAAACCATTCAAAGATCATTTTGCCAGTATTGTGTAATATCTCACACATTCTTCACTGTAGCCGCTTCAGATCTCTCATTGTCACTTCACACTGCGGCTCCAACAAGCTGCTTTACTCACACATGTGCTCTATTCACAGCGTAAACGTTTAATAATTGCTCGCTAATCGCAGTTAAATTCGCACAGGCACTCAAGCTTGACTAGCGCTAATGCCTACCATGATATCAGGAAAATAATTGTCAAAATATATATTGTCAAATTAATAAGAAAACTTTTACCAGTGACCAAGTAATTCATATAAAATGTACCTTTCCTTAGCATCAAGGAACGCTTTCGCAAAAGGGTTGTGTTTTATCTTCAGTGCGGTTATCTGTGAAGAGAAGATGACCAGATGATTTGTGAGGGTATAAAATACTTTAGAAGTCACTTTTATTGTACGTTTATCTACTAGATGCTTTTTTCCAAAGCAACTTAAGAGTCTTTTATTTATTCTCGGGGCTTCCCCCACACAACAGGATTTTTACGATTTGTGATCAGACGGCCCCAACGTGCTTCCGTGCAGATTTAGATGCTCTAAAAGGATTAGTCAATTTTCTTAAAAAAAGTCCAGATAATTTACCCACCACCATGTCATCCAAAACATTGATGTCTTTCTTTGTTCAGTCGAGAAGAAATTATATTTTTTTAGGAAAACATTCCAGGATTTTTCTCATTTTAATGGACCCCAACACACTCTAACAAAGCGATTTTCTCCAAGCCCTGATAACAGTTGCATCTTAAACTATGAAAGCATTTTTAGCACACAAACACTTGACAGAGCTGACAAATATTGCGTTATTTACTCACCGTTTTCCACGTCTAGATCCAGAAAGGTGTTTTTAACCATGATAAGTAAATTCCGAAAGTGGTGATTTTTTTCTAATAACGCGTTGTGTTTTTCGTTTCATGTGTTACAATACTGATCAATCTATAGGTTATTTAGTGCTCTAACACCTCCTGTAGTTTCAATGTGAGGATATCCTGTAGGACGAAATTAAAACTTGTTACTTTTGTCCCGCTGCTAATACTGTTGTATATATTGAAAATTGATATTTTTCTAATTTGATTTAATTTAATTTTCATAGTGAACATTTTTTATTCTCAACAATTTAAGTTTGTACTGTTGGTTGCTTCTAAAACATTTGATAAAACTGAAATTTAAAATAAAGATCCACCTGTGTGTTACTTTCGTCCCAGCTGACATGTCAAAAGTAACAATGCACTACTTATGTTCAAAGTGAAATTATACTGAAGTCGTTTTGTTCAAAATTACACCTGCTATTGATAGACACACTTGTGAGTTATTGACCACAGTAAAAATATATCTCTGTCTAAAACATTATCTTTAAAAATTACATTTTTCTGAAAAATGGTACTTTCGTCCCTGCTCTCCCGTAATCCTTTAATAGGATCTTTGTGGGCCTGTAAGTTCCACAGAGAAATTTTAACATCCAAAAAGACTTTTCATTGCATGTAGTGGAAAAGGTTCTAGTAGAGAAAAACATTATTTCAAGAATCTTTGACTAAAATGTTATTTGGGGAACCAAAAATATCTCTTTTATTGCATTTCTGCTTATAAAAACCTTTATTTGTAGACATGTTGACATGACATGTAGACATGTTTTTTTTTACATTGAACACAACATAAACATACTTTAGTTTGGCATATTTGTGACCCCATCTGTGAAATCTATAAGTCTCATATTCTAAAGAATGGGAGCAATAAAGTTTGATTTCAATCTTTGACATGACCTTACTCAGACAATATTAAAGATATCAAGGTTATATTTGAAAAATAAAGTTTCTTACATTATGTAGGATGATTTTAAACAATTGATCACAAAAAATGACTTTAGCTGGGTTTTCACTGGCAGTGTCACATTCAGCCTATATTACAGATGCTGTACCTCTTCATTCTGGTAGGCAGTTACAGCGATGAACTGAGTGTCTGGGAAAGAGATGTTGGTCACCATCCTGTGGTTTCCTCCCACGCGAACGATGTGAATTTGTGGCTCATACTTGTGAAGAGAATTCAGCATAATCTGGACCAAAGAATCAGAACAGAATTAGCTAAAACGGTAATGGTGGATCAGTTAGCGGCAGGGCTGTATCTCGTTCAAAATAAAAGTGATGATGCCTTCAAATTCTTAAATTGAGGTAGCAAATGCAAAATTGTAATTGAACGACATTTATATGACCAGTGTAAGTGTTGTTTGTGAAAATATATTTCTTTTGATTATAAATTAATTCAATTTTATTTATATAGCGCTTTTAACAATTGTTCATGGTAACAAAGCAGCTTTACATAAAATAGAGACAAAGAAAACAAAGAATAGCAACATTGCAGTGGCAGTACAATGTAAAAAAATCCGTAGAAATTGCAGCTGGGTTGCCGGTAATTTACCGTAGATTTAAATTTATGTTATTTACGCTACATTTAAACAAAAGTTTTATATTTTAAATTTATTTAACTTTGAACAAACTCTTGCCAGTAAATAACATAAGTTTAAATCTACGGTAAATTACCGGCAACCAGCTGCAACAACATTGTTATTTCTATGGAATTTTTTTACAGTGTACAATGTAAGTAATATAAATGTCATCATACACTTAATATAATATGTGGTAGGCGTATTTTAAAATGTATTAGATTCTGAAGAAAAAGACAAACTGTTAAAAGTGTGAATAGAGTGGCATAAGTAAAGAAATAATCTGTCTATTCTGTTATATATCTTCAATATTGCAATTGTTTTTCCTTATGCAATGAGATTCAAATAAAAACATTTTTTTTTAAATAACTTTAACAGAAATCAAAAAAATTCTCCCAGTAGTCTCAGCGTCAGAAGGGATCTCAACAATGTCTCAAATAGTGCTTCAATGGTCACCTATGTCATATATATACACTGTAAAAAGTCCCTTTTTGACCCAGTGCTGTATTTGTTTCCAATAAAAGTTATTATTAAGTAGATCCAACTTTCATTTTTTACAGTGTACACTCCACAATTTATTTTTAACCCAGCGTTGGGTCAACAATTGGATAAAACAACTGGGGGCCGCAAGATTGTGCCAGGGGGCCCAGTTTTATTTCATAAAATACATGAACTTATCATAAATTCTGTGTAATTAAAAAGGCTACTAACTAACAACTTTATATTGTATAATTAAATGTACGTTTTGTTTAATTTTAATTTTACGATTTAGAATTCTTTGGCGGAGCACGAAGGGCACAGGGAGTGGGCACTCCGAAAAAGTTTAAGTACCACTGGATTAAATGACCCTTATTTTCAAGGTTATTTTCAACCCAGCTCTTGCGTCAAAAGAGATGATCCCAACAGTGGCAGCCGGTGACTTCTTTTTCGAGGGCACTCGATGCGAAGTTTGTCATAACATGTATGAAGCCCGTCATGTGTGTGTGGTTTCTTTTTTTTAAATATGTGTTCTGCGCATCGAGAGATCCTGTGTGCATCAAGTGTCTTGTCAAAATCGTGCCTACTGCAGACGCATCTAAAGGGTTTATGATAAAAGAGACGCTCGCTCGCGTTTACTCGCATAATCTCATACGTAATCAGAGTTTACTGTTAAGGGAGTGTCTTGCATGTATTTTGTGAACGTGAGCGTCTCTTTTATCATAAACGGTTTTGACGCGTGTGCAGCAGGCATTTATTTTGACGAAACACATGATGCACATGGTTTACATGATGCAACAAACGCATATTTTGAAAACACAAGCAAAACACATGACACTCCGAACACTTATTTTGAATTTGCGCCCCTCGGATGAGCAGTCACGAGCCGCCACTGGCCCCCAACCAACCCACTACGTTGTAATTTAACCTATGCTGGGTTGTTTCAACTCAAAATGCTGGGTTCGTCCCTTATTGACCAGCATTTTTAAATGTGATAGCTTATATGTTTTATGTCTCATTCTGTTTCACTATGTCTAATTATTAAAACATACACTGTAAGAGTTTGCTGTAAATATGCAGCTGGTTGCCAGTAACTTACTGTAGAAGATAAAGACTGAAAATGTTTCATGTTCATTTAACTTTGAACAAACTGTTGCCAGTAAATAACATAAATGTTAAATCTACAGTAAGTTACTGGCAGCAAGTTGCCAGTAATACCCAGTAATACTGTAATTTCTACAGAATTTTTTTACAGTATAGCTTTTTTGTTTTTGATGTTGTCCACCTTAGCAACTTTCCTTTAACTATTTTGACTTTGTGTGCCATTGGTCAGTCTCAGTTTTGCAATTTCGTTTAGTGCGGCAAATGACGTCACGCTCAAATGTTCTGAAATGTCTGACCTTTTTCAATTTGCATACTGCATTATCTATATTCTCGGACAAAATTCTTCGGATGACTGCGGTGACCGAGCACGCAACCATCTATCGGCGTAAAATCAACAAAATTCAGAGAACGAGATGCGCAGAAAGAGCCCTGTTTTACTCTAATTGGTAGATTACAATGCATGATGAGGGGTAGGTACTCATCTGCATGGCTACAGGGCACATAATAGGCTTTGTGTGCTTTTCTCTCCCCTCTGCCTTTTTTAAATACGTTGCTTTTTGAAAATCTAAGGACCGATGGCTAAATTAATTTTGCATAGAAAAAACACAGGTAATTACCGTAATGTACAACTAACCACAGCAATTATTTCATTTGGAGCTGGTTCTCTCTCATCATCCTCTCCTGTGCCAGCGCCGCGTTTAAAAACCCCGGTAGATAGAGAACAGAGGGGAACAGAAGAGAAGGGGGTAGAGGAGGGGTCATGTAAATACCAATAATAATTCAGTGGAGGAGTCACGCGGGCTGGAGCACCTCACAGTGGCCCTGCTGAAAGCCGGGATGGCTGGCTGAAGTAGACCATTTCTGTCTGAACGGCAGGAAGTGCATTAAATGAGAAAAGTGGCAATTAAGAGCTGTTTATTCCTGTTTACATGCAGTCCCCGCTGAACAAAGGGGCTCCATAGGTGAAGTGGATGCAGAGGAGAGCGCTAATTGTATAAATGCACACTTGAAATTTCCCCGTGGCTGCGCGCGGGGTGATTAAAGGCAGGCCAAGACTCCTAAAAGCTACGGAGGCCTGTTTGGAGCTCTGAGAGGCTACTCAAGATTACGGAACAGGGCACGGAGAACACAACATGAGACGTATGTGTACGAAATGTGCGTGGGGTTTATGTTGAAGTAGACTTTTTACTTGTCAGTCTATAAAAAAGAAACTGTGCCGACTTAACAAGTTAGGAGTAGTGGAAGTACATAGGGAAGAAAAACAGTGGATGAATTTTATTATTTGTTTCATGTAAGAATGTTGCAGAGAGCATCTTGGGTTCTTCAGTGAAAAGCATGAAACATTTTGGGTTGTTTTTAACCCAAAGCTGGGTACATATTAGGCATGTTGGGTTATATATACCTATGCTGCACTGTAAAACCTAAAAGTTAACTCAACTCAAACCATTTAAGTAAACCGGTTGCATTAGTTTTAAAACACGTACATTTGAGTACTTTGAACTTAAACAAATTGAGTCATATGCAGTTATGCACTTATATTTAAAGGAATAGTCTACTCATTTTCAATATTAAAATATGTTATTACCTTAACTAAGAATTGTTGATACATCCCTCTATCATCTGTGTGCGTGCACGTAAGCGCTGGAGCGCGCTGCGACGCTTCGATAGCATTTAGCTTAGCCCCATTCATTCAATGATACCATTTAGAGATAAAGTTAGAAGTGACCAAACACATCAACGTTTTTCCTATTTAAGACGAGTAGTTATACAAGCAAGTTTGGTGGTACAAAATAAAACATAGCGCTTTTCTAAGCGGATTTAAAAGAGTAACTATATTTTATGGCGTAATAGCACTTTTGGGAGTACTTCGACTCGCCTGAAAAGTCAGCTCCCCTTCTCCCTCTCATAATGGGAGAGGGAGGGTGTTACTGCGCCGAGTCGAAGTACTCCCAAAAGTGCTATTACGCCATAAAATATAGTTCCTCTATTAAATCCGCTTAGAAAAGCGCTACGTTTTATTTTGTACCACCAAACTTGCTCGTATAACTACTCGTCTTAAATAGGAAAAACGTTGTGTTTGGTCACTTCTAACTTTATCTCTAAATGGTACCATTGAATGAATGGGGCTAAGCTAAATGCTATTGAAGCGTCGCAGCGCGCTCCAGCGCTTACGTGCATGCACATAGATGATAGAGGGATGTATCAACAATTCTTAGTTAAGGTAATAACATATTTTAATATTGAAAATGAGTAGACAATTCCTTTAAGTTCACACTACTTAAATATAAGTGCATAATTACACATGACTCAAGTTCACAGTACTTAAATTTATGTGTTTTAAAACTTAATTGGCCTAATGCAACCGTTTTACTTAAATGGTTTGAGTTGGGTTGTTGTTACCCAATCATTTACACAGCATTTTTTTAAGAAGTTAGTACCTGGCCACCTCCACTGAGTTTGTTGGTGAGTTTGACTTTGCTGAATGACACTGGAGCCTTCATCCAGTGCGCACCGAAGTTGGGAGAGTCGGGGTGGATGTAGACACAGCTGTGGCTGTGAGGTTCGGGTTTGCCCGCAGGTACCCACTCGCCGTTTACGTACTTCCATCGGTGCCCATCTGCAGGACTGAAGTCCAAGAGGAAGGAGTACATGGCATTGGGATCTAGACCAGTAACACTGACCTTCAGGACTGGGAACATCCTCCTAGAAAACACATATAAAGAAAAGTTTTCACTCCCAAAAAATAATAATAATTTATTTGCTAAATGTAAAGACTCAAGTCATTACAAATATTTATGTTTGTGGAAAACAAAAGATAATTTGAAGAACTGATTCTCAAATCATGTTTCTTTATTAAAAAACAACAACAGTATTGTTAAAAAGATGTTTTCATGATCATTTCTCGAGTGAGGCTATAACGATTTCAGCAGTAACACGCAGCTTTCGTGGTCATCACGTAATTTCCTGTAAACTTTGCGAAGAATAAGTAACAACAAAGTCATTTTAAAGTAGTTTATATATATAACAAGTAAAATGAACAACACATAGATTACATAGGAAGCCAAAACATTTGTTATTTTCGACGGAGTATTTGTTAAGAGTTCCGTTTCAGCAACTAGTCAGACCATTAAACAAACAGAAACCGGAAGTTCCGACCAGACGCTTATTGCGTCACCGCACTTGCACCAAAGATTTTCAGTCAAAAATATAATTTTGGTCTGTTTCTAGTTGCAGAAAATATATACACATTATAACTTAATACAGTTTATATAGACAACATTTTGAATCCTTTATGGCGTTTTGAATCTTTTTTGCTAATCTTTGTCTCCTTGAATAGTAAGTGCTCCATGTCAGAAAACCATACAAGACATTGAGTAAATATTTTCAACTATTTATTCAGCAAACGCACAAACATGATTTATAAAGCTTTGATTTTCGATTTTACTCTTAACAGTTTTTTTTAATTAGAAACTATATTTTCAGCATCTCAATTTAAGTGAGATAAATTAAAACGAGTATATAAATATTTTAATATTATTAATAAAACTTGGTATGAATCCATACAGTCCTTTTGCTTTAATGACAGCATGTACTCAAGCTGGTATGAAAGTTTCTAAAAGTTTCTTTTCTTATTTGATTCATGTATGGTGCAAAGAGCATCTTGGGTTGTAATTGCATGAAAAATAACCTAAATTTCTTTGTGCTTCATGTCAGAAAGCCATGCAAGACATTCAGTAAATATTTCTTCAGTAAAGTTACGCACAAACATGATTTATAAACTTTTCACCCAACAATGATAACACTGCCTAATAAGCACAACTTTTATGAGAGCGAATTTAAGTAATTTTCCAATTTTTCTCCTCTTTATCTTTTATGGATAAGCGGTTAAAGAGGAGCTGCTAATGGAAGGACATCCATCTGTAAAGCTGATCCCACTGAGTTCACCGTAAACAATTCTTTGCTGCCTTAAAATTTTTAGTTGCAACAACTCAGATTTACAAATCATTTTAACTTACTATTATTTATTTTGACTGGAGATGAGTTGTTATAACTTATAAAATATAATTTAAAAAAGTCAACTTAATTTTATAAGTTGTAGCAACTCATCCACAGTCAAAACAAACAATTGTAAATCGACATAACTTGCAAATCTGAGAAAATTTTAAGAAAGCAAAGATTTCCCCCTTCTGGAATTTTTACAGTGTGAGCTTGTCAAGTCATCAGCTCAACATAATCACAAGAAGCTTATATAATTCATTTAATGACCATTTAAATACACCGTGTACCAAAACCAGCAACACAAAACAATAAAGCTGCCTGGATGACAACTTTATGGATTTAAATGCAATGTTTGATTATAATGTTCACATTCCAAATGAACCCCTTACTGAAAAGTTCATCTTAACACCGGTGCTAAATCAATGTTTTCAGATAAACACGATTTGAAGAATAAAAATACTTGCATATATTTTTGCATGAATTATTATAGTATTGTGTCAGAAACACTTCTTTATAAAATTTATACTTAAATACACACTTCACATCAATTCACTGGCAAATTTTAATCCAGCATTTTATATTATTTAGTAATAAATATGTGTAATTAAATTCACATATTTTATTCATTTGACTAGTGTTGTTTAATATCACATAAATGTAAAAAAATTAATTAGGGGCCAAGCCCGCAGGGCGGCAGGCCACTATTGCGTTTGATGGTTTTTAGGGGCCAAGCCCGCAGGGCGGCAGGCCACTATTGCGTTTGATGGTTTTCTTATTATTATTAGGGGCCAAGCCCGCAGGGCGGCAGGCCACTATTGCGTTTGATGGTTTTCTTATTATTATTATTATTATATTTCTTCTTCCCCAATGGGAGTCTATGGCAGCCCTATGAACCGTACATAGGAAAATGAAACAAATTTGGCACACTTGTAGTGGTGGTCCTAAATAGTCATGTGACCAACTATGGGGTCTCTAGCATTAACTCTATAGCGCCACCAACACTTCAAAAATTCAATATTCAAATGGTTATAACTGTAGAATCATTTGATCAACAAAAACTCTACCTACTACATCTGAATCCTCTCCTCACGCTCATTACAATGACCACCTTACATTAAGACTCCACCCATTACAGTAGCGGCCATTTTGAAAAGTACAGTATTTCGTTTTTTCGCTACTACTTTTGCAGCGTTCATTGCATTGTTACGCAATTTGGCACAGAGAATCTTTGGACCGAGCCGCAGAGAAATGACCGAACAGAATTTTGATTTTTATCTTTGTTCAAAAGTAATAATTGCGTACATTTATCGATGTCGACCCAAAATTCGTTCTGAGTCATTATCTCGGTCATTCTTTGATCAATTGAAATGAAACTTGGTACCCTTCATTAGGACCATGAACGGTGGTACCATGCCAAATTTGAGGACAGCGCCACCTATGGGTCATGAGATATGAAAAATTGATAATTTTGCCCATAACTATTGAAATGTTTGATAGAAAATTATGATCTTAGTGTCTATGGATTCCTTGGCTCATGACCAATCTGTCGATATATATTATGCCGGAAATGACCAAACCGCCTGTCCACTATTTTGAATTTTGCTTTAAATTGGGATAACTATTATTCTATATAATGTATCGGCACAAAAATTGGTAGGAAGCATCGGTATGATGTCCTGAAGGTACTTGGGAAATCTGAAGACAGCGCCACCTAGGGTTCATAAACTATATAAAACAGCCCATAACTTCTGAAAACTTTGTCTGATATTCATTTTCTTTGTGAATTTATATTCACTGGTTTAAGTCGATTGCAACGATGTCTCATTTGTCAGTTTTCAACATTCTGTTCATATCTTATTTCATAGCATATGTGAAGTAGTTTTTTCGCTACTACTTTTGCAAATTAAGTCTATTTTATGCCAGGCTCTGCTCACATAAACTTTGGAACAATCCGCACAGAAATGACCAAACACATTCTTTATATTCTCTGCCATTCCCGAGAAATACCTGTCCAAAGTTGACTGTCCCTGTGACATTGTCTCTTCGTCATATTAAATTATTATGACTGCATTATAACATGTTGTGCATTCCTATACAACATGTTTTTCTTGACTTAAACTTTAACTCTTCTCACTTAAACTATCTGATTCTCATATAAATTGTAATTTTTTTGTTATTTCTGCTCTGCAATGTCATGTCTGCACCTTCCTTCCTCCATTTGAATGCTTGCAGCTCTGAAAACCTTGGCTAGCTACACTGCCTGTGTAGCTCAGTCTATTAAATCGCATGCATCAAAACTTAGAGGTTAAGGGTTCGAATCCCGTCTGATGCATGTGTTATGTTTTTCTATTAATATTTGTTGTTTTGAGTTTATTCTCACCTATTATTCTCAACCAGTCTGTTTTCCATGTTCTGCATGGCTTGCAATTTGGTGGCCAAGCATCATCACCAGTTCAAAAATGCAGTAGCGGCCATTTTGAAAAGTACAGTAATCAGTTTTTTTGCTACTACTTTTGCAGTGTTTGTTGAATTGTTACACAATTTGGCTCAGATTATCTTTGGACTGAGCCACATAGAAATGACCAAACAGAATTTTGATATTTATCTTTGTTCAAAAGAAATAATTGCGTACATTTATCGATGTCAACCCAAAATTCGTTCTGAGTCATTATCTCTGTCATTCTTTGATCAATTGAAATGAAACTTGGTACCCTTCATAAGGACCATGAACTGGGGTACCATGCCAAATTTGAGGACAGCGCCACCTATGGGTCATGAGATATGAAAAATGGCCATTTTTGCCCATAACTATTGAAATGTTTGATAGAAAATTATGATCTTAGTGTCTATGGATTCCTTGGCTCATGACCAATCTGTCGATATATATTATGCCGGAAATGACCAAACCGCCTGTCCACTATTTTGAATTTTGTTTTAAATTGGGATAACTATTATTCTATATAATGTATCGGCACAAAAATCGGTAGGAAGCATCCGGTATGATGTCCTGAAGGTACTTGGGAAATCTGAAGACAGCGCCACCTAGGGTTCATAAACTATATAAAACAGCCCATAACTTCTGAAAACTTTGTCTGATATTCATTTTCTTTGTGAATTTTTATTCACTGGTTTATGTCGATTGCAACGATATCTCATTTGTCAGTTTTCAACATTCTGTTCATATCTTATTTCATAGCATATGTGAAGTAGTTTTTTCGCTACTACTTTTGCAAATTAAGTCTATTTTATGTCAGGCTCTGCTCACATAAACTTTGGAGCAATCCGCACAGAAATGACCAAACACATTTTTTATATTCTCTGCCATTCCCGAGAAATACCTGTCCAAAGTTGACTGTCCCTGTGACATTGTCTCTTCGTCATATTAAATTATTATGACTGCATTATAACATGTTGTGCATTCCTATACAACATGTTTTTCTTGACTTAAACTTTAACTCTTCTCACTTAAACTATCTGATTCTCATATAAATTGTAATTTTGTTATTTCTGCTCTGCAATGTCATGTCTGCACCTTCCTTCCTCCATTTGATTGCTTGCAGCTCTGAAAACCTTGGCTAGCTACACTGCCTGTGTAGTTCAGTCTATTAAATCGCATGCATCAAAACTCAGAGGTTAAGGGTTCGAATCCCGTCTGATGCATGTGTTATGTTTTTCTATTAATATTTGTTTTGAGTTTATTCTCACCTTTTATTCTCAACCAGTCTGTTTTCCATGTTCTGCACGGCTTGCAATTTGGTGGCCAAGCATCATCACCGGTTCAAAAATGCAGTAGCGGCCATTTTGAAAAGTACAGTATTCAGTTTTTTTGCTACTACTTTTGCAGTGTTTGTTGAATTGTTACACAATTTGGCTCAGATTATCTTTGGACCGAGCCACATAGAAATGACCAAACAGAATTTTGATATTTATCTTTGTTCAAAAGTAATACATTTGTCAACAGGAATAACTTTTAAACCATTTAATCAACTAAACTTCTATGGAGAATATTTGATGGGGTAATCTATGCCTTCCCAGTAGCTCAAACAAATGCGTGATGGGCATGAAATCCAGAGGTTGCGGGTTCAAATCCAGCGTAGGGCAGCAATTAAAATGGTTCATACAAATGATATATCATGTAGAGTCAAATGTTTGAACAGGTTTGACTACCTACAGGGGATTTAAAAAAATATTCTGTTCTTGAGAAAAATCTCTCCAAACTTGAACATACACATTGTCACTACAGCAATCTAGCTTAAGCAGCTGTCTGTATGTATGTCTCCCCTGTAGCTCAACCAGATGAGTGACAGGCATGAAACCTGGAGATCATGGGTTCAAGTCCTGGCTAGGGCAGAAATTGAAGTCTCTTACTTTAGAGTCAAAAGCTTCAATTCATTATTTGTATTTTACTTTATTATTTTTACAGGTATTATTTCGTTTGTGCTCTTTTGGTTTAAGTCTCATGTGTAACATGTATGATGCTTTGGTGGTTCAATTGTTTTCTAGGTCAGCATTGGACTAATCGGTCCTTCTTTCAGCATGCAAATAAATATTATACTTCAAAATTTTTATTTTTTCATTATGTTCATTCTCATCTCTGAGTCCTGTGTGCTGATAGTTCCCATACATATCTGCTACATTGCATTCTTCAATTGCATGTCCTTTCAGCTTCGTTGCGTGTTGCAGGACCATTGTTGCTTGGCCCCGTATCGCTGTCTACAGCTATATTTAGGGGTCAAGCACCGAAGGTGCTGAGACACCTATTGTAATTGTTAGTATTATTATTATTATTATTATTATTCTGCCGTTTCTTAGCCATAGGCGTCTATGGCAGCCCTATGAACCGTACATAGGAAAATGATGAAATTTGGCACAGTTGTAGAGGTGGTCAAAAATAGTCATGTGACCAAAAATGGGGTCTTTAGCAGTAACTCTATAGCGCCACCAGTAGTCCAAAAAATCAATGTTCAAACTGTTATAATTGGTGAACCATTTGATCTATGAAAATTCTACTTAGTACACGTGATTGCTCTCATCGTGCTTATTGAATTTGATACTTTACAGTAAGACTCCACCCATTACAGTAGCGGCCATTTTGAAATGTACCATATTTCGTTTTTTCGCTACTCCTCCTACAAATGTGGTTCAATTCTTATGAGATTTGGCTAAGATAATCTTTGGAGTGAGCCGCATAGAAATGACTGAACAGAATTTTGATATTTATCTTTGTTCAAAAGTAATAAATGCGCAAAGTTAACGGGATTGACGCAAAAATGGTTCTGAAGCTGTAGCTCAGTCAATCTTTGATCAATTGAAATGAAATTTGGTACACTTCATGTGGACCATGAACTTGGGGTCCATGCCAAATTTGGTGACAGCGCCACCTATGGGTAATGAGATAGGAAAATTGGCTATTTTTGCCCATAACTTCTGAACTGTTTGTCAGAAAATTATGATCTTGATGTCTATGGATTGCTTACCTCATGCCGCATCTGTTGATATGTATTATGCCGGGTTTGACCAAACCGCCTGTCCGCCATATTGAAATTTCACATAAATTGTTATATTTTCTGAACTATTGGACATATCCGCGCAAAAAATGGTAAGGAGCTTCGACATGATGTCCTGAAGGTACCTGGGAAGTCAGAGTACAGCGCCACCTAGGGGTTATAAACTATAACAGTTCTTATTGAACTGCTTATAACTTCTGAATCCTTTTCTGATATACATTTTCTTTGTGAAATTGGATTCACTGTTTTATGCCGATCGCAACGATACCTTGTTTGTCATTTTCCAACATAATGTTCATGTGTTATTGTAAGGCATATGGTAAATGATTTTTTCGCTACTCCTTTTACAAATTTTGTGTATTTTATGTCAGGTTCTGCTCGTATAATGTTTGGAGCAATCCGCACAGATGTGACCGAACAGATTTTTGATATTCTGTTCTCTTTTTTAGAAATACCACTCCAAAGTTGACAGTGCCTATTATATTGTCTATTTTTCACAGTAAATTAATGTGACTGTATATTACATTGTATAGAATTAATATACTGATTTACCTTTTTGTCTTCAATCTCACTTGAGCTTTTTAATTGTCATATAAATAGAATGTCTGTTATTTCTGCTCTGCTGTGTCATTTCTGCATCTTTGGTGATTGCCATATGTCAATGATTGCAGCTCTAAAAAGTCTTGTAAACTTCTGTGACAACTGAGTGGCGCATCTGGTAGAGCACATGGATTGAGATTCTGAAATCATGGGTTCGAATCCCTCCCGACTTATGACGTTTTGGTCTTCCTCACCAATTCTTCTCAACCTGTCTGTAGTTCACATGTGTTCTATTTTTCCATGTTTGCTGTTGTTGCTCTGCATTGTGGTGGTTCTTACTGTGCTTTGTGTGCTTGCTGTGCTTTGTGTGCTTGCTGTGCTTTGTGAGCTTACTGTGCTTTGTGAGCTTCCTATGCTTTGTGTGCCTGCTGTGATTTGTGTGCTTGCTGTGCTTTGTGTGCTTGTTGTGCTTTGTGTACTTGCTGTGCATTCTGAGCTTGCTGTGCTTTGTGTGCTTGCTGTGCTTTGTGAGCTTGCTGTGCTTTGTGAGCTTGCTGTGATTTGTGTGCCTGCTGTGATTTGTGTGCTTGCTGTGCTTTGTGTGCTTGCTGTGCATTGTGAGCTTGCTGTGCTTTGTGAGCTTGCTGTGCTTTGTGAGCTTGCTGTGCTTTGTGTGCCTGCTGTGATTTGTGTGCCTGCTGTGATTTGTGTGCTTGCTGTGATTTGTGTAATTGCTGTGCTTTGTGTTCTTGTTGTGCTTTGTGTGCTTTGTGTGCTTGCTGTGCTTTGTGTAGTTGCTGTGCTTTGTGAGCTTGCTGTGCTTTGTGAGCTTGCTGTGCTTTGTGTGCTTACTGTGCTTTGTGAGCTTGCTATGCTTTGTGTGCTTGCTGTGCTTTTTGTGCTTGCTGTGCTTTGTGAGCTTGCTGTGCTTTGTGTGCCTGCTGTGATTTGTGTAATTGCTGTGCTTTGTGTGCTTGCTGTGCATTGTGAGCTTGCTGTGCTTTGTGTACTTGCTGTGCTTTGTGTGCTTGCTGTGCTTTGTGAGCTTGCTGTGCTTTGTGTGCCTGCTGTGATTTGTGTAATTGCTGTGCTTTGTGTGCTTGCTGTGCATTGTGAGCTTGCTGTGCTTTGTGTGCTTGCTGTGCTGTGTGTGCATTGCGCCGAAGGTGCTTGACCCCGTGTTGCTGCTTGCAGCTATATTTATTATTATTATTATTATTATTATATTTCTTCTTCCCCAATGGGAGTCTATGGCAGCCCTATGAACCGTACATAGGAAAATGAAACAAATTTGACACACTTGTAGTGGTGGTCCTAAATAGTCATGTGACCAACTATGGGGTCTCTAGCATTAACTCTATAGCGCCACCAACCCTTCAAAAATTCAATATTCAAATGGTTATAACTGTAGAATCATTTGATCAACAAAAACTCTACCTACTACATCTGAATCCTCTTCTCACGCTCATTACAATGACCACCTTACATTAAGACTCCACCCATTACAGTAGCGGCCATTTTGAAAAGTACAGTATTTCGTTTTTTCGCTACTACTTTTGCAGCGTTCATTGCATTGTTACGCAATTTGGCACAGAGAATCTTTGGACCGAGCCG
This sequence comes from Misgurnus anguillicaudatus, assembly GCF_027580225.2. Lineage (NCBI taxonomy): Eukaryota > Metazoa > Chordata > Actinopteri > Cypriniformes > Cobitidae > Misgurnus > Misgurnus anguillicaudatus. The sequence goes on from NC_073344.2 coordinate 34,022,795, forward strand.
CAGAGAAATGACCGAACAGAATTTTGATTTTTATCTTTGTTCAAAAGTAATAATTGCGTACATTTATCGATGTCGACCCAAAATTCGTTCTGAGTCATTATCTCGGTCATTCTTTGATCAATTGAAATGAAACTTGGTACCCTTCATTAGGACCATGAACTGTGGTACCATGCCAAATTTGAGGACAGCGCCACCTATGGGTCATGAGATATGAAAAATGGATATTTTTGCCCATAACTATTGAAATGTTTGATAGAAAATTATGATCTTAGTGTCTATGGATTCCTTGGCTCATGACCAATCTGTCGATATATATTATGCTGGAAATGACCAAACCGCCTGTCCACTATTTTGAATTTTGCTTTAAATTGGGATAACTATTATTCTATATAATGTATCGGCACAAAAATCGGTAGGAAGCATCGGTATGATGTCCTGAAGGTACTTGGGAAATCTGAAGACAGCGCCACCTAGGGTTCATAAACTATATAAAACAGCCCATAACTTCTGAAAACTTTGTCTGATATTCATTTTCTTTGTGAATTTTTATTCACTGGTTTAAGTCAATTGCAACGATATCTCATTTGTCAGTTTTCAACATTCTGTTCATATCTTATTTCATAGCATATGTGAAGTAGTTTTTTCGCTACTACTTTTGCAAATTAAGTCTATTTTATGCCAGGCTCTGCTCACATAAACTTTGGAGCAATCCGCACAGAAATGACCAAACACATTTTTTATATTCTCTGCCATTCCCGAGAAATACCTGTCCAAAGTTGACTGTCCCTGTGACATTGTCTCTTCGTCATATTAAATTATTATGACTGCGTTATAACATGTTGTGCATTCCTATACAACATGTTTTTCTTGACTTAAACGTTAACTCTTCTCACTTAAACTATCTGATTCTCATATAAATTGTAATTTTGTTATTTCTGCTCTGCAATGTCATGTCTGCACCTTCCTTCCTCCATTTGAATGCTTGCAGCTCTGAAAACCCTGGCTAGCTACACTGCCTGTGTAGCTCAGTCTATTAAATCGCATGCATCATAACTCAGAGGTTAAGGGTTCGAATCCCGTCTGATTCATGTGTGATGTTTTTCTATTAATATTTGTTTTGAGTTTATTCTCACCTATTATTCTCAACCAGTCTGTTTTCCATGTTCTGCACGGCTTGCAATTTGGTGGCCAAGCATCATCACCAGTTCAAAAATGCAGTAGCGGCCATTTTGAAAAGTACAGTAATCAGTTTTTTTGCTACTACTTTTGCAGTGTTTGTTGAATTGTTACACAATTTGGCTCAGATTATCTTTGGACCGAGCCACATAGAAATGACCAAACAGAATTTTGATATTTATCTTTGTTCAAAAGTAATACATTTGTCAATAGGAATAACTTTTAAACCATTTAATCAACTAAACTTCTACGGAGAATATTTGATGGGGTAATCTATGCCTTCCCAGTAGCTCAACCAAATGCATGATGGGCATGAAATCCAGAGGTTGCGGGTTCAAATCCAGCGTAGGGCAGCAATTAAAATGGTTCATACAAATGATATATCATGTAGAGTCAAATGTTTGAACAGGTTTGACTACCTACACGGGATTTAAAAAAATATTCTGTTCTTGAGAAAAATCTCTCCAAACTTGAACATACACATTGTCACTACAGCAATCTAGCTTAAGCAGCTGTCTGTATGTATGTCTCTCCTGTAGCTCAACCAGATGAGTGACAGGCATGAAACCTGGAGATCATGGGTTCAAATCCTGGCTAGGGCAGAAATTGAAGTCTCTTACTTTAGAGTAAAAAGCTTTAATTCATTATTTGTATTTTACTTTATTATTTTTACAGGTATTATTTTGTTTGTGCTCTTTTGGTTTAAGTCTCATGTGTAACATGTATGATGCTTTGGTGGTTCAATTGTTTTCTAGGTCAGCATTGGACTAATCGGTCCTTCTTTCAGCATGCAAATAAATATTATACTTCAAAATTTTTATTTTTTCATTATGTTCATTCTCATCTCTGAGTCCAGTGTGCTGATAGTTCCCATACATATCTGCTACATTGCATTCTTCAATTGCATGTCCTTTCAGCTTCGTTGCGTGTTGCAGGACCATTGTTGCTTGGCCCCGTATCGCTGTCTACAGCTATATTTAGGGGTCAAGCACCGAAGGTGCTGAGACACCTATTGTTTTTGTTAGTATTATTATTATTATTATTATTATTATTATTTTTCCCCAATGGGAGTCTATGGCAGCCCTATGAACCGTACATAGGAAAATGATGAAATTTGGCACAGATGTAGAGGTGGTCATAAATAGTCATGTGACCAAAAATGGGGTCTTTAGCAGTAACTCTATAGCGCCACCAGTAGTCCAAAAAATCAATGTTCAAACTGTTATAATTGGTGAACCATTTGATCTATGAAAATTCTACTTAGTACACGTGATTGCTCTCATCGTGCTTATTGAATTTGATACTTTACAGTAAGACTCCACCCATTACAGTAGCGGCCATTTTGAAATGTACAGTATTTCGTTTTTTCGCTACTCCTCCTTCAAATGCGGTTCAATTCTTATGAGATTTGGCACAGATGATCTTTGGAGTGAGCCGCATAGAAATGACCAAACAGAATTTTGATATTGATCTTTGTTCAAAAGTAATAAATGCGCAAACTTAACGAGGTTGACGCAAAAATGGTTCTGAAGCTGTAGCTCAGTCATTCTTTGATCAATTGAAATGAAATTTGGTACACTTCATGTGGACCATGAACTTGGGGTCCATGCCAAATTTGGTGAAAGCGCCACCTATGGGTCATGAGATAGAAAAATAGGCTATTATTGCCCATAACTTCTGAACTGTTTGTCAGAAAATTATGATCTTGATGTCTATGGATTGCTTACCTCATGCCGCATCTGTCGATGTGAATTATGCCGGGTTTGACCAAACCGCCTGTCCGCCATTTTGAAATTTCAAATAAATTGTTATATTTTTTGAACTATTGGACATATCCGTGCAAAAAATGGTAAGGAGCTTCAACATGATGTCCTGAAGGTCCATGGGAAGTCAGAGTACAGCGCCACCTAGGGGTTATAAACTATAATAGTTCTTATTGAACTGCTTATAACTTATGAATACATTGTCTGATATACATTTTCTTTGTGAAATTGTATTCACTGTTTTATGCCGATCGCAACGATACCTTGTTTGTCATGTTCCAACATTATGTTCAGGTGTTATTGTAAGGCATATGGTAAATGATTTTTTCGCTACTCCTTTTACAAATTTTGTGTATTTTATGTCAGGTTCTGCTCGTATAATGTTTGGAGCAATCCACACAGATGTGACCGAACAGATTTTTGATATTCTGTTCTCTTTCTTAGAAACACCACTCTAAAGTTTACCGTGCCTGTGACGTTGTCTATTTGTCATAGTAATAAATTAATGTGACTGTATATTACATTGTATAGCATCACTATACATAATGATCTGCTTGTCTTCAATTTCACTTGAACTAATGTACATTGTATTTCTGTTATTTCTACTTCTGCTGTGTCAATTCTGCATCTTTGGTGATTGACATGTTAATCCTTTCAGCTCTCTAATCTCTTGTCTGCTGCCTCATGAACTGTGTCAACTGAGTGGCGCATCTAGTTAACCAATTGCATTTAGATTCTAAGTTCCTGGGTTCGAATCCCACCTGAGTCATCATTATTTGTTCTTCCTAATAAATAAATCTCAACAATTCTGTAGTTCACATGTGTTCTATTTTTCCATGTTTGCTGTTGTTGCTCTGCATTGTGGTGCTTCTGCTGTGTCTTTCCTGCATCTTTGGTGATTGAAATATGTTAATTCTTTCAGCTCGCTCTTCTCTTGTCTGGTGCCTCATGATCTGTGTCAACTGAGTGGCGCATCTAGTTAATCATATGCATTGAGATTCTGAGTTCCTGGGTTCAAATCCCACCTGAGTCATGACGTTTTCCTCTTCCTCATCAATTCTTCTCAACCTGTCTGTAGTTCACATGTGTTCTATTTTTCCATGTTTGCTGTTGTTGCTCTGCATTATGGTGGTTCTTGCTGTGTTTTGTGAGCTTGCTGTGCTTTGTGTGCTTGCTGTGCTTTGTGAGCTTGCTATGCTTTGTGTGCTTGCTGTGCTTTGTGTGCTTGCTGTGCTTTGTGAGCTTGCTGTGCTTTGTGTGCCGGCTGTGATTTGTGTAATTGCTGTGCTTTGTGTGCTTGTTGTGCTTTGTGTGCTTGCTGTGCTTTGTGTGCTTGCTGTGCTTTGTGAGCTTGCTGTGCTTTGTGTGCCTGCTGTGATTTGTGTAATTGCTGTGCTTTGTGTGCTTGCTGTGCATTGTGAGCTTGCTGTGCTTTGTGTGCTTGCTGTGCATTGCGCCGAAGGTGCTTGACCCCGTGTTGCTGCTTGCAGCTATATTTAGGGGTCAAGCACCGAAGGTGCTGAGACACCTATTGGAATTGTTAGTATTATTATTATTAGGGGTCAAGCCACGAAGTGGCGTAGACACCTATTGTTATTGTCAGTTTTCTTATTATTATTATTCATCCTTGTTCTTCCGCCATTGAAGTCAATGGCAGCCCATAGAACCGTACGTAGGAAAGTTATGAAATTTGGTACACATGTAGAGGACAGCCTCAGAAGTTATTGTAGCAACATTGGTGTGTCTGACTCAAACCCTCTAGCGCCACCAACAGTCCAAAAATCCACTTATGTTCATGCTCATATCTTCTGACCTGTGAGTCCTAGAAACTAAATTCTTGTTTCATCTGAATCCTTGGCTCATGATGATTCAATTGCACACATTGATGTCATTTGTGTCATCCACATCTTTCCGCCATTTTGAATTTTCCGAAAAACCTACTTTTTCGAACTCCTCCTAGACCGTTTGTCCGATTTGCATGTCCTTTGGAATGTAGCATCGAGAGACACCCCAGACAAAAAGTTATCAAAAGCTTTTTGATAGACCAATGCGTTCTCGTATAAATTGACAACATATATGGTGGCGAGCACGCCAAAACGGACGTGAGGCCGTATCTTCGCAAAACTTTATTGTATCGACACGAAACTTGGTATATGTCATTACAGTCATGACCTGAGGGTGCCTGCAACGTTTCGTAACAGCGCCACCTAGTGGTAACGAGATTCGAAAAATGCCTATTTTCGCTTATAACTACTTCAAACTTGAGTCTAAAATCATGAAGGTGGTCTTGTTAGATTCCTTGAGGCATGCCGAGTCAAACGATACCTAACGGTTTTCGGTCGGCCATTTTGGGTGTCGGCCATTTTGAATTTTCTCATTAAGTTCAGTATTTCACAAATAGAATGGCGTATCGCTACGAAATTTGGCATGGTTCATCAGTGACATGTTCTGAGCGCACCTATAAATCTTTAGGACAGCGCCACCTAGTGGTCAGGATATGTAAATAAATTGTTTAAAATCTTTATATAATTTGATTAAATTGCCACTATGACATAAGACTTCACTCTATTGATTCCTTGGCTCGTGCTGAGTCCTACTGTACCAAATATGTCTGAGGCGAACCTACTTCCTGTCGGCCATTTTGAATTATATTGAACACCTACTTTTTCGAACTCCTCCTAGATCGCTCGTGTGATTGGCTTGATTTTTGGTATGCATCATCTAGAGACACTCTAGACAAAAAGTTATCAAAAGCTTTTCGGTAGACCTATCAGTTGTCGTATAACGCATCAAAGAATGCGAGGGCGAGCACGCCAAAATGTGTTTGAGCCTGTATCTTCGCAAAACTTTTGCGAATTAATATGAGACTTGGTATATGTCATAACAGTGATGACCTGAGGCTGCATGCACCGTTTCGTCACACTGCCCCCTACTGGTCACGAGATATAAAATATGTCTGTTTTTGCTTATAACTACTGCAAACTTGAATGTAAAATAATGATACTGGTCTTTTTAGATTTCGTGAGTCATGCCGAGTCAAACGATACCAAATGGTTTTTGGTCGGCCATTTTGTGTGTCGGCCATTTTGAATTTTTTCTTTAAGTTCAAGTATTTCAGAAACGCAATTGCGTATTGTTATGAAACTTGGTATGGTTCTTCAGCAACATGTTCTGAGAGGGCTTGTAAACTTTTCGGCGCCCCCTAGTGGTCAAGAGATTTGAAGCTATATCCCTGCATCTCTTTATTGCATTTACACCAAATTTGGTTGGTGTCATCACAATCATGACCTGAGTCACCATCTATTGTTTTGGTCAGTGCCCCCTAGTGGTCAAGTCATTTAAGGCTATATCTCCGTATCGCTTTATCGTATTTACACTAAATTTGGTATGTGTCATCACAATCATGACCTGAGTCAGCATCTATTGTTTTGGTCGGTGCCCCCTAGTGGTCAAGTCATTTAAGGCTATATCTCCGTATCGCTTTATCGTATTTACACTAAATTTGGTATGTGTCATCACAGTCTCCTAGTGGTCAAAAGATACAAAAAAATTCTATTTTTTCCTAAAACTAGTGCAAACTTAGATCTTAAATCATGACAGTCATCACGTATGAATTATTTTTGCCATGTTTGGCTTGACCCCGGTATCGCTGCTTGCAGCTATATTTATTATTATTATCGTCCCATGGGAGTCTATGGCAGCCCTATGAACCGTACATAGGAAAATGATGAAATTTGGCACAGTTGTAGAAGTGGTCATAAATAGTCATGTGACCAAAAATGGGGTCTCTAGCAATAACTCTATAGCGCCACCAGCAGTGCAAAAAATCAATGTTCAAACTGTTATAAATAGTGAACCATATGATCTATGAAAATTCTACTTAGTACACGTGATTGCTCTCATCCCGCTTATTGAATTTGATAATTTACAGTAAAACTCCACCCATTACAGTAACGGCCATTTTGAAATGTACAGTATTTTATTTTTTCGCTACTCCTCCTTCAAATGTGGTTCAATTCTTATGAGATTTGGCACAGGTGATCTTTGGAGTGAGCCGCATAGAAATGACCAAACAGAATTTTGATATTGATCTTTGTTCAAAAGTAATAAATGCGCAAACTTAACGAGGTTGACGCAAAAATGGTTCTGAAGCTGTAGCTCAGTCATTCTTTGATCAATTGAAATGAAATTTGGTACACTTCATGTGGACCATGAACTTGGGGTCTATGCCAAATTTGGTGACAGCGCCACCTATGGGTCATGAGATAGAAAAATAGGCTATTATTGCCCATAACTTCTGAACTGTTTGTCAGAAAATTATGATCTTGATGTCTATGGATTGCTTACCTCATGCCGCATCTGTCGATGTGAATTATGCTGGGTTTGACCAAACCGCCTGTCCGCCATTTTGAAATTTCAAATAAATTGTTATATTTTTTGAACTATTGGACATATCCGCGCAAAAATTGGTAAGGAGCTTCAACATGATGTCCTGAAGGTACATGGGAAGTCAGAGTACAGCGCCACCTAGGGGTTATAAACTATAACAGTTCTTATTGAACTGCTTATAACTTCTGAATACATTGTCTGATATACATTTTCTTTGTGAAATTGTATTCACTGTTTTATGCCGATCGCAACGATACCTTGTTTGTCATTTTCCAACATTATGTTCAGGTGTTATTGTAAGGCATATGGTAAATGATTTTTTTCCTACTCCTTTTACAAATTTTGTGTATTTTATGTCAGGTTCTGCTCGTATAATGTTTGGAGCAATCCACACAGATGTGACCGAACAGATTTTTGATATTCTGTTCTCTTTCTTAGAAACACCACTCTAAAGTTTACCGTGCCTGTGACGTTGTCTATTTGTCATAGTAATAAATTAATGTGACTGTATATTACATTGTATAGCATCACTATACATAATGATCTGCTTGTCTTCAATTTCACATGATCTAATGTACATTGTATTTCTGTTATTTCTACTTCTGCTGTGTCAATTCTGCATCTTTGGTGATTGACATGTTAATCCTTTCAGCTCTCTAATCTCTTGTCTGCTGCCTCATGAACTGTGTCAACTGAGTGGCGCATCTAGTTAACCAATTGCATTTAGATTCTAAGTTCCTGGGTTCGAATCCCACCTGAGTCATGATGTTTTGTTCTTCCTCATCAATTCTTCTCAACCTGTCTGTAGTTCACATGTGTTCTATTTTTCCATGTTTGCTGTTGTTGCTCTGCATTGTGGTGCTTCTGCTGTGTCTTTCCTGCATCTTTGGTGATTGACATATGTTAATACTTTCAGCTCTCTAATCTCTTGTCCGCTGCCTCATGAACTGTGTCAACTGAGTGGCGCATCTAGTTAATCATATGCATTGAGATTCTGAGTTCCTGGGTTCAAATCCCACCTGAGTCATGATGTTTTGTTCTTCCTCATCAATTCTTCTCAACCTGTCTGTAGTTCACATGTGTTCTATTTTTCCATGTTTGCTGTTGTTGCTCTGCATTATGGTGGTTCTTGCTGTGCTTTGTGAGCTTGCTGTGCTTTGTGTGCTTGCTGTGCTTTGTGAGCTTGCTATGCTTTGTGTGCTTGCTGTGCTTTGTGTGCTTGCTGTGCTTTGTGAGCTTGCTGTGCTTTGTGTGCCTGCTGTGATTTGTGTAATTGCTGTGCTTGCTGTGCTTTGTGTGCTTGCTGTGCTTTGTCTGCTTGATGTGCTTTGTGAGCTTGCTGTGCTTCGTGTGCCGGCTGTGATTTGTGTAATTGCTGTGCTTTGTGTGCTTGTTGTGCTTTGTGTGCTTGCTGTGCTTTGTGTGCTTGCTGTGCTTTGTGAGCTTGCTGTGCTTTGTGTGCCTGCTGTGATTTGTGTAATTGCTGTGTTTTGTGTGCTTGCTGTGCATTGTGAGCTTGCTGTGCTTTGTGTGCTTGCTGTGCATTGCGCCGAAGGTGCTTGACCCCGTGTTGCTGCTTGCAGCTATATTCTTATTATTATTATTATTATATTTCTTCTTCCCCAATGGGAGTCTATGGCAGCCCTATGAACCGTACATAGGAAAATGAAACAAATTTGGCACACTTGTAGTGGTGGTCCTAAATAGTCATGTGACCAACTATGGGGTCTCTAGCATTAACTCTATAGCGCCACCAACACTTCAAAAATTCAATATTCAAATGGTTATAACTGTAGAATCATTTGATCAACAAAAACTCTACCTAGTACATCTGATTCCTCTCCTCACGCTCATTACAATGACCACCTTACATTAAGACTCCACCCATTACAGTAGCGGCCATTTTGAAAAGTACAGTATTTTATTTTTTTCGCTACTACTTTTGCAGCGTTCATTGCATTGTTACGCAATTTGGCACAGATAATCTTTGAACCGAGCCACAGAGAAATGACCGAACAGAATTTTGATTTTTATCTTTGTTCAAAAGTAATAAATGCGTACTTTTATCGATGTCGACCCAAAATTCGTTCTGAGTCATTATCTCGGTCATTCTTTGATCAATTGAAATGAAACTTGGTACCCCTCATAAGGACCATGAACTGGGGTACCATGCCAAATTTGAGGACAGCGCCACCTATGGGTCATGAGATATGAAAAATGGCTATTTTTGCCCATAACTATTGAAATGTTTGATAGAAAATTATGATCTTGGTGTCTATGGATTCTTTGGCTCATGACCAATCTGTCGATATATATTATGCCGGAAATGACCAAACCGCCTGTCCACTATTTTGAATTTTGTTTTAAATTGTGATAACTATTATTCTATATAATGTATCCGCACAAAAATCGGTAGGATGCATCGGTATGATGTCCTGAAGGTACCTGGGAAATCTGAAGACAGCGCCACCTAGGGTTCATAAACTATATAAAACAGCCCATAACTTCTGAAAACTTTGTCTGATATTATTTTTCTTTGTGAATTTTTATTCACTGGTTTATGTCGATTGCAACGATATCTCATTTGTCAGTTTTCAACATTCTGTTCATATCTTATTTCATAGCATATGTGAAGTAGTTTTTTCGCTACTACTTTTGCAAATTAAGTCTATTTTATGCCAGGCTGTGCTCACATAAACTTTGGAGCAATCCGCACAGAAATGACCAAACACATTTTTGATATTCTCTGCCATTCCCGAGAAATACCTGTCCAAAGTTGACTGTCCCTGTGACATTGTCTCTTCGTCATATTAAATTATTATGACTGTATTATAACATGTTGTGCATTCCTATACAACATGTTTTTCTTGACTTAAACTTTAACTCTTCTCACTTAAACTATCTGATTCTCATATAAATTGTAATTTTGTTATTTCTGCTCTGCAATGTCATGTCTGCACCTTCCTTCCTCCATTTGAATGCTTGCAGCTCTGAAAACCTTGGCTAGCTACACTGCCTGTGTAGCTCAGTCTATTAAATCGCATGCATCAAAACTCAGAGGTTAAGGGTTCGAATCCCGTCTGATGCATGTGTTATGTTTTTCTATTAATATTTGTTTTGAGTTTATTCTCACCTATTATTCTCAACCAGTCTGTTTTTCATGTTCTGCACGGCTTGCAATTTGGTGGCCAAGCATCATCACCAGTTCAAAAATGCAGTAGCGGCCATTTTGAAAAGTACAGTATTCAGTTTTTTTGCTACTACTTTTGCAGTGTTTGTTGAATTGTTACACAATTTGGCTCAGATAATCTTTGGACCGAGCCACATAGAAATGACCAAACAGAATTTTGATATTTATCTTTGTTCAAAAGTAATACATTTGTCAACAGGGATAACTTTGAAACCATTTAATCAACTAAACTTCTATGGAGAATATTTGACGGGGTAATCTATGCCTTCCCAGTAGCTCAACCAAATGCGTGATGGGCATGAAATCCAGAGGTTGCGGGTTCAAATCCAGCGTAGGGCAGCATTTAAAATGGTTGACAAATATGTGTCATGTAAAGTCAAATGTTTGAACAGGTTTGACTACCTACAGGGGATTTAAAAAACTATTCTCTTCTTGAGAAAAATCTCTCCAAAATGAACATACACATTGTCACTACAGCAATCTAGCTTAAGCAGCTGTCTGTATGTAGGTCTCCCCTGTAGCTCAACCAGCTGAGTGACTGGCATGAAACCTGGAGATCATGGGTTCAAATCCTGGCTAGGGCAGCAATTGAAGTCTCTTACTTAAGAGTCAAAAGCTTCAATTCATTATTTTACTTTATTATTTTTACAGGTATTATTTCGTTTGTGCTCTTTTGGTTTAAGTTTCATGTGTAACATGTATGATGCTTTGGTGGTTCAATTGTTTTCTAGGTCAGCATTGGACTAATCGGTCCTTCTTTCAGCATGCAAATAAATATTATACTTCAACATTTTTATTTTTTCATTATGTTCATTCTCATCTCTGAGTCCTGTGTGCTGATAGTTCCCATACATATCTGCTACATTGCATTCTTCAATTGCATGTCCTTTCAGCTTCGTTGCGTGTTGCAGGACCATTGTTGCTTGGCCCCGTATCGCTGTCTACAGCTATATTTTAAAAATGAAATTCCTCAAATCTGTGTGAAATATTTAAATATGAATGAAATATGCATTTTGTGTCTTTTAAAAAGTAAACTGAAAACGTCAAATCCTTTATAAAAACTGTATTCATAAACACATTTGTTTCAAACAGTCAAGATTATAACATTTTTTGATATCCGGTTCATTTTTTGCTCGCTCACCTGCCATTCTTGGTCACAATCATATCATTCGTGACTTCTTTGAATTTCCTCCAGAGTTCAGCATCCTCCAGCGCAACTTTAAGTTGTTTTTCAGTAGGATCTCCTTTTTCCCTCCCGGCCTGTAACTCGCTCTCTACGACGTTCAGCAGTCGGGTTATACAGCAGTCGTTGCCACCGCGAGCACCGGACACCGCTGCGCCACCGCTCCCCATCTCTCCCTCCACCTTCATGAGTACCGCTTCTTTAATCTCACACTTCCCTGATAACTATAAGACGACCGTCTATAAACTATCTTAGCTAACTATATAATATAGGCTACAAAAAGATTTAGATATTGTCAAAGACAATTGTGGATGGGATGACAAGATTACTATTAGAGTGCGTGTCTGAGTTAAACCCCACTGCGACCACCTGTTCTTATGCCAGGAGGAGAGACCTGCAGTCACGTGGGTTTGCTTAAATTAAGCATCCACAACTCATTGTTTACAGGTTTAATAACCACGATGTCTATATTCAGGCTTACAATTAATACTGACACAACGTTTAATATCTAGTTTAAATAGAGAAAACGTATATTTTGAAAGCTTGTTCAAATGAAAGATCAAACATATATATTTAGCACATTTTTATTTATTTATTTATTAAGTTATAAAAAGAGGCAGCTGTAGCAACTTGTGGGATAAATCACGATTCGATATGTTACAATAATTTTTCGTTATTTAAAAAGATTTATTTTTTCAGAACCCTGGACAGCTCATAAAAGTGCCTGCACGCACAGATGGTTTGGTTCCCTTTGTTAATAAAACAAAAACCGGCATTTTTCAAAATATTAATATTTTACAGAGCAAGTGCATTGAAAAAACCTTACAGTAAATTAAAAAATTATAATAAAATCAAAGTGAAGTACTTAATTTAAAACCTGAAACAATGTGTAGCTATTTAATGAGATACAACGAGCCCTGACAAAAGCCGACTATAAAAAAAACACCGATACTATAGCCTATATCTTCTAGGTGGTGTTTGTTAAATAGTTATCTACACATTGTTAGTTTCTATTTTGTATCAGTCTAGGAATTTGGTTTATATTGTGCTTCAGTGAATACAAAATAATCGAGACCGGTTTCCCCCTTTTAAGTTGCAATTTGTATTATTTGTGACCGAATTTATAGAAGCTGCACCTTGAGAAGTCAAATGGTTTCACAATGTAAATCTAAAGTGTATTATTTGCAATACATTACACTTTCTAATCTAACCTATTATTAGGTGTTGGGCATGCACTATCCTCCTCAACATGAATTCGACGTAAATAAAGCCATGCTATCGAAGATCTTGGGTACTTTAGTGGAGCAGGAATAAAGACTGGATGTTCCCTGCTGCGGGCAGAAACGAACAGAAACTTGATCCACAGACACGCGCATGTAATCACGGAACCACGCGCACGGAGATTAGAGGACTCAAAGAGTTTAAAGCCGAAAAAAGCGTCTCATTAACGAAGAATTATGCCCTATATCAAAAACCAGAAAACCAAGACTCTGACCTTTCAATAACAGAGCACTTACGCACGTCAGTAAACTTGAGTGATATGACTTTGTACAAGAAGTACTTCGAATAAAACAAAAGAAAATAAATGCTACACGGACCAACAACAATACATTGACATGTAGATGAAATAAGCAAAACCATCATTGTTAAAATCAATTCAGTAAATGTTTGACTGTGCATTGATATTATTCCCGGAAATATGAGGACACTCACGCATTGTTCATAAAATAAAGCAACATACACGTGAATCACTAAAATAACTAAAAAGCTTTAGGATTTTGAAATGGTAACATTTAGAATATACTACATGGCACCCTATAGAGTGTAGCCTATATTTGATTGATCTTATAAGATAATATAGCACGATTACAGTATTATTGTGAATAAGTAATAAAATAAAAATAAATTCCTTCATTACTAATTTGTAATGTCTACATTTAAGAATACTAATTTAAAACTGGAATAAAATTACATAAATAATTTTTCACAGCAAAAAATTATAAAGTAATCTAAAAGTATACTGTAAAAAGTTACTTGCAGCTGGTTGCCAGCAACCCACCGTAGATCCAAATCCATGCCATTCACTGGCAAGATCCCGTTCAAAGTCAAATAAATATAAAATACCAACAATTCCTCATCCTTAGACAACAAAACTATTCAATAACAGCCTCGTGCCAAGCATTCTGGAAACCAGAAATCATCATCAACCTTTTTCTGTTTTTTGCTTCAGATTTTGTTTGTCAGAATGCTTTGCATGAGGCTGTAATTTTAGTTTTACTCTGTAAAAAAAAACTTGTTAATGTTTAATGTTCAATTAACTTTGAACAAAATGTTGCCAATAAATAACATACATCCAAATCCACAGCAAGTTACTGGAAACCAGCTGCAAGTTACACTGTAATTTTTTACAGTGAAAAAATGTGGTTACAGTATTACTAATACTTAATCCTTAAGAAATCTCTGGACAAACGCAGAAAGGAAGGGACAATGAAACAAAATCATCTAGCAATAAAAGTAAAAAACCTCTTGCTGAACAGAATCTCTTTTGTTGCATGGCAGAGATCTAACCTCCACCATTTACCTAATTTACATCCCCATCCTTCAGTTTTCTATTCGATTAAAGCACAGGTGTTTGTTTGTGTGTGCACTTGTTCACACAGATGAAGAGTGTCTGTGTTGAGGGAGAGGTAGAAGAGCACATGTACTGTGTGCCAGACTGTAGCGTTTGGACGTGAGTGGCATTGAAGGCAGCGGCGTGTTGGTGCCGTAGCGCCACGCAGGGATACCACAGAAGCCAAGCACATCTCAATTGAAGCACGCCGAGAACAACTTAATAATTGCATCCCTGAATAAAAACAAAAAGCAAACAAATGCCCGGGCTTAAAAATAGAGGAATAAAAAAGTTTCTCTAATAAAAATTCCTTACTTTAGTGTTTACAAACAACAAACACACATACATACAAATACTTTGATAAATCACATATCTTAATTTAAGAAGGCAGATATTCACAATTTAACATCCAAATAGTACATAAATGTTGAAATTTACAAAGAAATCTTAATAAATTTGTCTGTTACTCTATAACAGGGGTTTTCAAACTGGGGGGCAGGGACCCCAGGGGGGCCGCGAGATGGTGCCAGGGGGGCCCCAGTTTTATAACATTTTATAAAATACATTAATTTATCATGAATTCTGTGTAATTAAACATAAAAAAAATAAGGCTACTAACCAAAAGTACTACTTTATTTGTATAATTTAATATGTGTTTTAGTAAAATGTTGAGTTTAGAACAGTTTTTGTCACAAATTTTCTTTGGGGGGCCGCGAAGGAATGCACCATACACAAGGGGGGCTGCACTCTGAAAAAGTTTGGGAACCACTGCTCTATAAAATCAACTCTGTATTTGCAAACTCTATGTACTTGCAAACTCACCTAGCAAACGGAATGTAAGACAAGCTATACCTAAAAAAAGAAAAGGAACATAATTTTAAAGAAGTTATTAAGGTACAGAAAACGTGACAATTTAAAGAAGACATTTCATCAGACTTTTTTTAGATGTCAAACAAATCTTTGGAGTCCCCAGAGTACATATGTGAAGTTTTAGCTCAAAATATCATATAATTTATTATAGCATGGTAAAATTGCCACTTTGTAGGTGTGAGCAAAAATGTGCGGTTTTGGGTGTGTCCTTTAAAATGCAAATGAGCTGATCTCTGCACTAAATGGCAGTGGAATGGTATTATCCCCTTCTGACATCACAAGGGGAGCCAAATTTCAATGAGAACTGGGTTGATCTTTTTCATATTTTCTAGGTTGATAGAAGCACTGGGGACCCAATTATAGCACTTAAACATGAAAAAGGTCAGAATAGTCCCCTTTAATAATAAAATCATGATTTTTTTTATTTATTAGCAAAAATTAGGCTTTCTATAACCCCAACAGAGCTATTATTCTAATTATCGCCTCTTTAAGTAAAACGTCTTTTTCAATTGCACTGCTATATATGAAGAGTTTGGTTCCAAAACCAGATAACGTTATCAAAACATGTTTATTATTATTATGTTATTATGTATTTATTGTGCTACTTAGCTGTATTTTTAGTTACGAAGGCTTAAATCGAACAAACTGCAGTTTGATATTAATTGGAATGCACAATCAATTGGTTTTGGACACAAACTCTTCATATGTAGATAAACCAATACAATAATATCATATATTGTATTTATACCATACAATATAGGTAAATAACTATAGGGTCTCTTACCATGCAAAGGCCAAAAATTGTAAGACACAGAACAGCAGAGCAAGACCTTTGTTCTTCCACTAAATGGGTTTTTAAAAAGTTTAATAATCATAATACAGTCATCATAAACACAATAATATGCCAAGCAGAAAAAGACACCAGCTTACCCAGAATGCAGCACAGAAGGTCAATATCAAGCATGTCTAGAAAAACACAAATGTTCAAATTGCAAAAAAATCCACAATTTCTGATCCAAGCACTACTGAATCTGAAAACTACTGTATTCATTACATTGTATGATGTCAGTGTGTGTGTGTGTGTGGGTTGGCAAATGTGATTTACGGGGACATGAATAGTGTATAATGAAATGTTAACTATGCTATTACCATGGTTTATGAGGACACAGGAAGTGAAACGCTAAAAAAACAAACATACTAAATGGTAGTTTTTCATAGATCAAAGACTGGCAACAGGTTTTTGTGACATTGGGGTTAGGGATTGGGGTAGGTTAGGGGAATAGAATATAACAGTTTGGACAGTATAAAATGCATTGCGTCTACGTAAAGTCCTCATAAACCATGTATGCCTGACTGTGTGTGTGTGTGTGTGTGTGTGTGTGTGTGTGTTGACTCACAATCATAATGGCAGTTGCCAGAGCTCTTGTCTTGTCGCACATCCTCTTGATTTGCTTTAATGGACCCATTAAGAACATTGTACTGAAAACAATCCACATCCAATAGATTACAACTTTTGCACTGCAACTTTTAAGAGTGATGGTTACACACAAAGATTTTTTTTAATTCAGAAACTGAATGCAATGATTTAAAATCATTGTCTGTATGAATTGCATCTTGAACGTATGTTTAACTAAATGAATAGATTAACTAGATCAACCGAAATAAAATCAGTGTTACATGACAGTAACAATTGTTTCCTTCATGTTCTCATATATCTTTGCCATTCACTCATATGCAATGAAAACATTGTACATTATTGTGTGTACAATGTAGCCATTGACACACCTCGGACTAAATCAAATCAAAAGAAGAGATAAAGTTGCACGACTCACCTTAAAAGTGAAGCGATATTACCTAAACTATAAAACACTGCAAAAAGTGTCAACCCGTTTCTGGGAACCCAAAGCAAGCACGTCCCCTGAATGACAGAATAACAATTTAGGACTACTGATGTATTTTTATTTCAGAAATGTCATATATGAAATACAAGCATAAGACAAAGTGTATTAACAATACATCCAAATTCATCTGAACAGATGTAAGAGAAGAGAGGAAAAAAAGAAAACTGATGTATTCTTATTCATGCGGTGCTGCGCAGACCGTATGACAACACAGTATCGCGAGAAAGCATCGTTTCGAATATTTCTCGCGGTAGTGTGATGTAACAGCAATCGGTCTGCGCAACGCCCATAAAGTCCCAGGAAACACTCATACAGATATAAAAATATAGATTGGATGCATGTGTACGACACGTTTTGCATGTTAAACTCTTACCAACACTGAACACAAGACACCCGCAACAAAGCACCCGACGAATCCTTTGACGCGCGTACCCCACCCCAGTGTTGACGCTTCATTTGCTGCCTACTTTAACATATGGAAACATCATGTTAACCACAAACCAGACACAAAAGCTGTAAATCAAGTTACTATGTATTAATATTTATAATATTATCTCATACGCAGAAATAACAACAGGGTAAACATACTCTCAATCGAAACAACCGTATGTTAACGTCTAAATTTTGATACTTAAAACATACAGCGTTTAGGTAAGTAACATCAACTTTGATTGAGACTAAAAAGCCCAGGCGAGCAATAAACTCATAAATGCAACTAACTTAACGTTACCTGGAGTACGTTGACATCGTCATTGCCATCTTGGCCGCTCAAAACTTTCTTTAATTTGTCCATTAATGTCCAAACTGACGAGTTTTTAGCAATACAACGTAAAAAGATATCTTAAGATGAAAACAGTTGTCACGGAGTTTCTTTGTACAAAGAAAAATGTATTGATTTGCTCCTTATCCTTTTGGAAAGCGTAACAGGTGCATGCGGTAACTTCCGTATGTAGTCACGGCAACGACGAGGTGACGTCACGACGCTTATTGTGTAAATTTAAACAGACAGTAGACTTGTTCGACTTCATGCGGCGCCGCAAGAACAGACAGCCGGATGACGTCAAAGCACCGCGAGAGCGATTTGAAAGCAGATTCATCCATGATTTCTCGCGGTACTTTGACGTCTTCTTCATGTCAGTTCTTGCGGCGCCGCACGAAGTCAAACAAGCCTACATCGTTTACAAATTTTGCAAAATAAAATGTCAGCACTTGCACTCTAAAATACTTGCACTAATATACTCTTTCATACAGCTAGTTTAGTTGATTAACATTATTTGCACATTAAAGAAAAAAATATCTTATGCAATATAGGCATTATTTGCTAAATAAATATACAATGTAGACAAAAAGCATGATCTTTTTTAATATGTAAATACAAAAAAAGAATACATTAATTTTGTTAAAAGTCCAGTGTGAGATTCGGTAATCAGTGTCTCCTGAACCCTTAATTATTCAAAGAACTGCATTTAAATGTAGCACCACATATACAATTCTCCAAAAATGGGTCTTTTTTACCTTGTAAGAAGAATAATACCAGAATTAAACAGTGTAATGGTATAAAAAACATTTCCGATCTATTGTAAAAGTTTTTGTAAAATGGCCAAAGCAGTTTAAATGGATGCTTGAATAGTTCAGGGCACTATGACTCTGGTTGATGTCCAGTAGAGAGGCTCTGGCATGGCAACGTGCTTTCGACAGGTAGGGCAGGTCTGCTTGGTCCACAGCCACTCCTCTATGCACTTCAATAAGAGGAATATTCATTTTAATTACATTCATTTATTTTAATATAATGCTCATAAGAGTACATATTGTTTCAGAGCAGTCTTACAGAGAATAATGTTTTAATACCCCAGTGAACAGACCACAAGAGACAATGACAAGAAGTAAACTCTCTAAGAAGAAAGACGAAGATCCCATGGGACAAAATCTCATGTTTTACCTCACTGTGAAAGCTGTGCGAGCAGTGAAGTTCTCTGATAGGTCCTCTTCCTTTACGTAAGTCATCATGGCAGATCAGACACACACTATCAGCATCACTCTAGTAAGTGAACACAAACTATCACAATTATATCACCTTATAAAAATCCCTAACCTTTCCGATATACAAAAAACACCAACCAGAGACATGACATTTCGACTCCTAAATCGAGCTTTTCTCTCCAGGGGCTCACCGATGGTTGGAATGGCAGGTGCTCTTCTGTCAGATGTGCCAGTTTTGGCCTGCGCTCCCTCTTCATTACTGCTGTCATGGCTGGAGCGAGAGGATGGCCTGGTTTCACTGCTCTCCAGCTGATGGCACAGGTACGCTGGGCTGTGGGCCATGATGGCAGCGTGCAGATGACTCAAATGCATCGCATTCAGTTGTGCCTGCAATATTACAAAATATAGCAAGTGTAGCATTTATTAAAGCATCATACAGTTACATGCAAAAATAATGTATTTATATCAAGTCTTGTCTAAACAGACATGGACCGTGCTAAGGTAATTTCAGGATAAACTCCAAAGAATTTGGAAGTATTCCTGAACCTAATTGGTAGAGCATGCATTAGCTATGCAAAGGTCATGGGTTCAATCCCCAGGAATACAAATATAGGTACTGATAAAAGAAATGTAAAGCTTGAAGGTGCTTTGAATAAAAGCATCTACCAAATGCATAAATGTAACTATAAAACAGAATGTTTGGGAGCTTAAAGGGATAGTTCATACAAAAATTGAATTTTTGTCATCATTTACTCACCCTCATGCTTGTGTTTTACACCTGTATGAGTTTTTTTATTTTGAAGCACAGAATAAAAAATATTTTATGGTAACCACACAGTACCCATTGACTTTCACATAGGATAAATAAAAACTATGGAAGTCAATGGGTACTGTCAACTGTATGGTTCCCAAAATATCTTCTTTTATATTCAACAGAATTAACAAACTCATACAGGTTTCAACAACATAAGGGTGAGTAAATGATGGCAGAAATTATCTTCTTGAGGGGTGAGCTATCCCTTTAGTGCAAAATTATAATGCAGTACAATACAGTATATTTAGTAATACAATCCTGAATACAGTACTGACTTATGCCTTTAAGCTGCCAATTCAAAACAGTATGCCTCAGAACCCAAATACTCCTATTCCACATACTGTATAACCAATTAAATTCTGTATACTGACCGGACATGGAAGTGAAGATCTGCGGCTGGCCAGTGACCGACTTGGTATTGGAATATCCAAGTTACTCTTCCTCTCTCTGTCTGGCTCCTCTTCTTCGTCCTGCTCCTCTACATTTTCCTGGCCGTCATATCCCGACTCCCTCATCGTAAAGATTTCATCTTCCTCGTCCTCGTTCTCCATGTTAAATAACAGTCAGAAATTTAGCAGCGGGGTTTACCTGCTCCTGGCCGCGGCCTTCGCTAGATGATTAAGTCTCTGTAATTAGATCCCCTGGCTTTCTTATCCCATCTGCTTTCTTTGTGGCTCTAAGCCTATAGTGACTACACATGGGCCAACGCAGGCTCCTTTAACTTTACGATAATCTGTTTAAGACTCTGAGAGAAAGGTGGGGCCTGGAGATAGAAGAGAGAGTCTCTGGAAACATCTAACGCCTGTTTGTACACTATTCAAAATAAAGGTGCTAGAAAAGATTCTTCAACAAAATCATCCAAAGACACATTCAAAGGCTCCTCATTTTTTTTTGTCTAAATAAACTTTGTCCACTATAAAGAGAACAATTTGTGAAACAGAAATCTTCTTTTATTGCTAAAGGTTCTTTATGGAGCCATACAGCTAAAAATGTTTTTTCAATGGCACCAGCACCTTCATTTTTAAGAGTGTAATAAAAAAAGGTTTTCCAAACTATATTAAAAGATAATAAATGGTTCTTAGGGGAAATTTGACCCTGTGCCCTTAAATTTAGAGGTGCATTGTGTAACTTTTAGAAGTATCTCTTTACAGAAATGCAATATAAAATACTTAACATACTTAAAATGAGCTGTTCTTATCTACATACACCGCTTATATGGAAGTCGCCCCGCCATCATGTTTCTATAGCCCGGCTTAAACACAAACTGCCCGAAAATAGTCCCCTTGGTTACTTTCAATGGTAGGGGACAGTGTGTAATATCACTACGCAGTGTGAAATATCACTACGCCTGCTGCAGCCATGTTACAGCTGCAAAGTCTTTGATTATTACGCCAGAATTAGTGTATAGTTCCTAGTCATATCTGCCTAGAAAATCGCAACTTTAAATTTTCTGTCAGTCTTAGTACACGATGTAACTACAGAAGAGTCAAGTTTTAAATAGGAAAATTATCAAAACTCTTTGGTTATTTTTTAGCGCGATGCTAATGGTCTAATCAGATTCAATGGATTATGCTAAGCTAAAAGTGGTACCGCCAGACCCGGAGATCGGCTGAATGGATTCCAAAACGGCAAGAATCAAATATGCTGGAAAATTAGCATATTTTCAAGAAAAGTGGAATGTCCCTTTAAGGAATGGCTATGTATCACATTTATTAAAACGTATACTGCATTAAACTATTTTGCACTATAGTATACTGTATTAATGTTGAACATTGTAATTATTTGTGCAAAATCGTGTTTCTGGTATAGAAAGTCACTAAAGAACTGGATTGGGGAAAAAAACAATCAAACAAATGAAGAGTTTCATTGCAAAACGAGATAAATCCATTTTTTAACATTTTTGTCAAAACATGTTTATTATAATGTTATCATGTTATTATTTTGTTTTACGGTGCTACTTAGCTGTATTTTTTAAGGTATGAATGTTTAAATCAAAACAAACCAACTGCAGTTGCATTGAAATTAATTGGAATGCACAACCAAAAAACGCGATTTCTGAACAATTAAAAAAACGGTGGCTATCTCGTTTTGCAACGAAACTCTTCAAATATACAAGAAAAAGGTCATTTCCTTTATGTACCTCACACAATTGCATTCATCACCTATGTTCATTAAATATTTTCACTTCAAACTCGCTTAATTCTTGCCTTTCATGAATACCGGTTTATTGCCAAAATCCAATAAAAGTCTGATAAAAATGCTAATTGTCATGTCACAGCTTTTCATATCCCTGCTGAAAAAACAGCATAGACCAGCATAAATCCCACCCTGGTTTGGTGCTGGTTTAGCTGGTGGTCACAGCATACCAGCAGGGATGTAGGCCATCGTCATACGCATGACAACAACTAGGCTATATTGTGAAAATATTCAAGAAAAATGTAAAAAAAAAAAAAGTTTAGCTTTTTGATCATTTGTAACCTTTGAGGTAACTATTTGATGTAACTATTAGGGGCCATGGCATGAAAATCTGACTTTTTCCATGTTTAAGTGCTATGATTGGGTCCCAGTGCTTCTATCAACCTAGAAAATTTGAAAAAGATCAACCCAGTAAATTAGTTTTAGTAAACCATTCTCTACAAGCACATGAAAAAATAGGTAGTTGAAATGTGGCTCTCCTTATGATGTCATAAGGAGCTCTTATTATAATAATACCACCCCTTAAACTGCACTATCCAACCACAGCACTGCCATTTAGTGCAAAGAAAAGCACAATTGAGGTTTAATTGCAACAAACCACCATCATTGTGATCAGTGTTTGAATTTCATCAGCTCATTTGCATTTTAAAGGACACACCCAAAATGGCACATTTTTGCACACACCTACAAAGTGGCAATTTTAACATGCCATAATAAATTATTTATATGGTATTTTGAGCTAAAACTTCACATATGTGCTCTGGGGACACCAAAGATTTATTTGCCATGGCCCCTTTAAATAAAATAACGCCTACAATAATCGCCACTTGATGGCAGCATTGCATAAAAAATTCCAGTTTGGGAACGTAAACATGTACTACTGTATTCACAGTTTAGGAAGTGCAGAGTAATAGTAAAAAATATATATTTATCTGTAAAACACTGAAAATATTATTCATTTACATTCTACAAAAAATAGTTTAAAGATTTATCACAGTAGTAAAGCCATTTCTAAAAAAAGCCCTTTTGGAATGTACGATAACAGTACGCAGTAGTCTATAAGACTATAAAACATGCTACGTATATAAATCACAGCCATCTCAGAGATCGTCCACAATTAAGATCTACTGGTCAAGCCTTCATTGAGTCTGATAACCAGCTGAGTGAATTCATTACTGAACGCATTCACAAAATCTGCACAGATGATATTAATGCAAGTTCTGCCTGAGCCCGGGCTCTGCTGTTTGACCCAGTCCAGAAGCGGACCGTAGGAACCGAGGGTCATTCTTTTTAATGACTGCCACGGATGGGACAGAATATACCCCGCATCCTCTGTTAGGTTCAGACCAGCGGCAAAAAAAACATCTGAAAATATAGGCAGGTCGAGCGGCCGTTAGTCAAGACTAAAATGCACATGCATACCGGATTGGTTTTGTCATGGTGACTGACCTGGTCTTCCTTCCTGCTTCCGTTCCTCCAGGTAGGATATCACCTGGTTTGGATCTGATGAGTTTGCCCACCAGTAGTCAAATTTTGACCACAGCTCCTCATGACCAGATGCGGCCGAGTCGTC
Organism: Misgurnus anguillicaudatus; assembly: GCF_027580225.2. Taxonomy (NCBI): domain Eukaryota; kingdom Metazoa; phylum Chordata; class Actinopteri; order Cypriniformes; family Cobitidae; genus Misgurnus; species Misgurnus anguillicaudatus. The sequence goes on from NC_073344.2 coordinate 34,046,441, forward strand.
GTATGAGAGAATAACTTGATATTTTTTATTCCAACACTCGCATAGTGACGGTGTGACCTGAAATAATCCAAACATGTATTAAAGTAATCAAAGGTAAAAATCCACTGAATTTTGTACATTTTGTCACGGTGTGACTTGAAAATAGCTCAGAATTCCTATAAGATTTAATGGAATTGGTTACTTACGAAATTGGGGCATATTTTATTGTCGAACGTTGCAGAAAGAAACTGAATTAAGTCTTTGTGTTGATCCTGGTTCATACCATCAAACGCCGAAAATGCAATGATGACCACTTCCTTTGTGTGCCGGTCTAACCAGTGAGCAATTTCTGTCAACGCTTCCTTAAAATAACACAACCAGAAAAAAACAAGAAGACATTGGTATTTGTGTTTGGAATGAGGAATTAACATTCTTAGTTTTATTATAGTAAGCTTAAACCTACCTTAACTGTCAAAAGAGAGTAGATCCCATGAGCGAAGTAGAAAACCTTATCAGGATCTTTTGTTTTATGAGCTATTCTGAGATCAAGAAACCGAATGCCTGAATCCAGCTGGTTAGAAATAATGTCCTCCTAAAAACCCATATACAGTCAAAAAAAAGCTAAAGCTGGTAGAGCGCTGCAATTCGGGTTGCCAAGTCTGCGGTTTCCCATGGAATTGGGATTACGTTACATTAATGATGCATTCACACCCGATGCGAATGAAACGTTAAGTGTGAGTGATTTACATGTTAAGCCAATGCAAAGATGCGATCGACAAATGACGCAATTTGCGCGGATGAAGTGGCGTGAATTGAGCGTTTAGGGTGCTTGACGCATGTAATGCATGATTCGTGGGAATCACTTGAGTTAAAAAATATCTGAACTTTGCTGGATATTAAGGCCGCGTTAAAGGGATAGTTCGGCCAAACATGATATTAAACCCATGATTTACTCACCCCCAAGCTGTCCATCGTTTTTTTCAGACAAACACATTTTCAGTTATTTTAGAAAATGTTTTAGATTTTTCAGTTAATCACATGTAAAGTTACGGGGTCCACGTCCTTCAAGTCAAAAAAATATGCATCCATCCCCCACAAAACAAATCCACACGGCTCCACGATGACAAACAAAGGCCGTCTACTGGTAATACGCCCTGTTTTGTTGTAGAAATATCCAAATTTAAAACTTTATAAACGAAAATAACTAGCTTCCGGTAACGCCGCCATCTTAGACTCCTACTAAAGTATTCAGAAGAGAGTATCAGCGTAGTTGTACGCATTTTTCTTACCGATGTATGAAAAATTCGGAGGGCGGGGGCACAGAGCAGCAGCACGGAACCCTTCATAAAATGCATACGCTGTCATCTTGAATGTGGACACGACTAAGATGGCGGCGTTACCGGAAGCCAGTTTTTTGGATATTTCTACAACAACACCTCACAGACTACCCTCAGAAGGCATTTTTTTTATCATCGTGGAGCCGTTTGGATTTGTTTTGTGAAGGATGGATGCACATTTTTTGGACTTGAAGGACGTGGACCCCGTAACTTTACATTTGATTAACTGAAAGATCTAATACATTTTATAAAATAACTGAAAATGTGTTTGTTTAAAAAATTATGGACATATGCATCTTGGACAGCTTATAGGTAAGTAAATCGTGGGTTTAATAGCATTTATGGCTAGTAGTGACATGATTACGACGTAGTGAGCCGAGGCAGAAATACGAAACAACAATAGTGGACAAAATCATCATTGTCGTATGTGGACACCCGGAGCTGTATATCCGTTCTTTTAAAATAGGAATAAAAAAGGATGTTGCTTGAAAGTTGTAAAATATATATATATATATATATATAAATATATATATAAATTATATATATATATATATATATATATATATATATATATATATATATATATATATATATATATATATAAATTATATATATATATATATATATATATATATATATATATATATATATATAATATAATAAAGACTAAAATCTAACTAATGCCGACAATTTGAATGCATTCGCGGCTGAATTTCAAGTGCGAATGAAGCGAGTTAACTCAAAATGTTCAGGTGTCCAACTATACACAAACAGTGCGATTTATTCGGTTTATTCACGTCTTGTGTGAACGCACAGCAATACTGTTGCCGTGCGTTAAGGCGATCCCAATAATGAGATTTTTGGCACCGGGAACGCATATTTTAGCAAACAAACCCTGTTGAAAATGCAGATTTTACCATTTTAATTAGATTTTTATTGGAGAACCCCCCTTGAAACGCATTGTATTGGTTTTGAGTAGAAAATTGGGGTGGGGAAAGCTGTGAAAACCTGGCAACCTTAAATGAAAAGGTCATGGGTTTGAGCCCCATGCCATGAATCAAGGATACTGAAACTATCTATATCTCGCATCTCTCTCCTCATACAAGGCTGACTTTTTGAAGTATAAGCTTGATTTGGTCGCGACAAAGCCTTTTTATACTCAGGAGGAGGACCACCTAAATGTCCTCAAACTATGGATCTATTAAGAGACACAGTGACAGGTCTGACTTACTGTACCTGGGTTGTTGCCCATTTCATTATACATGGACGAACCACACAGGGGAATAATTTATCCAACATTCGCAACACTTTCGGTTCAGACTCCAGCACAGTGGACTGCTTATCCAAACAATATGTCATAGTGTCATGACTTCCTGAAGACCAAGAAACAATCAAATGAAAGTTTCTACTGAGAACTACGAGACTTTATAATTTGCAAACATTTGTAAAGTGACAGACGTTACCGGGTATAGCGAGACTCCAAAGCGGAATGTCCCAGAGAGGCGAGGGAAGCTCCGACATCCAGTCCGAACAGCTGGAAAGGAATAATCTTTGCTCATCCTCCATTTAAACACGATGAGCATAAATGCTCTTCTCCATTTACGCTATCAGACAGCAGTAAACAGAAGTGACTTGTTTCCGCGTTGTCGTCATTTAAAGACGAAGTGAAACGCTCGCCTGAATCGCAGAGCTGCTGCTGCATGTGTGCGCGGGGCACATGACGAGACAGGGGTAGCTGCAGCTTGGAGCAATGGGCGTGGCAGGAGGTAGGGGCGTGGCAGGAGGTAGGGGCGTTGTAAGAGGTTTCTCATCAAAGAGTCAAGAGTTTCTCGTCAAAGGAGCTTCCTCCTGGCAACTGCGTTGGCCAATCAGCCGTAACCATAGTTATACGTCATTTCCTTTAGCTAAAAAGAAATCGTAATTTTCTTTTGATGGAAAGAAGAACATTGATATAATACATGTGCGATATAATTTGATGGTCTCTTTGCTTGACGTCTTTTCAGCTTCGGGGATTATTTAATTGTTGTTGACAGATACATGTTACAGTGAGAAAAATTAATGCATTTGCATCGAAGACATCCGAGTCGGCGATTTATGTCGATGTCCCTTCTGTGCTCTCAGTGTTGTTAGACCTTGTGAATATCGCAAGATACAAAGCCATTTGCAAAGCAACAGATTTCGCGCGGTACGCCATGAAGGGGGTCACTGTGCGTTAAGATAGAGAGTTTGATGGCTTCTGTTCGAAGGAATGAGTTTTGAACACAAGAACACAAGCCTTTGATGACAACTTCAATTGTCGTTTCAAAAAAATATTGTAAAAATGACTGAATAAATGTTTTTTGGATAAAATGGTGTTTGTTTTGCTTAATTGATTAATGTCACTTAAAAGAAGTTTATTAAACCGTTTTTACTTCATTTAATAATTATATGGTGAGTGATTGATCAAACAAGTATATGCCTTTATACAGCCAAAACATTTGCTGTACCAATTTTATAAAAATAACATTACTTTTAGAGACATTTTTATCTTTAAAATAATAATTTGTTTTTTAATGATTTTTTATTTTATTATTTAGTTCAAATACAGAAATTTCAAGTATAATGCAATAAAAAATGATGAATACAAAGCATTGTAAATACAGCTCAAAATGTGTAAATCGGAGAATAACAAGTATAACATGAAAAATACAAATGAATACAAAAATAAAAGTTTATGAATCAAAGTAGTTATAGATATTTTCAAAAACTTTTTGTTTTGTGATCTCATGTTTGAAAGGGTTTCCAAGTATACTGCGAGGTCTTATAAAAGTTAATATAGGAGGGTTTCTTTTATTTGTGTATTATGCATATAAAACGTCGACAAAATAATTTAATTATATAATTATTTCCAGAAAAATATGGGTTTTGGAAACAAAGTAAAATGTCGTTCTAAATTCTAATACTGGGAATTTCTATTTTAGGAATACCTATTTTGAAGTCAGTTCAAAATGAAATAGAAAAGGGGCAATACAAAAATAAATGTTTAATATCTTTAAGTGATGTTTTACAAAAAGTGCATTTATCACAAACATTACAAATGTTTTTAATGATTGATCCTGAAAAAGTTGCGGTGGTGATGACGTCATGTAACCCGCGTTATACAGAAGGTGTCGAAGGTAACGTACTTTTGAATGTATTCTCAATATCATTATTGTTATTTTTACAGTGAAAGAAATGTATTTTGTATGGTGTTATATATGCAGCTAAATGTTGTGCTATATGAAGAGTTGCCATTAGGGGGCAACAGTGTTCTATATTAGAGTGAGTTCTGTACTGAATAAAGCAGTAAAAGAATTGAGTGAATCAGCAAACAGCGTGTGAGTGTTGCTCTGTGTGTTACGATAAAATTGTTTATATACATACATCAGCAAGCAACATAATATATAGTGATTAAGTTTATGGCTCGCTTTTATGCGGATAAGGAAGCTTTTCGCGTCCAATTGAAAAGACCTTACGGCACGCCCTATTCCTCGTGGCACGCCCCATTTCTTTCCGACCTCTTGCCACGCCCATTGCTCCAGCCTGCAGTTACCTCTACTTGCACATGACACGAGCTCACTGCACCGCTAGGGGGCCTTCTCTTTTGAATACAATTTAACTACAGTGTAATAAAAATGAAACCTGTAAACTATATAGTGCAATAGTTCTTAATTAATAGTTACTTATGTGGTACAGTCCATTTTCAAGCGATGAAAACATGAGTTTTAATAACCATCGCGAATCTTGTTTATAATCATTAAATAATCAATAAATAATTGTTAATGATGGAATGCAGGGAGGAAAACGTATTTTTTTATTCATGTAATGGCCTAAAAAGAAATTTAATTCACAATTCATTATAGGCGCCTGTGATGCAAATTTTGTTGCGACCATTGGACGTTAGGGCAACATGGTCACAAAAAACAGGTTGAAGAAAAAAGTGTAAACCAGTGGTGAATTTAAGAACTAGTTGTAAAACTCATCAGGAAGCCTTTAGCATACAGTTGCCACCATTTTCCAGAACTGAAACCTACCTGGAAGTCTCCAGAAGTACAAACTGTTGAGGATCTCAAGGATGGAAGCTAGTTATTATAGTTTATGAAGTAGTTTACTACTGTTATAAAGTCGGAAGAGCCAAGGCATTTACTTAAATAACTCAAGTTGTGTTCGTCTGAAAGATGATGGACACATCTTGGATAGCTTTAGGATGAGTAAATCATGGATTAATTTTCATTTTTGCTGAACTATACCATACTACATTTACATAGACACCTTTTGCCTAATCGGAATGAAAGCATACAGCAATGACATGCGCAGTAGGCTGGGTTAGGACACAAACTTACATTTAATTGATTGTGAAGATGGTTATTATTGAGAAGGCCTACTGTGGGTTTACATGCAGTCTACAAGGAATTTGTCTTGATGTAATGGTGCATAACAATGACAGTAACAACTACAATACAAAACATTTATAATTTTTTTTTAATCTTATAAAAAATATACAATTATCAAAAACTGACATGTTTCAAAATGGTCTTGTGTTTTGGTATATAAGGTTATATTTAATAATAATATAAGGTTAGATTTGAAGACACAATAAAACTTTTTAGAAATTCACAGGAAATCATCTTCCGAAAGTAAGAGAAAAAACCAAAGCACAGATTGCTTGGCCCTGTATAAATATGTAAAGTTGCTGCGTTACAATGAACCTCATGTTCGTTTGTGCCCGCTCAGCCCTAATGTACATAAGAGTAAAGTGAGCTCAGTGTAAAAGCACACAGTACTAAGGTGCAGTTGATAAAGTAGCATTGATCAAATTTTACATACATAATGAAAAGTTATAAAAAATATATAATCCAGGTGGAATCTGAGGTGAGTCCTGCAGAGTTTAGCATCAACCCTGATTAAACCTCATGTTTAATTAGGGTTGTTCAGGTGTGTTTGATTAAAGCTGGAGCTAAACCCTGCAGGACTGCGGCTCTTCAAGACCGACATTTGCCACGCCTACTCTAAACATTTTTAACACACACGCGCGCGCACACACACACACACACACACACACACACACACACACACACACACACACACAGTCGCTGTGTCTTCAAACTGTGTCTCTGTTGATTCTGTGGACTGAGTCTCTGTAGCTCCTCGTTTTCCATTAGCAGAAGATCAGACAGTCGTCTTGAAATAGCTGTTAGCACACAAATAAAACAAGAAGACTTTCACTTATTCAGTATGAGATATTATTGCTGTCACATCTGACCACATAAAACAGAATAAAACAAAAGTTAAATGCTCATGCAACATCTCTCCTGCAAATGTGATTCATACTAAAAAACAAAACCTCTGTTTATTACTGACACAATGAGGTACTATTCATAATCACATGATACAGCACTAGCCTTGAGTACCTTAGACTTGCCTCAGTTACCACACAATATACACATTTGAAAGTAAACAATATGTACAGTATACTATCAATTCAACTTTAATAAAGTAAAATCATTAAAGTCTTAATTTCGCTGGGAAAAATAGTCCCTGACAGACTGTGAATAGCAACAGAATGTTTTACATATATGTTATTCATTAAAATATGATCAACATTTATTATTATGATTTAACAGTGGTATTACTTACAATAGTTTTTCTAGTTTATATTGTGGATCATCCTTGAGAGCAGACAGACGCTTTACTGCTGAATCTCCCAGTTTATTCTCAGACAGATTCAGTTCTGTCAGATGTGAGTTTGATCTCAGAGCTGAAGCCAGAGCAAAACAACCATCATATGTAATATTACACCTCTTCATCCTGCAAAGAAAAATCACACACTCTCTCAATCAGTGATAAGGTAGTTATTTAAGATCATTTATAAATCTAAAGTGCAAATCTGTCAAACAAAGAGATAACAGCATATCTTACCTCAATATCTCCAGTTTACAGTGAGGATTCTTAAGTACATCACAGAACTTCTTTACTCCCAAATCTCCAAGTTTATTCTTTGACACATTCAGTTCTGTCAGGTGTGAAGGGTTTGATTTCAAAGCTGAAGCCAGAGCAGCATAACCTTCATCTGTGATATTACAATTACTCAGCCTGCAGAGAACAATGACTGCACTAGTCAGTCTCTCAGTTCAGACACATCAGATCAATAAAAATCTAAAGCGCAAAGCTGCTTTGAAACAATAGCCGTGTTTGCACTATCGGGCTTCAAGCGAGCGTGCCAGTGCCTGCCGAGGCCTCTCGCGTTTGCATTGTTACTTCCGGAGCATGATCGTGCTTCACTGGTGCTTCGTTGGGGCTTAAGGCCCGGCTTTTCTGGCCCGCCGAATACCTTGGCCCAGAGCAGGCTTCTCGGGGCTAGGGGAGTGGTAAAGGTCAAAGGCGGAGTTTATCTGAGTCTCTGGCAAGATGCGCAGATTAAACTGAAGATTTAAAACTTCAAAAATAATCGGGATCACCAGTAATTTACTTTTTAACGGAAGATGCCCGATATGTTTTTACTTAGGACTGAAGAAAATTATCTGCATCTTTAAAAACAAAGACGCGTTACAACACCGAACTCGTCATGCTAAGGATCCGGCGCACACCAGTACCGGTTTGGGAGAAGTTTATAAAGTTTCGGGCACAGAAAAAAGTGTTTAAAGTGCAACAGTGCTGAGAAATTAAAGATGTGTGTTGGATCATCGTTTCATCATGCATTTATTGAAGACGCGACCACTCGAGTCACGATGGTATCTACAGTCGGTGAGTTAACTTGCTACATAACGTTTGCATACAAAACACTTAAAATACAATACAAATAACGATTGCATAAGTGTCTTACATGGGTGTTTATTTTGTATATTGTCATCTGTAGAATTTTTTTGTCAGCCCTTAGAAAAAGTAACCATGGTATATATTAGTCATAGCCATGCTTTCTGGTATTTTGGAGATTAATTTAACTCTTCAAAGAATGTAGTGAACTTTATATGTGGGTATACTGTATGTGTATTTACAAACCATATATACAAAACGTCAAAGATTTGCTGCTTTATTCTTTTGTGTCCGTTTAACAGAAAAAATGCCAACGTAAAGCTTTCAGTTTTTCATCCAGGAGTTTTTATTTTTTATATGAGAGATGACACAGCAACAGATGCAAGAGCAGGAGATGAAACGAAGATGATGATGAGACGACAGGAGCCATGGATGTTGAAATCCGACGGGAGGAGATGTCTTTAATACACTTGTTTGTGCACTGATATAAACTTCATATGTAAATAAAGTACCGCACTATTATTACTATTATTGCTTAATAAGGATCACATCCTAATGAAACACAGAAATGCTAAGATACAAAATGGTAAAAATAATCATCATTAACTACTGTAACATAACTTTTTAAATACTTGTGTATATTCAGAGTTGATTCTAGCAAATTTTCTAATGATTTCTCAAACATTTAGATTTTTGAGATGCAAGTAAATTTATTTTTTGTCCTATTCAGATATCCGAGGCAGTTCTTAGACAAAAGTATTTATTGATTGACACATTATTGAAATAGCTATTAGACAGTTACCTTGTGCTTCATGTGATGCTCAACTATTTACATTTTCATGATTAAATATATCACACCTCTGATAATGTGTAAGTATGTTTACATCACCATAGAACTATAATTACAAATCTAATGTTACATATTTACAATAACATGTGTATACCAGTATTTTAAACATAAAAAATAAGATTATTATGTGTCGTTATGTTCTTTAAAATATTGTGTATATAGTCAATGCACATTAGGTAGATGAACGCATTGAGTGTAATTACTTCGTAAAGTTTACTGCTTATTGACCTGATATTGTCTCGTCGTGAGATCGCTCGTGTGCAGCCAATATAAACTTCAAGAGTAACACCGCGGATGAAGCAAACATCTCTCTCTCTTCATCTTGGCTTTCAACATGCAAAAAAGCCGCCTCAGTTATTTTCATTATGTTTGTTGTATGATGATGCGATCTAACTCCCGCCTCCTGTCAGATTGAAGTGACTTCCTCATGGACGGTAAAACAGGCGGAGTTGTGTGACGTTAGATCCAGGTAGGTGTATTAAGGGCGGGGTTTTCTGAAGGGCTGCCGCGCTATTGGCCTGACAATGCGAACGCGTCTTGATTTTGGCTACGCAGCTGGAGGTCGGAGGCTATTGGCTCCGTGAGGCCCGTTTGAAGCCCTGGCTCGCACAAGCCCGATAGTGCAAAAGCGACTATTTACTAATTGTGAAAAGCGCTATACAAATAAAGTTAAAAATAAAAAAACTCGTCACACACTATTTTCCACTTTTCAAACATTTCATTTGGCAAAAAGGGATGCCAATTGCGTTAAGGGCAACAGATGGACATTTTAAATGGGACATATCATGAAAATCTGACTTTTCCATGTTTAAATGCTATGATTGGGTCCCCAGTACTTCTATCAACCTAAAAAATGTGAAAAAGATCAACCCAGTAACTTAGTTTTGGTAACCCATTCTCTGCAAGCATGTGAAAAAATAGGTAATTGAAATTTGGCTCCCCCTGTGATGTCAGAATAGGATAATACAGCCCCTTAATCTGCACTATCTGACCACGGCACTTCCATTTAATGCAGAGATCAGCTCATTTGCATTTAACAGGACACACCAAAAAACGGCACATTTTTGCTCACACCTACAAATTTTAACAATTATCTATATGGTAATGTGAGCTGGAAATTCACATATGTACTCTGTGGACACAGAAGATTTATTTTACATCTTGAAAAATCTTGTGAAATGTCCCCTTTAATACTAGTTTGAGAGTCTCTTGTTTATCATTATCAGAAGATTATTAAGATCATTATAAATCTAAAGCGCAAATTGTCCAACAAAGAGATAACATTATATTATCTTACCTCAGTATCTTCAGTTTACAGTGAGGATTCTCCAGTGCATCACAGAGCTTCTTCACTCCTGAATCTCCAAGTTTATTCTTAGACAGATTCAGTTCTATCAGGTGTGAGGGGTTTGATTTTATAGCTAAAGCCAGATCAGCACAACCTTCATCTGTGATATTACAATCAAAAAACCTGCAGAGAACAATGACACACTTTTCTATCTCTCGTTTCACAGAAACAAATATATCTGATCAACAATGAGGTCATTATCAAAGATGATAATAATTCTAAAGCCCGGAATACACTGCACGATTTTTGTCCTCTTATAAGATCATTACCTTATCACACTGTGCGACATGTATCGTTTAAACTCGGGTACGAGAGGCGTGTAGACTGTACGATGATGACACGGAAGCTTCGGCGGCTGCGTCACACGTTGCGCAACGTCACCAGCATGCGCTCGTGGTAAACAAATACCGGCGCGCAGGTCGTAGCAGCAAACACACTGTGCGGTGATCATGCCGAATTTCTGACACTGCCAGAAAACTATCGTAGGCTATCTTTGGACGCAAGACCGGGAAAACGGCCGTCTTTGAACCTCTCTCACTGTACGACATAGGACCACCAATGGAAAGCCACGATCACAGAAATCGCGACGATAGTTTCACGATGGCAATCTTTCGTCTGGGACAGCCAATTATCGTGCAGTGTATCCCGGCCTTAAAAGACACATCACTGTCTAAACTTGACTTCTACAATAGTGTTTTGACTGGCTTAACAAAGATCTGCATCAAAAACTTAGACTTTAATAAGAAAGAACAGTTAAACTTTATGCCAATGACAAGCAACTTTCGCCGTCTAAAGCTGCATTCACGTTAAAAGTGACTTTGTCGCTGTGTGTTGCTTGTCTCTTTCAACAAGGTCGTTGGGGTGCATCTCTAAATCTGGCTGTCATAAACAAATAAGTAACATCTACTTCAGTAACTGTCGAGAGACGGATGTTGTGAACTCCTTCGTTTTCATTGGTAGCCACCAGTGATGCACGGGTCAATGTACACTCACCTAAAGGATTATTAGAAACATCTGTTCAATTTCTCATTAATGCAATGGTGTAATGGTGGGGGGATGTTTTCTTGGCATACTTTAGGCCCCTTAGTGCCAATTGGGCATCGTTTAAATGCCTCAGCCTACCTGAGCATTGTTTCTGACCATGTCCATCCCTTTATGACCACCATGTACCCATCCTCTGATGGCTACTTAATGCACCAGGATAATGCACCATGTCACAAAGCTCGAATCATTTCAAAATGGCCCCCACATTCACCAGATCTCAACCCAAAAGTGCAACAGGAGCTTCGTGCCTTGGATGTGCATCCCACAAATCTCAATCAACTGCAAGATGCTATCCTATCAATATGGGCTAACATTTCTAAAGAATGCTTTCAGCACCTTGTTGAATCAATGCCACGTAGAATTAAGACAGTTCTGAAGGCGAAAAAGGGGTCAAACGGGGCAGTAGTCTGAAAGGGTGTAACGACTTCTCCGAGACACTAAGGGTTGAGGATCCAAATGCAGGTTTTATTCAGAAGGTAATCCACAATCATAACCCAATAAAACAGGCAGGAGGTCATACACTAGGGTTGCCACCTTAAATAACGAAAAATAAGGGATGCCTGCCACTGGGGGGGGGGAGACCCCTCAGGGACACGATGACCACAGTCCTGATGGCGTGCCACTGGTGGTATATCATAACACATTGTTGCGTAATGTGAACCTATGTAAAAAACGGGACAAATGCGTCACGTTATTTTACATGTAAATACGGGATGATTCCATATTTCACAGACAGACACAAAAAAAACACAGGCAAAGGATACTCCAAACGACAAGCAATGATCAAAAACCAGAAAGCCGGGAAACAGGAAAGAATGCCCAGGAATGCAATGAAACACAAACAAGACTTCGCAATGACAGAGAGTGAGAGTAGGGTTTAAATAGTCAAGATAATTGGAAACAGGTGTGGCAGTAATGAGTCTATTGCATGGGTTTGTGGGAAATACAGTCCTGAGGTGATGTGGGGTAAAGCCTCTGGTAGTCAGCAGAAAAGGCCACGGTGGTGATCATAACAAAGAGGAATAAGGCAATTTGTACTTTATTTCTTACTCTTTACATATCTATGTGTGTGTGTTTTTTTTTTGTAAAGGCATATTTACATTTTTAATAACTGTATTTATAAGATATTTAGAATCATAATATTTACAGCCAGATACAACAATACTCTTCCCTCACTAAATTACTTAGAATAACTGGACTGGAACAAACTTTTTTTTGAGTGCATGTGGAGAACACCCAGATATCGCTCATAAATTTCATTATAAACTATATGACAATGTCTCTCCATCTAAGAACCATATTGTGTGACTATCAGAGAGCTAATCTTACCTCAGAACCTTCAGTTTACATTGAGGATTCTTCAGTGCATCACAGAGCTTCTTTACCCCTGAATCTCCTAGTTTATTCTCAGACAGATTCAGTTTTGCCAGGTGTGAGGGGTTTGATAGCAGAACTGAAGCCAGAGCAACACAACCTTCATCTGTGATATCACAATTACTTAGCCTAATTTAGAAAAAAAATGACAATGACATGAGCTTAAATAAATGATGACAACATATTATACAAATTGTCTAAAAGATTGAAAAAAAATATGGATTTTTCACTACTTGTGATCCACTAAAAGTTTGGTGGTGTTATTCCAAACAATAAAGTATGGGCTCAGTCATTACTTATGACATAATCTTAATGCGATACACAATCACACAACACACCAGCAATGGAACATATGGGCCCTATTTTAACGATGTAAGCACATTGTCTAAAGCGCACAGCGCAACGTCTAAATGGGTGTGTCCGAATCCACTTTTGCTAATTTAACGACAGGAAAAATGGTTTGTACGCCGAGCGCATGGTCGAAAAGGGTTGGTACAAATTTTTTAATGAGAAATGGGAGTATTTCGGGCGTAACGTGCAATAAACCAATGAGAGTCTCAGCTCTCATCCCCTTTAAAAGCCAGTTGCGCTGACGCTATGTCTAATCCCTATTTAGATGACGGACTTTGTAAACTAAAAACTAAGCGGAGGAAGAAGGTCCCCAGTTTAAGATTAATGTTAAATAATTGTGTTGTGTTACACTTGTATTGAAATTGTTATTTTTTATTAGAACCTTTAAAACCTGTTTTTTTTTAGTCATGGAAGTAAAAAAGCAGGCTTATGGTTGCTTTAAATGTATATATATCCAATATCATCAAAAAATAATTTACAAGTATGTAAAAAAAGGTTTGTACTCTAAAAATACTTTATTTGTAACAAACAGGAGATAAAGAATTTACAAACGGCTCTCCTTTCAGCACTTGGACAGCGTCACGAGATTTTTTAAGCATTACTTAAAAATGTTTCTCATCTCACCATATCCACAGGTACAGAGTCATCATATACAATAAATCTGTGAGGTAGCATTTAAAAAAACATTTAAAAACAGATGCACTTGTTTAAAGCAAAGCATTTATTTACTTAGCAGTCTACAGGTGAAAGCAGCTCTTTGCGCCTTTTAACGTGACGTCTCATAATTAGTCCTCATTTATGTCCAAGACACTCAAAATTAATATTTTACATTCAATCCTTTAATCTTTCATATTTAAAAACGTTTTTGTACTGCTGCGCATGTGTGTGATAAGCAAACCCACGTTGTCCTTCCGTTTATAGGCGCACACTAATGCGCTCTTTAAATAACAAAAAACATATTGCGCCATTGACTTTAGAATTTAGACCAGGTTTTTGTTGGTCAATGGCGTAGTCTATTTTAGTTGCCTCAAAATAGCAACGCGCAAACAATGCGCCTGAACACACCTCGTTTTTAGATCAGAACGCCCATGGAAGTAAAAGGGGACGCAAATGAATTTGCTATTTAAACAACGTGGCGCTAAACGAGAAATTATAATTGTGCAGGGTGGAAACTAGCCAAAGACACTTGCGTCGCGCATTGCGCTGCATTGCGCCGGATGTAAGATAGAGCCCATGGTGTTAATGGAACGGTCTTCTCAGCATGTGGATGTTTTTCACCACTAAAAGGGAGGTTGGGAACTTGTACAACTGGCATTTTTCCACCCAAGAGGTGGGGCCAAGTTTTAATATCATGTTTACAAACAGTAACTAAAAATTCTGCATAGTGCACCTGTTTTTCAGGTGCAAAACTGTTTAACTCGCTCTGGTTTTAATGCATAAAATCCGAGCACACACTTAAACATGGCAACGTGATGTTCATAATTTAGTGACTTTGTTTCATTGCTTGAAGAACCCTTAGTGTGTTAATAAACAGACACACACATAACACTTAGCACTAAACTCATGACATCTTCAGTACTCAAGATTTACGAGTCTTTTTTTATTAACATTTTAAGAGGGAAGTGATTGTTGACACTTACTTAACTGATCTGGATTCTTTAATCACAGGCATGAGCTTTTGAAGAACTTTCAGTGTTTCATTTTTGTTTCCTCTAAAAAAATCCTTCAGATTAAACTCGTTCATGTTCTGTTCTGATGTCAACAACACAAAAACTACAGCTGACCACTGAGATGAAGAGAGCTTGTTCTCACGTAATGTTTTAGATTTCAGATAATGTTGGATTTCCTCTACTAGTGAATGATCACCTAGTTCATTCAGACAGTGGAACAGATTGATGTACTTCTCTGAAGGGAGATTCTTGTTGATCTTCTCTTTGATATATTTGACTGTTTTCTCATTGCTGTGGGAGCTGCTGCTACCTGTCTGTGTCATCAGACTTTGTAGGAGATTCTGATTAGACTCCAATGAAAGACCCAAAAGAAAACGAAGAAAAAGGTCCAGATGTCCATTTTTGCTCTCTAAAGCCTCATCCACAGCCTTCTGATGCAGATCAGATAAATTGGTTTGCAAAAAGGTGTTAGATAACCTTTGTTTATCGTGTATAAAACTGAGGTGCACATAAAGAGCTGCTAGGTGTTCTTGAATGCTCAGATGAACAAAGCAGTAAACTTTCCTCTGATACAAGCCAAACTCCTCTCTGAAGATTTGAGTACACAATCCTGAGTACACTGATGCTTCCACTACATCAATGCCACATTCTCTCAGGTCTTCATCATAGAAGATCAAATTGCCTTTCAAAAGCTGCTCAAAAGCCAGTTTCCCCAGTTTGAAGATCATGTCTTCATCTTTCTTCTCATAGTGCTTCTGATGTTTGATGTTTGTCTGAATGATCAGGAAGTGTGTGTACATTTGAGTGAGAGTTTTGGGGATCTCTTGACTCTTTGCTTCACTCAATATTCTCTCTAGAACAGTAACTGCAATCCAGCTGAACACTGGGATGTGACACATGATGTAGAGACTCCTTGATGACTTCAGATGTGAGATGATTCTGTTGGCCAGACTCTCATCACTGATTCTCTTCCTAATGTATTCTTTCTTGTTTGTGTCACTGAAGCCTCGTACCTCTGTGACTCGATCGACACACTCGGAGGGGATGAGATCAGCTGCTGCTGGTCTGGAGGTAATCCAGATGACAGCAGAGGGAACTAGACTCCTTTTGATCAGGTTTGTCAGCAGCACATCTACCGAGGCAGATTCACTTGCATCACACAACCTCACACTGCTGTGAAAATCCAGAGACAGGCGACACTCATCCAAACCATCAAAGATGAATAATACTTTATATTCATCACTGAAGATTTTAATATGTTTTGTTTCAGGGAAGAAAACTTGAAGAAGATCTAAAAGACTGAGTTGCTGGTCTTTCATCAAATTAAGCTCTCTGAAAGCAAGTGGAAATATGAGGTGGACGTCCTGATTCGCTTTCCCTTCAGCCCAGTCCAGAATGAACTTCTGCACAGAGACTGTTTTACCAATGCCAGCAACTCCCTTTGTCAGCACACTTCTGATGTCATTTTGTTTTGATGTCATTTCTTTGTATTTTGGAGGTAAAGGTTTAAAGATGTCATTATATTTGATTGGTGCTTCATCTATTACTATTCTCCTAGATTGCGTCTCAATCTGTCTCACTTCATGTGTATTAATGATCTCTCCAGTTCCACTCTCTGTAATGTAGAGGTCTGTGTAGATCTCATTGAGCGGTATTGGGTTTTGCTTTGATGTTCCTTCACTCAAACAATTAAACTTTCTACTCAGATTTGTTTTAAATGTAGTGAGAACTTCAGCAGGATTTAAGTCATGGCTGTGAAAATTGAAATACCAGACAATTTTAAGTTAGAGTAGTAAATAAGATTTATCAAGCAAAACTTGTCATTATGAAATTCAATCCATACATTTTTGTATATGTGTGGGTCAAACCCATGACCTTTGCACTGCTAACACAATGGTCTTCTAGTTGAGCTACAGGAAGATTTCCAAAACAAACCAAACAAAATTTACCTTAAACCAGGATATGTGTCTTTATTGCAGTCTTGTGGTTGATTGAAATCTGACCTTTAATAATAAGAACATAATTACGAGTTAGGCACTTTTACTGTATCTTCATGGTGAGCTGACACTGCTTCTTCTCATAACAGGGTATTTACAATCTTTTAATTTGGACTATGTTAATGTAAAAACACCTTACAACCTTTCAGGATCTGAATTGAACACTTGTCAAGTGGCAAATGCGGCACTGGTGAGTATATGGAAATGGTGTTAATTCTTTGTTAAAGGGAAAACTTTAGAATACTTTTTAAAAATGTCAAATAAATCTTTGGTGTCCCCAGAGTACATACATTATGTGAAGTTTAAGCTCAAAATACCATATAGATAATTTATTATAACATGTTAATATTGCCACTTAGGTGTGAGCAAAAATGTGGCGTTTTTGGGTGGGTGGTCCTGTTAAATGCAAATGAGCTTATCTCTGCACTAAATGGCAGTGCTGTGGTTAGATAGTGCAGATTAAGGGGCGGTATAATTGCCTTCTGACATCATAGTGCAGATTAAGGGGCGGTATAATTGCCTTCTGACATCACAGGGGAGCCAAATTTCAATGAGCTATTTTTTTCACATGTTTGCAGAGAAGTGTTAGTTGAACATTGTCTGTATAAGTATTTGGGCAATGTTTTAAAGGAACACGTCCAGATTTTGGGAATTTAGCTTTTTCTCCGTAACCCCCAAAGTTAGATAAGTCCATCCATACCTTTCTCATCTCCGTGTGTGCTGTTACTATGTCTGACGCAGCCCCCGCTAGCTTAGCTTAGTACAAAGTCTGGAAGTGAATGGCTCCAGCTAGCAAACTGCTCCCAATAAGTGACAAAATAACACAAACATTTTCCTATTTATGTGTTGTGATTTGTATAGTCACACTGTGTGCAAATAACAAGGTGATATGAGACACAATTATCTTTTAACAGTATACATACTGGGAACTATATTCTCTGAAGACGAAGCACCGCCACTTGGGCGAAGTGACTTGGTCGTAGCACCCGAGAAGACCCCTGGTGAGGAGCAGAGAGTTCGGTCAGAGTTGTGCAAATCACTCCGCCCAAGTAGCAGCGCTTTGTGTTCAGAGAATATAGTACCCAGTATGTATAGTGTTTAAAGATCTCTGTGTCTCATATGACCTTGTTATTTGTACACGTTGTGACTATACAAATCACAACACATAAATAGGAAAATGTTCGTGTTATTTTGTCACTTATTCGGAGTAGTATGCTAGCTGGAGCCATTCACTTCCAGACTTTGTGCTAAGCTAAGCTAGCGGGGGCTGCGTCAGACAGAGTTACAGCATGCACGGAGATGAAAAAGGTATGGATGGACTTATCTAACTTTGGGGGTTACGGTGAATAAGCTAAATTCCCAAAATCTGGACGTGTTCCTTTAAGTTAAATATGTTTAAATTAATGTAAATTTCATGTAAGATTAGTAGAATATATCAAGACAGTTATCGAATGTAGCTAACTAATGTTAAAACATTATATCTTATTGCATAGTGTTACTTAAATATGTTAGTGCAGATAGTTGGCCAGTAAAAATATTTATTGGCTATTGGCAGGTGTGGAAAAAAGCTAGTTTTACACCCTGGTATAAATCACAATATAAAAATGTTTAACATAATATGTTTTACAAATTATTTATATATACCCGTGAGCAGGACACGGATCTTCACTGTTAAATGCTGTTGGCTGATCTATAGACAGGTTACTTATCATAGACTCAAAGCTGGACTCTGGATCGGATCTCTTCTGCTGAATGGAACTAAAACATATAACAGATTACAAATACTTCTTTAAATTACAGTATTTAACAAAAAGAATTCGTTTTTCATTAAAAGTACTTTTATGATCTTTTCCATCATGTTTAAAACCAAAACTACTGTATATTAAAGTGAATTCTTTTGATAAATGTAGCAACAGTGTTAAATGTACATAAAAATAACAGTTTACAATAAGTATTCTCCAGTGCATTTGCAAAACACATAATATCAAAGGCAAAGCATTAAATTATAATAATAATAATAATTTGTTTTACAAATTATTTACCTAAGAGTAGGACATGGATCTCCACTTTTAAATGTTGTTGGCTGATTCATAGACAGGTTACTCTTTATAGACACACAGCTTGACTCTGGATCTGATTTCTTTTGTTGAATTAGACTAAAGCATACAACATGTTACAGTTGCATTCAACAACAAATAATGTAATAAATACCTTATAACAACATATTAAAAATTCACAAGAAGCATTCTCTAATTCTTCAGCAAAACACATCAAAAAATTTGCCATACCTCATCCAATATAGGTGAGGTGTGTGTTTGTCTTACTGTAGCCTAACCCCTGTTGTTTTCCTATCTTTGCTTGACATTGATGGGATATGCTTTAGCACTCCCCATCAATGGACTTATTATTAGCCTTTATACCACGGGTCTGTTGAATGCTGTATTCTGATTGGCTGAGAAATGTTTCATGGGTATGCATTAATTTCAGATAACCGCACACCTAACTTGTCAAATGTCTTAAAAATAGGCACCAGAGCAATGTTTGTGGTAACCGTGGTATAAGAGGAATAATTGACTTTGAATTATTTGAAAATTATGCACACCCGCGGTATAACATTGCACTTTGGGTGTGCATTATTTTCTTATAATTCAATGGCCTGTCGTCAATTATTCCTTACATAGCTTTTAGTAATACTTCAAAAATTCTGAAAACTGTTTAATTCCTCAGTAGGAGTTAAATGTTATTTATTAAAGTGTTTAAATAAAGTACCTGCATCCTGGAGAAAAATCTCCATCTGTGGATGTTTGTGCTTCAGTCATAATGGAGCTGCAGAGGTTCAGTTGATCTCCACATCTAAAACTGGATTGAAATGACAAACTCCAAACATTTACACATATTTACACAATCAGGGTTGGCTTAGGTTACCTAGTGCCTGGGGGATGTTTAAAAAACAAGTCCCAACATTAGCTAACATTACCTCAGATATGAGTGGGAGATTCCTTAAAGAATGATGTTAATTTTTTACTTATCTAAAATATATTTCTATAGATCTTTACATTTTAAAATGTTCACATTTTCCCAACATGCCACCGTAAGGAGGTTTCATATAAGTAGTCATAAAAGATAGGCTATTTTTAACACAATGGATAAATAAAAATATATTAAGTACAAATAAATGGTCAGCGCTGATATGTGAAACACCTGCGGCTGCGCTGCGGATCGAAAATGAACTTCATGCTATGAACGTTGCGGCAAAAAAGTGTCGTTTGGTGCACAAATTGAAGCCCAATTGACAATCAATCCGCTTTTCCAATGTCAGAACGCGATATAGAAGCTCGGTCGTTAATAAGTCTTTATTTAAAACATCTATCATTTGCATGAGACGCCAAACACAGGCCTATTTAACACAAGTCAGATTTTTCCAAGTTGAATGTTTATCTGTAACGAAAACTATAATGACGATAATTTTGATTTTTATTATTTTACTTTAGTTCGTTTTACAATGTTGTTAATAAAAAAAACTTTATTTCAATTTACATTTTTTAATCATCGTTTCAGTTTCAGTTTACAAAACAATCCTGCTTGAAACAACCAATAAATACATTTCATTTTATGATTAAATGTAGCCAAGTTTATCAAACATACACCAAATAATTGTTTTGTCCTTTACAGAAACATGAATAAGCAAGTTAGGAAGAACAGGAAGAAAACACTCTCACCTGAACAATCACCGTCATCACAATCTGTAGATTCACACTCAAAATCCATTTTTCCCCCAAAAACTAGATCCATGTGTAGCCTACCGGCATATAAGTTTTTTTTTTTTAAATAAAAACTTTGATACTTCGTAGAGTAAAGAATTTACCTGTTTAAAGGGACGAATAACAAACACTACAGTTTACTTTCACTTTTAGGTTATTTCTTAAGTACCTGCAGAACCGGTTGAGGCGGACACGTCTGCACACGACATACGGAATAGTCGGAGTTCGCCCCCTAGTGGCAGTGGTAAAGAAGTTTGAGTTTAATCGTAACATGGGACAGAAGCTAATTTCAGCGACTTCATTCTAATATATTATTTACCACGGTGGAATAAATAAATGAATGCAAATGAATGAAACAAGATAAACATCTATGCTTTTATGAGAAAGATTGCCAATATTTTTTTGGAGAGAGCTGAAGACAAGATAATAATAACGTACACAAATTAAATTAATAATGTATAACTTATCAGTAATAAAATAGTTTTATTTTAAAGGATTCAAGTGTTACTAATAAAGTTAAACATAAAGGATTAATCATTTTCACCTCACACACAAGTTTATGATTAGAATACACTAAAATACATCACTTCCGGTCGACATATCGCATGCGGTGTAGTCCCTGTCCCAAATGGCACACTCCGGGCTTGTGGGCCTCCTCAGAGTTCATACTTTGATGACATCATGTAGTGCAGACCTTAGGGACCCTTGATGTGAGTCCAAGAAGGTGCACCGGAGTCATATTTTGGTACAGACTCAAGTGTCATGCCGGAAATAGGAAGAGAAGTTGCCCATAAGTGTGAACTCCTCCCTTCTGTCGTCTGATTGGTCTGATTGCTTTTTCGCAAGAACTTCTGGGTTGGTAAAGTGCGCAAAGCCTGCTGCAGTGCGGGCTTTGCCGAAGATCGCATCAAGGGTGCAAAGAGGGCGCTGATGAGCACACTTTGAAGTGGAAAAATGACAGATGTGACACCCTAGGGACTCATAGACTAAGCGAGCGTGCGAAATTTAAGGCCACAAGACCGAAAGTTTACATGAAGTGTGTCATTTGGGACAGGGCCGTAGTTGCACAAATTTTTTAACAGATCCAAGGCTAAAAACGGATCCGAAAATTACGCATCCGCATATGGTCGCCACGGCATGGTTTTAGCTGTTTAAGCAGGTTGATTTTAGAGGGTCAGACTGGGGAAACAGCTGACCCCAGCTTGACCAGGTTGGAAGACCAGCTTTGCCAGGCTGAAAGCGCATCTTAAGCTTCTTCCATCTTAAACCAGCCAAGACCAGCCAACCAGGCTTTCAGCCTGGTCAAGCAGCTGGTTTAAGCTGTGTTAGACTTGATGAGACTAGTTCTATTGCATTGCTGTTCTTGTGTTGCTCTAATTGCTTCTATTGTTAACTTATTAATAAGTTGCTTTGTAAAAAAGCATCTGCTAAATGTAAATGTAATGTAAATTTTAAGCTGGTGGGTTAGTCTTTCAGCCGAACCAGCTAAAAAGTATCCAATACCCCTCCAAAACCAGCCTGCTACACCAGCTTAACAAGATAAAACCAGATGTCACATGTCGTCTTGTATTGACTGCACCGGTTATTGTTTGTCCTAATTAGTCTGTTCCACCTGCCCCCTCATCACTCTGTGTATTTATACTCCCTGCTCTGTTCATCCTTTGTCGGTAGATGTCTATGTGTATGCCATGTTCGTTATGTTGTTCACCAGTAAAACTTCATTGTTATTTTTATTATGAACTCCTTGTCTTGCTTATAGTGGTTACGTGACAGAATAACAGACCGTACAAACATGATGGACTCACCTGCACTGCACCTACTTCTTCGCCCAGAGAACCGTGGGCTCCTGGAGTACCTGAACATGACACTGGGGTGGAGGGGGCTCTCTTTCTTTGCTCAAGAGCCTGAGGCAGTTTCAGTACCTGAGCCGGAGCTTGGGTGTGCGGTTCAGGCCATCTCAGAGCCAGGAGCAGACATTGACCTGATAGACTTGTGGTCGACAGATCCTATTTACACTCAAATAACCACCCTTCTCTCTTTGTTGGTTCTGTTCAAAATTCTTCATCTGTCCTGTACCCTGATCCCTCCTTCATTGTTGGTTCCATCGGCACCCCTGTTGTCGTCATGCTCCTTGGCTTTGTCTCCGCCGCTAGTCCAATGCAGTCCATCCTCACCTCAGACCTCTCCTACACCAGTGTGGCCTGAAAGAGAGTCCCCGGCTACACATCGGGTCTTCAGTCCCACGCCGCCACGGCAGCTTGGCAACCCGTCACCTGCACCTTGCCTCACCACTCCCTCATCACCGCCGTGGCCTGTCTGCCCGGAAACTCCGCTGGGCTCTATCGGGACTCCAGGTCAGCCGCTGGTGGTCGACATCCTCCCGATGACACGGACTTCCGGTGTTTCGGCGATGCATCTCACCTGCACCCCTATGTCATCATCAGACTCCTCCCTTCCTCTGGCTTCCCCCGTCGCCCTCTCTTACCACATTGTTGGCCCGTTTAGCCGAGTCCCCACCAGCACCTCTGTCCTAGGAGTCAGCGGCTGGCCTCTGCTACAGCGCCTTGGTGTCGTCCCAGTACTTCGACCTCTCATTGCTGGTTGCTTATTTCGCCATGGGTCCGCTTTCGGTGTTTGGACCCTGGGATTCCCTCAATGCGTCATGCGTTCCACCCTGGCTCCTCCCACCTTCAGCTTCACCATTGCCCATGGTGCCAACTCTTCCTCGCCCTCCACCAAAGCCTCCGCCTCTTTTCCACACCCTCATTCCTCCTGTCCTAATTAGTCTATTCCACCTGTACCTTTTGAGTTCCCTCGTTACTCTATGTATTTATACCTGTTCTGTTCAGTCTTTGTCGGTTAATATCTATGTGTATGCCATGTTCGTTATGTTTTTCATCAGTAAACTTTATTGTTATTTGTATTCTGGAGTCCTCGTCTTCCTTTAAAGGGAAATTTCACCAGTAAAAACATTATTGAAAGTGGGTTATATTTGTAGTCAAAATGTAACACAAATTAAGAATTTGGTGCCTGTTTGACCGAGAAAAGACAGAGTGTGACTTTAGGGCGCATTTGTATGGAAAACTCCAACTCCAACAATGCACCACAATGCACAGCTCTGCAAGCCACTCCCACTAATCCAGAACACCGCTCACTCAGCTGTATGCTATTGTGTACATACATGCCACGTTAGATAAGAAAGAAAATAGAAACACTCACTTTATAGTCAGACGTCGGTTTATTCCTGCAGGCTTTGGCTGTCTCTTTCAGTTTAGGATTCTAAAATATGTATCCAGGAGGCTGCTGTCCATATCCGGTACGAAGCTTGGATGGTTGGTTAATAACCACACAATCTAATTGTGTCGTAGGAGCTGGCTTCACTCAGTTTCTTATTTATTTTTGAGAGTGCTTGGCCAAACATGTAAATAATCCCAAAGAAGGAAATCCAGCACCCTACACACAAACGCGTCCACAATATGTTAACTCCACAGTTGCGCCAACTCAGCGTTTGTGCTCGTGAGCCGAAACGCGTCTGTGAAACAAACACGCACGTACACAAAGTACCTTTTTTCCCCGGGACCATTCACCACATAAACGTTCATATCCTGATCTGAGGCAGAAATTTCATATAGAAGGCACACAGCGAGAGTACAGGCACTACTAGTCCTTCCAAGCTCGTGCCATTCCGGGCTCCTCCTCTGGCTTCTCGCCGCAGCTTTTTGCTGTATTGTGGCTCATAAAGGTTCCACGAACAGCAGATTAGAGCATCATGCTTGCGAAATCACCCTCTTCCATATCATATCGATTACCTTCCGCTATTATTGTAACAAGTCTGGCTCGCTCCACATCATCTGTTAGCTTAGCTTAGCTTAGCATAAAGATGGCGGCTGATCGTTTCTTTTTGGGTATGTTCGTGTATTTTCTTAAGTCCCACCCACTGATCTGTAATAGGTCTGTAGCGGGTCCCACGCAAAATGATGATTTTTACATCATTGAAAGAAGGAAGTGCAACACTGAAGTCTGTATTTCTCCAGTCTCAGGGGAGACTTATGCTGGGTACACACCAGAAGATTTTTTACATCTTATAAGATTTTAAAAATGTGATGGACCACAAACTTGAGGATAAAAAATCCTAGATTTATCCGTTTTGCTCCTATAGTGTGTGGTGTGCCATTATGTGTTAAAGACAGCACACCACACACAAACAGATTTTTAATCAGAGTCTCGACTGTGAACACAGGAAATCCCACAAAATCTCGCAAGACTTCAAAACAAGCATGGCGGACGATATGCAGGAAGACATTTCAATGATAGTGCTTGGAATAATTTTTACAAGACACGTTGTATAAACATTCATGCTGTTGCCACAAATCAACAAGCTGATCCTCCATCTCTACTGTCCACATCAACTTCACTTTGGCCGTTTCTCAATCCGAAGGCTGTAGCCTGCTGAGGTCGCATATGCAGGCTGCATACGTCATGAAACCTGGTTTATTCAAGTTAACTGAGCATTACATTCACAAGTCATAAGTTTATTAAAACTATATACGATGAACAACGAATAATAGCCAATTTTATATATTCTGAAATAAGACAGTCTTGATGACGTATATACAGCCTGGAAATGCGACCTACGGATTGAGAAGCGGCCTTTGTGCTGCACCGTGACTGCTTCCGTCTTCCCTCATCTCGCTTTCTGATTGGATATGGTTTCGTTTCATGTGATAATCTCAATAGCGTGCTCGCGTTTGTCCTCGGGATTCCCCACACACATCAGGATTTCTGATCGTAAATATTCAACATGTTGAATATTTACGATTCGCGATCGGCGCGGCTCCGACGTTCTTCCGAGCAGGTTCGGACACTCTTAACACACCTCACATGAAGGGACAATCTGATAAGATAATCTGTGAAACCTTCGCAATACTCGGGACATAGCTAGGATTGTCGGAAGGGGGGAAATCGGCCCAAAATCAGCCCGATTATCTTTTGGTGTGTTCCCGGCTTAAGGGAATGATGCACGACCATTTAAAAACATGACTGGGTTTCTAATGATAAAAAGCTTAATGCAAATTAGTGAAGTGTCCCTTTAAGGGGATATATGACAGCAGTCTGGGAGAGGGTATCTTTTCTGTAGGGTATGACTTTTGCTGAATCTATTTAAACTAATACTATAATCATCATTTCTTCTACCTGCATTCATTCCAAACTCCAAACTTATTTCTAGGGATGCACCGAATCCAGATTTTTTAGGTTCGGCCGAATCCCGAATCCACCGTTTAAGATTCGGCCGAATCCGAAACCGAATACCGAATCCTACTCGCATCCTTATTCCATTAACACAGTAAAGCACATTAATGAAGTAAACAACGTCCACAGCAGTGTACTTTTCATTTTTTTTAATTTTAACTGTACATTATGCCAGGATGACAAGTTGGAAAACTATTTTGACAATTACCATAAGCCTATGCATAATGAAAGCGATGCGTTGCGACACGCTCGTTTTTCCAATAAGCAAGCAGCTCCGCGCTGAAAACTATACTTTGAGTTAGAAGCTCCGCTCGTCAATGTCACAGTCTTCACACGGCCGTCCAATTACAGTGGAGGAGGGGCGGGACATTACCACAGCAACCAACCGGCTCACAGCTGAAGCATCACAGCTACCAAGCGCTCGGCTGAAAAACAGCTGGCATTTGGCGTCCTCAAGGCGTTTTCAGCCGTGTTTAAAAGTTTTGGTGTGTCCAGACCCTAAGGCTTACCGAAAGAAAAAGCTCATCTCCACTTCAGCACCCGATGTGTGTAATCAACGGCCGCGTGACGTCGACCAGCGTAGCGCAAGCCTAGGGTTCGGTTCGGTGAAAAAAAAATCTAGGATTCGGCCGAACCCGAACCCCGTCAAAAAGCCCAGTATTCGGCCGAATCCGAAACCGAATCCTGGATTCGGTGCATCCCTACTTATTTCTATACACTCTAAAAATACTTTGCTGCCTTAAATTTTTTTGTTAAATCAACTCGGATTTACAAGTAATTTCAACTTATTTATCTTGACTATAGATGAGTTGTTATAACTACAGGTGAGTTGTTATAACTTATCAAATTAAGTTGACTTTTCTCAACTATATTTTATAAGTTGTGACAACTCATCTCTGTTGATATGACTTGATGAAACTTAATCTGAAATAAGATCTCTTTTTCAACATACCCCCTCAAAATGTATGATGTTTGTGATGCTTCTACTACCCATACATAAATTTTGATTTTGTGTTTCATGTGATCATTTTATGTGTGAAATACAGTAAAAGGATGATGTACCATGCTTGCTCAGACTCCATGACACATCTGAAAGTGCAATTATTTAGCATTTTTGTGAAAAGATTCTACACAAAACCACCACACAGTTGTATTTGTGCAGATTTTTTATTCTAAATTGTTTTAGTTTATTCAAATGCTAAGCTTTAAAACTTGGCATTTTAACAAAAACTGTGGTTACCGTTGTAAACTGTCAGCAAACATCTCTAACCTAATTATGTTAATAAAGTCCTGTGAAATTGGTACTAGACAGGCATATTTGCATTTTGTTTATTCAGACTCATAAAGTTTTGGCCGGATGGATCTTCATGAACCATTTTCAGCTCTGTTAAGCTGTATGACATCCTGAACAAAGCTATTCACTCCAACAAAATCTCCAGCAATGATGTTGATGCCTTCTTTGTCAGGACCTTGATGTTGTTCCTTTACCCAGTCAAGCAACTGAGGGTAAGCAGCTGTGGTCTCCTCCTTTAAAGACTTCATGAGGTACAGCAGCATATCGTTTCCATCAAAGGTCAAATTAAGACCAGCCACGAAAAGTCCCTCTATGGACCAAACAAACATTATCACCGTTCCTATTGTGTACAGTTATACAACATCTCTAACATTTAGCTGGTACACAACAGGTCCCTAAAAGGTACAACATTTCAATGTGTTGCATACCTAAAAAAATTACAAAAAGGACACGTAACAGAAATTGTCATTTTTTTTACTTTTTTTCTGACAGTGTATACCTGCAATTATATATACACCATGTTAATTTTAGGGTGTTTTAATCAATTTACCTGGTCTTCCCTTTTGTTTCTGGCTGTTGAGGAATAAAATGACTTCTTTGGGATCTGAATTATCAGCCCACCAGTACTCGATTTGAGGCCACAGGACTGAATCATCATGGACACAACTGTTTTCATAAGACAAGATAACCTGGTAACCATTTTCCCAGCAGTCCTTGAGTGAGGGCTTTACAAAGGAGACAACAAGCTTTAAACGGTCCTGACTGAGAAGGCACTTTTTGAAACATTTTCTGATATTAATATTAGAGCTTAAACCAGGGGTCTCCAACATTTTTGTGAGCAAGGGCTTCCACAATGGATAAAACAATCTAGAGGACTACTTTTTTGATATAGTCTACTGAAAACATTTTTGTTTTATTTTATAAGTCAATATAAAAATATATATAGTAGAATGTGCCTTTGGCGGGCAACCTGGTGCCCATGGGCACCATATTGGAGACCACTGGCTTAAACCATTCTTGACTGCAGTTTCTCTCAGTTGTAGGCTTTACTCATACATACCACTTGAGTCTTGGGACAGAGTTTGGTTTTAAAGTGCTCTTTGAGGAAGCTGGTCAGGTCATTGTGTTGACTGTCTGCCATTTCTTTAAAATGTGAGAAAGCAAGAATCACCACCTCCTTTGAATGCTTTCTTAACCATGTCTCCAACTCTGTCATTCCCTCCTACAGTCATTTCAAGTTATTAGGCATCATAATGCTTTTTTACAAGTATGTACATTTCCCATGCATGCTTTATTCAATCAAGAAATAATTGAAAGAGTATTAAAGTGAAAGGACAGTTATGTATCTACCTTGACTGTCATTGTTGTGTATAGTCCATGGTAGAAAAATAAATCACTGGATTCTGGCTTCCCAGCAACCCTCAGATCAAAGTATCGGACACCAGCGTCGAGTTGCTCAGAGATGGTCTTTACCTAAACAATCATTTTAAAACATAAGCACATACTTGGACCTACTTAAACTTTACATTAATGGTACTTTACCTGAGCAGTGCCCCATTTTTTGACAATGGGCCTTAATATAGCTCTAAATAACACTGTGTCCAAGGCTTTTAATTTTTTGGGTTCCAGGACTGAAGAGTTCACATCTAAGTTGTATGCCATGGAGTCATGGCTACCTGAAGAATAATAACATTGATAGTGTTTCTTTTTTTACATTTGTGGTGTAAATTTTAATCAGATTTTGGTTATATGCAATGCAGTAAATTTAAAAAGAAATTTAAAAAATTTTCAAAATGCATTTTTATCTGATAAAATTATCAATAGAAACAGTATGGGGCAGTTTCCCGGACAGGGATTAGACTAGTCCTAGACTTAAACACTTTTAAGAGCTCTCCAAACTGAAAACAACTTTCACTTACAGATCTTAAAATACATCAGTGCCCTTTGTTTTACTTCAAGATGCACACAGGTAATATTTTTAGTAAGGCATGTTGTTTAAAACTAGTTATATTTCCTAATTAAACTAAGGCCTAGTCCTGGATTAAGCTAATCCTGGTCCGGGAAACCGCCCCTAAATGTTTAATTTTTAGAGCTACTGTATTCAGCACATTGGAATTTGATTGGTCTGTTAATTGATATACTCACCTGGAATAGCAAGCTGGCTCAAAGGGATTTTGGTCAATTTCTCATTCAGGGAAGACATCCAATCCGAAAAACTCTCCATTTCACCCATAATTTGGTTCTCTCTTAATTTATCAGTGACAAATTAGAGACAAAAGAAATATGTAAGCATAAATACTTTAGATTTTAGATGTGGTTTACTGCGGTAGAAACAGATCATGTAGTATGTGTCCTCTTTGTGCTTAAAAATAACTTTTCATCCTTTTTATATGCAGTTTTAGGCAACACCCTTTCATTATGCATCACTCAAACATATTTGATGGGCCCCTGCAAAAAAAATCAGTTCCTTATAGCAGGGGTTTTTAAAATTTTTGTCAGCCAAACCCCCTTGACTTGAATAATTTACTTGAAGTACACCCTGATATTTTAAATTATATATTTCAATATATTTTAAATCCGTTTAAAATTAAATTTTACATAATATTATTACATGGACCTTCATCTGGTAATTTTCTTTTATTGTTACATAAAACAAATATTAAACTAATAAAATATATTCTTTATTTAGCAAATAAAAAAACAATTTTTAGTGTTAGAATGTTAGATTCAAAAAATTTTTTTTCACATATTATGATTTAATTGTAAATAAACTCACAACCCCCCTGCAATTCTTCCGCAAATCACTCGCAAATTCTAATTTGGGAAACTCTGCCGTATAGGAACAAGTTTGTGAATGGAATCATTTCAGTGCAAAAGTTAAAATGAGATCAGCCAATTCAATTCCATTTTATTGTAAACCTTTTAAAATATTAAATCATATCATAATAATGCTGGATATAATAGGACTTTGTCCAAACAAACATTGGAGAGAAGATCTGTGCTTTTCAGCAACACTGCTGATTTACTTCCTCTTAGATTTAGATTTTAAAGCATTTTAGCCTTGCAGGGAAATGCTGAAATCAGCTTATATTAGTTCAAGGCAGTCACATTAAATGACATGAAATTCCTTATGCAAAACAACCGTGATGTGTCAGTTAACCCCCCAAAGGCTTGCAAAATAGTATAATGTCATTTTATTATAAATATTATTTATCATCAACCATTTGTGGCATTAGTTAAAGTAATAGTTCAACCAAAAATGAAAACATTTGTTTATTATTTACTCACCCTTATGTTTTCTAAATCTGTATGAGCCACTTAATTCGTTTGAACATAAAGGAAAATATTTTGATATCAGTTGGCGGTACCCATTGACATTAATAGTATTTGTTTTTCCTATTATGGAAGTCAATGGGTACCATCAACTGTGTACAGTTACCATCATTTATCAAAATATCTTTCTTCATGTTCAACACTTTAAAGGGATAGTTCACCCAAAAATAAAAATTCTGTCATCATTTTCTCATCCTCATGTTGTTCTAAACCTGTATGAATTAATTTTTTCTGATGAACACAAAAGAATATATTTTGATAAATGATGGTAAGCACACATATTGAAACTATTTATTTCCATAGTAGGAAAACAAATATTTTGGAAGTATTGTGATAAATAATAAAGAAGATGTACCCATTGAATTCCATCATATTGTTTTTCATGGAAGTCAATGTTTAAACTTTTTGGGTAAACGACCCCTTTAAAAAAACTCATACAGGCTTAGAACAACATAAGGGTGAGTAAATTACAGAATTGTAATTTTTGGGTGAACTATCCCTTTAAGTGGACAAATAACAAAACAACATATCCAGCATGTTTAGAGATACATTTTTTAATGCACAATTATAAATTTGACAAAAGGTCCATTTATAAATCTTCATTCAAAAAAGTGAATTCCAAACTTTTATTTCAGGTTATGGTATGATGCACAATACAGTACAGTAAATAAAAAAAGGAATTATTCTCTTCCACCTATGCACTTATTCTTGCTTTCTCATAGCATCTTTAAAGTCAACATGACACCCGATTTGTTATATTTTTTCAGTCTACGGTTATAGTTTGTGTGTATATATATATATATATATATATATATATATATATATCATAAACCCTTTTAATATTAAAAAAATAATAATTTCAACCACTAGGGCTTAATCCTGGTACTTTTTATAATCCAATTAATTCCTGATGGAAAGTCTTATTTCTATTAAGGTCTTGTTTTACGTTTAATGTTTCATGTTGACTTTAAAGCAATGTAAAAAACAGAACAGAATAAAAATATAATAATCATTATCATCATTTTTATAGCAGCATCATTAATAAGTCTGTCATTTTTATGGTGTATGATCTCCCATTTCATGTTTAGCAGCATCACATTGAGATTAATAAAAAAGTTTGGAGTATGATCTATGATCTCTGTCCAAAATTAATCAATCACAATAAGTTCTTAATATTTTAGTTCACAGAATGTTGTTCATGTAAATTAGAAATGTATTTGTTTTACATCAATAATAAAGATCACTAACGCTATTAGTAATAAGTTGATTAGTAATTTATCCCATTTAAAAACATCTCACAGAAGCCCTGTTAGCCCTTTAACAAAGGCTAAATCAGTTTTAACGTATGTCCCTGATAGCAGGATAAGAAAAATTCAAAATATGCAATGTTGTTCTTGTTAGATGACTGTAATGGTGAATTAACATCATCGACTTGGTTTTCATCCAGTATATGAGTATGGTGGAATCCCCTTCACTCCTAAACCCGTAACCTGTTGTGATGAAAATAAAAGATATTGTGTTTGAAAAGTGATGTCACCCTGTGATGTCACCCTAAATACAGTATGATGTTACCTTAAATATGCAGCCAGCCTCAGGCTCTTTAGGCAGTGCATTTTCATCCATGCCTTTATATGCTGAGGTGACATACAGATCACTGTAGTCCTTCCCACCAAAACAGCATGAGGTGGTTTTCTGCACTGGCAGTTTGACCATCTGAAGTTGGGTGCCTGAAAGTAGTCGTCCATAAAATGATTGATCAAAAGTCAGTCAAAATATAACTTCAAAAGACATTTTCTTCAGATTAAATGGTCGCGTACTACTGCACCTTATATTACTTATAAGAAGAAGCAGATCACAAATGTTATTACAAGGATTTTAATTATCAAAAAATGTTAAGAGTGTATACAAATAGATTTTGGAAATGCACTCACGCACCTGTTTGTGGGTCAATGCGTAAAACTCTTCCTCCATTGTAGCACGCGACCCACAGTTTGCCCTCTGCATCTATGCACATACCGTCTGGTATGCCATCATCTTGCTCTACCTTGTAAACCACTCTGCGGTTAGCTTTGTAACACAAATACATAAAGTGTAAATACATAGATTTTACAACACAGACTCGGTTTTTACACGTCATCCAAAAACAAACTCACACAGGCTGCCAGTCTGGATGTTGTAGTCAAAGGCCTCCACCTTGTACGCCAGGCTGTCGATGTAGTAAAAGACGCGGTGATCTAGTGACCAGTCCAAACCGTTGGAGATGTCTACTTGGTCAAAATGATGAACGACAGAGTGGTCTGGATGGAGCGAGTACAGCGACCCCTGTTTTCTCTCCACCACGGCGGGTCGCAGTTCCAATCCCATGGTACCTGGACACAGAAGGGCAGATGGAGATGATGGGTTTATTATAAGAATTTAGGGCTGAAAATACAAAATAAAAGTTTTTGTTTGCATAATAGATGTGTGTATTGTGTGTAATTATTATGAATATATATAAATACACACACATTCGTGTATTTAACTCTTTCCACGTCATTGGCGAGTTATCTTGTCAATTAAGAGAAAACGCTTTCCTGCCAATGACGAGTTTTTATGGCAATCCAAATTTCCACTATTATCCACTAGGCGGTGCTCTTATCCAACTTATAAAACCCTGAAGCATACTCTGATCCAAAAACAGTAAAAACTCGGTATATGTTTTGAGCATCGCTCTGAATCTGATCTCTAACAAAAGGCCTGTACAAAATTACAATTATTTCACAAATAAAGAGAGGATAAAACTTTTTTCTTTTCATAGCAGAGGGTCTGTTCTTTCTAGGGATGCAACGAATCCAGATTCGAACAAAAAGCATGTTGAGGCTCGGTTAAAGTTTGCGAAAGAGCATTTGGAGAAGCCTGTGAATTATTGGGAGACTATAGTATGGTCAGATAAAAGCGAAATTGAACTAAAATTGAAAGATTAAAATCTGCTGCCATCTACCAGAAAGCTGAAAATGAAAAGAGGGTGGACATTTCAGCAAGACAATGATCCCAAACACAAGGCAAAGGAAAAAATTAAGTGGTTTCAAAGAAAGAAAATCAAGTTGCTTGAATGGCTGTGCCAATCACCTGACCTAAATCCAATAGAAATTCTATGGAGAGAACTAAAGATTAAAGATCATAAAAGAGGCCCAAGGAACCTTCAAGATTTAAAGACCATTTGTGTGTAAGAATGGGCAGAATCACTCCTGGGCAATGCAGACAACTGGTCTCTCCATACAAGAGGCGTCTAGAAGCTGCAATCACCAACAAAGGCTTTTCTACAAAGCATTAAATAAAGTATGTTCAATACTTATTCCCTGTGTCATTTCACTTGATTTATTATGACTCAACTTGTATACTTAAATGTTCTGATTTCTTTGTATGAATTCAATATTTGGCTTGATGGCTACATCTGGTGGAAATTTTGTGTCAATAGCCCACTTAGAAATCCCCTTACTGATAAAAATGCTGATGTGGGATTTTCCCCACTGTTAATGAAAACATGAAATTGTTTTTCATACATACCAGCAAAAAACCTCCCTGCTGGATCTACCTTTCCATCATTGAAGCGGGTGTTTGGCTTTTCCTTGTCCAGGTGAGCAACTGTTGAAAAGGAACGCTTGACCCAGTCAACAAACGCAAACCGAGTTCCCTCTGCTATGACGTAACCACCTGCCTTCCGCGGGACCACAGATCCCACAAGATTCTCTGTGAACGTGTGAAAAAAACCCTTCATATACCCTTCAGATACGTAATGTTTACAGTTTTCTCAGCATTACAGTAAATGCAATGTCCACAAGATAAATACTGTATAAATACAATATGCAAAACTGGAGCTTTCAACTTAAAGTTAAACATTTGATTTTTACAGTTTTGGAATCCATTCAGCTGATCTACGGGTCTGGCGCTAGCACTTTTAGCATAGCTTAGCATAATCCATTGAATCTGATTAGACTATTAGCATCGCGCTCAAAAATGACCAAAGAGTTTTGATATTTTTTCTATTTAAAACTTGGCTCTTCTGTAGTTACATCGTGTACTAAGACCGACGGAAAATAAAAAGTTTTGATTTTCTAGGCCGATATGGCTAGGAACTATACTCTCATTCTGGCGTAATAATCAAGGACTTAGCTGCCGTAACATGGCTGCAGCAGGCGTAGTGATATTACGTAGCGCCTGAAAATAGTCCCCTGCTATTGAAAGTAACCAAGGGGACTATTTTCGTGGCAGTGCGTAATATCGAAACTCTTTAGGTTATTTTTTTAGCGCAATGCCAACGGTCCAATCAGATTCAATGGATTATGCTAAACAGGGCTAAAAGTGGTACCGCCAGACCCGGAGATCAGCTGAATGGACTCCAAAAAGGCAAAAACCAAATGCCCAACTCCAGCAGACCTGAGCATATTGAGGATATTTTCAGTTTTTAATGTAAACCACAGAAAACTCTGTTGTCTTACTTTAAATGTATGCATGTGGCAGACACTTTTATTTAAAGTGACTTACTGTGCATTCAAGATATACATTTATCAGCATGGGATTGAACCCATGACCGGTCCTAACACAATGCTCTACCGGAACATATTATGTCTTAATGGCTTACCGGTAGCAATACTCTCTATCTGACCGGTCAGAGAGCTCCACCGGCTGACTTTTTGACCCGTAATGTCAACGTACACCAAAGATGAGTCCTTCTCCTCCCAGACGGGACTCTCGCCAATTTCATTCTTTTCTTTGATCACACACTGCACTTTAATGGATGACATGGCACCTGTGGAATACAGTTGAGGAGTTCATGTCCTGAATTAACCTGTACTTTCTTACAAAGTTCAGTGGCATGAAATGCACAGACTTGTTTGCGTTGACGTAATTACAACTGAAACAGGAAGTTAGGGCGGGACATACGAAACGGCAGCTCCTCTTGAAAATAAGCATAATGTTAACATAAAAATCTGATGTGGATTGGTGAAAGTGAGAGGCTATAAGTTGTAAATACTTTTATCTAAATATTTTTGTCATAAATATTTTGCAACGCTGGTTTATAGATACCAGTACCCTGCTAAAAAAACAATAGACACCATCACAGAAATTCTATTGGTTTATTGGGAAGTTTATTGGTTCAAATGGAATATGGCCCAAAACACACTACATAGTAGTATTGGTCTTTGTTGGACTCTAATGGTATGTATTGGTTCTATTGGTCTATGTATTGGTTCTAATGGAATATGTATTGGTTCCAATGGAATATGGCCCAAAACACACTACAGTGTAGCGGTTTTAATGGTAAACGCTAATGGTTCCTATTGGTATTTTCATGAAAACCATTCAAATTTTCTGTAATGGTTTTATTGTTTTTTCAGCGGGGTAATATTCATAAAAAAGCCATAAAACTTCAATCTTAAAAATATTGGGTTACCCTTCCGAAAATTAAGTATGGTTTTACTACAGTTAAAACCATGGTTACTATAGTAAAACCATAGTTACCACTAAAAATTGGTTTCAAAAACCGCGGTTACCTCATGTTTACTGTAATAAAAACGTCTTTGCTAATAGTAATCAATACACCAAAAAATACATGGTTTCTTCAATTTAACCACAAAAAAATATGGTTAATTTTCATGAAGCTATATTTTTAACACAGTGTTGGACCAACCTGTTGGGTTGTAATTTAACTATGCTTGTATCAACCCAAAATGCTTGGTTGTTTTAACCCATTGCACAGCGTACCCGTCGTACAGTTTCGTTGCAAAACGAGATAAATCAATTTTTAACATTTTTGTCAAAACATGTTTATTATATTGTTATCATGTTATTATTTTGTTTTATGGTGCTACTTAGCTGTATTTTTTAAGTTGTTTAAATCAAAACAAACCAACTGCAGTTGAATTTATATTAATTGGAATGCACAACCAAAAAACAAGATTTCTGAAAAATAAAAAAAGCGGAGTTATTTCGTTTTGCAACGAAACTCTTCATACTTTTGGATCTTCAGGTAGCGCTGCGCAGAGCAATCAGCGTATGACATCACAGTACCGCGATAGAGTGTCGAATCAGGCTCGAGATACTGTGACATCACAAGCAAGTCGGTCTGCGCAGTTGCTCGTAAACTCGAACACGCCTATTAAGATGTCCTCTGATATGAGTTCTTGTTCCCAGTGCTTTAATTCTCCTTAAATGAACAGAATGCGTGTCGTTAGACATGCATCATTACACAATCACAAATTTGTAGTGTAAACTTATAATACAAGCTTTGCGAATTAAGTGTAATCTGTGCATTTTAAAGCTTTATCGATTCTCGTATTATGAAACACGGCGATACCGATATTACAGCACAAAAATGCACCGTGAACCCCGTTTCACTTGATAACATACAGAAGCTTGAAAAGAATCAGCAACAAAACAATAATTTCCCTTTTAAAATGTTATTACAGTGCAGTGAACTTGCACAATAGTTACGAGGCGTTTACGTGCACTATCATGTGACTAACGTTAAGAGCGCACGCATCTCTATAATTACACAACAAGTGCGTACATAACATCGCTTACAGATTCAGACTTCGGTGTTGTCGTACCTTTGCAGTTCTTTTCCTTTCTGATCGACGTTATTCTTGCAAATACTCACCAAGTTGCAAAATTTTCCTACAGTATGTGAAACTGGTCTGAGTGCAGCAGTGCGCCCTCTGTACTAACACAAACACGCATACATCCAGCCAGCCAAATCAGCATACAAGTTCAAATGAGAGGAGTTTGACCCATGGGAGCTAAGCATGGTTGTGGGAAAACTTATGGTACCTTATTTACCCTCGGATTTATATAACACAATTGAGTCACAATTAGCACAGTACAATGTTTATTTAAAATAACAGGGATTTCAATCTCTACAAGCATTTGATCATTGACAGACAGCTGGGTTATACTACAAATAAACAAACGCAAAGGTTTATATAATGGAATTATAGTACAAAGTTATTAAAGGTTTACAGTGCAGAGGATGATGGAAAGTGCTTTGGGCTGACATGCAAACTTCTTTCTCTTTGTGCACCCACCCAGATAATTTTCTGGCAAACTCTTTCCATCTGCGTCAGCTGTTCTTTTAGCAAAATCTTTCAGTGAAACTTTCCAATATGCCGATTACTTCAAAACAAATAACACGGGAGGCTTTGGGTTCACAGGGGTTCAGTGTTTGGCAGTTCACTTTAAGCAGGGTAAACCGGATCACTTTTTGACAGCGGTGGCTTTAGCCCGGTTTAGACGTTCCATCAATGCCTGATCAGTGTTGGCCGAACAGCGTGACAGGACGGCACTGATCTCGGATTCGTTACGCCTCTCGATAGCCGCTTCCGTTGCACTCTCCAGATCCCTGTGTGAAATAACAGTGCAATAAGTGCAATGAACACCTACAATTGCATAAAATGTCATATATCTTCCAAATTTAAGATGTTGTCTTCTCATGCACATACACACGTCCTAACTCTTACCCTACTGCGAGGTGAGCTTTGACCTTCTGCTCTGGTGTGACTCTGGAAACATATTTCTTTGCTTCATATTTGCTATGGTGTTTTATGCACACTTCGACAAACGGCTGTGCACAACAGAAGGATTGGTTTAATTTTGTGATGGACAGTAAAAAATGACAGCAAGACATCTCAAAGGGCATCAATTACCAGATATCCAATAGGAGATTTCTTGCTTTTAGCAAATTTCTCCAGTTCCTCCCAGTCCCCCTTCTCAGCCAGAGCCTTCAGCTTCAGCCACCAGTACCTGACAAAAACAAATATATTTTTTTTCTTATTTTGTTCGTTCACATTACGTTATTTTTCAGTGTTGTCGAGTGAATTTATATTATATGTGACCCTGTACCACAAAAGCAGTCAATCATTCATTATATACATAATCTGAAAGCTGAATAAAAAACATATGATGTATGGTTTTTATGGTCTTCACGTGTCCACTAAGACCCGAAACCTGCTCTAAAAGTTTCATGTGTGCCTTGGACATGGATCAGGTATAATATTAGTGGCCCCGGGTAATTTAAATGAAGGTGTTTTTGCCGAACAGACCCGAAAAGAACTAAACTATCTGTGCACTGAGTCCATAATGATATAGGAAACTAAGTTTTTAGACAAAAAATATACAATTTAAGTGAATTTGTGCTTAAAACAAGCTAGAAATACTAAGAAAGAAAGAATTTTTTTGCAATGTGCATTTTTTTAAAATATTGAGATAATTGCCTTTAAATTTGTCCAAATTAAGTTCTTAGCAACACATATTACTAATGAGAAATACATTTTTGATATGTTAATGGTAGAAAATGTACAAAATATCTTCATAAAACATGATCTTTGCTTAAAGGAATAGTCCATTTTCTTAAAAGAAAAATCCAGATAATTTACTCACCACCATGTCATTCAAAATGTTGATGTCTTTCTTTGTTCGGTCGAGAGGAGGTTATGTTTTTTGGGGAGAACATTGCAGGATTTTTCTCGTTTTAATGGACTTTAATAAAGCCCAACATTTAATACTTAACTCAACACGTATCAACAGAGTTTCAAAGAACTATAAATGATCCCAAACGAGGCATAAGGGTCTTATCTAGCAAAACGATTGTCATTTTTGACAATAAAAATAACAAATATACACTTTTAAAGCACAACTTCTCCTCATGTAGATCCGGTCGTGATGCGCCAGGTGACCCCACGCAATACGTCATGACGTCAAGAGGTCACAGAGGACGAACGCGAAACTCCGCCCCAGTGTTTACAAATGTGTTGAAAGAGGACCGTTCCGACGTTGTTGTATGTCAACTGATACTAATTAATGTCTTTGTGTCAGTTTATTGTTTACAATGGTCCGCAAATGTGCGTTTTATATATGTAACACGTGACCTCCCTACGTCACTACGCATTTACGTTAAGTCGCGCTGGACCGGACCTACTCGAAAAGTTCTGGTTTAAAAGTACACATTTTTTATTTTTCTTGTCAAAAATGACAATCGTCTTGCCAGACAAGACCCTTATGCCTCGTTTGGGATCATTTATAGTTCTTTGAAACTCCGTTGAAAAAAAACTGTTACGTGTTGAGTTAAGTGTTAATTGTTGGTGTCTATTAAAGTCCATTAAAATGAGAAAAATCCTGCAATGTTTTCCTCAAAAACATACTTTCTTCTGGACTGAACAAAGAAAGACATCAACATTTTGGATGACATGGTGGTGGGTGGATTATGTGGATTTTTCTTTTAAGAAAATTGAATATTCCTTTAATATCCTAATGATTTTTGGCATAAAAGAAAAATATATCATTTTGACTCATACAATGTATTGTTGGCTATTGCTACAAAATATACCCGTGCGACTTATGCAGGGTCACATATGCCAAACCCGATTTGAAATCTTGACTTGACTCAATACAGTAGTCTAGAACATTTACATTTCATTTTGTGTTCTCCAAAAAAAGCTTGAAACAACATGAGGACAGGTACATAATGACAGATTTCTAATTTTAGGTGAACTTTAACCAGAAATTAAACCAGAATGACAAGGCGTCCTAAACACAGACAGAAGGCTCCGCCTACACACTCTTCTGATTGGCTATGATTTTGTTGCATCTCGTCTGATGCGGACAGACAAATATCTTATCGCTTGTGTTATAATAAAGTAATCAATCCATAAATAACGTGGGTAGAGCTATTAACCTCTTATCGGGTACTTTGAAGTCCTTGTAGAGCTGCTCGGCATGCTTGTGTAGTCCCACAGACAGCAGTGCGGTGATGGTGTCATGAAGAGAGAATCCCACCAGCGGCTCGCCCTTCTCCTCCTCAAGCTTCCTCTGGAACCTCAGGAGACGCATTTCTTCTTCCGTGGCCTTGGCTGCGAATTCATTTTTGGCTTTGTAAAACTCATCCACCGCACTTTGTAAGAGACCAATCCGAGCCTCCAGTCTCTGTAAACACACACATACACACCAAAAGCGGAAGAAACAAAGGTGAGACTTTTCACACAGACATTATGGAAAATACACAGAAAATGCATCCAGGATTTGTCCGGGATCGTTTTATTTTTTGTTGATTCACAATGCCAATGATAAAGATCCCATAGAGAAATGTCACGTGTTTAAAGTCCTGCACTTGTTAGTTTCTTTCTCTGGATTTTTCAAACCTCGCATACATTGTACGCGTTGTTGCGCATGCACGTACAGGAGTACCGTACTTTCCGGACTATAAGCCGCACCGGAGTATAAGCCACATCATTCAAAAATGCGTCATTTAGACCAGTGGTTCTCAATCCTGGTCCTGGAGGCCCACTGCTCTGCACATTTTGTATCTCTCTCTTATCTGACAGACTCAGTTCAATTAAATGAGATCTCAGCTAATGAGCTGATGATTTGGATCAGCTGTGCTAAATAAGGGAGACATGCAAAATGTGAAGAGCAGTGGGCCTCCAGGACCAGGATTGAGAACCACTGATTTAGACGAAATAACATATATATGTCACAGTGGACTATACCATAGCATACAGAACTTACCTGGAAGGTTGAATAGGCTAAATGAACCGAACAAGCCAACTAGCGTGAAGTTCACATACTCGTCATTCCACATTACTGAATCCATTGAATTACAAAAATACAGAAGCAGCATATGGCGGACTCTCGCTTCTGTAGATGGTAATGTTGTCTCTTGCCTCATAAATGTCAAAATTAATTCATTCTGACTTATAAGGCGCACCTGACTATAAGACGCAGCACCAGCCAAGATATGAAAAAAAAAAACAGTTTATAGACCGAAAAATACGGTATGTAGTGTGTTGGCCAAGAAAGGCATAGCAATTTGTTGCAATGCGCATGCGTCAAACGTTAGCGCAATAGGCTTTATGCCCAGCTGCACCACCTCCTGAACTTCAGCCAGCTCCTTGTTTCCTGTCTGCCATTATTGGACAAACTGATTAATCCAGGTGTGCCTGACCTCAGTAGTCACAACAACAATAATCAGACACACCTGGATTAATCAGTCTGTCCAACAATGGCAGACAGGAAACAAGGAGCTGGCCGAAGACCAGGAAGTAGTGCAGCTGGGCACAAAGCCCATTGTATGAATCCAATGAACTATGTTTTGCAAGGCTGTGCTTTCGACTGTGCGTGTCGTACACATACACTCACGTATGCATACGAAAACTGACAATACCAAAATCTTGAAGGTCTAAGCTGGTTAAAAAAATAATAAGAGCTAACCGGTTCTTTATAGCTGGCCTTTACATAGTAGTTGCCAAGTTCTTGATGATCATCATCTTGATTGTAGAGATCCTTCAATGTCTCCTGCTCCTGATGTTTACAGAACTTAAAAAACAAAACAAAAACACAACCACAGATTAAAAACAACAATACACTTTTTACAATATTATCAAAATAATTTAAACCCCAATGTAGGGATGCGCGATAATTTGCATGCGATAGTCATTGCGCATCTTATCAGTGAAGCCGGTTCTGTGATTAGTACTAAATCACCATCACCTGCTTTCAGATGGAGCCGCATTTACTACACAAAGCCATAGTTCACTGACAAGCTGAGCATAGATTATCGCGGGGCCTATTATAAGTAAACTAAGGCTTTGTGCAGTAAATGCAGCTCCATCTGAAAGCAGGTGATGGCAATTTTCTACTAATCTGATCAAGGAACCGGCTTCACTGACAAAATGTGCAATGACTATCGCATGCAAATTATCGCCCATTCCTACCGCAATGTTGTCATTGACATTACTGACACTGCTGGTGTTATGTTAATCCTAACCCTGATCAAATTTCCTTTTTAAGACACAACCTAAATGGTAAAAATAAATAAAAAATACAACACCGGCTCAAAAAAGCATGTCCAGGTAATCAAATTTACTGTTTAAGAGTCTGTATACCTGTCTATAAAGGCTTAGAGCCACAGGCTGGTTTCTCAACATCATGAAGAAGTCTCCTCTGTTTAGCTCATTCTTCAGGTACATGACCACTGTATACACTAGCATACAAAAAAAGTGTGCAGGTTAGACCACAAGTATAGGTGCATTGTGTAACTTTCAGAAGGATCTCTTGACAGATATGCAATATAATATACGTTACGAAATTAACTGTATTGTTTTTATTACCTTAGTATGAGCCGTTTTTTATCTATATACACCGCGTGTCTACTTACATGGAAGTCGCCGTCATGTTTCTACAGTAGCCCTAAACGGACAAACTGTTCTATAGATTGTGTTTCGTCACTACGTTGTCTCATTCAATGACGTGTTTGTCCTGCGGCAGCTACCGTAGCTTCTCTATGCGTTTCGAAAGTGAGGGGTGAGCTGTGGACTAAGCCGCTAGTTGCAATTCACGCTAGATGCCGATAAACATCTACATAGTGAACCTTTAATGAAGTGTATCAAATCAATAACTGTGAATGATTCTAATGCCTTTGTTTGATTGGTCAATCATCAAAAAGGATTATAGCTCTGTTCAAAACACTAGTGAGCTGCCTACTTCTTGCT
Organism: Misgurnus anguillicaudatus; assembly: GCF_027580225.2. Classification (NCBI taxonomy): domain Eukaryota; kingdom Metazoa; phylum Chordata; class Actinopteri; order Cypriniformes; family Cobitidae; genus Misgurnus; species Misgurnus anguillicaudatus. The sequence continues at coordinate 34,089,321 of NC_073344.2, forward strand.
TGTTTACTAGCACCCAACTGTCTATTCAAAGTATACAGCTAATTTCAATTGGTTGGTGTTAGCATGATGCTAAGCTAACCATTATAAAGCTACATGAGGAGCAGCCTACTAGGTTGTGGAACTCAAGTGAACCACTGTACGTCCCGAGGTCTGTGTCTCCACTCTCAATGGCTTTGCTTAAAGCCAGAGGACTCTTCTTCATTTTTAACAACAGCGGCACCTGTTCACCAGAGCGCGGCTCGTGATCCAATAACTGCAGCGAGAGGGAGAAAAGCACTGATAACTCCATAATGATAAAGCAAAAAATGTAAGTGCAATATTAGTCTGCATGTGGCATGTAGTCTTTGCGTGCACACTTTAATAGCCAGCTCTGTGCGTCCGCTGTCATATGCTGTAGTGGCGATTTCTGAGTAAGAGATTCCAGCAGCGTCGGCAAGCTTTGCGCTCATGGCTTTCGCTATGACCTCATCTGACTCCCCCTTTTGCTGGACCTACGCACACACGCACACACATACATACATACAGGAAACCCGTCAACACGATGCATGTCTTGTCTATGCAAACACCAATTATGCACAATTTATATTAACTGATGAATGACTTTTGTAGTTTGTAACGTATGGCATATGTGATTTAGTAACCTATGCATCAGGGGGTACAGTAAAACACACAAACCTTATAGCAGGCCCAGTGTTTAAGCACTCGACTCACTCCCTGATATTCAGGAATCTTTAGATACCGGCAAATCTCAATGGCCAGTGGATAGAATTTACGATACACCAGTCTGAGCAGGGAGAGAAAGTAAAGCTTAAAAAATCTGCTTTGGTCAAATGTTAAAGGCTTTCATATAGATACTGGTAAAGCACGGGGCTGGCAACAGCAAGATCCCGGGATTGATTGCACAGCAAAAGCAAAGTGGCTTTGAATAAAAAAACATTTGTCAAATGCATCAATTTTAAGTCTGACCTGTCGATGAGTATTTGTAAAGTCATCTGTTTGAACTGAGAGTGGGTGAGAGGCATGCCGACTGTATAATCTCGGACCGCATTTAACACCCGTAGGTCCCGACACATACTGACAAACGGCTCCGGAGGAAAACTGCTCAGGAAACACTTCCCAAATGAGGCAGCCTGGAAGGAGAAATAAGACATGTATCCGTGTTTGATGCCAGCTTTTCTGTAGGCACAACATGTTGCCGCTGATGCTCACTTAAAGGGATAGTTCACCTAAAAATGAATTATTTCTGAAGAACGCAAAAGAAGATATTTTGAGAAATGCCGTGCTGGCAAAGTTGATCGATCAATTTGGTCATCTGCATTTTTTGGATCAGATTCGGCACGTATTGCAGGGTTCGTACAGATATTGTCTAATGAAATTCCAGGACTTTCAAGGACTTATCAAGCACCATTTTTTGGGTTTTCAAGGACTACAAATCAGAGATGTATTTTTACAAACATATTCTTTATTTACCTTAAACTCTGAAAAGGAGCATGCATGGATAAAAAATAAAACAATATGGTACAAATTAAGTACAGTAACTCAAATCTGAAGAAGATTGCTCAAATTAAGTTCTTCTGTCAAGTGCTTGAAATGTTTCAGACAGTTCTCTGCCTTACCATGCCCCATAAAGGCAGAATCCAAGTAGTGTGTGGAGACCTTGTTTGCAACTGCATCCAAAAATCTAATGTGCACATCCATCTGCTTTAGCTGAAGTTCCTTGTTAAGAGATTCATCAAACAGCAAGACATATTCTGAACCTGTTTTCACTTTTTCCAGCAGTTGCAGCTTCACATAAGGAGCAATGCCATAATTAACCATGTAGGATGTCTTCTTTTCACCACAAGCAAATGATTTTGCTATAACACTGCCTGGAAACATTAGCTGAAATAATGCAGAATTGTTCTCAGCACTTTTGTTGGAGTAGTGCGATGTAACAGCCTTTAGAGTCCAAAAAATTTCAGCCCTCCAAGTATCATTGTTTCATACAAAGGATCCAAGACTCCTGATGATGTAGTAGGTTGAGGGTTCTGCAAAAGAACATGTACAAAGGAAATTATGGCAAATTTATTCAATCATGGATATCTAGCAAGGATGCAGTATTGGTTGTAAAAGTTCAAGTAATTATTTTATTGCATTCTAATGACTAGTTTGGACTAAAACTATTTTTATATTTTGTAAGGATTTTTTATTTAATTCAAACTACAATTACAAGTCCTTCAAAACACAATATACCACCAGATTGATAGAGAGATAGATTGATATTACCTTTGTGAAATAATGTTTTGTACAAAAGAAACGTTTGTTTTTTAGGCCACTAGGAGGTGCTCTAGCCTAGTCATTATTCATTGATCCGTTCATTGATCCGTTTTCCATAGAGTTATAGGTTTTTGAATATTGGATGACTCCATTTCATTTTTATCACAGATTAGGGCAAATATATATTTTATGTACTATAATATATTAATATAAATTAGCACTGAATTAACATACTTAAATATTTTCAGCATTAATATACTTTATTTCTTGAAGAATTAAAAAACATGCAAACCATATAGTAACAATTATATAATTATAAGACAAAATGTTTCTGCTTTTAATTCAATTTAGTTACAGCTATGACTAGATGTCCTTGTCCATATTAAGAATTTTCTGGCGGTTCACGTTAATTTCTTCTATGAATTCGTTTTTGAATTTCTATGCGAGAGCGCCCTCTGGCTTCGAGTATGAATGAAACATACACTGCACGTGCACATTTACAGCGCTCCGTTCACATAATTTTGGATACAAATAAAATGATCACACACACAAACAACAACAAAATGCTTACCTGCTGCTTTGAGACAGTGGGGGCGAAATATTCTCGGACGGATGTTGATCCAGTGCGGCCAACTGCATTGACATGACGCTCCCCTTGCATGTGAACCTTCAGCGCCGACTCGCCCATGTTTGAAATTTCGAGAGATTTGCTGCATATTTTACACTGTGCACGATGAACACTTTTTGGATCCTCAAGGAGCCAATTTTTATTTACCTCCTTTTCCAGCTATGCTGGATTAAACTTGCACTTCCCCGGGTATTGTCTCTTACCATTCTGTAACTGTGCTCCACGTGAGTGACGTCAGAACGAGCAGTTAATGAGATACGTAAAGTGGAAGGGGAGGAGGGGGAGCGCTAATTTCGATTAAAATAAATGTTTTTGCATTTTATTGAAAAATAAACACTTTAAAATTATTTTAAAAATCTATATATTGTCTTTGAATAATCCCAGCACTTTTCAAGTACTTCTTCATAAATATGGCTGTTTTCAAGGGTTTTCAAGGACTTAAATTTAAAAAAGTCAAATTTAAGTACTTCAAGCACTTTAAGCACCTTGTACGAACCCTGGTATTGATAAGGTAGTAAAGACGATATTAACTCGTGTCAGCATTGCATTGTGAGCTAATCTTCAAAGCGTGTTGAGGAGTGCCACATTTCCGGCTGACGCTCCTGAGGTATTAAGGCCAATCACAACCTACATATTAGTTGGCCAATCGGATGACACAGCGCTTTTCAGAAAATTATCTTTGTACAAAATCAGAGCGTTTCAGGGAGAGAGGGATTTATGGAGCAACAATAATGTATGGTATGTGGAAAATAATGTTTTTTAAAACTATAAACACATTGTATTACACCAAATACACAAAATAGGTAATATCTAATAGATGCCTAATTTTGCAAGATTTAATATAAGTCTAGAGTGTGCCCAAGATGTGTCTGTGAAGTATCAGCTTAAAATTCCCTACAGATCATTTATTATAGCTAGGGCTGTCGATAGATTAAAATATTTAATCTAGATTAATCGCATGATTTCATGAGTTAACTCGCGATTAATCGCAAATTAATCGCACATTTTTATCTGTTTTAAATTTACCTAATTGTATCACTTTTCAAGTTTTTAATGCTCTAATCAGCATGGATTTGGTCAATATAGATGCTATATGCAAATGTATGTTTACAACAGCCTGTTTACATTTCAACAGAACCATCAGCCATAGTTTTATATATGATTTTCCCTTTAGAAGACCTTGTTCTTTCTCCATTTCTGTTTGCTGCTGCATCATTTGTGACCTGTGCTGGCATGGGATGAGCACATTTTCAAAAATTTGTTATTTATATTTCATCATTTTCTATTTAAAAAACTTCAAAACAATTGGAACAATTGTTGGAATCTGAGAAAGCATGACAGAACTATACCTGTTTACGCAGATCAAAAACAATATCAATATATGTTACATATATGTTTTTCTTTTATAGTTTAATTTTGACATTGAGACAGACTGCTTTAAAGGTGCAGTGTGTAATTTTAAGAAGGATCTTTTAACAGAAATGCAATATAATATACAAAACTACATTATCATGGGTGTATAAAAACCTTTTTATAATGAATTATGTTTTTATTACCTTAGAATGAGATGTTTTTATTTACATGCACGAGGGTCCCCTTACGTGGAAGTCGCCATTTTGTGCCGCCATGTTTGTACAGAAGCCCTTAACGGACAAACATTTCTGTCTCTGACGATGACATATTTTCCTGTGGCGGCTACTGTAGCTTCTCTATGCGTTTCAAAAGTGAGGGGTGAGCAGTGGGCTGAGCCTTTGGTTGCAATTTGTAACCTCACCACTAGATGCCAATAAAATTTACACACTGCACCTTTAAGATAATGCAGGCTAATGCAAGGGTTTAATATAATGATACAATGATACACAACAGATACTTTTACTCAACAGTTAACCAAACATTCACTTCAGATATAACAGATTATAGGTCATACCTGCGTGAATTCTTGTCAAAACAGATATTTTTAAAACTGTAATTTTGTGTTAGATGTCTATATATATATATATATATATATCAGGTCGCGCACTCGTGCGTTTGTGTGCATGCGCTTCAGACGTCTGCGTCAGACATCGCTTTTGAGTCTTGTCACTCTTAATAACTCTTTTAACATCCATCAGGTCCCCAACTTTATCTCTAATAATTATTTTAACATCAAACATGACCTGCAAGTCCTGCAGTCTATTTTCTATAATTTTGGAATGCTTTAAAAACGAAACCAAAGTGAAGCAATTGCTTTAGATTATGAATTTGGGACGGTACACCTCTCAGGAAACGTGCAGATAAAGATCATTTTAGATGTTTAATGACTATTTACAGCATTGGATTCGCTAGATGAGAGTTTAATGTTCTTATTTTTATGAAAACCTCCGACTCATCTAGATAGCACAGATCACTTTCTGCGTCTCAATTCATCCAGCTGTGGGTCAAACAGAAATTGTGTGTTGCGTTAATCGCGCGTTAATAAAATTAGTGAAGTTAAAATGAATTTGCGTTAACGCGTTATTAACGCATTAATTTTGACAGCCCTAATTATAGCATATCGAAAAATGCCCCCATTTGGGTGGAAGAAAAAATGCTTTTGTGTCTGTACCTTTAAATGCAAATTAGCTACTGCTCCTTACTCCCTTAGCAAAACAGACAGTGAGTGCTTTCAGGATACCTTTATAATATTAATTATTATCTCACATACTAGCTTGTTTGGATTACTTTCATGATGAATGTGTGTGCTTTTTGAAACTTCAATCAGTAGTAACAAAATCAAATACATCTAGGATGGCATGAGGGCGAGTAAATGATGAGAGTTTGATAATTTTTTGGGTGAAATGTTCCTTTAATGCAGCGTTGTGGGTGTGCGTCTTACCCTCATGAGAGTTTTCTGCGTCTCGGGTTCATGCTCGTGACCGGCTGCCTCCACGCACTGCTTCACCGCCTCGCCCAGCAGATTCTGTTCGGTGATCTCTCTTAGATACTCATCTGACTTCTGGCTCTTTTTCTGCACACCAAGAAAGTTTCATTAGCAACAATATCCCACAAATAGGGGGGTCTGGTACAACAAACGTGTCTTACTTCATATTCTTTATATGCCTCCAGAAGTAAAGCTCCAGGAGCCATTGAAGCTATTTTAAAGATCTCTTCACATGCATCTGTAGAAGATTATGGGACAAAAATGAAACGCTTCATTGGCTGATTGAAGTGCAGTCAGAATTTGCTGTAATATGGATTTGTCTGTAAGATCATCATCTAACCTGGGACCTCTTGCAGAAGCTCATGGTGTGTTTTGTTGATGATCCTGATCCCGTCCAATTCTGGCACCAGAAGACAGTCTTCATCAAGGTGGTACTGAATAGTCTCTTTACACTCGCCCACTACTAGTAACAGCCCGTCCCACATGATCACCACTGATGGCTGCTGACTTTTGGGTCGCTGGCACCTGCAGGATAAAATAGTAATAGTGAATGGGAAGAATATTATCTGATTTGCATCATTTAACTGTTAAATACAGGGTTCCCACACCTTAGTTAACTTCAAATTCAAGGACCTCTCAAGGACTTTTTAGGTGCAATACCCTCCAATTCAAGAACTAAATGTGGGGACACGTTACAAGTGAGAGCAAGGTTACATTGTGTTACCTTTTAAGATACATTGTTACAATTCCCTTTTGAGGGAACTTGCGCTGCGTCACTGCGGAATGTATATATCAAATTCAACCAATGGTGAGGCTTAACAACAAAGACAGGGTGATGCGGGAGCGAGAAAGTATATCGCTATCTGAAATATGGCCAGGGACGCAGGAAGTATGGCAAGGGAGACGCAGCTTCTCGTTCCCTTCTTAGGGAACAACAGTTAGATACGTAACCCGAGACATTTTCATGTGTCCAACACAACTATGGAAAAATGATTCATTTTGGTATGAATCAACATTTACATACAGAAGATATAAGCATTTAAAGCAAACAGTTTAGCATGTGTGCTTAAAAAGTCTACACTACACAGGGAATAATATGGATTTTGTCCAGAAAACTTCTTGCATAAAGTAGATTCAAGCACATTCAATGACCTGTATCTATGTATGTATATTTTTAAAAACTTCCCAGGGCCTTGAATTTTTTCCCAAAGATTTACAAACTTTCAAGGATTTCAAGGACCTGTGGAAACCATGTAAATAATTCAAACAGAAAATAATTTCATACCATGCCATCTGTTTTGGGGGAGTTTTGATATTGGTGTCTACCTCGCTGAGTTTCTCCTGCGAAAGAAACATCAATCATCAGATGCTATGAAATGCCGCATTGCTGAGCCAGAAATGTGAGACTAACACAATAAATTAAATTCTTTCTGGTAAAGACAATGAAGTTTATTGTTAGGTTTCACTTACCTTTAGGTTGGAAGTACCCATCCACACATGGCCAGAGTCTGTGAGGAGAGCCAGATATTTATAACTGAATGAGACACACATGTGAATCACACTGGATGCTTGTGGAGAGAGACCTGGAGGAGTCTGATACACACAAATACAGACAGATCAAAATCCATTATGTTGCATTGACCAAGTAGTTTAACTATACTGCCCTCCAAAGGCTAAAAGCAGTAACTACACAAACACAGAAAAAATGCCCTTGAAGGGGAAAATTAGGCAACGTTAAAATAAAAACAACCCAGTTACTTTGTTTTGGTAAACCAATCTCTGCAAGCATGTGAATTAGGTCATTGAAATTTGTTTCCCCTTGTGATGCCAGAAGGGGATCTTATTATAATAATATATTATATATTTATATTAAATTGTAATATAATAACCCTAGAGATAAATATTTGATTTTTACCATTTTGGAATCCATTCAGCTGATCTCCGGGTCTGGCGGTACCACTTTTAGCATAGCTTAGCATAATCCATTGAATCCGATTAGACCATAAGCATCGCGCTCAAAAATTCCCAAAGAGTTTCAATATATTTCCCATTTAAAACTTGACTCTTCTGTAGTTATAGTGTACTAAGGCCGTCGGAAAATTAAAAGTTACGATTTTCTAGGCTGATAGGAACTATGCTCTCATTCTGGCGTAATAATCAAGGACTTTGCTGATGTAACATGGCTGCAGCAGGAGCAATGATATTACGCAGTGCCCGAAAATAGTCCCCTACTATTGAAAGTAACCAAGGGGACTATTTTCGGATGCTGCGTAACTTTCCGTCGGTCTTAATATACGATGTAACTACAGAAGAGTCAAGTTTTAAATAGGAAAATATTGAAACTCTTTGGTCATTTTTGAGTGTGATGCTAATGGTCTAATCAGATTAAATGGATTATGCTAAGATTTACTAAAAGTGGTAACGTCAGACCCGGAGATCGGCTGAATGGAATTCAAAACGTTAAAAATCAAATGCTGAACTCTAGTGGGGAGCTGGAAAATGAGATTTTTTTTTAATGTGGAGTATTTTAAGCTAAAACTTCATTTACGTACTCTGGGGACACCAAAGACTTTACACCTTAGATAAGTCTCATAATATGTCCCCTTAAAAAGTTTTTACACCAGCCGGTCAAATATGTTACTGCAATTTTGACACACTGAAATGGGACAAATTTATACTGGGAGACCTTGTCAAAAGACAGAACGGATGTCACAAAGCACATTTGAAACCTTAATTCAATTTTGACCAAATGTGTAGTTCCTGCACTTTGCCTTTGTATGGCAAATACTAAAAGAGTCTTTTGGACTATGGCTGTCCTTAGATGAGAAACCTCAAACCAATGGTCGAGGTTTCATACAGACCATCACGTGTAAATAATTTAATTATAAATTAGGATAAAATGCATAAGGTAAAATTGTTATATAATGGTAATGCACATGTATCTGTGTGGCTGTTACAGTGAGGATCCACTGTATAAACCTGACATTTATTTGGTGTGTGTATGAACTGTCATTACCACAGATGTACAGGTTGCATTATCTAGGATGTACAGATTAGATCCATTGGAAACCAGCACTTTACTTTGCCTGTCCTGAGACAGTACTGCCCAGCACGTGGGTGCCCCCTGTAAACCTGGAAAACCATATTGCTTAGTTAAAACAATCACCAGTCGACATCTCAAGCAATGCCAAATAACAAACAAATGTTTTACCTAGAAGTTCAGCTAGCCTCCTCGGTTTTACGTCTTCGATGTTTGAGGCCAGAATGAACCGCGACGCACCTGTCAATATAGCAACTCCAGTCCCATAAGGCGAATGGAAAATCTTGGTCTCCAGCACGCGACTCTGAGAAACTTCCTTTGAGAGTGTTAAAGGATCAATGCTGTAAATCAGTCTTAAACTAATGCTTGTTTAAAAGTGTAAATAGTAAAAAAGTAGGACCACCAAATGAATTTGCAAAAAAAAGACAGGTTTCCCAAACACTTCCCCATCTACCATTGGTCAGTCAAACAAACAGTCCTGGAGCAAACGCACATCATTGGTTAATCTAAACATTGCACATTGAAGTACACACTTTGAAATGTGCACAATGTATCAAATGTGACCCTGTCTGTGAAATCCACGCTAAAGTCTCATAATCTGATTCACATTAGGTATGTTTACATGCAACCAAATAATCCTTATTGATGGCTCAACCAGATCGAAAAGCCTTCATGTAAACACCTTAATCAATACGATTGAGGTTGATCGATGCAAATTTCAATCGTATTCCAAAGGGGTGGTGTGGTCCATGTAATACGATCATCAGAAGTGCGCATGTAAACGCGTGAATCATAGTATTTTCTCAATCGGATGCAAAAATACCTTGCGCAGAAGAATTGTGCTAAAGTTCATGTCTTATATTTACCTATTATTTACGCATCACATGATTCCCGTGACAGAAACGGCAATGGCAACATGCATTATTAAGGTAATTGGGACACGCACTGTACATTCTGCAATCTGCAGCGTTCATGTCTTTCATAACATTGGGCTACATAAAGCAATAAAATCGCGTTGTGCCTTTCGAAAGTATGTTTTCTTTGCCTTTATCTAAAAACTTCTTAAGAGCAACTTTCTCATCCAGAGATAAAGCGTTAACTCGATAAAAGATGTGGCGCACTGCGTTGCCAAGTCCTCGGCTTTTTTCAGATTTGGGCTACTTTTAAACCATTTCAGCTAGTTGTTTTCTTTTTGCGGGTTAAAGATGAAATGATTTAGTTTATTAGGTATTGGCATTTAGATGCTTTCGGGCTAGTTTTGATACGCAAATCTGGCAACCCTGCCTGTGCGCAGATGTTCGGTTCGGATTCTATAGAATGTACATGTAAACAAACATTTTAATCAGATTGCAATGTTTAGGGTGCATGTAAACTGTACTGTCGTAACCTGCAATTGGATTCAATTCAGTCAGATTGACAAAACTGTAAACATAGCCATTGATTTCAATCTTTGACATGACCTTACTCAGTCAATATTAAAAATATCAAGGTTAAATTATCCAAGAATCTTCTTTACGTTATATAGGATGATTTTATGTAGAAATCAGGGCCACAAAGAAACATTGGCTGTGTCAAAAATAGCACACTATTACCTACATTAGTTCACTAATATAGTTCATTTGAATTTGAGTTGCAGATAGCTTTGAGTGTACATCGGTTGTACGCTCATTATTGCAGTGCATTGTGGTTGAATGAGTGCACTCAATAATGATTTTGGACACACCTAAAAATGTATGGTTCCCTCAAATAGTGCACTATTTAAGAGTATACAGGGCTATTACGGACACAGTCATTCTTTAGAAACAGTGTTCTCACATTGCCCATGCTGAAGTGTCTCTTAAAGCTTCCGAAGAGATCATAGACAAGAACAGTGCCGTCTTCCTGAACACACAGCAGTTCATCAGACACCGTCCATCCTAGCTGTTTCACCTCACCACTTTTCCACTGAAAACAAAAGAGAGAGAGAGATCACTGTACATTATATACTTATTATGATTGTATTGCCGCACTGTTTAATAATGCAAAGTCAATGTTGTTGTCTGCTCTTACCGGGAAGCTGGCCAGAGCCAATCCAGAAGAAGAGTAGATTTCTAACTGAGGTCTGGTACTGGGCGAGCGTTGTTGGGGCAACCTTAAGAGAGCTGAAAGAGAAAGAGGGGCGTCATTCGAATCAGACACCACGAAAAACCTCTACGACATTCTGCTGGGTTGATCTACTCCAAAACTCACCGATGGGACCCCCATATGGAGCTGCTGCGATCATACCGTTTTTCAGACAGTCTTTTAGACCATCCCTCAGGTTCCAGGTCATCTCATACAACTCAATCTTTCTGTTCCAGGAAATAAAACAAGTGGAAGCTTTAAAAAGCTGTTTCACCCAAGATGAACAAATTTAATACCTTCCTCAACTGTAATCATAGTTTTAAAATTCTGTCATCATTTACTCACTCTCATTTTGTTACAAACCCACATAAATTTATTTGTTGTGATGAAACCAAAGGAAGATATTATGAAAAATTTGTTTGTAACCCATTTACATAGTAGGAAAAAAGAATACTATGTTAGTAAAGGGGGTCCACGAACTGTTTCAAAGAAAATTTCTCAAAATATCTTCCTCTGTGCTCATCAGAACAAAAAAACTATACAGGCTTGTAACAACATGAGAGTGAATGATGACAAAATTTTAATTTTTGGGTAAACTATCCCTTTAATATGGGGTTTGTAAGTATTAAGATGATAATAAGCACGTGTAAAAGCAGTAAAATTGGATTAAAAGGGGGGCGTGACTCATTAACTGTCAAAGTACTGTAACTGTCCATAAAACAAACTGAGGTATTTGTTAAGGAAAATAAGCATTAGCATGACCACATTCAAAAACTAGCTGTAAAATGTTAAATAGTCTCACTCAATATTACCATGGTAAATCTCAATAGGTAAGTTAAACCCGTAATGCAGTCGTGCTACCACATGACAACTGTCACATGACTCCAGCGATTTTTTCAAAACAGACATTCAGTTTTAAAGGATACATTTCACGCGCTTCACTACTGAGTAAGTTTGTTTTGCATGTTGTCATATATTCACGCTCTGTATATTTCGTAAACATAATGATTTTAAGATGTTCTGTTATTTACCTGTAAAACGCATCTCCCAAAGGATTCCAGTTCGCTGTGACAAACGCCATGTTCTCCACAGCCGATGAAAAGCGTATAAATGTATAAAAAAACCCACAATTAACACCGCATTACTGTTTCTGTTATGATATTGTACTGTTTATTTCGGTCTTCCTCGCCCATCTCTTCCTATAACGTCTTCTTCTGCCTCAGTGATGGGGTCAGCGCATGACTTCTGCGCCCTCTGGTGTTTCGATGGTATCACTATGCTAATGAGAAATAACTTAAATATTGCACTTCAACAAAACAAACACATAGAACCACGGGGCTAAGCAAATCATTAAATACATATGTTAAAGGATTTACATATTATTACATTTAATACTAAAAATCTTAATAGCTTATGATTATATATTTAAATCTCCTTAAAAAAAGAAACAAATACGTTATTTTACAATATTGACAGTTGTGAATATTAAACAAAGTAAATTAATACAAGAGAATTAACTTTATGCGACGCTGTGCAGATCGATCGAAGTATGATATTGAAGTATCTTACGGCGCCAAAAGAACTGACAGACGGATGACGACGTCAAAGTACCGCGAGAGCGATTCGAGGAATCATACGGAGAAGCTTAATTTTGATTCGCTCTCGCGCTACTTTGACGTCATCCGCCTGTCAGTTCTTTCAATGCCACATGAAGTCGAACGCACCTAAGTTATATGATGGGGCTGCACTTGTATTTTAGTACCCAGTCATTGCAGTAATGGAGATTTGAATGGGATTTAATAGATAAGTCCGTTTTCAAGACTTAATGCACCACATGGAGAAAGTTAACTTTGTCCGTCAACGTGCAAGCAAAAATAAAATGAATATCTACCTACCACATGGTGTCGCTGCTTACTCACATGTCGCATGTTCACAGCTGCTGCCCCACATCTGCTTTGGACACCTGTTGTGAAGTTTGGTCCAGTATAATGAATAGAAGAATAGCTGTGGTGGGTTGGCTTTGTAAGGGAAGGCTGAAGCGTACATAGTATTAGCTGTTCTGTTCGTGTCTTTGTATCGCCTAGTTCTCATTGAAATGTCACCTCATAGTGTAACAGGCTGTAATCAGGATCTTTTGTAGTGGGAGATAACATACTGCTGTTGAGCGTCTCAAAATCACATCATTGTGAAGATCACAATACCAGTCCTGCTATAATTATACCCATCTTGTGTGGGGTTTAGGGTTCACCATTAAATTGTCAATCAAATGACAATTCTGTGTGTGCTCTTTTCATAAATGAACATCAAATAAATAGATGATAAGCTAAAGGATAAAAAGCTTCAGAGACAATAACATTGTTATTCTAATAACACACTTCATCATTCTAGTAAACTTTCTGGTGTTAGTTTTGTACAGTTGCTTTATTTGGTTAATATAAAGGTAACTTGGAGGATGTATTTAGATATCAGTTAAAAAGATGTGAGAGTTTGGTGTAAAACTGTTTATATGTATCACACTTAAAATCAATCAAAAACATGTGAGACACATAACAAAGCAAGGAATTAACATTTTTGAGAGTGGGAGGGATGTCTCGGGTGGGACGTATTCAATTATTTTCCACTTGAACTGAAGAAAGACAATTTTTATTAGACATTTAGCTGTACTGGGATAAATAATGTCATTTTTTATTTGAATACAGAACATGTCAAGCTGTCCCTATAGCAAATCACAGTTTAACACAAAAGCAATATCAAAAGCATGATAGCAGTGCCCAGTGGTACTGTATGACTCAGAGTATCTGTAAACATGTTATCTGCCAAATAATGTCTCAACACAATGTGGTATGGGGAGATATTTATTTGAAGATAAAAAGATTGTCATACTTAATTTGACAGGATTTTTAAGGTGTTATCAGAGCCTTATACCACTTTTCCACCGTCCCCTTACGAAAATGAACCATGGTTTTATTACAGTTAAAACTAATAAATTATGGTTGCTTTAGTAAAATCATGGCTACCACAAAATAACCACAGTTTTGCAGTTTTGGGCCAAACCGGTAGAGTACGATTACAGTTATGTTACCACTTAAAGTGACAATGAAACGGAAGTAGCGATAGTCTGATTTTGCCCCGTTGTGACATATATCCAAGTCAAACGGCTTCTGAAAGGTAAAAAGGTAGGGCTGGACTCGAATTTGTCCAATTAATTGGATCGTTGGAAGTCGATTCATGTTGCTATTGGCTAATTGCTGCAATCTTTTCCTAGGCCCTGCCCACCTGCCATACCCTGTGACCAGAAGTAAAGAGAGATACGGCTTGTTCGGCTTCATGCAGCGTCGCAAGAATCGCGAGAGGGATTCGGAATCAGACTCCTCTGTGTGGTTTCTGGAATTGGTCTAATGGTACTTTGATGTCATAGATGACTTTGCTGCTATGTTGAATCCAAGCGTGCCGCACAAGCCTTGAAAAGTGAAGCCAAAGCATCTCGATCGCCCCCCAGTGACTGGTCCCAGTATAGGTCATAAACCCCGCCTCCCCCATGTTATTCAATGGGACTTGAGATCAACTAAACAAATTAATTACACTTCAATTATCTTTTTTCCGAAGCTGGTTTCTGTCATTTACTGTAGTTTTAATCACGTTGATGAAAATTGTAATGTTTGTTTTTAAAATAAGTTTGTTTTTAGTTTGTTATTTAATGCTATAAAAACAGTGGTGTCACATCATGATTGACAGCTGTAATATGCGCATTCCGCGAGCGCGAGGCCTTGATTTTGCGGCTTTATTTTCTGCTCACTACTGCGCAGAACTGGTCCCGAAATTGCTAATGCACAGACTCAAAATGTCAGCGCCGTATCGGGACACTGGCGGCTTCACTTTTCACCAATGGAAGAGAGCGAACGGGCGTCGTCCATCTTTTTTGCAGTCTATGGTTGAATCCAATACTCAGCGCTGGTACTGTCGGACCAATCAGGTTCCTTTACGACTACAAGACCTTAATCATTAGGCTTGTTCGACTTCATGCGGCGCCGAAAGAACTCCTCCACTCCTCAAAGTCTACACTGTAAAGGAAGTACTTTGCTGCCTTGGATTTTTTTGTTGAATCAACTCGGATTTACAAGTAATTTCAACTTACTATTATTTATCTTGACTAGAGATGAGTTGTTATAACTACAGATGAGTTGTTATAACTGATAAAATGAAGTTGACTTTTCTCAACAATATTTTATAAGTCCCTGTTGACATGACTTGTAAATCTTTGTTGATTTAACAAAAAAATTTAAGGCAGCAAAGTTTTTTTTTACAATATATTGTTTCGAGGAGGGGAGGAGATTTGCGTTTTTGATTAAAGATTTTGGGGGCGCATGAATTTTTCAAAAATAATAAAGCACAGAGATAAGTCATTTGTAAAAAAAAACAATATTTCTAAAAAAATTATTTTTTTAATGTAAATTGCATTACCTGGTTTGGCACGGCACGATTACATACCATCTTTGCCTCGTAATTCTCAGCACTTATTTAAAAGTTCCAAGGCACCAACTTTCCAAAGGATGCTATTATCAGTCTTAAACATGGAAATGAAACCATTCGAGAACGGTTTGGCACGCTGATGGAAAAGCGGCTTTAAGTGGCGGTCACACTAGACTTTGAGCATGCAACTATTTTTTTTGGATGTTTCGGCGAATATGGGAGCGCTTCATAAATTGGTGCTTTTCAGTAGAGAGAAAGTCACGCCATGAAGTACCGGTTTTCTAATGGTCACATGTCTTCCTGTAATCTGAATTTCGCAGGGCAAAGTTCACCAGACTTTGGTACCAAGCAAAATATATTAGCATGACTCTGCGTTTGCGGTCTGACGCATTCTCATACAGACAGAGCGCAATGCGTCATAACCTGAAAACCACGCCCACCGGAGGAAAAACAATCCATCCGTCTCCATAGACTTTGTATTGCAAGAGGCCGACTCCTCGTCATTTCTGGCTTGTAACAAAAAACAGAATAATGCCTAAAAGCTGCTGTGTGACAGGATGTACAGCTAACAAGCCAAAAACCCGAGAAATAAGTTTTTATAAGCTGTCGACCCCAAAAAATGAGCATTTAAAGACACAAAAGTGGATACAGACAACTTTTCATAGTACTACTATTATTAGAACTACGCCCACTGAAGGGAAACGTAATCAGCGATCCAATTTTGTGTCTTTAAATGCTCGACAGCTTATAAAAACTTATTTCTGGGTTTTTTGGCTTGTTAGCTGTACATTCTGTCACACAGCAGCTTTTAGGCATTATTCTGTTTTTGTTATAAGCCAGAAATTACAAGGAGGCAGCCTCTCGCAATACAAAGTCAATGGAGACGGTTGGATTGGTTTTGCCCCGGTGGGCATCGTTTTCAAATCAGCATAACTGCGCTCTGTCTCTATACGTTTGAATGGATGTCAGCGGAATGAAAATGTAGTGTGACCGCCCCTTTATGTACTGTACACCATTTATTAACATTCAGACAAATTGTCCTACTGTACTTATTCATGCAAGCTAGTCATTCTCCTTATAAGGGCATCAGATCATATAGACATCTTTAACTCTAAAGATGGCAGACTCAACACTTGCTAAACAGATTTTTATCTATGAAAATTTTCACCAGTACCAGAAAACTTTTCAGAATTGTTACGGCCTGAAGAAATTCCCCAAAACTGAGGTTAACACAAACATGAATGCACCTGAGCAGCATTTACTCTGTGAGTTAAATAGAGAGAGGTCAGACTGCCGGAGGTTGTTACTCTCTGTGCAGTAGATGGATGTCTGTACTATGCCTCTGTGGCCGGTGATTTAGAGAGCTTGGCTGTTTTGCGCTTGTCTACGGGGACTGCCTCTTTTTTGATCGCTCTGATGAAGAGGAAGAAAACTGCCCATCCATCTGTACCCTCACAACGGCCATTGTCAGTCAGAGGCGATAAAAAACTTTTGCTTGTGCATCCGTGCCTGCTTTTCAAATGTCAGCTGTCCTGGACCCTTTTTCTGCTGGAGTGATTTCCCAATTCCCAATCTTTATCCATATCCAAGGTTGTCTTAACAACACATTCACTTTTTCTCACTTCGTTGGTGTAATAATATCTCTCAAAAAGTATTTGAACGCTTGAACACTCAGTACCAGGCTATACAGACATTTTGATAAAATGTATGGCTTAAATGCACCGTAGGTCGCTTTTGATAAAAGCATCTTTAGATAACTTCTTGGCGCTCTTGTGATGAGTCCTAGAGCCAGATTTATTAACCGGTTGAGCCAGCGCAAACGCCTTAAAAAGTACTGTCAGAATTTTACTAAAGACATGTAGTGATAAATTAACGCTGAAAAGACAAGAGTTGTTTTTGTGACTGATCTTATTACAAGGAGTTTTCCTTTCAGATGCTAAATTGATGGAAGGAGATTCTTTAAATAAATCACGCAAATAAAAAACGTAAATTTACTGGTATTTGCACCAATATTTAAAGCTTAAAGGATTAGTCCATTTAAAAAAAATCCATATAATTTACTCACCACCATGTGATGCGTATGTTGACGTCTTTCTTTGTTCAGTCGAAAAGAAATTATGTTTTTTGTGGAAAACATTCCAGGATTTTTCTAATTTTAATGGACTTTAATGGACCTCAACACGTAACAGTTTTAATGCAGTTTAAAATTGCAGTTTCAACGGAGTTTCAAAGGACTCTAAACGATCCCAAATGAGGCATAAGGGTCTTATCTAGCGAAACGATACGTCATCACGTCAAGAGGTCATGGAAGACGTATGCGAAACTACGCCCCAGTGTTTCCAAGTGTGGAGAAAGAGGACCGTTCCAACGTTGTTATGTGTGGAATGATACTAATTAATGTCTTTGTGTCAGCTTATTGTTTAAAATGGTCTGCAAATGTGCGTTTTATATATGTAACACGTGACCTTTCCATGGCATTCGCAATTACGTGAGGTTGCGCTGGCGCGTCACAGGACCGAAGATAGATGAGAAGTTGTGGTTTAAAAAATGACAATCGTTTCGCTAGATAAGACCCTTATGGTGCATTCCCACCAGCCGCGGTAGAGGTGGCAAAACTTGCTATTCGCGCGTAGTTGGACGCTTGAACATTTGAGTTCACTAGCTTCATTCGCGCGTGACATTCTAGTCCTTCGAGACATTCACACGGAAATTCACGTCATGGGAGGGGCTTCTGTGACTCAGCTAAGACTCCGCCACTACGCTCGCTTCCTGTAATCACGTCACTACTACAGCAAGGTCCTGACTGGTTAAGTTCAGATTTTTCAACTTGTGAATTTCCCGCGGCAACGCTCAATTCGCACGGAATGCGCCATCCACGCCGCAGGATGCCTAATCGCGTCTTTGCATTGACTTAACATGTAAATCACTTGCACTTGCCGCGTCTATCGCGTCTGGTGTAAACCCTGCATTATATCTCGTTTGAGATCATTTAGAGTCCTTTGAAACTGCAATTTTAAACTGCATTAAAACTGTTACGTGTTGGGATCCATTAAAGTCCATTCAAATGAGAAAAATCCTGAAATGTTTTCCTCAAAAAAAAACATAATTTCTTCTTGACAATAAAAAAATCTACATTTTTAGTGGTGAGTAAATTATCTGGATTTTTGTTTTTTAAGAAAATTGACTAATCCTTGCTCTTTCGCCGCCAGTGTATGAAAAAAGTTGACAGCCAGCGCCAGCATTTATTTTATGATTTTCACAAAAGTTTAAAGCCTTTCTAGAAAATGTTCTTCTTTAAATATTTAACCATAAAATATATAAAATAAAAGAACAGGCCCTCTGCTTTCAAAGAAAGAAAGAAACAAACAAACAAACAAAAAAACTTTTATCCTACCTTCATCACCTCTCAAACATGGGTAGGTTTCTTCAAAAATACCATAATTCCTTAACCCTTTAGTTATTAACAGTCTAGTATGTGTTCATTGTTCTCTCATAGTTTCTTCAAAATTAAGTTTTATTTGAGTGTTTTTAATAAAAATATTTTCATCTTCCTTATGACGCGTATGCCCCGCCCCTTTGATTGCCCCGCATCCAGTTAATCGAGTACTCGTCCTTCAGACCTATGGATTAATCGAAATGAAAAAGTGACATAAATGCACATCCCTAATACAAATTCATACAAATTAGTACCCTCATAAAATACATACAAATTGCCATGCGATTGTGTTGGTAATTTCATGTTCACGTTTAATAGTCAAAGGTGTCTAAATATTTACTATGTATTTTTATGTAAACAAAACAAAGAATGCCCACTTCCCAGCATGCATCAGACAATAACCCGGTACTTTCAAGTAACACTAAATGAGCGCACAACCGGCGAAAAGTCATTTCCGCCATAAAGCGTTTTCTCATTAAGCCGCATCTCATTGCACATGAAATCATTAGTCCTCGATAGGATGCGCTCAGATTCAGAAAGTGCTAGGGTCATTTTTAAGGAGCACTTAAGGCCGTTAGGAAGTCTGACATCATGATAGGGGCACTTCCCTCTCCATTCGTAACACTATCTCCCCCATTAGGCTGCAGCGGGGCGGAGGGCCAGTATGATATGGGTAAGGGGCAAAAGGGAAGTGTGTGTGTGTGTGTTTATGTGGTCTGTCGGAGCGGGGAGAGACAGGGGGGTGAAGTCGGCTTTTAAGGTGTCAGCGGTAAAATTTATAACACACCATAGAGAGGCAATAGTAGCACTCGCTGCCACACTCACTCAATAGAAATCAGATTAAAGGGATAAAGGGCCGTCAGTTATCGGAGTTTGCAGAAGCAACGCAGATTGGCATCGGACCACCTGGACTGGAAATGAGGGGCGGAGTCTTGAGGAAGACACCTGAGCCTTATGACTTTGTATGTAATGACTCTGCAGTCATAAGGCTCAGGTGTCTTATGGACATCGGTGATGATGATCATGGACTCGCAACGGAGATCCACAATGAAATATGAGTAACAAACCGTCTGCATGTTTTCATGACGGATGCGGTTTCACAGAGACAGTGATTGGCTCATCTCGTATTCTGTGGTAGAAACAACAGCTGGTTTAAAATGCGTGGAGAGACGAGTACATAATTAAAGTGTCATAAAAAATGAATATATACATTTATTTTAATACAGGGAAAAGCAAAATCATGGCTGGTAATAATTTTCTTAATAAATGTCAGTATGGTTCCATAAAGAACCTTTAACATCCACAGAACCTTTCTGTTGCCCAAAAAAATGTAATAGGGGACGAAGGATCTACAGACTATAAAAAGGTCAGGTTGTTCAGAGAATCAAAAACGTGTTTTTTCTAAATCATGTTTTTTCTAAAGTTTTTCTACACAACAAAAGCGAAGCAGATATTCACACCAGTGATGCGCGGGTCAATGTAAACAACCCGCACCCGACCAACGTTTTTAACTAACCCGCCCGCAACTCGGGCCGAAAAAAAATTAAAAATACAATTTGTACCCGACTCGCTCTCTGGCCTGCATTTTTTAAAAGTAGTAATTGTTTAAAATAGTTAACTGGTATCTTTATTTTAAACGACCTGACTGACCGCGACACGAATATCATAAAAAATATTTTTGGATGACTCGTAACCGCGGGTAAGCTCATTTTGAATCAACCCGATCACTGATTCACATCGCTCTAGATTACTCACGGGATTGAACTTTTGTTTGCCTCACACCTATGAATAAAAACATTGCGCAATGAGAAGTGTTTTCACACACACTGTCAACAACAACAACAACATTTTCTTATTTTCATACTGATTTCTATTTTATTGTTTTTATTTTGTGTTGGTTTAGAGGGATTCCTTAAGTGTTTTTTGTATTGCATGTTGCCGTGTTGTAAAGCAACAGATTGTAGCGCTATGCTCAATACAAATTTCCACTTGGGGACAATAAAGTGTATTCCATTTCATTCTGCGTAATTTTTCCATTAAGAAGACAAATACTATTGTTGCTCTGTACCTGTTGCGGAAATCCTAAATACGGCGGAAATCCAAACGCCAATGTGTTTGCGTTCACAGCACCATACATAGGAGCACACAATTGGCGAATTTCACTGTCTTTTCCAGAACTGGTTGCGTGGAACTGGTTGCGCAGAAAGTGCATTTAAAGTGAACAGCGCACGTTCACGGCAACTGCGTAGCCTAAAGCCCGATTTATAGTCGTGCGTAAGTTCTACGGCGTAGGCTATCCGTAGCCTGAGCCTGTGCGTAGCTCTGCGTAGCCTGATGTGCACCTTGCAAAAATTTTAAAAGCGCGTCAGATCTACGCGGACCGCAAGCGCTGTGATTGGTCCACCAGAACCCCTCCCATCAGGTAAAAAAACTGCGTCATAGGTATTTCCCGTGTGCGACGATGAAAACAAAGATGAGCCAATTTAAGGAGTAATTTAACTCAAACTGCAACAAAAGTCGCTGTTCATTTACTTCCATCATTGCTTGTCTTCTCAAATCATACACAACAAGTTGCTGTTTCTTCTTCGTTTGTGGATTAACCTGCTAAGCTTCTTCTTCATTGACGGTCGCGCTGCTACTGTGGTTACACGTGTGGATACTGCCTACCAGCAGTCTGCCCGTGTGTTTGCACGTCGACGCGGACAATGACGCAAAAGTATAAATGAAAACCGACGCTGTAGAACCTACGCACAACTATAACGAGCCCTTAATTCACATCACTTGCATTGCTTCATGCAAATTTAAGTCTATTTGCATCGTTGCATTGACTTTGTATGTAATCTACTTACGCAAATAATTAAATTCGCTTTTGGTATGTGCACACTTTAAGGCATCAGAGCGCATTTATTTAGAGTCGAAAAAATTTTGTTGTTAATGACCATATCCACCATTGTGGTTTTATAGATCCTTTTACTGTTTGTACACAATGATGATGTAGCAACATGCATCTTGGCAACGGAAATATGGCTAGAATCACAGCGTGTCAACCTACGCGAGCAGACTAAGCAACACAAAGACACAAAGTTATTTTAAGAAGTTGACTTTATCAAATGGTATCGGTCTACCAGGTCCGTGTACTAATAGTGAAGTGGATAAAAGACGTTAGCAGATGGCCAAATATATGTCAGGAATAATGTGGAATTGACGATGGACCATTAAATTCTAAAATATATTAAATATTGCACACCCAAGGTGGTTATGCGGCACAATGTATTACATCGCGGGTGTGCATTATTTTCAAATAATTCAAAGGACCGGAGTCAATTATTCGCTTATACCACGGTTAATAAAAACATTGCTCTGGTGTCTATTTTTAAGACATTTGACAAGTTAGGTGTGCGGTTTACCATAAATAATCAACACCCATAGAAAATTTCTCAGCCAATCAGAATACAACATTCAACAGCCCCATGGTATAAAATATATAATAAAAATTTACAAATATTAGTGCAACCGTAAACGCAACAATCCAATATTTTTATGCTGGGAAACCATTTTAATAAACTTTCTGAGTTGCTAACACCTTAGAACCACTGGGGACAACACCACTTCTGTTGCCAAAATGCCAACGCAACTATTTGATCACGTGGGCTGTAAAAGGGGCTGGTTGGAAAATGTTGGATGTTTTTGTCCCGTTAAGCTCATCAGGAAAATTCTTGGCTCCCTATGGGAATTCCAACCCTGTGCACATACACAACTTCAGGCAATTATCTTATAATGATGTCAGACATCTCACACTCGCCTGAAGTTCTTCTTAGTCCGTGTAGTAGTTATCTCATGTCATCCACTGGCAATTGAAGCTCCAATCTCCTGCAGGCTTTAATCAGAACTGGAGGTCAGAGAACACCAGAGGTCTTTGCTAAAAGATGCGGGTTAATCATGGACGGATCACGGTGGAGTGGATGGCACTCCACAAGCTTTGCTGAGTGGATTAAGATGGAGATTTTCTTCATCCAAGTCTTCGATTTCTTCATCAACTTTTAGCACAATGTTAAAGAACGTGATGCTCAAACCTCAAATCCTACCTACAGTAGGTTTTACTTGCTTTATCTAAGCACTTTTTATTGCGCTGACACAGTGGATAGAGGCTTTATGCTAAATATCCTTTGGAAACGGCACATCCCAGATCTTGAGTCTGATTGGTTGGAGGGAAGAGATGATGTTGAAAGTGTTTACTTTTGGTTTTATTTCTTCATAAGCAAATGAAAATAAGCAAAAAAAGAAATGGTGGGTGATTGACAGCATTCATGTCCCTATGAAGACCTTTCCCTCCTTGGTCATTACTTTTTTTCTGAAATCTCCTTTTGATGGTTAACTTACAGTTTTTCGTTTGATATTTAAACATTTCAAGTCACTTAATCACCAAAATCATTTTCAGAGGGGCGTTCTAGCCAAATGACATCCATCTTTTCCATTCCAGACGGATATACGGCAGAGACAGAGGAGCTTTGAAATGTAAATCTCATTGGATCTCCCGTCGAAGGGATTTTAATTAAATTGATGTACCTTATTTACCCTGGATTGGAGGGAATTCTCAGCTCTGAAAGATCACATTCAAGCAGATTTAGAAAGGATTTGACACGTATTGATATTGTATAAAGTCAGTTTTTAATTCTTTTCAAATCATGTTTAGTTAAAGTGCTCAGATGATTTCTGTTTTCACACTTAATGAATTGAAATAATTATTGAAACTGATACGTTACCTTTCTCAAAAAGTTTTGTTTGACCACTCAATAAAGAGAAAGTCAACCACTTGGGTCTGAACACACGGATGACCTTGAAAAGGACTTTCGCCTGTCCTGGAAAAATGTATACAAAGTAGATGTTCACACACAAACACACAAAACTTCTGGGCTATTTTCAATAGGGTCAAAAGGGGTTGTATACATTTACTGGGTTGTTTTAACCCATTGTTGGGTCAAATATAGACTGGGTTAAAAATAACTCAACTTTTTTTTAGAACTAGCTTAATTAATTAAAAATCGATATAGGTCTCTGTAAATGACCTAAATGACCTTTTATTGCACAGCCTGACCCCCAAAACGTGACAAGAGATTCAATCCTCACCTCTCGGCATTTGAATGGTGATCAGTCATGTTGGCAATTGGTAATTGTTTTGAGACTTGGGTTGGCCACTTCGGTATACAAAGAACCGCGCTTGTTAATGGCAGTGTGATTTTCTCACTTATAATTGCATTTTAATGTGATTATTGCTCAGTAAAGGTCAAGTCGATAATGAGCATATAATTTACTTAAGAGGCAAATGAATGAAAACGATCTAATAAAAATATGAAAAGTTACTAAGACGGTAATTGTATTTGGTCATTTAAAGTTTGAGACTAAAAATGAGATTCATAACCTGGTACAAGGTTAAAACCACAGAATAAAATTTATCATCGAATCCCAGATTTCCCGCCTCTAAACGGCGCATTATAACAAAGCAAACTGGTGATTGGTCACTTTCCATTTTAGTAATTTTCTCTTTGTTCTATGCTGGAATAAGATAAACCAGTCTTTGGTCAATCTGGCTATGTCAGACTTCTAGTCACATGAAAAGCAGTAAACTAATAATTCTCTGCATTATTTACAGGCCAAACAAAAATGGCATCTATCCATCATTTAGTCTCTATCTTAGCCATTTCCTTTCCTCTTCAGTGCTTTAAAATGACTATGATAAGCACATATGAGATAATAAAGAGCTTGAGCCTTATTCTGTCTAATGCACTGCGTGAGATTCCTCATAATGGCGCATAAATCACAATGTGATGATGGGACACATGTGTAGCCTAATGCCATTATGTGAGCCACCCAGTGGGAGTAAATAAGGAGCTATTGATTATCTTCCACCATTAGAGTTTGAAATACCTTCTGTGACAGCAGAGAAAAACACAGAGGCACATACAAGCACTCGGGCACAGTAAACAGTAAAAACTAGTGTTGTAGTACTCAAGACCGGCCTTTTGATGGTCTTGTCTCGGCCTTGATCGCATTTAGACTCATTTTGGTCTTGGATTTTACTTTAAGACCAGGCCACAGCTGGGGGGTATCACTAAATTGCAGATGCATACTCAGAAAATTAACCTACCGCCAGGCACACAATGCCACAAGCTCTCTTGTCAAACAGAGGGGAGGTTTGAAAAGGACATTGACACATACACGAGAGAAAATTCGGGTCTTCGGGTCCGTTCGAAAAAACCCATTCAGTCTAATTTACCCAAGATCCGCTATTATTATACCCGTGTCCGTGGCACACTTGAAAGTTTTAGCCCCGAATGGGTCTTGGGTCGGACCTTGGGTTTTTGGATCTAAGTGGATCCGTGAAGACCTCTAGTCTGAAGCCCCTATGAAGAACCATATAGCACCACTATAGCACCACATATGGTTCTACATAGCCCCTTATGGTTCTAGGTGCTACACAGGTACTTCATTGGTGCCATATGACACTTAAAATGGTTCCTCTATGATTACGAGCCAAGAACCACTTTTAGTGCTATTTAGCACAGTTTGTTTTTAATTCAATTCAATTCAATTTTATTTATATAGCGCTTTTCACAATTTGGTAATTGTATCAAAGCAGCTTTACATTAATAGAAGCAGTGAAAAGCACAGAAAATCGACAGATAGCACAACATAATACACGATAGCACAAGCAGCTAAATTTGCTGCGGCTATAAATCAACATTAGAGCGAAAGTATTACTAATGTAATGTATAGAAGTTAAGCCCAAGAAGGCTGCCTCCCCGGGTTGAAAACCCCCCAGACTTTTTAGCCGGGGAAGTAAAAAAAGTCCTAGGAGGGAAAAACCCTTGGGAGATATACATATATATATATATATATATATATATATATATATATATATATATATATATATATATATATATATATATATATATACATTGCAACAGATATTTTAGAGTGTATAATGTGAGCGCAATCCCACCTTAGCGCGATTAAAAAGGAGAGATGTCAACTGTGGGAGATGTCATTGACTCACCTTCGTTTGCCTCAGTTAAAACCTTTTGATGCGCGCAGCAGGGTTAGGTGAATGTCCAAGCTGCACACATGACAGATGAACTAAGCAATATGATGTAATGTGAAATGGCTGTGTGTTTTCACGTACCAAATAAATCTGAATAAAAAAACACCGACTTAACATTACAATGGGTTTCAGTGTTAACAGAGCGCTCTACTATCTGCTTTTTTCAAAACAATCGCATCCCAATGACGAAAGCGCGCACGGGCTCCAATCGATAAGTGAGTACGTGCTTCTAGGGGAGTAGGGAGGGAGGACAATCACGCTGGGGCATGGTTTGGATAATGTAAGTGCGCCCTTATAGTGCATTCAATCTATACATTTATTATGTTGCCTGGGATCAAACCCATGATTTCTGCGTTGCTAATGCAAGTTCGATCCATGGAGGCACAGGAACACATAAAAAACGTCCGTGGGATATTTGTGGGATGCACATCCAGGGCACGAAGCTCCCATTCCACCACATCTCAAAGATGCTCTATTGGGTTGAGATCTAGTAACTGTGGGGATCATTTTAGTACAGTGAACTTATTGTCATGTTCATGAAACCAATTCGAAATGATTCGAGCTTTGTGACATGGTGCATTATCCTGCTGGAAGTAGCCATCAGAGGATGAGTACATGGTGGTCATAAAGGGAAGGACATGGTCAGAAACAATGCTTAGGTAAGCTGTGGCATTTAAACAATGCCCAATTGGCACTAAGGGGCCTAAAGTGTGCCAAGAAAACATCCCCCACACCATTACACCACCACCACCAGCCTGCACAGTGGTAACAAGGCATGATGGATCCATGTTCTCATTCTGTTTACACCAAATTCTGACTACCATCTAAATGTCTCAACAGAAATCAAGACTCATCAGACCAGGCAACATTTTTCCAGTCTTCAACTGTCCAATTTTGGTGAGCTTGTGCAAATTGTAGCCTCTTTTTCCTATTTGTAGTGGAGATGCGTGGTACCCGGTACGGTCTTCTGCTGTTGTAGCCCATCTTTCAAGGTTGTGCGTGTTGTGGCTTCACAAATGCTTTGCTGCATACCTCGGTTGTAACGAGTGGTTATTTCAGTCAAAGTTGCTCTTCTATCAGCTTAAATCAGTCTGCCCATTCTCCTCTGATCTCTAGCATCAACAAGGCATTTTCGCCCACAGGACTACCGCATACTGGATGTTTTTCCCTTTCACACCATTCTTTGTAATCCCTAGAAATGGTTGTGCGTGAAAATCCCAGTAACTGAGCAAATTGTGAAATACTCAGACCAGCTCACCTTGCATCAACAGCCATGCTCAAAATTGCTTAAATCACCTTTCTTTCCCATTCTGACATTCAGTTTGGAGTTCAGGAGATTGTCTTGACCAGGACCACACACCTAAATGCATTGAAGCAACTGCCATGTGATTGGTTGATTAGATAATTGCATTAACGAGAAATTGAACAGGTGTTCCTAATAATCCTTTAGGTGAGTGTATATAAATACTTATAATTATTTGATATTTTTGCATTAATAAGAATGAACATGTTTAATTGTCATAAAAATGATGTCACAATGACAATAAATTTGAATGGTCCCAAAAACAGGGTAATTGTTTTTAAACACAATATGATTGATTTAAAGGTTTTACAAGATTTAAGGACACGTCAGCTGCCTAACCTTATTTGGGACTGAGAGCGGTTATAATTCAACCAAGGCAGCTAAAATGAGTGGAGGCAATTGATTTCCATAATAATAAGAGTGAACTAATCCAGTTTTACAATGTAATAAACAAAATTGTCTTTTCCTCTAAGGTAATTTAGGGTGAATCTCTGAGTCTTAATTAACAGGCCGTGCCACATGATTTGTCTTCTGATAGAAGATGACACTCGCATCGTGATTTCACTCCCTTTCGCCCCTTGTTTACGATGTTATGACGAAGTGGACCATGACTAATAACTCTTGTGAGATCACCGGTACACCAAAGCTTTTCGTTTTGCTGCGAGGAGACGTTTATAAATTCCCTGTGTTCATAAACCGCATGTCAACAATGCGAACAATCCCACGAATATTGTATACTCTTACAGATAATACTGTGATCTTGTCGCCAATAACAGAAAGTGTGATGTTGGTAGTTTGCTAGATTATTGACTTTCTGTGTATAACATGCTTTAGGCAAAGCTGCGGGCATTGCTGTGGTTTAACTTTAAGGAATGCCTGTTGTGACATAACAGGTAGTTTCTCTCAGGAAGTATGGGTACTGCAGCACCCCCTCATTTAACAGGATTGGATATGCAACACAAATTTTGGTCCATTTTATATTTATTCATACTGAGTGTTTATTTACACCAAGTGCAAATAGCGTCCCTGCTTGGCAAATGGTATAGTCGTGCCCGCCACTGTCTGGTTTTAAAACAAAAGTTTAAACTAATTGCATTTTGCCGACCTCGCTTTTCTCCCTTTTCCGATTACATATCACATCAAAAAGGCATTTATTTTTAATAAAAGGTGGAAATAAAGTGCCCAAATAGTGTTTGGTCCAGACCTTGGTGATGTCACAGCTGGTTCCATCTATACAAAATAAAATGCGCTCTTGTCTGTGTCCGATATCATCCAGCTGCAAGCTCTTTGATGAACTGTTGGGGCCAAAATCCACCATGACAAAAGTGTTTGGGACCATAAATGATGCCTGAGTGCTTTATTCCTTTATCACAACCTGCCATGCGCCATGGAGTTTACAACAAGCTCATCTGACAAGGCACATCCTTTTCTGAGCAACCAGTCTTCTTCTTTGTAAGACTATCAAAGTAAACTTGCTTCTCAGCTGGGGTTAAACTCTAAACACCTCTGAGGTTGCTGTGTATTGACAGAAAGACAAATCTATGTGGGTGTGACTGTGCCAGCAGTGGGTGGTGTGATGCGGAGGATGCTAATAAACTCAGACA
The DNA here is from genome assembly GCF_027580225.2 of Misgurnus anguillicaudatus. Classification (NCBI taxonomy): domain Eukaryota; kingdom Metazoa; phylum Chordata; class Actinopteri; order Cypriniformes; family Cobitidae; genus Misgurnus; species Misgurnus anguillicaudatus. Next base: position 34,118,159 of record NC_073344.2, read on the forward strand.
AACTGAGCAGATGCTGAAACGGAGGGCAGACTGGAAGCCCCGGGCCTTCCCTTCAGCTGTGGTTCTTGTGCTTCTCTAGTGTGATTTTATATATATATATATATATGTGTGTGTGTGTGTGTGTGTGTGTGTCCAGCTATATGTCTGTCAGTGGATGCACAACCGGAGGCTAAATGTTTCTTTTGGATAAAAGCATCTGCTAAAAGAATAAACGTGAAAGGCACTGTGTACTGCATTTGTGTGGTCAGTCGTCACTGAAATCTGTGTATTGTTTTAGTTGTTTTATGACACATTTGGGGTTTTAAAATCATAGAAACCAGTGTGTTGGTCTGAAGAACCCATAATGTCAGGAATAGTGCACTCAAGACTACAATGAAGACGATTCTTGATAAGGCTATTTTGCTAAACTGCCGCTGTACAAGGTGCTGCAAAATGCCACAGATGAACCATTTATTTTTTAAAAGTGCTCATCTGTAAAGTGCATCTTTGTCTGAAAGCATCCTGCTTGGTGTAGATCTGTTTTAAGCTTTGAAAGTGCCAGTTCATAAAATGATGATTGTTTCCTGTATGTGGGGAGCTCTCTCTCTTTCTCCATCTCATTGTGACAGTGAAGAAAAGGTTATGTGCTTTTCTGTACTGTTTTTAGTAAGACTTTAAAGCAGACACCCTCATATAAAGATATATGGATAAATATATTGATTTTCAAATCATGTTATATTCAATGTTTTCCTATGGTTCTTGTAGACTTTAAAAAAAAACTGGTTGATTTAACACACGGTTAGAAAATACTGGACAGATCCAACTTTTGGCTTATAAATAACAACAATCCAAACTTAATGATTATAGGAACACCTGTACAATTTCTCATTAATGCAATTATCTAATCAACCAATCACATGGCAGTTGCTTCAATGCATTTAGGGGTGTGGTCCTGATCAAGACAATCACCTGAACTCCAAACTGAATGTCAGAATGGGAAAAAAAAGGTGATTTAAGCAAGTTTGAGTGTGGCGTGGTTGTTGGTGCCAGATGGGCCAGTCTGAGTATTTCGCCATCTGCTCAGTTGCTGGGATTTTCACGCACAACCATTTCTAGTGTTTACAAAGAATTGTGTGAAAGGGAAAAACATCCAGTATGCGGCACTCCTGTGGGCGAAAATGCCTTGTTGATGCTAGAGGTCAGAGGAGAATGGGCTGACTGATTCAAGCTGATAAAAGAGCAACTTTAACTGAAATAACCACTCGTAACAACCGAGGTATGCAGCAAAGCATTTGTGAAGCCACAACACGCACAACATTGAGGCGGATGGGCTATAACAGCAGAAGACCCCACCCACTGAAAAAAAATGATTCATTGAATTTAATCCATTTTTTTAAGGCAAGTGGTTACAATCAATTTATTTAAGCTACATTTAAACAAAAGTTTTAATTTTATTTTACTTTACTAATCTTTTTTGTTTAAATGTAGCTTAAATAAATTGATTGCAACCACTTACCTTAAAAAAATTATTAAATTCAATGAATAATTTTTTTCAGTGTACCACTCATCTCCACTCCACTACAAATAGGAAAAAGAGGCTACAATTTGCACAAGCTCACCAAAATTGGACATTTGAAGACTGCGTAAACATAATGAGAACATGGATCCATTACCACTGTGCAGGCTGGTGGTGGTGGTGTAATGGTGTGGGGGATGTTTTCTTGGCACACTTTACGCTCCTTAGTGCCAATTGGGTGTCATTTAAATGCCACAGCCTACCTGAGCATTGTTTCTGACCATGTCCATCCCTTTATGACCACCATGTACCCATCCTCTGATGGCTACTTCCAGCAGGATAATGCACAATGTCGCAAAGCTCGAATCATTTCAAATTGGTTTCTTGAACATGACAATGAGTTCACTGTACTAAAATGGCCCCCACAGTCACCAGATCTCAACCCAATAGAGCATCTTTGGGATGTGGTGGAACGGGAGCTTCGTGCCCTGGATGGCATCCCACAAATCTCCATCAACTGCAAGATGCTATCCTATCAATATGGGACAACATTTTGAAAGAATGATTTCAGCACCTTGTTGAATCAATGCCACATAGAATTAAGGCAGTTCTGAAGGCGAAAAAGGGGTCAAACACAGAATAGGGGTTTTCACACTGCGCTTAACCCTGGGTTATCTTCATTCTAAACCCCGCTTTTAACCCTGGGTTAAGGGGCGTTTCACACCTGTAATTTGAAAGCGGTGTTAGCACCACTTTTTACCCAGGGTTATGAAACCCTGCTCTGGAGCAGGGTTAGCACTGCATTTGTGGTGTTAACCCCGCATTGTGGTGCCAAACGCATGCAGTGTGAAACGAAGCAGGGTTAGAATGTTATGACCCTAATTAAACACAGCTGAAGTAGCTAATCAAGGCTTGATAATTACAGACAGGTGTGTTGAAACTGGGTTGGAGACTCTTGACCCAGGGTTTAGGAATGCACAGTGTGAAACGTCAGATTATGAATACCCAGGGTTATCTCTTAACCCCTGGTGAAGTATGAACAGTGTGAAACATGAAAAAAATAACCCAGGGTTCCGTTAACCCTGGTTTTAGAATAACCCAGGGTTAACAATTTCAGGTGTGAAAAGCCCTAATTAGTATGGTGTTCCTAATAATCCTTTAAGTGAGTGTATATTTATATCCCAGAAGTTGGTTCTGTCCAATATTTACTCAATATTAAGTACAAATTATTTGTTGCACTTAAAATGTTAAGTTTAATAAACTTGAAATTACTATTAATTTCATCTTGACTAGTGAGCAGTTCTGTAAAAATAATAACGTGCCTAAGTAGATTTAACAAAATATAATAAAACTATAATAAACCCTATTTAAAAAATTATTCTTGTTTTTTTTAACCAAAATTTGAGTTAAAATTGAAAAATGTGAGTAATTCTTAATGAACACATTATTGAGTAAAGTCAACTTTATCATGTATAACCCACTTAAATTTGTAAGAAGGAAATACGCTTAATAATTTTATGTTGAAACTACATGAATGATTTTGGTAGACATAACTAACTATACAGTGAACTTGTAGTTCCAAGCATGCTTGCATGGGACTGCATTTGGAAAGTACAATTTGAAATTTAACGCTATTTTATGTGTTTTAGCTAAAAAGAAAGACTTGTTAGTGTTCAATACTGTATTCATTTATCTATGTTTCTTCTTTGAGTGCCTTTGTTTAGACTGTAATGAAAATCATGATGTGTGTTAATTCACTCAATGAGCAATAACTGTACTAATGCCAGTCCTGAAACCAGTCTCTTCTTACTTGCTCATCATAATGTAGTATATAATAATAAATATGTAAAGAAAACAGGTACACTGTAAAACATTTCAAGTTGGTTAAACTTAGAAACGAAAGTTCACCTGCTGCCTTACAAATCGAAGTAGAATGAACTTGAAGATATGCTTTGTTTCAACTCACAGAGATATGTTTTACATGGTGTTAAACTAATCATCATTTATTGTTTCAACTTCATCCTCGTAGTTGAAACAACTAGCTAAGTTACATCATCAGTTCAATAAAACTCACTTTATCACTTTATCTCAACTCAAAGAGTTATGTTTTACACGGGGTTGGATTAATAATCATTTATTGTTTCAACTTCATACTTGTAGTTAAAACAACTAGCTAGGTTTCATTATCAGTTCAATTCATCATCTTGACTAATAATACTCACACTGAAATAAACTTGCAAATTATTAGCTCAAAAACTATTTATTTGCACAAGAACAATTTGTAACATTGGCTTGGAAAAGCATTTTTGTTAAAAATGAATATTACAAATGTTTATTAAAAACAAATTTCATTTAAATATTATATGGGTTTCTTTAATGTTTTTAAACTGTGAAATCAACACCATAGTTGTAATAATAGATACAGGTATGTGTAATGTTTCTTTTACTGATAAAAACTCAAATATGATAAAAATAGTTTTGCACTGTTAATTTTCAAATTATTAGTATTATTATTATTATTTTAAAAGGCACGTATTTTAGAGTTAGTTTTTTTTAAAGAACAATTAATGCAATATAACTATCACCAAACCTTTTTTGTTAATACCCAGTCGCTAAGAAAGTCTTTTACAAAATAAACCGATGGACCTTGGAAACAGTCAACATTTCACATCAGCTGGTTTGTCTAGTATTTAACACCATTGGAAATGACCATTACTGTTCCATCCCTGGCATAGGCATCATTTGCAGCGCTCAACTGAAGTTCAACATCATGAGAGAAATCAGGAATAACAAAAGGATCAGGCCATTCCACTGATGAGGCACTAGTAGTAATTGTAATGCAAAGTCAGAAACCGAACCAGAAGCTGTCAACAAAACTTTCAGTGTCACTCGATCTGATGGTAGATCTTTAATATCGGTGAAATTGCAGTGCTCATTTCCAAAGTCTGGATCCTCAAAGTGTAGAAGAAAGTTTCCTTGCAAGCCCAGAATGATGCACCATGTCACACATAGCTCCTTGACTGACTCAGGAAAACTCTCTAGGGTGACACACCTTATTTCTTGAGATGACACAATAACTCTGAGAGGTATCTTAATGCACCAACTGCTGTAGAAGTGTGAAAAAAGAGACTAAAGTTAGAAAAAGCAGCCTAGGCTTAGCTTCTGAAATTGTACTACGAGTGAAGAACTGCTAAGTCTAACGAATAAGCACCAAGTTGATAGCATTTGGCAACATTGTTTTTACAATACCTTATGTTAACTTGAATGTCGTCAAAGTGATGAGCAGCTCTTCTTCTATGCAGCCACACAGATGCAGAGTGACCAAACGAGACAAAGTAGTAAAAGCGGACTAGAAAAAAAAACAGGAAATTGTATGAGTGAAGAACTGCACAGTTTACAGTAAATGTATTAAGTTGATAGTATTAGGCCAACATTGTTTTTACAATACCTTATGTTAACTTGAACGTCGTCAAAGTGATGGGCAGCTCTTCTTCAATAGCAAGCGGACTAGAAAAAAAACATGAAATTGTATGAGTGAAGAACTGCACAGTTTACAGTAAATGTATTAAGTTGATAGTATTAGGCAACATTGCTTTTACAATACCTTATGTTAACTTGAACGTCGTCAAAGTGATGGGCGGCCACAAAGATGCAGAGTAACAAAACAAGACAAAGTAATAAAAGCAGATTAGGAAAAAAAAAACATGAAATTGTATGAGTAAAGAACTGCACAGTTTACAGTAAATGTATTAAGTTGATAGTATTAGGCCAACATTGTTTTTACAATACCTTATGTTAACTTGAACGTCGTCAAAGTGATGGGCAGCTCTTCTTCAATAGCAAGCGGACTAGAAAAAAAACAAGAAATTGTCTGAGTGAAGAACTGCACAGTTTACAGTAAATGTATTAAGTTGATAGTATTAGGCAACATTGCTTTTACAATACCTTATGTTAACTTGAACGTCGTCAAAGTGATGGGCGGCCACAAAGATGCAGAGTAACAAAACAAGACAAAGTAATAAAAGCAGATTAGGAAAAAAAACATGAAATTGTATGAGTAAAGAACTGCACAGTTTACAGTAAATGTATTAAGTTGATAGTATTAGGCCAACATTGTTTTTACAATACCTTATGTTAACTTGAACGTCGTCAAAGTGATGGGCAGCTCTTCTTCAATAGCAAGCGGACTAGAAAAAAACCATGAAATTGTATGAGTGAAGAACTGCACAGTTTACAGTAAATGTATTAAGTTGATAGTATTAGGCAACATTGCTTTTACAATACCTTATGTTAACTTGAACGTCGTCAAAGTGATGGGCTGCCACAAAGATGCAGAGTAACAAAACAAGACAAAGTAATAAAAGCAAATTAGGAAAAAAAAACATGAAATTGTATGAGTGAAGAACTGCACAGTTTACAGTAAATGTATTAAGTTGATAGTATTAGGCAACATTGCTTTTACAATACCTTATGTTAACTTGAACGTCGTCAAAGTGATGGGCGGCCACAAAGATGCAGAGTAACAAAACAAGACAAAGTAATAAAAGCAGATTAGGAAAAAAAAACATGAAATTGTATGAGTAAAGAACTGCACAGTTTACAGTAAATGTATTAAGTTGATAGTATTAGGCAACATTGCTTTTACAATACCTTATGTTAACTTGAACGTCGTCAAAGTGATGGGCGGCCACAAAGATGCAGAGTAACAAAACAAGACAAAGTAATAAAAGCAGATTAGGAAAAAAAAACATGAAATTGTATGAGTAAAGAACTGCACAGTTTACAGTAAATGTATTAAGTTGATAGTATTAGGCAACATTGCTTTTACAATACCTTATGTTAACTTGAACGTCGTCAAAGTGATGGGCGGCCACAAAGATGCAGAGTAACAAAACAAGACAAAGTAATAAAAGCAGATTAGGAAAAAAAAACATGAAATTGTATGAGTAAAGAACTGCACAGTTTACAGTAAATGTATTAAGTTGATAGTATTAGGCAACATTGCTTTTACACTACCTTATGTTAACTTGAACGTCGTCAAAGTGATGGGCGGCCACAAAGATGCAGAGTAACAAAACAAGACAAAGTAATAAAAGCAGATTAGGAAAAAAAAAACATGAAATTGTATGAGTAAAGAACTGCACAGTTTACAGTAAATGTATTAAGTTGATAGTATTAGGCCAACATTGTTTTTACAATACCTTATGTTAACTTGAACGTCGTCAAAGTGATGGGCAGCTCTTCTTCAATAGCAAGCGGACTAGAAAAAAAACATGAAATTGTATGAGTGAAGAACTGCACAGTTTACAGTAAATGTATTAAGTTGATAGTATTAGGCCAACATTGTTTTTACAATACCTTATGTTAACTTGAACGTCGTCAAATTGTTGGGCGGCCACAAAGATGCAGAGTAACAAAACAAGACAATGTAATAAAAGCAGATTAGTAAAAAAAACATGAAATTGTATGAGTAAAGAACTGCACAGTTTACAGTAAATGTATTAAGTTGATAGTATTAGGCCAACATTGCTTTTACAATACCTTATGTTAACTTGAACGTCGTCAAAGTGATGGGCAGCTCTTCTTCAATAGCAAGCGGACTAGAAAAAAACCATGAAATTGTATGAGTGAAGAACTGCACAGTTTACAGTAAATGTATTAAGTTGATAGTATTAGGCAACATTGCTTTTACACTACCTTATGTTAACTTGAACGTCGTCAAAGTGATGGGCGGCCACAAAGATGCAGAGTAACAAAACAAGACAAAGTAATAAAAGCAGATTAGGAAAAAAAAAACATGAAATTGTATGAGTAAAGAACTGCACAGTTTACAGTAAATGTATTAAGTTGATAGTATTAGGCCAACATTGTTTTTACAATACCTTATGTTAACTTGAACGTCGTCAAAGTGATGGGCAGCTCTTCTTCAATAGCAAGCGGACTAGAAAAAAAACATGAAATTGTATGAGTGAAGAACTGCACAGTTTACAGTAAATGTATTAAGTTGATAGTATTAGGCAACATTGCTTTTACAATACCTTATGTTAACTTGAACGTCGTCAAAGTGATGGGCAGCCACAAAGATGCAGAGTAACAAAACAAGACAAAGTAATAAAAGCAGATTAGGAAAAAAAAAACATGAAATTGTATGAGTAAAGAACTGCACAGTTTACAGTAAATGTATTAAGTTGATAGTATTAGGCCAACATTGTTTTTACAATACCTTATGTTAACTTGAACGTCGTCAAAGTGATGGGCAGCTCTTCTTCAATAGCAAGCGGACTAGAAAAAAAACATGAAATTGTATGCAGTGTTTCCGCTATATACATTCAACCGTGGCGGCCCGCCATGCCTAAAACATCCCCGCCACGCCTGCGGTTGTGGATAGAAGGGATACAGCAAACGAAATCTCGCTGGATGACCACTGTTTTAATCTAATCCTTCAACCAAACCCAACTCTAAACACAAAATTCCACACGATTGTAGGATGTACTTGTATCTCATTTAGCCAGAGCCGCTGTTTTCATCCTAATAATCCTACCTCCAAATCTAATCATTAACTTTTCGGCATTTGCTGTATCCCTTCTAGACAAAACCCACGGCGGCAGCTCGCAAAAAAGCTACATAAATGTCCGCTCTGCCAGACTGGCTGTCTTAGAAATAAATTCCTTTCTGGATTCGCGTTGTTAACTCATTTATAAATAAATCTCCTAAAGCATCATAATTTCTTCCATGGGTTTAGTTTAATGAACAAATAGATTTAAATCAACAGAGGATGATTAGGCTACGTCTCTGTTTTAAGAAATAATAATAAAATAAATAAGCCTATACGAAATATGTTACACTTAAATAATAATTAAATTGACAAAACGAATAAAAAAGTATTTGAGTTTCTGTTTTTTTTTGTGACGCGCTGACCAAAGCAGCAGAAAGCACGTCATGTTTTTAATGATTTTAAGTAGGTATGTTGCTAACTCCGCTGTCGCGGCTGACGTTTTGGTTCCACTCAGCGAAACTCAAGATTTTCTCAGGCGGCGCGCGGTGCTGTTGAAAATAATGCTTCTGTTGGTTTGTTGATGGCGAAATTTCTGAGTTTTTATTGTTAACACCACCGGAAGAACCATAGGTACCTTCTCGTTTTCAGGCACAACCTTTCATGTTTAACCACTGGCCGTGCGAGCTCGCCAAAGTCGGTTGTTTGAAAAATAGTCGTTGTTTTTGCTGAAGTTGAGTAAAGACATTCTTGAAATTGTAAAGACATTTAGTTTAATTGCTAAACTACAAGTGAACGAAATTTTAAGAAATTTGACCGACTACCAAAGGTGGTTTTACCTCTACCAAAATCTGCTTGAATGGTAAAGAATGGGACGCAGCCGTATAGCCATGTAGATGATATCTGTATATATAGACTGAATAAAGATTGTTATTTTGTGTAATTAGTGGGTTGTTTTTTTATATATCTAACTTTTTAGAAGTGGAATATGTAGAGGATATATCAAACAGCTTATCCTGAAAGATTCAGGTCAATATCTTAACGATTTAAAAAGTTATAGCTAAAAACTTCATAATTTTCATGATTCGGTCACATATTTTCTTGAATTTTAATGGAAAACATGGGACCAAATAAAGTGATGATTTTCGAGTTTCAAATGGCCAGTATTTTGTTATTCTTTAACCCATATACATGATCTTGGTCTCATTTAAAAGCTTTTTTCAAGCTCTTTCTATCTGAACAACTCGTTTTAGCATTTAACCATTTTGAAAATTTTAGCAACATACCTATTTTAAGTAAGCACAAAGTTTTCTCCTTATTGTGAGTTTACACAAATAAAAATACATAATTTGAAGTTTCGAATATTGTTTTACTTTTATCTTTATGACTATAAATTTAGGGTAATTTAAGGTGCAAGGTCATCACGCATTTGATGTTCAACGCGGACGCAGCGCAGGGCTGCGAGAAAAGACATTATTAAACTTTCGATTTAACATATTACGAGTTTTTTGGACATTCATTTGGAATCACTGTACTCAGTCATATAATCCACTTATCTGGTCATTAGTTTTTCAGAATATAGGCTATAAGCGCAGTAGCGCGCTGCTGACCGCTCAGCTGTCAATCAATCTTCTGTGCTTTAGATCGACACTCACAAAGTTTCACATTAAATTATATGATATTTGTCCCAAAAACAAAAGGCTAAATACTGAATACTACTTATATGCGACTGCAAGACATTAATAGTCGAATCTGTTTGTAAGGAAACTTACATTATTCCCGTGGAAGAGAAGAACGTTGGTAATAGAAACTTGAGGCAGACGGTGAGACTGTTTTATCTGTTTTCAGACTAAACAGCAGGGTCGGGGTACCCGCGGGATTTGATCTAACGGGTGTAATAATTTGTGTTGTAGTTGCAGGTCGGGACTCAATAGACAAGAGTAAAATGCGGGTCTAACATCCAAGACCAAAATTCGACTCGTTTTTAAATGGCCCCGTGCTTTGTGTTTAAGATCTGTCTGAAGACCGTTAAAGGTTTCTATTCAACTGCGCGATTTGCGGTGTGACCGGCTCGGGGTCTTTATGTCAAATGGTCCGGACCGGGTGTGAAATAAAATTGCTGCTGATGGATGTTCGGTCAATCACAGTGGTGCGGATTATCAAACAGCACTGTGCGTGAGTTTGCAACAGCTCTGTAACGCTAAACACGAGCACAACTTGTAATGCACACTACATTAAAACTACAATGAAATATCCGAACTACGTACGTAGCTATGTAACGTTTTTTAAGAAAATACATTTTAGATCAAACATAGAAAAGCAATATGCTATAAATATGAGGAAAAGTAAATGACAGCATGAAAATGATAAAAAATACATGTTAGTTTACTGTAGCCTATATTCTACTTTAAAAAAATAATGTACATTTATAATCATCATGGGCGCCCCCTGCCGCCACAGCTGAAAAAAATCCTAGAGGAAACACTGTGTATGAGTGAAGAACTGCACAGTTTACAGTAAATGTATTAAGTTGATAGTATTAGGCAACATTGATTTTACAATACCTTATGATAACTTGAACGTCGTCAAAGTGATGGGCGGCCCCAAAGATGCAGAGTAACAAAAAAAGACAAAGTATTAAAAGCAGATTAGGAAAAAAAAACATGAAATTGTATGAGTAAAGAACTGCACAGTTTACAGTAAATGTATTAAGTTGATAGTATTAGGCCAACATTGTTTTTACAATACCTTATGTTAACTTGAACGTCGTCAAAGTGATGGGCAGCTCTTCTTCAATAGCAAGCGGACTAGAAAAAAAAACATGAAATTGTATGAGTGAAGAACTGCACAGTTTACAGTAAATGTATTAAGTTGATAGTATTAGGCAACATTGCTTTTACACTACCTTATGTTAACTTGAACGTCGTCAAAGTGATGGGCGGCCACAAAGATGCAGAGTAACAAAACAAGACAAAGTAATAAAAGCAGATTAGGAAAAAAAACATGAAATTGTATGAGTAAAGAACTGCACAGTTTACAGTAAATGTATTAAGTTGATAGTATTAGGTAAAATTGCGTTTACAATACCTTATGTTAACTTGAATGTCCATAAAGTGATGGACAGCTCTTCTTCAATAGCTTATCAGCCACAAGATGCAGAGTGACAAAACGAGACTGAAAAAATTAAAAACAGACTTTTGTGGTTAAATTGTTTAAAAATCACTTGAGTGTTAACATTTGCAAGACTTTAATAAACATGCAAATGACAAACTTTGTATAGATATTAATCCGCGAATCGCATGGGAGCCGAACCGTGGGTCGTGATCTATTTTTTACAGTCTATGGTCGTCTGCGATCCGGTAACTTACACCACTGTAATCGCTATGATCAAAATACTTAGTACTCTTGTACAAAATACCAAAAATACGACATACAGATTATAAAATGGTAAAAATCATGCAAATACCTGTTATTTATGACAAGATAGGGAGGCAGTTTTTAATCATATGGTGTCCTGTATGTTCAGCAAACACGTGCGTCCTACTTGTAAATCCAGAAACACAGATAGCACGAACAGCATTTAAAGCCACTGATTAGAACGCAATAATCAAAGAAAAAAGATTAACTATACGCAACACAGCTGTTACCATCAACAACATGTAAAGGGGATTCTCTGGCGAGAGGTTGCAAACCTATGCGCGTGCGCAGTAGCCTGAAATGGCTGCCCTGCTAGACTTAAACACATAATTCTGTGGAAACGAACAGATATTGTGTCCACTTGTTAAGCGACTGAGAGATATAAATCTATTTAAAGGTTTTTTATGGCCTTTATGTCAGACGAACAGATCCTCGAACACTTATTAGACACTATTTGCGTTCATTTCAACGCATATTCCCCTCGTGCCCTTAATCGCACGAGGATAAAAATCTTTCAAGCATCACAATAATACATTACCCGTTTCTTAAACGCTTAAGACTCAGCCCGTGATTAATTCACATTGACAGTGAACAAACAAATCTGTTAAGCTTAAATGTTAAACTGTAAGCTATATTTATAATCAAAATAATCGATATAACGTTACGCACAACCAATTGAAATATCCAAAATTGTCCCCATGGTGTATTAAACTCTTTTAACATTTGATGCTTCGATGTGAAAGCAGATAAATATCCTGACGACGACGCATTCGCAAAGCAGGCTCGATGTCTGCATATTTTCTTTACTTTAAACTCAATATTTTTATCTAAAAATGTATAAAGGGCATCTTTATTACATCAAGACAAAAAAAATCATACATACCTCCTTTGCAGCCTTGCAAAAAAAATGTATTATTGGTCATTTCAGATGAGCGCTGTGTCTGAGGTAAAGTTAACTGAAATTTTCCCGGTCTTTTCTGGACACGACCCCTCCCTCTCGTTGTGATTCATAACTTACAGAAGTTAGTTAAATGAACATTCACATCACAGAGACAACTCACAAGTAGTTAAGACAATATGTAACTTTAAGTTTAACTTTGTGAAAACTTACAGACTTGGGTTGAATATCTAAAACTTGCTGTGTGTAGTAGAACTAAATAGCAAATGTTAGTACACATAACTTAATGAGGCTATAATGTTTTACAGTGTAGTTTTACATGATTAAATCATGAAGATTGCATTAAAGAAGTAAACCATAAGAACTTCAAAAAATAATGTAAAATATTGTTACCAAACATTTTTAAGCAGATATCACATATTTTTTACTATGTAATTTTACTTAACTTATTTAAGTAGATTTACTTACTTTGTGAAATTTACTTGAAAAATATTAGTGCAAAATCTTGCAAAATAAAAATGAAGTAAATTATACCTTTTTAAATAACTTAGCTAATTCTTTATTTTTTATAATTTATAGTAACTCTTCTCTAGTCAAGGAAGTTTTATTTAATTGTAATTTCAATTTGAGTAAACTGTAAAATAGAAGGATTTTTTTTACAGTACAAATTCTTTGCTGCCTTAAATTTTTTGTTTAATCAACTTCATTAATTTATTATTATTTATCCTGACTTTAGATGAGTTGTTACACCTTATAAAAAAGAAGTTGACATATATTTTAATTATATTTTATAAGTTATAACAACTCATCTTTAGTTAAGACAAATAATAGTACGTTGAAATTACTTGTAAATCTGAGTTAATTAAACAAACAAACAAACAAAAAATCAAGGTAGCAAAGAATTTTTAACAGTGTTAAACCAACCCAATAGGATTGACAGCAATTTTTCCCTTTAAAGTTTAGACTCTCAGTTGCACACATGGTTCTTAGTAGAAATAATGGACAATAAAAATTGCTATGCAGAGAACCCTTTTAGGGATCTTTATTTTCAAGAAAATATTACAGCCATTAAGTGCAAAATGTGTGGATCATAACAAAAGAAAAAAGTGAGAGAATAGATAGGAACCGAAAACAGAAGTTGACTTATATGACCACTTATTTTTTCACGAAATGTAAGTAATTCTCCTTCGCTCCCTTCCCACCTCTCAGTTTGACCTCTCTCAGGAACTGACCTTCACATAAGAAGTAAAACAATGAACCGAGAATAATAAGAACAATATTCCCTCTGTTCTTTCAGTAGAGGTCATAAATGCCTGCACGCTTGCCTGACCACTTTCATTGTTAATAGGACCCCGAGGCCTGCTTTGGCTCTCTATCTGTTCCACTGAACGGTGAGCGTGGATGTACCTTATCTTGTGTCTGGTGAAGCTGGCTTTGCATGCCTCAGGTATCCACTTTAAAACATTTTGGATCCCTCTTTTAGGATTCCAGATTTTCTGCAAAGTTCTGCAGTTTTGCAATCGATCATTTTTAATATATTTTGCAGCCTCGGCTTCGGAACAAAGATTCAGTTGATATGACTCTATCAATTGAATTTCATTTTTTAAACCATAAAGTATTGCTACATCCATATCAATAACCAGGCCTGCGATTTTTCTAGCAGATTATTTCAATACATCACTGTGATTTCCAGACCATTGACATTCCATATCCAGTTTGCAGTGCAGATGATCTTAAGACTGATATATATATTATTTTTTTTGTCATTTGGGACAAAGAGCATCCATCGCCATGGACGGTACATCCAATAGCCGTGTATTCTGACGAAATTGATGCACTTAGTTTGCAGCACTTCCACTTCGGCGCACAGTAACATAATCACTCCTGACTCCTCCCACTCTCGCTCAAACTTCTGTCAATGTTACTGCACCTGAGGTCGAAGTGCTCTTTCGCCATAAAATATAGTTTTCATTTTTTATCAGATTAAAATTTGCCATGTTTTATTTTGTGCCACCATACTTACTTGTGTAACTCCTTATGTAACAGTCAGGGAAAACAAGTGTTTGGTGGCTTCTAAATGTATCCCTGTTTGTATCCTAAGGAATGAATGGGGCTAGGATAAATGCTAACACATTCACGACACACGATGGATATGTATTAATTCGTCTTAGTTGAGGTAAGAACATAGAAAATATTGAAAAACTGTGGTGTTTTCCTTTAATCCTTTTTCACGTTTCTAGTCTTCTATCCATCATGGGCACCTGGGGCCGTTTGCACCAGCTGTGCGTAAGTTACAACGTAGCTTAGTTACGAGTAAATGGGCACTAAGTTACAACTTACGCACTACTAAATGTTTTTGCGCTGCACCATTAAACTTAGTTTAAACGTAACAATACGTTGTAACTAAATATTTACAGAAGCCTCTGTCCATGAATAACGATTGGAATAAGATGTCAGCCAGATTATATTACATCAATGAGCTCGTACTTAATTATGAAGAGCCGCAAGTTCGTCAACGAGTTTTCAAGAACTGTTTAATTGTGTATCCTTCAATTAAAATAAGATTTAAAATTTCTTCTTGTTTATTTTCTCCTCCATGTGTGGGATAGATATTTTCAATTAAAGGAATAGTCTACTCATTTTCAATATTGAAGTATGTTATTACCTTAACTAAGAACTGTTGATACATCCCTCTATCATCTGTGTGCGTGCACGTAAGCGCTGGATGCGCTGCGACGCTTCGATAGCATTTAGCTTAGCCCCATTCATTCAATTGTACCATTTAGAGATAAAGTTAGAAGTGACCAAACACATCAACGTTTTTCCTATTTAAGACGAGTAGTTATACGAGCAAGTTTGGTGGTACAAAATAAAACGTAGCGCTTTTCTAAGCGGATTTAAAAGAGGAACTATATTTTATGGCGTAATAGCACTTTTGGGAGTACTTCGACTCGCCTGAAAAGTCCGCTCCCCTTCTCACTCTCATAATGGGAGAGGGAGGGTGTTACTGCGCCGAGTCGAAGTACTCCCAAAAGTGCTATTACGCCATAAAATTGAATGAACGGGGCCAAGCTACATGCCATCGAAGCGTCGCAACGCGCCCCAGCGCCCACGTGCACGCACACAGACGATACAGGGATGCACCAACAGTTCTTAGTTAAGGTAATAACATATTTTAATATTGAAAATGAGTAGACTATTCCTTTAAAAGTGTAATGTTTTGAGTTCGATAACGTTTGCTTTAACGTCTTTTTTAACTTTCAGTTTTACGCGAGTCAAGAATGAGTTTGAAATTACGTACTGTTCAGACTATTTCCTGATTACACACTATAAGGCTTGTGATTGGATTAAGAAGAATAGATGTCATTCTATGCGACAACGCATTACTTTACGGAGAGCTTACGACCTACTAGCTACATTCTGCCTTAAGAACAAATGGTGCAACTGAATAAAGTAAAGAGTTAGTTATTAACTAGCTAGTAGTTACTAAGCCTCTAGTTTGGACTTTACGTCCCAGTTTAAGTAAGATCTTACGAATGACTGGTGCAATCTTACCCTAATGTCTAAGATTTATATCTCTTTTTCTACAATGTCTGATGACCCTGCGTGAGTTTGCGTTCTCGAGGTTCTGGGTGAGATGTGTTAAGTTGTTCGACTAAGCGCATGGTGACAAAAACGATTGACACGTTGTGCAAATGAGCGGTAAAAACGTGGTCGCGCATTCCTTCACTCACGAACCTTCCATAGGAATGAATGAAAACACTTTATTGCCTTTGCGTCAGTGCACACGCACAAGTGGGCACACTGCCGCATGGCAAATCGAGACCTTCAGCCTTATATATGCCGGGGCTTAGCCTCAGATGGTCCCGGCCCAATTTAAACCCAGCATGTACTGTATGCGGACACTCGCGTATGCATAAAAACTATAATATATAGATTTAGGATACTGGTTTGTTTAGGGCCGTGAGTTGTAGGTGTGTCATTTTCCTGCCACTACATTGTGTTTAGTCACATGATGTTTGGCTAAAATAATCTACGTTTTCAAAACTTACACCCCCTCCAAAATACTTTCGAACATTAGTATGCATAATAAATAATATATTTGAAACCTCAGTATGCAAAAACAGTATGTGAGAAATAACCAGATGCCTGTTGCTTTCTATTTAGTCAATGTGTAGATACTTAAAGGAAAACACCACCGTTTTCAACATTTTACTATGTTCTTACCTCAACTTAGATGAATTAATACATACCTAACTTTTTTCAATGAGTGCACCTAATCTTTGTACAGCGCCTCATGAATGTGTTAGCATTTAGCCTAGCCCCATTCATTCCTTAGGTCCAAACAGGGATGAACCTAGAAGCCACCAAACACCTCCATGCCTTCCCCACTCAAAGACATGAGTATTTACACGAGTAAGTATGGTGGCACAAAATAAAACTTTTGTTTGGAGCCATAGGAATGAATGGGGCTAGGCTAAATGCTAACACATTCACAAAGCGCTGTACAAAGATTAAAAGTGCACTCATTGAAAAATATAGGTATGTATTAATTCATCTAAGTGGAGGTAAGAACATAGTAAAACATTGAAAAACGGTGGTTTTCCTTTAATGTATTTTAGTATGTACACTCACAGTACGTAATTTTAGATACAGTGTGTGTGCCCATAAGCAAAGATAGACGGATACAGGTCATTCACATTTGCATTCAAGATGAATGGTATTGTTAACAGATGGCTCTCTTGTGGTATTAAAGACCTTTTTGGTAAAGCCATGAAAAGTAAGAGAAGCTAACGAGGTGATAAAACACATCTTATATGTCTGTTCCGGCTAAAGTGTTGTGTTTTTCTAAAGGCCAGTGTCTCGTTTTTGGCTTCTATCGCGTTGAGGTCCTTGTACTTGCTTCTCCTCATTATTTCTGTTTCTATCTCTCTCAAACACGCTGCTCTTTCTATCGTTCTTTGAAAGGAAAGAGAACAGGTGGCCAGCCAGTAAAAGCGGCTTTTCCCGTCTGTTCGTCCAAAAACCGAGAGGTTACCTGAAGTAAGAGTGAACCAGTTTAAGTGGTGGGAGAAATGAGCCAAACCCTGGCAGATACTCTTTTAACCGCACGCTTCGATGCTCTGAACCCTTCTGATGCACAAAAGAGCCAATGTGGAAAGCTTTTAGTTCACATTTTGAGGGAAAATTGAAGAAACTGGCAAAGGTAGGTAATCATTTCAGATTTGGTGTTCCATGTGATATGAAAACCCAAAAATACAGAAAAGCTGTATTTTTTGTGATATCTGCATTTCACGTCTGCCCACGCACAAAGCAGATAATTGTTCAGTGCGACCATCTAACAGCCTGTTAATTTCACTGCCAATTTCACAACACGTTTTCGCACCATCCATAGCAAACGGGAGCAATAGTTAAACAACAAAGGCTATAACTGCAGGAACTTCTGTTTTTGGAAACTGTCTGCACATTTCAAATGGGTAAAAACAAGAAACAAAGTGGAAAAATCTATAAGTTAAACATTTTTAAATGAAGTTAAATGAACACAACATTTTAAGGCACCATGAACACTTAAATTTTGAAGTTGAAACAGTGTACTTATAAAACGGTTTATTCCAGTCCTTGATTCTGATTGGTCAATAGCTATGCTTTATCTTCAATAAAACTGCTATTACTGCTGCACCCAACGATTTTGTGTTTCACTGCGCTGCAGTCTTAGCAATGTAAACATAATGTCTTGAAAAATCAGCTTTGTCCATAATTTGCCAACTTCCAAACTACGCGAAAATCTGTATGTGAGGCGAATACATATTTTTTATGTAACTTTAACTTACAAAGTTAAGTTAAACCATTTCAGCTTGTTTCTAAGTTATGTCAACTAAGTCAAAACTTAAAAAGGTAAGTTAAATTGACTTGCATAAAATAAGTTGTTTAAACTTCATACTGCATTTTTTTTTGGTCCGAATTCATAGTAATTCTTATTATATAAAACACAGAAAAGTGCCAAAATACTACTTCAGGCTACAATTTCAAGTGTGTATTCGATGGGCACTTTACTATCCCATGAGACCTCGTGATCTGAGAAGCCGCCAAAATAAAAAAGTGAATATAGTAAAATATCGGAAATGTATAAATCGGGCGGATCTTTAAATAATTTAGGTACCAAAGAAATGTATTATTCGTTTTTATTGAACAAATAAGAACGCGGTTCTTCAGATTACATCATAGGTCAAAGGACATATGGCTCACCTACCCTATCTCACGGCAAGTCGAAATATTTAATTAATTTATTTGTGTTATTGACACAATTTTCCGCTGTTTTTTGTGCCATTGGAGAACGAATGTCTTTTTCGTGTCTAGAAAGTATTTCTAGAAATAGTTTTTCATGTCTGTGCCACGACTTTATTTATCGTGTCATTATATATATTTTTTCATTTATTTTTATTTTTTATTTTTAAATCATTGTCGGTTGGGGTTGGGGTTAGATTCGGGATTTGCGTTAGGATGTAATTTTATGAATTGGTTTCTACATGTTTTTCTTTCACTTTTAAACCATGCTTGGAGTTGGGGTTAGAGTTGAGGTTTTGGGTTAGGATGTCACAGAAAGTGATTCCCAAGCGACAATGGTAAAAAATAGGAAGAAAACAAAATATAAAATGACATGATAAAGAAAGTCGTGCCACAGACACGAAAAACTATAGAAATTTGTCACATGAAAAAGACATTCATGCTCCAGTGGCACGAAAAACATGAATACATTAATCAAACATTTTGTGGGTCACATGACAATGAAAACATGGTGGATACAGTATGTCTATGTATTCATACAGCACCCATATAGAACATAGTGTTTTAACAATAAAGCGGTAGGTATTTCATCTAAATCAATATGTACTGTCACAATTTGGACGGTTTAGTTGCAGTTTACAGTCGGTCAGGAACTACATTTGTTCCAGCAGAAGAAAAGTTCTTAGTGATTTTACTTCATAAAAGTTGCATTAAAGTTTTTGCTTTAATATATTATGGTGTGGTGACCACTTTATAAACGCAACAAGGTACTAACAAGTCATGACTGAAGGAGTTGCATTGATATTATTAAGTGTATATTAATAATATCGGTTTTTAAAAGAACATTAATGATATTAGACTCTCAAAAAAGATTTTTTACCCAAACCTTTTCTTTTTTTGTATTTAAAATGTTGGGCAAGGAGCAGCATGTAACTCTGAGATTATTACTATGTAAAATGTAGCAGGTAGCCTAATTTTCATGCATCAGAGGAGCTCGTCCTTTAACGAACAGACTGAAGCGTAGAATCAAATCAGAGCCTGTTCTGTCTCTGCCGCTCTACTGAGCTACCTGCAAACCCACAGAATGGCATGAATATTTATTAAGCACATGTATTGGTACACTACACGTTGGCTCGTTAGTATCTAAAGGAGCATTTATACATCATAATACACCGACTTTACCTTTTGATGTGATTAAAGCCACTTTAAAAGTCAATTTTTTGACACATTAAATAAGGGACACTCCACTTTTTTTGAAAATATGCTCATTTTCCAGCTTTTGATTTTTGCAGTTTTGGAGTCCATTCAGCTGATCTCCGGGTCTGGCGGTACCACTTTTGGCATAGCTTAGCATAACTCATTGAATCTGATTAGACCATTAGCATCGCACTCAAAAAGGACCAAAGAGTTTCAATATTTATCCTATTTAAAACTTCACTTTTCTGTAGTTACATCGTGTGCTAAGACCGACGGAAAATTAAAAGTTGTGATTTTCTAGGCAGATATGGCATATTCTGGCATAATAATCAAGGACATTGCTGCCGTATCATGACTGCAGCAGGTGCAATGATATTACACACTTGCCCAAAAATAGTCCCCTGCTATTGAAAATTACCAATGGGACTATTTTCGGGCACTGCGTAATATCATTGCACCTGCTGCAGCCATGTTTTAAATAGGACAAATTTTCAAACTCTTTAGTCATTTTTGAGCGCGATGCTAATCGTTTAATCAGATTCAATGGATTATGCTAAACTATGCTAAAAGGGGTAACGCCAGACCCAGAGATCGGTTGAATGGATTCCAAAACAGTAAAAATCTAACTTTTTACTCTAGGGCAGCTGGAAAATGAGCATATATTTTTTTTTAAAGTAGAGTGTCCCTTTCAACAGGTTGCAGAAGTCACACTGCCCTGTTAGTTAGCTGCAAGTCCATTATGCTGTACAAAATGTTCTGAACTTAACAGAAAATGCATTATGAATTGATTTATCAATACAACCTTTTGCATTGTATGCATTTTATATTTATATAACATACAGCAGGGGTGGACATTCCTGGTCCCGGAGGGCTACTGTCCTGCAAAGTTTAGCTCCAACCCTAATCAAACACACCTGAATGTCATTTCCAAGTCGTACTAAAGCCTTTGGTTGGGATATTTGACCCAACAATAGGTTAAATTACAACCCAAAAGGTTTTCAGCCTTCAGCTGAAACGTTTTTTTGAGATCATGAGATCCATTTCAGTTACTGTAAGTGACCCTAAATATTTGACCGTATTGGGTGTGTATAAATGTCATACACCAGTCATGTCTGACAGATGTTGTTTAGCAGTCATCAATAGCAGCAGGACTAGGCCTTCTCCCAGGCCTAGGCGAGTCGGATCAATGACGGGCGAAACCTCACCCCCGTGTTTCTCCATCATAAATCCCAGTTTGAGCTGAAATCAGAGACGGTTACTTCACTCCTCTAATCTGTGATGGGGTGGGAACATTAATCTCAATCAGATGGAGGGACAACCATTTTGAAGCTCTCTGCATCTGGCAGGCTCCATTTTGTTTATAAATGATCTGAGCCGAGAGTGGACATCAAGGAGAGCGAGAGAGCCATCAGCGAGGGCCTTGATGAGCCCTGCTCACAAAACTGCATTCCCTTCTGGGATGTTTTAAAGAGACTTTCTTTAATGGTGTAATCCATAAATGCTGATACGCCCTAACTGTGCCCGAGTGGTTCGCTCAGGGGCCAAATCGAAAACATTGTTTGTTAAAAATGCGAGCGGAGTCAGCGTCCGAGCAAATAGAACTATTGTTATTGTTTGAAAGTGTTCATTATTGCACTACGACTAATGGACGGTAACGAATGGAGAGTCGTTCAATTTATCCTTTCTGTTTTAGCTGAAATTTAAGCTTTTGCCGGGAGACTTTGGTGTGGCTGCACTATTAAAGTGATCTTGCCTTTTATTTGCCGTTGCTTGTTTAAAATATAAATAGATTACTTTATAACAAACAAATCTTGCAATATGATTGCTGTGTTGCCATGACTGTTGAATATTGTTGGCAAGTTTTGGGTCCTGAACAGTCAGATATTTGGGTTTGTGCATTGACTAAGTTTAGGAAAATTACTGCAATAATACAGTATATGATGAATAACATTGATTTAACTAAAGTAGTTTTCATTTAATTTAATCATTTTAATTTCTCAATGCACGCAAGAACTCTTGCCTTATGTTACATTATACATCAAAGCTTCAGTAGATGAATAGAACTGGATTACAAACAGTGCTCATTTACACTAACAGTGTAATTTTTAGGGTTTGGTAATTCAGTTTTATGATGTTGTGTAATGGTACAGTGCCCTCCAGGAGAGGAAATAAACGTGAAAGCTTTTACTGGGATCAAACACAGCTTTAAAGATCCATCCACCTACATGAATTGACCGATTATTTAACAGAAGGAGGCAGAGGCTTCAGTGCATGAAATAAACATCTGTGTTAACTTCGGCCCTCATCTCAGACTCTGCTATGTTCACTGCTTCCTTTTCGCTAACTTAACTTAGTGATTTTAACTGTGATTTTAAATTGAAAAACAAAAACCTTTAACACCTATTTCAAAATTTTCATTCAGTGGCACACCAGCTAGGTTTACACGAGGTTTCAGTGGCGGCCGGTAACACTCGATGCATGTATGTAGCCGGTCATGTGAGTGGTTCCTTTTTTCAAAATATGTGTTCTGCGCATGGAGAGATACTGTGTGCATCATGTGTCTTGTCAAAATAAGTGTCTGCTGCAGATGCATCTAAAGGGTTTATGATAAAAGAGACGCTTGCGTTTGCCAGATACTCACATAATCTCATGCGAAATCAGAGTTTACTGGTAAGTGACTGTCTTGCATGTATTTTGTGAATGTGAGCGTCTCTTTTATCATAAACGGTTTTGACGCGTGTGCAGCAGGCAGTTATTTTGACAAAACACGTGATGCATGTGGTTTACATGATGCAACAAACACACATCTTGAAAACGCAAGCAACACACTTGACACTCCGAACACTCATTTTGAATTAGCGCCCATCGGATGAGAAGTCAAGTTTTGCAATGTTTGTCGATTAAAACGATTGCAAAATGACGCCATTTCCATTAACCAATGTTATGTGACTAAAATGTAAATTTTTCCTTTTGTAATAATAAGTCATGATTATATGTCTTAGTAGGTTTATGTATATCGCAGCCACAGCACTAGCCAATACTTTGAATCAAAGGAGAGGCAGTCGTGTTATCCAAGCATTAATGGCAAAGGAAAGTCCCCTTAGTTGGGACTGGGAGTGGCCATGTATGAGTTGTTCTGGGGAGGTTAGAGTAAGTAATTTTGCATATTTTATAAATTGCAGTTTTGTGATATATTACTTTTTCAAATTGCCTAAAAAACGAAACCTTTTTTACAATATATGTGAGTATTTGTGAAATTGACATGTTTGCATTGGGTGTATTTTCAAGTGTTATGGAAATGCAACTATTGGTTGCAAACTTTTTTTGACCCTCCCCCACACTGTATAAACTACCCAATCTCACGACAAGTTGTGTTATAGTCACAAAATATTTGATTAATTTATTCGTGTTCATGGCACGATATTCTGCTTTTTTCGTGCCATTGAGCACAAATGTCTTTTTCGTGTCACACAGCACGAATTTCTATAAATAGTTTTTCGTGTCATTTTATGTATTGTTTTCTCATTGTTTTTCCTATTTTCTTACCGTTGTCGCTTGGGGTTGGGGTAAGAATCACTTTCTGTGACATTTCAGACATCATAACCCAAAACCCAAGCGAAAATAGCTTTAAAAGCGGAAGAAAAACACGTAGAAACAAATTACATCCAAACACAAACCACAAAGAAAAAAAGCATAATATCATGCCATGAACACGAATAAATTAATCAAATATTTTGTGACTATAACATGACTTGCTGTGAGAAAGGGTAGGTATAACTTCCCTGTTGCACGTTTAATGTCAATTAATATTAACTTTCTTGACTAGTGAGGAGTTGCTATTAATGATAAAAATAAAGTTAAAATAACGTAGCTAATTTTTATAATTTAAAGTAACTCCCCACAAGTCAAGAAAGTTGAAATGAATAGTAAATTGAAATTGATTAAACTTAAAAGTGTAAGCGTGACAAGGATTTTTTTACAGTGCACATGTAATTAATTGTCAAAAAATATGAAATATGACTAAAAAGTATATGAAGAGTTTGGTTCCAAAACGTAATAAATCCATTTGGACTAATTTATGTAAAAATGTGTTTTCTATACCAAGAAAGTGACAAGATGAAAACCACTATTTTCTGTTACAGACTTTCACATAGCATCTTTAGGTTATAAAAACATAAAAAAATTGAAATCCATAATTTTATTTTCAAAGATTTATTATAAAAACTGACATTTTTTCAACAAAATGCAATAAATCTATTGAATCAATATATTAATGTGCATTCATCTTTGTCATGTTATATTAATTTAGTTGACTAGTGGTACACTGATTAAACATACATTTTAAATAAAAAACACTTATTTTGTCATATTAATAAAACTTTATTAACTTTATTGACAGCGATCAGCTGTAAAATGTTTTGGTCCTGCTCGATTTTCATTGACTTCGAATAAAATAATGTTAAGTTTTTCGTAAGATCCCCTGGGATCAATGTGTTAGCTGAGGCTTGATGCTGTTGTGTGAGAACAAGTGTCCTACGTTTCTTCCCCACCACAGGTTTATCAATGCTATCAAAAGTATTATTTTGTTTTTGTTTGTTTGTTGATCAAGAAGTACAAAGTAGATGAGGAAAACGTTAGGTTACTTACGTAACCCCGGTTCTCTGATAACATGAGTGAGGTATCTCACTATGGGAAACGCCTCTGGCGTGACAGATCATGGAAGCACCAATCACACCACGTCTGTCGGTTGACAGACCAATCACGGCAGTGATGCTGGAGTCCCGCCTCCCCACCTTAAATATCACTGCCTTTGGTACCTTACTTCATTCTCAGCATATCTCTTCTCCGTGTAGCTACTGCAAGGAGGATGGTGTGGTGAGATACCTCACTCATGTTATCAGAGAACCGGGGTTACGTAAGTAACCTAACGTTCTTTTTCAAACATTCGCTCGGTATCTCACTATGGGATATAGACAACTCCCGTATTGCAGATATGCTGTCCGAAGCAGGCTTGTCAACCAACCCGTGATTATGCAACTTAACTTAAAGTCATTTGAGCAGCTACCTTCCTAATAGCATACTCATATTATGGCCAAATTTTACACACTTAAGACAGAATGAGCCAGCGATGGCTCTGTGACGTCCAGTCTATAAAATCGAACAAACGTGTGAGGCGAAGCCCAACTTGCTGCCGCACATATGTCCTGAACTGAGACACCTTTAAAAAGTGCCCAAGAAGTGGCCATACCTCTGGTAGAATGAGCTCTCAACCCCGCTGGGGGAGTAAGACCTCTGCTATTATAACTTAATATAATAGCTTCTACCACCCAGTGAGACAAGCGCTGACGAGAAATAGGTTTCCCTTTGTGAGTGTCAGCCCATGAAACAAATAACTGATTATTCTTCCTAATCGCCCTAGTTCTGTTCACATAGCAACTTAATGCACGAACCGGGCACAAGCAATGAAGTCGCTCTTCTTCTGGTGAGGAAAAAGGCGGCGGGTGAAAAGCCATTAAATCCACTTGTTTACACGCGAGAGCTGACTCGCTCACTTTAGGTATAAACGCTGGATTTGTTTTAAAAGTCACTCTAGAGAGATCTGTAGCAAACACCATACAAGAGCTATGAACAGACAAAGCATGAAGTTCACTAACACGCTTTGCCGTTGAGAGAGCCAACAATAAAGCCACCTTTAGCGAAAGGAACTTTAAATCAATATCATCTAAAGGCTCGAAAGGGGGCTGAGATAATGCATTCAGAACCACGGATAGGTCCCACGGCGGAATCAAGGGCTTCACAACCCTTTTCAAACGCCTTGCACCTCTCATAAACCTGCTTATTAGCGGGTGCTGACCAACCGTATTCCGGTCGAAACCCACATGACACGCCGAAATTGCGGCTAGGTATACCTTTATCGTAGAAAAAGATCTGCCCTTGTCTAAAAGATCTTGCAGGAAACACAACACTTCAGCCAACGAGCAAATAAAAGGAACCGTATTCCTGAGAGCGCACCAGCGCTCAAAAACGTTCCATTTCTTATCATACACAGAGCGCGTTGACGCCGCCCGTGCGCTCTGAATCGTCTCAATAACCGCCGGCGACAATCCGGTGGCACTTAAGTTTAACCTTTCACGTGCCAAGCCCAAAGAGCTATTTTGTCTGGGGCAGGATGGAAAATCTCTCCTCGCGCTTGTGACAGAAGGTCCCTGCGCAGCGGGAGAGGCCACGGCTGGTCGCATAGCAACTGCATTATCTCCGCCAGCCAGATCCTGCCTGGCCAGCGTGGAGCGATCAGTATTACCGAATGTCCGTGCTCTCTTATCCTTCTTAGAGTTGGCACAATCAGGCTCAGTGGGGGGAACGCGTACAACAGAGCTTTTGGCCACGGGTGTGCTAGAGCATCCACACCCATAGGTGCACTCTCTTGCTAGAGAGAAGTATAGAGGGCAATGAGTGTTTTCGTGCGAGGCGAAGAGATCTACGGCAGCTCGGCCGAACCTCAGCCACAGCTGACTCACCACCTCCGGGTGGAGAGTCCATTCCCCGTACAGGGGATTCCCTCTGGACAGAAGGTCCGCCCCCGCATTCAATATCCCTGGGACATGTGTCGCCCGTAGTGAACGAAAATGCTTTGTCCCCCAAACGATCAGCTTCTGTGCTAGATAATGAAGCTGAGCAGACCGAGTGCCCCCCTGGCGATTTATGTATGCCACCGCCGTTGTGTTGTCTGATCTGATCAGAACGTGGTGGTTTCTTAGGAACCGCACAAAATGCTTTAGTGCAAGGTAAACTGTTAATAGTTCCAGAAAGTTGATGTGCGCGCTCTGGAGCGTGTCGGGCCATTTTCCATTTATTGCTCTGCCCTCGTACACTGCACCCCAACCCCACAGAGATGCGTCCGTCGTCACCACTTTCCTCTGTGAGACCGTCCCTAACGGGGTTCCCGACTCGAGAAAAGAGCGTTGTCTCCAGTAACGGAGGGCATCCATGCACTGTGACGACACTACCACCCTGCGGTTGAGGTGACGTTTCGGGCACAAGCGCTGCGCCGCTATCCAGTGCTGAAACTCCCTCATTCGCAGCAATCCCAGCGGAACGACTGATATCGTAGAGGCCATAAGCCCCAGGAGGCGTAAACACAGTCTGAATGAAACCTTGTTCCCCTTTTGAAATAGGGCAAGGCAACCGCGAATCGATTTGATTCGTTCCTCCGATAGAAAAGCCAGATACCGGGCTGAGTTCAGTCTGAGCCCTAAGTAAATTATCTCTTGTGTGGGTACTAAGCAGCTCTTTGCCTCGTTTATGTTGAAGCCTAAATTCACTAAATGAGACACGAGCTTTTCCGTATCCCTCTCCGCCTGTACTCGTGACGGGGCACAAAGGAGCAAATCGTCTAAATAAGCTGTCACTCTGAGCCCCGCTACTCTTAACGGCGTGAGCGCTGCCTCAACACATTTGCTGAACACCCTCGGTGCTAAAGAGAGCCCGAATGGAACCGTCAAAAACTCGTAGGCTGTGCCTTGATAGGCAAACCTGAGAAATTTTCTGTGCGCTGGGTAAATGCTTATGTGAAAGTAAGCGTCCTTCAGATCTACTGATGTACACCAGTCGTTTGGACGAATAAATTGACACAGTGTTTTGAGTGTGAGCATTTTGAACTTGTACGTCCTGAGGTGTTTGTTGAGGCTCCGCAAATCTAGGATGGGACGGAGACCCCCCCCTCGTTTCGGGATGAGAAAATACCGGGAGTAAAACCCCTGATGGCTGTGCTCCGGTGGTACCACCCGAATGGCTCTTTTGCTCAATAAAGAGTTTATTTCCTCTTCTAAAACCTGAGCCGAGGCCCCTTCTGCTGTTGACATTAGAATTTTGCTGAAACGTGGTGGTTTTACAGCAAATTGCAGCCGATAACCCCTTTTTATCGTGGACAAAACCCAGGGGTGTACTGCGCATGCGCGCCAATTCGCCGACTGAACAGCAAGGGGGCCGCTGAAACTCTCGTTCACCAGTGGCGCGGTGGCGCCATCTAGTGGGAGAGCTGGGGATTGCAGCTCCGAAACAGACAGATTCATTGTCATTTGTGTCTTTATTTTTATATGACTTTTTATTTTTATATTTGAACATTGCTGTGCCCTCGGCGCATTGCCTGGATGCACAGGGACTGATTTTATTAAACTCACACCACACTTGTGTTTGTGCAAACTGTCCTCTGTCCTCCGTTTCAACCCCGTGGGTGGAGGAAGGGAATTTCTTAAGCGGGGCACTGGGGGGAACTGGTGCCGAACTCACGCTTGACCTGGTTGAACACAAACCTGTTTCGTTGAACCATTCCCGATTCCCACACCTTCTCTTGGTGGGAGGGGGAGAAAATAACCTTTTTGAAGGGAGGAACGTGACAGAGACTCCGTGAGTGCTGCCGTTTATCCCGTCGTCCTGTGCGGGAAATGTTAGGTTGCCCGTCGTTTCTTGCCGCCCTGAGGGTTAGCCGGCCGGTGTCTAGCCGCAGCCGCTGCATAAGACGGTTTATCTCTCGGCGGAGCGGGCTTTGACTGCGGTTCTGCCTGTTGAGGCTGTGCAGGTCTATGGCTGTGACCTCTAAATGCTACCTGGCCACCCCGGTGAGGGGCATCAAAACTGGGTCTCGCCGGCGGAGGGGCCCTAGCGGTATGCCTCCGGGGAAGGCATGTTTGAAAAGCTTCCCCCTCCTGTTTCTTTAAGTCACACCGCTGCCTCATAGCCGCGACCGAAGCTCCGAAGAGGGCTTTGGGCTCAACCGGGGCGTCCAGGAAGTCCAGCTTTTCTCTATCTGACAGTCCCGACAGTCCCAGCCAAAGAGCTCGCTCCCCTGCCACCGCCAGGCCCATGCTACGGCCACAGCTCTGGACTGCGCCCCGAGACGTTCTCAGATTAAGATCTGAAATAACACACACCTCCTCCCAGAGACCCGGGTTAACAGCGCCGGCGTCCATCTGCTTTCCTAACTCCTCCATGAGTTCTGCCTGATAAGCAGTGATAAGAGAAGTGGCATTAAGAGCCCGCACCGCCAGGGCTGAGGAACGGTAGAACTTCTGAAAAACTGAGGCTGTTAGGCGCTCAGTACGACCCGGTAGAGAGGTTGAAGCTGAGGACAGAGCCGCTCTGCGGCTGGGATTCAAATGATTCGCCACCGACGGCTCCACGGGAGGGGGGTTTGATAATCCTAACTCCTCCATATTCCCGACATCCAACCTCGAAAACCCTTTAACAGGGACCCTGTGTGAGAATGGTTTATCCCAGAATCGTTTCATTTCCGAGATGCATGCCGGGACCGCTGGAATAAGTTGCTTCGCCGCCGGGGCTCGCGACGGTAGCCTTTTTCCGTCATAAAGGTCCCTTTCTGCTCCCTGCTCTGTCTGTTGAGACGGCCAGTCAATACTAAGTTTCTCCGCCGCTCTTCGACATACTTCGAGCAAGTCGAACTCCGCTTGGGCTGGGGGGGGACCTTTCGCTTAACGCGCTGTCCGGTCGGGAAGGATTCGGTGGGAGGATGGCATCATCCTCATCCTCTTCACCCTCCTCTAACAAGCGAGCGATCGTTTCGTCGTCGTAATCGTCCTCCTCTTCTCCATCGTCTGGCAGAGACCCAAAAAGGGGAGGTAGGTCAGAGGAGAGTTCATCCATCATGTCGCCCCAGTTGTCTGACTCCGGGGGCTTCTTAGTCTCTCCCGTGACTGACTGGGAAAGACAGGGGTCTCCTTTATTAGCGGCCGCTACCCGCACCCTTCTCTCTAGCACCCTTGACGGGAAGCGAGAGCAGAGCGGGCAGCATTCCGGGTTAGCGTGGGCCGCTTGCGCGTGTTTCACCCCCAAGCAGACGATGCATAAGGGGTGAGAATCTCTGGCCGAGATCATCGATCCACACGCACATGGACGCGGGGTCGCCGCTTTTGCCCCGTCGTCCGAAGAACTAGCCTTTGAAGTACTAGCCATTCTAAGTTCACCACAACGTGTTACTTAGTACAATCGATGTCCAATACCGCAGCAAGAATTCACCGTGACAGTGAAAAATCGCCCGTAAGAAAAACAGCTGCGCTCAACGACGTACCTTGACAGCTCGTCCTACAACCGTTAAACAGCTATTTCCTACGGTGCCTGCTGAAGGATAGCTCCCAAAAAAAGATCTTCACGGGGAAGAGATCGAGAATGAAGTAAGGTACCAAAGGCAGTGATATTTAAGGTGGGGAGGCGGGACTCCAGCATCACTGCCGTGATTGGTCTGTCAACCGACAGACGTGGTGTGATTGGTGCTTCCATGATCTGTCACGCCAGAGGCGTTTCCCATAGTGAGATACCGAGCGAATGTTTGAAAGAGAACTAGGATTCTGTGTGTATTCAAAGTGCTGAAATTACAATGTGTGGAATGTGCGCTGTGATTGGTTAAGCGGATTTATTGCATTCTGCAGAGAAGGAGGTCTGGCGTTTATTGCGTTTTGGGAAAAAGGGAGAAAAGATGACAGAATAACACAGCGGATATTTGATTTTGCATAAAATGAAGAATTGACTTTTTAATACTGACCTGATACAATACTGATTTTGTGGTAACTCATTTAAAAATAAAGGCGTTTATTGCGTTTGGGATCCAAACTCTTCATATATTAATATATATTATGATAATTTTATTAATTTGGGTTCTTTGTCCATGGCTGTGTAGAGAAAGTCTGATATCGTAACAGCACTAATTTTACCGTTGGTTAACTGCCTGTAGATACTTTAATAAATCGCTGTTATGGAAAATCATGTCAAAACTTTCTGTCAGCCTTACCCTCTTCTTTTTAACCTGTCTTTGTATTTAATTAATTGTGACTCTGATAATTCATCATTTGCATCCTAACTCCTTTCAGAATTGCTTTGTCTATCCTGTGGGGACAACCAGTGATGCATCCTAATGGAGCTATCATAATCACTTTGTCCTTCATCTGGAATTGATGCGGTTTCTGGAGCCCAGTCTCATGGAGATGCGTGTAAATAGCACAAAGTGTGAAAACTCTTGCAATACATACGCCAAATTCCAATTTCGGTGCATATGATACGCCAGTCCTTCCCATTCACTTAATACCGTGCATATGTTTGTGTCTTTTTATGTATTGGTTTCACTTTTTTTACCATTGTTGCTTGGTTAGAACAACTTTTTGTCACTGTAAAAAATTTGCTGTAATTATGCAGCTGGTTGCCAGTAACTTACTGTAGAAGATTAAGACTTAAAATGTTTCATGTTCATTTAACTTTGAACAAACTGCTGCCACTACAGTAAATAACATAAATGTAAAATCTACAGTAAGTTACTGGTAGCTAGTTGCCAGTAATACCCAGTAATACTATAATTTCTATAGAATTTTTTTTTACAGTGTACATAAAATGACATCCTAACCCAGGGCCGGAGTGGGACTCATTTTCAGCCCTGGAGTTTCATGCCTTAGACCGGCCCACTTTAGTTCACGACTGAGTATTAAAATAATATCTTTAAACCCTCAGTAGTATAAGTCTGCAGTAGTGCACTGTTCTCTGCAGCCTTGCAATTTGTATTTTTCAAATATATAATTTCATATTCCGTGCAAATGCAGTAAACAATTATAATTTTTGCCATAATCATGCAGCCCTACCATAAGACCATAATATTACTAAAGTAAACTCATTCAAAAACTAAAGGAAACAAATGTGTTTGTGTTTTCCTCTATATTTCTATTGGGTTGATAACGTTTGGAAACCCCTGATATACAATACACAAGCAAGATTGATCAAGTATGCATTGGAAACAAATGGAAAAAATCAGTATCTTTTTTTTAGTACTTAGATCATGTCTATTGCTAAATAACGTAGGCCTACATTGTGTTAAAAAAAAAACATCATGGATATACTTTTGAAACTACTTTTTTCAAATAAACTTATGAGTTTTGCATCAAATAGATTTTTGTTCCTCTTGCAAAAAACGATGAATAATGACTATTCATAGAGAATTCATCTATGACTTGGATAAAAAAATACGTTTTGTAAATTCTTTTCCTTTTAGAAGCCAGCCCGTTTGTATTAAGACGCGCTCAAGTTTATTTAAAATATAATAGACGCGCGCCCGGCAAGCGCACTCAAAAGACGCGCTCAAGTTTATTTAAAATATAGACGCGCGGCCGGCAAGCGCACTCAAAAGACGCACTCAAATTTATTTTAAATATAGACGCGCGGCCGGCAAGCGCACTCAATATAGACATCTCTCACCCGCAAATACGCGTCATCCCGGTGGCATGACAACACCGGCCCTCGTGGCCAAAAAAAACAGACCGGCCCACCGGGAATCCTCCCCGTTCTCCCTATGGCCAATCCGGGCCTGTCCTAACCCAAAACCCAATTCTAACCCCAACTCCAAGTGACCATGGTTTAAAAATAGACAAATCTAACCCTAAACTGAAGCGAAAATTATTTTAAAAACTGAGAAACCAATACATAAAACGACAAGGGGTAAACGGGAAGGACTGGCCTATCATATGCACGCAAAATTGGAATTTGGCATATATATTGCACAAGTTTTTACACTTTGTACTATTTATACGCATCTACATGAGATTGAATTAGTTTCTGAGATCAGAGACATGCATTTGACTACCAATCATTTAAACATTGGGACTTACCGTGTATTTACTGTACACAGTAAATAACAATCTCAAAAGATCTGCAAAACAATATTACATAATGTTTAAGGTAATTACAATGCAGATGTTCAAAAGCAAGTCGCTTTCTCTTATGTCTACACGGATCATCTTTTAGAAAGGCAACTCTTAGAGTGCAGCCATTCAACTAGAGATAAATGACTCTCCATAATCGTAATTAGTTTATATATTTCCAGAAAAAAACTAAAGTGTTACGATCATTATCCTGAACATGAGAGAATGGCGAATGATTGAATTTGGATCCTGAGTAAGCTTCATCATTCTGGTTTCCTTCTCAGATTAAAGTGTGATATAGCCGCTCTGATGGCCGGCATTAATCCGCGCGTAATGACATTGCAAACCGCATCAGGGTCATAATGGGCCGGTCGAGTCCGAGCCTCCGCTTCTTGTAATGACCCAGATGTCAGAGGAAACGAATGTTATCGTCGGAGTAATAAATATCCCAGTCAATTTGCTCCTGGCCAGTAAAGAGCTTTGGGCCATTCCGAGGAATTTCCGTCAGGGAGAGAGAGGAATCCTGTCATTGCTAATCAACTGATTACCGGCGCTCTGCATTGTGGGTTTTTAAAAGACAACGACCATTCTTCTCTAATCTTGAAGATTAGCCAGAGTTTCAGATATGAAGTGTGTTCAGCTCAGACCAAGCTGAGGCGGCCTCACAGGGATGGATCAAAATTTTCCAACCATATCCGAGACAGGCTTATGAAAGACCACACATGACTGCAGAACGCTATGTGGTCGGTATGGCGATGGTGTGAATGTGCATCAGCTTTTTGAAGTTAAATGGCCACATATTGCTCCTTATTAATGGAGACGTCATGACCTGTTTAAGGTGGATAAAAGTAGCTTTGGGTTTGTGTATGATAATCTTAATATCTGGCATGGTCTCATGTAGCCAGTACCGGTTATTGTAGCACTCAGATGAACTAGTAGTTTCGATTCATTTGGATCATTTTTGACGGATTTGGAATTTAGCGGCTTTTGCATCTGAGCTCCTCATATGTTTTTGTTATTTTAATTTATCAAATTAAGTTACATTTACTAGTTATATTAACTCTTCTCCAATATATAAAATACACTTTTTACACAATTTAAAATCATTATTACTTTCTTGACTAGTGAGAAGTTACTATACATTATAAAAATAAAGTTGACGTAGCTGTAGTTATTTCAAATGTATTTTAAAATTTATAGCAACTTCCCACTATAAGAAATTTGAAAATAATTGTGATTTCAAATTGATTAAACTTAAAAATGTAAGTGCAACAAGGAATTTTTAGTAGTTAGTTTAGTAAGTCGATTTAACTAATCTTAATGTTTACAGAGATAAGAAGACACATAAAACTGGAAACCTTTCTTGAGTTTGCAAATATGAACAATTCTTCACACATCATAGATTGTAACTTTGGGTAAACCCAGCAAACAAAGATTAAACTTTTTTTTTTTTGAGTTATTAGGCATTTCAATTACACTGTAAAAAATAATACGCTGGATTTACTTAAAAAATATAATGCCATCATTTATGCATCCATTTTTTTTAAGTACGTTTTAATTGAAATTTTATGCAATTGCATAAATTTCTTAAAATTGCATGCACTTACTTAAAAAATGGATGTAAAATGATGCCCTATATTTTTAAGTAAATCCAGCCTTTATTTTTTCAGTGTAGCATTTCAGTATAAAAGAAAAAGAAAGTATTTGTAATCGAGTTAAAAAATCTGAGACCAAATTGATATAAACATTTATGCGCATTTGAACTTTTCAAAAGTTTTCTTATCTGGCTTTTTTAACCTGTGTGTGATTAAAGTACAAGAACAAGTTCTAAAATGTCTGTCACATTCAGAAACACCTAGGTTACAAATGTAAGAAAAAGTTGTTCAGAGCCGCAGGTGTATAAATAGTTAGTTCCCTTATTAATATTCCAGATAGACTGGAAATGCTGTTGAATGTCTTGGCAGAGAAGAACAGCCTTAAAAACTGTGTCTGATATACTTTGAATGATCTTAGTCTGAACCCTCTTTGTTTTCTTGCTTTTATCTGTCTGCTCTCTGTTGTTCAACTGTTTCTGGGTATCAGTAAGATGGATTAATCACAGAAGACATGTTTAATCTTTATATAACCAGAGGGTGGCTTTTGTTCTTTTAATGTCAAATAGCTGGTTGAGGGGCAGTTTCCCAGAGAGGGTTTAGATTAATCCAGAACTAGGCCTAATGCTGCGTTTTCACCAACCGCGGTAGAGGCGACAAGCGCATGGTGCTTTTTGTGCATTTTGCGTTTGACGCGAATTTGCGGCTGATGCCCGAGTTCAAAAATTTGAACTTTGGCGGATTTTCGCGCCGCGTTAACCAATCAGGACCTGGTTAGTTGTAAATACACATTTTGAGTCAAATACACTTTTGAGTTACGTGACGTTTATCGACCCGCGCCATTTTCCCCCTATAGTAAGGTGAAACCGGTAACTCTCTAGATAAATGCACAATCAACATCAGCCATCTTGCAAACAGTCAACCACATGCACTTGCCCCTCCCACAAGAAACAGATTTTGCCCCTGACGCACTAGGCGCGGTAAACGCAGCATTTGTTATATTAGGACATTTAAGTGTTTTTTACAAACTTTACGAAAACATTACTGGTGTGCCTCTTTAGACAACACAATGACACTGATATATGTTAAGATACGTCAGTGCAAAATGTTTTAAATTAAGGCAGATGCAAACATGCGCCTCAACAAGTCTAGCAGTATCATATCTGTACTTTATTATGCAAAAATCCAATGTGTCCTCCACTGAGAGTGTGATTGCCCCTCTTGATTTCTCATGTTTAACTCAGCATTAAGATAGTGGCACAATGAGTCAATGGTTCAAAACAATGCAAAACACATGTTAAAAATGTATACCTTGTAATGCAGTGTAAGTCATTTGGGAAAGAAGCGTTGGGCAAATGCCAAAAAATTAATGTAATGTAAAAACCATAGGATTGACTGGCATTGTAAACACTCCCAGCATGCAACTCACAACATCTATTTACAACTTGCGAAACAAATCGTGGCTATTGCCGCTTGACACATTTCTGTATTCAATCAGTTTTTCTGTATTCCTCCACTGTCCGTTAAAATCACGACCCCGGCTTCGCCCTTATGAATAATCTGAACAGGGTTGAGACCAGAATAGCTCGCTTTTTGATTATTTGTAACCACAATTTGACATGTTTTGCATTATAAACCAGGACTGGACGATACAGCATACTAGTCAGTCTCTCTGCTATCTGCGCCTACCTAAAATTTTGACAATAGTTGACTATAAATTTTGACGTATTAAAATCATTTAGTTATTGCAAACCATTTGCGATATTCAGATTTTTGCTACACTATATTGCCAAAAGTTTTGGGACACCAGCCTTCATATGCGCATGAACCTGAATGACATCCCATTCTTAATCCATAGGGTTTAATATGAAGTTGGCCCACCATTTGCAGCTATTACAGCTTTAACTCTTCTTGGAAGACTTTCTACAAGTTTTTTAGGAGTGTGTTTATTGGAATTTTAGACCATTCGTCTAAAAGCACATTTGTAAGGCCAGACACTGATTTGGACAAGAAGGCCTCGCTCGTAGTTTCTGCTCTAATTCATCCCAGAGATTTTCTATTGGGTTGAGGTCAGGACTCTGTGCAGGCCAGTCATGTTCCTCCTCACCAAACTCGCTCATCCATGTCTTATGGACCTTCTTTGTACAATGCTGCACAGTCATGTTGGAACAGGAAGGGACCATCCCCAAACTCTTCCCATAAAGGTGGGAGCATGAAATTGTCCAAAATGTCTTGGTTTCATGAAGCATTAAGAGTCCCTTTCACTGGAAGTGATTGGAACAGCTGAATTTAATGCTTTAGAGGGGTGTCCCAAAACTTTTGGCAATATAGTGTATATCTTGCAGCACTATAATAGACAGACGGACAGTAAGACAGGATTTTTGATTGGTCTGATGGTAACAGCAATTTTCTTTTTAACCTCTTTTTAAATTAGTTGAGAAATTGATTGGAAACACATTTGTACTTCACAGCTAATTTAAATTGCTTTGATGACTTTATAAAGAAAATGTATTATTTGAAGTGAAATACCTCTAAAGTTTGATCCAACTATTGAGTGGGAGAGAAAAAGAGAAGTCATTTTAAACTCAATCAAATCCAGTTTCCCACAATGCATCAGTGAATTGGTCATGTCAATTCAGGATGAGTAACAACGATGTCAGTAAATCAGCCGACAAATAACCAGCGTGTAAAGATGATTAAAATTCCTCCTGAAGCTCATTGCTCCTGTGCTATTAAAGTGCGACAGAGTTCATCTACTTTAAATGAGAACTGAATAGCACTTAGCCTTGAGTAGAAATCATTTTGATAGGTCATAACCAGAAGAGCGCTGCCTCCTACCCATCTCTGAATATGCTTTGATCTTCATTCTTTACCATGTCTTTCTTTCTCCCACACACACACTGTGAATCATTTTTGTGTAAATATAAAGTATAGTTCTGGCTACTACCATTACTTTTATTGCAACAATTTATTATAAGTAAATATCAGTACTGTGACACAGTAAATGGTATTCAGAGTGAATAACTGGTATACAATTACAGCATTATGATAATTGGGTCTACGATACAATAATCTCTTGTAAATTTCAATAAATAATGTAATTATTTGGCGACAGTACTTTTCTTTCTCTTAGGTTTCCAGCATGCATGGAATCATTTATGTAGTTGCAATTGCTGTTGTTTATTTCTTTTGCTGTACTTTTTATAGCAAAAAATTATCTTCATTGCGTTAACAGTAAATTGTTGTAATATCGTAAAAAAATTACCTGTTAAAGTTTTACAGTGCACACACACAAATCTATACCAACAGTATAAGTCTGAAAACACAAATGCTTTCCAATTAAAAGGAACCTAGTAAACTTTACAAAAACTTTACACTTTAAAAATAAAGATGCTACAGAAAACAATACTATGATTTCTTGTAAATTTCAATAAATACTGTAATAATGGTGATGGTGATAGTACTTTTATGTCTCTTGTGTTCCCATCATGCATGGCAGCATTAATGTAGTTGCAATTGCTGTTTGTTTACGGTATGTCTTTAGCAGAAAATCCTGAAACCTACAATGTGTTTACAGTAAATAGTTGTAATATTGTAAAAAAAATACCTGTAAAGTTTTACAGTGTACACACACAAATATATACCCACAGTATAAGTCTGACAACACCAATGCTTTCCAATTAAAAGGAACCTAGTAAACTGTACACTATAAAAATAAAGATGCTACAGAAAACAAAACAACAGTCTCTTGTAAAAAAAACTGTAATAATGTGATGGCGACAGTACTTTTCTTTCTCCTGGGTTCCCAGCATGCATGGCAGCATTTATGTAGTTACAGTTGCTATTTCTTTATTTCTTTTGCTGTATTGTTTTATAGCAGAAAATTATCTACATTGTGTTTACAGTAAATTGTTGTAATATTGTAAAAAATTACAGGTAAAAGTTTTACAGTGTACACACACACTACTCTATACCCACAGTATAAGTCTGAGAACACAAATGCTTTCCAATTAAAAGGAACCTAGTAAACTGTACACTTTAAAAATAAAGATGCTACAATACTATGATTTTCTTGTAAATTTCAATAAATACTGTAATAATGGTGGTGGTGATAATAGTACTTTTCTGTCTCTTGGGTTCCCAGCATGCATGGCAGCATTAATGTAGTTGCAGTTGCTGTTTGTTTACCATATTTCTTTAGCAGAAAATGATAAAACCTACATTGTGTTTACAGTAAATAGTTGTAATATTATAAAAAAAATTACCTGTAAAGTTTTACAGTGTACACACAAAAATCTATACCCACAGTATAGTATTTCTGTCAACACAAATGCTTTTCAATTAAAAGAAACCTAGTAAACTATACACTATATAAATAAAAATGCTACAGCAAACAATACGATAATTTCTTGTAAATTTCAATAAATACTGTAATAATGTGATGATGTGAGTACTTGGGTTCTCAGCATGCATTGCAGCATTAATGTAGTTGCAATTGTTGTTTGTTTATTTCTTTTGCTGTACTTTTGTATCAGAAAATAACGAAACCTACTTTGCATTTACAGTAAATTGTTGTAATATTGTAAAAGAAAATTACCGGCAAACAAGTGCAAACATTTAAACATATTCATACAGTATAAGCTGTATGGTTTTGGCTGTATGGTTCCATAAAGAACTTTTAGGACCTTATAGAGAGAGAGAGAGAGAGAGAGAGAGAGAGAGAGAGAGGGGTATATTCAAACAATCTGAGTCCTTCTCTGCTATATGTTTACCCACAGTTAAGCCCAATAAAGGTTACTAATGACCTGTCTAATTGCTTTTCAGTGCAAATGTTATTTGTGTCACCGCCATGTTTGGTTTCCAGATAATGTATTTGTTTAGACATCGCTAAAAAGGGGTATTATAGATGTCTCAGGTTTGTTCATGTTTGTAAATAGGCTTTACAGCACAGATTATTGCATTTGCAAAGAGACACCAGCATTAGGCTGGTGGATAAAGAACATTAATAGGGCTTCCATTGTAACTAGCAAGCTTTAAAATTAAATGCATGCTGGACGAAAAGTGTAGACACTGGGGATTCATTGCATTTGCTCTGTTTGTGTAACATATAGCTTTAACCAATAGCGTGAGATTAGGGGGGCTATATCTTTTTGGTTGAGAATTACGGGATACAGGAATGCTTTGGCGATTCCATTTGGTGATGCCAAAATGACACTTTTGACCTTTAAACACATAATTATTTACCACTACTAATCTTTCCGAATTTAAAATAATTGTATTTGCATGCTTGAAGTGCTTTAATTGGAAATTTTACAGAAACTCTAAGGAGAGCTATTTCTACACAAGCAGGGGAAAAATAGATTTTTATGAATAGTCAAACAGGTTTGCACATGGGGACGTGATTCCATTAAAATTCTCTGCAAGAGAAATAATG
Source organism: Misgurnus anguillicaudatus (assembly GCF_027580225.2). Taxonomy (NCBI): domain Eukaryota; kingdom Metazoa; phylum Chordata; class Actinopteri; order Cypriniformes; family Cobitidae; genus Misgurnus; species Misgurnus anguillicaudatus. The sequence goes on from NC_073344.2 coordinate 34,157,662, forward strand.
GATGTGTCTCTTTTCTGCTCCGCTGGTTAGAAAGGGAAATTCAAACAGTCTGCTGCCATTGAAGATAACACACCTTTTTATTTATGGATTTATACGGTTCTATATAAGTGCCAGTTATTTCCCTCTTTCCTCTTTTTTTCATTCAATCACACATTTTCTCACCCCGTCCTGCCATCAGAGTTAAATGCGTTAGGCCAGTAGGTTTCTGTCCAACAGGGGAAATCTCTGGTTTCTTCATTTTCAGCTTCCCAGTTGGTCACCGGGTCAGAGGTCTTAGGAAAATGATGAATGGAAAAAGACCTGTGGACTGCTGGACCCTCTATAATTCACCTGTAAAAGACACATAAAGTACACTTTTAAAAATAAAGGTGCTTAAAACAATAATTTTTGTTCCTTAAACTACCATTAAGTCAAAGATTCTTTAAAGAACCATTTCTTTCTTTTTATAATCTGAAGAACCAGGTGCCTTAAAAAAACCATTTAGACAAAAAATGGCAGCATGAAGCACATTTATTGTGTATAAAAAATATTTGGTTTAAATGAAAATTCCCAAATATTAAAATGCTGTCTTCGTGTCTACTTTATTTTAAGTGTAATTTTTGTGACTGACAGCCTCAGTCCCTCTCATTGGTTTACTGCACGTTATGGCCAAAAAACACACCCATTACTCGTTACGAGAATATGAACAACCCTTTAAGACTGTGTGCCAGGCGCATAGAACTTTTTCCCGTTGTTAAACTAGCAAAAGGGGATTCGGACATGTCCTAAATGCACTTGCATGTGCGCTTTAGAGCATGCACTTATATTGTTAAAATAGGGCCCATTATGTGTCATTTGGTGTTGATTTGTTAAGATAAAACACACGTTGTGTTAAAAGTAACACAAAATGTGTTGTTCCAATTATAACACAGATATGTGTGTATTCTGGGAGAAAGCATTTAGTGTGTTGTCCCTAAACTAACACTGATTGTGTTGTTTTTAACACATTCGTTCTAAGAGTGGATGTGCCCCTGTCTAATAAAACCCAGCTAAAGTCATTTGTAACTCTGGTTCACTAAACCAAGTCGGGTATATTTGTAGCATTAGCCAACAATACTGTACATTGTATGGGTAAAAATAATTGTTATTTTTTAATGCCAAAAATAATTACGATATTAAGTAAAGATCATGTTCTATGATTTTTTTTAATTTCCTACCATAAATATTATAATTTTTTTATTTATCATTATGTTTTGCTAAGGATTTCATTTGAAGGATTAAAGGTGATTTTCTCAGTATTTTTTTGCAGCCTCAGATTCCAGATTTTCTAATAGTTGTATCTCAGCCAAATCTTTTCCTATCCTAACCATACATCAATGATTTTGTGGTACAGAGTCACATTTGTGATTTGCAGTTTTCTACATAAAATCATCCTACATCACATTCTGTGAAAATACAACCTTGATACAGGGCCGACACCACGGGGGCGTCACCGGCACTATCCCACCCCCTCAGATCACCAGATCATGTTGAATGGGATTTGAATGATAAAATGTGCTATTTAAAAATCAATTTTGCCTAGTGTATTGTCTTCCTTGAGTGAATAATAAGATAAAATAGCAATATTTTAGTTAAGGGCGGTCTATGAGGCAAGGTTGAATTCTGATTGGTCGCTTGACTAAGCGTGTAACATTATGTAAAATTTCTTGCACTACGGAAAGCAAACACGAAGGCTACGAAGATTACATAATTTTTTAGGTTATATATTGCATTAACTAATTGGACATTTGAAAATGAATTAAAACAAGAAATGACAGCAACTGCCACTAACTTACCTCTGGGTCTGAGCTCCAAATAAGCGGTGTTGTGCTAAAATGTATGTGTGCGGTTTTTTTTTGTAGTTGTATATAATAAGATAGCTCAGAGCTCTGTACGTTTCACACGATCTATATATTATAGATCCTTTTATGCCTTTATTTTGGATAGTGTTGAGAGAGAGTTGACAGGAAATTTTCGGGTGGAGATAGGGGAGCAGGATCGGCAAAGGACCACAGAGAGGAATTGAGCTCGGGTCGCCATGAACGCACTGGCAGTATATGTCGGTGCACTAACCGCAGGGCTAACGCCGCCAACAAGTATGTATTTTTAAGCTGGGAGAATTATATGCATTCATGTGATCGCCCCCTCTCGGTATTTCAGATGCCCCCTCATCAGCGCTTGGCTGGCACCGGCACCGCCTTGACATCTTAAATATTGACTGAGCAAGGTCATGCCAAAGTAAAATGAATAAGTAAAATCAAACTTTTAAGTTCGCAATCTCATAATTAAGCCCTATTCGGGCAGGATTACACTGTTAGACTTAACTGTAATTTCTACAGTTACTTACCACAAAATGCCCAGTAAAATACCATCATTTTCTTTTCTAGTTAATTACTGTAATAAGCATTGCATTATGGGTATTAACATTTCATTAACAGTGATTTACTGTATGTTTTGAATTTGCATTATGAAACATTCTTAAACATAATATTTATTTTCCTCCATCTATTTTCCTATTGGTTGATCGTATCTATTACAAATGTATTTCGGCTTTGTTCTTTCAGATCTTTAGTGTTTTAAACTTTTACAGGCTCACTCTCAGGATGTGCACCATTTGTTCCCCATGGTTTACTAATGATGTCATTAACTGCAACAATCAGAGAACACAGTCATGAAATTCTTGAGCATGCACTCACACAGTAGTTCATGTAAAATCTACCTGTTTGTAACAGTTTTCATGTACAAATTTAAGCAGCTCAATGATTCTGACAAAATCGCCCGCTCACCAACAATAATTGTCAATGATCTTAAAAAGGTAACAGATGTGTCAATGTAAAATTTAAGAGTAGAGCTCATGAAAAAACCTAACAAAAATACAGCTATCAAGGTGACAGGCCTGACAGATAAACAAGGGTGCTTCTTTATATTTCTCATGTGCGCTATTGTTCAGCCACGAAACCGAACACTCTTCTCATCGTCTCACGGTCTCAGCTCGTATATCTTATCATTGAGTCAAGGTTTTTTCATAAATAGTCAACTGGGAATTCAAGTAAATTATTCATGAAGATTTTTGAGCCATCAATCCTCGATGGTTGGACAAACCAAGGCCGCCTCCCTGCCCGTCGGCTTGTTTCAAAGTAGTCGAGGCGCATCAGGTGTAATAGCCAGACGGTGACTGAAGTCTGGTGAGTTTTGAAGGATGAAACCTTGTTGCGGGCGCAGGGTTGAGCGCACCGTTGCCCCGCGCCCCTTCGGAGCGCTCTGGTGCCATCCAATAAAGCCGTCATGGGTTTTGAGCGGTGAGAAAGGCGATTAATGTGATATTGATCATAACATGAATTCAGCGGCAGACTTTGGGTTGGCTGTAATAACTGAGTATTACTTTGTTCCCAAGCGTGTCCTGAAATTCACGTCCAGTCAATATCCCATTAGAGAGGTGTGTTAGTACAGATGTGTGTGTGTGTGTTTGCAAGACACAGAGTATTGGTTGGGAGGAAGCAGTAAAAATCGCATTATAAATCATTTATTAGGTGGACATATGGCTGCCTGTAAAAATCAATGATGATTATTGGTAGCGTATCATCACCCTGTAAACATACACTTAGTATTTTTTTGGAAACCATACACATAATAGTTTACATAAAAATAAAGAAATCAAAGAAAATAGGACTACAAATTTTTAAATATTAATTTATATACTAAATATAAAATGATCCTCACTGGTTGAACAACCTGAGCACCAGGGTCTTTAGCCCTTTGACTCATCTTTTCTCTTTTGTCAACACAATAATAGAGTACCATAGGGATGGTATATTTTTGTAGGCAAAACCTGGAAGTGGGGTTAGCGTTTTAGCATTTCCGATCCCATCCCAGGGTAAGTGATTTTTTTGGGGGGATAAACGTCTTAAATAAGATCTTAGGTTAACATGTTTTATGCTACGACATAAAAAACTCCAATAATCCCACTCGTGACTTTTTAAAGCTTTAAAGTTTCTTTAAAAGGCAGTCGCTAACAAGTTGCTACATGGGACTACAGCTTTTGTTGGGGACTTTAAACGTCACCACGCGCAAAGCAACATGGGCACAATTCCAAAGATTCATCCAGTATTTCCTTATCAGGAAGCGTGTTTTAAATGTGTTTAATTCATCAAAAACTTGATAGTGATGACGTTGATGTTGTTGAGAGAACTGGTGTGGTTCGCCTGAGGTTAGATTTTTATTTCTAGTAAAGCATTTAAACTTCAAAACTCATAAATTGTGTTTACTTGTGAAGATTACCTTTACGGCCTTATGATTTCCGTGATGCGGACAGAATCACGGATTTCAAGCTTAAAGGAAAACACCACCGTTTCCAATATTTTACTATGTTCTTACCTCAACTTAGATGAATTAATACATACCTATCTTTTTTCAATGCGTGCACTTTTAATCTTTGTGCAGAGCTTCTTGAATGTGTTAGCATTTAGCCTGGCCCCATTCATTCCTATGGCTCCAAACAGAAGTTTTATTTTGTGCCACCATACTTACTTGTGTAACTACTCATGTAACAGTCTTTAAATAGGGAAAACATGGAAGTGTTTGTTGGCTTCTAAATTCATCCCTGTTTGGAACCATAGGAATGAATGGGGCTAGGCTAAATGCTAACACATTCATGAGGCGCTGTACAAAGATTAAAAGTGCACGCATTGAAAAAGTCTAAGTTGAGGTAAGAACATTGTAAAATATTGAAAAACTGTGGTGTTTTCCTTTAAAAATGCAATGCGGAATGTCACGGAATGTGGCAAATTTTGGATTTGAAATGTTGGACGTAAAGAAAGGTACGTTTCTCATCATCCATTGCAAACAATGACAAGGGTTGCCTCATCAGCGCAAGCGGGTTTCGTCAAAGCCCGGAACACAGCAGACAAAAAAGGTACAGTATACCTTCCTCCCGCGTCAGTGCTTTATTTACAGGACATTCACAAATTCAGGAAAGATGAAGAAAAGCAGCAGATTCACCACTGCAGTGAATATACTGTATGAGTGTGCGATGGTGGGTTCCCACCCTAGGACACAACGCAACGCTCTTGACATCTATTTACCAGCCTGTATAGCTCGTATATGTTCCTCAGACATGAGGGCTCACAAAGTGCGCACACAGGAGCATCGGCACCGGCAGTCAACACACAGCGTGATCTCACTGAACTAAATTTTCTTTCTTGTTTAAGTGAACAAAAACAGCTGGATGTTTATCAGAATATTGAAACAGTGTAGACTTAAAGCTGTTTTGGGTGACAAGTGACAGGAGCCTGCTGCTTTCTGTGTCAGAAATGTTCATTACACACCAAAAATAAAAAGCACTCACTACTCTTAACTAAACAACTTTTGCAGCTTCACATTTAATTCATACAATGAGGACTTGCAGTGTTTTAATTGTATTTATTGCTAATGTTAAATCATAGATTATTGACTGACAATTTACTAATGTATACAGATGCCTGAAAAGTAAAACAAGATGTATATGCACTCAAAAACGTTCACTTTTGCCAATTTTACTTAAAGGGATAGTTCACCTTAAAATGAAAATTCTGTCATCATTTACTTATCATCATGTTGTTCTAAATCTGTATGAATTTCTTTTTTTCTGATGAACACAAAAGAAGATATTTAGAGAAATTATGGTAAGCACACAGCAGATAGTGACCATTGACTTCCATAGTAAGAAAAATATTATGGAAGTGTGATAAATGTTAAAGAAAATATTTTAATAAATGATGGTAAGCACACAGTTGAAATTCCATCATTTTTTTATTCCTACAAAATGTGTAAGTGTCATAAACTTTTGTCAAAACACAGCTTATCTTTTGCAATAATCCAAAAATCTATGGGAAAAGTGCCAGTGTCCCCTTAACTTCTAGGTTGGCCTATAAAAATACGTAATCCATTCGACACTTGCATTTACAGACTCCTTTACTAATTTAATTATACACTAAATAAAAAATGCTACACTGTAAAAAATTTGCTTTATGCAGCTGGTTGCCAGTAACTTACTGTAGAAGATATTGGGCCCTATCATACACTCAGCGCAATGCAGCGCAATGCGTGACGCAAGTGTCTTTTGCTAGTTTCAAACCGGTGCAGATATTATTTTCACGTTTAGCGCCATGTTGTTAAATAGCAAATGCATTTGCGCCCATTTGTTCTGCTCTGAAAACAAGGTGTGTTCAGGCACATTGTTGTACGTTGCTATTTTGAGGCAACTAAAATAGACTACGCCATTGACCAACTAAAACCTGATCTAAAGTCTAACGTCAATGGCACAATATTGTTTTTGTTATTTAATGAGCGCAATATGCGCCTACAAACGGGACGCCAACCGCGTTTGCTTATCACACAGCAACACACAAACGCGTTTAAATATGAAAAATGAAAGGATTAAAATGTAAAATATTATTATTAAGTCTCTTGGACATAAATGAGGACCGATTATGAGACGCTAGAAGGCGTAAAGAGCTGCTTCACCTACTGTAGCGTGGTAATAATTGCATGTTTTGTTTTATACAATATATCATCTATTTCAAATGTTTGTTTTTTTTAAATGCTACCCCATGCATTTATTGTGTTTGATCACTTTGTACCTGTGGATATGCTGAGATGAAAACCTTTATGCTTTTCAAAACTCTCACGGCTCTGTCCAAGTGCTGAAACATTTCGGAATTGGCTCTCCACACGTTTGTTAATTCTTTATCTCCTGTTACATTTCTGCTGATATGGGTGTATGTAGCATTTTAGTACTGTTAGACATCACTGCTGTATTTGACACAATATCTCATGCTGTCCTTCTTGAGAGATTGTCTGCATGGCTAGGAATCTCTGGTACTATGTTCAAATGGTTTTGGGGAAAAAAATCTTTACCAACACTAGTCCAGTAGGGTGTCCCACAAAGGTCGGTGCTTGGTCCCATCTTATTCAGCATCTATATGCTGCCTCTGGGTGACATCATTCGTAAGTTTGGGTTAGGGTTTCATTGTTATGCTGATGATACGCAGATCTATATCAGCATGCACCCTAATCCAAAAACCTTGCAGTCACAGCCCTTAGCACATCCTTGGATGAGTTAAAAGCCTGGATGCATGACAACTTTCTTAAGCTTAATCAGGCAAAAACAGAACTTCTTTTTGTCGGCACGCCAACATCTTCACTCAAGCCTAACATTTCTGAGTTGATAACTGTCAATGACTTTGCTAACCCATCTTCTCAAGTGTGCAATCTTGGCGTTATTTTCAACCCTGAACTTATGTTCGATATTCATATTAAGAACGTCTCAAAAACTGCCAGATGCAGAGAGGTTTATTCATCCCTTTATTACGTAGAGGGTCAATTATTGCAATGCGCTCTACTTTGGTCTCCCAAATCGGTCCATCAAAAATAACAAAATATACAAAATTCAGCTGCTCGGTTTTTGACACATACAACTACTCGTCAACATATTACTCAAGTACTCTTTGATTTACATTGGCTGCCAATACAAGCACGTATAGAATTCAAAACATTGGTTCTTACATACAAAGCTATTCATGAAACGGCCCCTGCTTACCTTTGCAGTTTGGTCACTGCTCTTATCCCAGCTTGCTCTCTGCGCTCTTCCAGGTCATGCATCCTCCAGCAGCCTCGATATAAATTAAAGTCTATGGGTGGTCGAGCATTCTCAGTCGCAGCACCATGTTTATGGTATGCTCTACCACCGGAAATTAGAGACTCTCCAACATTGGATTGTTTTAAGAAGTATTTAAAGACACACCTTTTTAGAACTGCTTACTGTAATTGAATGTATTTATTTTGCTGTATTTTTAGAACTGTTTTTGTAATTGAAGGTTACTATTTTGGTGTATTCCATTGTATGTTCTCTCTGTATGTTGTAGCGCTTTGAGTCTAAGAAAAGTGCGCTAGAAATAAAATGTATTATTATTATTATTACAAATACATTTTCAGAGTACAAACCTTTTCTTTTTTGAGATTACATTGTGCATTTAGGCTATCTTTCCATTTAAAGGCCTTCTATTTTTACTTCAATGACTGAAAGAAAATGACTTTTAAAAGTTTTAATAACAAAAAATATGAAATATGAAATGAAAACAACGCAATTTTTAACATCAATCTTAAAGTGTGGGTCTTCTTCCTCTGCTTAGTTTTTTAGTGTACAAATTTAGCCATCTAAATAGGAAATCGGCATGGCGCGAGCTCAACTGGCTTTTAAGGGGATGAAAGCTGAGACTCTAATTGGTTTATTGAACGTTACGCCCAAAACACACCCATTACTCATTACGAGAATAGGAACAACCCTTTTAGACCGTGCGTTTGACACACAAAAAATTTCCCGTCATAAAATTAGCAAAAGTGGAATAGGAAATGCACGTTTAGACCATGCGCCGTGCGCTTTAGACAATGCGCATAGATCGTTAAATTAGAGCCCAAAGACTGAAAATGTTTCATGTTCATTTAACTTTTAACAAACTGTTGCCCATTAAATAACTTAAATGTAAAATCTACAATAAGTTACTGCTTACAGTGTATGGACTTAGACAAAGCACTTCTGTTACTTGCTCCCATGCTTATTTAAATGCTTCTATTGTTCTCAAGTCTTTTTAGATTAAAAAGTCTGCTAAATAATTAAATGTAGATAATAGTAATTACCTTGTCCTCCAGGCATCCTTCTACTCCAAAAAACAAATTAAAACATACAAATTATTTTTTATTCCCCTTGCATTGTTCCACAATGATTATTGTTTGGTTTTCACCCGAGTAAGTGGGATTTCTCTGTCCTGTGGATTAATAAAGCATCAAGGCTGTGTCTAAAGACACATCTGCTGCTTGTAGTGCCTTGCTTACATGTGTGATGCGCAAGGCTTTAACAGAATCCAGTTTTGCCTCCCACCTGTTGTCACTCAATAGCTTCAGTGTAATTTCCACAAATTCTTTCTGAATATCCCATCTCTTGACATACGAGGAGAAGATTGCATAACATCTTTGAACAGTGCCAAAGGCATTAAACATTCTCTGTTACAAGATGCTACATCACATAAAATCTGTTTAAGGTTGTGGCCACAACAGGGAATGAATAATACATCTTGGTTTTACTCTACATTGTAAAAAAAAAATGCAGCATAAAAACATCTTGGTTTTGCAAGTCAATTCAACCTCCTATTTTAAGTTTTGGCTTTTGATAAGCTTACATTACTTAAATCAAGTTAAAATAGTTTTCTTAAGTTAAAGTAACATAAAAATATATTTTGATTTGACAAAAATGCTGCATATTTTTTACAATGTAAAATTAAAGCCCCTCATACAGTATTCGAGCCATTGAAACTTGGTCAAAACTTTTTGTTTTGTTTTCCAGTGAGACTTCTCTGCTGCTATCACCTTTTGCATTACACGGCCAATTTTCTTCTTTAACTGCAAGTGAGTTGAACATTCTTTCCATGAAAGGTTAGCGTCTGAATGATGGTGACTTGTTTCATGAAGATGTAGTGCTTTTGAAAGACACTGTGAGTTTTTGTATCCCACCACAAGTCGTTTGTCAGCAATACACTTTGCTTTCTTGAATACAACAACTGGCTTTAGAAAGTGCCTCTTATGGGATATGTTCCATCAGGACATTTCAAAGAGCCTTTCTGTCTAAAAGTGTCAACAATCTGATGGGGTGCAGGCCAATCTGATGGGTCCTCTGAAGTCTTTTCTCTGCTACCTTCTCTCTTGCATCTCTGCATTCTTCTGTCATTTCTTTATCGAAAGGTGTTGCTTTCTATCTATCCTTCCACTAGAAGTCCTGAACTCATAAATGAGGAAAAACTGTTCAATGGTATAACCCCACAATTCGGTACTACCGTAATGGATTATTAACATAAAACACAAGACAAGATGAAAAATATTCCTAAATCATGACTTCTGGTGCACAAAACACTATAAAGTGTAAATCATATTAACTCTTTCCCCGCTATTGATGAGCTATCTCGTCAATTAAGATAAAACATTAAAAAAAAAGGTGTTCCTGATGAGTTTTTATGGTTATCTGTAATACCGCGATTATCTGCTAGATGGCGCACTTACCCAATTTATAAAAAACTGAAGAAAAAAATTATTTATTATTTATGATCTGAATCTGCTCTCTAACAAAATTCCTTGACAAAAATGCAATTATTTCAGCTTTTTGTTAAAAAATATTTTTGAAGACAAATACCCATATTTAAGGGCCCTATTTATTTTAACGATCTAGACGCATTGTCTAAAGCACAAGGTACACGGTCTAAACGGGCGTGTCTGATTCCACTTTCGAAAAGGGTTGTTCCTATTCTCCTAATGAGTAATGTGTGTGTTTTGGGCGTAACGTGCAATAAACCAATGAGAGTCTCAATGCACATCCCCTTTAAAAGCCAGTTGTGCTCCCGCTATGTCGAATCCCTATTTAGAAAGCGGAATTTGTAAAATCTGAAAAAGTAAGTGGAGGAAAAAACCACCGGTTTAAGAAAAATTTAAAAAATTGTGTTTTCATTTTTATTGAAATTGTTATTTTTTTGGATTAAAACTTTTAAAAGCCTTTTTCTTTCAGTCGTAGAAGTACAAATAGCAGGCTTTTAATTGCTGTAAATGTATTGATATCCTACATAATCATAGTAATCTCATAAAATAATTTGCAAATATGCAAGAAAAGGTTTGTACTTTAAAAATACTTTATTTGTAACAAACAAGAGATAAAGAATTTACAAACATGCGGAGAGCTGTTTCAGCACTCGGACAGCGCCATGAGTGCTTTGAAAAGCATTACTTAAAACATTTTCTCATCTCATCATATCCACAGGTATCTTTTACATTTGAATTTTTTATGTTTTCATATTTAAAAGTGTTTTTGTGCTGCTGCGCACCCACGTGTGTGATAAGCAAACCCACGTTGTCGTCCCATTTATAGGCGCATATTACAAATGCGCTCAGTAGCCTCTTATGGAACGGCTGAAATTCCACAAGGGGGTGTATTTGTTCCAGACGTTGCACAATAAACATGACATACGAATATATTCATAATAAATCGTGAATGAAAAGTGAGATTCGAACGAATGTCCGTTAGTGAACTATACAGTATTTATATCGTAATTCGGTCAGAAACGTCAAGATTGTGAGATGAACAAATCGTTTTGGATTAAAAGGCTTGGATATTCCATTTCCTTGAACTTTTGGGGATTTATGAACAATTTGTTTTGGACAATTTCACTGAAGCGGATAAAGAGAAGATTTTGAAGGTAAGTAAATACCCTAAATCGGCGCCGCCCGGTTCAGGTAACTAACAACTACAGTTTTATGACGGCTAAAAATCATATTATGCTTTGTGTGTGCGCTTAATGGAATCCCGAAAGTCTAAGCTTTACAACGATGTGCCGCATGACCATATATTTTGAAGATTTAATGCTTCAAAGTTACAATGATGTAATGCAGCCTCATGTGCAAGGGAGGGGGTGTACCGTGTACGGCACAGTGTTCCTTATCAGATTAAATTACAAAAACATTATTATGCCATTGACTTTAGACTAGGTTTTAGTTGGTCAATGGTGTAGTCTATTTTAGATGACTCAAAATAGCAACGCGCCAACAATGCGCCTGAACACACCTCATTTTCAGACCAGAACGCCCATGGGAGCAAAATTGAGCGCAAATGCATTTGCTATTAAACAACGTGGCGCTAAACGTGAAAATGATCATTGCGCCGTTTTGAAACTAGCATAAGACACTTGCGTCACGAATTACGCCATGTGTATGATAGAGCCCTAAGAGTTTATAAGCAGAAAAAAATATATAGACAGGATGAAATGTTTTGTTTTCTCCATTTTGTTTGTTTGAAAGCAGAGGGTCTGCTCTTTCATTCAATATATTTGTTGTATGTTTATATATTTTCAGAAGAAAATTAGCCTGTAAGGCATTTTGTGAAAATCACAAAAAATGCTGGCGGGCAACTTTTCAAAAAAAGGCTGGCGGGGAATTACTTAAAATGGTGAAAAGGATGCCATTACCCATTTAAAGGGGTAGTTCACCCCAAAAATTACAATTCTTTCATCATTTACTCATTTATTGTTACAAACCGCTATAAATTTCTTTGTTTTGATAAAATTTTTAATTAAATATAATTTAAGTTTGCATGCCAAAACAAAGTTTTGAATAGGTTGTGCCAGAACAAGTTGTATCCAGCAGCGGTAAAATGTTGGTGAGATGGGTAACTGGAGATTTACAAAGGGGACAAATGGTGTGAGATAAACAGCAAGAGCATCTGTAACTTTAACAGCCCAACTGTTTAGTGTTTCAAGATCAACAGTCTTAAACATTATGAGAAGCAGTCTACTCCAACCTCTCTGAAATTACTGGAAATGGTTTGATAGAGTTGCCTTTTGCCTGTTTCAAAGACAACCGATGGCCCAACACCATATTAATTAAAGAGATATCAGTTATTTCTCTGGTGTTCACATTATTTTGCCCACCCCTATTTTAGGGGTGTAATGATACTGAGCCAAAAACCAGCAATACACCACACTCTGTACGTTCCGCAATACTCTCATGATGTACCGAACGCCCCCTCCTATAATCTATAATTTAGCGATAGAGCTTTAATGGCAAGACATATATCACTGTAAAAACGTTGGTTTACCTACGTGGTTGCCTTAAAATGTTGAATTATTCGTTGAAATTTTTTTTCCACAATTTTAAAAGTTTAAATAACTCAAAATGTTAAGGTAAGCAGGTAACTTACTTTTTTAAGTTGAATCAACAAATCATCTTTTTTACACCAATGCTGTTGCTTATTTGAAGGCAAAAGCAAAGACAAATTATGGCACAAAATTATCTTCTCAGTTTGGCAACTTCCCCATCTTAATTTACTCTTTCCCAATACTCCCTACCCCTCGCAAAGGGTTTTATTATTATGAACTCAGCATCTCGCGCTGTAACATCTGGCTGCTCTGCTGTTGTTTCGTCGAGAACCCTGAATCTCCCGAATGCCTGATGGCTTTTTAGGACACATTAGGGAATTCATATTTTATTGTCTAACATGTACCAACACTGAGGGAAGTAAAGCTAATTTAAAATTCAAACATGAATCATAGCTTAAAGAGAAATCTGTACAAGAGGATTTGTTACAAATGTACTGAACAGATGGAAAACTAAAGACGAATTGCCCATATCATTCTGTATTCTTAATTAATATTTGTCATTATCAAAAGCATATGCAAGACGAAACGTTAAAGCTGTGCTATTTACATGAATGCACATTAATGCTACACTGTAAAAAGTGAAAAATTACTTTAATTGGTAACACCTAAAAAATTCTTAAGCAATTTTGTAAAAAAATCACCTTAGATTGTCTTACTTTAAGTGAAACATTTAAATTGACATTTTTTTAATGAAACAAAGTTAAGTAATTTAAAATAGATCCAACTTTCACTTTTTACAGTATATGTAAGTAAGTTTTACTTTTAAGAAAGTAACCATTAAAAACATATTTATAATACCCATGATATGGCTTAAAGCCTTAGTGCAGTTTTCTTTATTGATTTGATTTGCTGTTTTTATTAATATTTTGGTTCACCGAGATGATACATTATAATGACATCACACACCAGGCAACCATCCTTTTGGGTTCTGCAGGCACGCAACTTTTAGTTTTGCATTATGTAATGTAATAATGATTGATACTATTTATTAAAGTTATATCTTGGCTTCTTTAAAATCACCCACAACACCAATTTAATCTCTATTTATGATTAATTTGTTAAACATAATAGCAGCTGATTGTAAAAGTTACTAAGTTATGATTTGCATATATTTTCCCAAAGGCACAATTTGAGCAATAGCAGTGCAGCAACTCAGTCCAGTTATAAGGCGGTAACACTAGACTTTCATCATGCAAATATTTTTCGGACACTGAATATGGGGCAATGGGGAGTGATTCTCGTCTTTTCTTTTCAGTAGGGAAAGTTCACGCGTGACATAACGATTTTCTACTGGTCTCATGTCTGCATGGGATATGAATTTGGAGGTCAGAGTTCCACAAGACTATCCCCAAGATGAAATGGGAAATATCTTGGTTGTGGCTAGAATGGATACAGCAACGGCCAAAATATTTTAAAATCTCGCCATATGAGCTCTGTTTTTATTCTAATCCTACACCCAAACCTAACCCTTAACTCAACATCTCTCAAGGTCAGGCTGTAGCTGTATCCCTTTCAGACAGAACTGCTGTTTTCATCTTAATCCTACCCTCAAACCTAACCCTAAACCCAACATCTCTCAAGAGATAGGCCATAGCTGTATCCCTTCTAGCCAGAACTGTTGTTTTTATCCTAATCCTACCCCCAAACCTAACCCTAAACCCAACATATCTTGAGAGATAGGCCATAGCTGTATCCTTTCTAGCCAGAACAACTGTTTTCATCCTAATTCTACCTCCAAATTTAACCCTAAACCCAACATCTCTCAAGATTTAGCTGTATCCCTTCTAGCCAGAACTGCTGTTTTGATTTTAATCCTACCCCCAAACCTAACCCTTAACCCAACATTTCAAAGGATTTAGGCCATAGCTGTATTCCATCTAGCCAGAACAACTGTTTTCATCCAAATCATACCCCTAAACCTAACCCTTAACCCAACATCTATCAAGATTAGACCTGTATCCCTTCTAGCCAGAACTGCTGTTTTTGTCCTAACCCTAAACCCAACGTTTCACAGTATTTAGGCCGTAGCTGTATCCCATCTAGCCAGAACTCCTGTTTTCATCCTAATTCTACCTTCAAACCTTACCCTAAACCCAACATTTCACAGGATTAAGGCTGTAGCTGTATCCCATCTAGCCAAAACAACTGTTTTCATCCTAAACCCTACATCTCTCAAGAGTTATGCCATAGCTGTATCCCTTCTAGCCAGAACTGCTGTTTTCATCCTACACCCCAAATTTCACAAGATTTAGGCTGTAGCCGTATCCCATTTAGCCAGACAAGTTTCATCCTAATCCTACCCCCAAACCTAACCTTGAACCCAACATCTCTCCAGATTTCGGCCATAGCTACCATTCTAGCCAAAACAAAGTATCTTCCCACAAGCTTGTGGAATGAATGGATTGAAAAGTGCAGTGTGACCACCCCTTTACACCCGCATGATCTGTGAATTTTCATTCTTTGTGGAATATTCTGAATTTGTCCTGATCCACCAATCTGGATGGAAATGCAAAAAAGTCTGATTTACAGTAGCTGAAAATGACCAAAAAGTGCTGAGTGTATGGATGAAGTCTAAAGCCAGCAGTATAGTCTGTTTTTTACGTGAACTGGTCGACGTTCGGCGCATGCGCAGTGCGTCAAAATGCAACGCATGAATTGGACTACATACTACATTTTACTGTACGCACATGCGGGACCTGGTTTAAAAAATCTGGGGGTGCACGTACAGTATGCATGCACTCTTCTGATGACAAAAATTGCGTCAGGCGCACTGAACGTGGACGTTCACTTACACGTAAAAAGATAACTATAGTTCGGCCGATAAAAGTCAAACAGCTCTCCCCGTGTTGCCAAATAATTCCAAAGTGCTGCTGAGTGTTTGTTTTAAAACAGTCATTTAGAGAGACTCTTTAAATGCTTAAATCTTTTAAAAGAGGATTTTGTCAGTGTTTACAGTACACATACAGATGGTTTGTCTAGCTTAAACAGTAAAGCATGGCACTAGCAATGCCAAGAAAGTAGGTTTTATTCCCAGCTGAAAAATATTTACTGTAGCTAAATGCCCGTAAATCACTTTGGATACATTAATTTAATCACAATTGCAATGTGCTGAATCACCTGGTGACAATTCTACTTGGCATCCCAAATGCACATGACTTCCTTTTCAGTATCATTCACTTTAAAAGACATAAATTAACCCTCATACATCATTTGGTTTACTTTTACAATGGATGTTATGTGGTTTTTGGAGCTTCACTATATTGTCTCCCATATTATAGTATTATACAGTATTATAAAATTGTTTACCTTCAGCTGAAGAAAGAAACTCAAATACATCTGGAATGACATGAAAAAAACGCGGCTGGTGTAAATGGGTTTCCACTTACCGTGGGTTTCGATTTAAAATTTTCGATCAAAAAACGATTTTAAATCGAAATCGATCAAAATTAAGTCACAACCTCGAACTTCGAATAAAAAAATGGGATTGTTGATGCTGCACGCCCCATGTCACGTCCGGTTGGATTGCCAAGCGCGGAAAAAAAAACACTCAGAGGTGCCTTTAAAAACATCGGTCCATCAGAACGCGTTTTATATTTTAAACGCGAAGGATGTGTTGCTACAACTCCTTGAAATGCATATCATAAACAGGATTACTACCTAGTGATCTGACTTCGGACAGAGCGCAGCTCTCTGCACGTGCGTGAGAGTGATAAAGGCACCAAGATGCAGCGGGTTATATTTTAAACAAAAGGGATAGTTTGCCTCAGCTCGCATGAAATGCGAAACTGAATGAATACGTAAGGATTACTCATTTAGTTTATGTGGACTTCGGACAGATGCAAGAGCACGTGCACATGAGACAGAGAAAAGCGCAGCTGCTTACCGTGGGTTTACACCAGCCACGTTTGAGGCGTCAAAATCGCGTCTACCGCGTCTAGTTTGCCCCTTGAACAGTTTGAGTGTACTCGCTTCATTCGCCCGTGAAAGCCCCGCATGAAATTCTAGTCATCGAGACATTCACATGGAAATTTGCGTCATGGGAGTGGCTTCTGCAACTCCGCTTGCTTTCTGTAATCACATCACTACTAAAGCAAGCTCCTGATTGGTTAACGCAGTGTGTTTTTTGGCAACGCTCAATTCACGCCATTCGTGCAAACTAGACGCATGAATTAGGCGGAATCGGGTGCCTCATTCACGCCACGAGACCTCCAGAAGCGTGAAAAGCGTCCTCAAATTGACTTAACATTGAAATCACTCGCGCTTGACGCCTCTACCGCGGCTGGTGTAAACGCAGCATTATGACGCGCTGGAATTATTTCAGATGCTAGGAGTCCAAGACGCGCACATTAAGTCCATGTGCGTGCAAGAAGGAATCCTCTCTCTACAAGCTCTCTCGCCAAAAAGTGAAGCCCACAAACCCCCATGCGAGGTAAAGCACGCAATGTGCATGTTAATGCGAAACTATAATAATAATAAATAATAATGGCATAGCATGTCTTTCAAAGAAAATAAATGTAAAAATCAAGAATCGAATCAAACCGTGACCTTAGAATCGGAAATGTAATCGAATCGAGGATTTGGAGAATCGTGACACCCCTACTTAAAACCAGTGATTGATCTAGAATCCGTTTGTAATTGTATAAATTGATATCAAATCATGGCATGCTTGAAGCTTCCCACCGTCTCTTGGTTATGAGAGAAACAAAGGGAGTTTAAAAGAGAGAGTAGAATTGACCAAAGATACCTTCTTAACTTCTTAATCAGCAAGTTTCAGTTCAATCGCCCGCTGTAGATTAGGCTTAAGATTGCTTTGGTGAATTGGGGTATTAGGGTTGGTGCCACTGTCACCCAAATGTCCATCTTTCTCTTCTAAACTTCAATCTAGCAACCTTCACAGACAGTCAGAGATTGGCATCAGGTGAAAATCTCATTAAAAAGAGATGGCATCTGCAGCCCCTGCATTCTCCACCCTATTTCGTTTAACTGCGTTTGAAGTCATCCGAGACTTAGAGGAGGTGCTTTTGTCCAGCTTGGAAAAGTCTCCTTGTTAGGAATGATTTGTCGATTTGGTGACAGCACGGGAATGCGAGCTGGCATTGTTAGTGTGCCGTGATTTTATTGCTGGCGAGAAACTCGGCTGATTCAATAAGCACTGCGGTTGAGTCATTCTTCGCAAAAAACTTTGGCGTACTGTCCACACAAACGAGTAGGGGGGTGGATCAGGGGAAGGGGCTGGGGGTGTAAAGAAAGAGAGAAAACACTTGGGGTACCCAATTAAAGCCTAAAAGATGACTTGTCTGATATCGACACTGACAGTTTCACCATGGTAACGGGTTTCATCGAGCAGTCTCTTTTCTCTCCGTTCGCATCGTCGCCTATGAAAATTTCATGAGACTCGCTACAGTGGGTGTCCACCTGACACCCTGAAGCACAGGTGCGATTAATCTAATGGCATATGCATGCAAAACAACTGCAGTTTGCGACATGGGAAGGAAAACAAGGGTGAAACGAAATCCAAACAAACAGACAACAAAGGTCTTGACGGTTCGCTGTAGGCTCGTCGTAGTTGTTAGTATAAGTACGAGCTTCCCGTGGTTTCGCAACATGAGGCATCATGCAACCTCACATTGGTGCATGGAAATGTAAACCTCAAATATGTCATGCTGAATAACTTAAGTGCAATAACTCATTTTATTGAATTGAATTGACTCATTATTATGCTTACCCAGTATTTACTGTATAAAATAAATTTAGGATTAGCCAATCTGCAGCACCACTGTGTTTTTTTTTAGGATAAATACTGTTGGTTAAACTAGATATCGGTTCTTGGTATTACGTATAGTAAAAAAAATCTAGATGGAGATGCTGTCTGCTCTGCCACTAGCAATATCCTGCACTCCTGGAGTTTCTTTTGTTTTTAAATTGTATTCAAAACACAAATATGCTGAAATGAAAAGACGATTTTTCCCATGCCTAACAAACAGGGACATGCATCAGATTCATGGCGAGCAGGAAAACTATGCATAAGCGTGTTTCGTCGTCGGATTCGTGAGGTAGAATTTCACCTGACACCAAAGAGCTCACCTGCTGGGAAGGGCCCAAAATGTCGTGCTCATTCAGAGACTGATTTTCTCGAAGATGAAATGTTCACTCACACAGAACGAAAGTCTTATTACAGATCACGGAGGCAAGACGGGAGAGAGGGAGGAGGGTGCTGGGGTTTAAGCGGCCGTGGTATGACACACAGAGGAGATATGACTATTTCAGCGGTGCTTTTACGGTAAATGTTCCATTACAGGCAAACAGGGGCACAGATGTTCTGAGTGTAGAAAATGACAGCGAAAGAAAAAAAGCACATCGGATAGATGCTGGGTATGTGTGTATTTTCTTAAAGGAACAGTTCATCCAAAAATAAACCTTTTAACCTTATTTAATATTTTTTCATCTTATGCCATTTCAAATTTATACAAAATGCTGGATTGTTTCAACCGATGACCTCTCTTCAAATATGTGCTCGGAGTATCATGTGTGTTGCTCATCATGTCAAAATATCTGTTTGTTGCCTCATGTGAACCCTGTACATCATGCTTAATTTCAAAATACGAGCCTGCTGCACACGCGTCGAAGGGTTTATGATAAAAGAGACGCTCACGTTCACAAAATACACGCAAGGCACTAACTTAACACTAAACTCTGATTACACATGAGCAGTGTTGGGGTAACGCATTACAAGTAATGTGCATTAAGTAATAATATTACTTTTCTGAAGTAACGAGTAAAGTAACGCATTACTTTTTAAATGTGTACATTAATATTTTAGTTACTTTTTCAAAAAAGTAATACAAGTTACTTTTTTTAGTTTAATTAATTCAATAAAAAAATTATGTACTGAATTAAACTAAACGTAATCACATTATGCATACACGCCTGTGTGGGAAAGGTTTGAGTCAGAAACTGAGATGGCAGGCCAAAGAGCGACATTTTTGTGATGAAATATGCAATTTCTGAATGCAGAACTTTTCAGTCATAAAAACACATGCAAGGCCTAAAAGAGATCAAGCCCTTAGCCAAGAAAAAGTAACGCAAAAGTAATTAAAAAGTAATGTAAGCATTAATTTCCATGAAAAGCCACTAAGTAACGCAATTAGTTACTGTATTTGGGAGTAACTTAATATTGTAAAAGTAACTTTCCCCAACACTGCACATGAGATTAAGGGAGTATCTGGCAAACGTGAACGTCTCTTTTATCGTAAACCCCTTTGAAGCATGGGACATGTATTTTGACATGACACGTGATGCAGATAAGTTGACATGAGGCGCTGAATACATATTTTTTGATATGACGAGCAACACACATGACGGGCTAAATACAGTTGTGACGAGCTTCGCATAGTGAAGAAAAGCACATCGGATACTGTAGATGCTGGGGATGTGTGTATTTTCTTAAAGGAACAGTTTATTTAAAAATAATACCTCTAAACTTATTTAATATTTTTTTATCTTATGGCATTTCAAATTTATACAAAATGCTGGGTTGTTTCAACCAGTGACCTCTCTTCAAAATATGTGTTCGGAGCAGTGCTTTAAGTGGGCCGGAACGCCCCGGTACTCAGTACCGCCACTTCTAAAAATAGCTCTTGAGCGTACCATCACCTCTACGTGCGACCAGAACGTGCTTTTAGCGTACCGGAACGCTCATCTGTTTAAAAATCAGAGGTTTAATTTAATCATTTGGCTGCGCTGCCGCTTTTCAGAGCGCCCTTAATGTACGCTTCCTAATTCGTTCCACCGAGAGCAGAGACTACATTACCCATACACCCTTGCGTTTACAAGTTAAAAGCGCATGCGTCCTTCAGTCAGTGTCAACGTGCTCTGGAGAGGTGTGTGTTTGTGTGTGAAACGCTCAACCATAGCTGATCGGTTAAAATGAAAATACAATGAACACGTAATATGCCCTCCTTGTTTTAGACTCTGAGTAGTAAAAGAACAAGGTAAGAATCAGAGGACTCGCTGACATCCCACCAAGCCAGAATGATAGCTGCAGGTCAGACGCAAGCCTTGTATGTACGTGATAATCTCCGCTGTCGCGGCTTTCAGTTTGGTTCCCCTCGACGCAACTTCGGATTTCCTCAGGCGATGTGCAGAAAACATTCTTGAAATTGTAATATACATTTAGTTTAATTGCTAAACAAAAAGTAAACGAAATTTCAATGAATTTGAACGACGTGCACAGTAGTTTTACCACCCGCAAAATGGAAAACAATGGGACAAAATAAATGACTTTAGAGTTTCAAATGGCCAGTATTTTGTTATTCTTGACCCCATAGACATGGTCTTGGTGTCATTTTAATGTTTTTTCAAGCTTTTTCTATCTGAACCACTAGTTTTAGCATTTAACCATGCTGAACATTTTACTCGCATATCTACCTTTTGCACATTTTATTTATGTTCAAAAACTCTTTCTACAGTAGCTCTTTCTAATGGTATTTTTTCAAAATCCTTTTGCACATTTTATTTATGTTCAGTAGCTATTTCTAGCTCAAGCAAATCCACAAATTTATAAAAGGATTAATTATTTTTTACAAGGTCGTCTGTTGACGGCTAAATATAAAACCCCTTCAATATAGGAGTCGAGTCAGCAAAAAAAAAAATAGAGTACCGGCACCTCTTTTGGGCCACTTAAAGCACTGGTTCGGAGTGTCATGTGTGTTGCTCGTCATGTCATAATATGTGTTTGTTGCATCATGTGAACCATGTGCATCATGCTTCATTTCAAAATACGAGCCTGCTGCACACACGTCAAAGGGTTTATGATAAAAGAGACACTCATGTTCACAAAATACACGCAAGGCACTAACTTAACACTAAACTCTGATTACACATGAGCAGTGTTGGGGGTAACGCATTACAAGTAATGTGCATTATGTAATAATATTACTTTTCTAAAGTAACGAGTAAAGTAACGCATTACTTTTTAAATATACACATTAATATTTGAGTTACTTTTTCAAAAAAGTAATACAAGTTACTTTTTTTAGTTTAATTAATTTGATTAAAAAAATTATGTACTAAATTAAACTAAACGTAGTCACATTATGCATACACGCCTGTGTGGGAAAAGTTTGAGTCAGAAACTGAGATGGCAGGCCAAAGATCGACATTTTTGTGATGAAATATGCAATTTCTGAATGCAGAACTTTTCAGTCATAAAAACACATGCAAGGCCTAAAAGAGATCAAGCCCTTAGCCAAGAAAAAGTAACGCAAAAGTAACTAAAAAGTAAAGTAAGCATTACTTTCCATGAAAAGCAACTAAGTAACGCAATTAGTTACTTTATTTGGGAGTAACTTAATATTGTAATGCAGTACTTTTAAAAGTAACTTTCCCTAACACTGCACATGAGATTAAGGGAGTATCTGGCAAACGTGAGCGTCTCTTTTATCATAAACCCTTTCGAAGCATAGGCCATGTATTTTGACATGACACATGATGCAGATAAGTTGACATGACGCGCCGAATACATATTTTTTGATATGATGAGCCACACACATGTTAAATACAGTTGTGGCGAGCTTCGCATTGTGCGCCCTTGAAAAAGAAGTCACAGGCCACCACTGGTTTCAAACAATGGTTGGCTAAAATATGGACAAACCCCACTCTTTGGGTTATATTAACCTGGACTAGGGGTTGAAACAACCCAGAATAAGTTAATATAAACCCACCATGTGGGTTTGTCAATATTTTACCCAAGCATGGGCTGAAGCCACCCAGCTTTTTTAGTGTAGGTAGTTTTTTAAGCATACTGTACAAATGATAATTTATATAGTTTCTGAACAACCTCAAAGTGATAGTGAAAAGGAAAATTCTGTTATCATTTACTTACCCTTGTGTTGTTTTAAACTTGAGTTTCTTTATTTTGTTAAAACCTGATAGCCTGCGCGAGGGCGTGGGTGTACTGAAGAGCTATTTATTTACATAATTTAAATTACTGTTAGTTTAAATGTACTTACATTAAACAACTATACATCATTAAAAAGTGTTTTGATTTAAGATTTAGTTTTTGACCTTTATTTTAATCTGAGAATCCTAGTAACAGTAATTTCTTCATTTTTGTCAGGCGTTATGAAAATGAAAAAATGGTACATACCTTTAATTTGAAATATAACCCTCAGCCGCACTCATTGATAAAAATACTCTTCCGTGATCGTCATGAAAGCACTCGATAAAACAACATCCATCGGGGCTTTTAATTCAAAGTATGCATATTTGGAGAAATATTACTTCAATTTTATATGTTTACTTCAAATTTTTGCAGGGGGGGTAATATTTCACCCATTTTTATTCCAAACATGGCGATATGAGCAAGCTGGAGTCTGCAGTCATTCACACTCAGTTTGTTTCATTCATACGTGAAGCCGGAGGGCGCTAAAGTCTGAAAGTATCAATATGAAACTTTCATAGAACAAGACGTCAGAGCAGCTCAGCTGTCAGTCAGACGTGAACTTGAACAGTGACGTGCAACGATCGATCGCTGTTTTTATAATAACATGCAAATAAAGATGTTTTGATGTTTTAAAACCATGGAGGCAATAAACACGATTAAGATTATATATGGTTTGTCTGTATTTTTAACGCTATGTCTGGTATTTTCATAACAGTACTGTATATTATAATGCTATGCTAATCGAGCAAAGCTAACAGCATAAATAGCATAAAATTGTTTATTTTCGGTCTTATTTTATGATCCAAAGCCACATCAGATCACGCATGATTGTTTAAGCACACGACTTTTGATGTTATAATGTGAGTTTTATTATAAATGCTTTTATTTGTAGTGTTTTGATGGCATGCTAAGCTAACGTACTAGCTGTTCTGTAAACATCTGCTGTCTGGAGATATGTGTTTCTAGGAATAATTTTGACTGGTAAAGCTTCTTTAAGGTTCTTTTTGTAAGAAAGGAATTTAATAAAAAGAAAGTGAATTGAGACGAAAGGAGGAAATAAAACACTAAATAGAATGTATGAGTAATTATTAATAATAATAATAAAATAAACATTTAGACAGCCATATCCCGGATTAAAAGTTGTTAATGACTCATCCGGATGCTTATTTAATGAGTCTGTTTAAAACCCGGAGCAATAGGACAATAAACTGAAAGGATGTTGTGAGATATAAATAAACAAACATTAGCTTTGCATTTCTGCTGTTTTCTCTAAATAAATTTACATGACATGGGTCTAAAAAACATTTCATAAAATACAGAGTTTTAGAGGTATCATCTTCAGATTTAAAACAGAACATAGTCAGACCTGTGGCTTTATCTGCTTTCTAGATTGCTCCAAGGCCAGTTTCATTTAGATTTTGATAACAATATTTCATACACTGTAAAAAAAAAACCGTAAAATTTACGGTGAAAAACCGGCAGCTGTGGTTGCCAGAAATCCACCGTAAAAAATACGGTAGTAATGTTCTTTGGTTTACGGTATAATAAGGAGTAAACTGTGAAATTAACGGTAAAAACTGGTAGCTATGGCTACAGAAATTTCCTGTTAAAAAAACCGGCAGAAATGTTAATGAAGTTACGGCCTGGAAAAAAATACCGTAAAATTTACGGTGAAAAACTGGCAGCTGTGGTTGCCAGAAATCCACCGTAAAAAAAACGGTAAAAATGTTCTTTGGTTTACGGTATGATAAAGAGTAAACTATTGAATTAACAGTAAAGACTGGTAGCCATGACTGCAGAAATTTACTGTAAAGAAATGGCAGAAATGTTTATCAAGTTATGGCACACTTAAGAATGAACTGTAAAATTTACAGTTAAAAACTTTCAGCTGTGGTTGCATATAGATTGGTAAAAAAAGCAAAGTCTTGTGATTCATAAATTCCAGAATAAAGCAAAACAATTAGATCACTTATACTGGCTACATTTTTATTTAAATACCACAAATTCAGTAAACACAAATTTAGGCATCCATATTTCTTTTCATTAAACAGTTCAAGAGTGCAGAACAAACATTTTGAAATACAAGAAATTTACCAGAAAGCAACATTTAAAAAAACATACACAGAACGTTCTATCATCAGAATGGTTTAACCATGTTAATGAAAAACATGAACACCAAAGGTATACACAACCCATGTATAGAGAGCATACAGATTTTAACTTTTTTATATCAAAAAGTATCTTTCCGTAGGGAAATATAAATTCATAAATTGACAGTACACAAAACAGCATAACCACATAAACCTTAAAATCTCTGAATTTCATTGGCTTTAAACAGATTTAATTTCAGCTACAAATATATTTTCTTTTTTAAAATGACTACAGGCGCATAGTACCATTACATAAGTTTGTAGGATGGAACATTCAACACACAACACAGAAATCTCAAACACAAAGTCTGAGCATCAGCAAGTGACTTAACATTGCGATTAAGTAAACAAATACAAATTTGCAAACTTGTATCCTTAAAGTGAACAGAACACCTGTAAAATGTCTCAAAAAAAAAAAAAATCAAAATACTAATAGCAGAGTCCAACCTTAATCTGCTCTCCATTCATGATCCGCAAGGTCTGCTATGAGTGTAAGGACTCTGGGATTCACTGGGAGCTGTTTTTTGTTTTTTTTCCATTCAACTTTGGTGCCCTTCTCTGGGTTTATGCTAAAGAAGCATCTGGAGAAGAAGGAAAATTGAATGACTTGAATTAGCTACTTAATGGAATCCTGAATTGCATCATTTTAACATTCAACAAGTAACACTGTGAATGAATCCTGCATTTATTTTGATGTAGAGATATACAGTAACTCACCACAGCGAATTCACCCCTCACATTTCAGCAACCATTCTTCTCAAAGGACAATAAAATATTCAAAACTAATTTCTATAGTAGAGCAGTCAATGTGCCTCTTGTATAACAGTTTAGATTTACTGTCCTCTGAAAATAACTAAACATAGTCATTGTTGTCAAAATAGCTGTCAACAAAAGTGAGTACACATTGAGTGATAATAGAGGCATGTAAGTTAACCATGCAAACCCACATGTCCTATTCATCATGTTCATGTGTTTTACTGCGTAACAGGACCATTCAAATGTGTAACTTGTATTAGAGCAGTTAAAATGTATTGCATTCAGTACAATTCTCTCATACTGACCACTGGAAGTTGAACATGGCACCTCATGGCAAAGAACTTTCTGAGGATTTGAGAATTAAAATTGTTGCTCTCCACACAGATGGCAAGAAGATCGTCTACATCCTGAAACTGAGTTACAGTAAAGTAGCAAGTGTCATAATAAGGTTTTCCAAGACGGGTTAGACACAGAGGAGAACTGCCAAAGGGTCGATCAAAGAAGTTGAGTCCTTGTGCTGTGCGTCAGGTGCAGAAGATGGCTTCAAAAACAGATGCATGAGTGCTGCCAATAACGTCGCACACAGCAACAAGTCAGTCACTGTAGCCATTGTCCCAGAAGGAATCCTCTACTGAAGCTGGTTCATAGCTTCAGAAGAGTATTCCGGTAATGAACACAGAAACCGACCTGCAGTGTGCGACGTATAGAGTGACCTTCTGCAACCTCTAAAGCAATGTTGAGAGCACTCAAGGATGTGTTTTTTAAAGGAACAGTATGTAAGAAATTTATATCAACTAATCATAAAATGTCCCTGATATGTCACTAGACATTAAGAAATCATTTTCATTTCAAATACTTATATCACTGACAACAGTGATCTGGCCAGGATATTGTCATTTAATAAAATGGAGTTTCAGCCCTCAACTGATGTTTATGTTGTCATTTTGTATATTGGCCACCAGCTGTGTGATTGCAGTACCAGTTTTAGCCACAAGTTTTGTGATTGCAATACCAGTTTTGGCCACAATCCTACATACTGTTCCTTTAAGCCTGACGCACAGCACAAGGACTTATCTTCTTAAATCGACCCTTGCGAGTCCTGTTCCGAATGGAAACTGTCTTGGAAAACCCTGGTCTGTATGACCCTGGCCACTGTACTATAACTCAGTTTTAGGATGTAACCGATCTCCTTATAGCCTAGGTCAACCTTGTGGAAAGCAACAATTGTAATTCTTAAATCCACAGAGAGTTCCTTGCCATGTTCAACATCCAGTGGTATGACAGAATTGTACTCTACGCACCAAATTTCAACTGCTCTAATACAAGATACACAAAATTGCATGGTCCTGTCAAGCAGTTAAACACATGTACATGATGAAAACAACATGTGGCTTTGCATGGTTAAAGGGATAGTTCAGCCAAAAATTATATTAAACCCATGATTTACTAACCCCCAAGCTGTACGAGACACATATGTCCATCATTTTTCAGACTAACACATTTTCAGTTATTTTAGAAAATGTCTTAGATCTTCCAGTTGTTAACAGTGAAGTTACCCAAACGGCTCTAGGATGATCAACAAAGGTCTTCTGAGGGTAATCTACTCACCCCCAAGCCGCAGCAGAGAACCCTCCGTAAACCGCATACTCTCTCATCTTGAATGCGGCTGGGGCTAAGATGGCAGCGTTACCGGAAGCTAGTTATTTTCATTTATAAAATTTTAAATATGGATATTTCTACAACAACACCGCGGCTTGGGGGTGAGTAAATCATAGGTTTAATATAATTTTTGGCTTAACTATCCTTTTAAACGATATACAATGAATATCGCATAGGGTGTACTCACTTTTGTTGCAGGCTATTTGGACAATAATAAAATAATAATCAAGTTATTTTGAAAGGACAGTAAATCTATACTGCTAAACAGGAACATATTGACTATTCTAAAATATACAAATTTCTAAAGTATTGTCCCTTAAGAAGATATAAATATGGGAATAGCAAACATGCATCATAGACGAATTAAAAACTGCTGGCGAGATGAAATATGCAAGATAAGGTTCATAATATATCCTTTAATTTGTCCAGTACCAAAATCAGAACTTAATAGGTTTTTAAGTCACAAAGAGGACATGAGAAATAAACATTAGATGCTATAAAATGTAATATCTTGGAAAATGGCATTTAGGCTTCAATTTTTAAAGGAACACGCCCACATTTTGGGAATTCAGCTTATTCACCGTAACCCCCAGAGTTAGATAAGTCCATACATACCTTTCTCATCTCCGTGCGTGCTGTAACTCTGTCTGACGTAGCCCCTGCTAGCTTAGCTTAGCACAAAGACTGGAAGTAAATGACTCCAGCTAGCACACTGCTCCCAATAAGTGACAAAATAACGCAAACATTTTCCTATTTATATGTTGTGATTTTTGTAGTCACACCATATATACAAATAACAAGGTCATATGAGACACAGCCATCTTTTAACAGTATATATACCGGGAACTATATTCTCAGGTGAAGCATTGCTACTTGACCAGAGTGATTTGCTCGCAGCGCCCGAGAAGCCCCCTGGTGATGAGCAGAGAGTTCGGTCAGAGTTGTGTGAATCACTCCGCCCAAGTAGCAGTGCTTCGCCTTCTGAGAATAAAGTTCCCAGTATGTATACTGTTAAAAGATGTCTGTGTCTCACATGATCTTGTAATTTGTACACGGTGTGACTATACAAATCACAACACATAAATAAATCACAACACATAAATAGAAAAAAGTTTGCATTATTTTATCAGTTATTGGGAGCAGTATGCTAGCTGGAGCCATTCACTTCCAGACTTTGTGCTAAGCTAAGCTAGCAGGGGCTGGGTCAGACAGAGTTGAGAAAGCTATGTATGGACTTATCTAACTGTGGGGGTTATGGTGAATAAACTTAATTCCCAAAATGTGGGCGTGTTCCTTTAAGAGCTCACATACAGCGCGTTTTAACTGTTTATAATTATAGAAGTGGAAATTATCAAAAGAAAACACTGATAAAAAAATGTAGACCTTGTAATCCATAACTTCAATACCTTGTAAATAATAAATGCAGGATTCATGGAAAGTGTTATCCAACATTCTTTAAAAAAAAAACTTTTTTGAAATGCAGAATTCCGAATGTGCTTAGAATGAGAAAAAACACCAAAGTTTCATTTTTAAATGAACTTTCAAATAAATTAATGTAAAAAATATTTTTGAGCTTACCTTTGCAGGAACTCCAGAGTAGAACCCAGCTCCAAAGGATAATGAATGTTGAAACAGTAGAAGCTGCCAAACATTATGCATATTGCTGAGATGAAAGTAGAAATGTGTGGAGTTGTTATCCTTTGGTCAATGCTCACCATGAACAGCTTTGATGTGTAGCAGGAAGAGCCTAAAGGAAAAAATGTAAAGGTTTTTAGTTGTGACATAATAATACATTTTTAAATTCTAATCTCATTGTTCTGACATTAAGTTCTTTACAGAACTAATCTTTAAAGGAACACACCCACATTTTGGGAATTTAGCTTATTCATTGTAACCCCCAGAGTTAGATAAGTCCATACATACCTCTCTCATCTTCGTGCCTGCTGTAACTCTGTCTTACACAGCTCCCGCTAGCTTAGCATAGCACAAAGTCTGGAAGTGAATGGCTCCAGCTAGCACACTGCTCCCAATAAGTGACAAAATAATGCGAACATTTTCCTATTTATGTGTTGTGATTTGTATAGTCACACCGTGACAAATAACAAGGTGATATGAGACACAGCTATCTTTTAACAGTATACATACTGGGAACTATATTCTCAGGCAAAGCCCCGCCAATTGGGCGGAGTGATTTGCTCGCAGCCGAGCAAATCACTCCGCCCAAGTAGCAGTGCTTCGCCTTCTGAGAATATAGTTCCCAGTATGTATACTGTTAAAAGATGGCTGTGTCTCATATGACCTTGTTACTTGTACACGGTTGTGACTATACAAACCATAACACATAAATAGGAAAATGTTCGCATTATTTTGTCACTTATTGGGAGCAGTGTGCTAGCTGGAGCCATTCACTTCCAGACTTTGTGCTATGCTAAGCTAGGGGGGACTGTGTCAGAGAGTTACAGCAGGCACGAAGATGAGAGAGGTATGTATGGACTTATCTAACTCTGGGGGTTACGGTGAATAAGCTGAATTCCCAAAATGTGGGCGTGTTCCTTTAACTAGGGATGCACCGACTATTCGGCATTTTCGGTGTTTGGCTAAATGAGTAAAAAGGAGCCATACGCTTTATAAATGCAGCAAATATGCCAGCAGTGTGGAAGCATTTTAAAGCGTCAATGAAAGACACAAAAATGTATAGCACTACAAGTTTAAAGGAAAACACCACCATGTTATTACCTCAACTTTTTTCAATGCGTGAACTTCATCTTTGCACAGCGCGTCGTCAATGTGTTAGCATTTAGCCTAGCCCCATTCCTTTAGAAGTCACCAAATACTTCCATGTTTTCCCTATTTAAAGACTGTTACATGAGTAGTCACACAAGTATGGCAACACAAAATACAAAGCGATTTTTTAAGCTGATAAAAAATGACAACTATATTGTATTGCAGAAGAGCACTTCGTTTGCAGCGCTTCGACCTCGGCCCGCAGTAACATCAACAGAGGGGGGAGTTCACAGAAGTGATGATGTTACTGCGCCACAGGTCAAAGTGCTGTAAACTAAGTGCTCTTCCACCATATAATATAGTTCTCATTTTTATCCGCTTAAAAAAAACCCCACATTTTATTTTGTGCCACCATATTTACTCATGTAACATCTTTAAATAGGGAAAACATGGAAGTGTTTGGTGATTTCAAAATTCATTCCTGTTTGGATCCTAAGGAATGAATTGAGCTAGGCTAAATGCTAACACATTCACGACGCGCTGTGCAAAGATGAAGTGCATGCATTGAAAAAGATAGGTATGTATTAATTAGTCTAAGTTGAGGTAAGAACATACTAAAATGTAAAAAAACTGGTGTTTTCCTTTAATTAATCATTTAAAATCCAGACACAACGAACAACAGAGTACAAGAAAAACACAGCAGAAATTCTATAGATATTCATTAAAACTTACCACAGACAACGATGCAGGGTGTTGCTGGTAACTTATCTAGCTGTACATCTTCAACAAGGCAAGACTCTTCAACATAGTGAAACATCATCTCTTCCTTTTCATCGAAGTAGGCAAGCAGGAGCAGTACCAAGTCTTTAATATCTTCAGAACATCCCTCAATTTGTCCCCTCATAACTTCAAGTTTTGCAGCAGCTTGAAGTACTCGTTTCTTCCGTTCTGCACCAACAGTTTTTAGAAAGTTAAGGAGCCGCTTTCCCTTTTTATCCAAGCTGTTGAAGAGCATCTCCTTTAGATCGATTCCTGTTAGCAACTTGAAGTGTACACACATGCCAACCTCTCGAAACAAAAAAGGCCAGGTCTCACAAAGCTGTTGCATGCTTGTTCCATTGTTTATGTCTCTGCGTTGTGTATAGTATGTTGCTTTCAAAAGACTGCTTACTACTTCTGGGTCAGGACTAGCTGTTGTAGACATCATCTTCATTTGTTCTTGTTTATCCAACTGGCTCTCTTTAGTCTCACTGAGTGGCATAAGTTTTAATTCCCAATTCACACAACCATAAGTGTCTTGAACTGCTGCTTTTTTTTCACCAGGAATCTCGTCTGTGTCAGAGTCTTCCGTTCTGTTGCGTTTTCTGATTTTTGGCACATATGATCTCTTTATGTTTTCTACACGATTCTGAAGCTGTTTCACCAGCGAATGATACCCTGAACCAACTATCTCACCCTCAATAACATCCTGCAGGGATGCAGGGTATTTGGCCACCATCTTTTTAGCAATGGTTGTTGAACTTTGTTTACTGGGACCATCACATACCTTCAACATGTCCGAAACCACTATTCTGATCATTTCTCGACGTAATCGAGGACTTAGTCTCTTCTTTTTTTCTAAACAATGAATAATTTCTTCTGGAAGCTTCTGCCATGGAATTTTAAAGTTGTCTGCCCAGTCTAAAGGCACTTTGGAAACCTTGACAAGATGTGATGAAGATGACGAACACGAAGCTAAATGACTGTCACTGTTTTCTGCTGAAGTTGATCCGCAACCAGTGCTTTGTTCTACAAATCAAAGAGGAACCCTTAATTGAACTCTTCTGAAACTAGATTAAGAACACATACATTATAAAATCAAATGTTGAAATGTACTTACGATTCTGGCCCAAGACAGATACCAGTTTCCTAGCCTGAATGTGTCGTAATACTGGAAGGAGATCTGCTTCCTGAACATACTGAAAATCTTCAGGTGTAGTTACCCCAAGTGAATTCAGTGTCTCCACAACTGATGCCAGCACCGAAGATGAAAGATCTGGGAGTACCCGAACAATTGCACTGGTTACATTCCTTTGCTGTGATTCATCCATAACTAAAACAGAAATACATAAATTTAGTGTATTGAAAAAGCATAAATGTGTAGTGTTTAGATACACAAACTGAGAAAGATTATTTGACTTGTATTACTTGGGTTTTAGCATTGGTTATAAATACAATCAAGTGCTATAACAATGCTAGACCTGTAATGCACTAATGTGACACTACACTGTGTTTCAGGGTGACTACCCTACATCCTTGCATCATGTAAGACGTCAGAGGATAAAAGTCAACCAAGTCCTCAATGTTCAAACACTGAACCCTCTCACTGGTGTTTCTTAGCGAGTACAAATGATACTCAGGAAGAAGGTCTGCTATGAACACTTTGGTCAGTAAATCAACTCGCTCGTCTGTGATGAACATGAGCAAAAGTTCACCAAATTCTATGGTTTCATCATTTCTAATGACAACCAGTTGGCCCTTCTTGAATACAGTTCCTTTATACTGTATTTCTACAGAAACCTGTGTTTGTGTTTCACTAAAGCTGAACTGACTGACAGCAGCTTTGACAGTTTCACTGTAAAGCTCAGAACAAAATGGAGAACTCCCTTTCACTTGCAATACTGGGGGACAAGAACCAGATGCCAAGTAGGCCTGAAACAACTGATGCCTCTCTGAAAGGGTGTGACACAAATTCTTAAAATTCTTTATATGTCTGGTACATCTTTTGAAGTAACTATGCTTACTTTCAAATCTCATTGTCCATAACCTTATCAATGGACCAAATTTGAGTATCAGACCTGGATAGTGCCGCAAGTAGTGATGTTTCGGTCTCAGATTTACTTCAGGAAATGCTGCTTTTCTGGACTCCAAGTATTCCTGTATGAGAACATCCAAGTAAGCAACCTGTGACACTGAAATTTTCTGAGCACAGATCAGTTCAACAATCTCCTTTAGCTGAAGTGTTAACTGCCAAACTTCATCTGCAGGATCTAGCACTCTGTCACTAAGTATAACAGGTAGAAGCCTTAAAAAATTCCAATTTTGAATGGCCTGACCTGCCAGCTTAAGCCCATGCGGACTGACCTCACAAGGTTTTGAGAGAGCGTCAGAACCACTATATTTGAACTGACAGATTCGACGGTTAAGAACTGGGTAAGTGAACCACTTTTTCTTAACAAAATACTTGAGGTACAGGACAACATCATAAGACAACACGCCTTCAAAAACATCGTGACCAAGGCAAGGTGGCAAGCCAGGTTGGCACACTTTAAAGTTTTTCAAAGAACTGAAAACTGAACTGAACTTTATGCCTTGAACCTCTGTAACGCCTTCTGTCTGTAACTGTTTAACAGCAGATTCATATCCCTCAACAGTACGTAGTGGACCACATGAATTTGGGTCAACACTCTGAAATTCATCTTTAGTAATTAGACAGTACCTGCAAAAGTACTTGGACTGGCTAAAGTTTTCAGTGAACCCACCAATACAGTGTGATCCCAAGTTATCTCCAGCAATGCAGTAAAGACTGCCTTTAATAACAGACTGGTCTGACAGAGAAATCCCATTTTCCTCAAGATCTTTCAGGTCTGCTACTAGCTGTGAGAAAACACTTTCATGGCCAAAGTCTTTAAAGTCCTTCTCCCTGCACAACATAACCAGCTGCATATGTTCTGTGTTTGACCTAAGATGAGCTGGCAAATTAACGAGAGAGAGATAAACAGCCAAAATTTTGTGTTTCTTGCGTGCAGACCCTAAAGGGTTAACCACCTCAAAAGCATCCTGATAGAGCAGTAGCTGAAGGCTTGGATTGTCTTCAGAGAAATCTCTGCACTTAAGTATTTGGCCATCTGAGCAATCACAAAGAATGTCAGAGTTGTTTTCAGTCAGGTGCATTGAAATGTAATTCTTCCCAATATCTGAATTTAACAAACACCTCAATGTCTCTTTTACAGGAACATAATATGCAAACTGCTCTTTCCGGTTCTCATCTCTACCTAAAAGTATTCTTTTTGGTTCAACATAGCTGAATACTTTTTTAAATGCCTGGCTCCTTGAGTACACTGTTCGCAAAGGTCCCTTGTGACACATAGAAAACAAGTCTGATTCTTTCACTGTAGCAAGGATTTTAGAAATTGTTTCCTCAGGTAGTGACAGGTCATTCTGCAAAAGTGAATGAAGCTTACTAACAGTATATGTTTGTCCCAATTCATGAATATTTTGCATCTCATCTACAATATTTTGTATTGTAGAAGCTGCGAGAAGAAACTGTCCTTGTAATTTCAGATAAAATAAGCTAAGATTTTTTAAAAATAAATCATCAAAATTTTCAAATGAACCCATTTCAACTTCTGACTCACCTGTATTTACATCCAGGTCAGAAGCTGCAGGATATTGCTCAGTTGAAACAGATGTAATCTCTGGTGCAGATTGTCGATGTGAATGATCAATGCTGTTAAAGGAGCAATTCCTGTGCTTCCTAGACATATGGGAAGTAAAAGAAGACTTAATTTGAAAAGTATATTTGCACCCTCTTACTGGACAGTTAACTGCACGACCTTCCTTCATATGGTTCTTTAAATGAGCAACAAGACCAGGCACATCGCTACACTGACGACCACAAAGTGCAACATTGCATATTAAGGCTGTATCAGTTACTCTATGTGCATAGGTGTTATGTCCCCGATAAAAGTGACTCTTAAATGCTTCATATTTGGAAAAAGACTGTTTGCAATCAACAGCTGCACATTTGAAAATTGCATGCGGTTCGTTGCGATGCAGTCTACAGTGCAAGACATAGTCTCTCAAACTGTGCACTGTTAAACTACAAAAGTTGCAAGTGTACATTTTTAAAGCATATTCCAAAGTGATTCACATTGAACTGAACTCTGAGCTCACACTGTCCATTACATTTTAATTTAACCAGTTAACAGTGAAACATTTGCTTACCTGTGCGTGTTGCAGAAAGACCGCCAAACAAACGACACAGAGCAGGCAGTGCAACGTCTTGAGTGCTGACGGGACTGATCGTCAATAGAAAGACAAGACTTTTAATAAAAGAAATAACTTTCATTTAAAATAAAACATACTATGCAACGCAGTGGCACTGACTGGACAACTGAAATGACAATAAAACAAAAAAGCTTTAAAACTTGAAACCAGGGCTTTTACAAATGGTTTAATATGATGCTCTTATTACAATCTCCACTATTATTCCTTTAGCCCCACAAACAGACTGATAACTTATATGGGTCGCAAAATGTTTTAATGACAAAGAAACCAAGCGAATTCCCGAGCGAATTAGTAAACTACTAACAGTTAGGGTGTAACGTTAAGGTTATATAGGCTATTAAAAGGTTAAAATATTAACAACTAGTAGACATCCAGCTGGTTAACGTTACACGTTTATTCTTGACATTTGAAAAATTACATGAAAAAATACCAAACGCTTTAAAACACAACCGCATAACCTTATATACAATAAGACAATTAATACCACAAACTGGGCTTATATGTGCTCACCAAAGAGATTTTGTGTGTTCATTTAATTTACATTTCATGAGTTAACAGCAGCACGTCGCCTTCCTTTCCTGGGTCAGCTAAAAAAACCGCCAACGCATATGGTTTACCTCACAAATATTTTTGCAAGTAACTTAACTCAGAATATAACCATAACTAAAACTGATAACGAAGGCAATTATTATATCTTAAATGTAACAAACTGTGCTTATATGTGCTCACCAAAGAGACGAATAACACTTAAAATCAGAGGAGTAAACAGCAGCACGATGCTTTGCTTGGCTGTGTTCCAGAAAGACCGCCAAACCAACGGGCTCGCGCATATGGTTTACCTCACAAATATTTTTGCAAGTAACTTAACTCAGAATATAACCATAACTAAAACTGATAACGAAGGCAATTATTATATCTTAAATGTAACAAACTGTGCTTATATGTGCTCACCAAAGAGACGAATAACACTTAAAATCAGAGGAGTAAACAGCAGCACGATGCTTTGCTTGGCTGTGTTCCAGAAAGACCGCCAAACCAACGGGCTCGCGCATATGGTTTACCTCACAAATATTTTTGCAAGTAACTTAACTCAGAATATAACCATAACTAAAACTGATAACGAAGGCAATTATTATATCTTAAATGTAACAAACTGTGCTTATATGTGCTCACCAAAGAGACGAATAACACTTAAAATCAGAGGAGTAAACAGCAGCACGATGCTTTTCTTGACTGTGTTCCAGAAAGACCGCGAACCTAATGAGCTATCCTAGGCAACGGCATCGGCAACGGTGCAACGTGGGCGCTGATTGGACAGTTCAAAAATCAATACATTTTATAAAAAAATCCTTCACTTTATACAAAGTCGTTGTACTGAGTGGACAACTAATAAAATGAAGACTGTAGCATAAAGTAAAGCCTTAATTTAACATAACATAAAAATTACAATTTTTAAAAATGTTTTTAATTAATATGATGCAACATAATATAAATGCAATATATTGCATATGAACCCAAAACAATAACATAAAGTATGGATTTTAAAACCTTTTACATATTGCATTTCATATTAATTTCAGAATTTAATGACATTACTGAGGAGTCTAAATCAGGAGGAGTCATTGCAATTAAAATACTTCATTTAATATGTAATATTACATTAAGTATTTTATTATGGGAGAGACTAAAGTTTTTTAAGCTGCCTGATTTATTGTTAAAAAACACAAGTGCATAACATACTGCTAACAGCATACATCAGAAATTTTTGCAATAGGCCTACAGTGATTATCTGTTTATTTTGTTTGTGTGCTATGTTGTTTGGTGGTAAAATAACAGACATTTTACAAAGCAATCAGGTGAAACATATTAAATGTCCTTGTTTTTACATTAACAGCATTACACCGTCAATTTAACGGTAATTTCATGATTTTTTAATTACGTTTTTTTTCCTTCACTATTTTACATTCTTTCACCGTTAAATCCACGGACTTTTTTTACAGTGTACATGTTTGGTGGAGTTAATAAAAAAAAGTATAATTTAAGCTCTCTATAACAACTTTTTTCATTATGACAGTAACTAATTTTCACCTCTTAATAAACTTCCAAGTGTCTGCTTTCAAATGAGACCAAACTTATGCTTTTAGTGCAAAGACTTCATAAACTGTATCTATTTTAGTTTGGCTATGACAGTTTTTGTGGGGAGGTTCAGAAAATGGAAAGAGGGTTAACAGGTTTTAAAGACGATATTTTCAAGTTCAAGTCTGCTTTATTGTTAATTCTTATGTTCAGTACATACATACAGAGAATTGAAATTGCGTTTCTCTCAGACCCTTGGTGCATACAGATAACACAAACAGTAGGGCATTTAATACAGATAATAAAATATTAAATGTATTTGATAAATGTTGGAAACCACATAGCTGATATATTTACACTCTTAGAAAAAGGTACAAATGTGTCACTGGGACCGACTGTACCTTTGAAAAAGGTCCTAATATGTACCATTTTGGTACAAATGTGCTTTTGAGGTAACAATTTGCACCTTTTAAGTACAAAAGTACTTTTTGAAAAAGTTCTGCCGCAGTGACAACTTTTGTACCTTCTTGTAACTTTTTCTGACATGTACTTTTCATGGTATTTGCCTCGTTTGCCTTTGCTAACTGGATATGCAGGTACTGTGAGTTCTGAATGCTCTTCCTAGAGTGCCTCGTGCATGTTCAAATCAATTGGGTGTGCGCATGTGTGGGCAGATCCTGTAGCAACAGGGGTGGTGCCATGGTCGCGAGAGAGAGTGATAGTCGCGCAAGCCAATCATTTGTTTTGTCCCGAATGGAAATAATTAGCTGTGTTTAAAACAGCCGTGAGAGGTCTACAGACACTCGAGTTTTATACTCTCTTTTCAGAGTATTTACATTTTAATTATGTATTGGTATATAAAGACAGTTTAAACAAATTTGTAAAAAAGTTTTTTTTAGATAATTCCTGCCTATCCTGCCTTTAAAAGTACGCATCAGGTTTATTTCAATGCACATATTGTGTTTATGTTAATTTTATGCAATAAAAATTACATTTGCACCATTTTTATGAAAGTTAAGACTGAATGGACCTGAAAATGTCAAATGGTTTAACTGCCAATTGCGCCAAAGAATTAAAATATTTATTATGGATATTTCTAAATGTAAATTTGAATGCGTAATATTTGTCCTGACATATGCTGAAAACAGCTCTGTTTTTTTAAATAATCTTTGACAAATGATGTATAAAAAACATATTACACTAAATTAGATGATTTTATTCCACATTTTTTATGAACATATTTATATTTTAATTTAAATAAATACAACACCAATTGACATAGACCGGTTACATCACATTGACAATTTTGCAATTATCCCCCAAATATTCTTTCAAAATGAAATAAAACCAGAAATTTTAGATTTGGTCCTCAAAAAAGAGAATGTTTGCAAGTAATCTGCAAATTTATTTTGACATTTTAAACCTTTTACATATAATTGAACCATATGGAGTGCGGAAACAAAATAATTAACATCATGTCATTGACCCATAAATAAACCTATGCCCGGTTGTTGTTAACCCAACCATGAGTTAAAACAACCCACCATTAAACCAATCCAGTATTTATTAACCCAACATATGTTCTGTCTAATATTTACCCAGCATTGGGTTGAAAACCCAGCAGAATTTAGAGAAACTGTGTACCATTATTTATCGTATTTTGTATAGAATAAAGAAACTCATACAAGTTTAGAAAAACATGAGGGTGAAAAAATTACAACAGAATTGTCATTTTTGGGTGAAACATCCCTTTAAGATGCTGCCTATTGTGTGTATTGTAGCTAGATGTAACAAATTCAATATTTTTCACAGTTTTTTATTCTCTTTCCCTCTAATCCTTTATAATCCATTCAGTTTCTGTTTCTATCCATCCTGAAAAAGTGATCTATAACTAGTATGTATCTCACTTTTTGATTTCCTCCATTGACTCTGAAATCCATGGGGTTTGACTAGAGAAAAATACTAAGTGACATTTTGATCGCAGAGGCTGGGCTTGACTAATCGATAAATTGCGTGCCAGACTTTTTCTTAAGCCATTAATAATAGAATCTCATTTGAAGCTGTTGCTTAGGCAACCATATGGCAGAGACGAAGGCAGTCGTTTCTCAGCGAGAGAGAGAGAGTGAGCCGAGGTTAAAACCCAGACTGATGACAGTGTCTCTCTTTAGACTGGCTTTTTCATATCATACAGACACGACGGGGCACGGGAAATGTGAGAAAGTCAAACTTGGGTCACATACAAAGATTTCGAAAATCCATTTGAGCTTTTGGTGTTACTATTAAAGTCAGTGGTGAACTAGAGAGCTAAATAATGGATTGTGGGTCTACGGGACACATCACTTTATGCAGTTTGTAATACTTCCATACAAGTTATATTATAAAATCACTGGCAAAATCTCATGGGCATGAATTAGAGAACTGTGTCTGTCTCACACAAACTTTGTGATTAAACTAGTTAGACTGTTAACCCTGTTAAAAAACAATAGACATCACAGAAATTCTATTGGTTCTATTGGTTCTGTGTATTGGTTCTAATGGAATATGGCCAAAAAAACACTGCAGTGTATTGGTCTTTGTTGGTCTATATTGGTTTGAATTGGTTCTATAGGTTCTGTGTATTGGTTCTAATGGAATATGGCCCAAAACACACTACAGTGTAGTGGTTTTAATGGTAAAAGCTAATGGTTACTATTGGTTGTAATGGTTTTATTGTTTTTTCAGCAGGGAATAAACAATGAACGCAACGTCAAACCATTTTGCCGGCAAAATGTCCACCACACTGTTTTTAGATAAAACTGATCTACACGTTTCTGGTTTAGATGTTTTGGTAGAAAATACATGGGCTGCGTCCAAAAGGCAGCAGCCAGCATTCCAAGGCAGGAAGGCATCAAGGCACATCCGAATCAAATGTTTGCTTTACTTCCTGAGATCTCCTGAGATACCTTCATCATCTTGTCCCACAATTCTATGCTTGTGTGTGCATGAGGAATGTGATCGGTAGAGCCTGGTCGAGTTAAAAAAAAAATGGCGGCCAAGAAAGTGGTTGTATCACAAATGAGCTTTTCCATTGCATAGTACCCAACAGTTTGGGTCGGGTCGGGTCAGCTCACCTCACTTTGGCTTGGTTAGCTTTTCCATCGAGTTTAGTAACACTTCGGAGTTGAAGGGATTATAGGCGTGTCGTTATATTTGCACTGACTACTGCTGTGACATCATACAAGTGAGAGCGTCCTTGTACATTCCCATACAGTCATTTTTTTCTCAGTCCGTCACAAAATTAAAATTGACCACCACAAATGACAGGTTTACTTGAGACAGCGCAAGCTAGCATGAAGGTAAAGCTAATCTTTTACATTATAACAATGACGCTGGTAGTGATGATTCTCTCAGACCAATCAGTGATCTACATTGTTTTCGGGTGACGTTTTGGTATCAGCTCGGGTCACTTGGAACCCCAACCGAGGTGGTACTAA
This sequence comes from Misgurnus anguillicaudatus, assembly GCF_027580225.2. Classification (NCBI taxonomy): domain Eukaryota; kingdom Metazoa; phylum Chordata; class Actinopteri; order Cypriniformes; family Cobitidae; genus Misgurnus; species Misgurnus anguillicaudatus. The sequence goes on from NC_073344.2 coordinate 34,198,235, forward strand.
AAAAAAAGTAAGCTGACCGCTACCTAAACCATGAGGTGCTATGAAATGGAAAAGCGCCAAAATGTTGTGTAAATAAAAATATATTTTCACTATTTATTGCACACCTTTTGATTGCACATCTAGTGAGACTTTAGTATCACAGTTTTCAAACATGAGATTAGTAGTTATAAGAAAGACGCTCTCTGTTCATATTTCAAACAGAATTCCATTACGTTGCCTTTGAATTTCCCAGAGCTTCCTTCATGTTGTCGAAGTCATGAGGCAGCTAGGCAACAAGCCTTAAGTTTCGGATGCAGCCCTGGTCTTCGTCCTCTGTCACACTAACAGATGGTAAAGAATGTCACAGCATCTGTTTAATTGATGTAAAGGGATTTAGAGTCACTAGACTAGCAGTTGTTGTAAAGGTATGGATGATTGCATCTTGATGGCTGGATGGAGAAGCATGAAAGATAAAAATTGAGAAAGATACAAATTTAAACAGCAAGGGTGTGATATACAGTACTGATTTGGAGAAGATTGAGCTGTCTGTAGTTTTTAACAGCCACTGTTGTTTGGATGTGGAAAGATCATTTTGGGGTGGTGTTCAGGTCATGCCCAACTGGGAAGAGACACCGGGGCAGACCCAGGAGGTGCTGGAGAGATTACATCTCACAGCTTACCTGAGAATGTCTTGGGGTTTCTCAGAAGAAGCTAGCCAGGAAATAGGCTGCCCTTCTCGGCCTGTTGATTCCACAACCTGGTCCCAAATAATTGAAGCTTGTGTGCTGTGGATGTGTACAACATTGAACTTTTGGGTGATAAGAAATGAACCTAAATGTCCCTCTCAGTTGTCTCTAACATTACAGCAACATTATAGCTTAGAAAAGTCGCCAGCATTACAATATAAAAATTTAGCTCTTAAAGGGACATTCCACTGTTTAAAAAAATATGCAAATTTTCTAGCTCCACTAGAGTTAAACATTTGATTCTTACTGTTTTGGAATCTATTCAGCTGATCTCCGGGTCTGGCGCTACCACTTTTAGCATAGCTTAGCATAATCTATTGAATCTGATTAGACCATTAGCATTGCGCTAAAAAATAACTAAAGAGTTTCGATATTTTACCCATTTAAAACTTGACTCTTCTGTAGTTACATCGTGTACTAAGACCAACAGAAAATGAAAAGTTGTGATTTTCTAGGCAGATATGACTAGGAACTATACTCTCATTCTGGCTTAATAATCAAGGACTTTGCTGCCGTAACATGGCTGCAGCAGGCGCAGTGATATTACGCACTGCCCGAAAATAGTCCTGTTGGTTACTTTCAATAGCAGGGGACTCTTTTCGGGCATTGCGTAATATCATTGCGCCTCCTGTAGCCATGAGGCTGTTTACACTTGGCATTAACATGCGTTTTTGTCGATCGGATCACAAGTGGACGACGTTAATGCCAGGTGTAAACGGTGTTCAAAACGTTTTGAACTCGTCCACTTTCGACCACTTTCAACCACATCCAGAGGTAGTCGAAACCACTTTCGATCGGATCGCTTTGGAGTTGCGGAACACACATGTGGTTAAATGTGTTCGAACAGCCACATGCGACCGCCTTCTCTCAGCCCATTTATCTAATCTGAGGTATTAAACACAAGTTTAACGTCTTTTTTTACTTCTGGCGTGAACATACGGTGAACAGCGCTATTTTTAGCCTTTCATTGATAAAACTAAAGCAGCTGATCTCCGTAGTTTCGTTTTGAAAGCGTGTGAAAGTTGCGCGATCATATTTCATCAATTGCACTGAAAATTCAGAGAAAGCTCTTACGTACACATGTACAAAACTCTGTGCAGCATGTTTACTTGCTAAACAAGCAGCGAACTCCGACATATTAGTTTGCGTCCATATAAACTCATAATTAGTTTGAATGACAGCAGAGAGACTCGCCCACCGTCTCACAGACCACCCCCTCACAGTATTCAGGACAGAAGCGGTCGGAAGTGGACAAAAGAGACGGATTTAAATACCAGGTGTAAACGTAATGTGTCTCTCTCGTCCACTTGTGATCCGATCTATGAAAACACATCTTAATACCAAGTGTAAACAGCCCCCATGTTACAGCAGCAAAGTCATTCATTATTACGCCAGAATGAGAGTATAGAATATTCATATCTCAAACTTAAAGAGCACCAATAGTCCGATTCATGATTTTACATTTTCTTTGGTGTGTATGTGTGTATTAGTACGTTAATGATATGGAACATCGTTTACAAACCCCAAAGTAAACGATGATTCCAACGTAAGTCTCTTTTCTTGGACTACAACAAACACACAGATTGTAGGCAACCGTTTACTTCTGGCGTTTGGATTACTTTTGTAAAGAATGAATGTACTCTTTTTTTGGGTTTAAAGTCAAAAGTGGTTTACTGATCCCTACCATTATAAAAGCTTGAAAAGCAAGAACATTTACTAAAATACTCCAAATGTGTTTGTCTGAAAGATGATGGACATGTGTATTTCGGATTGCTCCAGGGGGAGTAAATCGAATCATGCACAACCACCACACACTGTACAAAGACTGACTCACAAATACAGTATGTGTAGCTAGTAGGCTGAGATACACACCGAGACCTCTGTTGTCAGAAAAGCAGAAGATCAAAAATACAGCGACTTCAAAGTAGCAGGACCTATCGTCTAAGGAGGTTGTTAAAAATCTGTCATAATGACTGCGGTGTTTTGTAGACTCTCCTGCACTCTCGGTTCAACGCGGGTCCACTGAGGGAAGTGGATCAGCATTTCTTTTGCTCTTTTGTCTCCAGTGTTCTTTGACAGATCGTGAGATCCTTTGGTCTGAGTTTGCAAAGTTTTTTTTTTTTTGCCAAATGCACTGCAGAAAATCTTCAAGACTCTTTTGATGGCCGGAGGCAACGCGGCTGTGCTATTTTTAACTTTTCATTGATTTTGAGGAGGCGTACAGCTTCTTAAAATGTTCCAGAGTGTGACACATGTCAATATTTTAAAAAAGTATCACTTGAAAACATGATATTTGACCAATTTTCCAGTTCAGAGATTTAAAAGAGTTTAAGATTTAGTCCAGATTTGTGCTTATTACTGCTTTTTGCATAAAATTATCCTGCGAAATGTAAAGAACATGAAAATATGTGAATTTATTACCTTGATATCTTTAAAAGGAACACTCCACTTTTTTTAAAATATGCTAATTTTTCAGCTCCCCTAGAGTGAAACATTTGATTTTTACCGTTTTGGAATCCATTCAGCTAATCTCTGGGTCTGGGGTTACCACTTTTAGCATAGCTTAGCACAATAAATTGAATCTGATTAGTCCATTAGCATTACGCTCAAAAATAACCAAAATATTTTGATATTTTTCCTATTTAAAACTTGATTCTTCTGTAGTGACATCGTGTACTAAAACCGACGGAAAATTAAAAGTTGCGATTTTCAAGGCAGATATGGCTAGGAACTATACTCTCATTCTGGTGTAATAATCAAGGACTTTGCTGCCGTAACATGGCTGCAGCAGGCATAGTGATATTACCTAGTGGCCGAAAGTAGTCCCCTTCGTAACTTTTAATAGCAGGGGACTATTTTCAGGCACTGCGTAATTTCATTGCAGAAGTTTTAAATAGGAAAAATATCCAAACTCTTTGGTCATTTTTGAGCACGATGCTAATGGTCTAATCAGATTTAATGGATTGTGCTAAGCTATGCTAAAAGTGGTACCGCCAGACCCGGAGATCAGCTGAATGGATTCCAAAATGGTAAGAATCAAATGTTTAACTCTAGGGGAGCTGGAAAATGATCATATTTTCAAAAAAAGTGGAGTGTCCCTTTAAACATTGATTGAGTAAGGTCATGTCAAAGATTGAAATCAAACTTTGATGCTTCTCTTATCTCATCATTAGATTATAAGATTATGAGATCTAGATTTCACCAATAGGCGTTTCGCTCACATACTGTATAAAACATGGTCCATGACATCACCTGTAGGTTTCTGAAGAGCATTTTTGAAGCCCAAAGTGGGCGGAGTCGGCCTGCCGCCATATTGGCAATGTGTAAGTGTCACTCCCAGAAAAAACAAAAATGGGCAAAGAGGTGGAATATGGTGGAGCTGGGGTGCCTGGTTGCTGAAACCACACCCGACTAGCTGGTAACTGCCGGTAGTAACAGCAGCAACAATCCACGCCCTTGGTTGAGTGGCCACCCCCTTAATTATGCAGAACTTTGAATTTAATATAATTCAAACAGATGAGTTACAAAAAAGTACCCCCTAACAGCTGTCATGAAAGGCAAAATGAGCTATATATACCAAAACCACTTTTTGTACCAGGCTGTAAAAAAAATTATTCTGTAAAGTTGGGAATTTTAAGATGGGGTCTATGGGATTGACTCTTTTTTCGATCCTGTGTTTGGGCCAGTTTAGGTCACTTTCATGTTTGATTCATGAGAGACCGGAAGGTAGCCCCTTGGTGTCGAGTTCATTGCATTGATGCAAACATGTCTGTGTATTACGTAAAATAAAATAAAATAAAAATCAATGACATTCTTCAATCCATCATGGGAGGAGTTTATGTTTTCATCAATGATTGTTTAATTCAGTGTATAAGGTGATACAATGAAGTATTTCGTCTTAAATCAATAACAGTAAGGGACTGTAATTTTGAGAAATGCAGAAAAGCACAAACAGATTGCATGTTGTCTTTCTAAAGTAAAAGCAGGCAACTTCAGCAAAACCTCCGACAACATCTTTGCTTGTGTGTCGTGCGATGACAAGATGGTGTTGAATACATACTGCCATTTCTGGCAGGGTGCTTTCACAGAAACGCACCCAGCAAACCCTATTATCTTGGGCATTAAATCACTTTCTAAAAAGTTTGCAAAAGAACTGCACAGTACTGTATGTTCATGTGAAAAATTGTGCAGGTAATTCAATATGACACGTCTCTTGGAAAAATCTGGGCATTAATGGTGTAACCCTGGGTTACTCTAGAGAGATTGTATTTTTTATAAAGTGCAAGTCATTTTGGATTAAAGCATCTGCTAAAGGTAGATAAATTGGTTACTTCACCTGTGTAATGGTATTTCAACAAAACAGTTTTTTTTTTACTTCAAATTCACATCACATCTGGCGTAATATACATTTTATGCAACATCAACAACTGCATTAGACACATTGTGTCAAAAAACTAGGAGCGTCACAATGCACGATAGTCGATCTTCAGTCCATTTCAGTTTTATCTATTAGACACTATCTCACCCCCCCCCCCCCTCTCTCTCTGTTTATGGATCCCGGCGAATTATTTTGCTTTCATCAGGAGAGCTGATCTGTTGGCATGGAAATCAAAATGCAAATGGATGTGAGTGGAGGATGCACTCGATAGAAATTCAAATTGCACAACCAGCAGCTTGTAATCATGAGCAAATTCTCGGCGCGGTGTTGACGTTATTAAATTTTGAGACAGATTAAGGCTTTGTGGGAAGCTTTGTGTAATCCAACGAATCAGCATATTGCTTCAGTTTTGCAGACTCACTCATAAATCCCATTAAATGTGGTTTAAGAGCAACGCCAATCTCAAAAATCAGGTGTGATTTTGTGCAATTAAAGTGTGAGTTTACGAACTTCAATTTCGCGCCTCTGTGAGATTTTAAAGAACACCAATGGTCCGGTTCACGATTTTACATTTCATTTGGTGTGTAAATGTGTATTAGTACATGGGAACGATATGCAAAAGGGTACAAATCGCAAAGTAAACAATGATGCGAGTTATCGTCTCCAACGTAAATAACTTTTCTTGGATTACAACAAACACACGGATTGTAGGCAACAGTTTACTTCCTAGGATTGGTGATGTAGACAAGACCGACATTATCATAATCCCTCCCGCTTGGACTCACAGCCTGTAAATTAACTCCTCTTAGCATTGCATTGTGACCAAATCTTTTAAACATGGTAAGGAGCAGAGGCGTCATGCCCATTCAAACTAAGGGGGCACGTGCCCCCTTGGTTTTTTTGAGCCAATGGATTTTGCATCCAACCTCAAAATCAAATAAGCGTCCATTAATCTGTTATTTGATTTTTAATCTATTTAATATGCACACTATTATACATTCTGTGCTGCATCTTTGTCACTTTTCGGAGATTTTCGCCGTTTTGATAGCGTTTTGATCATGTTACATTACTTTTATTCTGGCGGCAGCTGGCGCTGCACTCAACGCAGTCGCAGACGTCATCAGCGTCTGGGCGCGCTCACGAGCTCTCTGTTGTTGCTGGCTTGCTGCTGCATTTGGCTATCTGAGGAATTAAAACGTGTTAGAAACGCTCACAACATTTCCAAACCCCAGTACGGTAATGTGCAGTTAACCTCCTCTGTGTAGAAAATGTATGGTTTTAAATGTGACCGTCTCAACGTTATATTAGTAGAGATTCATCTTCTTGGCACAACGCCAAAGTTCGCCAGAGTTCACGCGGGCGCGGAATCTCACATGCTCACATATGAAGTAAAATTTAATGCAAAAATCCGTTCCTCTAATAATTTTATCTAAACATATATTTTTTTAAATCATTATTGAACATTAAAATCAATCACGTGGCTATAGCTTATGTCATTTTCGTTGTTTATATACTTTATGGATTTAAAATTACATTAATTTTAGTTGTTGTGTTGTTGTGCAAAATGCATGAATGACACAATTAAACAAGTCATTAAACAAAACGTAAATAAACAAAACATGCCGTTTCAGATGTAAATATGATGCAAATGTGTCATTATTCCGATTGAATCGTATTTGATATTAAAGTTAGTCATGACTTTTATTTTGGAGGTTTTTGCATGAAAGCAGGGGTTTTCAGATAGTTAGAAATGTAAGTGCCATGGAAAAGACTGAAAGCTCTATAATATTTCGTTTGATGTCTGTGTATGCACAAATTTCTGTTAGCTGTTGACACTGTGCCCCCTTAAAAAAAATTGGTGCATGACGCCCCTGGTAAGGAGTGTCAGAGGTATTCAGGCCAATCACAACGTACAGATTAGCTGGCCAATCAGGGACACAGAGCTTTCAAATCCGTGTGTTTCAGGAAGAGAGGAAAAATGTACAGTATGTGAAAAATAATTTGTTAATATAAACCACGCAACACATTGTATTATACCAAATACACAAAATAACATTGTTTTTTAGCAATGAAATAGGTGCCCTTTAAGAAACATTATGCATGAAGATGTCATTTTTGAAACTTACCCTTAAAAAGAGTCACACAAAAAAAATCACTGCTGTAGCTGAGTTTACCATCCAAGGTAACAGTTTGGCCTCTTGTTCTCAAAAACTTGCTTTAAAGATCAAAATAAAGTTGTCTTGCCTTTTTAAAGGGTAAGCTTCGAGGTCACTTCATTTTGTTCCAGTTTTGTTCGCTTTTAGCTGTACTGGCCGTCAGGTCAGAGCACTTTTACTTAGTTTTTCATGTCCTATCTCGGTGCAGCATAGTTCATACTGTATGTTTGACTCGATCTTTAGGGAGATGGTGAGGAGGTGGTGAAAAGAAAGAGGTATAGGAAATGCAATCTTTGGTTTTCACTGACCTTTGATCTCTATGATCAGTGCATACCTGTGTTGAACCGTCTCACAGCTCCGAAAAGGGCAAGGTCACCGAACAGGTCGATTTTATTGAAGAAACTGTTTGGATAGAGCGCCGATTATAACCTTCAATTTCCTGAATGCTGTTATGACAGCTCAAGGGCGTAGTTTATTCCAGACGTTTATGTTTTTCGGGACGAAACCAGAATTTGGCACAAAACTCTTCAGAATATAAGTGCTGTAATTGAAAACGTCCTATAAATCGCCCGTCACTTGTATGCTCGTTTATTAAACATTTTTCACAGAATATTTTGAAAAGTTTTTCACAGAATAACATGCAGACAAAAATGCCGTTTCTGCATGGGTACTGCTTAAAGAAGCCCAACCTGCCCACACAGATGCTAATGTTTATTGGGACATCAGGTGGCTTTGTGCTTGGATATCTGATGTCCTGATTGTAAAAGTTGTGCAGAGATAAATGCATTTTCAAATCAAAGGAAACTACTGCAAAAAGACATCTTTATAACATCAGTCCTATACAAAGATGATTTGTGGAGAGTTGAAATCTGTCAAAAATGACACCTCATCACCGATGCATTGAAGCCGTAACTCTATCACAGGCTTCTGTTTTCTTTCTGTTTCTGAATCCAAGATCGAGGATATCAAGTCAGTCAGTCAGTCAAGCATAATGCATCATGCATTATATACAGAGCCACTCTGTGATTGCATCTGTGGTATACAAAACCTAAGGAACATTTTTTAAAGTAAAATTTTAGGGGTACAATGTATTATGTTTGGTATACCTGTAAAGGTACAAAACAAAAACTTACCACCCAGCGACAGAAAAGGTGCAGTTTTGACAATGTATAGATAGAAAATGGCAAAAATGGGCAAAAAAAATACATTAAAAATTATATTAAAGTGATAGTTTAATTTTTTTATTATTATTTACTCAAACTCATTAAGTGATCTTTTCTTCCAATAGGCAGAGGCGGACACTACTTAAGTATTTTTACTTTCTACATAAAAGTACATTTTCAAGTATTCATATTTTATTAGTGTTTTTCTCTGGAAAACATACATTTCATAATTTCCAGTTTTTGGTTTCTATTTAATTTTTAAGTACATTAAACATCTAGTATTTTTTATTTTACTTAAGTAAAATGTACTTTTGTACTTTTCCTCAAGAAAGGAAAGTACACCATTTTAATGTAATTAGGTATTAAATCAATTTTAATATACAATATAAAAGGAATACAGAGTATGATTTTATGCTTTAGAATGTAATGAACATTTTTTAGTGAAGTAAAGTAAATTTTTTCCCAAGACAAACACTCTGATAAAGCACAGATGCTTGGAAAATTTACTCAAAGTATTTAAGTAGTGTCCGCCTCTGCCAATAGGAAAAGTGTTGAATGTAGTGGTTGTTTTTGTCTGGACAATAACTATGCTTTAACTAGAATAGCAAAGCATCATTAAAGTTTTAATGTGTGTATCAAAAGCTTTCTGAAGGCATATGATAAAACAGTGTGAGAAACAGATAGGAATTGATTTTATTAATCACTGATAATCTTCGCCTCCAGTGAACTTAAGACTGGAGAACAGCTGCGGCTGAATCACTGAGTCATTAAGTTCGATCTGCGGGTGAATTATTTAGGCAGGATCAACCGATTTATTGCTAATAAGAATGATTCATTCATGCTTTCAATGTGTTTTCTTTTTAAGATTCACTCCATATGCATTGTGACTGCATTTAAAGAAAAAACAGAGCATCATTATTTCCAATATCTAATTTGTTTTATGAATAAAGGTAACACTTTACAGTAAGTGCTGGCAGGCCCGGGGTGGGTAATCGGGAGAAACTGGAGAATTCCCGGTGGGCCGCTACACTTTTGGGCCGGGGAAGTTTTTTTTACATTTGTCACATTATAGTCAATTTATCTTCTCTTAAATAACACTACACACGTTCTCCATTCTGACACCGCAGCCTCTGCATGAGTTGTACCCAGGGGCGGCCCATCCAACAGGCAATACAGGCGATTGCCTGAGGCCCCGCAGCCAAACGAGGGCCCTCCATGCATAAACATTATTTTGTCAATGCACAAACCTCATAGACTAAGCATAGCTAATTTGCATAATGTTAATGACACGATGGAGCTTGCGAAGGTGTGTCTCAGTGTGCATGCTTTGAAATGAAACGTTTTGGATTATGGGCAATGTAGTATCGTATAACAACGCAATGTTTACGTTACCTCTTTTTAATAAAGATAAAAACAAGACTAAATTTTAGTGAGGTTGTGGTTGTTTGGCAAACTATGGCACTAAAATGATACTTTTTATGAGCTGAAGAGAAAAAGAGAAAAGCAGAAAAAGAAAAGCAATCACAAGGTAAAGGTATTTTCTGCATTACATTGTTTAATGCCTATGCTAATTTAAAAACATTAAAAAATGTCCATCACCCTTTCTAAATTAACCCACATGAAAAAAGACTATTTTACTATATAATTTACTGAAGTAAACTGTATAGTAAAATTCTTAGATATTAAAAATATACTATAGTAGGGTTCAAAATCACCCTATAGTAATTATTTTGTATTAATATCCATGAAATTTGTATTGATACATACAGTACTGTAGTTCTGTTGCACTAACAACATTGGTTAATATGTTGCACTTAATAAAAACTTCTAAACTTAAATATATACATTTTCATTTTTGTCTGTTTTAATTTCACTTGTCAAATTGCATTGCTATGAAATTTTTTACAACAGTGGGGTCCATTTTCAGGGTCTCGCCTAGGGCCCCATAACCCCAAGGGCCGGCCCTGGTTGTACCATGTGAGGGAGTTCTTCCTCTCCCATAGAGTTGGTTCGATCCATAGCCCACCTTTTCTAAAACTTTTCTCAGGTAGGCTACTGCTGGCGCCTAACGATAGCTGGGCCGGTCCTATACGTAACAGTACGCGTTTCAAGGAGGATGCGTGGGAGAAAGAGGCCAGGAGGGGCTGAATAAGCCAGGTTAAAGAAACGAAAGGCATAAGAGGAGGACGCTGCCAAATGTGTCAAGCTTACTGATTTATTTTTAAGAGGACAAACACAAGTGGCAACAAAAAGAAAGATAATGATTAGTGGTAAAGAGAGATAATGATTTAGCAGCTTAATTATTCAGCTAATACCGTTGTCAACCTATTCACAAGCAAAATATAAAATTTAATAAAAATATTAGTCTTTTGCGTATCAGCCAATACATGGCGATTCATAGACTTTGCAAATATTATGCAGTTTAATATTGATAACAAAACTCAAGCTTGATCTGTGTATGCAGTAAAATAACTTTTTATAATTATTTTATTTTAATTACTAATTATTTTTTGTAGTGAATAAGTATATTATTATTTAATTATTATTTAACCTTTACATTATTTGTTGAACCATGGTATTAGCAGCCAGTCGATGAATTGCAATTTAAGTCACTTCCGTATTGGCTTCATCAGAGAGATCGGCAGACTACCCCTCGGTTTGAACCCTGGAAACACACAATGTATACCTTTTAAAATGTATACCTTTTTAATGCACTGTAAGTCGTTTTGGATAAAAGCGTCTTCCAAATGCATAAATTGGAAATGTTAAGTAAAATATGGACAAACCTAACCATGAGTTAAATTAACATGCAAATGTTCATATTTGACCCAACCTTGGGTTGAAACGACCTAGCATATTAAGTTAATGCAACTAAGAATAGCTTTATTTGAACCCAGCAGTTCGAGTTTGTCCATATTTTACTCAACCATGGGTGGAAATAACCACATTCTTTTGAGGGTGGTCTGAAATTAAATAGGTTTATAAGATCATTTCCACACACTAAAACAATCAATGGGATTGGGTCAAAAGGGGACAAACCCAGCCAGTGGGTTAAATTATTCCAGAACAAATCTAAAACAAATATCTGCCCATTACATCAATATAGATACAATTTTCATCACCTCCTTTTTAGTCTTTTAAATCTTGACACAACTCCAGTTCAGCATGTTCCTCTCTTATGTTTTAAATGGGATGATTTAAAGGCGGAGTCCACGATGTTTGAAAAATGGTTTGGAGAAGGAGACGGGCCGACTACCAAAACACACTTATAGCCAATCAAATCAAATCAAATGCCGGTTTGCGTATGTGTGGGGCGGGTCTATCAACAGAAGGTCCAGATTCTATTGGGGTAGGGGCGTGTTTGTTTAGGTGATTTCAAATATCAACATTGGCTTTCAAACATCATGGACTCCGCCTTTAAATCAGCAATCATATGGTGTTCCTGGTGTGATTTGCTCCAAAAGCAGCCATGTGTTACAGAGGCTCAATTGACCTTATTGTAATAACTCTTCTGGGAAACATTGGAGATGCTTTAAAGTTTATTCATCTTCAGAAGTGACACATGACGGAGCAAAAGGCAAGAAAAAGGTCCTTGATTCTCCATTAGGTGTGTGTGGTGCTGGCCGGTCTCAGTATGTGTAATCAGGCAAGCTTCATTATGTTTTAGGGAAGATGGCATATTTCATCTGAATAAATGACTGATGAATGTGTGATTATAGTGTCTGGATAAAGAGGAATTGATTGCATCTTCAGGTTGTTACAAGGGAAAAAACGGGTAATCATATACATTATATATTGTTTTTCATTTTTGTTGTTCACTTGATTATACAATATCCCTTTATTTATGCAGTGTTAGTGCAGATATACGGATGATTATATAATTGCATATACATTTGGTGTCCAAAATCATAATTTTTTCTCTGCTTTTTAAAAATTGTTATATATTTAATTATTTTAACTTGCCTTAACATGCCTTCCAAAAAAATGTCTTCTTTAAATTATATAAACATACAATATATCACATGAAAGAACTCTGCTTTCAAACAAACAAAAAAACTTTCATCCTATCTTCATTTTGTTCTCTTTTTATCACCTGTCAAATATGGGTAGGTTTCTTCAAAAATACCAAATTTTGAGTAAAAAGCTGAGATAATTGTATTTTTGTAAAGGAATTTTGTTAGAGATCAGATTCAGAGCGATGATTAAAAATCACGTTCTTCCTGATCCCATTTTAAACCCTAGATCAGTGTTCTTCACTCCCAATCCTGGAGAGCCGGTGTCCTGCAGAGTTTAGCTCCAACCTTAATCAAACACACCTACCTGTGATCTTCTAGTGATCATGAAGACATTGATTAGCTTGCTCAGGTGTGTTTGATTAAGGTTGGAGCTAAACTCTGCAGGACACCGGCTCTCCAGGGCTGGGAGTGAAGAACACTGCCCTAGATAGTGTATAATGTTGCCTTTTATGGGCGGAACGGAAAGGGTGATGATGGACGAGTTTTAATGAAGCACCAGGCCGGTTTCGGCTAACTCCGGGCAACTCAAATCAAGCGCTATCGGGATCAGGTGTGTTTTAGTAAGCGTGGCGGAAAGCCGGAAGCCGAAGCCGTGAGTACGATGAGTGTCTGAGTAAGAGAAGCCAATGTCGAATGAAGCGTAACCTTCAAAGAAGGAGTCAGAAAGCCACGTTGATCCGGCGTTCGCGAAGAAGCGAAGCGGAGAAAGTACAAAACCCATCCAAAGCCTGTATACCTGTATACCTCCCTGTACGCCCAAAGCCAAGACCCCAGTGTACTCACCTGTATACTTACCGTTATGCCCAAAGCCAAGAGTCCAGTGTACTCTTCTGTATACCTCCCTGTACGCCCAAAGCCAAGACCCCAGTGTACTCGCCTGGATACTTACCTGTATCCCGACCTGAATGCCCCTCCCCTGTGTGTGCCCAAGAGGTGAAGGCTAAAGGACTGGAGATTTGTTTTAAGTATTTAAATCCCCCTAAGATTGTTTTTAATATTTAATAAAACCTGTTAAATTTTATTTTTCTCGTCTGTCTGGTCATTGGGGTGCAGAGGTGGAAAAAGTAATAAAATATTGTACTCAAGTAAAAGTAAAGTTACTTTAATAATATTTTACTTAAGTAAAAGTAAAGTTACTTGTCTAATAATCTACTCAAGTAAAAGTAAAATGTAAGTCATTTTAACTTTACTCAGAGTAAAAGTTACTTTTTTTTACAGTGGGAAGAGGTGGAGGATTCTAGTATAGTTCAAAAACGACAAGGGAATATACATCTCAAACTAGTTGTTTTTAACTGTAGGAACATCTTTACAATTAAAGTGCAATAAAAAAAGTAAATAAAATAAAAAGCTTTTTTAAAGTAAGAAATATTTATGGAATTGTTTAATGATTTTTACATGTGAGTTATGCACTTTTGAAGGTGGTCAGCAGCTTGTAAATACAATCACTATAGTAAGGTTGTAATTGATGTATTGCTGGTAACATACATTATTTTATTAAACTATATATAGTTTAAATTAGCATATAATGAGATGAGTGTCTATATACATTTGACACATTTATTATCTTCTTACTTCCCTGACCTGGGGACCCGATGACCTTTATTCTCTCTCTCTCTCTCTCTCTCTCTCTCTCTCTCTCTCTCTCTCTCTCTCTCTCTGCAATGTCTAATGACCTGCGCGTTCTCGAGGACGTTTTGAAGTTGTGTTCGACTTGACGCGAAGCTGCTACTCGGAAGATAATGCGCATGGTATTAAAAACGCGTCGTGCAATTTCGTACTTAAGAGCATGAATCCTACCTTTCATAGAAATGAAACACTCGCTTCGCGTCAGTGGAAAGTGGTCGCTTAAATATGACCAGGGGTTTCTTTCATAAGATTTGAACTGAGGCGGGTCTGCATTAGCGCGCGCCGGTCTCGTCCGTCTCCATGGTTCTTTTTGCGCGTTCCCCCGCGGGCCCCGCCCATTTACATCCGTTGTGCGTCTTCATCACCTTGCTTTTTAAAATATTTTTTTACTCAGTAATGGATATGATTTAAAATGTAGCGAAGTACAATACTTTAAATAAAACATACTTAAGTAAAAGTAAAAGTACAGATTTTAAAAACTACTCAAAAAAGTAAAAATACACAAAAAAACTACTCAATTACAGTAACGTGAGTAAATGTAATTCGTTACTTTCCACCTCTGTTGGGGTGTTTTGGGACCTCCTCGGGGTGGAAACAGAAGAAGGAGCGTGACCCGCGACAGGGGCAGTCCGCTCCCACCTGTGACAATAGCATAAATAATACCTGTAAACTAATAAAGCTCCAAGTTCACTGCCAGGCGCTATATTTTCTTTAACAGAATTCGCCTTTTAAAGCCTACAGCAAACGGACGATTTGGACTACAGCCCTCTACTTACTGCTTTAATGACGTCAGTAGAACAGTTTTTTGACTAAACTCCGCCCACAGGAATACATCAGTCGCCAGCTAAGCTAACGGCAAGCTAAGCTGCTATCGAATCACAACACACTAAACAAGCCACACAATCAGAACTCGATACGTATTTCTGAAGGTGGGACTTCATACAACAAGGAAGACATCAGCCTGTTTTTAGGACAGTGAAAACAGCGCTATACAGATAAGTCAATTGTGTGAAAAATACCGCGTTTTTTACACGTGAAACATGAACACATGTTATATTGCACACTGTAAGCACAATCAAAGCTTCAAAAACACAAAAAGAAGTGTTTAAAACATACACAGAGTTTAGTGTTTTTTAAGTTGGGTAAGAGCGCCACCTAGTGGATAATAGCGGAAATATGGATTGCCAGGAAAGCGTTTTCTCTTAATTGACGAGATAACTCGTCAATGGTGGGGGAAGAGTTAATAATAATATTGAAAATCCAGATTTTTAGCTAAGGCCATTTCTACAGAAAATATTATATTGTTATGGCCTGTAACATTTTGTGATCCATGACTACGGCCTTATACACACTGCAAACTTTCGGAAGTGGCAAAAGCGATGATTGACACAGAGCTATAACCATAGCAATGTTCTGCGGTTTTGCATGGTTATCATTCACTGCTTTGACCAACTAATATTACAGCGTTATGTTTTGTAATAAACCTCAGTTTTGGTTTTTGTGCGCAGCTGTGAGCACTGCCTTGCTTTTTGTCTTGCCGAAAAGAGCACTTCTTTTTTGGGCTTACTTTGTGCCGGTCTCAATATTTTGATCTTTGAGGTAAAGCAGTTGGATTTATGTCAGTTTCTCATGGGATATTTCTTGTTCGCTGTTTTTCATGCAAGATCTGGCAACACTAGTAAGTAAACACTTTGTGCTTCTGTGATTTTCTGCACTGCGCAAACAGAAGACATTTTTCCCTTCTAGGCATTTATTTTTTTCAGAAAAGATCTGTCATGTCCATGATGCACGTCAACAAGTAGTTGTAAATGCAGTTGTCACTACCTGCATTTTGCGGGAGTTAATTCGGTAGTAGAATGCAGCTGTCAGTCACGTAAATTATGGTAGTGTGTATAAAACAGGATTAAGCACTAAAAGGTGAAGTGACAACTGCATTTATATGCAGTGTACGAGGCCTATGAGTACCAAGTTATAAAAAATATAACCATTTAAAAAAGCAGAAATATTAAAATGACACCAAATGTAGCTACAATTATATCACCCATATACAGTATGACGCTATGCCTCACAAATATATTATCTTCCAATATATTCGCACACGAAATGGCTATTTGTGAGTATTGTACTCTCTTTTGAATTGCCGCTGTAAGCAATGATTGTGGATTAAAAAAAGTATAAACTCTCCATGGAGGGACCCGGGCGATAAACAAATAATTTCAGCATTCGCTGGCAGATGTTAGCCCGTGTAAACCATTCAAACAAGAGACATAATGTAAAAAGAGTGCAGCGGTGCGCAGCAACAGTCGCTGAGAGGAATTGTACAAGACCCCCCAAAAATAAAAGCAAACTGCTTTGTTCTGGAGCCCACAAGGTGACAGATGTGTGGTTATTCCTCCTGGAGGTGTTATCAAAAGCAGTTTTGGGCAGATTGTGAAAGTCCATCTATTTAATTCCTTTATAATTTGATTGCGTGTGCTTATCATTGAATCTCTCCTATTGAAAGTTAGCATATTATAATTTCAGCACATTAAGTTTTAACATTTACATAGCAGCACCTATTCAGTTTTCAACAATTTGGCACTTGCCATTGTAAGTTATTTTACATGCAAAAAGGATGAACAATCGAAAAAGAGGTCATTTACATATAATGCCATTAAAGGAAAACACCACCGTTTTTCAATATTTTACTATGTTACCTCAACTTAGATGAATTAATACATACCTATCTTTTTTCAATGCATGCACTTAATCTTTGTACAGCGGCTTGTGAATGTGTTAGCATTTAGCGTAGCCCCATTCATTCCTTAGGATCCAAACAGGGATGAATTTAGAAGACAACAAACACTTTCATGCTTTCCTTAGTTAAAGACTGTTACATGAGTAGTTACACGAGTAAGTATGGTGGCACAAAATAAATCTTTAGTTTGGAGCCATAGAAATGAATGGGACTAGGCTAAATGCTAACACATTTAAGAAGCGCTGTACAAAGATTAAAAGTGCATACATTGAAAAAAGATGTATGTATTAATTCATCTAAGTTAAGAGAAGAACACAGTAAAATATTGAAAAACGGTGGTGTTTTCCTTTAAAGCTGCATTAGCAATATACTGTAGCATGTTTAATTTTAAGCATCAAGTTTGGTGCTAGAAACTGTCATAATTTATTACTTTTGACAAAGCTGAAGATGGAACATTCTTAGACCGGTTAAACATCTAAATTTAATACATTTCTTATATATTTGTTGTGCTGTCTGTTATAAATATGTGACCCTGGACCAACGCATAAAACTTGAAGTAGCCTGCTTCAAATCATGAACGTTTCTAAGGATAGATGTGCTGTGCTGTTACCATTATAAACAATATAAATGTATTCCATCTGGATGAATAATATAAAATATTTTTATATGAAAAGCTACAGCTATTGCAATCAATTTAATTATTTTAGAAATTCTTGTTCCATTTGGATACCTTCTACATGATATAGCAGACAGAGGTGTTTTACTGGGGAGGTACTCGGAGTTCTCTGTATTCTTATCATGATGAATTTTGTTTCAGAATTCCCATCATGCCTGACTGCATGATTCAGCCTCAGCATCCTAATCCTGTCGCATTTATGCGTCGCTGTGTCCGGAGTGATAATGTTGTTCGTGCGTGTGTGTAAAGAAAAAGAGACAAAAGGCATGTGTGAACATTGAACATTTGGGACTAGAGTTTAGAGATTTTTATAATATGAATAAAATGTCTGAAACAAAATCATAATTTTATATGAATGGAAATATTTTATTTATTTACATTTATTTATAATTGACACTTTTTTAAATCTATCTTTCACCCCAAATCTATTTCTCCCTGTTCAGTTTTTATGACAGTTTTAAATTTATAATGGACACAAATCCATCAACCCTTACTTTCATGTTGCCAGACTTTTGACCCAACAGGCTGCCTTGCATCTTATTTTGGCCAATAATAGCCACATAAAGGGGCGGATTCATGGAGAGGGCTTAAATACAAATTCTTTTTTCATTTACTCACCCCATGTTGTTCTAAACCTGTATAATTTCTTTGTTCTTATGAACACAAATTAAGATATTTTGAGGAAGGTTTGTACCCAAACCGATCATGAGCCCCATTCACTACCATAGTATTATTTTTTCCTACTTTGGAGTCAGTGGAGCCTCCGATCGGTTTGATTACAAACATTGCCCAAAATATCTTAATTTGTGTTCATCAGAACAAAGAAATTATACAGGTTTGTAACAACAGGAGAGTGAGCAAATGATGACAGAATTTGTATTAGTTTTAGGGAACTATTCCTTATAAGCCACTTTATTACTGTACATGTGAAACGACGGCCAATAAACCGAAAGTCATTTATTCCCTATGGAAAGTTGCAAATGGGCTGCGTGAGGTGACGACCATGTGCGGATGTGTATTTTTTGGATCTGTTTTGAGGGTTGGATCCATAAAAAAATGGAACAATAATACACTGAAAAAATAATACGCTGTATTTACTAAAACATTTTTAAATATAGTGCATAATTTTTGCATCCAATTTTTAAAGTAAGCTTTACATATAATTGCTTAAAATTCCATGTAAAATTTACTCAAAAAAGTGGAAGCAAAATGCACTATATTTTCAAATAAATCCAGCACATTATTTTAAGTCTACTTCCTAGTTAGTTATATTTACTAAAATAATTCAATTAGTTTCACCTTTTTTCCCTTAAATTTGGTTAAAAAAACAAATTTTTTTAATAGAATTTACTAATTTTATTTAGTTAAATTTACTAAGCCACAAAATAATTTTTTATAGTGTATGCTGACCAGGGCCGGTTTTCCCAAAAGCATCGTAAGGCTAGGTAGCAGTGCCGGCGCCAGCCGAGCGCTGATGAGGGGGCGTCTTAAATACCAAAGGGGGCGATCACACAAAATGCATTTAATTCCCCAAGCTAGAAAATACATATAGCTTTGGTACGTCCCTTAAGCTTTAACGTGTTATAAACAAACATCTCTGTAATACAACCACAAAAACTACAGCTATAGTGAGCAACGTACATGATCTGAACACTTTTACTATGTACAACAACAAAAAACCATACCTAACGTTACTTAACAGCACAACACTGCTCATTTGAAGGTAGTTTCTTATTAATCCATTTCGACTGTCCATTGTGAAATTAGTTAATGCAATATAATACCCTGAAATTATGAAATGTTCGTACTTCGTGTTTCCTTTTCGTAGTGTAAATAATTTTTACGTAATGGTGGGAGACAGTGTTTGCAAATGGTTTCTAGAGCAAAAACTGTACAAACGCAACATTTTATCAAAATTTTGGTTCAATTTGATCATTTAACATAGTTTTTTTAACTGCCAAAAGTAATGCACCATAAGCTAGCGATTAAACACCAGCAGATAGAGAACCACAATAGCAAAATGACAATAACTCGTTTACACATTTAGCTATGCTTTAGGATAGGCTATTCAAAAACCTATTTGTTAACTATAAATTCAATGTCTGTTTTTTATCTATTAATATTAATAATAATACACGTATTTTACTTCTGATAAACAGATGTGTGTGTGATCAGTGGCGCCCCCAGGATTGTTTTCATGGGGGGGCACAAAGGGGCCAGTACAAATCTTAGGGTGGCACAATTAAAAAAATTATTATGCCTGAATCTAATGGTCAACAGTTTTCCTTTGCTTTTAATGCTACTTGTATAGTTATTCTTATTTATTACTAGTATATGATTTACTAGAGACAAATAAAAATTGCAAATAATTGAAAGATCAGATGGTGGAATAGTATTAATCTATCAAAGATGAGTATCGACCGATCATCGTTTGATTTGTGTATTTAAAATACATTATTTTATTAAACTATACAATGAGTTATATCCAGTGTTATCCAGTTAACATACTGTAATTAAATGAGTGACATACTTTAGTCCTTAACACGTTTCTAGTCTTCTATAAAGTTTTCTCGACATGGGCACCAATCTTACCTCTCTCTCTGTCTCTCTCTCTCACAAACACACACACACATACACACAAAGACGCGTTTGAAGGGAAAAGCGCGTGTTTTCGGCAATGGCGCAGCCCACTTCGCGTCATTGGCATTTCGCATCGCCCCTTGCGAGGACGCGTCTGTCTGATTGCGTCTTTGCATTGACTTTGTATGTAATCTACTCGCGCAAATCGTTGAACTTGCGTTTGGTGAGTATGCCCCATAATGAATGGAAACACATTATTCCCTTCGCGGCACCGCAGGCAGCGAGTGCACATGCACAAGTGCAGCGGGTACACTGGCAAGAGTAGAGCGAGACCTTCAGCCTATGTGCCGGGCTTTTTAAGGGGGCACAGTGTGCACAGCTCACAGAAATGTGTGCAGACATCAAACGAAATATTATAGATTCTTCAATCTTTTCTATGGCACTTACATTTTTAACAAGCTGAGCGCCCCAGCCTTCATGCAAAAACCTCCAAAACAAAAGTGTTGACTAACTTTTATATCAAATACTATTCAATCGGATTAATGACATATTGGCATCATATTTACATCTGAAACGGCATGTTTTGTTTATTTACGTTTTGTTTAATGACTTCTAATTGTGTCATTAATGCATTTTGCAAAACAACTGCATTATCCTATGAAATTAATGTAATTTTAAATCCATAAAGTACATAAACAACGAAAATGACATAAGCTATAGCCACGTGATTGATTGTAATGTTCAATAACGATTTAAAACAATATGTTTATATAAAATTATTATTAGAGGAACGGATTTTTGAATTAAATGTTACCTCGTATGTGAGCATGTGTGATTCTGCGCCCCCGTGAACTCTGGCGAACTTTGGCGTTGTGCCAAGAAGATAAATCTAGAAATCTCTACTAATATAACGTCCAGACGGTCACATTTTAAACTATACATTTTCTACACAGAGGAGGTTAACTGCACATTACCGTCCTGGGGTTTGGAAATGTTGTGGGCGTTTCTTAGACGTTTTAATTCCTCAGATAGCCAAATGCAACAGCAAAGCTTGTGAGCGCGCTCCGACGCTGATGACGCCAGAATAAAGAAATTTAACAGGATCAAAGCGGCAAAAATGACAAGTGAAAGTGACAAGGATGCAGCACAGAATTGATAATATTGCGCATATTAAACAGATTAAAAGACAAGCAACAGATTAATGGATGCTTCTTTGATTTTGAGGTTGCATGCAAAATCCAGTTGGCTTAAAAACTGAGGGTCAGTTTGAATGGGCATGACGTCTCTGGTGCCGGGGTTTAGCCCCGGATGGCCCCAGCCCAATTTAAATCCTGACAGTGATTATCTAAGTTGAAACAATATGCTTTATATAACGTAGAATTAACTGAGTTTTACTTACTAGTTTGTGAGTTTCTTCTGTAATGCATGCAATGGCTGAACAGGAGCGAACAGGACGTCACGTGTACGTCACATGGATGGTAGTGCGGCTGCGCGTAATCGCGGGTAAAGGAGAGGGGAGGGGTTAAGGTTGTATTCTATTTATCACATTATACAAATGTATTTTATTTTTTTACATAGTGCTTTTAGTGTACATTTTAATGAATACATATTATTACTATTATTTCAATCTAAAAATCAAAAAAAAAAAAAAAAATTTTTTTTTAATCTCATTCTGTTTGGGGGGGCCACTGGGGGGGCCAGTGACTTTTACACTGTGTGTGAGAGAGAGATAGTATGCTTACCTTTAACGTTAAATGCAGAACAATAATAGGTTGGTTGTACTTTAACTTGCAAGGATGATGAAGAACATAAACATCTGAACTTTTCAAAACTATGTACAGTCTGGTTGAAGTTCATGGTGCCAGAATTGACATGACAGCCGAACATTTGGTTCTGTGCACCTGAAATGCTCCGATAATAATCCACGCCACGGCATTAATTGATGTGTGATAATCCGGAGTCCGGTTTGCAGAATTTGCAGTCCTATTTTACATATATCCATTGCTACAGGGCAGGCCCGGGTCACTCTCCCACTCCTTTCTGTAACTTTTGATATACTCTCGCACTTCGACATCTTGATTTTCCGCTGAGACTGAGAACGCGGGCTTATTGTCGACGTGCGTCAAGCCGTCAACACAAAAGGCTTGTTCAACTCCATGCAGCGCTGCAAAAAACGACAGCCGGATGACGTCAAAGTACCGCGAGAACAATTCGAGAAATCATGCAAAGTGTAATTTCGTCTCGCTCTCGCGGCGCTTTGACGTCATCGCCTCACAGTTCTAGTGGCGCAGCTTGAAGTGTAACAAGCCATGGAGTGGGCGTGTGTTTATTAATGTCACCGTAGAATACATGCACACTTGATTTTTTGGTTTTGTTAAATAATTAGACTATAAAATTTACTTTAGGAAGACAATACACAAGGCAAATGTGATTTTTAAATAAAATATTATCATTAAAATAAAATCCCATTCAACATTAATGGTGGTCTGAGGGGGCGAGATAGTGCCGGTGAGGGGGCTTCGTAGCTTAAGTAGCACTTGAAAATCATCGTAGATCTACGAGTGCTCTGGAGTAATCGTTAATTCATAACTCAACAGAGTTACAAGGTCACCTGCAGGACAACCAGCAACTTGAACTTCTGCAATGATGATAATGTAATGTTTTAAATGTATATTTATTTATTGGGGTTTTCTTTGTTTATTTGTTTAAATTACTTTAATATAATATATTTAAAATTCAAACGAGAAATCAAATTTAAATGACTAAACATAAATTAATAAAGAAGGAAAACATATTTGGTACAATTTTGGTAAAAGTTGGTACTAGCAAATTGATAAATGGTTCCTACCAATTGCTGCTATAATTCATCTGGCTACAGTGAAAAAAAAATGTTTTGAAGGGTATGGCATCTGATTAAAGAAACCATATAAATATTTAATAATAAATAAACATAGATAATAAACAACAAATAATAATGATAATCTAAACTATAATATAAAATGCAGAAGGCATTACTAAATACCTAGAGTCCTAACTAAATACGGAAAAGAATATTTCATTATGAACAATTTTAAAACATTTAAAAAGTAATTGAACAATAATTTAAAAAATTATAAAAATATTAGCGCACATCAGCTGAAGATTGTTAGCCTAAACAAGCTTCTGCTACAAATTCGAGTCATTCTATTGGTGACATTTCAGCACTTGACAAACGGATAGCGACTCGTAAACCCAGCTGCGAGCGATTGTTTCACGTGCATCTTTGGGAAACACACGTAAATGAACAACGAATGTTCGTTAAGTAGCTCATAGAAAGCGCTCTGAAGTGCTAAGTTCAATCGTTATCGGAAAACCCAGCCCAGAAGTGATGTATTTCAGTGTATTCCATTTAAACACGAAATTTGAATCCTTAAAATCTATTGATTACTGATAAGCTATACATTATTAATTTTATATGTATACATTATTATTTTAATCTTGTCTCCAAATGTTCTCTCCAAAAAATATTGTCGGTCTTTGTCATACAGTATATGCATTGCTGTTTATTGTTTCATTAATTTGCATTAATTTATTTACTCTTTAACCCAGGGCTGGGTAACTATAGACCGTTTCAGCAGTAACAACATAAACAAGCGGCTGCATGTAACCTCCGGTAAACTCCGCTAAGAATAAATGACAACAAAGTTCTTTAAACGTAGTTTATTTCTATAACAAGCAAAACTAGGAAACCAAAACATTTGTTATTTTCGACGAAGCATTTGTTCAAGAGATCAGTTTAGCAACTAGTCAGACCATTAAAAAAACGAAAACGGAAGTAAGGTTAGGATCCAGACGTGTATCACGTGTGTCCGATGAAACCGTCTATAGGACAGAACACATTTCTGCGTTAAAATGACCCAAATAATGGGTTGTTTAATCCCAAATGCTGGGTTATTGTTAATCAACCATGTTGAAACAACCCAGCAGTTGGGTTAAAAAATGTGGGTCACTTTAACCCAGAAATGTGTTCTGTCCTATAGTTACCCAGCCCGGGGTTAAAAACAACCAAATATTTTTTACAGTGTATGATGAATATTAGAATGAAGCCCTTTGCGCTGAATTAAACTTCTCTCCCATTTTATGATTAAACTGAAATTTCATTAAGACTGCCACTAGGGGGCGAACTCTGACAGTCGTGTCCGAATGTCGTGTACCAAATGTATGCTGTCCTAACTGAAAACAGCTTGCACTGACATACTGTATCTTAAAATAAATCAGTGCCATTGTTTTGTCTCGAAACGCACATCAGTAATGTTTTTGTAAAGGTATGTTTGTAAAAACTACTTAAATGTCCTAAAACACCTAATCTAAACCCTGTCCTGTCCCGTAAAGTTTGCTTGACCAAAACACCATTTATTTGGCTTTTACATTTTGTCTAAGCTCTAGTGATTTTAGCCAGCATTTGCCATTTTCTGTGGAATTCACATTCAATAAACAGACTGTGAGGAGTCTGTAGACGTGATGTCTGAAGCTTAGACTCATTACTTTCCAGCAATTACAAACCTCTAGTTTCTGAATACTGATTTAGATTATCAGACATCAGATATAGTATCACTGACTAAATGCGGGGGTATACGCGGACGTCCCTAGTATACTTTCGGCTGAAACATTGTTAAAAATAAAGGTGCTACCAAACGTTCTTCACAGCTTTGTAATTTTTGGTTCCCCATGAACCATTCAGTCTTTTTAAAGAAGTTTTTTAAAGAAACATGTCTTTCAGTCTAAAGAAATAAGAACAATTTTTGGCCGTATGGCTGAGTTTACATTATTAAACAACCTTCAAAATTCCCAAAGAATTAAAGGTTCTCTAGTCTAGTGGAAAAAAGTTTAACAGACCACAAAAAAGGTAATATTAAAAAATATATTTTTAAGAACCGAATTGTTCTTCTATGGCATTGCTGCAAATATCCCAATTTAAAACCTTTATTTTTAGAAGTGTAAAAGTAAAATTGTGAAATGAAAGTGCAGTTTTGTAGGATTTTAAATGAACCGATTGGGCATCAGTAGCTGTGCCGCCCCTTGCACAGATGCTTCGCCTGACTAATTCATCTGATTTTACGAGGGCAGCACTAACAAGCCTATTTTTGCGCAGCTGTGCTGTGAAATTTATGAAATCATCAGGACTACAATTAATGACGGTGACGATGTGAGATCTTTACTGCCATAATCAAGTCACATGACGGCAAACTGCCAAAGAGGGGCCGTTTTATTGCTCCGGAGTGCGTGTGCCAGGGTGGCAGAGCTCCAGCGTGCCACAGCAGATCCCGCGATGAGTGTTTCATTATGGTGTTACGAGTCTGAGCACTTTAAAATTATATTCTCTCTACATTACTGTATAGCAGTTCAGGCCTCTGTAATCCTCCTGCTTTATCACTTTAAGAGCTATATGGTTCCATTGGGCTTTAAAAATGATCAGTGTCAGTGTTAAACCTTTAATGGTGGAGGTTATGGAAAGTTTAAGGTCTGCTGGTTACAGAATTTCACTTTACGATAGGTCACACTGTTAATTGACCCTCTCAGTGTTACGACGAAGCACCCTTTACATTTGAATATACAGTACTGTGCAAAAGGCCACCACCAGCAGCTTTGTTGTTTTGGCAAAGTTTTAATGTCCATCCATATTTATTTTTGACTCTTTTTTACAAACAGAAAATACAGGAAATATGTACACAAAATTAAAAACAAAACAATTTTTAGAACTACTTAGAAATTCATTTAGAGGTTTAAGAGATCCTGCAGTTGCAGGACAAAGTTTTAGACAAAGATATACAGTATTTTGCTGTGGTCAATAACTTACAAGTGTGGTCTATCAACACCAGGTGGAATTTTGAACAAATGTAAAACGACTTTAGTAACAAGTGTTAAAAAGTAACAACACTGTAAAAAAACGTTGCTGCCTTAAAAATTTTTGTTAATCAACTCAGATTTACAAGTAATGTCAACAAAGATGAGTTGTCACAACTTATGAAATATAGTTGAGAAAAGTCAACTTAATTTTATAAGTTATAACAACTCATCTCTAGTCAAGATAAATAATAGTAAGTTGAAATGACTTGTAAATGTGAGTTGATTCGGCAAGGAATTTTAAGGCAGCAAAGTATTTTTTACAGTGTAGATTGATCAGTACTGTAACACATGAAACAAGAAAAACAATGTGTTACAAGAAAAAAATGACCGGTTTAAGAATTTACTTATCGTGGTCAAAAACAGCTTTCTGGACCTACACGTGCAAAACGGCGACGAAATAACGCAATATTTGTCAGCTCTGTCAAGGGTTGTGTGCTAAAAATGGTGTCATAGTTTGGAATGCAAATGTAATCAGGGCTCAGAGAAAATTTACTTTACATTACTTTTGGCCTGGTTCTCCCCTTTTTGACACTTCAGCTTTACTTTTATACTGTTTTTAATACTACATACAAATTTCCTGTATTTTCTGGTTGTATTCTAATAAAGAGACTATGGGCCTGATTTACTAACAGCTTGCGCAAACCATCATTTTGTCGTTAAATAACGACTGTCGAGATTTACTAAAGATGCGCAGTGGAAAATTAGCGCTGAAAAGCTGTGGTTATTTTTGCGACTGCCATATTTCTAGGAGTTTCCCTTTCAGACGCAACATTTTTGGGAGGAGATTATTTAAATGATTCACGCAACACGATTTACTAAGGTTTGCACGTGTGTTATGACTGGTATTTGCGCCATTATTTACAGCTGAAAAAAGCATGTCTTAATTTACTTTGCACTTGAAATGGCTGCAATTATTGCAAAAAAAGACGCATCACAGAGAACGTGTGATACAATG
Source organism: Misgurnus anguillicaudatus (assembly GCF_027580225.2). Taxonomy (NCBI): domain Eukaryota; kingdom Metazoa; phylum Chordata; class Actinopteri; order Cypriniformes; family Cobitidae; genus Misgurnus; species Misgurnus anguillicaudatus. The sequence continues at coordinate 34,225,133 of NC_073344.2, forward strand.
CAGAGGATTGTTTTAACATGTAACAGTTTATTTGGAATGCCAGAGGAACATATTATTCAATAACATTGTTTGCCAAGTCATGTTATTTTTATTTGCTGTAGTAAATAAAATAGGAGTCACACAAAACCAGACGTTTAGAAACTTCTTGTAAACCTTCATTTTTTTGTCCTCCAGTTCTTTTCAGTGCACTATGGTTTCGTTAGCTGGGATTACACCCCCCGAACTAAAGATCAGCTTTGCTTATTGCAACCCTGAACTAATTTGCGCTGCTCTTAGTAGATTGTGTTGGTCATTATGGAAATCAGCTGTTGCGCATGTTATTAATTGACACTTTTTTAGTAAATTACCTACAGATATTAACACTCCCATCTGTGCTTTTTTGGAATTGCGCTCTCACTCTAATTTGCCCCGTTTAGTAAATCTGACCCTATACATGATCGCTATACTTTTGCTAAAACAACAAATCTAATGGTGAGATGGTGGCCTAAGACTTTTGCACAGTATCTGCACTGTTCTAAAGTCTTAGATGGAAAATCGAATCCCCGTTTCGAGCTCCGGCTAGGGCAGGTGGCCTTTCTGTGTGGAGTTAGGCAAATTGGAGATGCCAAATTGTCCCTCCCCCAAACTGTGTATGGATCAACTTGTCTGAATAAAACTTGTGTATGGATAAACTGGTTCTTGCCATGAATATAAATCCTGGAAAATCATTGGAAGCGTGAATGAACAAAAAAAAATTGATCTGCATTTTCTGTGTATTTTCTGTAATCTCTATGTGAAAAGGGCTGTATTTTGTAAACAGCATGCCACATTTTATGATGTAGATAAAAGGCTTTATATTATTTTTCTGAAGAACAATTGACTGAAACCTTACCTTTGACACAACACTTTCCTCACTCCCACCAATTGAGGTCGGATGGCCAAAATGTGTCTTATGTAAATACAAGTAGAGCTCAGAGAAGCCGCGGTGAAGCATCATGGGAAGTGGTACTGTAGCTCCTTTAAACAGCCGACGTTTCTTTGAGACCCCCATGGCCTCACCAACCAATGCACTACAGGGGTTTGATTACCTCCATATAGAGGCATTATATTTACACCTGCAGAGCTGCAGGTGTCCACAGAGAGGGAGAAAGAGATTGAGATGTGTGTGTGTGTGTGTGTGTGTGTTTGACTGAGGGAGACTGTAAATGGAAAAGTATAGAAGGGTTGAAAAGAAAAAGAAAGTTGGATACTTTTAGTCTGGCACACGCTGTAACATTTTTCTTATACTTTACAATAAGGTTCAGTTCGTTAAATGGCAAGTTCATGAAACTCTTCTGTGTGGATGGCTGGTTCTTATAAATCTGTACTACTGGTTCATCTTAATGCAGCCCGCAACAGAATTAATCCTAGCCCCATTTTTTTACAGTGTATAGACCGTTTCAGCAGTAACAACATAAACAAGCGGCTGCACGTAGCTTCCGGTAAACTCCGCTAAGAATAAATAACAACAAAGTTCTTTAAACGTAGTTTATTTATATAACAATCAAAAAAACAACACATAGATTACCTAGGAAACCAAAACATTTGTTATTTTCGACGAGGCATTTGTTCAAGAGATCAATTTAGCAACTAGTCAGACCATTAAAAAAACGAAAACCAGAAGTAAGGTTCGGATCCAGACGTGTATCACGTGCTTCCAATGAAACCGTCTATATAAACAATATTAACAATACTTCTGCAGTGCTTATAATGCTTTGTTACTAATAATTTATATATTTAATAATACATTTACAGTATTACAGTTACAGTTACTAAACAAAATTAATTAAAGGGATTGTTCACCCAAAAATTTAAACTCTGTCTTATGTTGTCACAAACCTGTAACTGCGGGTTCACAACAGACGCGAATGAGGCGTCAAATTCAAGTCTACTGTGCATATTTGGACGCTTGTACATTTTGAGTGTACTTGCTTCCTTTGTGCATGAAAGCCATGCGTGAAATTCTAGACATTCACGCGAAAATGTGCGTCATGGGAGGGGCTTCTGCGACTCAGCTCGCTTCCTGTAATCACGTCACTAGTAGAGCAAGCTCCTGATTGGTTAACGCAGCACGTTTTTCCGCCAAAGTTCAGAGTTTTCCGCAGCAACGCTCAGTTCCCGCCATTTGCACGAACTAGATGCGCGAGACCTCCAGATGCGCGTTAACACATCTTTACATAGACTAAACATTGAATTTACTCGCGTTTGACGCCATCCAGCTCGTCGGGAGCAGCTGGGGTTAGTTGTCTTGCTCAAGGACACCTCGACATTTGGTCAGGTGGATATTGAAAGATTTTTTATTATTTTTGGGTGAACTATGAACTTACATTATAATGTTATTCGAAACTCTTTCCATCCGATTCCAAAAAAGCCAGGCAATCATCCGATCGGTTCATGAACTTACCATTCGCACCACCTGAGGCTGTATCTACTTAGTTTTTTCTCATAGACATCACATGGATAAAAGCACCAGAGACACAGTCTGAATCACATTATAAACAGACTCGCTTGAGATAAGACAGTCGAACCGCATCCGTTCCCATTTCGATTCATGAAGATCGAATGCTTTTCAATAACGCAGTGGGAGAATATGAAGAGCAGTCCATCACCTGTCCTTCTCTCTTATTTGCTTTATACTAACAGATTTGTTGTAGATTTAAAGCAACGAAGCAAGGTGAGATTTTTAGATTTTTCTGGCTTCTCTTCAGGGGTGCAGCTCCTTCAAAGGAGGATACTTTTAGAGCCATGACAACTGATGTGAAAGACGCGTGCAGAAATTAACACTGACATAGGCTGCCTACCTGCACACTAATGGTTCTTGGATTCCCTCGCTCTCCTGCTGGGAACATGTCACTCTCGATGCTCCCATTACTCTTTCTCGTGAACACGCCGTTATGCCGGAGAGAGAGAGACAGATGGAGAAAGAGAGAGAGAGATCTTCAAAGAGAAACACACTCAGATTGTGCATGAAGTTCTTCCTGGCTTCAAAGAGCACAGTTGAGACATGAGGTTCAGCATCACACATGTACTGTAGACTGCAAGCATGCATGTGTTAAAGTAAAAAATTTGTTTAGCTTTTATTCACTTTATAATTTATGCCGACAATAGCATCAACAGTTATAATAGCACTACATTTGACACTCTCAGTAGTAAGCTATCAGCTATCTTCATGCAGACTTGTATTTTCAGATTTAATCACTCCCACAGGTTGCATAAAAAAATCAAACTGTGGTTGGTCACTTTACGTGTAAATCAGGCAGCCCCTTCCTGTAAGTGGGCGGTACCAGAACGATCTAAAATGTAAAGGCGACGATAGCCCTGTGGTAAGTGTGTCGACATATACTGCCAATGCGCTCTCAGCGACCCGAGTTCGATTCCGGTCTCTGTGGTCCTTTGCGGATCCTGCTTACATGAACACAGGGCTTATGTTTTAATTTCATGAGTAATCAGAGCACAACCTGCGAGTATCAACAGCTCTCAACACGAAGGCTCGGCAAGGGTCCACAGCCGGCCCCAGGTGTTCATGTGTTATTAAATTTCTGCAGCAGAGTGTGGGCTGAGCAAAGTCTTTGTGTACAAAAATAACAGCACAGTAATTGAGTCGAAGACGATGGCACTGAATGGGAAATTCAACATTGAACAAATCTGAATGTTAAGTAAGTGGCGTAGCTTTCATGAACAATTAAAATAACCAGAACCTGTCTTTTGCAACATCAACACCAAAAATGCTTCCTAATTCATATTTTTCAAAGATGCAGTTGTTTTGGCTGTTTTTATAATTGGGTCTTGAAGGAATACACCACCAATATTTTACTATGTTCTTAGCTCAACTTACAGTAGATGAGTTAATCCATATCTAGTTTTTTTTAATGTGTGCACTTAATCTTTGTACAGCGCGTCGTGAATGTGTTAGCATTATCTTAGCCCCATTCAATCCTTAGGATCCAAACAGGAATGAATTTAGAAGCCACCAAACACTTCCATGTTTTCCCTGTTTAAAGACTGTTACATGAGTGGTTACACGAGTAAGGTTTGGTAGCACAAAATAAAACATGGCAATTTTTAAGCGGATAAAAAGTGAGAACTATATTGTATGGTGGAAGAGCACTTATGCTACCTACACAACAAATGCGGGGCATCGCGTTACTCGCTCTAGATTACTCGCAGGATTTAACTTCGTGTCATGGGAATACTTGCGTTTGAGGTAATTAGCACGCAAACGGGCTGCCCATATCGCGTCATTCGCACTGCCCCACGCAAATATGCGTCTGATCGCATCTTTGCATTGACTTTGTATGTAATCTACTCACGCAAATCGTTAAACTCGCGTCTAGTGTGAACCCACAGTTAAGGGCTCGTTATAGTCATGCGTAGGTTCCGCGTCAGTTTTCATTTATACTTTTGCGTCGTCCTCCGCGTCGACATGCGTAGCTACGGCGTAGAACTTATGCACGACTATAAATCAGGCTTTAGTGTGCAGCACTTCGACCTCGGCGCACAAAAACTTCATTACTCCTGACTGCTCCCCATCTCTTTCAAAATTTCGTCGATATTACTGCGCCCGAGGTCGAAGTGGTACAAACTAAGTGTTCTTCCACCATACAATATAGTTCTCATTTTAAAAAATCTACTTAAAAAATTGCCTAATTTTATTATTAGACTTTTTACGAGAAGCAATAAAAGGCTGCTCAAAATATGAAGTAAGATATTATGCAATGTCAAGATATGAAACTTATAACTTATTAACAAAGCATTCACATAAAATGTCCAGTAAATGTACTTATCCCGGAATAGTTATTTTGTCTAGAACAAAGCACTCACATACCTCATATGAGTAATATACTATTGCCGCAATAGGTAGCCTGTCTGGAACTGAGCGAATTTTAAACCACAATACTGTATGACACCTACATTACATGCAAACGGCCCCTACGCTAATAGAATTCTGTTTTTTTCTCCCTGTCTCGTCCTCGACCCCGAGGACAATGAGACAAACAGACCCAGTTCCTGTTGCTGTAAAGGTCATCACACCACTGATCTACTGGCTGTCCTTCAATGTGATGCCCAGCCAATGAGCGACCAACGACCACCGGCTGAACCAGTTTAATCCGCTTACCTGCTTCCTATCCCTACCGTGTTTATATATATATATATATATATATATATATATATATATATATATATATATATATATATATATATATATATATATATATAAATTTCTCCCAAGGGTTTTTGTCCTTCTAGGAGTTTTTCCCACTGGGTTTTCTCCTAGGGGTTTTTCGTCCCTGGGAGAGTCAGACAACTTTGGCTTAACTTAGCACTTTACTGTATATGTGCATTATTTATATGCTCACTTGTATGGTTTATCCTTAGCCGCAATATTCTACTTCTTATATAATCTATTGATTTTCTGTGTTCTCCCCTACATCTACTCATGTAAAGCTGCTTTGCAACAATTAACAATTGTGAAAAGCGCTATATAAATCAAATTGAATTGAATTATAATTTATTTTAACTAATAATACACTTTATTACACGGCTCTCTAAAATGCTAGACTGGCCTTTGCCAGTCGCAACATTCCAAGGTTTGTTCTTTTCAGATAACAACTGCCCAAAACTACTGTAATAACACACGGTAACCCAGATGCTGCAAATCCTTTCGTCAGGTACAGTTTAATTACACAAAATGAAATATAAATGTCTTTTAATAACTTATCCGGCATTATATTTACAAATGATTAAACCAAAAAGTGTGCTTGTGACATTTGAACGTCTTATCTTAAAACGAAAGTAATCGTGTTTTCCCCATGGAAGGTCTGCATTCATTAAAAATGAGCAAATAAAATATTTCAAATCAATACTGAATGCTCCTTACCTTACTTATGAGGTAAATAACTTACGAGGTAAATTAGCCTCTTCAGTGTAATACAAGACCCCACATTACATATGGTAACTGTAGAGATCATCAAACCCATGGAAATTATAAGGCATTTTGCCGGCATTAGAAATTCCCTATAATGCATTATAAATACAAGCTTTATTGAAAGTGTTGTCCTTATTTCTTTAAATAATTTTAAAACAGCCACTCAATTGCTTCTAACCAAGGTAAAACCACTGTAAATAGCAAGAAGGCCTCTTTATTAGCATCCTTTCTTCTCTATCTCTTTTAAACTCTGTGGTATCATATCTATCCTTCTCTTATCTCAGTCTATGGAGTATATTTATTGCTCTTACTTTCATTATTTTATTTCCTGTGGTATGTGTCATATTTCCAGTTGCTCTTGGGTGTCTTGGGCCCTGCTTAGGCATTTAGTACTGTAGCAGTCAGCAGGTAAATGTAGACCGTCATTCTGTCCACCCTTCAGCTCCGTGGGGATTGTAGCATGCTGTAAACCACCAGGCATGAGTGTTTGTTTAAAGATTGAAAGGGATGACCACAGACGTAGTCATACATGTGTGTGTGTGTGTGTGTGTGTGTGTGTGTGTGTGTGTCTCCTATTTGTCAATTGACAACTAACAGGATGCACAGCATATGCCAGGAATAGTGTGAAACTAAAACTGGGTACACACACACACACACACACAGAGAGAGAGAAAGCATCAAAAAAGCTCTGCCAACGATGCTATTTGTGACCTTTTACGTCATTCCAGTTGCCTGCCGCCATCTTGAGTGCCTACCGAGTACCAGTAGAAAACAACGAATTATCCGTGCATTTATATGGAACTATGCTTAAGGAGCTATCTATCTTTACTCTCCTCCCTCCTTACGTCGCATTCGGAGATCGATACATCTTCAGGTACTCAAAATGGCGGAAGACAAGTTTAAGATGTGAGTGACGTCAACTGATATTCATGAATAGATAACGATTAGTGGGGGGGTCTGATGATTGAATGCATTTTCTGGAATTCTCTCATATGGCAAGCCACGGAGGACTTCTATTGGTTTCTGCCATCTGATTGGTTGCCGCTTACCATAAAGTTAAGGCGATTTCAACTCTCCTCAACGCTCACACCATCCAAGACTCGCCACACTGTTGCCAGGGGCGATTCCAGGATTTTATAAATGGGGGGCAGGGGGGACCATGCAAGAACCTGTCAGGGGGGCCAATCAGAAAATTCAAATGAAAATAAATACTGGTTTAGAAAATATTAAGCATGGTTCCCAAAATCTTGTGCAATGCCACGTCCTCTAAAATAGATGGTATTAATTTTTTGTATTTTGCATGGATTAGACAACACAGTTCTGTTCCAGAATAGTTCACTTTAAATAAATTGTCATAATTTACTCATTCTAGAGTTATTTCAAACCTGTATGTGTTTTTCTTCTGCTGAACACAAAATAAAATATTTTGAAGAATCTTAGTTGCCAGAAAGTTGATGAACCCCATTGACTGCCATGTTATTTTGTTCCTACATATGAAGTCAATGGGATCCATCAACTGATTTTGGTTACCGACATTCTTAACTCTTTTCTTTTTTGTGAAACTCATACAGGTTTGAAACAAGTTTAGGTATATGACCATTTAAATTAAAGCAACACTATGTCGTTTTTTACCTTTAAATAATGTCTCTAAAATTATTTCAGTGATAGAACAACTTTTAACTGGACAAATTGTACTGTTGCTGCAACCTGAGCAGCCTCCTAGCTGCTACAAGCACACAAGTGGCGGTGGAGGGTAGGAAACACAGCCCCGTCTGATACCAGGCACTCTTGCGCTTTTCAACCACATGGGGGAGCTGTAAGTCATTTTTACATGGAAACTACATAGTGTTGCTTTAAGTGAACTATTCCTTTAAGTAGGCTATCTAAATTACACAGAGTTGCATGTAGCTGGTATTAGTTAACATTCTGACATATCAGGACCGTTTGGGAAAATATTAGCCTACTTAAAAATGTGTTTTTCTACTCTGTCTGATCTGACTTTCATTGTTTATTATATTGTATTTTAACAGAACTGAATGCTATTTTTACATATTATCAGTTCTGTTGTCAGACATAAAGCCACCCCATGCCCCCCCCCCCCCCCCCTTTGGCTGTTGCTCGCCGCCAGCTCTCATTAAAAATGAACGACTTCCGGCCACCTTGACGCTCTCGCCGGCGATGTACGAATGCATATTTAGTGTGCTCAATGGAAAAGTACATTTCAAGATTTTTAATAATGTGTTACAACTACCTTATAACTTCAAACACCTGAACACTCACATTTAGTGCGTTTACTGAGCTAAACGTCTTTCTTATCACAAAACTCTTTCATACCTCAATGTCGTGTTTTGTAAAAGAAAGTGATTTCATTGCTGTAAAGGTTAAATTAAGATTCAGTCGAGTGGGTGAGAAACCAGCCGAGGCCAGCAGAGAGCTCAAGCGAATCAGACTTTTTCCAACAGTGAATACACTTTTCTGAATATAGCTGCATTCGGGTCCCTAATACCAGTTCAGGTTGTGGTAATGGCCATGTCAGGTCATGTAAATGAGCTCATTAAGTGTCTGTCTCTGGACTGTGCTGAGCGTGGCATAAACCTGTCTCATCTCAACCGGTCATATTCTCTGTAATGGTGCATTTGAGAGCACAGAGTCTGCTCTCATCCGCATCTCTCACCAGGAGCGCAGCGAAAAGGCAATAAACTCCTTGTGAATTGCTTTGAAATACAGCAAAAACTGACAGAGCGTGTTGAATGATAGGAAAATGGTCTAAGGTGGTGGTCAAAATTCAATAGCTGGGCTGAGTGATCTGTGTTCATGTGTGAATGTGTTAGTATACATCTGTGTGTGTGTGTGCATATAAAGCGGTCATATTAGTAGATGACCCAGTCTGTGAAAACCCAGATAAAGTCATTTTTTGGGATTAAATGTTTTCTACTAAAATCATATATTTTAATTTTTTTTTTTTTTTTTTTTTTGCACATGTAAGATTAAGGTTTGAACCTACAATAACCACTATTTAGGAAGATTTTAAAATATTTCCTATAGAATTATTTACATTTTTTAGATTATCATTATCAAAAATTATCATTACCCCAACATGAAATTACATTAAATATATGCATTTACAAACTCATGTTTCGGTAATGAGAACTAAAAAGTTGTCTAGGTACTATGATAAACAAAATTTCTACTTTTATCTGGAGAGAAAAAAATAAGAACTGCTTACCTGGTAACCATCTTGAGTTTTTTTGAAAATGTTAGTTCCTTGAGAGCTTAAACAATGATTGAAAATTGTTGCAGAGGATGAGAAAAATTTTCTTGGACACATTTATATTCCTTATTATTGTCTCTACATTTACCAATGATCACCAAATACCACATGTTTCTTTACTGTAAATGTTTATAGTATAACAGGCACTAAAGCTTTTTATTTTTTAGATTTTTTAATTAGTAATTTTCCATGTCAAAGAACCCAAATCCAGTCATGGACACGCTGTGGTAATGAAAAATTTCCCCTTAAAAATAGAAAAAACAACAAAATTGGTTTGTATGATGTCATTTGAAATCATGTGCAAAATAGTACATGAAGAGATGTTTGTAACTGTATGCTTATTATTTTGATACTCTTACTTTGCATTTACTTTTTTTATCAAAATGTTTCATGATACCTCATAAGTCTAATTTTGCGAGAATCACCCGAGTAAGTATGGTGCACAAAATAAAATGTGGCGATTTTTTTAAGGGGATAAAAAATTAGAACTATTTTGTATGGCGGAAGATCACTCAGTTTGCAGCACTCCGACCAATGGGTTTCCACATTTTTTAACTAAAGTCAACTAATCACTTTTTACAGTGTACATAGAAAATCACTCACCATACTAATTTGGCACCCATTTTATGTGTGTATATTTTTGGGATTTAATTTTATTTGTTATTTGTTTGCTTTGTTTAAAGGGATAACTCACCCAAAAATTTAAATTCTGTCATCATTTACTCACTCTCATGTTATTACAAACCTGTACACGAAGGATGATATTTTGAGGAATGTTTATAGCCAAACTGTTACACCGATGAAGCATCAGTGAAGCACCTGAATCATATAGTGCTATGTAGAACCATATGTGGTGCTATATGGCCCCTATATGGTTCTACACAGGCGCCTCACTGGTGCTTCACCGGTGCTATATGGCACTAAAAATTGTTCTTCTATGATTATGAGCAAAGAACCACTTTTGGTGCTATACAGCAGTGGTTCCCAAACTTTTTCAGTGTGCGGCCCCCCTTGTGTATGGTGCATTCCTTCGCGGCCCCCCAAAGAAAATTTGTGACAAAAAACTGTTCTAAAACTCAACATTTTAATAAACAAAACATTAAATATTACAAAAAAGTAGTGCTTTTGACTAGTAGCCTTATTTTTTTAGGTTAGTAACCTTATTTTTTTTTTTTAGGTTTAATTACACAAACTTCATGATAAATTAATGTATTTCATAAAAAAATGTCATAAAACTGGGCCCCCCCTGGCACCATCTCGCGGCCCCCCTGGGGGCCTCGGCCCCCAGTTTGAAAACCACTGCTATATAGCACCATTTGTTTTTAGAGTGTTGAACCCCATTCACTTCCATAGAAAGAAAAAAGAATACTATGGAAGTGAATAGGGCTCACGAACCGTTTGATTACAAAAAAAATCATCAAAATATCTTCCTTCATGTTCATCATAACACAGAAATTTATACAGGTTTGTAATAACACGAGAGTGAGTAAATGATGACAGAATTTTCATTTTTGGGTGAACTATCCCTTTAAATAACTGTATATTTGTCAAACATAAATTTGCATGCATTTTTATATTGCTAAAATCATGAAGTATAAGTTGAACTTACAGCTAATTGGTCCATGTTGGTGATCGTTTTAAAAACAATGTGTTCACGTTCATAGTTTCAGCTCTCGGTTCTCTAAAGGAAACATTTTTGTGCCAGACATCTGCTGGATAGTTTGCACAAATTGGTTTGTGGCACAAACATACTTTTTGCCGAATATCCAACTGCTTATTACAGGCAGAAGTGTCAAACAGCATGCCCTACGGTACTCAGCAGTGGTCAAAAAGATTTTCATAATGACTTTTGGGCCAATTCCTTCAAACCTGCAAAAAAAATTTTGCACAGTTTAGACAGAAATATAATTCCCATAGACCTATAGTCCAGCCAGATCTCACGAGAATTTGTACATATTTATGAATTGGCTAATTTGTATGAATTTGTACGAAGATAATTGTGCAAAAATGTACGATCATCATAAAAAACAATAATGAAACCCCATACCCAAACCCCAACTTCACAGGGGTAAAGGCAAACCGTACAAAAATGTATGAATGTGGTATGAACTTATACGAATAAGCCACCTCGTAAAAAATAAATATGAATTGCCATTAGATAGCGTTGGTCAGTCTGAAATGTTCTTCTGTTTGGTGAGAGAAAACATTTAAATTTCTGATTCAATATATTAACAGATTAGTACTTGCAAATGACAAAATATTCTCATATAGTATAATAAATGTCTTTTTTATGCAAATAGAGCTTAATAAGTGCTTCATATTGTCCTCCAATGATTTAAACATTATTGTCCTGCTCAGCTGTCCAACAAACACATGCACACATCAATTTGTTCTGTATCAAGACAACAACAATCCCAAAGTATTTGTTAATCAGCCTCAATCCATAGGATGGAGCTAAAGACTTTGAAGACCATTAAGAATCACTTTAGTGTATTTCTAGCTGTCAGGTTTATTATGATGAAATGAATATTCCTACTTTTCAAGTGAATGAGACAGTAGAAGGTGCAGCAGCATTAATGATTGCTAACAAGGCTTAGAAATATTGTGCAAATACGATACAGTGGACAAAACAATGTATATTTAATGTCGACAATGTCTCTTCATATCATCGATAGTTTGCAGAACATGGTAGTTCTGCCCCATAAAGTTAAACACCACAGTTTTCAATATTTTACTATGTTCTTACCTCAACTTAGACAAATTATTACATTCCTATCTTTTTTCAGTGTGTGCACTTAATCTTTGTACAGCGCGTTGTGAATGTGTTAGCATTTAGCCTAGCCCCATTCATTCCTTAGGATCCAAACAGGGATGAATTTAGAAGCCACCAAACACTTCCATGTTTTCCCTATTTACATGAGTAGTTGCACGAGTAAGTATGGTGGCACAAAATAAAACTGCAGTTATTTTGTAGCACTTAAAGCTCAGGCGCAGTAATATTGAAGTAAGTTTGCGCAAAGGGGGAGTAGTCAGGAGTGATGATGCTCTTCCGCTATACAATATAGTTCTCACTTTTTATCCGCTTAAAAAATTTCCACGTTTTATTAAATGCCACCATACTTACTCGTGTACAGTGTTGGGGAAAGTTACTTTTAAAAGTAATGCATTACAATATTAAGTTACTAACCAAAAAAGTAACTAACTGCGTTACTTAGTTACTTTTCATGGAAAGTAATGCGTTCGTTACTTTTAAGTTACTTTTGCGTTACTTTTTCTTACTTGGCTAAGGCTTGATCTCTTTCAGGCCTTGCAGGTGTTTTTTATAATCGCAAAAATGTCAAGCTCTGGCCTGCCATCTCCGTTTCTGATTCAAACTGTTCCTGCACAGAGTGCTTAATTCTACGTTAATATGTTCAGTTTAATTCAGTACATTATTTTATTTTTAAATTAAATTAATTAAACTGAAAAGTAACTTGCATTACTTTTTTTTTTTTAAAAAGTAACACAAATATTAATGTATACATTTATAAAGTAATGCGTTATTTTACTCGCTACTTCAGAAAAGTAATATTATTACGTAATGCGCGTTACTTGTAATGCGTTACCCCAACATTGCTCGTGTAACTACTCATGTAACAGTCTTTAAATAGTGAAAACATGGAAGTGTTTGGTGGCTTCTAAATTCATCCCTGTTTGGATCCGAAGGAATGAATGGGGCTAGGCTAAATCTTAACACATTCACAATGTGCTGTACAAAGATTAAGTGCACGCATTGAATAAAGATATCTATGTATTAATTCGTCTAAGTTGAGGTAAGAACATAGTAAATTATTGAAAAACAATGGTGTTTTCCTTTAACTCACACCAATGATAGGAGAGAAGTTGACATGTCGGACCACCCAAACATATGTAACAATGTTTTAAAAAGCGCTACAGAGCCTTTAAATTATTTGTGGTGAAAGCTGTGGTGTTCCCTTTATATGGGAGTATAGCAAAATTCATACACAATTTATATGATTTAGAGTATTGAAATATGCATGCAAATATCAATATACAGATCAGCACAGATATTTCACATACTGTACTCATTGGTTCCTGCATGTCACGTGACAAAACACACATACCTGTACTGTATGACAACTTGTTGCGAGACATAATAACATGATGGCATTTTAGTTTAAAAAATATTAGTTTGTGTTGAACTGAATTAAGGAAATGATATACATCTGGGATGCCATACAGGTCAGAAAATTCAAATATGTGGATCTATTCCTTGAATAAAGCTATAAATATATTTTTATTTCACATGTCATATATTTAACAAGCTCGTACACCCCACTCTCTCAAACAGAATGAAGTATTTTGGCAGACAGTTTTATTCATTTTGATCAATCAACTCCTTGATAAGATGCACACACACAGGCTGCTGATGGGACTCATGTCAACCACATGGTGTCTCATCAGATCAGAGCTAGGATGAGAGTGAACAGCAGGACTGTTCCTGACAAACCAGACTGTGGCTTCTCTCGCAGCTGAGCTGCCTGAGGTACGAGTCATATGAACTCTGTCAGGCGGCTTCAAACAAATCAAATTTTCCTCAGAGAGAACGAGAGAAAGAGAGAAAGATAGTCATACAGAAAAGTCATATGAGTGAAGTAAGCACATTGTAAAAAGGCTGCAGCCTAAAATGAATCCAAATTTTTCAATTCTGTCACTATCACCCCACACACCCCAACTGCCTATTTAAGCCTGGAGTTTAGTCTGTTTTTTTACGTGTCTGTGAACGTACGTGCATGGTCGAACGCTCATTCTTGCAAAGTATAGTTTGACAAAATGCAATGCATCTCCTGGGCTACATACTACACTCTTTTGTAGGCGCATGCACGACCTACGCGTACAATGTACGCAGAGTTTTCAAAAATGTATGCGCACACTCTTCTGACGAAGACAACTGCGTCATGCGCACTGTACGTGGACCCTCGCATACTCGTAAAAAAGGGACCATACTTCAGCCTTAAGAGAGCATGTCAAGGCATCATAAGTGCAATACGGACATAAAGCCTGTTAGGTAGCATAATAAATTTTTTTTTAGATGCCTACTTGCAGAGAAGGCAATCCCATAATGCACTCTGTAACAAGGTCAAAAAAATGTCCGTTCAAGATGGTATGTTGATTTAGCATAATTTTAAAAATTTTAGTCTAAAGGGCTCATTATAGTTGTGCCTAGGTCCTACAGCGTAGCAGGTTCCGCATCAGTTTTCATTTATACTTTTGCGTCGTCGTCCACGTCAACGTGCAAACACGCGCGTGGACCGCTGGTAGGCAGTAACCACGTGTGTAATCACAGTTGCAGCGCGAACGTCAAAGAAGAAGAAGCTTAGCAAGTTAACCCACAAACGAAGAAGAAACAGCAACTTGTTGTGTATAATTTGAGAAGACCATCAATGATGGAAGTAAATAAACAACGACTTTTGATGCAGTTTGAGTTAAATCACTCCTAAACTTGGCTCATCTTTGTTTTCACTGTCACAAACGGAAATCCCTATGACGCAGTTTTTTTACCTGACGGGAGGGATTCTGGTGAACCAATCACAGCGCTTGCGGTCCGTGTAGCTCTGACGCGCTGTTAAAAATTGTGCGAGGTGCACGCATAGAGGGTGCACGTCATGCTACGCAAATCTTATTCATTTCAATGAAAGCTTCAGTGGACACGAGCGACAGCGACCGTTTGCAACAGGAAGTGGCCGCATTTATATTTTCACAGAATGCTCTTTATGCAGGATGATTTTATGTAGCAAAAAGTAAATCACTAAAAATGACTTTAGCTAGGTTTTCACTAGTCTCAGCCTCAGACGTCACACCCACAGATTATTGGCTAAACGTCTGATGTTTTTCGTACACTTTTCTGGAACCTGTGGGAATGTCGAAGTTGCCTTTGATTGGTTGAAATAAACCGGATTTCCAGGAGACGTGAGTATCGCGATTAGTTTCGGTCCCTGGAAAACAAAGGTAAGAACATAGTAAAATATTGAGGAACTGTGGTGTTTTCCTTTAAGGCGCGCCACTGGTAGGGCAGATGTTGACATGTCGGACCACCCAAAAAAAAGCGCTACAGAGCTTTTAATTAATGTTTTTTTGAGATGCCTTCTTTGCAGAGAAGGCAATCCCATAATGCACTCTGTAACAAGGTCAAAAAATGTCCGTCCAAGATGGCAAACAAAGTAAGAGATAACGTATGTTGATTCAGCATAAACATTATCAACAGTGATGCGATGGACACGTTTGCGATAGGAAGTGGACATTTATATTTTCACAGAATGTTCTTTACATTATGCAGGTAAATTTTATGTAGCATAAGGTGACCAGACGTCCCGTTTTCCGGGGACAGTCCCGTTTTTTGGTGTTCTGTCCCCGACTGGAGCTGTCCCTTGCGCACACCACTGATTAGCGATGAAGAATTTACTACGAGACACCTATGTGAGACACATGAGTTTCCAATGCTATGAAATCAGCTGGAGTAATACCTGAGAAGTCATTTTTGATGAGGTATGTCTCTTGTATAAAAAAACGGAAAAAAGATTTAGGCTACAGAAATGATTCAATTAGAAACACTGCAAAAAATGACTTTCTTATTAGTATTTTTCTCTGGTTTTCAATACAAATATAAAAAATTCTTAAGTCAAGATGCATTTTCTTGATGGGCAAAATGCCTTAGGAAAATAAGTCTAATTTTTAGACCAAAATATTAAATTTGTGCTTAAAACGAGCAAGAAATAAATAAATCAACTACTTATTTCAAGAAAAAAATTCAAGAAAAATATTTTTGCATGTCTTAAGCACAAATTCACTTCAATTAAATTTTTTTGTCTTAAAGCTAATTTTTTCTTAGGGGATTTTGCTTATCAAGAAAATGCATCTTGATTTAAAATTGTTTAGATATTTGTACTGAAAACAAGACAAAAATCTTATTAAGTAAGAAGTAAGTAATTTTTTGCAGTGAACCCGCAACAATAAAAAGAGGAAAACTTTTAAAAAATGGTTTGTCCCCATTTTTTTAATTCATAGATAACAACAAATGAGATTTTAATAATATTTTGACCATTTAACTTGAAAAATGTCCCCGGTTTTCATTTAAAAAATCTGGTAACCTTAATGTAGCAAGAAGTAAATCACTAAAAATGACTTTAGCTAGGTTTTCACTAATAATTAGCAACATGCTAACCATCCCGCAATGCAAGTTAATTTATTTTCTACATGCAGATATAGGTGATAGGCAGGGGAATACATCTGTGAAAACTTGTATTAGTGTGTTACTTGCGTTGATGTGTCATAACAGTTAGCATGCTGACGAGGAAGTTCACTGTGTTAAAACAGAGCCGTTAAGACGTCATAGCAGTTGATCAAGAAATTACAGCTTTTAAGATGACAGCGGGCAATAAGATAATTTTGTGTCATTTTGTGTGTTTTCCGGTCTGTAATCACACACACAAACACAAAGTACATCAGACCTTTCCCGTCTTATTTTAGACGTTTCTGTCTGGAAGCAGAGTGCTTCAGCACTAAGTGAAACTCATAGCTTTGATCTTCTCTTTTAGCCCTGAGAGAGATTCAGACTGTAAGGAAGGAAGGGTGATAGCTTGCAGAGGAAACAGTCTGATTTGTACCCTACATTTCTCTCTATTCCCTATTCCAGAAATCTGAATTGCCTCATTGGCATGCAAACGTCATGTTGCGGTAAAAGCAATAGTTTCTCGAACGCTCAGATTAGTCCGTCCTATATTTTGTTCTCTGCTCTATCCCTCCGTTCGTCCTGAGTAATGGTGCCCATTGGGTTTGAGAGATGAGGTGTTGGGAGTTTTAATAGCCTAAATAAAGAACACACAGTCACTTTGAGAGTCAATCTGGACATAATAGCTGCAACTTCTTGCTAATTAGAACTAATAGTGGGAAGGAGGGAGATTTGTCACAAGCCGCTGAATAGCAGAACCATCTAACAACGGGAAAGAAACAACGGGAACATCGCTCTCTCTGGACAAGTGCAGAAGGTCAAAAATACCTAACATACAATGTATTGGCAGACACGTTTCCTATTTTGACATATGTCTCATAGGGAGAATGTGCGTGTTAAAGGGACATTCCACTTTTTTTGAAAATATGCTAATTTTTCAGCTCCCCCATAAACATTTGATTCTTATCGTTGTGGAATCCATTCAGCTGATCTCCGGGTCTGGCGCTAGCACTTTTAGCATAGCTTAGCACAATCCATTGAATCTGATTAGACCATTAGCATTGCGCAAAAAATAACCAAAGAGTTTCAATATTTTTTAAACTTGAATCTTCTGTAGTTACATCATGTACTAAGGCCGACAGAAATTAAAAGTTGCAATTTTCTAGACACATATGGCTAGGAACTATATTCTCATTCTGGCGTAATAATCAAGGACTTTGCTGATGTCACATGGCTGCAGCAGGCGTAGTGATATTACGCACTGCCCGAAAATAGTCATTGAAAGTAACCAAGGGGACTATTTTCGGACAGTGCTTAATGTCACTATTTACATCTGTCCCTGGGCAGGTAAACAAATAAAATGACATACAACATTACATATACACCACATAAAACATCACAATACATATGTCCAGGAATGTCAAATTAAAAATCAGTATATAAAATAGATAATTTACAACATAGTCATTGATGAGTTGCAGATTGTAAATTCTCAAAATAAAAATTTATGAATGTTATTAATTTATATAATGATCATTAAAGGAATAGTCTACTCATTTTCAATATTAAAATATGTTATTACCTTAACTAAGAATTGTTGATACATCCCTCAATCATCTGTGTGCGTGCACGTAAGCGCTGGAGCGCGCTGCGACGCTTCGATAGCATTTAGCTTAGCCCCATTCATTCAATAGTACCATTTAGAGATAAAGTTCGAAGTGACCAAACACATCAACGTTTTTCCTATTTAAGACGAGTAGTTATACGAGCAAGTTTGGTGGTACAAAAAAAAACGTAGCGCTTTTCTAAGCGGATTTTAAAGAGGAACTATATTTTATGGCGTAATAGCACTTTTGGGAGTACTTCGACTCGCCTAAAAAGTCCGCTCCCCTTCTCACTCTCATAATGGGAGAGGGAGGGTGTTACTGCACCGAGTCGAAGTACTCCCAAAAGTGCTTTTACGCCATAAAATATAGTTCCTCTTCTAAATCCGCTTAGAAAAGCGCCACGTTTTATTTTGTACCACCAAACTTGCTGGTACAACTACTCGTCTCAAATAGGAAAAACGTTGATGTGTTTGGTCACTTCTAACTTTATCTCTAAATGGTACCATTGAATGAATGGGGCTAAGCTAAATGCTATCGAAGCGTCGCAGCGCGCTCCAGCGATTACGTGCACGCACACAGATGATAGAGGGATGTATCAACAATTCTTAGTTAAGGTAATAACATATTTTAATATTGAAAATGAGTAGGCTATTCCTTTAATATTGAACATTAAACTATTGATGTTTCTTTACATTTTCTATACAGAGAGCTCAAAGTAATTGCATTTCCTGTTCTCTTTTGATTGACAGGATATATTGGTCATGACTATCGGTTGTTTTTCAACTATCGCCCGAAACCTGATAATATTAAAATTGCTTTTATCATTTTATACAATTATTGGCCGACATATCAGTGCATCTCTAGTTGACATTGCTTAACTAATTTTGATGAATCAAAATAATATAAAATCATTTAAAAAATTAAAATATTATGTTGACATGCATGGAAGTTTTGTTCTGCCAATTTTGTTGACAAAAACAATGTTATTTTGTGCATTTGGTATAATACAATTTGTTCGCGTAGTTTATGGTTTAAAACACATTATTTTTCACATACTGTACAGTTCTGTATCTCCAGATTTCACTTTCTCCCTGAAACGCACTGATTTCATACAAAATGTCTCGGTTACATATGTAACCCTTGTTCCCTGAAGGAAGGGAACGGAGACGTCACGTCGTGACCGACGAATTGGGAACCGCTTCGCGGGTGACCTATCTGCTTCGAGAAACCTTTAAAACGCCAATGAACTTGGCATGCAGATAATTGCATCTGCCGGCGCCGCCCCGCCGCACAGGTATTTAATGAGCGGCAGGTGCAGTTATCAAATCAGCTATTTTTTGCTGAGAAAGCTGGACAGAAGGAAAGGGTCCGGCCGATATCAGCAGTGGAACAGCAAACTGTGGCGACGGGACGTGACGTCTCCGTTCCCTTCCTTCAGGGAACGAGGGTTACATATGTAACCGAGACGTTCCCTTTCAGTCGGTCACTACGACGTCACGTCGTGACCGACGAATTGGGAATCCCTACCAAAGCGCCACTGAAGCTGACCCTTCCAGTGCCTGCATAAACCCTCCGACTCTCCTCTTTAAGGGAACGGAAATGGGGTTGAAGCAGAGGCCGGTCACTACTTGTTCCTTAACCCACGATAGTGACTAGGCGAACTGGGAAGCGAACTCGTCAGGCGGGACTAAGATCGCTGCGGAAGAAAAACCCTCTAGGGGTCTACCACTAAGGTGATGGATAAAAAGACACGAGGTCTATAAAAATACACTCTCTTAGCAACACTAGAGAGGCGCGGAACGAACTCCGCTCAGGGAAACGTGGTAAATCATAAACTTTCCACGGAAATACTCACAAAGAAACCACTAGGGGGCGCAATGTGGGCGCTAGCCTCACCCAGATAGTCAAGAATACATCTAGTGAGAGGCTGGCAGCCGATGCTCCGCAACATCGGTCACCAAGCGGTGGAAAAGACAAAAAACATTTTTTGTAACGTTTTTGCCTTAATGGCCTTCCATAATGGTGCGGTTTCTGCGCAGCCAAAAAGAAAGGCTCCAAGCCGACACAGGAGCCGTTCCTCGATGTTCTCACTGATCTGACGAGAGAACTCGAGAGGATACCGGCTCAACACGAACACTGTAGAATCTAGTGAACGTATTAGGTGTCGCCCAGCCAGCAGCTCTACAAATATCTGAAAGCGAGGAACCACGAGCCAAAGCCCAAGATGAAGCCACGCTTCTGGTTGAATGGGCTCTCAAACCAAAAGGGCAAGGAATGCCCTGTTTCTCATATTTCAGGGCGATTGTGTCTACAATCCAATGAGACATCCTCTGTTTAGTGACAGCTTTCCCTTTCTGCTGACCACCGTAACAGACAAAGAGCTGTTCTGAGGTCCGAAAGCTTTGAGTGCGATCCACATACACACGTAGTGCACGTACAGAACATAACAAAGCCATAGCTGGGTCTGCCTCCGAAGGCAGCGCTTGAAAAGTCCACCACCCAATCTCTAAAGGGAGTGGTGGGAACTTTAGGCACGTAGCCCGGCCGGGGTCTCAGTTTAACGCTGGATTCAGCCGGCCCGAACTGAAGGCACGAATCGTTGACCGAAAATGCATGAACATCCCCTATCCTTTTAATAGAAGCCAATGCGAGGAGCGTCAAAGTTTTCATAGTGAGAAACTTGACGCTCACCGTCAGCAGAGGCTCGAAAGGGCAGTGCTGAACTTTCAGCACCATGGACAAGTCCCAAGGAGGAATAGAGGGAGGCGCGAAGGATTCAGCCTCCGTGCCCCTGTTAAAAACCTAATGACCAGATCGTGCTGACCCACAGATCTACCGTCTATAGGTGCGTGATGCGCGGATATTGCCGCGATATCTACTTTAATAGTAGATGGTGACAGCCTCTTCTCCAAGTGGTGCTGGAGATATGAAAGCACAATACTGATCGAGCATTCTCGGGGGTCCTCTCGCTGAGAGGTACACCAAGCAACAAACAGGTTCCATAGACGGTGCTCGCGCTGCAGCGATGGTGTTAGATACCGCCTGGGGTAAACCACCTAAAACCTCCGCGCCCCGTCCAAAGACCACACATGGGGGTTCCACAGATCGGGGCGAGGGTGCCATAATGTGCCAAGGAGTCAGCCAGGGAGGGACTGTCGCGAGGAGAGTGAACTCTGTAAAACCAATTCCTAGTTGTCCGGTACGGCGCAACTAATAGAATGCGCTCCTCGTCCTCCCTGACTTTGCACAGTGTCTGCGCAATAAAGCTTACTGGGGAAAACCCCGCGGCCAGCTGTGTGCCAGTGCATCCACGCCGAGTGTTCCTTCGGATAATGAATAAAACAGGCGACAATGGGTTGTCTCTGAAGAAGCAAACAGATCTAACTGCGCTCTGCCGAAACATTTCCAAATCAGCTGAACCGACCGGGGGTGGAGTCGCCACTCGCCGGAGCGCGCTGCTCGTGAGAGCGCGACTGCCGCTGTGTTCAGCGACCCCGACATGTGAATGGCACGAAGAGACCTCAGATACTTCTGACTCCAGAGGAGGAGAGACGGGCGAGATGCGACAGGTGACGAGAGCGCAGACCGCCTTGGCGATAGATATACGCTACAGCCGCAGTGTTGTCGGTGCGCACTACATCTTAAGCATCAAATCACGTTGATGAAACGGACGAGCGCAAGATATACAGTGCACAGCTCGAGGCAATTTATGCTAATGTCGCTGGAATGTCGAACAGACCCCCGAAGCGACGAGCCCGCCGTACGTGGCTGCCCACCCCGTGGTAGAGGCATCTTTGCCAACAATAGCATGCCTGGAGACCTCTCAGTGGCACCCGCACCCTGAGAAACGCTGGGTCTGACCACGGGGTGAAAGTGTGACGGCATCTCTATGTAATTATAATACTGTGAAAGCCGGTGAGCCACGCTCTCCTCTGGACTCGGTCATAAAGCCAACACTGAAGCGGTCTCATATGGAGCAGCCCGAGCGGTGTCACGGCCGCGGCTGCTGTCATATGCCCCAGAAGTTTCTAAAATTATTTCAGTGGAACCGCAACCCTGCCTTTAAATGTTGAGGCAAGCCAGAATTGACTGAACACGCGCTTCTATGAGACGTGTTGTTAAATCGACCAAATCCCGTTACTTTCCGAGAAAAGAGATTCTCTGCACGGGGCAAAGTTTACTCTTTCCCCAGTTGGCCTGAAGACCGAGACGAGCGAGGTGTTTAAGTACACGATCTATGTGTGTGCACAGCATCTGACGAAACTGAGCTATTATGAGCCAATACGCCAAAACGCAAACACCACTCTCTCTCTCAGGGGCTGCAGTGCGCCATCCGCAACTTTCATGAAGACACAGGGAGAGAGAGAGAGAGAAAGCCCGAACGGTGAGACTTTGTACTGATATGCCCTCCCCTCGAACACAAAGCGGAGAAACGGCCTGTGTTGGGGGAGTATGGAGACATGAAAGTACGCGTCCTTCAGGTCGAAGGCTGCGAACCAATCCTATGGGCGGATGCATTAAAATATGCTCCTCTGCGTAAACATTTTGAACAGCATTCTGTGAATGTGAATTCTGTGAATTCTCGATTCAGTACGCGCAGATCTAGGATCGGACGCAACCCGCCACTCTTCTTGGGTACAATGAAGGGCTGTAAAGCCCCGAATTTATCTCGGCTGGAGGGACCGGCTGGATCGCGTCCTTTCGCCAATAGGACAGCAATCTCCGCACGCAGTACGTGCGCATCGACAGCCTTCACCGTGGTGAAGCGAATGCCTGAATATTTGTAAGGTAGCCGGGCAAATTGAATGCGTAACCGAGACGGATCGTGCGTAAAAGCCAACGCGACGGGCTGGGAAGCTCTTCCCAGGCCCCCAGATACCGAGCGAGAGGAAATTAACGGCACGATGTGTGTACCCGTGGCGAGCGGAGACGGGGAACTCAATGACGCGTGCTCTTTGGCCGCATTGTGAGATGTTGTGTGTAATGAAACACTCACCCGAAACCGCTGATGGATGCTGAGCAAAGGCTCCTTTGTAGATGTCCCGCTCGATACATCCGCTGGCGAAAGAGGAAGAGGAGAACTTAGGGTTTTGAGCCCGTCCGAAACTCCTATATGCCTCCGGTGATCTGGAGGTAGAAGAGGAATTCGCTCTTTGAGGTTAGTGGGTGCCGATTGAAGTCGGCGGAACACAAAACGAAACCAAGGATTCCCCACCCGGCCCTCCTCCGGGGTGGGGGGGAGAATGATGCTTTCACCATCTCCTGAAGAGCGATCCTCTCAATCTTCAGATCGCCCGACTCAGAGCCGCTAAGTTTCATTTTCCACCTCTGTAGCGGGCTGAGTGGGCGGGTGTACTGCTTACGACAGGTTCCTCAGAGCTGCCGGGATGAAGGAACAAAAAAAGCCGTAGCAGGACGCCCTCGGCGAAAAGCAGACCAATATACTGACGTAACGGAGGGGGCAGCTAGGCTCCAACGTGGCATGATGCCTCAGTCTGCTCTAAAGCGGCTGATCATTGTTGGACACTCTCAGCCGCGTCGCCGAAATGGCTGGTCTAAAATGGAACATTTAGGACGATTATTAACGACCTACTTAATGCCCGCAAGACACAACCAGAGATGGCGTTCCTGGACCACCGGGGGTGGGCATAGCACGTCCGGCGGCCTGTGGGGTGAACCCAGTCGCACGTAGCGCCAGGTCAGAGCCACACAGGATTCTTTAGTTGCCGGACCCTCACCTCTGCAGATCCTTCAGTGCCTTAGCCTGGCGGACCTGCATCACGCCATGGCGCGCACGGCAGAGGCCGCCTCTCACAAGCCCGTGGGTCTGTGAGGGGAGGGAGGCTGGTCTCTTGGAGCAGCAACCTTAGCGGCCCCGCCGTCAGGAGAGGTGAGAGGTGATGGCTGAACGATCGGTTCCGGGAGGAAAACGAGTTTTCCACGACCGTGTCAACCAACATGCACCCCGGGAAGAAAGGCACAGAAGGTCGGGGCTGTTCTTGCAGTCCTGAAGTGCCAATCATCTAGGCGGGACGGTGCGGTGGGGGAGGAGCTCTCCGCTCCACGCAGACCGTCTCCGCGCTCCCGAGCGTACATGGCCGCCACTCGGGGTCGAGCACGGAAGCCCCTACCCAACCCGAAGGCGGGAGTGGGTCCGAGTCGGCGACCGAATAGACGACCCCCTCTCCGATGCTGTGACAGACATAGAATCCTCGTGAGGACTGAAAGAGGACGAGAGCGCGTAGAACACGCGCCACCCGTCTCTTACGGCACCTCTGGCTGTGGATGGGGGTGCTGAGAGTCACTGGACGAACCAGCTAACCGATTCAGCACCGTTTATACGGAGATAAGATTTCCGGAGTTTTGCCACCGCACCTTTAACGGGGCTCCGCAACGGAAAAACGGGGGTGATGTTCCCGGAGGTACGAAACCCGTCTCCGCCATCCAAGAGGTTCATGCTCTCTTAGGAGTATGAACCCTCCACGATCGCAGCCTCAGCATGCACTCTTGCGCACGAGAGAAAACGATCGTGGCCACCCGGGGACCCATACATTTGCCGCATCCAGCAACACAGACGGAAAGACATCTTTAAAAAGACGCTCCCGTCTCAGTGCAAGTGAAATGCTGTCTTTAAAAAGACGCAGAACACCGCAATACTCTTTTAGAGGAAATACTCTTTTAATGTGCTGATGTTGATGAAGCACACAGGGGAACGGCTACGCACACACTCAACTAAGAGTGAGAAAAAAGTCAAAAAATTAAAAAGAGAGGTGGAACACCCGCGAGCCTCCGCTGAAATGCCTTTGCCCAACCAAATCGAAAACGCAGAGTTATCCAAAGAGCAGAGAGTAGCTTCTCGTGAGCAGTCAGTCTGCCAGCTTTCGAAGCTAAAAAGCTGATTTGATAACTGCACCTGCCGCTCATTAAATAGCTGTGCGGCGGGGCGGCGCCGGCAGATGCAATTATCTGCATGCCAAGTTCATTGGCGTTTTAAAGGTTTCTCGAAGCAGATAGGTCACCCGCGAAGCGGTTCCCAATTCGTCGGTCACGACGTGACGTCGTAGTGACCGACTGAAAGGGAACTCCTTGATTTGAAATGCTCTGTGTCTCTGATTGGCCAGCTAATCTGTACGTTGTGATTGGCCTGACGCTCCCTACCATGTTTGAAAGATTTAGGGCCAATCCCATTTCTCTGTCTTACCCCTTCCCCTTACCCCTACCCCTTAGTTTTGCACGTTCACGTGAGAGTAAGGGCTATCCCAATTCTCGTTTTGATCAAGGGGTAGGGCTAAGGGCAAGTGGTAGATACCCCTTAAAACCAAGAATTTCCGCGAGCTTACTTGAAACCAAGGGGTACCCAGAATACACTGCGCAACCGGCAAAAATGGCGGCCAGAGCGTCCAGAGAGTCCCATAAATGTAAGTCTTTTCGGCTTAATAATTAATTTAAAAATTACTAACATCTTCTTTTGTGCTCTACACAGACCTGTTCATATATATTTGAATTATGTTCTTAATTTAAATGTTTTAAAATTTCGCTAGTTTGCTACGCTAACGTTACGTTGCTGATTTGCACAACATTCCTGTATTTGCTGATTTGCACAACATTCCTGTATTTCTCTAACTAGCCATGAATAGACTGCATGCTTGTCTACAGTTTTAACTGGCAGCCAGCAAACGACGATGTATGATGACGTAACCGTAACCAAGCGGTGTCTCATTTCATAGGGGTATGTTTTCACCCCTAGCGCTTAACACTTGGTTTTGAGGGACAAGGGCTAGGGGTAAGACGAAGTGGTAGGGGAAGGGGAAGGGGTAAGACAGAGAAATGGGATTGGCCCTTAGTTGCTAACAGGAGTTAACTTACTGGCTCAGTCCGAAGCTGGAGGAATTATGATAATGTCAGTCTTGTCTACTTCACCAATCCCAGGAAGTAAACTGTTGCCTACAATCTGTGTGTTTGTTGTAGTCAACGAAAAAAGAGATTTACGTTAGAGACGATAACTCGCGTCATTGTTTACCAAAAGAAATGAAAAATGGTGAATCGGACAATAGCTGCTCTTTAAATAAATTAATGAAAAAATTAAGACGAAATTTACCATTTTATTATAGAAAACTGTATGTAAAACGTGCCAAAATTGAAAAGTAAATTGTTTCATTTTAATTTTCAAGGTGATACCTCTTTCCGGTCAAATTGAAAAAGAAAATGCTATTGATGATTTAACATTTCATTTTCACTACAGTTTTGAGGCAGGTCTGCCAATATTAAAATTAAAAGGCAAATGTGCAAAAGAAACTGCAAATACATTTTTAAAAAGGTTTTATATTAATGCTTATGCAATAATATTGACAAAAATCTATTTAAAATGTAAAGTTTACTTTTCGTTTTATGTTTCTCTTTTATTTCATGGTTTTCGTTTGGTATCTTCAAAGTTAACTTATGAGCAAATTCTATGTTAATCAGTGAGTGGGCTTTGCTTGCTCACATAACGCAGAGTGACTAAGGCAGTGTTGCCAACTTTTTTGCTAGATTTAGTGACTTTTAGAGATGTTATTCTTATGAAAAAGTGACTAACGACAAATCTAGCAACTGTTTGGATAAACCTTAGTTTTACATCTGTGCACATTCTGTGTCGCCTGTACCACCCCACGAGTGCCTTGTCTTGCTTTCCCGGTGAAATGCATGTCTCTCTCTGCATCTATGAAATAATAAGAAATGCAAGAAGGATGCTATTATTTTGCTTTTCTGTTTTCGTGTGCTGCCATGTGCTCTGCATTTTCCTCATCTAATGTTTGAAATAAAATTCCTGATTATGTCAGTCTGACATTTAAACTGGTTGAAAGCGAAAGCATGAATATGAATCTGAAAGAAACTTTACTAAGTGGTCTTCAGGGAAAGAAACATGCATGATATCACGTTAACGTGTACAATGGGAGCACATGCTTGCGATGCATTGGCCAAGCGTTTGTGATTAAGTGATCACAAAAAAGAATAAATGTGATCATCTTACAGGAGCATCAATAAAGGTTATGTAACATCCGATCAAATTTCCGTACCTTCTCTTTCTCCGTATTAAGGGAGGGTTTTGATTGAGATATCTGATTTCCCTGCTGATGTGTCCATCCCTGGGCTGGTGATGTGATCTCCTTTCATATAGCGCATTAAATCTTAATAAGGCCGGCAGCGAACGACCTCTGCCAATCGCAGCAGAGGAGATATTGACACATGAGCTGGACAAGCCCACTCGAACACCCAAACGTGATGTCACTATGACTACAGGGCAGTGCTTTCTAGGATCATTCGCGACATTTATACAGCTTGTACTAGAGAATAGAGTTTCATGCTTTAGGATGTTCAGAATTTTTGCCTGGTTTAGACTCTTAGCAAGTTAAAAAAGTTTTTAAATATCTGAGATGTGTCTCTAAATTGAGTTCATAGCTTTATCATAACAGAGCCACCAAAGCACTGCCTCTCATAAAGATCCATTCAACAAAAAACTGACTGTTAAAGTGATACTCCAGGCAAATATCAAAATTACCGCATGATTTAATTACCCTCAAGCAATCCAAGATACATATGTCCATCATCTTGAAGAAAAACACATTTGGAGTTATTTTAGGAAATGTCTTTGCTCTTCCAAGTTTTATAATAAATCAGGAAACAACTTCCCAAAAAGTGCATTCATCCTTCACAGAGGTAATCCACACGGCTCCAATAGGCTAATAAAGGTCTTCTGTGGGTAATCGGTGTGATTTTGTAAGAAAAATATCCAGATTTCAAACTTGAATAAATGTATCTCAGATTGCTTGAGGGAAAGTAAATCATGGGTAATTTTGATATTCGTGTATCGCTTTAATATTGGACTTTGAATTGCCTCATGTGAGACAAGGTTCAATTAATTTGCATAAACCATAGGTTACACTTTCTGTGAGGATTGGTATAGTTTATACAATAAAATGAAAAATACATAACACCTATATTGTTAATGAGGCAGAAGCTTTTTTGGAGAAAGTGTCAACCGCACGACTTATCACCAGGGCTTGACTTATCAGTAAAAATGCTGAGTGGCATGTAACTTGGGACAACAACTAGCCACTTTGGCTGGTGAGGAAAAAAGTGAATGTCAAGTCCTGCTCATATATACTGTACCAGCTAATAAATGTAGTCTTAATTTGGGTGGTCAAATGTCATTTGAAAGTCACTCTGGATCTAATCTAGCTAAATCGAGTATAAAATTACTCAAATTAAAAATGCTGAGTGGCTAGTAACTTTGGAAAACAACTAGCCACTTTGTCTGGTGAGCAAAAAAGTTAAAGAGCCAGTAAGATGACAATTTTAAGCATCCTATTACTGTTTATAAGTCCCGGACAACAGGTTTAAATGCATGCAAGGTCAAAAAACACCCCATTTCTCAGAGATCCCCAAACGATTCGTGTGAAGCTGTTCAACGACTCAAGTCTGCCTAAACCCCACCTTTCAGTAGCCTACTCTGCTCTGATTGGTCAACTGAGAGAGTGTCTTTGCACAGATCACAGATCAGTCGCACAGACCACAGATCAGTGGCACAGACCAACAATAGGGCAGCATTTATTGACCTCGTGCTAACATGATTTACTGAGAAGACATTGTCAACATCAATACACATCATTCATCATTAATGCAAGCAATAAAAACGATGATTGAAACTAACATTTTACACTCATTTAAGCATTTATGTAAACTAACCGTGTCATAGCAAAACCATAAGTGAGCATGCGTTAGCCGTTTGCTAACGTGACTTTCTGACAATATATTAAGAGTTTTAAAAACAACATCATTCATCATTAATCCAAGCAATACAAACGACGATTGAAACTAACAATTTTACACTCATTTAAGCATTTATGCAAGCTAACCGGGTCATAGCAAAACCGTAAGTGAGCATGCGCTAGCCGTTTGCTAACATGACTCTCTGACAGTAAATTAACAGTTTAAACAACGACTCATTCATCTTTAATCCAAGCAATACAAACGATGATCGAAACTAACAATTTTACACTCATTTAAGCATTTTGTAAACTAACCGGGTCATAGCAAAACCGAAAATGCAGCATGCGTTAACCGCTTGCTAACGTGACTCTCTGACAACGACATCATTCATCATTAATCCAAGCAATAAAAATGATGATAGACATTTTAAACTCATTTAAGCAAGTATGTAGCGATAATCATACTTAACAGGTTGTGGTTAGGAGACGCATGTTGTTCCAAATAAAGTGGGTACTGAACCATCTTTCATTGCCAAACGTATAAATCCCTCCGTTAAAAATTAATTTTAACAACTGATTCTTCACAGCCAGACACGTTTAGTATATCCCTCCTTGAAAAAGTCTCCTTTGGTAGTGAAAACAACACAAACTAAAAACACAGCGTGAGCTGATGTTTACACACTAGCTGTGGGGGGTCATAGTTTTCGTTTCTCCCGCGGGCAAGACTGTAGGCGGAGATTAGTATCTCATGCGACGTGGATACGTTCGTGTGACATGGCAAATATCAGGAAGAAGACTCACTCCCTATAACGACTCGTTTCAGCGATTCAGAGTCGACTCCCTGCTTTAGAAGCCAATGACTTTATTAATCATGCACTTTTTGGTTCAATTACTGTACACGTTGTTTACATTGATGGACAGCTACATGACACACTGCAATAAAGGTTAGTTTCGATTTTGGATCTGTGTGGCTCTTTAATGTCAAGCCCTGCTTATCACTGAAGGATCCATACAGTATACGCACTGCTCATGGAGTATGTGTTAAACAACGGTTATTTAGTCCATTTATGTGTTATATACTGTATCTGTTAGTAACTTTATTCAAGGGTTATAGCATCTATGTATCCTTAAGAAACATTTCTCATTACTGTCTGCTTATAGTGTCAGACTATTCCATAGATCAACCTACCAATTATGAAACTACAAGCAAGTAGGCTACTGTAGTGTTAAAGTTTTAATTTCCTGTTCCAGTTTTAATTTCCTGTTCTTTGCTTTAAACTCGGCAAATGCGAGGAAAGACAACAACCGTCAAACTAAAGTGAAACTTTAATATAGAGGAGAAATGATTATAGCCTACATATTTGTGTGTATTCATCAATCTAGTCGAGACAACAACTGACTCTTTTTCAAAGACTGCAGTCTGTTCATATTTTAGATGAAAGAGCTTTAAAGACGTCTAACTTCTTATGATTCTTTCTGTTGATTCTAATCTTACTTTTCTTTTATCTTCGACATGTGGAGCTCCCTGAATCAGATGAAAGTTTAAAAATGGTTAAATACGTTTGAATCTCCAGAACTGAATATTACAACCTCCTGCAGTGAAAGCAGAAAGATAATCTACAGATTTGATTCTGCCACAGATGGAGACGCACAGAGAAAATATCTCCGCATCTGTCTTCACGCTCTCCTTTCCGGCTATATAATTAATATGTGTTTTGAAAAGTTTTGGACGTGACAGGCGTCTCGGCGTTCTTTTATTTAGTTTTAATGCATCGGTTTTCTTCTGCACGTTTGCTTTATCACCGTGGAAATTCAGCCCCTGCGCTATAAAGATTTGCGTTTAACAGCCGTGCAGAGCAGCAGACGCTGAAAGACCTGTCATTTAATGGCGAACCGTCTCAAAGCGACAATGTGATTTATCGCAGATAAAAACGAATCTTTCTCTCCGATAACTCCTCGCTGTTTCATTCTCCTTTTACCCTCCAGTAAAATGGCATTCAAACAGAGCAATGAGACAGTTATTCTTGTCTTCTTATGCGCACCCACACAAACACACGCACCTCTTTATACAGACGAGAACCTATGTCTTGTTTTGTTCGGAGATGAGAGAGAAAGAGAGAGCGAGAGCAATATAGCATAGAAAATCCTTTAGCTTCTCTGCCTCTTAGATAATGACACATGATTCTGTTAACGTATTCAGACCTAAAAGGTCATGCATATTAATATGCTGCTTGTGTATGCAAGTATTTTTAAAAGTGTGTAGGAGAATCCTGGCAGGATGGAAATCTTTCTCTTCGCTCTTTGACCTTATTTCCCCTCCGAGACCAGAGACGGTCTTTGGAAGTTTTAAGGTCAGTTAAAAGTCAAATCGCTTAGCATACATTTGTTAGTACGCAAAGTCTCCCGTCCGAAACCTAATGAGCTGCCTATATAGACAATGCATCCTGCATCCAAGGCGATCCCAGAATGCATTGCGGCACAGTACGTGTTCTAATTAAAAATTGATTGTTTCACCCAGTGTTTGTGCGTGCTATTTTTTAGGCCTGTGCTGTTAGCTTAGCCACATGCTGAAATTAATTGACTTGAATCCTCCGTAGCGGATAACATTGGTGCCTTCATACAGACTTTTAAGTCAGTCACCCAGAAGATTTCATTTCAGACAGGATGTTGCTTTAAAGTCCCCCTGTTGTCGATCATTTTATCCCTTAAAACTCATTTTGGAAGTAATTTCCTGTAATAATAATTTCTTCATGCCTTCAAATAGCTTGAATGTAACTCTACACCCTTGCCTTGTTTAGTATACGTGGATCTATGAACATGTGAATAAGTCCCCACCTCTACTCAATCACACCAGCTCGGACCATACTGTAGATAAGAACATGCAAATTAGTCCCTGCCTAGACTCAATTGCACCAGCTCAGACCATAGATATATATGTACATAGATGTGGCATTCGGCAGTTCCAGACACGTAGCCGCTGGTTTCACAATGCATATGTTACAGTAGTTGCACGTTCACAGCACATATTTTTATTAGCGGTGATGTTAGAGCATTCAAACTGCACGCGTTAGCAGCGTGTGCTCGCACCACAGAAGTAGAGCTGAAGGAGCAGTGCCTTGATCGTTTCAGCGTCAAATCTATGCTGGATACATTTCTATGCCTGGTCCACTCGTTCAAATGTGTTGATGTGATTGGTTGTATGTTTGTGACGTTAAAAATCGAGGCAATTTCAAGCCGGGGGAATGAGATGCTGCAATTTAGAGAAAATACTCAGCAATGGTGTTGAATGATAAATTAGCACATGGTTTGTCTTAAAGAGCACCAATGGTCCGATTCACGATTTTACATTTCCTTTGGTGTGTAGGTGTGTATAAGTACATGTTAACGATATGCAAAAGTAAACGATCAAATGAGTTGTCGTCTCCAGCGTAAATCTCTCTTCTTGGACTACAACAAACACACGCATTGGTGTGTAGACAAGACTGACTTTATCATAATTCACTGAAAAAAAATGATTCATTGAATTCAATAAAATTCTCTAAGGTAAGTGGCTGCAATCAACCCATTCAAGCTACATTTAAACAAAAACGATTAGTAACGTAAAATAAAATATAAAACTTTTGTTTAAATGTAGCTTAAATAAATTGATTGCAACCACTTACCTTAAAAAATTTATTAAATTCAATGAATTATTTTTTTCAGTGTTCCTTCCCGCTTCGGACTCACAGCCTGTAAGTTAACTCCTGTTAGACTTTCATTGTGACCGAATCTTTCAAACATGGTAAGGAGCGTCACATTTCCGGCTGACGTCAGAGGTATTCAGGCCAATCACAACGTACAGATTAACTGGCCAATCAAGGACACAGCGGTTTTCATATTAACAAGTTTTGTATATGAATCAGTGCATTTCAGGAAGACAGGGAAGCTGGAGCTACAAAAATGTATGTTATGTGAAATAATGTGTTTTTTAACTGTGAACCACATTGTATTATACCAAATGAACAAAATAAAGTTTTTTTTTAGCAATGAAACAGGTGCACTTTAAAGCATATTGAAAACACCACATACTGTAAACAAGAATAAAAACTTGATTTTGACCACAGGGGGACTTTAAATGGCAGCTGCCTATTTAGGCAGTAGAAATCAAGACAGCTCACTTGCTTATGGGACAGGGTGAGAAACTTTAAAAAAACCTTTAGAATAGAATTTTTTCTGGATTTATGTATATATGTATATCCAGTGTTGGGGGTAATGCATTACAAGTAACATGCATTACGTAATAATATTACTTTTCTGAAGAAACGAGTAAAGTAACGCAGTCCTTATACGTAAATGTACACACTAATATTCGAGTTACTTTTGTAATGCAAGTTACTTTTCAGTTTAATTAATTTGATCAAAAAATTTAATAATGTACTGAATTAAACTGAATGTACCGTAGTCACTTAGAATTACGCACTTTATGCGTGCGCACCTGAGTAGGAACAGTTTGAGTCAGAAACGGAGATGGCAGGCCAGAGCTTGACATTTTTGCGATGGAAATATGCTATTTCTGAATGCAGAACTTCTCCGTCATAAAAACACCTACAAGGGCTGAAAGAGATCAAGCCTCAGCCAAGTAATGCAAAAAGTAACGTAAGTATTACTTTCCATGAAAAGTAACTCAGTAACGCAATTAGTTACTTTTTTGGGAAGTAACTTAATATTGTAATGCATTACTTTTTAAAGTAACTTTCTCCAACACTGCCGATAAGGCCTTAGTGGTAAATCTGAATAATTTAAATGGTAAGGGTTTATTTTTCAATGGTAATTTCTAGGTTATATTAAAGCCAATGGTTGGGTTCGTCCATATTCTACCCAACCACGCACTCTCAGAAAAAAGGGTACAAAGCTGTCGCTGGGGCGACTGTTACCCTTTCAAAATGTGCATATTTGTACATCATAGGGACATATTCGTACCTCAAATATACATATTGGTACCTAAATGTTACATATTAGGACCTTTAATAAAGGGTACTGTCCCAGTGATAGCTTTTGTACCTTTTATTTTGACAGTGTGGGTTGAAACAACCTAGCATTTTAGACAGTAAAAGTAGGGCTATGTGCTTGATATTAACAAACAGTTTTTTCCATTACCCCTTTAAGAAACTAAAACCTCCATTAAAACTTTATTATTTGGAGAAAAAAAATCACTGTTTCTACTTTACTGTGCTTGTGTGTAAGTTTGGCTGTTTTTGTTTGTATCATTAGAGTACAAGGAGTCTAAAGGCACCCTAGGGGTATCGGCCCTTTATTTTAATTTTCTCCCAAAACACTAAATAGCAACAAAAGTACCGCAGTCCTTTCTTAAACCACCATTTGCCGTTAAAAACGACATGTGTTCATGATTTTATTGTGTGCAAAAGATTGAATTTGAGGTTAATTGACATAAGGTTGCAGATTTATGTAGTTAATAAGAAGGGAAAGGATAGAGTTAGGGGTAAAAGCCTTCACATTGTTGGAGTAAAAAAAGTACTGCATATACAAATTTTGCCATGTGACATTTTTGTATGCTGCATATCTAGATTATATCACTATGACTTTGAAATGTACTGCACTCAACATACATTTGAATTCAAAAAGACTTATTTTAATATTTAGTGGAAAAAAAATAAATGTGTAATGTTTGATCATTTTGAAACCATAATAAAAACACATTTTTCCTAAAGGGAGCTTTTAGCTTTTATATCCTTACAGCCGGGTTACAAAATTAGATGTTAGCATACTCTTGGTAATATATAATGTTAGAAAAATAAGTCGCCTGAGGCAAAAGTGTAAAATAAATAAGGTTATGTTTTATTTACAGTACTGTGCAAAAGTCTAAGGCCACCACCACCAGACTTGCTATTTTAGAAGTTTTAATGTCCATCCACATTTATTTTTCAATCTATTTTATTAAGA
This sequence comes from Misgurnus anguillicaudatus, assembly GCF_027580225.2. Taxonomy (NCBI): domain Eukaryota; kingdom Metazoa; phylum Chordata; class Actinopteri; order Cypriniformes; family Cobitidae; genus Misgurnus; species Misgurnus anguillicaudatus. Next base: position 34,259,871 of record NC_073344.2, read on the forward strand.
TACAAACAGAAAATACAAGAAATACAAAAAAATAAAACATTACATTTTCAGGACTAAAAGTCTTCTTTAGGCATCTTCGGTGTTTAGTGTGACCTCTCTTGTCACTAAACACATCTTGAGCGTTTTTGAGCAGAATGAAGTAAAAATACTAATTTCTTTAAAATTAAAAATTTAGGTTTAAGAGATCCTGCAGTGGAAGGGGAGTTTACCCTAAAAACTTGATACATCAGTTTACATTTTTATACAGTTTTTAATACTATATACACATTTCCTGCATTTTTTGGAGACTGAGAAACAATTATATATGATCACTATAACATTGCAAAAACAACTAATCTAATTCTGGCATGGTGGCCAAAGACTTTTGTATGTCTGTATTGTATACTGTAAGCCAGCATTGGGTCAAAAAGGGAAAAACCCAACCTATTGGGTTGTAATTTAACCAATGCTGAGTAGTTTTAACCCATTGTTGGTTTAATTACAAATATGTTCTGGGTTAATTCAACCCAATGGCTGGGTTTGTCCTTTTTTGAACCAACGCTGGCTTAAAAAAATAACCAAGCATTTTTAACACTTTACAGCAAGGTTGAATTTGTTAACATATAAAAAGCTGGGTTCTTTTGGGGTCAAAAAGGGACAAGCCCAGTCGTTGGGTTAAATTAACACAGAAAATGTTTATATTTGACCCAACAAAGGGGTTACAACAACACAGAATTTTGGGTTGAAACCCAGCATATAGTAGCTACACTGTAAAAAATGCAGTTAAAGCAGAAGTTAAATATATTTGGTTTTGCAAGTCATTTCAACCTACTTGTATTAAGTTGACTTGTGATAAGTTGACATATTTCCAAAAAAATTGAAATTAACTTAATTTGTTAAGATAAATTAACTTGAACATATACGTTAATTTTTGATATCATTTTTTTTTTACAGTGAATTACAACCCAAGCAGCTGGGCTAGTCCCTTTTTTGACCAAAAGCCATTTTTTTACAATAAGAAGTTGTAGTTACAACTAAGTGCTGGTCATATAATTACAATATCATCAAAAAGTTGATTTATTTCAATAATTCCACTCAAAAAGTGAAACTTGAATATTTCAAATGTTTCTTTCTTTTAACTTTGATGATTATAACTGACAACTAAAGAAAATCCCAAATTCAGTATCTCAGAAAATTTGAATATTGTGAAAAGGTTCAATATTGCAGACCCCTGGTGCCACACTCTAATTAGCTAGTTAACTCAAAACACCTGCAAAGGCCATTAAATGGTCTCTCAGTCTAGTTCTGTAGGCTACACAATCATGTGGAAGACTGCTGACTTGACAGTTGACACCATTGACACCTTGCACTAGGAAGGCAAGACACAAAAGGAGGCTGGCTGATCAGAGCTCTGTGTCCAAGCACATTAATAGAGAGGTGAAGGGAAGGAAAAGATGTGGTAGAAAAAAGTGTACAAGCAATAGGGATAACCGCACCCTGGATAGGACGGTGAAACAAAAAACCATTAAAAAATGTGGGGGAGATTCACAAAGAGTGGACTGCAGCTGGAGTCAGTGCTTCAAGAACCACTACGCACAGACGTATGCAAGACCCGGGTTTCAGCTGTCGCATTCCTTGTCAAGCCACTCTTGAACAACAGACAGCGTCAGAAGCGTCTCGCTTCTGGACTGCTACTGAGTGGTCCAATTTTGCATTTCCTTTGGAAATCAGGGTCCCAGAGTCTGCAGGAAGAGAGGGAGGCACACATGTCACATTGCTTGAGGTCCAATGTAAAGTTTCCAAAGTCAGTGATGGTTTGGGGTGCCATGTCATCTGCTAGTGTTGGTTCACTGTGTTTTCTGAGGTCCAAGGTCAACACAGCCATATACCAGGAAGTTTTGGAGTACTTCATGCTTTCTGCCGCTGACCAACTTTATGGAGATGCAGATTTCATTTTCTAACAGGACTTGGCACCTGCACACAGTGCCTAAGCTACCAGTACCTGGTTTAAGGACCATGGTCTTAATTGGCCAGCAAACTCGCCTGACCGTAACCCCATAGAAAATCTATGTGGTATTGTGAAGAGGAAGATGTTATATGCCAGACCCAACAATGCAGAAGAACCGAAGGCCACTATCAGAGCAACCTGGGCTCTCATAACACCTGAGCAGTGCCACAGACTGATCCACTCCATGCCTTGCCGCATTGCGGCAGTAATTCAAGCAAAAGAAGCCCCAACTAAGTATTGAGTGCTGTACATGCTCATACTTTTCATGTTCATACTTTTCAGTTGGCCAAGATTTCTAAAAATCCTTTCTTTGTATTAAGTAATATTCTAATTTTCTGATATACTGAATTTGGGATTTTCCTTAGTTGTTAGTTAGAATCATCAAAATTAAAAGAAATAAACATTTAAAATATATCAGTCTGTGTTTAATGAATAAATATAATATACAAGTTTCACTTTTTAAATGGAATTAGTAAAATAAATCAACTTTTTGATGATATTCTATTTATATGACCAGCATCTGTATGTATGTATTTTTTATTGTGCCCTGTGTTCACACTTGCTTGCATCACACAGATAATTTTTAACTTTTATTAAGATTTATTACAAGATAACCTACGGCAAGTTAAAATAGGATCGTCTACAAAAACATTTCTGTTTATTAAAATGCAGCAAGGTCTGCAAACACATGTTGCCTAAAGCTTATGAGTCAATAACAGACAGAAGCGGCATGTTTAATTTTTGAGTATATCCAAGGTTTATAGATATATACTGAGGGCACATTAATAAATACTTTCACTGAATACTGTTTGTAATATAACATCAGTTTGCTTGGTGCTGCCCTAAGTTTTATAAAGTGGGTGTTTGATGCTGGGGGGATGTCAACACGGTCTTGACTTGGTCTCGGACCACAGTGGGAGGAGAAGGACTCGTAATTTCAGACCAAGTCCTCGAGACCAGCGCATTTTTATGTTCATATAAAAAAACCACACAACACATAACAATAACAATAAAATGCAATGTTGACGGGCATTATTTGAATATGACATCCCATGGTTCAATGCAAAGATACTGCCATCAGAGCCGTTTATTTATCTCTAAAAAAATAGACAGACTATGATGCATGTGGTAGGGATTTTTTTAATGATAGTAAAAGCATAGTCCATATTAAGACGTTAAGACTGATCCTCTAAACAATCTAGCTTAGTCTGTAGGCCTAACTGTTGATTATTAACTGGGTTGATTTTAAATCATGAATATGAAAACGTACATGTTTTTATGGTCTTGGTCTCGACTCCTAAAGGACTTGGTCTCGACTCAGACTTGCTTCCTCCAAGACTCGGTCTTGACTCGGACTCGACTGTATTTGAAAACAAACGGACTCGGTCTCGACCTTTCAAAGACTCGGTCTTGACTCGGCATAGGCGGTCTCGTCCCCATCACTACCTCTCTCTGTCTATTTTCCCGTCTTTCTCTTTTGAGAAGATCAAAGCCCTAGACTTTCCCCCACAGACTTCATAGTCCATTATACAGTATTTGGCCATGACAAGGGGTTATCAATGCTAAGTACCTGTAAATACTATATATATATTTATTTCCTCCTTTATTACCTTTTTTTAACACCAAGTCTTACTTTTCCTTTTTTTAATTTGATTCGTAGACTCACAAAATCAGCAGCTTGTTTTCAAGTGTAATTTTATTCCAAGTTTATTGGTTCTCATTTCGGTAGACAAAAGAAAATGACTTCCGAGCTCTCGAAATATCTCTCACTTTTAACTTTTCTCCTCTTGTCAGGCACCATATATTTTCACTTCAAGGTTTTCAAACACTTCAGCATCTTAAAGATCATCTAAACGCGTGCATGCCGTTTCTCATCGAAGCTCTTTAATGACTTAAGCTCCATTGAACTATGATCCAAAAAGCTGATTTTTTAAAGTCATGCTTTCTTCTGAAACCTCGTCTGATGGATCTTTTCTCCCTTCATTATGCCAAAAAAACATGGGGAAAAGGCCAAGATAATAACAGCAGTGAAGAAACATCAGCATTTAATCAAATCTCTCATTGAGCCGGGAGAGAAGAAAGACAGATACAGATAGAACTGGCAATTAAGAGCAAAGTTTTTCATGAAAAGGAAGTAGAAAGCGAGATAGAGAACCCTTATCGTGTGATCATTATCATTAGAGCCCATATGAAGATTTCAGTGCATTAATTTGCTTCTGGATTTGCTTTTGCTCCGCTGTGGTAAGCTGTTCATGGGAGAGGCTTTTATGTAACCGTGTAAATGGCCAGATTCATCCTGTAGTGATTCGTCACTATCCGTGGTTCTGAAAGAAGAAACTTTTTTTGAAAACTCATATGTTGGATTTTAAATGTAACACAAAGATAGAAAGAAACCTGTCCATAATGAACATATAGAAAACAACAAAAATACATTTCAATTCTAAAAAGCCACAATGGCAATAACCAATGCAGACACACCCGCTTAATCTGAACCATATTTGTGACCCTGAACCACAAAACCATAAGGGTCCATTTTTGACCCAAATTTTGAATTGATGCATGTTTTTTTAGGATACACACTTAGAACGGATATGTTAAAAACAACACATTAGTGTTGATTCCTGGACCACACACTACTATAAATGCGTTGCCCCATTATCCACCCATCTCTGTGTTATTATTGAAACAACACACTTTGTGTTACTTTTAATACTTTTACTAACAGAAAAACATCAGAAAATGACACATAATGTGTCAAAATGACATATAATGAGTTAAAAGCTTAACACAAAAGATGTGTAAAAAATTAACACATCCTTTCTAGTGTAAGACAGCCTGATCTCACGGGAATTCATACATATTTTACAAGTTGGCTTATTCGTATGAATTTGTACAAAGGTAATCGTGCAAAAACGTGTGATTATCATGAAAAAAACAAGAATGAAACCCCACCCCTAACCCCAACATCACAATGGCAAAGGCAAATCGTGAAAAAATCTATAAATGTGGTTGTACGAATTAGCCACCTCATAAAATACATACGAATTGACATGAGATAGCGTTGGATAGGACAATATTTCAAAATAAAATCAAAATATTGAAAAAAAAATCGCCTTTAAAGTTGGCCAAATTAAGTCCTTAGTACCAAACATTACTAATGATAAATAAAATTTTTTTGTGTATATATGAAGAGTTTGGTTCCAAAACGCGATAAACGCCATTTTTGAAAAAAATGAGTTACTGCCAAAATCAGTATTATATCAGGTCAGTAGTTAAAAGTAAATTCTTAATTTTACGCAAAATCCAATATTCGCCGTGTTATTCTGTCATCTTTTCTCCCTTTTTTCCCAAAATGCGATAAACGCCACTCCCCCTTTTTTACAGAACGCAATATATCCCACAGCGCACCATTCACGCCAGGGCTGGACTGGGACAAAAATTCGGCCCTGGCATTTTGGCCCAAACCGGCCCACACTACATATATTTACAAATACCACCCATCTTTGCACGCCTTTAAGCAATAGCAACTCCAATTCCATAAAAGCACTAAGCCCAATTAATAGCAGGTAGAAAAGAGTGAGAGTTGACACAACAAACACTTCTAGAACGTGTTATTTATTAATGCAGTAAAACTGTAGCCTATCAACCCATTCTCACCAAAAAGCGTACAAATGACACGAGCCTATAATCCACATGAATCCTTAAACAAGCTTCATCCTTAAAACATTTGTAAAAAATTTTGTTAGGTCCTAAAAACACTATTCATTACACACCGTAGCCTATAATAAATAATGAACACAACAAAAATATTCCTATCTGATTAACTGTCATATTATATGTTGATTACAGTTTTTCTGAATTGCTAAAACACTAAACCCCAATCTCTGAACCAAATTCATAGCGGCCTAAACACATTCGTCATGCACTCTTTTGGCTAAAGTCTAAACAAACTTCTGAGTAAAACACACATTTTACACTGCAATGAACTTGTTTTATAAATGCTAAACACAGGCAGGCTGCTAAAGATGAACACAACTACAACTCAGTTGTCATCAAGCAAACACAACAACTCAAAATTGTACACACTTTTTTCTAATGGTATTCTTTACCAATTGTGTGGATTGTAAACAGTCTGAGAGACAGATGAAGAGTACCCTATGATGAAGAACAGGACACCAGAGATGGTGCAATTGGCAAAATTTGCCATTGAATTGCTGACTTTTAACAAAATACAAGTGCTGCTTACAGTAATATTAAAAACTGATTATTACTTGCAGTACTTACAGGAAAGTATTCACTACTACATTCACTGAACTAAACTTGTGTGATTACAGTAATAGAGCTTTTTAACATTATCTGTCAATTGTGTTGTTATATACAATAAACATATATTTTGTCTGTAAGCAGATGTCCTGGATTGTTTGATTTTGCTTGAAGAGAAATTACACGTTTTGAAACAGACAATCAACGAAAAATCTACGAATCAGATACACTCTCGTAGTCACTAACACAGTCTCACCCCATGTCGTCAATATTTGACGACACTTGACCATTCGTCAATATGTGACGCGGAGGGTATACCTTTCGCGTCATTTTTTGACGAACTGGGGACTTCAATACTATTACGTCCGTTGCATTCTCTTCTCCTATTTTCTTACCATTTTAACCCTAAACCGACGCGAAAATTGTAAGAAAATAGGAGAAGAGAATGCAACGGACGTAATAGTATTGAAGTCCCCAGTTCGTCTGGGTTGTAGTCACAGAGCAAAGAGTGCAATTATTTTGTTGCAGCTTTATCACCATAATTGTGTGTTTTTGACTTGGTTTTATCAAGGGGTATCTATCTAAACTTGTGCTTTGAAAGCAGTTCTGCTTACCGCAACTCACTTCTCCCTCGTCTCTCTCTCCCTCTCCTCACTGACATTTTGCGTGCTGGTGCTGCCAGTGCCACGCGCCACCATCATCATCATCATCATCATCACCAGCGACGCGAGTTGAAGAAAACAGTTGTGTTATTTTCCAGCGTCTGCCTGAAGAGTCTGTTTCTTTTTGTCGCGCAGTTTTTCTGCACCTCCCTTGAGTTTTTTCTCCATCTCTCTCTCTCTATTTTGACACGTGAACTGACCGACGTTGCACGCTCGCTTGCACGGAGACCAAAGCGGTGATTGGGCCAGCTTTATGTCATTAAAAAAAATAGCCAATTGGCTGCTGCTTAAATGTGAGTGGGCCGGTCTATTTAGGGTAAAAAAGGACGATGACTGGGCTGGTCCGTCATTGGGCCAGCTTAATGTCGTTTAAAAAAAATAACCAATGGGCTGCTGCTTAAATGTCAGTGGGCCGGTCTGTCTAGGAAAAAAAAGACGCTAACTGGGCTGCTCAGACAAAAATAGTATGAGATGGATCGGCCCAAAAAGTACGTCGGCCCACCGGGAAACTGCCCGGTCTGCCAGATGGCCAGTCCGCCCCTGATTCACGCAATGTAAACAAACAATGGCGGTGCGCTGAGTACATGGAGTCCTAGTTTTCCTCATCTACTTTGTACTTCGTGATCAACAAACAAAACAAAATAATACGTTAATTGCATTGATAAACCTGTGATGGTTTTCTGTGATGGGAAAGAAACGTAAGCCATCAACATCTAATAATTTCCCTGAGAGGCACTCGGGAGACGGGTGCTTGTTCTCCCGACAACATCAAGCTTCTCATGCTAACACATTAACCCCAGAGGATCTTATAAAAAACTTTACATAATTTTACTCAAAGTCAACAAAAATCGAGCAGGACCAAAAACATTTTACAGCTGATCGCTGTGAAAGACGTTAAGCGACGACGTCAAGTACCGCAATGACAGGGTTCTTAATATGACAAAGTAAGTGTTTTGATTAATGACATTAATGTTTATATTTTTAATTAGTGTGTACAACTAGTCAACTAAATGAATATAACATGGCAAAGATGAATGCACATTTATATAGGCTATTGATTCAATAGATTTATAGCATTTTGATTAAAAACTTGTCATGGATTTATTGCATTTTGTGGAAAAAATAATCCGTTTTTATAATAAATCTTTGAAAATCACTGATGGATTTGAATTTTTTATGTTTTTATAACCTAAAGATGCTATGTGAACGTTTGTAACAGAAAATAATTGTTTTCATCTTGTCACTTTCTTGGTATAGAAAAAAAAAACGTTTTTACCAAAATTTGTCAAAATGGATTTATTGCGTTTTGGAACCAAACTCATCATGGAACATCATCTTTACTTAAAAACCTAATCATTTTAGTTATAAAAAATCAATAATTTTGACCAGACAGACCTCACGGAAAGTTGTGTTATGTCACGAAAAATGTAATTTATTCGTGTCCATGGCACGAAATTCAGCTTTTTTACGTGCCTTGAGCACGAATGTCTTTTTCGTGTCACTTGCACAAATTTCTATAAATAGTTTTTCGTGGCTGTGGCATGACTTTCTCGTTGTTGTTTTTTTACTTTTTTTACCATTGCAGCTTGGGGTTGGGGTTAGAATCACTTTCTGTTACATTTTAAAGGTGCAGTGTGTCAATTTTAGGGGTATCTAGTGGTTAGATTGCGAATTGCAACCAACGGCTTAGTCCACTGCTCACCCCTCACTTTTGAAACACATAGAGAAACTACGGTAGCTGCCACCGGACAAACATGTCATAGTCGGAGAAATTTAGTAAAAACAATTGTCCGTTAAGGGCTTCTGTAGAAAAATGGCGGCACAAAATGGCGACTTCCATGTAAGGGGACCCTCAGTGTATGTAGATAAAAAAAGTCTCGTTCTAAGGTAATAAACACATAACTGTTCATTATGAAAGGTCTTTATACACCACTGATAATACAGTTTTGTATATTATTTAGCATTTCTGTCAAGAGATCCCTCTAAAAATTACACACTGCACCTTTAAGACATCCTAAGCCAAACCCCAAATCTAACCGTAACCCCAAGCAACAATAATAGAAAAGACATTCGTGCTCAAGGCATGTAAAAATTCAGAATTTCGTGCCATGGACATAAATAAAGTAATCAGATTTTTCGTGACTATAACACGACTTTCAGTGAGATCAAGTTGATTTTAACCCATACAATGTATTTTTGGCTATTGCTCGTTGCAAAACGAGATAAATCCATTTTTTTACATTTTTGTCAAAACATGTTTATTATTATGTTATCATGTTATTATTTTGTTTTATGGTGCTATACTTAGCTGTATTTTTTAAGTTATGAAGGTTTTAAATGAAAACAAACCAACTGCAGTTGCATTGAAATTAATTTGAATGCACAACCAAAAAACGCGATTTCTGAACAATTAAAAAAACGGTGGTAATCTCGTTTTGCAACGAAACTCTTCAAATATACCCGTACAACGACTGGTTTTGTGGTCCAGGGTCACAAATGAGATTTCAGAGATTTGATGGAGAGGTTTAATATTGTGCAAAGGTCTTAGGCTGCCATCAGCTTTGTTGTTTTAGCAAAATTTTAATGACATCCATAATTATTTTTACAAAATAGCTTCTAAAGGCAGTATTTAATGTGACCTCCTTTGGTAAAAAACAAATTGTCTACTGTTTTAAGGAGACTGACATTCTGAAGTCATTCAATTTGAATTAGAAATTTGGATTTCATTTCATAGGTCTGCAGGTTCCTGCTGTTGCTCAAGTATAAAGCAAGCTCCCAATAAATACTTGACAATTTGGCTTTTATGTTTATCCAGTTTTTTTTAAATACCGCATACACATTTCCTGTATTTTCTTGTTGTATTTTAATAAAGAGACTGGGTAATAATTATATATTGTCACTATACTGTACCATTGCAAAAACAACAAAGACATTTGCACAGTATAATTAACAAGTTAAATATATTTTGTATATTTAGATATATTTAGAAATGATCCAATTCTGTGTTTCACTAAAAAAAAGTAGTGAACTCTCCCCTTAAGGTAAACAATACAATATTAAACATCTGTGCATTGCAGTCTACTCAGCAGTGCATCTGGATGTATACTGTATTTCAATGAGTGCTGTTTTGAGCTATAGTCAGCCAAAACGGGAAGATGAGGAAGACATAAAATCGAGAAATTACGAGACTGAAATGGTGCCTTCAGGATGACTTTAAAGTAAAAAAGTAAAGCGTAAAACTCCCAGGAGCCTTTGCAGTAAACAAAGACGCAGAGAAATATTTTCGTTGTCACAAAGTAGAGTAAGTATTGCCATAGATTACAGCAGATGATGTGCTTTATGATGTTATTATATCACGTCTGCAACACCGAACGTGAAAACTAACAGTTCGGCAAACATATCATCAGGTTTTCAGACATTGTTGCAGTGGGTATGGCTCATTAGCAGCTTACAGAGAGAGGTGAGAGGTTTATAAGAACGTGCAGGATTACCAGCACATCTCCAAACGTCAACAAGACAAATGAGATCATCAGTGATCTCAGGAAATCTCTTCCAGCCCACTCTCTTCTGCACGCCAGCGGGGTCTCCAAAACTCCTTCTTCAAGAAGGGAACAACAACGCCTTTTCTTTAAAAGGAGGCATGAGCACCCAAATCCACAATCATTGCAGGGAAGAACATCCTGACCTGCCACATCACTGCTCAACGTTCTTTTTGGCATTTGACTCTTTTCAATCGTTCATTTTCTTTTCATTTTTTAAAATGCACCATGTGGTCTTGGTTCCAAAGTATCCAAAGTAGAGTAACAAAATCAAAATTATGTTATTAATAATGCTCCTGTATAACTCAGTGGTACAGAAGAACATTGCATTATAGACCATTTCAAAAGATGTAAACAACACTGGTCCAGAAGCACTTCCTGTTTCCGTTTTTTAACACTAGATAAACGTTGGGATAAAATAAACCAACAGAACAAATAAACCTGAATTAACTGAAGTTAAACAAACATCTTAAAGATAATAATATATGTGAAATAAAAAAATAACTGTCACAAACTGTAACAGGAAGTGTTTCTGGACCAGTGTTGTTTACATCATTTGAACTGGTCTATAGGAGTGCAAAAGGTTATGGGTTCGAACCAGCATGGAACACACATACTGATAAACATATGTACTGTATGTAATAAAACCATCTGCCAAATGCGTAAATCTAAATGTAAGATGGATTTTTCGGCTAATGTGCAGCAAAACACATACCCCATGCGTATTCATCCATTAAAAATGCACATTTGATAAAGGTTTTAGGTCATTGTATCTATGAGTCCTGCAGTTTGTGTGGGTTGGTTAGCATAGCTAAAGGCCGGTTTGCTTCCCAGTGCTGCTACATTAACAATAAACTCTGCTCAGTCAACACAGCAATATAACAGCAACTCTTAATGGTCCTGAACAAATCTGCCACAAGCCTTCCTGAGTGCATTAAAGTGCTTATTTTTAAATATTGTTAAGCCGGACAGCATGTCGAGAATGACTGAAGTAGTTTAGTAAAAACACCTGAGAGAGAGAGAGAGAGAGAGAGAGAGAGAGAGAGAGAGAGAGAGAAACTTTACTACTATAGACTATACTACTGCACTGTAAAAAATCCAACTAATGAAATGTTGGACGGGCAAAAATATATAAGTTAAACCAAGTTTTTTGTTTGAGCTAGTTGAGAAGACATATTATTTTAAGTCTAGATAAATCTGTGTTTAAAATATTAAATGAATGGTTATTTTCAAATTCAGTCAACATTCAGAATGGCTAGTGTTGACTGAACTAATTAAGACAAATCAGGTAAATATGTGGACTTATGACAGCTATGTTTCCTGACAACAAAATGCTCATAATATTACTGTTATTTGGTCACAAAATGTAATTTTAAGAGTTGTTCAGGCGTGAATGTATGTGCTTAAAGTTTAAATATGCGGTCGGTTAATAAAGATAGCGTCTATTTAAAAATGTGCTCGGACACTTTCGGACGTAGATAAGCTCCATATGAGCTCCAGAAAATCACAGACACTTAAGCGCTCACACCCCGCCCAGCGCAGCCTCGCCTCGGCAAGCGCATCAGAAATCGACTGCTGGCTCTGGTATCTCTGTGGCGTTTAAACGTGATTGAATTCATTTTAATTTCTCATACTTAACAATGAAATGGTTTTGTTTTAAATCATATTTTAGGATTGCACTTAATTGATATCGCTGTTGAGTGATGTTTCATATCTTTTACGTTTGTTATAACCAGACTGCATGCGAATTTGAACTTCAGAGCTGAAGGAGCGGGTGGAGAAATAGTCCCAATATCATAACAATCTTAAATAAAACTGCTAAATATACCCGTGTGTGTACCCGTGTGCGCGCGCACATGCGCGCGACCCGCTCGCGCGCGCGTGTGTATGTACAGTATGTGCGTGAGTTTTTAATTTAAAATGTCTTAACTTAACTCGGAAGGATCTGAATCACAGGTCATTTCATCTGAGATCATTCCGCATGTAACAGCTGGAATCACTCACTGTTTCCCACAACGACACAAGTCATCAGCCGTTTCCTCAAGGTCACGTCAGGTAAGTGTTTGTAAATAAATGTTAATTTTAGACTATATTAATTGGCAAAGACGCAAATACTCGACGTTTTTGTAAACATATAAGTTATATAAATTATGTTATGTTATGTGTCCGAGTTAAAGTGTGTGTTATGTTATGTGTCCGAGTTAAAGTGGAGCTATTTTAGTTAAGATAATACCGGACAGTGTTTAGGACTCCGTCTTAATTATAATTGGGACATTTTTACAAACAAACCTTATAAAATACAATACTGGCGTGCATTTTGAGACAAAACAATAGCACTCATATGTTAAGAGATGTCAGTATTTTAGTCAGTGAAAAGCCCTGTCCGAGAAAACCGCCCAATAGTGTTTAATTCAATTACGTGTGATGTCTGAGGGAAATTTGGCAATTTTAGGGTATAAAATCTTTCACCGTCAAGCTTTATTATATTAAACATGTTATTTATGTATGTGTGTGTGTTTATATTCCTCTGTTTATCAAACCAGAGCGGTGATGATGTGGAAGAGGCAGACCAGAGGGCTGAAGAAAGTCTCCTAAATGACCCTGCAGATGTTCTGACGGACTTTGGAGTGCCTTTTGGACTGTTTTATGCCCTCTATTTAGAGAAGACTTAATTCTGTATGTTCAGTCTGTATGATAAGTGAATAAAAAGCTTTTGTTTTTATGTGACTGAAGTTAATTATTTGTTAACAACACCAGCATAAATTATTTGATAAATAATTTAAAAAAGTTTCTTAAAAATTTCCAAATAATAAATATTAATTGAAATAACACATACAACATTGAGTAAATACTTAAATTTTAATTGACAGAGTCTTTGCTGTAAGTTTTTAAAGATTCAACTGATAAAAACATTTTAGTTGAATGAACTATAAAGCTAGTTGAGCAAACATACTTTTTTATATTTGAGTCAAGTTTGGGCCAACTAAAAAACATCAATCCAGGTAACACTTTGGAGTCAGAAATTGAGTGAACGTAAAATTTCTGTGGAACTAGTTACTAAAAAATAATTCATTGAGCCAACAATTTATTTTTTACAGTGTGTATACTACACTGAAAAAAAGAATAAGCTGGATTTACTAAAAAAAAAAAAAATAGACTTAGACTTTAAGGGCGGTTTTACATTTGGTGCGATTGCCAGGTCCGAACCAGAGTTCGATTGCTCCCCCCTCCCCATGCCCCCCATGGACTGTGTTCACATATTATTTTTGCATCCAAACGCGGTACGCTTGCATCCTCAAGCTGCAGCCGGCGCGTTCTCATGTTGCTTGGCAACCGCTGTAAACGAGAAGACAACAAGCGTGATTGACGAACTGCAAGCAGAGAGATGATTTCTGAATGCCTCCACAAAAAATTTACGTCGGCGGACAGCCCGTTGTCATCGAAACGACTTTAGTATGTTTGCGGCAGACAGACGGAAGTGCGTTTCTGTATTATTTCTTTGAAAACAAAACCAAAGGTTTAAAAAAATAAGAACAAACGTCAAGCAAGCATTCTATGCATTTTGTTGTCAAGGTAAGTGCACGCACACAAACACACGTCTGTTTTGGTGGGACATTCCATATAATACGTAATTAACAACGGTTCACTTCCGCGATTTGGTACGATTGCGCTCACATTAGCAGCGAACCGATCTTGAGTTCACATGAACCAGACCCCAGACCACCCTTTTTAAGGGCGTTTTCACATTAGCACTTTTGGTGCGCACCCGGGTTCGATTGACATCAGAGTTCGGTACATTTGGATGATGTGAACGCTGTCTTCCGAACTCGGGTGCGCACCCGCGGAACGTACTCGAGTCCGCTTAAAAAGGGTGGTCTGGGGTCCGGTTCATGTGAACTCCAGATCGGTTCGCTGCTAATGTGAGTGCAATCGTACCAAATTGCGGAAGTGAACCACTATTAATTACGTATTATATGGAATGTCCCACCAAAACAGACGTGTGTGTTTGTGTGCGTGCACTTACCTTGACTTATAAAATTAAGTTGAATTTTCTCAACTATATTTTATAAGTTGTGACAACTCATCTCTGTTGACATGACTTGTAAATCTGAGTTGATTTAATAAAAAATTTTTAAGGCAGCAAAGTTTTTTTACAGTTCACTCAAAAAATTATATTGAAAATATAGTGCTACATTTTTGCATCCAGTTGTCCACACTTTAGATCTGCATCACGTGATCTGTCTACACTGAAAAAATAATACGCTGGATTTACTAAAAAAAATTAAATACAGTGAATAATTTTTGCATCCACTTTTTTAAGTACGTTTTACATGAAATTTTAAGCAATTTAAGCAATTGAAAAAAAGTGGATGCAAAAATGATGCACTATATTTTTAAGTAAATAAAGCCTATTATGTTTAGTCCACAGCCTAGTTAGTTATATTTACTAAAAAAAAGAATTTCAACCAAAAAATATTAATTAAATTTTACATTATAAAGTTTTGTTGAATTTACTAAAGAATGTGTTTATTTAGAATTACTCACATTTTTGTGTTATTTTTAGAAAAATTTTGTTAAAAACCAAGAATTGATTTTTTTAATAGAATTTACTAATTTTATTTAGGTAAATTTACTATGCCACAAAATAATTTTTTACAGTGTAGGTCTTAATATATATAATAAATATAAGTTAAATTGACACTTCGTATTATTCTTCACTTTACTCAAAATTACTTGTTGTTTATTGTTTTAAGTAAACAAAAAATGCCATATATACTTTTAATTAATTAAAATCTGTTTTTAAGCTATATTTGCTGAAGATGGGAATCAATTGTATAGTACAGTAATACCTGTACAACTCTAAAACGTTTTAAATATGTGGCCTTGTCTATAAAATCCTTACTCAGTCAATATTAAAGATATCAAGGTTATATTTTCACAGAATGTTCATTATGTAGGATGATTAGAAAACAGTAAATCACAAAAAATTGCTTTAGCTGGGTTTTTTTTGGATCACATACAGTATTTAATGTCTTGGATACTGAACATTTGCACTTTACAAAGTTGACATGACATTCCATTTTAGTGACAAATCTACAAAGGGATATAGAAAATGTATAGTGTAATGACAAAATAAGAGACAACTGAGAAGCGAGTTGACGTGCGGTAAGCAGAACTGCTTTAAAACACTGTTGGTAGTCAAGATTGCACAAAGATGAGTGGTATTTGTGATCCCATGTAGTGGGCGGGTCTGGGCAGAAATTCCGTTCCACAAAATTGTGTTGTTTTACTGTATGTATTGGTTTCTCTTTTTTTCTTTTTTTACCTATGTTTAGGGCCCTATAATTTCCGCGATCACGGAATCGCGGACGGAATCGCGGAATTGGCTAATTAACACGGAATCTAGTATTAACGCGGAATTTTGCGGAATTTTACATATTTTGAATAAAATTATGTTTTTGTGTGGGAGACGAACGTATGTCTGGGGGAAATGCAGACCGGGGGAAGTAAATCTGGGCGACACGCCCCCTCCCGTCGTTTCAGACCCCCTCCAAAACACTGAAACCATGGTGAAGCGGCTCTCCACGACTCTGCTTTCGTCAGCGAAGAAATTTGACGCTAAGTACTTAGTTCCGAGCAGGTCTCACATGACATTTATGTGACCGGAGAACTGTTATTTTGGAAGTTTAGTCAACACTCTGTTCACGGTGAGCGCAAAGATACATGCACTCTCTCATCCATGTCTGTGATCATCACTGTACCTCTCACTTGCCCGCGCTCACGCATCTGTCCGAAGTGCGAACACAAATCCTCATGTATTTGTTCAGTTTTATGCATTTCAAGCGAGCTGAGGCAAACTAACTATCCCTCGCATTTAAAATATAATCATCTGCATCATGGTGCCGCCGCGCTCTGTCTCTCTTTCGCTCACACGTGCAATGAGCTGCGTGCTCATGCTGTCCTAAGTCAGATCACTATCCTGTGTATGTTTGTAAAGTTATATGCATTTCAAGCGATTGTGTATAAAATATGGATCGCGATCCGCTGGATTGATGTGTTTATTAAGGCACTTCTGAAGGCACCACTGCTTTGACACCTTGTTGTAGCCTCCTGCAACAACACTAAAAAACAATGCATTGAATTGAGTTGTGTGCGCACGCGCGCGTGTGCGTGTGTATGTGCGTGTGTAAATGCATCTTTTATAGTCATTAAGTAATTCTGTTATCCAGTTTTTCCCCCAAATCATTTACATTTTAATCATTAACATTAAAGGCACACTCTTTTTATGACTAAAATAAAAGTAATGGGTAAAAAATATAATTTCCAAAAATTAAAACGGATAAAACGGAATTTGCAAAAATTAAAACGGAGAAAACGGAATTTGGGAAAAAATTAAACGGAATTTGGGAAAAAATAAAACTGATTTTATAGGGCCCTATATGTTGCTTGGGTTTGGGATTAGAACAACTTTTTGTTACATAAAATGTCATCATAACCCAAAGCCCAAATCTAACCCCAAACCCAAGTGAAAATGTAAAAAAAAACTGAAAAAAATTGACAAACCAGTACACAGAATGACACGAAAAGAAGTGAATGGGAAGGAGTGCTGTATCATATGCACGTAAAATTGGAATTTGGTGTACGACTTTTCGCACTGCATGCTATTTATATGTACTTCATGAGAATGGGTAGCCTGGGTTTCCCCATGCTGCCTTGCGCGCAAATTTATTCACGCTGCAAGTCTAGCATGGAAACTATGGACCAATTTTGCACCTGAAATAGGGAACCAATCACAGAAAGGGGAGGGGCAACAAGACGATGACGAAGTTTATGCGACACACCGAAGCAGTTTTGTTTATCCAACATGGGAGCAGACGCGAAGTTACTTTTCAATGCAGCCTAAGATAAGTAGTTTTGAACGCAAGTTTATTTAAAAAAGAGCAACTTTTGGCGTTAAACATTTTCTTATCCAAGAAGGATGTTTGGGTATGGCAAGACATGAGCGGTATTTATTAATATCATATTGTCATTATGCCTGTACTGTGGTTGTCACAGTGCCACTAAGTTGTGTTGCTTTTCAGTATCAATATACAGCTACCGGTTTAGTTGCATAGCTTTCAGCTATGTGCACACGTACCGATAAAAGTTGTTTACGTTTGAATTTATGTTGCCCTACATACGTCATCTGATATCATTAAAATGATTGGCTATGAGCTACGTACAAACGCATTTGATAGCCCAATAAAAGGCTCTGGGCATTCGTAAACCACGCCTCTAATATGAGGAAATAAGCATATGGTTCCCAGACCACGTCTCATTCTCTATGAGACTGGTCTGGTGTTAGCCAGGCTAGAGAATGGGTTGGTTTTAAAATAATATGAAAGACTATGTGTCTCAGGTTCACCATGCAAACTGTAAGCCCACCCATGTGTTAAGGTCAAGCTTAGGGTAAAACGGCTATTTGATATACAAACTATATTTGGCAGATACTTTTATCCAAAACAAACTGACAGTGCATTAAAGCTATACGTTTTGTCAGTACATGGATGTTCCCAGGGATCAAACCTACAACCTTTTCCGCTGCTAGTGCAACTAAAAAACATTCCCTTGCCGGAAAATCAGAGTTGGCATGAGATGATCCTGCAGCATCTTTACACCATTTTTGTTTCTTCAGTCAGGTAGCAGGTCTGTGTGATGTTTTAAGGGACCATAAACCCATCAGTAGGTGAGAAACCCATAAAGATTTGATGCAGTCTATCTCACTTTACAATCTCTGTAATGAAGGCACGGACATTTCAGCAACTGATTTACAATACACAGACATGGAGTTTTCTAGCAGGGTTGCCTATTATTACTAACAGTCTACCAGGTTGCTTTAAAGGTGCATTATGTAACTTTTAGATGGATCTCTATATTAGCAGTGGTTACAAAATTAATTGTATTTTGTATCGTTTCAATTACCTTTAAATGAGATGTTTGGTCTACATAAACCACAGGTCCCCTTACATCACGAGTGTCCAATGCTACTCTTGGAGGGCCGGTTTCTTCAACCCTAATCAAACAAACCTGATCCAGCTAGAAACTTTCAGGCAGGTGTGTCGAGGGAAGTTTCAGCTAAACTCTGCGAGGGGCGCAAATTCAAAATAAGTGTTCGGAGTGTCATGTGTGTTGCTCGTGTTTTCAAAATTTGTGTTTGTTGCACATGTGAACCATCTGCATCAGGTGTTTGGTCAAAATAAGTGCCCTGCTGCACACGTGTCAAAACCGTTCATGATAAAAGAGACGCTCACATTCACAAAATACACACAAAACACTCCCTTAACAGTAAACTCTGATTACACATGAGATTATGTGAGTATCTGGCAAAAGCAAGCATCTTCATTTATCATAAACCCTTTAGAAGCATCTGCAGCAGGCACTTATTTTGACGAGACACGTGATGCCGAACACATATTTTGAAATGATGAACCACACACATGACGGGCTACATACATGTTGTGATGAACTTCGCATTGTGCGCCCTCGAAAAAAGAAGTTACAGGACACCGGCCCTCCAGGACCTGTTTGGCAGAGGTGGAAAGAGTAATAAAATATTGTACTTAAGTAAAAGTAAAGTTACTTTAATAATATTTTACTTAAGTAAAAGTAAAGTTACTTGTCTAAAAATCTACTCAAGCAAAAGTAAAAAGTAAGTCATTTTAACTTTACTCAGAGTAAAAGTTACTTTTTTTACAGCGGGGAGAGGTGGAGGATTCTAGTTAAAAAACGACAAGGGAATGTAAATCTGAAAGTAGTTGTTTTTAATTGTAGGAACATCTTTACAATTAAAGTGCAATAACAAAAAGTTAATAAAATAAAAAACTTTTTTTAAACTAAGACACCTTTATGGAAATGTTTAATGATTTTTACATGTGAGTTATGCACTTTTGAAAATGGTCAGCAGCTAGTAAATACAATCACTATAGTAAGGCTGTAATTGATGTATTGCTGGTAACACATTATTTTATTAAACTATATCTAGTTTAAATGAGCATATAATGAGATGAGTGCCATGGCTATATACTTTTGACACATTTATTGTCTTCTAGCTTCCCTGACCTGTGTACCTGATGTCAGACCTTTATTCTTCTTTCACTCCCTCTCTCTGTTCTCTCTCTCTCTCTCTCTCTCTCTCTCTCCTACGTCTAATGACCTGCGCATTCTCGAGGACGTTCTGAAGTTGTGTTTTACTTGACGCGAAGCTGCTAGACCTCGGAAGATAATGCGCATGGTGTTAAATGAGCGGTAAAAATCTGGTCGGCAATTTCGTACTCAAGAGAGCATGAATCCTACCTTTCATAGGAATGAAACACTCGCTTCGCATGGTCGCTTAAATATGACCAGGGGTTTCTTTCATAAGATCTGAACTGAGGTGGGTCTGCATTAGCGCGCGCTTGTCTCGTCCGTCTCCATGGTTCTTTTTGCGCGTTCCCCCGCCCATCAATCATCCATTGCGTGTCTTTATCACCTTGCTTTTTTAAAATATTTTTTACTCAGTAACGAAGTAGCGAAGTACAATACTTTAAACAAAACATACTTAAGTAAAAGTAAAAGTACAGATTTTAAAAACTACTCAAAAAGTAAAAGTACACAAAAAAAACTACTCAATTACAGTAAAGTGAGTAAATGTAATTCGTTACTTTCCACCTCTGCTGTTTGGACACCCCTACCTTACATGCAGGGGCGGATCTAGAAAATTATTTATGGGGTGGCAAGGGGGTGGCATGAGAACTACGAGGGGTGTCAATGAAGTAAGCATCATTGCATGGTTGTCGTTGATACAAAAAATTATATACTGTATATACTATATGCGGTGTATACACTGGACCTCAAATTTTTATAACATAAAAACAGGCAACAACAAATGTTCCTATAAGTACCCAAGCAGCTACCTTTAGCATCTCTACTGTAGCACCCTTTGTCTTAATACACACATCTTACCAATATCTAAAAACACTGACTGTAACCATGATGAGCAAGGTTGAACATAATGGTATAAAGACTGTTATATAAATAAAATAGGTTTGCCTAGTTTATATTAATGTAAAACATATTTAAAAGGCACACATCTCTTTCACTCATAACCCTCTTCTTTAATCCTTTCACTCACTTCATGATGGATTTCTGTCTTTTCACTTCTTTTAGCTATTTGCCATCCATATGTTTCATTCTTTCATGACTTCATCTACTCCTTTCCCCACAACATATTTTTGTGTTTTATTTGTACCTTCCACTCCCATAGTATTTGATTTTTCTATTATTTTTGGTAAAAAAATGGATATCAGCCTTCTTTTCATAGTATCATTAAGTTTTGTCTTTCAAGCTTTCTAAACATACACAACACTGAATAGTTTTGTCTCCTTAAGTTGAGCATCACATCAGCAAATCAGAGTACTGAATAGGGTCATATTTAACAGATAAATGTTGCATCAGGATAAAAATACAAAAGTTAAACTGTTGATTGTTTAATATTAATATATAAAAACAACTGAACTGCACGTTTGTGTAAGCAGTAAATATCTTTTAAGCAGTTCTTTCTAGTTAGCCCGTCATGTCTTGTTAGCTACTGCAGCAATCAAAATATTCCATACGTGCATATATAAAATCACTCGTTATGATATAGTCTTCATTAATCACTTAACACTCTGGGGTCGGCTGCGGCGCGGGCGCCGCCAACTCTTTATTTTTCAATCACTCCGTAAAGAGACTTAGATAACTCTGCTGATTTTGGACATACAGATATGATTTATACATCATTTAAAACGTTAAAGTGTCTAGTTTTTTTTCTGTCCACTCCCAATAAAAACAGAATGTTGTGCTTTTCGCAAAATTAAGAAAATAAACATGATGCGCGTTTTGTTCTCTCTCCCTCAGTGAAGCCATTTCAGAAACGCGTCAGAAAATTAACTGTAACTTCACGAATACATGTCTTATAAACAAAAGATAAATGTCTACATAATGCTTGGAATGTCAGCTTTTAAATGATGTAAGTGAGATCGAAAACATATATTGTCATTCGTTGTAAACTGTATGAGAAGTAGGAGAGGGACCGTCTTTCTAATGTTACCTGATTATCTGTAATGAGAAGAGATCGCCACGCCCCCGCGCCATTGAAGTGAATGAGCAGAGACATCCATATGCATAACTTGTGCCTCCTGCAGTCAATGGATACGCAATCCAGTCCACAACCCAGTCTCTCCATTCCTTGTTGTTTCATCCGATTGCACCAAAACATGACATCTAAATCCTTATTTACTTGCGTATGTGTGTCAGTATCTCCAGACGCGAGTGTTTTCATTGTTCTTCCGTCAAACATTTCACGCGAGGGGAACACACATAAACAAACACACGAGTCAGGAAACTCGACGCGGTTTTTGGTATTCTTATAAAATACGCGATTGTACGGCGCCCTTCTGGTCACCCCCTGGAAAAAAGAAAACAATCCGTGATCACGGTTTTGTAATTCGTCCCCTCAGTTTATAAACCGTACTCACGGATTATTAAACTGTTCCCTCAGTTTTACAAACCGTGCGCTCGGATTAATAAACCGTACGCACGAGTTAACAATCCGTGCTCTTAGATTTGTAAACCGTACCCTTAGTTTTTGCAATCCGTACCCACGAATTTATAAACCGTGCGCACGCTTTTGCAATCTGTTCTCACAGTTTTGCTAACTGGATTTGTAGCCCCTCCCTCATTTTAGAAATCGCTATTCATTCTTATTCATTCTTTCCAAGTTTGCTATTAATGTTTGATATTTTCGGAAATTAATAAAGTTTAAACCGTGTTAAGCTGTTTTATACGTTCCTAACTGGAAACGTGCTTTAATATTTACGAAATATTTTAATCGGATGCTACAGTAAGATATCTTTGTGTAAACTTAACATATGTTATTTAGATTTCTTCATCAAATAAAATAAATATTTAACTAACAAATGATTTCTACATATCCTTCATATTTTAATCAATATATTTGGGAATGCCACACTTAGGCTTGCTATATATTTTCGTTTTTAATTGCTCATTTCAAATTCATATTTTATGTATTTAACATCAGCGTATTAGGTAAGATTAAAAGATTATTAAGAGCTGCACAATTATATACATATAAGTTTTATATACATACAATTCCCAATTATTGTAAATCAATATTATTATATCTGATTATCAATATATTTGAGAATTTCACACTTAAATATTTACACGTTTTAAAACTTATAATAATAATTGCTCATTTAAAATTAATATTTTATGTATTTAACATCAACATAACATCGACAATCAAACATTTTTACATTGTAGCCTATTATTTGAGTAAATATAGGCAAACAAAGTAGATCACGTGTTAATTTAAAAATCAACAAAGCAAACGGGTTTTATTCAGCAGCAGATGAAATTGTGTCTTTTGCAGACAATAAACATCTCCGAATCTCCTCAAAAATCCTGGTAAGTGTGGAGTATGAGTAATTGCATTTACAATATAGGTGCAGGATTCTGCTGATCCACCTGTCTGGAATTAAGAAGTGATTCTGCAACCTCTCAGAGTTTATTCAGCTCATTGTATTTGTAACATGTACTGTTTGGCATTTTTGGAGTTTCATGATGACTGTAGAGTTATGTCATGTGTAAATAAATGTTCAATAAAATATTTGTGTACAATTGCTTTGTTCATCGTTCATAAAGGATGGTATGAAATAAATTCACTTTACATTAAGTAAATTCAACTCATTTTTTATTTAAATAAAATTCATAAAAAACAGCTACATCTACTTAACATTTGCAATTACTTATTTTTACTCAATTTTATTTTTAATAGGAAATCAATTTAATTATTGTTAATACCAGATTTAAAGCTTTCAAATTTACTCAGTATTTGTAAGTATAAAATGTTTTACCAAAAATTGAATAAATCATAGTAAATGTTTTACAGAGTGTGGCTCATATACCCGCTCATTGTGCATTAAAAATATGACCAGAAATTGATTCTTTTACACACATTTCAAAGAGCACAGCTATTTTAACACTTTGGTGACCTAAATAAATACGTACAATACAAATAGTCACGATTATTCTAGCAGTATTTGCACAGAAAGCTGTTACCCAGTTAATATAACAGTATAACTTCAAGTATTCAGATAAAAAAACTTTACGCAAGGACAAAGACAATATTTAATTAAAAGTACAAATTTTAAGTTTAAATATTAATAAACTCCAAACTTATCTGGATTTTTTAAAGAGTTTCTCTCATGTTTGTCATCCCAGAAGTTTCCTTTGATGATTATTTTCTCATTGATCCTTAAATTAACATGTGATCTACTTAATTTCTAACTACTTTTTTGCTTACATTAGCTCAGATAATAAACATAATGTAAAAATGTTTCACCAAAAAATTAAGTAAATCATAATAAAAGTTTGGCATGAAGTTGATGTTAAATGCAAATAATATTGATTTACAATAATTAAGAATTATAGGTATATAAAACTTATATGTTTATAATTGTGCAGCTCTTAATAATCTTTTAATCTTACCTAATAAGTTGATGTTAAATACATAAAATATGAATTTGAAATGAGCAATTAAAAACGAAAATATATAGCAAGCCTAAGTATATTGATTAAAATATATAGGATATGTAGAAATCATTTGTTAGTTAAATATTTATTTTATTTGATGAATAAATCTAAATAACATGTTAATTTTACACAAAGATATCTGTTTACTGTAGCATCCGATTAAAATATTTCGTAAATATTAAAGCACGTTTCCAGTTAGGAACGTATAAAACAGCTTAACACGGTTTAAACGTTATTAATTTCCGAAAATATCAAACATTAATAGGAAACTTGGAAAGAATGAATAAGAATGAATAGCGATTTCTAAAATGATGGAGGGGCTACAAATCCAGTTAGCAAAACTGTGAGAACAGATTGCAAAAGCGTGCGCACGGTTTATAAATTCGTGGGTACGGATTGCAAAAACTGAGGGTACGGTTTACAAATCTAAGAGCACGGATTGTTAACTCGTGCGTACGGTTTATTAATACGAGCGCACGGTTTGTAAAACTGAGGGAACAGTTTAATAATCCGTGAGTACGGTTTATAAACTGAGGGGACGAATTACAAAACCGTGATCACGGATTGTTTTCTTTTTTCCAGGGGGTGACCAGAAGGGCTCCGTACGATTGAAAACAGTACAATCCTTATTTACTTGCGTATGTGTGTCACTATCTCCAGACGCGAGTGTTTTCTTTGTCTTCCGTCAAACAGTTCACGCGATGGGAAACGCATGCACAAACACGCGAGTCAGGAAATCGACGCGGTTTTTGGTATTCTTATAAAATACGCGACTGCAAACAGTACAATCCTTATTTAGTTGCGTCTAAGCATATATCTCCGCACAGCACGTTTATTAAACACAGGATCACTCGCATGTGCACACATAAGTTAAGAGGCTTGTTCGACTTAATGCGGCGCCACAAGAACCGGCACCCGAATGACGTCAGAGTTTCGCGAGAGCGATTTAAAAGCAAACTCTTCGATATGATTTCGCGGATTACTCTCGCGGTAGTTTGACGTCACCCGGCTGTCGATCTTTGCAGCGCCGCATGAAGTCGAACAAGCCGGCTGCTTTCATGAGCAACACGTGAGGTAATGGCGGCGGCTGTAAACAAACATTGAGCAAGTTTATCGTGCAAGTTTATCATGCTTGTCTCTTGTTGTGTTTCTACTATAATGATATAATGATTACAAAAACACAACTAAGAGTCCAAACAACGATAGGCAGTTGTTCTTTTGAGCTTTTTGCTGCACACAAACCCTGCACATGTGTTCACTTTGATTAGGCTACTATGGTTTTTAAAAGGTAACTTATAGCCTACATGTGAAATTAATGTAATATATATATATATATATATATATATATATATATATATATATATATATATATATATATATATATATATATTGTGTGTATTTACATTTAAATTGAAAAGTAAACCATCATGGTTTTACTACAGAGAAAGTTACATTCCTGTTAAACATCCCCACAAGGCTCATGTGGCTCATTATGCAACCCTTTTGTCTCTCAGCTGTCAATCACTGATTATTCAGGAGCATTCCCGCCTCCACGCATACAGCCTTTCCCAAGCAAAAGTGTCTTAGAAATTGTAACTCAATATCTTGCTTTATGTGAACGAGTAGGCCGAATGATTTTCACATCATTTTGAAGAAAAAACTCTAGACTACTAGATCCTGTTTTGAAAAGTCTTGGGAAAACATGTTTAGAATTAGTTTTGTGGACTTATATCAGTGACTTAAAATTTTTGCTTTTTCAAAAACCACGCATAAACATTTTTCTCTCAAAAATACAAACATGTACATACATGTTGATTATATGATATTGTAGCCCAGTTTGTGCTGAACACAGTGTTATGAGACTTTTGCCATTAATATGTTTTTAAGCAACTGAAAAAAGCACAAATGTCAGTGCATGTCAAAACTTCCCCAGGGCCCTAAAAACCCCTTAGACCCCAGACACTAAAGAGAAACCACTAATGTTTTGCCAGCATGTGATGATGTGAGGTGCTTTATTAGATCAGAATTACTTGCTACAGACGTGAAGAGACTCTCTCTTCATGGGCATAAGTTGCACATTCATAAACATTCTTGCCTTTCACTTCAACGATGGAAAAGTAACGTTTGTGCTTTGTATACTTTGTGCTTGCATCCGCTACCTTTGTTTTGAGCTCGTTGTACTTTCCATCGCTCTGTTGTCGCGGGTTTGTGCGACTCGGATCACGGATGGACTGCAGCGCGAGAACCGGGCTGCATGTGAGTGCCTTGGATGGGGTGATGCATGCTTTCACGGCAGTTTCCAAAAGTTTCCAACCACGCCAGAAAAGATCGCTAGATTTGTCCTAGTCGTTTTAAATAAAGTCGCTAAAGGGGTCTAAAAAGTTTCTTAATATAGCGACCAAGTTGACAAGACTGCACGGACTTTTTTTACACTGTAAAAGACTTTCTGCTCTGACTGACTGTTCGTGCTTGTATATGAACTCTGCTGCCTCTGGTTGGCTAACGATGGAAATTAAGCCAATCACAATCAGCTATGTGGTTGTCCCACCCCCTCTAAGACACACACACCAATCATCGTCAGATATGTGTCTCCCACCCCTAAACACACGCAGAGAAAAACTACATTGCCTTTCTGGTTAAAAGAGCCTACTCGGGTATATATTATATATATTAGGATACCAGCGCTGGGGTGGCATCTGGGGTGGCAATGCTTTTATTTAGGGTGGCAACTGCCACCCCGTGCCACCCCGGTAGATCCGCCCCTGCTTACATGGAAGCCTCACTGTTACTACAGTATGCCTTATGGACAAATTGCACAATAGAGCGCATTTTGTCACTATCTTTTCTATGTGTTTCGAAAGGGAGAGGTGAGCTGTGGATTTACTGCTAAAATCTACACACTGGACCTTTAATTTGCTAATGTGAATCTCCAGCAACAGGCATTATCTGAAAATATGCTTTGAAAAGATTATGTGTAATGTGCTATTGAAATAAGTGTAAACTGATTGGAATTTTTAAAATATTCACTGTGAACTTTTAACAGCTTCAGTGAAGTTTAGAGATTGAAAAGATGTAAGGCATGCACCTCACTAATAAACCCTGTTTCTGACAGTCTTGACCAGCTCTTACTTGTCCTTCTATCACTCAAAGGATTCTTCCAGAATAGATGATATTCCAACAGGATATTTCTTTTCAAAAGGAGGATGAGAACTGAGAACTGACCATGTTGTTTTGATCTAAATGATGTCCTGGATTCTGGTTTTGACTAAAGTACTATTCGGACGGGATTAGTTTTACATAGGGAGGTGGGGTAAAGCAATTTTTATCAGAGCTTCTCAGTGATTTTAGTCCTGTCTGAATGCTCCATGTCAGTAATCATTACGGACAATGTCAGTAAAGATTACGGCGACTTCTACCTTCTGTTAAATGGTCCGGAGAAATTACCTCATGTAATACTAATTCAGTGCGAATAGACCAGCTGTAAATACACATAAATTGCGTCATTTCCTTTTAATTTGCAGGCTTCTTTTAAATGTTAAAGAAGCATTTACTTGCATTCTATGCGGAAAAACAAGTCAGTGGCAAGTCAGTTCCTGAATAACACAACTCAAACTTTTTTTAAAAAAGTCACATTCGCAAGGTAATGTGCACGTGAAGACGAGAGGTGACGTGCTGCACAAATGAGTTACCCCTCCCACTTCTAAATGTTTTACTGAGATTTTTAATCGCGTCCGAATTGACCATTAATATTACAGACGTCCTGTGGTAAAATTAAATTACGCCATCTACCCCTGTAAAACTAATCCCGTCCGAATAGGGCTTAAAATGAAATTATCTGGCCAATGACAGCGTGTCATATTTTCTTTGAAAAGTAATGTTTTAGATGTCAAATATTACACAGTTCTTGTAGCTCATTTGTTAGAAGCACAAATTAATAGCCAAGATCATGGGTTTGATTTACAACAAACACACAAAAAATGTTGCTTTGTTTTAACCCAGCATATACTGTAGGTTTATTTATAACCTAACAGTTGGTTCTGTCCAATCTTTGCCCAACCATGGATTAAAACAAGCCAGCGTGGGAGCGAGTGCTTCCAATCTCTTTCTCTCACTGTCAGAAGATGGTCTCCTGTGAATATCCCAAAAAGAGTTTGAATGTTTTTTCATTTCTTTTAAGATACTGCACTGTAAATATTCCTTGTTGCACTTCAATTTTCAGGTTTAATCAATATAACAGTAAATTTGAAATAACTTTACTTTTATAAAAATTCAGTTTTATTTATATAATTTATACACTGTAAAAAGTGAAAAGTTGATTCAACTTAAAAAATTACTTCAGTTGGTAACACCTAAAAATGTAATTTATTCATCTTAAAATTTTCACCTAAAGTTAAAAAACTGAAGTAATTTTTTAAGTTCATCCAAATTTTTACATTGTTGCAACACTTCACTAGCCAAGAAAGTTTAAATTAATTAGAAATTTAAGTTGATTAAACATAAAAATTAAGTGCAATGCAGAATTTTTTTATGTGTTAACAAAGTGCACAGAACGAATGTGTTAAAAACAACACATTGTCCCAGAATCCACCCATCTCTGTGTTATTATTAACACAAATTATGTTCTATTTTAACACAAAATCAACACAAAATGACACATAATGTGTTAAAATTACACATAATGTGTTGCAAACACAAAAAGATGTGTAAAAATGAATGAGTGTGGTTTGGTGGCATGAAAGTCAATTTCTTCATTGTGTGTCTTTTTATTTCTGAGTTGGTTATTGAATCCAATCTTATTTAAAGGGACACTCCAAAATATGCTCATTTTCCAGCTCCCTTAGAGTTAAACATTTGATTTTTACCGTTTTGGAATCCATTCAGCTGATCTCCGCGTCTGGCGGTACCACTTTTAGCATAGCTTAGCATAATCCATTGAATCTGATTAGACCATTAGCTTTGCGCTAAAAAATAACCAAAGAGTTTCAATATTTTTCCTATTATATGGCAGATATGGCTAGGAACTATACTCTCATTCTGGTGTAATAATCAAGGACTTTGCTGCCGTAACATGGCTGCAGCAGGCATAGTGATATTACGCAGTGCTTGAGAGTAGTACCCTTGGTAACTTTCAATAGCTGGGGACTATTTTCGGGCAGTGCGTAATATCATTGCGCCTCCTGCAGACATGTTACAGCAGGAAAGTCCTTGATTATTACGCCAGAATGAGAGTATAGTTCCTAGCCATATCTGCCTAGAAAATAAAAATTTTTCCATTGGTCTTAATACACAATGTAGAAGAGTCAAGTTTTAAATAGGGAAAATATCGAAACTCTTTGGTTATTTTTTTGTGCGATGCTAATGGTCTTATCAGATTCAACGGATTATGCTAAGCTATGCTAAAAGTAGTACAGCCAGGCCCGGAGATCAGCTGAATGGATTCCAAAACGGTAAAAATCAAATGTTAAACTCTTGGAAATCCACAGCTAGAGGGCGCACGATCAAAACAATAACAATGACTTAGATTAATGATGCTCTGAAGCAGTGTGGAATGATGGGATTTGTTGTCTTTAACTCAGCCCCTCGTGGCCATCCATCAGACGGGAACAAAAAAATCATGTTAACGGATGAGGTAATTTTTTTATAAATGTTGCGTTTAATGACATCGTTTTATTTCTTCTTGTAAGGCTTCATGTAATGTACAATCTAAACTTTTAGTCATATATGTTACAGTATTAGTCCAATTCGATTGTGTGTTAAGACAGCATAGTGATGGTCGCTTTCAAAACATTGCTTTGTGAGGCTTCAAAACATTTACAAATCTTTTGTTTCGAATCAGTGGTTTGGAGCGTGTTTCAAACTGGCCAAGTCCCATGATTTTAGTAAACAAGTCTTCATTGCGTCATAATGTTCCGAAACTCTGATGGTTCACCACTACAGTAGGAGGTGTTGATCTAAAATGAACTCATGAATCAGTGTCTACTATGCTTCACTAATTTCAGATCAGTTTTATTATTATAAATGTTAATAAAATAAAATATGTCGATTGTGTTTGCTGGCCATTTGGCTTTTTTTGGCATTCGTTTCATTTGTTTTTTTGTATAATGAGTGACATTAAAAACCAAGGCCGATTGTTTGGAAACATTTTAAGAATTTGGAAAACAATATTGTTAGGTCTATGTAATCACCAGACATACCACAATAATACCAATATTTAATGACATTTAATGATTTGTAAATGATATTGAAAGCATTACACTGTTGTGAACATTGTTTGTAGGAGGTGATTATGTTTGGCCCAGAAACAGCTTCGAAGCAGTGAATCATTTTGCAAAGCATTTGGTTCAATTGATTCAAAGCTTCAAAAAGCTTTTTTTTCCCATCACTAACACAGCAAAGAATGAAGTGTTTCATAAACAAGCGAGTAGCCCGATAGATGCTATACATTAATGCATATTTTTGCATTTGTCCACAACACTGTTGTCACGTGGTTTCTACGCCCGTAAAGGTTAAATATTAATATTAAATATTAATGTCATTGACAGGCGACTGCACTGCCCCGTGTCACTGTTTCGAATGGCAATTTTCTCACGATTTACAAGTAGTTAAAAACATTATTAAAAACAACAAAGCGTTATTGATAGTAATCAGCTGGACAAAATATATAAGGTTTTTGGATATTTTACTGCCAATATCTTACAAATTGTACCTTTAATCACCATCTTCAAACATGTAAACAGTAACAAATATCTTGTAACAAATCTGGGGAAATAATTGACAATTATTTTGGGGGGAACTTGATTATCTATCTATGCTGTATGTATTGATTCATAATAGAAGAATGGTTAGATGATAGACAGACAGACTGGCAGATAGTGTATATTTCTTTCTAGACAAATGTTTAAACAATATCCACCTCTAGAATACAAACAGAATAGTATTGAATTATTTGTGTTCAAATTTGATTTTCTTGCTAGTGTTACAACAAACCATCTGTCTGTTAACATGAGCTCCACCCATGGGGAAATTGTAACATTTGTACTTCTGTCATTTTCAATGTAATTGTAAGTGAACGGTTGGCTCTAGAAACAAACTTTAAGTGTTTATTTGTGATGTGAAAATTATGAATAATTTAACTCCGTAAATCGATGTGTTAGGCAAGTCGCTTAGATAAAAGTGTCTGCCAAATGCACCAATGTAAATGAAAGCTCATTATTATTCTACAAACACAGCTATAGCAGTTATTATCTATACAAAATTAGGTCAATAAATTATAGATAATGATAGCAAACTGTAATGATTACCAACAACACCCCATTTATTACTCAAACTAGCTGCTTTCTCGGTCCAAGCTTCTTTTCAGCTTAAGGCGAAGAAAGCTGAACTGCCATTTTTATTTAAACCGTCTAGCCTGCAAATCTCTCATCTGTTGAATAAAATCACACAAATTGTGCTGATGATCAGTTAAAGGTCATATAAAGAACATTTAATTTTCATTTATTGTAAACAGTCTGACCTATCGCTCCTCTGTTTTTTCTTTTCTCCTTCACTGGCTTATTTTTTACCCATAATGGGTAAATATTGGACAGAACACATGCTGGGTTAAAAATGACCAAATGTTGGGGTGTTGTTATGCAACCATGGGGTACAGTATATAAACACAGCAGTAAGGTTATAACAACCCAGCACTGGTTCAATGTTAACCCAGCGGTATCTGTCCAGTATTTACCCAACATGTGTAAAAAATAACCCAGCCAGTGTGTTTCTGTATGTGTAAGCTAAAATCATGAGGCAACAATATAGAATGTCGTGCCAAGTAACCTACTTTTGTTCAGTGCTTTATTCGTTGGTCCTTATTGGCACTGGGAATAAATGCCAACAGATCTTGAAGACATTATGAGTTATTAAAGATTTACTATGTTAGGAAAGTATTTGAATAAACATAGAAGCCATTTTATCGCTGCCACACATGACAAAAGTAGAAAATAAGTAATTTCTGAAGTGACAAATCATAAAAAGGTCGTTGACTTTGTAAAGAGTAAAAATTGGATTAACTTAAAAAAATATTTCAATTGATAACAACTAAAATATTGAAACATGTTCAACTTAAATTTTTTAGTTAAATTTAAGTTGAAAAAACTTCTATTTTTAGGCATAAAAGTAACTTAAAAATTACTTCAATTGGTAACACCTAAAATATTGAAACATTTTCAACTTAAATGTTTTGGTTAAATTTAGGTTAAAAAAATCAACTTTTAGGTGTCAAAAGTAACTTAAAAAATTACTTCAGTTTGTAACGCCCCGTGATGCGCGGATTGATCCTAAATGAGCGGGTGCCTGCAGTCACCCGCAGTTACGAGTCATCCAAAAATATTTTTAATGATATTTGGGTGGCGGTTGGTCGGGTCGTTTGAAATAAAGATGCCAGTTAACTATTTTAAACAATTACTTCTTTTAAAAATGTGGGCCAGGGAGTGGGTCAGTTTATTTTTTATTTTATTTTTTGCGGTCCAAGTTGCGGGCGGGTTAGTTGAAAATGTCGGTCGGGTGCGGGTTGTTTATACATTGACCTGCACATCACTGGTAACGCCTAAAATATTGAAACATTTTTTACTTAAATTTTTCAGTTAAATTTAGGTTGTAAAAACTTCTATTTGTAGGCATTAAAAGTAATTTTAAAAAGTACTTCAATTGGTAACGCTTAAAATGATGAAACATTTTCAACTTAAATTTTTCACTTAAAGTTAGTTACCAGTTGAAGTAATTGTTTAAGTTGATCCAACTTTACCTTACAGTGTATGCACACCAGAAAGAAAAACAACTGACCTTCAATAAGCTCACCACCTTGGTTACTGTGTCCCAAAATTCCCATCTGGGTCACGGCACCACTGTAGGATTCCAACCGGCACCTAAATTGGCATTGTATTATAGTCATCATAAAATTAAACTTTTTACATAAATATGTTGAGTAAAGTCTGATATCTGGTGAGTGAAGTCTAATATTGTGTCAATCGCTAGCACTCATACACACACTGTGTTCCGGGAGGGTCTTCTAGATAATACCAAACTGACTTTGAAGGGGAAACCTTCCGATCTCTCTGATGAAGCCAATACGGTAGTGAAACTGCAATTCATCGACTGGCCGCTAGAGCAGACTCCAAAAGAGAATCAATTCCCATAGACCTCCATGTTAAAATGCCCAATGGTACAGTAGAAAATAATATGTTTACAGCCTGGTACAAAAGTTCTGCATAATTAAGGGCGTGGCCACTTGAGTGACGGGTGAACTGCCACTGCTGTCACTAGAATCGAGCTAGACAGGCGTGGTTTCGACATCCAGCCATCTTAGCTTCACCCACGTCCCGCATCTTTACCAATTTTCACTTATCCGCAAGTGATGCACGGTGACGCGCGGCCAAGATGGCGACGACAGGCACCACCTACTTTAAGCTTTAAAAAGCTCTTCACAAACCTTTGGGTGACATCACAGACACTACACGTCCATTTTTTTTACAGTTTATGGGTACAACTCGTAGTGGCTACAACTGAAAGCTTAGGCAGTTGACAAAAAAATGCTGGGTTGTTTTAACCCAAAATGCTGGGTTGTTGGGTCAAATATGAATTTTTTTTAGGTTAAACCAATCCATATTTTACCCAGTCTGGGTTAAAGAGTGTTGCTGCCCTACACTGTAAAAATCCCTCGTTGCACTTAAATTATTAAGTTTAATCAATTTGAAATTACAATCTATTTAAACTTTCTTGACTAGTAAGGAGTTGCCATAAATGATAAAAATTAAGTTGAAATAACTTGCGCTAATTCAACTTTATTTTTACAATTTATAGCAACTCATCACTCGTCAAGAAAGTTTAAATGAATTGTAAATTAAATAGATGGATTAAACATATACATTTAAGTGTAACAAGGATTTTTACAGTGTATCAGGCAATGACTTCACAAGCAACATTTGCACACGAAGGCACCTCTGGAAATAGGTTTGGACAGGCTTCACAGGCGGTGTAATCAAATTATATTTGAAATATAAATAGACTGCACTTTAGAGATAATTGACTACTTAAAAAATACAATACATATTTCTTGAAAGACATGCAATCAAAGTGAAAGTCGAAAACGAAGCTTACATTTATGCAACTATCATCAATTACTACAAGATGATTCATTGATCTGGAAATAAAGTCGGGGATTTTGACGTGCAGTGTTCTCATTTCCATGTGGACAGCGATGAACCATAATAAATTGAAGCCCTTATCACTTGATGTTGTACTGTGGAGTGACGCTTTCATCGGGCATCGATTAACCTTTGTTAAGGGTTCATGTTTTCTTCAAGCTCAGATGGAGTGATTGAATCTGTCGTGGTGTCTGGTACACATTCACGCCACGTAAACCACTTAAGGGTCAATTGGTGCTTAGAATTCACAGATGGCGTACAGTAATTAACATAAATTACAGTCTCCTCTCCGTTTCAACATTTCAGTGATTGGCTGTTTTATTTCTCCATTTGAATTGGATGTCATATCCTCCCTTAATGAATTGTACCTACCGAGCCTCGAATGCCATCATGAATCCACGAAATGTTTTTCTTCCCCTCTGAGCTTTTCATTATCATCAAAATGTTGCGTGAAACTCGCCTTGACGCTTCCTTAAATGCGGTCGGAATAGCATAAACTCAAACGATTCTAAAAATCACGGCTTCACAAAATTATTGTGCAGGCAATGAGAGCTGTCACACATCGCCTACGGTAAAATCAGTAAAGGTGCCGGAGCATCACATTTTCTTGTCTTCCTGCACCTGCTGTTTTACCGGCCTTCCCTCACTTATGCCTGCAGGGAAAAATATTCAGTCCAATGTTTTAATTGTCAAGTGTATAATGCTCTTTAAGCCAGACAGGTTCTAATTGGGTTTGTGATGTCTTGAGGCCATCTGAATCACTGCCATACACACCAACACACGGCAATGAGAAGCATTATTACTGTAATTCAACTGGTGGAGCATTGTGTTAGCACTGCAAAGGTTGTGGGTATAGGACATTAAAGATGATGAAAGGGTTATGTCCTTTGAAATAAAAATTATATCCACACTTCTCAGCACCTTGATCAAATTAAAATTGTGACATTGTGAAGTTTATATGTTTAAATTAAATAAATAAACAAACTAATAAATAAAGAACTCAGCTTGCTTAGCATGTTAATGGTGTATGAAATGGTAGTGAATCAAAACTAGCCCGACAAGGATTTCTTTCACATTTTATTCTCTCAACAAGCTGTCAGGCTGTGTTTTGGAGGCCATTTATCTGTCAAATTATGTGCTGATGGGGGTGAGGTGTGTGCTTAAGCACAATGAATACTGCTGAGGTAACGTACACTGTAACTGTGACAACTGTGCAGGTTGCCATTGCAATGCAGCTTTCACAGTAATTAAACACGCACACAAACACACACAGTTTATTTTACGGTTTCATATGGTCAGCATGGCACCTCCAATGAATGCCGACCACATAGTCATACAAGACTACTTATATGAAGAAGGCATATATTTCTAAAAGGTTTTTTCTAATGCTGCGTTTACACCAACCGCGTCAAAATCGCGTCTACTGCGCCTAGTTTGCCACTTGAACAGTTTGATTGCATTTGCGCGTCTAGGGCGAAGTAGACGCGCGGAAAAAGCAACCATTTGACGCGTGTCAGAGGCGAAATCCGCTTCTTGTGGGAGGGGCAAGTGCTATGCGGTTGTCTGTTTGCAAGATGGCTGATGTTGATCTTCCAAGCAAGGTCCTTTTTATTCCTGTCTCTATAGAAATAAGAACTTGTGTCGTGTAGCACCGGGTGACTGCTCACGGACAATATCAAGCATTCCTTCATGTTGAAGGAGTGACTCCGGGCGGGGCTGCCGCCACAGCAGCAAGCAGGCTCCCGATTCAAATTTTCAACTCGGGCATCATCCGCAAATTTGCGTCAAAGCAAAAAGCACTAGACGCGCAAATGAGGCGGAATCGTGTCTACCGAGCTAAATGCCTCATTCGCGCCGCGAGACCTCCAGACGTGCGTCAACGCGTCTTCAGATTGACTTAACATTGAAATTACTCGCCCTTGATGCCTCTACCGTGGCTGGTGTAAACGCAGAATTAGATTGCAATAAAGCAACAAATAAACCATCACTGTCATCAACTGTGCCATAAACTTTCTCAAATAAGCTCAAATTGTGCTAAAAAACTTATTTCGACCTCAAAGAATTGTCAAATCAAGGCAAAAGCTATAAAGCCATAATAGCAATGCAGTAGCCTACTTAGACAGCAAACTACATAAAACAATGCAGAGCTAAGGACTTAGGCCTTGTTTACACCTGACTTCTTTTCGAGGATGCACAACGCGAAGCACGTCAAAAAGTGTATTTAACCCGTCATGTCAAAAGATGCACTCATCGCTTCATGTCAACCTTGCGTGTCATGTCAAAATATGCGTCTGCTGCAGACGCTTCAAAGGGGTTTATGATAAAAGAGATGCTCGCGTTTGCCAGATACTTGCTTAATTAGGGTTTCGAGCACGAAGTGCTGAAAACCTATTGTATTTGTCTGTTTTATTATTATTATTATTATTTATTATTTTTCCGCCATAAAACGCGTCGCCCAGCACAAACCGTAAGTCGTAGAAACTTGCCACTTGGTCAACTGGTTGTATATCAGCTCGCTACTCAGATACAGTGAATCAGCCAAATCGGCCCATAGGTGGCGCTATAGCAATGCCCGACGCGTTTGGGCTCATAACTCCTAAACCGGACATCATACACTCAAGTGTTTGGTATCATTGTAATCTCTGGCTCCAAACTTAAAAAATGTATATCTCCGATTTCATTTCCGGTATGCAAATTTTTTCGCTAAATTGCATAATATGCATTTCAAGCCAAAATGAACTAGTCCTAGGTTTTTTGCCCGATCGGAATCGTTCCAACGCAGGAGAAATCTGTGGAGTGAGTAGGTAAATAATTATCGAACAGAATTTGAAATTCAGCTTCAGGGTCACTAAGGGGCGCCAAAACTCCATATAGGAAGTAGCCTATCGTCACTGAAATGGCTATAACTCGTGAACGGTTTGAGATATCTTAACGAGGTTTGGTACACATATGTACCAGCTCAGTCCGGAGTCACAGTAAAAAAGATGCGGATTTTGGGAACTAGGTGGCGCTATAACAGGCTTGAGCTCGGGAATGGCTATTACTACACAACCGTTAGCCCGATACACTTAATATTTGGTATGGTGTGTCTTTGTGCAATGTACCATGAGGGTCTAGAAGGACATTGGCGTATCTTCAAAAACATGGCCGTCGTCGGCCAATGAAGGTTGAGGACTGATTTGACAGGGTTAACGGAGGTCGATCGGAACGAAACGCATTGTGCTTCTTCGTGTACTGCTCCTGAAGGCCTGTAAGAATTATGGTGTCATTTGGCCACTAGGGGGCGTAATACCGTATTTCGGTGCCTGTATCACGTGACGTTTGACGTACACAAACAAACATGACATCATATGATAGATCGGCTCATGACGAAAAACTTTGCCTCTGGAAGCGTTGCTGTCAAGTAAACGGTTCGTGAGTTATTGGGGACAACGTTCAAACCTACTTTTGCGAACTAGTCCTTGGTTTTTCGCCCGATCTGAACCTAACCAAGGCTGATAGATTCTGTGGAGTGTGACTATAAATAATTATCAAAAAAAAATTGAAATTTACATTCAATCACGCAAGGA
Organism: Misgurnus anguillicaudatus; assembly: GCF_027580225.2. Taxonomy (NCBI): domain Eukaryota; kingdom Metazoa; phylum Chordata; class Actinopteri; order Cypriniformes; family Cobitidae; genus Misgurnus; species Misgurnus anguillicaudatus. The sequence continues at coordinate 34,297,689 of NC_073344.2, forward strand.
GTGGCCAAAAACCGAACTGGGCGGAGCTTAAAACATTAAAACGGCCATAACTCGAGAGTCGTTTGAGATATCATCACGGGGCTTGAATCATATTTGTAGGCCATCGGTCTAAGGCCGTGATATAAAAAGCTCGCCGATCGGACACTAGATGGCGCTATAACGGGGAAAATGGCACTAAATTCTGTGATTATGCAATGGTTACAACTTTCACGCCTATAATTTTATCTGTGGTCAAGAGATTTTCATGGGAGTTGTTTTTTTTATCATCCTGAATTGTTTCCAAGTCCTACGATACCAAACATACCAGGTTTTGCCTTATGGTTAGTCCTGCACTGCAAAAACTGTGCTTACAAAACATGCGTGAATAACTCCGCTAGGGTTATTCCGATCGACTCGAAAACACCATAGGAAGAAATTAACTTTACCTTCTGAACAAAAAACTCTATTGGCGTTATGTTAAAATTTCCGTCAGAAATGGCCGAAAATTGCAAAAAACGAAAAATTACATTCATTTTTTGTGTTTTCTACACATAAATGGTTATAACTCCGCTATGAAATGACATTTTTCTACCAGATTTGATATGCTGATGTCTGAGCAGAGTCTGAGGCAATACAAAAAAAATTGTTTGCCTACACCAGTAGTTGGCCTCATAATTGAACAAAACCTTTGACATTGAGTAAGCCCAATGGTCATACAACTGTTTCTTCACTAAACTAAAGTGAATAGCCGTGATACTAGCTACATGTAACACAGTCATGACCCGAGGTTGCATGCACGAGTTTGACATAGCGCCACCTAGTGGTTATTTGTTATTTTCACTTAAAAATACAGCAACCTTACATCTAAAATCATGAGTCATCATAGATTGTGCCTTTCATGGCCTTGAGTATAAACATTGGTGGATTGCAGTTCACTCCCTAGCAACCAATGGGAACACCCTAGCAACCATTTAGCAAGAGCTGTATCTCTGTATCAGAACATCTTAGAGACACGGGGTTCGGCTATTTTGACTCATTAACACTATTTTAACATTTTGTGACCCAAGTTTTGCCATTGCAAGCACCACAAACATTTCCTTCAGTGTTCTGTTTGTCAATGTTCCGTGAGAATAGAGGGAGACATTTCACCGAATGATAGCACCTTTTTTGCTGACAACTATGAACAAGTGTGTCTGGTAGCTTACTTTTCATCGTTTATTTTGTACAATGCAGCAAATCTACTCAGGCATGCCCTTAAAGGTCATAAGGTCCCATATCGCTTGAACCCAAGCGAATGACTTTACATTAAGGACTTGACATATTTGTCCTATAGGTGCACGTGTGTTTAAGCATACATAGTCTGTATGAACTGTTTCTGACCATTTCTTTCGTTTTTGTGGATGCTGGATCAGCCTGGTCGACGACGTCTGACATCTTTAATGTGCTGTCCACTGTAGGTCTTTGCGGTCTCCTGTGCTGCTGTTTGTGTCGTATATGCACGCCCGCAGCCTGTTTGAACCATTGATGACCATACTACGACTCAATGGCCTTTTAGTTAGCCATTTCTGAATTGTATGTTTCCGTATAAATCTGAATAACTAATTCTCGTTAACAAATTATCCTCATAACGTCACATTAAGGACATTATGTGTTTGTCTTATATGTGCACATGTGTATAAGCATAAATAGTCTGTATGATCCGTTTTTGACCATCTCTTTTGTTTTTCTGGAGCGAGGTGGTCTATCATTCATTGTGTCTGTATTCGGGTGCAACTCCTCAGCCTGGTAATCGACGTCTGACGTTTTTGACGTGCTTTAATGCTCGAAACCCGGCAATTGCTGCTTGCAGCTATATTCTCATTTGTAATCAGAGTTTAGTGTTAAGTTAGTGCACATAGGTTCACATGATGCACCAAACACATATTTTGACATGATGAGCCGCACACATGACTCCTTCGAACACATATTCTGAATTCGCCCCCCTCGAAAGAGAAGGTTGGCCCTGCCTGGTATTGAAGGGGCACTCTACTTTTTTTGAAAATATGCTAATTTTCCAGCTCCCCTAGAGTTAAACATTTGATTTTTACCATTTTGGAATCCATTCAGCTAATCTCCAGTTCTGGCGCTACCACTTTTAGCATAGCTTAGCATAATCCATCGAATCTGATTAGACTATTAGCATAGCGCTAAAAATAACAAAAAAGTGTTTCGATATTTTAGAACTAGATCTTCTGAAGTTACATTGTGTACTAAGGAAAACGAAAAGTTGTGATTTTTTTGTGCGGATATGGATAGAAACTAAACTCTCATTCTGGCGTAATAATCAAGGGCTTTGCTGCCGTAACATGTCTGCAGGAGCCGCAATGATATTACGCAGCAGCCGAAAATAGTCCCCTTGATAACTTATAATAGCAGGACTATTTTCGGGCACTATATAATATCATTGCGCCGCGTGCAGCCATGTTACGGCAGCAAAGTCCTTGATACACCGGAATGAGAGTATAGTTCCTAGTCATTTCTGCATAGAAAATCTCAACTTTTAATTTTCTGTCGGTCTTGGTACACAATGTAACTTCAGAAGATCAAGTTTTAAATACTGTAGGAAAAATATTGAAACTATTTGGTTATTTTGTAGCGCGATGCTAATGGTCTAATCAAATTCAATGGATTGTGCTAATCTATGCTAAACAGTGGTACCGTCAGACCCGTAGATCGGCTGAATAGATTCCAAAATGGTAAAAATCACCCTATTTTCAAAAAAGTGGAGTGTCCCATTAAGATGCATTTTGGTCGATCAACGACTGCATTGAGCATTGCACTGTACCCCATAAATACAACATATCTTTAGATATTGAGAAAATCACATTTAAAATTATCCAAATAAAGTCCTTTATAGCTATGATAAATAGATTTTTAATATATTTATGGTAGAAAATGTACAAAATATCTTTATGGAACGAACACAAGATCTTTACTTAATATCCTAATGATTTTTGGAATAAAATTGTTGGCTATTGCTGCAAATAAACCCGTGAGACTTATGGCTGGTTTTGTAGTACAGGGTCACAACTAATCAATTAAAACAGCTTAGGTAATTGATAACACAGAGGATGAATAACTGAAAACATTAAAGAATTAGAATCACTCAGTGTAGTATCAATGTTTTTGCTAAGTGAAGCGGTCAAGGCCTGACAAATTCTCTCTCTACTCTCTCGCTCGCTCTTTTCTACGGCTATTTCAGGTCAATCTTGAAGATGTGACAGCAAACGCATTTGAAAATGACGGAATTATAAACTACCCTGAAAATCCATCAGAAAATCATTCTGCCCTGCAGCGCAAATACATGATATAGCTTCCAACACACCAACACGGCTCAGAAACCTCAGCTCGAGACAGATAGAGATGAAAAGATTGGAGGGGTGTGATAGGGTTATAGAAATAAACTGAACGAATGTACTCCACACCATAGTGTCCTCGACCATGAGGAAAAACAAACAATCTTATGGAGATAGCGAAGTAGAAAAAACGTTGAGTAAAATATTTTCAAGTGTGTTGCATGTATGCTGATGTTCTCAAGATGAATTTAAGAGAAATATTTGTATTTTTATAGCGTAATGGACAGCAGGGCTTGAGCTACTGAATAGGGGTGAAAAGTGGATAAACAGTTTTATTGTTAACAAATACAACCTTATTGTGTTACCAATTTCTCAAATTTGTTTACAATATTAATTATTAAATGCCATTACAACCTTATTTCCCAATAATGTTAGATGTCATTATTCTCCATCCTGACCTGACGCCTGAATGACTGCAATTTGCATGCACACAGTACTTGCTGGCATTTGAGCGTGTGCACGTGTGTGCTTGAATCCTCTCAGTAAATCATTCATCACCGATTTTGCCAGGAGGGATGCTCTTCACAGATACAGTATAGAATGGACACAAATCCCCAAATCCAATAAAACAGACCTGCACATGTAGACAAGGATAACTTAATACTGCACTGACAGATATTAGTTTATTTCGCTGCCTTTGTACCAATCAATATATATCTATTTTATTAAATATACCAAAGAAATGATTAATGATGTTATTTACGCCCCAAACAGAAGATAAATGAAGACATTATTCCCTCATTTGACAAGCTGATACAGAATTGCAGACTGTTCTCTATTTTTCTTTTTTGCGTTGTGATTTTCTCTTTGTTTCTTGTTCAAATCAGAATTATTTCAAAAGCATAAATATGAGATGTAAATATTTACCTATTATTCTAAAGACCAACTTGGACCAGTTAGAAATGTCATATTGGTCTAACTGGTGAACTAGCTATTCACTAGCTAAACCTAAATGGAGTCGTGAAGCTGGTGAAGCTAATTAAGCTAACGTAGACATCATGCAACCAAAATCCTAAAATACAATATAATATCATGGTGTCCAGCTATACTGGTAGTGATAACCTTTTTTATGTAAAGAAAAATTTGGTTTGCTACACATATTGCAGATACTGAGACCTGAACTGAATCTAATGATGAAGCAAAAAATATAGAAATTAGGATGCAAGTGGGATGATGAAGGATTGATGGAAGAAGCAGGCATCTGTTTACATGAAGAAGTTCTAATATATTCAGCGAAAGCTATACATTAGCATTTCCATTTATCTCTATGGCAATTGCTTTGCTTGAACCTTATAAGACTTAGAAAAGTTTATAAGATTTCTCCTCAAAAGTTTAAACAATATAAAATAATTGACATTTAAACATACACTCACCTAAAGGATTATCAGGAACACCGTGTTGGACCCCTTTTTGCCTTCAGTACTGCCTTAATTCTACGTGGCATTGATTCAACAAAGTACTGAAATCATTCTTTAGTAATGTTGGTCCATATTGATAGGATAGCATCTTGCAGTTGATGAAGATTTGTGGGATGCACATCCAGGGCATGAAGCTCCCGTTCCACCACATCCCAAAGATGCTCTGTTAGGTTGAGATCTGGTGACTGTGGGGGCCATTTTAGTACAGTGAACTCATTGTCATGTTCAAGAAACCAATTTGAAATGATTCGAGCTTTGTGACATGGTGTATTATCCTGCTGGAAGTAGTCATCAGAGGATGGGTACATGGTGGTCATAAAGGGATGGACATGGTCAGAAACAATGCTCAGGTAGGCTGTGGCATTTATACGATGCCCAATTGCCACTAAGGGGCCACCATTTCCCCACCACCAGCCTGCACAGTGGTAACATCTGAATGTCTCAACAGAAATCGAGACTCATCAGACTAGGCAACATTTTTCCCATCTTCAACTGTCCAATTTTGGTGAGCTCATGCAAATTGTAGCCTCTTTTTCCTATTTGTAGTTGAGATGAGTGGTACCCAGTGGGGTCTTCTGCTGTTGTAGCCCATACGCCTCAACGTTGTGCGTGTTGTGGCTTCACAAATGCTTTGCTGCATACCTTGGTTGTAACGAGTGGTTATTTCAGTCAATCAGCTTGAATCAGTCGGCCCATTCTCCTCTGACCTCTAGCATCAACAAGGCATTTTCGCTTACAGGACTGCCGCATACTGGATGTTTTTCCCTTTTCAAACCATTCTTTGTAAACCCTAAAAATGGTTGTCCGTGAAAATCCCAGTGGCCTGTCTGGCACCAACAACCATGCCACGCTCATAATTGCTTAAATCACCTTTCTTTCCCATTCTGACATTTAGTTTGGAGTTCAGGAGATTGTCTTGACTAGGACCACACCCCTAAATGCATTGAAGCAACTGCCATGTGATTGGTTGATTAGATAATTGCATTAATGAGAAATTGAACATGTGTTCCTAATAATCCTTTAGGTGAGTGTATATATGTGCACATTAAAGTAATATCAGATAATGCATAAACTAAGACAGCTCTAAAATACAGCAAGTGCTTTGAAACTTTTCCTTAGAAATTGTTAATTGGTTTTACTATTAACTGGAGAGAGAGAGAGAGAGAGAGAGAGAGAGAGAGAGAGAGAGGTATAGAGAGGTAGAGAGAGCCAGAAGAACTTTTTTTAACCGTATGTGCTGATGCCAGACAAGTATTTAATTTGCATTTCCTGATGAGTGAGGTCACGATCAACAGTTGGTGCCCTAATTTGCCACAGTAAAAATTGAGTAGTATTGGACCTCAGATATAGCCCTGTGGTACTCCTCTCTTCCAATCCTACAGTTCTGGGATTTGGGGACTGCATGTGAAGGTGTGTGTTTGGATGGTTTGTGTTGCTTGATCATGTTAATTTAATTACAGACTGCACCACTCCCCAACGAGGTTCTGTAAATGATTAAATATCTTGTGCTAAATGTAATTAAACTGCTTTACAAACTTTATGATTACATGAAAAGCTCACTCGTAAGGAATGCTTGTCTGCTCTGTTTGCTCTGGGCACAGCACGCTTGAAAAGGTTTGATAATTTGAAATATTATTAAAATAATTTCTCTGGGTTTCTGCTTACAAGTTCCTTATAAGATCTAATTTTTCCTGCTCTTATAAAACAGGGCACTAAGCCAATGGCTCCAAATATTAGCAAGCAATTAGAACAACAGATGCCTTGGCATAATTGGAGTACAGACTCTCCAGCTCAGATCATGCTCTTTTTACATTTCTCACATGTATTAGTTTCAGGGCCAGAAATTAAAAAGTAAACATTTCTGCCTGTCCAAAAGTAACACATCATAATTATTTCACAGATATAACACTAAAATGTACAGTTTTCAGAACATTGTTGTCTTTTATCCAAAGGACAAAAGATGATGAAACAATAAAGCGATTTGTCTAAGGGGATGCTCACACAGGACGAGTTTATGGCGGTGGTTTTTAATGGGCAGTGAACATTATGCGTGCTGTTTATTAATGACAAACGCCTCGCGTTTTGGCCCCCTCCCACACCATGCATTTTTGCAGGAGCGTTATGAGCAGAAAAGTGCCCGACCTTATTCATGTTTTTTTCATTGTCCAATTGAATGAGGGGACAGGCGGGCTCTTTCGTTGTGGTGACAGAAGTTTACAGTTGCTTTGAACAACAGGAGACTGCATTCATTTTTTAGAAATGTTTTAGAAATGTTTTGAAAAATCTAATTAAAGCTACAATATGTAGATTTTTACATCTAGAGGTCCCTATTACACAATAACACATTAATAATAACAACGGCGAAGCTTAATGACATATGAAGGAGAGTGGAACGATGGGAAATGTGGTTTTCACCATACAGAAATGTATGGAATGCACTAATCACGTTCATGGATGATGTTATGTATTAATGTTTTTTTACCTGTAGGGGTGAGCAGGGCACAAACCAACACAGGGTTAATTTTAACGCAGCTACTTTACATATTTTTACAGGGCCGAGAAATCTGTGCTTTTGGTCTTTTTCTCTTATTGTCAGAAGATGATCTCCTGTGAATTTGTGAAAAGTTTGGATGTGTTTTGGTTAAGATATTGAACAAAGAGTGTTTTGGAGGCATAAAAGTATCCTTCGTCTTAAGTTTTTTTTCTGAGTGGGGTGTGTAAGTCAACAAATCCAACCTTTTTATTTTAATCACTGTCTTGTTAACTAAAACATAACACCATTTTGAAACATGTCAGCTTATGGTGCATTCCCACCAGCCGCAGTAGAGGCGGCAAAAACGCGCTATCTGCGCGTAGTTGGACGCTTGAACATTTATGTTCACTCGCTTCATTCGCTCGTGAAAGTCGCGTGTGAAATTCTAGTCATTCGAGACATTTATGCGGAAATTCGTATCATGGGAGGGGCTTCTGCGACTCCATTGAGACTCCGCCACTCGGCTCACTTCCTGTAATCACGTCACTACTACAGCAAGGTCCTGATTGGTTAACGCGGCGCGGAAATCCGCCGAAGTTCAGATTTTTTACTTTGCGCCATTCGCTCCGTGCTTAACGCATGTACCACGCCACAGAATGCCTAATCGCGTCTTTGCATTGACTTAACATGTAAATCACTCACGCTTGCCGCGTCTAACGCGTCTGGCCATATCTTGCTAGCTTCGCTCTTCCTGTCAGGCTGGTTGTCGTGGAAACATGGGGGGTGGTCATGGGGATAAGCGCTGACCAGTGTCACCTGTTGTACATTGCGGTGTTTCGGTAAAAACAAGATATGTGAACACGAACCGCACTAACTGAAAACAAAACTGTTGTTGTGCGCACCAACATGTGTGAAAACACCATAAGTTTCTCTGGCTCGGCTAGATTCTCATTGCACTTGCAACGCTAAAGTCATGGGCATTTTTTCTCAAGGAGCTCATACTGATAAACACATACCCTGGCTGTATAAGTCACTTTGAATAACAGCATTTGCCGAATGCATGAATGTAAAGGTAAGGATTTATAAAGACAACGGCCCACCACGGCTCTGTTTGACCATTTCTCCATTCACCCTCTTTTATTTCATTCTTTCCGCAGAGAAAGTCGAGCATGCTTTCATTCCACTCAAGTGCTTCCCGATTCTCCAGATGCAGCAAAGGTGCTCCTAATAGAAAGCAAGAGAATTCATAATACCTGTCAGCTGGTCTCACGAGACACACTCTGGATGGTAGTACATGTGTTCGGGCATCAATGTTTGAAGTGTCGTTTCATAATCCGGCAACCAGGGGCTGTTTGGTTCATCTCTGGTTCATCGAAGAGTTAGTCATAATGAGAACGGATTCAACGCTTGATCCTAGCCACGAGGCTGAACGCGGCATGAAATAAGATTTTCTCTCGTCGTCTGTTTCTCTAGACTCGCTGATCGTACTACAAGATATTTAAGTAAAACAGGTGCTTTAGCGCACGCACTAAAATGCCCAAAAATATAAGATATAGAAATGCATTTTTATGTAAAGGATTATGTAGCCTGGTGCCAAAAAAGTATACTGTAGGACACTCAAGTCATATTTCGAAATAAATGACAAAAAATTAAACCAAGTGGCATTTGAAGAGTTCAGATTGTGCCTTACATGTTTTCTTGTAAATAAGCATTTTTTATCACGCTCATGTGTTTAGTTTAAGTAATTTCACATGAATGCCAATTAAAGGTTTATTACTCAGTAATTAAAACGCCTTCTTTATACAAATGTCAGTTTTGTCATTTAATTAAAATGTAACAAATTTGACTGTCTTTAGTTGCTAACTTTTGTAGCAAAAACATCCACTTCTAAAAAAAATCCAAGGCAAAAAAATGGCTAAATCACTAAATATGCAACTAGAAACAATGCAAATGAAGAAAGTCAAAGTTACTATGTGGCGCTGTGGTCTATGTGACTGCCACATACGAGTTGTATTCAGGTCCAAGCACCAGGTTGTGGCTAGAAGAGATAAAGCTATGGCCAAAATTTTCTGAAATCTCACCGGATGAGTGCTTCTTTCATCCTAATTCTACCCCCAAACCTAACCCAAAATCTTGCGAGATTTTAACCATAGACTGTAAAAAAATGTAGACGTAGTGTCCGTGACGTCACCCAAAGATTGTGAAGAGCTTTTTTAAAGCCAATAGTTGCAGGGCATGACGTCGTCATCTTGGCATCGTGCCTTTTTGGAATCCATCCATCTCCGGGTCTGGCGCTAGCACTTTTAGCATATAGCACAATCCATTGAATCTGATTAGACCATTAGCATCGTGCCTAAAACTAACCAAAGAGTTTTGATATTTTTCCTATTTAAAACTTGACTCTTCTCTAGTAACATTGTGTACTAAGACCAACTTAAAATTAAAAGTTGCGATTTTCTAGGCAGATATGGCTATACTCTCATTCTGGCGCAATAATCAAGGACTTTGCTGCCGTAACATGGCTGCAGGAGGTGCAATGATATTACACAGCAGCTGAAAATAGTCCCCTCCTATTAAACGATACTAAGGGGAATATTTTCGGCTGCTGCGTAATATCATTGCACCTCCTGCAGCCATGTTACAACAGCAAAGTAATTGATTATTGCGCCGGAATGAGTTTTAAAATTTGTAACTTTTAATTTTCCGTCTGTCTTAGCACACGAAGTAACTACAGAAGAGTCAAGTTTAAAACAGGAAAAATATCTGGTTATTTCAGGTTATATTTGGTTATTTTTTAGCGCAATGCTAATGGTCTAATGGGATTCAATGGGTTGTGCTAACCTTGTTATGTTAAAAGTGCTAGTGCCAGACCCGGAGATCAGCTGAATGGATTCCAAAACGGTAACAATCAAATGTTTAACTCTAGAGGAGCTGGAAAATGAGCATATTGTGGAGTGTCCCTTTAAAGACCAACGTTTAGTGAATTCTGCCAACAAATCGACATGGCATTTAGCGGATTCTGATAACAAAGCTGTATTTCTGAATGGCGCAAGGCCAGTATTAAGCACATTTGAAGCAAAGGCATTTGATTAACATAAGTCGAGGGCATTCGGCCAGTACCATTATTTCATTTTTAAGCGGTGGCTTTTGCATCTGAGCATTTTTAATGAAGTACATCACAAGCAAGCATGCACCCAAGCAAATGTTATTTGTACTAATTTATTTGCAGATGATTTTATGATAATTTATCTAGTAAAATAGAAACCATATATCTGTCAGGAGAAAAAGCATGGAAATCATTCTGGTCTTATGAAGCTGCAAATGAACCCTGTTAAAATGGAGGCCTTTGGAAATGAGGAAACAAAAGCAAATTGTGTTGATTTTGGTCCAGCTTCAGTTTAAATAGAAAACGACAGCATCCAAATACATGATGAATCGGAGGCCTATATTGATTATGGAGAAAAAGGGCTGTTTGGCTATAAACAATGCTTGGCACATTGCTGACAGTAGGTAAGAGGAAAAGAAAAGAGAGAGAGAGAGAAAGAGAGAGAGAGAGAAAATGGAGAATGGCTTTTCAGCTCTGACAAACAGTGTCTATCTACAGTTTTGTTATAATTAAATCTTCTAGAAAAACTATTTTACAGCAGGACTATTTGAATATTATGCATTATTCCACATCGTTCCAAATGTTCACATCAGCATTCCTATGAACGATCTACAATAATAGTCCTGTTATTGAATTCATTTCATATTTAATAATAAACGGATCAGGCATTCGAATTACAGCGGGGGTAGTGTGAGAAATTTCAGCCCTTGAACTTTGAAATGTAAGTGTTGCATTTAAAATGCAGCTTACTGTAGAGTGGAACAGATTTCACATTCAGATTAAAAGACTCATTGTTCGCGATGAATGTCACGGTGTTACCAATCAAAGAGAAAATTCTGCTCCAGTGCCAAAATCATATGACCAAACATGAAATGAAGAATACGACAAGGCACCTTTTATACGTTGTTTGTGTTGTAGGAGCAAGTGCTTGGCAAATTTAATTCATCAAAGTGAATGTAAGAGAAGTTGACTGATTCGCATGTGATAAGACATCAGTTAACTTCCCGATCAGCTTACAGCCCTCTCACATCTGGGCTCCTGACAAACACAGACTTTTGCTTTCATCAGTACCGCTTTCTTGAATTATACATTTCCCTCATGTACCGACCCTGGTTCACCTTCTCCAGGAAAAATCGTACTTGTAACCTGAGTCAGCAGTTGAGAATCAGGGTCATTGTCTGAGTGCCGAGTGCCAACAAACCGGTATTTCTGAATGACCTGAGGCCGGGATTTTGACTCTAAAGTATTTGATGAAAGTATAATGCGTTTAGCGACTTTTGCATCTGAGCTCCTCATTGTATTTTTATCAATCTTATCCTATCCAATTCTGCCTGCTTCTTATTATAGCAAATCTATTTCAATAGATATCTAAACACTAAAAATATTTGCAGTGCCGTATACCTACATAAAGTAATGTAGTGTCAGCCCTGACAGATGGAAACTCAAATCCGTCTCTGGTGACCATTTGTAATTGAAGCTTCTTTGATTCTGTCAACATTGCATATATATTTTACTCTCTGCATTTTTTCTTTTGCAGTGTTATTGTTTTCAATAAAATAAAAAATCATGCTCACATTCTTAAAAATAACTCCCCACAAGTGTAAAATTTCAAGCAAAGTCTTCATTGTTATTTAAAGGGGACATTTCACGAGCCTTTTAAAAATGTCAAATAAATCTTTGGTGTCCCCAGAGTACGTATGTGAAGTTTTAGCTTAAAATACCATATATATAATTTATTATAAAATGTCACTTTGTAGATGTATGCAAACATTTGTTGTTTTTGGGTGTCCTTTAAAATGCAAATGAACTGATCTCTGCACTAAATGGCAGTGCTGTGGTTGGATAGTGCAGATTAAGGGGCGGTATTATCCCTTTCTGACATCACAAAGGGAGCCAAATTTCAATGACATATTTTTCACATGCTTGAAGGGAATAGTTTACCAAAACTAAGTTACTGGGTTGACCTTTTTCACATTTTCCAGATTGACAGAAGCAACTGGGGCCCAATTATAGTACTAAAACATGGGAAAAGTCAGATTTACATGATATGTCCCCTTTAAGCCAGGCTTAGTATTAACTCTGAATGTGCGCTGGGACGGTCTGCATTTTTCCATTTAGCAAATGCATTATAAAATGCAAAGTAGACTGATGTCTGTCACTGAATGTTGATGAAGTCTTGTGTGTGTGATAGCTTTTATAAATTTTGCTGATTGTTTTCTTTTAAAGCTATAACTAACAACAACTTACAACCCAAAAGTAGCGCCTCACGTGAAAGAGAAAGAACTCCGTGTATGTTTTAAAGATCGCTCTGCATCTGATCTCTATCAAAAGTCCTTCACAAAAATTGAATTATCTCAGCTTTATGCTTTATGCTTTATAATTGGGTGTTTTTGAAGAAACCTACCCATGTTTGAGAGGTGAAAAAAGAGAACTAATAAAGGTAGGATGAAATGTTTTTTTGTTATATTGTTTGTTTATATATTTAAAGAAGAACATTTCTGGAAGGCATTCAACTTTTGTGAAAATCATGAAAAATGCTGGCGCTGGCTGGCAACTTTTTTTTTAAAACGCTGGCGGGGAAAGAGTTAATGTTCATGTCACATGCAGTATATAGTTTCAGCATTATCTTCCAACCTGCCCAAATGGCAAAAAATAATTTAAAGAAATTATTTTAAAGATATTTCAAAATATACAAATTTATTTATACAATTTATTTGCTGAAATAAATATGTTTAAAATTTTTCACCAATATATTTTTGGCCATTTTTGTATATTTTGAAATAAATGTAAAAAAAATTAAATGTTTTTATTTTTCCATGTTTAAGTGCTATTATTGGGTCCTCAGTGCTTTTATCAACCTAGAAAATGTGAAAAATATCAACCCAGTAACTTAGTTTTAGTAAAACATTCTCTGCAAGCATGTGAAAAAATAGGTTATATTTGAAATCTGTACTGTATATTACAAACCTGTAAACAACAGGTATGAAAAGGTTCAAATTAAATATATTTTCAACTGCAAAAACATACTTTATCAAATTTAATTTTGTAGCCATACTTTAGCATATAAACTTCTATATTTTCCACAGGAGAAATATATTTTTTGCCATATGGTTTGTAAAATTAGAAATGTATTTGTTGTCCCTGAAATACAGAGCCCCTAAGGTGACATTGGAGTAAAAAAAATCTAAAGTTTAGTTTTATGTGCTCACCCGAAACCTTCATGTGCAGAATTTTTTTCGCGTGCACATGAAACTATCGCGCACACGTGAAAGCGAAAGTTTCACATACGCACACAAAAGTTTCACGTAGGCCGCGAAAGTTTCACGTAACACGCGAAAGTTTCACGTAGCATGCGAAACTAAACACGGTAGTTTCATGTGCGCACGCAAAAGTTTCACGTGAGCACGCGAAAGTTTCACGTGAGCACGCGATAGTTTCACGTGCGCACGCGAAACTAAACTTTATTTAATTTTTGCCCCATGTCCCCCTAGGGGCTCCTTACTGAAGTCCAATTTGGAAATAAATATTAAAACATGCAAATACAATTTTCATTTTTTTCCTTCAGATTTTGGTTCCCAAATTGTTTTGTATGAGGCTGTTATTTTAGTTTGAGGTAAAGACTTGTTAATGTTAAATGTTCACTTAACTTTAAACAAACTGTAGATAACATACATTTATATTTACAGTAAGTTACTGGCAAACAGTTGCCAGTACTGTGATTTCTACACAATTTATTAACAGTAGTTATTTAAGCTTTACTTTCCACAAAATGTATTTAGCATGTATTTAAAATATATGCAAACATTTTTTGCCAAATATTTTTTTTGCCATATGGGTGAATCCAGTTAGATTATTTAACGCATTTACCTGTTGCCTGTGACTGGTGGTTATAGTCTCTCTATTGCTGTTCTTCTTGTGTGTTTTACTGAAAAAAAGCTCACAGAGAGTGGGTGAGAAAAGCATGTTGCTCTTTTGAATTTGTTATTGATTGTACAAAAAGTCTATAAACACTTGAAGCGACGATCCGGTGCATCTGTGCATTCAGAGCAAATGTTCTCTCTAGTGTTTGAGAGCCGAGCTATTGCATTTCTTCGGTTGATTCTCTCCTGGCCTCCTCTTTCCTCCCTTGAGTGATGATTAGCATGCTCGCTAATGTCTGCTAATGCACCTCTCTTCACTCAAGCCCCTTATCCTGGCTGCCCGCACGTGCGTCTAAATAAAGACGCGCTATTGAGCTCGCGATATCACCCTGACAATCATCGGTCAGCGCTATCGTTCCATTAGCACCGACAACAAAAGACAGGAGCCGTCTAATTCGCCAATCGCCGAGCATCGCTTTCAGGGAACTCGTCAATGGATCGTAGCCCTAATGGTGATCTCAGCTCTGGGCTCGATAGCATCAAGTTGGCCTTTGTGTGGAGCTAATGGAAACGTTGCTGAATCTGACCGAGGAAGATTGTGAGGTTGTTGGCCTGGACCTCAGGAAGGAAACCATGAAATGCTACACAATGACGCTAGCTTGAGTTGTGAAACAAACAATGGCGGTGTCATGTAAACTTTTATCACATTACTACACAGTTTATTTGAACTGGGCTTGAAACTTGAAAAAAAGTGTAGCCATTTAACTCTAATACCGTTAAGTTTACACATGCTTAATTGACTAAGCTACTTTGTATTGAGCTCTATCAGACAGAGAAACACTTAAGTTAGGTTTCCATTAAGTTTATTCTACCAAGTACAATCTAGATGGCATCAATTTAATGTACTTGGCCTTTTTCGCCATAATACTTAAGCTGTTGAGCCGAAGGGGACTTGATCTTCATCCAGAGAGCTGCGCTGTAAGGGACGCAAGCTAATGCAATTATGAAGTCAATTAAGTCCCAGTAATAGAGTTTCCATGAAAGGACGTGTTAATCTTCTGACTGAAGTGTCTTACAGTGAAAAGAAGGAAGTACTGTAAAAATAAAGAGCTGTGTTTTGTCTTTTGTCTAAAATATAGTGACAAATTGGAATTGAATAGAAACACAGTGGCTAAATGATTTATTTAGACTTCATGTGCATCATGAAAATAAAAGCTAGATGTAACAAAAGCAAGGGGAGAACAGATGAGGTGTTTTATTAAATGATTTCTTTATTTTGTTTTGTTCATTTTCGAGCAACCACTATTTTACCTCAACAGCTGCTGTTGCAATACATGTAAAATGCAAAAATACATATTATAAAATTTATAAAATAATCAAGACATTTTTGCAATTTATCACAAGAAATTTAAGAGTAATTTCTAAAAAAATCTTACAATTTATTTGCATGCACCAGTTAGTTAACCCCAAAATTAAAACTTTATCATTATTTACTTACCCTCATGGCATTGTTCTTCTTAACCCAATCGCAAATTGTTGTTAATAAGTGTTGTGGTTTGGGGATTTGCTAGTTACTATGGGAGTGGATGGTGACCAACTAGAGGTTCAATTGATATGAGGCGGGGGAGTAAAGGCCTGGGTAATACACTTTTTACACGTATGCAAGGATCAGTGTACGTCGCGCGTCACGCAAATTTCATCATCAAAATAGTACACAACACTTGTACACCCACTGCCAGATTTTTGTAACTGTGCATACTTTGTACATGCTTCGCACATGCTTATTTAATTTTCTTGCAGTAAATTGGTCGATGAAAAACTACACGAACAAAATAGACCGTGTGCACGCGTGTGCAACCTACATCAACAATGGAGACCATAAATGACAGATTGCACAAAGAGGTCAGGAAGTACCCTCATTTCTACAACTTTACCATGAAAGAGTCGAAAGATGTTCACATGAGTTTTAACTCGTGACGTTACCCATGTAGACCTACTTAAAGGGATAGTTCACCCAAAAAAAAAAAAAATTGTATCTTTCTTTGTTCTGCTAAACTCAAATAAAGATATTTTTCTTTCAAGCAGGAAACAGAAGCACCATTGACTTCCAAAGTAGGAAAACATAATTCTATGGAAGTCAATGGTGCCCAAACACGGTTTGGTTACAAACATTACTCAAAATATCTTCCTTTGTTTTCAGGAGAACAAAGAAATTTATACATTTTTGTAACAATATCAGGGTAAGTAAATTGTGACAGCAACTGCTCCTTATGGACTCCTGTGGTCCAGGAGAGGAATTGCATGCGTCTAATACATATGTACGCATTCAAGTCAAATTAATTATGCTTTGCAAGGCTATGCGTTTGACTGTGCACATATATGAACCATATGTAAGGAATAATTGACAACGGGCCGTTGAATTATAAGAAAATAATGCACACTCAAGGTGGTAATGCCGGACGACGTGAAGCAGAATAATAATTCAAAGGACCGGATTCAATTATTCCGCTTATACCACGGTTACCACAAACATTGCTCTGGTGCCTATTTTTAAGACATTATTAGGTGTGCAGTTATTAAAAAATAATCAACACCCATAGAACATTTCTCAGCCAATCAAAATCAAGCATTCAACAGACCCGTGGTATAATTCCAGTTTAAATAATGACAACCTTTTAATGTATGGGTTCAGGGGCGTCATGCACCATTTTTTAAGGGGGCACAGTGTGCACAGCTCAGAGAAATTTGTGCATACACAGACATCAAACGAAATATTATAGCTTTTCCATGGCACTTACATTTCTAACACCCCTGCTTTCATGCAAAAACCTCCAAAATAAAAGTGTTGACTAACTTTCATATCAAATACTATTCAATCAAAATAATGACATATTGGCATCATATTTACATCTGAAAAGGCATATTTTGTTTATTTACGTTTTGTGTCATTAATGCATTTTGCACAACAACTGCATTATCCTATGAAATTTATGTAATTTTAAATCCATAAAGTATATAAACAACGGAAATGACATAAGCTATAGCCACGTAATTGATTTTAATGTTCAACAATGATTTAAAAAAATATATGTTTAGATAAAATTATTAGAAGAACGGATTATTGCATCAAATTTGACCTCATGTGAACGTGTGATTCCGCGCCCCGTGCACTCTGGCGAACTTTGGCGTTGTACCAAGATGAATCTAGAAATCTCTACTAATATAACGTCGAGACTGTCACATTTTAAACCACACATTTTCTACACAGAGGAGGTTAACTGCACATTACCGTACTGGGGTTTGAAAATGTTGTAAGCGTTTCTTACACGTTTAAATTCCTCAGATAGCAAAATGCAGCAGCAACAAGCTCGTGAGCGCGCTCAGACGCTGATGACGTCTGCGCTGACTGCAGCCCCTGCCGCCAAAATAAAGTAATGTAACACGATCAAAACACTATCAAAACGGCGAAAATCTCCGAAAAGTGACAAAGAGGCAGCACTGAATTAATAATATTGTGCATATTAAACAGATTAAAAACAAGTCACAGATTAATGGACACTTCTTTGATTTTGACGTTGCATACAAAATCCATTTGGCTAAAAAAACAGAGGGGGCACGTGCCCCCTCAGTTTGAATGGGCATGACGCCTCTCTATGGGTTAACTGTCCCTTTTAACAGCAAATGTGTAGAATATTGCAGTTCAAAGCTTTTTGTATTAATTTGACAATAAATCAAGAAACATAAATATTTTAGGGATTTTTCCAAAATCCTCCAAACTAAACCGGAGGGAGCCCTTTCAAAATTAGGAATGAAAAGACAGATTTCGATTTGTCTGCTACAGACAGCTATTGTGCTCTCTCATCATCAAAGGTCTCGCTTGAAATACTCCAATTTAAAATATATCAGAATTACTCCACATCGAAAACAACAGCTTTCTCCCAAACTACAAAAGATATAAAGCAGATCTTTATATGCACTTCCCTGGAGTGAATAAGACCGACAGTGCTTTTACAGACTGGAACAAATAGGTTACTCCATAGCCCCCCAGAAAAATCTGCCATCAAACACCTCTCCCCTTCGAGCAGATCATATGATTGGCCACATCTATCACAACGACTATCACTGTTTGGGGGCAGACAAATAGCAGTTTAAGTTAATGCAATTCAGACACTTGAAACTAAACCGATCCTTCTAAATCCATTTAAAGACAGACAGACACGGGACTGACGCTTCTCAAGTTAAAGACAACAATACAGATTTTACCATCTCTCTTTACCAATTTAAAAACTTTGGATCTTTCCTTTAATTCCTGAAACAAAGTGAACAACTTTACCAAAAAGCAAATGCACAGATTTTTGTTTGCACAAGTAAGTGCCTTACATTTAAAAGTAACAATAAACTGTCCTGATGTTGTCTCGCAAAGATTTATAATCAGTTATAAAACCGAATATCGTCTAGGTTGTCTCACGAATAAAGTGCTGCTCATGAGGATGCAGGTTTGAGTCTCTTGTATCTTAATAAGTAATTGATAAAGGCGATCGACCAAAATGCCAATGAAATAATAGCATCGCTTCTTTGGGAAATCTAAGTCATTTCTCATGATATGTAATTTATTTTACATTATTAGGCGCACTCCTCAGGGAGCACCGAGAAATGTCAAAACTATCAGAGAAAGTAAAATGCAACAGAGATTTTGGCAGGCATGGCAATAAGCGCAAGATGGTATATACGGGTTCCTTGACATTTGCGCTTCTAATTTAAAGTCTTTTGTAGGGATAATTACAATTGCACCATCTGAGCAGCACAGAAAGAAAAACGTTGGTGTTTCTCTGTCATTATTTTTTAACATCTGTTTGTTACTAGAATTCAAATAGGGCATTGAATGAGAGACTTTTCAGTTTGCTCATATCACACTTGGGAACTTACACGTTTTCAAGTGAAAAAAAAATCACGACATCAAGTCACGATTTTCTGTGCTGTCTCCTAACACCTGCTACGGCTTCATACTACAAACACATGTACCAAAACCATCCAGATTAAAACTGATTAATTTATATTAAATTTAACTATATTTAAAAAATATGTATACAAGTTACAGAGCAGATCACCAAACCCTCATTTACAGTATGCTGACACGCGATATTGCTGTTTTCATCTGAAGGATGTAATTTATAGATATCATCAATAAAACTTTCCCAGTCAGAATGACACTCAGCATATGTTTTTCCAACATTTATTATGTGAATGATTCCTCTTTTCAGATAATATGCTCTTTACAGACATCATGACGGCATATGTGCGCTTACTATAGAGTATGCTCTTAAAAATAATGCTTTTGAAAGCATAAAGGAAATACTTTTGCTTCCACAAAGACATTTTTGGTCAACGGTTCTTAAAAAAATAGTTCTTTCTTACCTCTCTTTCATAGTCTGTAGAAACATTTTTACAACAAAGAAACTTCAATAGAAAGGTTATGTGGAAATTAAAGACTCTTTATTTAACAAGCCTGTCAAAGAACCATTTAGAGACGCTTGCTTTTAAAGGGATACTTCAGCCAAATATCAAAATTACTCCATGATTTACTCACGCTCAAGAAATCTGAGATACATATGTCCATTATCTTTTAGACAAATACATTTGGAGTTATTTTATTAAATGTTGTTGCTTTTACATGCTTACAATGGGTTCACACCAGCTGCGTTTGAGGAGTCAAATTCGCGTCTACCGCGTCTAGTTTGCCACTTGAACATTTTGAGTTTACTCGCTTCATTCACGCGTGAAAGCCACGCGTGAAATTCTAGTCATCAAGACATTCACACAGAAATTTGCGTCATGGGAGGGGCTTCTGCGACTCTGCTTGCATCCTGTAAACACGTCACTACTAGAGCAAGTGCGCGGTGTGGTGCGTTTTTCAACTCGCGCATTTGCCCCGGAACTAATGAGGCATTTAGCACGGTGTGTTAGTTGCGTGAGTTGGCGTGAATGGCGCGAATTGAGCGTTGCGCGAGTTTAAAATGTTTAACTACAACGCGTCTTTACATTGACATAACATAGAAATCACTCGCACTTGACGCCTCTAACGTGGCTGGTGAACGCAGCATTATAATGGTAGAAAACAGGGATCAGGGAACAACTTCTGACTTTGAATCCCCAAAACAGAATGATCTCACGGAAAGTCGTGTTATAGTCACACAAAATCTGATTAATTTATTCGTGTCCATGGCACGAAATTCAGCTTTTTTGAATGTCTTTTTTGTGACGTGCACAAAATTCCTTCCGGTAACAACGCCATCTTGGAGTCAAGCGATTCACGCGACTCACGGTGCAAGGTTCCTATGGCAACCAACACTTACTTACACGAAAACTCTGGCGTGAGTCCAACATGCCGCCATTACCGAAAGCTAGAATTACAGTTTTTTAAATTTGAAATCTGGATATTTTTTCTAATCAACCATGTTGAAACAACCCAGCAGTTGGGTTAAAACAACCCATTATTTGGTTCATTTTAACCCAGAAATGTGTTTTGTCCTATAGTAACCCAGCCCTGGGTTAAATATTTTTTAGAGTGTAGCTTTCGGTAACAACACCATCTTGAACTCACGCGATTCACTGCGCAACGTACCTATGGCAACCAACGCTTACTTACGCTAAAACTCTGGCGTGAGTCCAACATGCCGCCATTACCGAAAGCTAGTATTACAGTTTTTAAAATTTGAAATCTCACCAAATTACCAAAAGTTGAGATAATTCCATTTTTGTATAGGACTTTTGATAGAGATCAGATGCAGAGTGATTCTCAAAACTTAGACAGACATACAGGTGCTTGCCCTAGGGCGAAACTTCCGGGTTTTATAAGTTGCAGAAGATCGCCACCTGGTGGATGATAGCTGTATGCAGATTGACGAGATAACTCGTCAATGGTGGGAAAAGAGTTAAACAATAAGCTGATATGAATTAGTATCATTCCACATACAACAACGGTGGAACGGTCCTCTTTCTGTGAGCGGTACTTTTGTATATGTCATGTGATCTTTCGACAAGATTATGTAATATGTAAGGTCACGCTGGCGTGTCAAAAGGCTAATGCAAGACCAGAAGTTGTGGTTTAAAAGTAATTTTTTGTGAAAATGACGATTGTTTTGCCAGATAAGACCCTTATGCCTTGGTTTGGGATCCTTTAGGCCTTTTGAAGCTGGACTGAAACGGCAATTTTAAATTGCATTGAAACTGTAAATTCCACTGAAGTCCACTATATGAAGAAAATCCTGGAAAGTTCTTCTCGACTGAACAAAGAAAGACATAAAACAATATTGTGAACACTGACTATACAGGATACAACGCAAAGTATTTGTATGTTAAATTTGTCTAGATTCTGTTTTATAGATTACTACATTTATTTAAGCCCACATCTTATTTATGTTTCGTATGTATTTATTGTATGTATTTTAATACATATAATTTTTTGCTTTAATACACTGTAATCTCTGTTTTAACCTTACAAGCCTAACCAGGGACAGGGGTTGCAAATTATTCTTGGCTATAAACCTGTATGAATGACATCTACTTTGTATTTTTTATAAAGCAATGTTTTATGCATTTGTCGCTGTCGAATAAACATTAAATAAATAAAAAAAATAATAATAAAATTAACATCTTGGATGACATGGGGCTGAGTAAATTATCAGGATTAGGGTTAGATTATAAGTGGAGTATTCCTTTAATTACGAAAAACCTTTTTGTTTTAAAGTAGTGATAAAAAGGTATGAAAGAAGTGTTTCTAAAAACCTTTGCCTAAATGGTTCTTTGTGGAACCAAAAATGGTTATTTTATTGCAGCCTGAAAACCTTTTAAGCATCTTTATTTTTAAGAGTGCACTGTAAGTCACTTTGGGTAAAAGGATCTGCCAAATGTGCAAATGTATATATAGGGGTCAAGAAAGATTAGTTAAGCCCACCTGCTTTCCATATTTATTTTTGGCCAAACCGTAATTTCTTCTCATACAAGTCACAGGAAATCAGGGCTCACACATCTGCTCTTATTACCTTCATATACCAAGGATCCTGGCATTATTATGACTCACAGATATTTCATAAACAGCTGCATGAACAGTACTGTACCACGCTAAAAAATCCATCATGTAGTAGCCTATCCGTTATGTTTTGTTTGGGTCTGAGAGACCACAAGGTCGTTGTACAAATACTGAAGTATATTGTGATAATGAATAAATCATGCGGGGTCTCTGGAGCCACATACAGTACAGTATATAAAGACAGTAAAGTTTAACTGATTGTAATGGTTAAATCCCAATAGACCGACCCATGATTTACTGTACTGTCAACTATAATTATACTGTCATTGTGACATTTCATTCTAAATGTATAAATATAATTTAAAACGTATCAATAAAATAAATATTTAAACGTTCAACAAAATCAATGTAAAATCCTGTTTTCTGTTCATTTGCGGTCGCTCTGTACTGTAATTTTTCTCCCTGTGGGTAATTGAGTAAGTGTGGTTTAGAAACACATGAACATTCTTGGAATTAAAACACAAATATCTCCAATTGATCTTGATTTTACGAGAAAGGCTTTGTGTAAGTGTAGCATGAGCTCAGATGTGACTGAGAAAATGCATCTTACAATCAAATAACCAAGACTCCAAGTTTCAGGCAAAAAAGTGCAGTTATTTCATTCTTCAAACAGATGAGCCTCTCATTTCTAAGCTTTATAAAACAATGCACTTGTCTATGAATGACAAAGATATTTGATTTTCCCTCGGACTGCTGCTCGTCGGCTCTAATCTGCTCTGCCTCCCAGAATTGATTCACTCAGATTTGTATCTGGCGGAGTCATCTTTGAACGCTGTGGTATTACTTCATATTCCTATTTCTCCTTCTGCATCTCTCTGCGTTGTATTTCTTTTCATGGGCGAAATCATAAGCAGTCATGATCCTCGATTACATGTGCAGATTATTCTGTCACTTTCTGTCGTTGCTTTACTTTTACCTTCTTTCTGCTTTTTATTCCTGACCCGCTTTTATGTGGGAGCTCCAGAGATCTGGATTTGCATTTCGCTTTGGCAAGTAGCTGTGAAATCTACTGTGGCCTTCAAAATCTTCTCATCTTTTTCATCCGCCTGAATCTTTTGGCAAGGGAACGAAAAGTTTTATGTATCGGAGGTAAATACTAACGTTGGTAAATAAGGGCTATGTTATGTAGGTATTTAGCAGACACTATTTCAAGCGACTGGTTACAGAAGTGAAGAAAACAGCAAAGCGATTCATCATAGGAAAGCAATAACACCAGAAGTGCTGTACAAAGTCAATTTCAGCTTAGAAAGTTTCACTGATCATTAGAGACACAACCTGTTTAGGGAGGTTTTTTAAACAGTAATGATAGTGCTGTCCAAAAATGAGATGAGGAGATGGATCGAAGTGCAGATTTCAGTTTTAATAAAGCAAGTGAAGAACATAAGCCAAAACATGACCATGAAACATGAAGTTAGCATGGAAGACATACAATAACCAACAATGGCAAAATAAGGTCTATGCACTGCAAAAAATGATTTTCAAGAAAAAAAATTCTTAGTATTTTTGTCTTGTTTTCAGTAAAAATATCTAAAAATTCTTAACCCTTGTATTGTGTTCGATTTTTGTGACGATTTTGAAGGAGCAGGTCAAATTGACCCACATTGGATTCAATGCAATTTCTTAAATATCACATTATGAAAAACAAGAAGGAATTAGGTATGAACAGAACCATTTTAGTCACACATTACAAACACTTAAAATTAAAAAGTATGATTTTAAAAAATGCATTCAACCACAATTTTTTTACATGTTTGTTTTAACAAATGTTGCACAAAAACTGTTGCATTTTACACAAATGGTGCTTATTTCGGTGTCATGTTTTATGGGGCACAGCTGGCATCACCTGTATTCACCTCTGGATTTTCTGTGGGTCTGAATTCATCTGCTTTACATAGTATTTCATATACATTGAAAAAGAAATGATAGTTCACATTTACTTTTCTGTGTCTAAGAAAGTCTTTATCAGTACTGAAAATAGTGAGGAAAAGCTCACTTTTCCCTTTCCAGGGTAGTAAAACACCAAAATATGTCTATACAGTTGCCTTGGAACATGGGTCAAATTGACCCGCGAACATCAAAATCGTTACAAAATTATTTTGGTACACTTCAAAACATATCAGCATGTCTAAACTTTGCATGCACGTTCATGGTCATAAATGAGAAAAAGTCACAAAATTTCAAGAATAAAATCACAAGTTAACTGGTTTATCCGACAGCAGAATCATTATTTGTGCTAAAAAAAACACTTCAAAACACATCAGTGTATCCTAACTTTGCATGCATGTTCATGGCCCTAAATGAGAAAAAGTGACAAAATTTCTGGAAGAAAAATGTAACTTAAGTAGTATTTCATATACATTGTAAATAGAAATTATAGCTCACTTTTACCATCTGTGTCTGTAAAAGTCTTTTTCAGTACTCAAAATAGTGAGGAGAAGCATTTTTACCCCCATTTCAGGATAGTAAAATACCAATATAACAACAAACAATAAAAATATATATTTAATTTAGGTCTATACTGTTGCTTTGGAGCAAAACAAAATGCGGGTCAAATTGACCCGCGAACCTCAAAATCGTTACAAAATTATTTTGGTACACTTCAAAACATATCAGCATGTCTAAACTTTGCATGCACGTTCATGGTCATAAATGAGAAAAAGTCACAAAATTTCAAGAATAAAATCACAAGTTAACTGGTTTATCCGCTTAAAAATCAAAACGGGTCAAATTGACCCGGAACATAATATGAGGGTTAAATTAAGATGTTTTTTCTTGAAGAGCAAAACGACCCAAGAAAGAAAATAAGTCTAGTTTTTAGACCAAAAATATCAAATGTAAGTGATTTTGTGCATAAAACAAACAAAAAAATCTGCCAATGGGGTAAGCAAAAAATCTTTTTTTTTAAACACTAAATTCAAGAAAAAATCAAGATAAATTTGCTTACCCCAGTGGCAGATTTGTTTGCTTGTTTTATGCACAAAATTACTTAAATTTGATATTTTTGGTCTGAAAACTAGACTTATTTTCTTGGATCATTTGCAAATCAAGAAAAAGCATCTTAAATTAAGAATTTGTAGATATTTTTACTGAAAACAAGACAATAATACTAAGAATTTTTTTTCTTGAAAATCTTTTTTTGCAGTGTGCCTAGACGGTTTCATCGGACGCACATGCTTACAGAGAATGGTTTACCGAAACTACTTTACTGGGTTGTTCTTTTTTCACATTTTCTAGGTAGATAGAAGCACTTGGGACCCAATTATAACACTTAAACATGGAAAAAACAGATTTTCATGATATGTCTATTATTCAAAAATACTGCATTCAATTATCCCGCTTATAGTTACCACAAATTTTGCTTTGGTGTTTATTTTAAGAAATTTGACAGGTTACGTGTGCGTTTTACAGAAAAATTATCAACACCTGAGGAACATATCTTAACCAATCAGAATAAAGCATTCAACAGGCCTGTGGTATAATCTAATATATATATATATATATAAGAAATTAATGCAGGGTTTAAACAACATGAGGGTGAGTAAATGATGACAGAATTTTTGGGTGAACTATCCCTTTAACCAGCAAATCTGACTTCTGACACAATTTGGTGAGATTTGAGCAAAAATTGTAGGCGTGACGTCCCTACCAAAATTGTGTGATTTGGATCTACTTGAATGAATAAATCTGAAATGGGGGACACTGAAAGCCTGTAAAACAAATGTGACTAGAATCATACGTCCTTGATCATCACCCATACATCCGTTTTCAGTTTATGTTTGAGCAGGTGAATGTGTGAAGTATAAGACACACACTCATATTTTGTCTTATGTGTCCTTGCCTGAGTCCTCCACCTTTATTCATTCATATTTTGTCCTAAGAGAATGAAGGCAGAGATAGACAGATAAAGACAAACCCTGAGGTCTACAGGCAAGATGAAGTCAGGAGTTATAGCTGTTCATGAGCTATATAAAACTCAGTCACAGTCGGGTCAAATTGACAAATGAGAACACACACGCACACACACACGCACGCACGCATGCACACACGCACACACACACACAGAGAATCAGGTTAGATATACCTTGAGGGAGTCATTGGATCAGTTTGTCTTTTATTGCAGCTCGAATGCAGCGCTGGACAAACCACAGATGCACTCTTGTGGTTCGGAGGTGCATGGTCCGTCTACACAACTGCAATACAATATAAAACACTGTCACAGGTTTAAAGGGATAGTTCACCCAAAAATGAAAATTCTGTCATCATTTTATCAATCTAATGTTGTTACAAACCGGTATAAATTTCTTTATTCTGATGAACACAAAGGAAGATATTTTTTTATTTATACAGGTTTGTAACATGAGAGTGATTAAATGATGACATAATTTTCATTTTTGGGTGAATTGTCCCTTTAAGTGTTTTTCACATTTTCACAGTAAAACACAGATTGTACATTTATGTATCAAAACAGTACATGTGCAATTTTGTTAATATATACTGTATATTTATTGCTCTTGTTTATATTTATATCTGTATCCACTTTACTTTATGCCTCTGTGTTCCTTTCCTTACTATCTCTGTTTTTCTTCACTTGTTTTGTTGCTGCTGTGACACCCACATTTCTCCGACTGGGAATTAATAAAGTAATATCTCATCTTATCTTACATTCAAAATTCTTATATAATATTATTCTAATACAAAATATCTACATCTCAAAATATAAAGTAATTTATTCGTGTTATTTCAAACTTGTATACTGTTATGTTTTTTCTTGCAAGAAATGTCTTAATTTTTTTTTTACTTAAAGCGATAGAGTTAAAGCGATAGTTCAGCGACCAATGGAAATTACCCTATAATTTACTCACCCTCAATACACATGAGATACACATGTTCATCATCTTTTAGACCAACAAAATGTGAGTTAAAGGAACACTCCACTATTTTCGAAAATATTCTCATTACAAAAAAATGTCACCTGTAATCTTTATTGAAAGTGTGATGCTAATGGTCTACTCAGATTCAATGGATTATGCTAAGCTATGCTAAAAGTGGTACCACCATACCCGGAGATCAGCTGAATGGATTCCACAATGGTAAAAATCAAATGTTTAAATCTAGGGGAGCTGGAAAATATTTTTCAAAAAAGTTGAGTGTCCCTCTAATTTAGTAAATGTCCTGGGCCCGGTTCCCCAAAACGTTCTTATCACTAAGTAGTTCTTAACCTATTCCTTAACCTCTCTCTTAACTCTATGGCACGATTCCCAAAACGTTCGTACGCCAAGTATATCTTCTGTAAGTCACACTTTCGTAAGGTTGGTCTGGACCATTCGTAAGCTCTCTCTTAGCATTGTTTGAGCGCAAAACGCTATTGCCGCAGTCTTTAGAAATCAGCGCAGCGCAGTACAAGTCAAACTATGGTATGCTGACAATGATTTTATGTTATGGACATTTTTAAGACCTATAATAGAATATGTTTGCAATGGATAGAGGACTATTTATGCAGTTGACTTTATTTGGTATCAGAACTAATGAATCAAAGACGGCGCCGGTGTTTGTTCCTCATTGAAGTCTGTTCCCTCTATTTTTATAGCGTTTTCATCACGTTACATTTATAATTTTTTTAGAAAGATTAAAGATTTGAATTGGTTATACTAAAAAGCAATAATATCATGTATTCTATTATACAATTTATTAAATATGTCATATTTGACAGTTTTATATCTTTTAACCTGTCTTTTTCTTTTCTTTTTTTCTCTACTGTTTGTTTTAAAACTGTTATGTTTCCAAATATAATAAATATATATTATACATATAATATGATTCATACTGTAAAAATAATTGACTTACAATCAAGAACAGTCAAGATACATTACATAAATGCACACATATACATCTCAGTAGCCATTAAAACTTGCAATGTATATAAAGAATAAACGTATAATGTGATAAAAATGCTATAAAAACACTACACTAAAGGGAAACATAGGGGGAACAGACTTCCACACAACACCGGCTGCGTAAGCAATACCGCATTAAACAGAAATACTGCAGCTGCTTGCCAATCAATTCTGATTGTTAAGTACCTTAACATTCGTATAAAAGTGTGTTACATATTTTTTTTTAAGTCAAAACCCATGTCAAGAAACGGCACAAGTGGCACACTGGGATAAGGAGGGTGGATAAATAGCGAGGGATACCGGGTTCGTCTACCCGTATTACTGACAAGTTGATCATTTAATTAATAGTCTATATTTTACGGATAACTTAAACTATGTTAAAATAAATGTTACTGGAATAATTTGAGTAATGTTCCATTTGTATATAACGTGTTGTCTTTCTTAACGTCGTAATGCACCTTCGCGTGAAGTGGAAAATCGATCCCTGAGTGATCGATGGCAAATAATTCAGCACCTTCACTTGGGACAGCGCCATTGTACGTCGAACTTAGAGGCAGCGTGTTAAGAAGCTTCCTAAGAGACACTTCGGGGAACACACTTAGGAACACAAACAACTTTGGTAAGATATATCTTTTTGAGTCGTCTTAGCGCGCTAAGAGTGAACAATATCAGGGAACCGGGCCCTGGTTTTTCCAAAACAGGGTCCACGACTTTCAAGCCTAAAAAAGTGCATCCATCCTTCACAAAAGTAATCCACACAGCCTCCAGGCTCGACCTGATTTTGACAAGTGAGAGATGTCCTCAGGGCAACATATTGTGTACAAACATTTTGTAAATTAAACCTAAATCCACTGCAAACCCCAACCCTAACCATAACCGAACCCTAAAATCATAGTGAAATGATAAGTGAAAAACAATGGTCTTGAAGCAGCTAATCCTGGTTATAAGATTAAACTTGAAACAAACTGTAAAAACTTACTTCTGAAATCTGATTGGTTGATTGAAATGTTGTTCCAGGGTCAACATAATTTTGAATCGATGCAAATTTTGTAAGAAAAAATATATATTTAAAACTTTATAAACTATAATGACTATTTTCCGATAGCAGCCCATGCGCATTATGCGTAGCATACGATAAGAATAAGAATCTAGCGAGAACTGTGCGTTGTTCAAGCTACAGATAACACAATATTCTCTTATATTAAATTTCTCCACCAAGTTTCTTGAAAATCCTTGGTTTAGATGACTTTTTATTCGTTTTGGACTCTGCTTTGTGTCTCCACGTTTGTCACTACGCCACTACACTACGTCACTACACATCGTACGCTACGTCCTACAGTGAAACTAGTTATTATAGTTTTAATTTCTATCAAGCTCTAAAACAAACAACCAAAAACTAATTTGACAAATTACATCAGGTTAGTTGTCAATCAAATATCATTGGTTCCTTTGTGTGTCATTACCAGACATAACTGATATCAAACCTGATCCCAACCGTGTAATTTTCACAGTTACAGCAGAGAGAAACATTTGCATAACAACTTAGTCTGTTCCCATAATAAAACTATTTTATGACTACTTGGAACTATATTTATGTTTAAATAGTACTTTTTCTTGACAGACAAGGTTTCTATGAATTGTCATCTTATGAAAAGCCGTGTGAAGACGGCATCTGGGATTGGATGATATGAGGGTAAGTAAACAATGACAGAATTTTTCATTTTTGGGTGAACTATTCCTTTAATCTAAAACCGTCTCTGGAAAACCAACTGTGATTTATTTGTTTTTATATTTCTTTTATGACATGTTTTCTTTCGGAAGAAATGCATCTGTTCGGAGTTGTATGTCAAACGATGTTTACTCAACACTGGCAAACATTTCACTGAATTTCTCCAGATAACGCTAATCTTGCTCCCGGTGCCGTGAATGACTACAGTATTCTTCCTTATGTCTTCACAAAAGTTTTCAATTAACGCAGGCCTACATAAACCCTCTAAAGGTCAAATTCAGCCAATATTCAGTTTAAATAAAACACATTGACAGAAAAGCTCAATAATAGAAGCTCATCTGAAGAGCACAATGGATGTGAGATGGGAGCTGTGCATGATAAAGGAAAGGATGAAACAAAGCTCTCTATGGTCACACTTGGATGTGGCCTTTCTCCTAAATAAATTCTCCTGTTGGCAGTCACATTAAAGCTATAACAAAACACTTCTGGGAGGCCTATTTTGAGTCGGTAACTGAATTCTTCGGAAATCGTTTGGCTAAATGGCCCTGAAATGTGCAGCTGGCCGTGTTAGACAGTAGCCGTGCGAGTTGAGGCTGTGGATTACGCAAGAGGATATAAAAAATCGCTCGATCGACTCAAACGCACCTCCCTTCCCCTCCCAGTTGTCTCTCAGCGCCTCAGATACCGGTCTTCGCCGAGATCCTCGTAAAACCCCAGAAATCCTGCTGCTATCGAGCAGAGTTTCCATCCAATCCCACCAGATCAGAACAGCTACTGGAGCGCATTACAGCACAGCTGGACGGGGAACCGGGCGCCGCGAGTGCTGTCGGGAGACGTGAGCTTGACCCAGTCTGAGCTGTGAGCCAGTCAAAACATCCACAGAAAGAAAAGAGAGAGACAATGAGGCAGAGAATAAGTCTGAGCATTAATGCTGATGAAGGATTACTTCTGTCCAGTGACTGCTGTTAAAATAATTACAAAAAAGTCAAACAGAATAGAATAGAAAAGCTCCAGTTGTAATCTGATAAAGCAATGGCAACTGTACTCTCCAACCACTTTTGATATACCGTAAGTAATCGCATGGGGCCCCCGAATTACATAGAGGTAGTCGCGGGGGGGCCTTTGTAAATGAATAGATCCCGACTTCTCTTGTGATGGCGCTTAATGTTCAATCCACACTAATGGCAAACGGCGCATTGTGACATAATTAGATCTGTGTCATTACAGTCGTTGAATGGGACCAATCTCGTTTTATCACATTGTGATGTGCCATGACATTGCTCGCTTCCAAATTTAGGGTTTGGAAATTAAATCACTTTCCAAATTAAGTTGTCCAGCAAACCACAACAATAGTGATTATGATAGTAAAATAAAAAATGAGCTCTGAATAAGAGGCACATGACAAATTGAAAGTGACAACAAACGCAACAATAACATGGTAACTTTTACTAGAATCTATGGCAGTACTGTATCTACTGTATTTATATACTGTAGTTGTTGCCAATGTTTTTTTTATTTAAGCCATTATGCTAACATTGTAAACAATACTTAAACAGCCAGTATAAATGCACAAATTACTTGCCAGCGTATATTCGGTGTCTGTACGCTGGCAACTACGTCAGTAGCATGTGCCATAGACTGCTCATGAAAGACTGAACAAATTGTTGAATAAAATCGTTAGTTTTGTTTTCTTTGCGCACAAACGTGTTCTCATCGCTTCATAATATTCAGTCAAAAGCCTTCTGGTTTTCATCAAAAATATCTAAAAATGTGTTCTGAAGACGGATCGAAGGACTTGGTGGTATAGAATGATACAGGGGTAAGTGATTTATTATCAAATACTAGGATAAACTACCTAGAAGTATAGTCCCGTTTTTACGAAAAAAAATTGTCATCAGAATAGTACGAGTGCGCTGTACACTGTACGATTTTTGTAATCGTGCATACTTTTCTACATGGAGGTCGCGCATGCATGTACATAAGAATTTAGTATGTAGCCCAGGAGATGCATTACATTTTCTCGCAATGCGCATCCGTCGAACGTCTGCGTAAACGTATAAGTCAAATAAACTATGCTTGTAGTGGTCGACCGATATGAATTTTTTTATGGCCGGTGTCGATACCGATATTAAGAAACCTGTTAGGCCGTTTGCCGATATGAAGGCGATATACTGTAACACAAATGTTATTACAGTAACAACATGATCTCACAAAGTTCCGTGGGATAGTCACGGAATTTTGTGCTCATTTTTCCGTGGCATTCTCACGGATCTCCGCATTTTTCT
Organism: Misgurnus anguillicaudatus; assembly: GCF_027580225.2. Classification (NCBI taxonomy): domain Eukaryota; kingdom Metazoa; phylum Chordata; class Actinopteri; order Cypriniformes; family Cobitidae; genus Misgurnus; species Misgurnus anguillicaudatus. Next base: position 34,329,917 of record NC_073344.2, read on the forward strand.
GTGGTCCTGCTACGGACTGTCTTTTTCCGTGGCATTCTCACGGATTGGTTACTCAACTGCTTTTTCCTATTTTCAAACCATTTTCACTTCGGTTTAGCATTAGATTTGGTGTTTGCGTTAGTATGTCACTTTAACTATTGGTTTATACTATTTTTTCTGATTTATTCGTTTATATTTTCTAAACTTTAAACAATTGTCGCCTGGCGTTGGGGTTAGAGTTTGGGTTTGGGTAGGGATGTCATTTCATGTAAATCTAACCCTAAACCGAAGCGAAAATGGTAAGAAAATAGGACAAAACAGTTGAGTAACCAATCTGTGAGAATGCCACGGAAAAAGACAGTTCGTAGCAGGGCCACGGAAAAATGCGGAGATCCGTGAGAATGCCACGGAATAAGAGACAAACAGAAAACTGGTGAAACTAAAAAAAAACTTTTGTTATGCATAACATGTATTAATATACCCTTTTGAAGTAGTTAAAACAGATTTACAAGACATAACTAATCTAACATCTCACGGTATTATTTGAATAAGTGTGTTGAACTAGTGTGCTGTTGTGTGTGACACATAACATAACGTCATGTTAAAAAGTGCATAATAATTTACTGTCTGTCAGACTTTGGCGTAACTGAGTGACACAGAGGGTCTTTTTTTACAAACTTTAAATATAGGTAAAAGAGAAATTTGCTGGCTGATTGAAAATATTTAAATATTTATTTAGGATAAAAATCGGCCAAGGCTGCGTTCGACCACTCGCGTACGTTTTGAGCAAGCGTACGTTTGCGTACACATAAAAAAAATGACTGTACCCCAAGCTATATTCAAAACTCACCCTCTCTTCTGGTTATAAAATGTTTACATCATTGATTTTTCACGATCACACCAAGAGGGCCCAAAAACCCATGCGGTGGCCCTCTCTTCTGTTTGAGCCAACTGTTCTCCAGCACCAATCTGTGTTTTTCTCTAATATTCGAACTTGATCTTGGACTTAGGAAAAATGCTCACAAAATCCTGCGGACATTTGCTGGACTGCTGTTGCATTTTTGGCCTTGTGGGTTTTGGCTTGGAAAGTGCAAATTAAGCCTGTGTGAGTTTTATTTGCAACAACTGCATGTTTACATTAGTTTTGGATAAGGAAGACTGGGGTTAACTTGTCACAGTTGCTTTTCTCAGGGTTGGTTTATATAGAACCTAAAAACCTAAAGTAATGTCGAAATCACTATTGAACAATTTCACCATTAATGCCTAGTGGGAAAAGATACATTTCACTGAACACATATTAGCCTTTTATTGTTCAACAGTAGGGCATGTTGTCTCACTTAATGGGGTAGTTTTTTATAATAATGGGAATGTGCCATTAAATTACTGGCTTTGTTCGGCTTTTGGGATTTAAAACCTCTCACTTAAAATAGTAAAACACTATTGGAGCACAAAACGATGTAACAGAACCAATTTAACAAGGTAGCCTACTATAAATGTATTGAACACTGTTTTAACAGAAATTTGGGCAAAATAATAAACATACAACAGATATATATATATATATATATATATATATATATATATATATATATATATATATATATATATATATATATATATATATATATATATATATATATATATATATATATATATATATATATATATATATATATATTTTATATAATCAATAATAAACTTACAGAATTTAAAAGACGCGACAACTTGCTTTAATAAAAAATATGACAATCTGCCCCACATGAGAAAGACTAGGCTATATACTACTTTAGTGTGTACTATAGGCTAGTAAACTGTAGTAAAAGAGTATATGTAGGCCTATATTATATAGCAATTACTACTCTTTGTTAACATATACTATATTCTGTATAACTAGTGAATTGATAAACTGTATATCCTGCTTAAATATTTACTATGGTAAGGTTCAAAACACTATAGGAAGTTTATTATGGTAAATACAGTACCTCATTTTTTTCATGTGGGATGGACTCAGCATTGCCATTTTTTTAAGTCACAAAAATGACAAAAACGAGCATTGTTCTCAAAACCTTGACAGCTTAGTCTCTCCTCTCCTCTTTATGGCTGTAATATTTATAAACCAGCAAAAATGCCAAAAAAAAAATTCAAATTCAAATAGGATTATTTTTTACAGATATAGAAATATTGCATCACGTGAGTAGGGTTGGATAAAAATATAATTGACGGTAATACTGTGTCCTTAACTTGAGAACAAACAGCAGTTGGGTGTGACAATTGTGAACAGCGCGGGGTTGCTCAAAGCGTTCTCACGCTGACGGCCATAATAAAGAATCACGCGACGATTGCTGGGCGCGCGCTTCTGAAACGCAACGCAAAGACGCGACGCAAACCCACGCGGTAACGATTTAAAACGTTCAAAGACCTGAAATGTAGACGATGCCGTTAAAGCGCCTGCTTCTTCAGTTTAGAGACTTCATATTGTCAGGATTTCTGACTTGAAAGGTTCACTTTTACTTGTAATGTTGCATAGAAATACCCGTTAATCCTGGTTTAACTAGTTTATTTATTTATTTATTAAAAGATAAGTCACTTTTACTGTTACTGCTATAAACATTCAGCTTTTCGATTTCTGGCTCGCATTGTGTGCTTGAGATGCTGTAACAAACTACTCGCGCGGTACCCGGGATCGTGTGTGTTGGTAATGAACGCGTTATTACAGCCAATCCGCGTCGCCAGAAAAGTGTGTACCCACCTCTCTCCTTCATCATCACCATCATCATCATTTGAATCCTCATAGTCAGAGTCAGACACCAGCCGAGAAAGACGCACGCAGGCAGCTCATATAGGAAGCGAGATGAAGACACCGCAACATTTTCCTAACAGAATGGAGTGAGGATCAACTAGTGGACCCGGACAGCTTTTCCCAAATTCACGCTTGGATGTGTTTATTCATCGGCTTCGACTTCCAGCCCTCTGGTTTTCGGGACACTTGCACGTGAAGTCCAGAGCGCACCCACACACGGGGATCAGCGCGGCATTGCGCAGAAGATGTGCATCACCGCCGAGCTGCTGAGATCTGCGTCGCCTGCGCGCATCGTGGGTTCGAGTCCGTCCCTTCATGTCTGCGCTCCGCGTCATTCCCGGTGAACTGAGATGGCTCTTTGCGCTGTGGTGCGACGGACACGCAGACCGCGGCGGGCGAGTTGGACACATGCAGTTGTAATCGCGACCTATTGCTTTCTGTGCATATTGCCATTGAAACAACTTTGCGCGTTTCCTTCTTCGCTGAGCGACTGTCAGACACCCACCGGTTGGAACTGCTCCGGTAAGAGACGGGTTGTCTTTTACCCTGTTTTTTTATATAAAGTAATGCATTTATTCCAAGTACAACTTGCAGGTTTAGTTTAGGTTTCATGGATAACCCCATGAGGGATTTAAACTTGCACTTTTTTAGCCACCAGCCCATCTTTTAAAACTACCAGGTAAAATTGGTTGTGCAGGGCGATCATTTAGCATGAGACAACTGGACCGGGTTGTGTGATGCCCTGTATCAGTAGGATAAATGTAGTCCTGAAAAGACAGCTTCACATGGATACACATAGGGAACAAAGATACCCATTTGTGTGCAATTATATTGTCTCTTTAAATAGCTTTAGGGGCAAGAAATCCATCTGTTGCACAGGGTCTGAGTGGGCTACCCAAGATGATACCCAAGATTCAGCACTGAATAGCCTATTGTTCCTAAAACATCCCTTAGTGTCAAGTCAGTATAAAATCATACATTAGAGCACAGCGGACCTTTTAAATTTGCTTTTGATGTGTTTCCCCCCTCCTCTCTGAATCGCTGTCTGTGTTGTACTCAGTAGTATCGATTCCTTCCCATCTCGTAACCCCACCACAGCGCAGTCGCACGTGTTGAAAGCAGGGCTTGAGTGTCAGATGACAGGCTGCTTGACTATATTCCAATATACACCAATATAAATCTTTGCATTGCCTGTTTTCTCTTTGTTAACCTGATCCAGCCAAGACCACAGTTTAGACTAGACTACAGCTGCTTCACTATTGAGATCCTCAAGAGGTAATAAAGTGATTGATTCAATGTTTAAATGAGCTATGAAAGCTTGCTCGACTTTCACAGTATGACAGTAGCAGCAGGCCTTGTTAACTTTAACCCAAACGCAGTGGCTAACTATCATCTACAAATTTCTCTGTCCTTTAGACTGTGAAAGACCGCAGGGATTAGTCTAATCCAACACCTCGGCTCTTTATTTCCTATTCCTCAGACACCGGTATGCCACAGCCTATTTTGACTGTAGAGAGTGTGTGTGAGAGGGAGAAATAGAGTCTGGAGTGTGTAAGGTCTTTTGGGAGAGCTTGTCTGAGCTCCTGGGCTAATGAGGAAGTTGCGGTGCCCTATTTCTAGTTTCTCAGGGTTTTCCACTGGTGCTCTCAGTTTTATCCTGGCTTTAATGCCATTATCGAGATTTAATCCAGTAAAACAAGAAGAACGCCGGTACTCGGTCAAGAAAAACGAGAAGGAAAAGAGCCCCGTCCTGTTTTATTCCCTTTTCTGTCATCATTAATTGGCTCAGAGGAGCCATGACTAATGCATGCCACCAGGAGGATGTTGCAGGGCTAATTTGAATGGCCAGCGCAAGTGTTTGTGATAAAATAATAATGGCACCTGGCTCGTTTATGGAGAAAGAACGGGTCGGTATTGGATGCTAGAGAGCGAGTTGTGTACCTGGAGGTGAGCAGCAGAAATAACGGACAGTAATTGGAGACGTCTCACGGAGTGTGCACTCATAAAGCTGAGTGGTTAGAAAGAGCACCGTGTTTAAATATGCATGATGGCAGATGTTTCTGCTTTTCATTCAAAACGTTGTTATTTCCTCTGTCGTACGATTGCTGGACATTCAAGGAGGGCATAATGATCACACGCGTCCCAATAACATTTAAACCCAAACAGAGATAAGCCCACATACTGATTAAAATGTCATTCGAAACTGAAAGTAAAATAAAGCCACACATGATACTTGATGATGTTAAAAAATAGTTAAGATTCATCACAGTCTCATCAAATACGCAGATAAATTAGATTTTTAAATGGTTCTTTGTTGGACTGCATGGTTCCATAAAGGTCCTTGACATCCACTGAAGCTTTCTGTTCCACAAAAAGGTTTTGCATACTATATAAAGGTAAGAAAGAAATTGAGGGGCTCAGATGCAAAACCCCCTTAAAGGAATAGTCTACTCATTTTCAATATTAAAATATGTTATTACCTTAACTAAGAATTGTTGATACATCCCTCTATCATCTGTGTGCGTGCACGTAAGCGCTGGAGCGCGCTGCGACGCTTCGATAGCATTTAGCTTAGCCCCATTCATTCAATGGTTCAACCAAACACATCAATGTTTTTCCTCTTTAAGACGAGTAGTTATACGAGCAAGTTTGGTGGTACAAAATAAAACGTAGCGCTTTTCTAAGCGGATTTAAAAGAGGAACTATATTTTATGGCGTAATAGCACTTTTGGGAGTACTTCGACTCGCCTGAAAAGTCCGCTCCCCTTCTCCCTCTCATAATGGGAGAGGGAGGGTGTTACTGCGCCGAGTCGAAGTACTCCCAAAAGTGCTATTACGCCATCAAATATAGTTCCTCTTTTAAATCCGCTTAGAAAAGCGCTACGTTTTATTTTGTACCACCAAACTTGCTCGTATAACTACTCGTCTTAAATAGGAAAAACATTGATGTGTTTGGTCACTTCTAACTTTATCTCTGATTGGTACCATTGAAAGAATGGGGCTAAGATAAATGCTATCGAAGCGTCGCAGCGTGCTCCAGCGCTTACGTGCACGCACACAGATGATAGAGGGATGTATCAACAATTCTTAGTTAAGGTAATAACATATATTAATATTGAAAATGAGTAGACTATTCCTTTAAGTGCATGAAATGTTTTCTTGTAAATGAACATTTTGGTGGCTCTTCAATTCTTCTTTTACGAAACTTTAACTAAAAGGTTCTCTGGAAAAGCAAAAGCGATTTTGCTGTGAGGACCCCCTTAAACCCCTTTATTTTTGAGAGTGTTGTACATTATCTCAACGTGCAAAGAACAGATCATAGATCTGTAGGTTCGGCAGGGTCTTGTATAATCAATGCTGGGTCGGGTGAATGCTGTCATTGAAGCAAGACATCAAAGCTTCCTGTTTGTAATTCAGCCTGTCACTCATATTGTAATGCTGATCAATTTCTTGTAGAAAACAAAACCGTGTTAAATTATAAAAATCGGAATTGATAGTGTAGTGGGCAGCGCTCCAACATGTGGTGCTTTCGCACTTTCAGCGACCCGAGTCGTGGTCATTTGCCGATCCCGTATCCCTCCCTACTCCCTGTACTTTTCTGTCCTATCCTCATTCACTGTTAAAAAAAGACAAAATGGCCAAAAAATAAATAAATTCTAAAAATGCAAAATCGAAGCTTTTTCACTGCATGTGGTTGACCTTTGGAAACCACTTTACTGTGGAACAGAGAAAAATGACTTTTTAGTGACTTTTAGTTGTCAGTAATTTTCCTCTTGATAGTTATTTTCTCGAAAAACAACAAAATTGACTCAATATACAAACCCAAACAGAGACGATCCACATGAAAACATCCCAGAAATATCAATAGCTGTGTTTCCATCCAAACGTGAAGCAAATCTTTTTAAATTTCGCAAAAAATAGAAAAACAAACAAATGCGAATTAGGTGCGTTTCTATCAAGTTGTTTGAGTGAATGGCAGTGATATTGGTAACTCAGTAACCAACAGTAAATAAATCAAGGCACGCTTGGAAAATGGAGACAGGACTGCATTTAGTTATGATTAAGCAAGTTATACATTTACTAGCAGTGCAACTTGTAATTGACAAATTGAATGTTGTGCACAGAAGAAGAAATGCAGATTTTTTGATGCGGGCACTAGTAGCAAGGGCATTACGACGACGTCAAGCCCCATGAAAGACGAAGTCAGGTTTTTGGTGAACGTCAGAATTTATTGCCAAATGCATTTAAATCTCCCATTATTCGCATTTACTCTTTTTCGCATAAATCAAAAAACACCTTAAGTGAATGTAAAAACTTTTTTGCAAATTAAGGGATTTTTATTTGAAATTTGGCATTTCCATCATCCGTTTCTTATGGGATTATTTAAAATGTGCATAAAATCTGTCTAATACCTAATTTTCAATCAAAAACCCCATGTATAGGAAAGTCGATGTCAGGTTTTTGGTGAACGTCAGAATTTATCCAAATGTGTTTCCTTCTTCCATTATTCCCATTTACTCTTTTTCGCATACAATAAATCAAAAACCACCTCAAGCGAACTCCAAGACTTTTTTGCAAATTTAGGAATTGTTATTTGAAATGTGGCATTTCCATCACCTGTTTCTTAAACGATAACTCAAAATGTGCATAAAATCAGTCTAATACCTAATTTTCTATCAAAAAATGAAGATACTGCATTTTGCCTTTAAAAAACTTATAGCTACCAAACTGAGCACCCACCAGACTCTATATAGATGTTTTCAATCAAAATAGCTCTCCCAAAGCTTTTTAAAGGAAAACACTACCGTTTTTTAAATATTTTACTAGGTTCAAACCTCAAATTAGTTTGCAGTGAGTGATGATGTCACTGCGCACCGAGGTCGAATTGCCGCAAAGTAAGTGCTCTTCTGCCATACAATATAGTTCTCGTTTTTTTCCGCTTAAAAATTGCCACATTTTATTTTGTGCCACCATACTTACTCATGTAACTACTCATGTAACAGTTTTTAAATAAGGAAAAACATGGAAGTGTTTGGTTGCTTCTAAATTCATCTCTGTTTGGATCCTAAGGAATGAATGGGGCTAGGCTAAATGGTAACGCATTCATGACGCACTGTACAAAGATTAAGTGCATGCATTGAAAAAAGATAGGTATGTATTCATTCGTCTAAGCCGAGGTAAGAACATAGCAAAACATTGAAAAACGGTGGTGTTTTCCTTTAAATGTCATTATTTTTAGCATCAGTCTGCCTGATAATGCTTCTTTTGATCGGAACTATTTAAATAATTTGACGATTACTTGACGTATTTCCGCGGTTCGATAACAGTAGGCAATTATGCGGTGTACCCCAAGGGTGCGAAGAATTTAGAATGCAACAGGGGCTGGTTTGGCCAGCTGCACAGAAACAAACATCAAATTGAATGTTTGAACAATGATCCTTACGCACAACAAGCAATGACATCAAACGGCTTTCTCCAGATGGATTGCAGGATGTTGATGTGACTAGCATGTGTTGCACATAAAAAGTTTTTAATATCCTTATAAATGCTGGAGTTTCTTTGCCAACATAAACTTAGAATAGAACATGAATTAGCTTGATAGTGTTCCTGTGATCAAAGGTTAAAGCGTTGCACTTGTGATGCAAAGGTCATTGGTTTGATTTCAGAAACACACACAGTACTAAAAGGAATAAATAGATTGAATGCACCGTACTGTGCATTAGGTTGCTGTGGATGAAAATGTCTGGATAAAATGCGTAAATGTAATAAACTAAATTGCATCAGTTGATGATTTATTGCATTGATTTAATAGAAGTGCATCTTTAACACACACTAGACTTTCTAATCACTTATGTAAGCCACATTGTTTTCAAAAGCTTACACCATATAAACAAGCCATTTCATGTAAGCTACTGGCACAAGTGTTTTATAATACATATATAAATATGCAGATTTCCTGAAGAATATGTCTACAATAAAGGTGCTTCACAATGTCATAGAAGAAACATTTTTGGATGAATGGTTCGATAAGGAACCATTAATATCCAGTTTCACAAATTTTTTTAGTAACAAAAGGTTATTTAGATTATAATTTTTTTTAATACATTACCTACATCTGTTAAATGAATTATATTGGTGGAATGCTTTCAAATTTGGTTAAACATGTTAAACTGAGCACTGTGAAGTTTACTCCAAAATAAAGGTTATAAATAAGTGATGGCATAAAGAACCATTTTTTGCTTCCCCAAAGAACCTTTTCAGCTAAAGAACCATTTCATTCTTACATTTTTAAAGTCTGTTCTTCGAGGGCACATAATGAGAAGCTCATCACAACATGTATTTAGCCAGTCATGTGTGTGGCTCGTCATGTCAAAATATGTATTCAGCGCGTCATGTTAAAGGAATAGTCTACTCATTTTCAATTTTAAAATATGTTATTACCTTAACTAAGAATTGTTGATACATCCCTCTATCATCTGTGTGCGTGCACGAAAGCGCTGGAGCGCGCTGCGACGCTTCGATAGCATTTAGCTTAGCCCCATTCATTCAATGGTACCATTTAGAGATAAAGTTAGAAGTGACCAAACAAATCAACGTTTTGCCTATTTAAGACGAGTAGTTATACGAGCAAGTTTGGTGGTACAAAATAAAACGTAGCGCTTTTCTAAGCGGATTTAAAAGAGGAACTATATTTTATGGCGTATTAGCACTTTTGGGAGTACTTCGCATCGGCGCAGTAACACCCTCCCTCTCCCATTATGAGAGGGAGAACACTCAAAAAAATAAAAAGTTGGATTTACTTAAAAAACCTTCGTCAAGTGGGTTCCACATAGCTTTGTTAAGTAATGTGTTGACATTACTTAACAAAGCTATGTGGAACAAATAAAATGTAAGTTGTATTTACTAAAAAAGTTTGTGTAAAATTGACAATTTAAATGTTGCATGGACTAAAGAAATCCTAGTAAAGTCACTATTATGAAACATTTATTTGATGACAACAAAATTAAAAATAATGATTTAATAACTCCATAACAACGAATCAATCAATCAGAGTGCAGCAATCTTTATTTAATTACAGTTTAACAAACATATCACAAACATATTTGAAATGCAATGTAACATTTCAAACCGTTTGTTGGTTTGTTTTGTTCTAAAATATATCAGAACAAGTTAATTAACTTATACTTGGCCACTTATGACTCAGGTACCCATCTAATCGTGCTACACTTTTGCAAGAGGGTACAACAATTCTGCCAGAACAACAATTTACCCATAATACACTGCAGCATCATCAGCCAATGAGATGCAAGTCTGTATTGGTTTTATTAATCTGTTACTTTTACGCAACAATGTTATATTGGCTAAACAAATCATTTTGAAGTAAAGCTGACAAAACACAGTCTTTTGTTGAAATTACTAAGTTAAATTAATCATATGTCGTTACTTGTGTTTGTTAAGTAAAGTGAACAAGAAATTATTTAGTAAAACTGACTTCAACCAAGTTCATTTTTTGGAGTGAAGGGGAGCGGACTTTTCAGGCGAGTCGAAGTACTCCCAAAAGTGCTATTATGCCATAAAATATAGTTCCTCTTTTAAATCCACTTAGAAAAGCGCTTTAAGTTGAATTAACTCAAAAATTGAAGGCAGCACGAACACTTACTTTTTTAAGTTGAAACAACAAATATTTTTTACAGTGTAGAACCAATTTCACTTCAAAGAACCTTTTGTGCAACAAAAATGTTCTGTTTTAATGTTAAAGGTTCTTTATGGAACCATAGAGCGTGACAAGAACGGTTTTGTAACCTTTATTTTTAATACTGTAGCTAACAACCATAATTAGGTCTATAATTGACGTAAATTTGGCCGTTTCTATTTTTGGGCAAGAATTAAATGTCAGCTGATATATGACCAATGTATGTAAGGTCATAGTTTACACAAGGGTTGTTTCATACTAAAATAAGGATTTCTAAAGTATTAAAGGATGTAAGTGAAAGCACTTTAAATTACCGTCTGTGTCCAAAACCGTCCTTTGAGGTCGATGTGTACTTTCATGCCTTTTCATAATATTTTAAAGGTTGTTCTGAATTGAAATGTGTGGCATTTGTGTGGGCTTGCTAATTTGTTAAATTGCTAAATGCAACAGAATTCTTTGCATTCCGGGAAAGGATGCATGCCCTTGAAATGTTTCAGTTATTAATGTATCTTTGTCAGCGTGTCGGTGCTCTCTACCGTCCAGATTCGCATTGTGACGTGATTCTCCCGATAAAATCTTGAGAGAATGTGATTTGTCTGGCTACACGAGACAGACAGGAAACACTGTTTCTATCCATCAGTGCTTATGGGCGGTTGTCGCACGCAGCCATATGGCGGTGAAACTGAGCTCATCTCCCAGAGGTTTTGAGCCGGTCTTCCACAGGTGTGCCAGAAGGTGCGAGGTTCAGTCATTATTAACCTTGTATGCAGAGACGTACCGATATTCCAAGGGTATACCTCCGAAAATGCATGGACCGGGCTGCAACCTTCATTTAACACAGGCTCTGTTCTTGCTTGTCTATTTTTGAAAATTAAAGCTAAGGAGCTCTATGGTAGATTAATGATGAGTGTATAAATACTACACTAATGGCCGGGCTATTCTTACTGGACCATCTGTTATAAGAGACGGGGCAGTGCTCACTTACAAGCATTTGTTGTTCATCAACAGGAAAACCTTCAGTGAATGGGTCCAGGAGGTGCGAGACAGCCCAGCGCTCCCTCTCGAAATTTCACTGTATGGGAAAATGTGTTTACTTAAGAAACAACAGCAGACCTGATAGATTGGTGTTATTATGGTGAAAGGCACCTTACCAATGTGTTTTTAATGGTTAGGATCACTGATTATTATTGGAAAGCGGTGCACACAAACAGTCATATTTGACCTATATTCATGTCATTTCAAACCTAATTTATGTGACTTTCTTTATTGTGTAAAACAGTAAAGGAGAAGTTCAGCAGAGTTTCCAATTGGTGTTTCATAATAAAAAATGGTGTTATCATTATGCAGGCCTGATACAAGTAGTCCCTACAATCTGTGCGGATAAGCACGAAATAGAGGTCATTATTTGTCGAAAATCTTGCTACACCTAAGATCACCATTCACATTTCTTATATGGATAAGAGCAGCACAGCATATTGAATATATGGGCATTTTGCTTAAATAATTTCTATAGTTATCCATAAAAGAACGTTTTCAAAAGGCACAATGGAGTAAATTCATTTTTGGGTAAACTGTTTTTTTTAACATGTATATATAGACTGTGTTTACAAGAAATATGAAACGTATAAAAAAATTATATATTGTGTATATTGTAAACTATAAGTTAATTGTGCGTTAAAGGTACAGTGTGTAGTTTTTAAAAGGATCTCTTGACAGAAATACAAAATAATATACAAAACTATATGATCAGGGGTGTATAAAGACCTTTCTTTATGAACCGTTATGTTTTAATTACCTTAGAATGAGATGTTTTTATCTACATATACTGAGGGTCCCCTTACATGGAAGTCGCCATTTTGTGCCGCCATGTTCCTACAGAAGCCCTTAACGGACAAACTTTTTTTACTCACTTGTCTCAGACGATGACATTTGTCTGGTGGTGGCTAACGTAGCTTCTCTATGCGTTTCAAAACCAAGGGATGAGCAGTGGACTGAGCCGTTGGTTGCAATGCGCAACCTCACCACTAGATCCCACAAAAATGTACACACTTCACTGTAAAAAAAATTGCTGTAATTTTGCATCTGGTTGCCAGTAACTTACTGTAGAAGATAAAGACTGAAAATGTTTCATGTTCATTTAAAGGCGGAGTCCATGATGTTTGAAAGCCAATGTTGATATTTGAAATCACCTAAACAAACACGCCCCTTCCCCAATAGAATCTGGACCTTCTGTTGATAGACCCGCCCCACACATACGCAAACCGGCATTTGATTTGATTTGATTGGCTATAAGTGTGTTTTGGTAGTCGGCCCGTCTCCTTTTCCAACGCGTTTTTCAAACATCGTGGACTCCACCTTTAACTTTGACCAAACTGTTGCCCATTAAATAACTTAAATGTAAAATTTACAGTAAGTTATTGGCAGCCAGTAATACTGTAATTTCTACAGATTTTTTTACAGGGTAATGTTAACAGATATAACTTTAGTTAATATTAAAATGTACTTACACTTTTAAAAATTCCTTACATTTCAAGGTTTAATCAACTTGAATTTAGAAAGTAATTTCGACTTTCTTGACTAGTGAGGAGTTAATCAAAAATAATCAATAAAAAATTAATTTTTATTTAAAAAAATTTATTGTAAATTCAAGTTGATTAAATTTAAAATAAGTACAGCAATGATTTTTCACAGTGTAGGTTAATAAATGTTGTGGTTAACTAATGTACTATAGTGTAACCAAAATATTTACTGTTGTCTAAAAATGTACAGTGAAATAAATAATCATTAGGTTTCCTATGTGTCATGGGTTAACCCAAATCTCCAGAAGTTAAAGAAAACGTGTGGCTTTCATGTTTATTTATATGCAGAAACGAAATCTTTTTAATGCTTCTTTCACCCCAGATCCAAAAACCATTACACATTATGCTGTATAATATAGTGTTCCCGTGTGGATGAGTACAAGTGCCGGCTGGCAGTAATAACACACATTAATGTGAGCTTTAGGTAATACTGCTGCAGATGCTGGGTTGCTTTGACACCCCGTGGGCTAACGATACTCATCCATTTGCATATTCATTTATTCAGTTAGCAGATGTTGTAGTTCAGAGAAACTTTGCCCCGAGTTCATTAGCAGAACGTATGCGAGGCGAGCGCAGATTCCCTGTGATGTGCTGTTTGTCAGCAAATGATCTGATGTCTTTGGCATCACCTTTGGTAAACTTTCAGCTCTGTTTAATGTCACTGTACCTACTGTACTTTCTTGTGTCCATATAATTCACCTACAGCAGATCTAGTGCTTTGTTGTGTATAAATGTAGTTGAAAGACAATTTAGAAGATGCAACTTTAAAAAGATACCTCTCTATCGCTCTCCCTGACATATAAAAAAGTAGTTTCTTCAAATTAAGTTAAATTAAGTCAAATGGACATTGCCCATAAAATCCCATTTGACAGCTCATTATAAATCATTGACCAGTGATTTAAGCAGTTTTGAGCGTGGCATGGTTGTTGGTGCCAGACGGGCTGGTCTGAGTATTTCACAATCTGCACAGTTACTGGTATTTTCACGCACAACTATTTCTAGGGATTACAAAGAATGGTGTGAAAAGGTAAAAACATCCAGTATGCGGCAGTCCTGTGGGCGAAAATGCCTTGTTGATGCTAGAGGTCAGAGGAGAATGAGCCGACTAATTTGAGCTGATAGAAGAGCAACTTTGACTGAAATAACCACTCGTTACAACCGAGGTATGCAGCAAAGCATTTGTGAAGCCACAACACGCACAACCTTGAGGCGGATGGGCTACAACAGCAGAAGACCCCACCGGGTATCACTCATATCCACTACAAATAGGAAAAAGACGCTACAATTTGCACAAGCTCACCCAAATTGGACAGTTGAAGACTGGAAAAATGTTGCCTGGTCTGATGAGTCTTGATTTTTATTGAGACATTCAGATGGTAGAGTCAGAATTTGGCATAAACAGAATGAGAACATGGATCCATCATGCCTTGTTACCACTGTGCAGGCTGCTGGTGGTGGTGTAATGGTGTGGGTGATGTTTTCTTGGCAAACTTTAGGCCCCTTAGTGCCAATTAGGCATCGTTTAAATGCCACGGCCTACCTGAGCATTGTTTCTGACCATGTCCATCCCTTTATGACCACTATGTACCCATCCTCTGATAGCTACTTCCAGCAGGATAATGCACCATGTCACAAAGCTCAAATCATTTCAAATTGGTTTCTTGAACATGACAATGAGTTCACTGTACTAAAATGACCCCCACAGTCACCAGATCTCAACCCAATAGAGCATCTTTGGGATGTGGTGGAATGGGAGCTTTGTGCCCTGGATGTGCATCTCACAAATCTCCATCAACTGCAAGATGCTATCCTATCAATATGGGCCAACATTTCTAAAGAATGCTTTCAGCACCTTGTTGAATCAATGCCATGTAGAATTAACGCAGTTCTGAAGGCAAAAGGGGGTCAAACACAGTATTAGTATGGTGTTCCTAATAATCCTTTAAGTGAGTGTATGCATCTATAAGTTTTGTACAGGAACACTGAGAAATTTATAAACAGCAGCACTACATTCAATCCTCTGAACATTCTGCATATCAGAAATTTATATTGTGTCCAATTGTAATTTCATACGATGTATGCCAGCTCCCTCTGCTTCTTTATCATTCTATACAGATGTGCTTATCCTGAGAGATTGGCTGCTTGTCTTGTTTTAGCAGCACTGTGCCACCTCTCTCTCTCTTTCTGCCTTTCTATCTATCTCATTCAATCTTTATCTCTGCCCTGCCCTCCCACCATTCATTGCTTACTTGATGAACAGTTTACCAGCATGTATCTGGCTTTCAGAAAGGCTGCATGTGTATAGACCCCCTCTCACATGTGTACACACATGAGCGCACACAATCATTTATCTTAGCTAAGTAGTCTGTACCATCGCTGAAGACACAACTGATTCTGCAATATTTAAATTTTATGCATGTCCCGTCTCAGGGAGAGAAGTCGTATCATCCATCTGCTCTTTCTCGTTCACTTTCTCCCTCTCTTGTTATCTTTTCTCAGACCTCATCACATCAGGTTAGGCACAGGTCACTTTGAGCAGATACGCATCACATTTAAATGTCTCTCTGTTTAATTTTGGTTTAAATTGACTTTCTCACTAATGCAGACTGAAGGAATGGGACACATAAATCTGTGCAGTGTTATTATTGAGAAAGGTCTTCCTTAGTCACAAGAAATATAGTTCATTATTTCAACCTGGCACATTATTATTATTAGCATTTTATAATGGCTTCCAAAATTAATTCGTCCAATCAAAATATAGAATTTGAACGATCTTCATTACAACACAGTTAGTTCCGGTTATATATTTGCAAGAAAGTGCCGATATACAGTAGCATGTGTACAGTGTGGAACGCTTCCTTGTTTTGTATTACTGTTGAAAGAATGCAATTTCCTAAGTTATCGATTTCTTGCAGCCTCGCGGCCAAATCACAACTGATACACGTCCATTGCTCACTTTTGTTCGTGATGATGTCATTCATCTTTGACAGAGGTTTTCAAAGCTGTACAATAGTTAATTGTTTTGGAAAGCTGGTGACAAAATCACCCCATTAATTCTGCCCGACCGACACATGTTTTGGGAGTAATGTCTTGAATACACTATTTGACTTTTCACTAAAGGAATTCACTGTGCAAACCCCATGAGGATACCCGAGTGACAAAACAAATCTCCAGAAAGAAGACTTGATGTATTAAAAATAAATAAATTAGAATACTGTGAAAGTAGGTACATATTTTCCGGACTATAAGTCGCTCCTGAGTATAAGTCGCATCTGTCAAAAAAATGTGTCACAAAGAGAAAAAAACATATATAAGTTACACTAGACTAGAAGTCGCATGTTATTTAAAATTATTATTCTTTTTGGGGTCATTTTGTTTGTTAAGTCTTTCTCCATTGTCTTTAAGTTAATGTTTAGTTAACAAGGGTAACAATGTTTTTTTTAGGGGTAGGCTACAGGAGCAACATATAGTGTCCTCTCGTGGCTGTAGATGGTAATGTTTTCGTTTGGTTCATGTTAGTCAGAATTAATTTTGACATATAAGTCGCACCTTACTATAAGTCGCCGGACCAGCCAAACTTTGAAAAAGTGTGACTTATAGTCTGGAAAATACGGTAATTAGATGAAGTACTCATCGACTGTTAAATCAGTAGGATATGGATAGTATGAATTAATTCGGACGTACTACATCCGCCATGTTGATACATCACCTGACACAGAGCCGGCCCTAGACCTTTGGGGGCCCTAAGCAAAATTTGGTCCGTTTTAAGTAAGGCCTAAAGAAAAGCAACGACTACCTTATGACTATACTGCACATATTATATCTACTATGTTATTTTTTTTTAAATGTGTCTATTAAATTATGTTTTAATTATTCTATGTATACTGTATGTTAATGATCTTTTTTACAAAAGAATCTGGTCCTGAGTACATATTTTGTTCTTATGTGGCAACTTGTAGCTTACAGAATGACAATAAAAGACCTTGGGGTGGTCCCGGACAGGGAATATCTTAAGACAGGACTCGGCCTTAGTTTAATTAGAAAACATAACTAATTTTAACAAAAATGCCTTACTAAAAACATTATTTCTGTGGATATTGAGGCAAAACAAAGGGCACTGGTGTATTTAAAGTTATGTCAGTGCAAGCTTTTTTCAGTTTGGACAGCTCTTAGCCTACTTTTATTTTAGTCTAGGTCTAGTTTAATTCCTGTCAGGGAAACTGCCCCCTTGAGTTCTTGATTTCAGTTCCATGTTTGATGTCTAACAGGAAAAATATGATGCCACTGACTGAACTGAATGGCAGTGCAGTGCAACAAATACACACGGATGAACTTGCTGAATAAAAAGACTGATAAAGTCATTTTCACTGACCATTAAAGAAACATTTTTAATTGACAGCAGAGTTTAAGAGGCACATAGGTTTGTGAATAATAACAATTAACTTGCAAATAATATTAATATTTGAAGATTAACAATTAACATTGCATTCATAACATTAATCTAACAAAGCTGGCTACTGTATGTCATATGCATTGCTATAGTTTAAATATTAAACACTGAACAGTGACATGACATTATACACTTTTGCAAAGGCTAGCAGGTGGTTTAACAACGGTGCGCTGTCTGGACATGTTACCACGCATATGCGCATGAGTTTGTTTACTCTTACACATAAAACACTTTAAATTCAGACGTTTAACAATATAATTACACTAATGACATAAATATGTAGAAATGACAATGGCATACATGAAATATAAGCGTAACAGAATTAATTTACCATGTTAAACCGTTTAAATATTAATTATTAAGCTTAATAAACCAATTCACGTTATGATGGCAAATATAAGAAAGAGAAGTTAAACAGAACACAGGTTTGGTCATTACCGAAGTCAAATAAGATCCACTTACTTCGCATTTATGCACAAACACACATAAAATTAAAGAAATTGTCCTTAAAGCAACAGCAAAAGTTCGCGTCTGTATCAGCGATCCGGCTCAACTCAACTTTGCGTTCTGTGGGCGGGATGCTCGCCTGCACATAGATCGCGGGCACTGATTGGCTGCTGTACAGGATGCTGTGTGTCAATCAATCTCGGCAAGAAAGAGATCTTATTAGCGAACTTTCATAATAACTATAATAACAAGTAACAGCCTTTTTAACATTGCCATAATAATAAATAATTAATATTTATATTTATTTTATGTAACTTTTGATGAATGATTTTTTTCAACCACTAGCTAAGTGACTTTAGGGGGCCCTCTGCTGGCCACGAGGCCCTTTGCAATCGCAATGGTCGTTTAGTGGCTGGGCCGGCTCTGACCTGACATATGTCGTCTTAACAACACTGTAAAAAAATTCAGTAGAAATTACAATGTTATTGCAGCTGGGTTGCCGGTAATTTACCGTAGATTTAAATTTATGCTATTTACTGGCAAGAGTTTGTTCAAAGTTAAATAGATTTTAAATATTAAGAAGTCTTTATCTTTACAAAATAAAACTATACAATAACAGCCTCATGCAAAGCATTCTGGGAACCAGAAATCATCATCAACATTTTTCTGTTTTTTTGCTTCAGAATTTGTTTCCCAGAATGTTTGGCTTGATGTTGTTTTTTAGTTTTACTCTATAAAGACAAAGACTTGTAAATGTTAAATGTTCAATTAACTTTGAACAAAATGTTGGCAGTAAATAACATAAGTTTAAATCTACGGTAAGTTACCGGCAACCCAGATGCAATTTCTACAGATTTTTTTTACAGTGAACAAGTTTGTCGTTAACTGGAATAACGTTAAACAAGCGCAATTTAACCACAAAGGGACAGCTGAAATCTGATATCCGCCGTGTTATTCTGTCATCTTTTCTCCCTTTTTTCCAAACCACGACAAATGCCAGTCCATCCCTGCAGAATGCAAGAAATCCGCTTAACCAATCACAGCGCAGCATTCCACGCAGTGTAAACAATAAGGGCGGCACTTTGAATACACACGGAATCCTACTTTTTCCTCATTTACTATGTATACATTGCAAAAAATATCTTTCTTGCTTAGTATTTTTGTCTTGTTTTCAGTAAAAATATCTAAAAATTCTAACATTAAGATGTATTTTCTTGAAGAGCAAAATGACCTAGGAAAATATGTCTAAGTTTTTAGACAAAAAATATGAAATTTAAGTAAATTAGTGCTTAAAAGAAGCAAAAAAATCTGCCAATGGAATAAGAAATATTTTCTTCAAATAAGTTGACTTTTTTCATAAACACTTAATTCAAGAAAATTTTTCTTATTCCATTGGCAGATTCTATTTTTGGCTTGCTTTAAGCACCAAATCACTTAAATTGTATATTTTTTGTCTAAAAACTAGACTTATTTTCCTAGGTCATTTTGCCAATCGCTGTCAAAAAATTTCAGCGATGACATCCCAACGATGACAGCAATGACATGTTCTTAATATGACAAAGTAAGTGTTTTGATTAATGCCATTAATGTTTATTTTTTAATCAGTGTAAACCACTAGTCAACTAAATTAATATAACATGGCAAAGATGATGCACTTTTATATATTGATTCAATAGATTTATAGCATTTTGAAAAAAAACTTTTCATGGATTTATTGCATTTTGTGGAAAAAATAATCAGTTTTTAAAATAAATCTTTGAAAATCAAATAACGGATTTGAATTTTTAATGTTTTTATAACCTAAAGATGCTATGTGAAAGTTTGTAACAGAAAATAGTGGTTTTCATCTTGTCACTTTGTTGGTATAGAAAACACATTTTTACCCAAATTAGTCAAAATGGATTTATTGCGTTTTGGAACCAAACTCTTCATATGTATTTGCTTTTGAATAGAGCTGCGTTACCACTTTTAGACATTTTTAAATAAAACAAACATCTCCTTCTTCCTCTTTGTTGCATAACTCCTCTCCCAGGGGCTCAAGTGATAGTAAAGGGTCCATCGAATGAACACTTCAGGATCTTCCCGGAGTCATTCAGTTACTTTTCGTGTAATACTATGAGTTCCAACATAATACTGCTTTTCACCTACTATATAGTATGAAAGTAGGTGGTTGTGGGCACAGCCTTACAGTACATACCACAGCTGTGTACTGTACCTCCTCTAAACAACAAACCTATTCTACAGAGACTATCCACAAAATTGAACATAGTCTTTCCATCCTTTCACTACTGCTAATGCCTGTTGGTCACAGTGAGTGCTAAAGGCTATCCCAGCAATACAATATCTCAGAGAAACACCTTGAACAGACGGCCAATCCATCCCAGAGTTACAGTGACTTACTAAATTAACTTAATCCGTGAGATACCAAACAGCAACATGGAACCATGAACAATGTACTTCTTAGACTAAACTATGTTATGAAATCATGAAAGCATATTTCAAGTATTATGTTTTAAATGCATTTACATTTACCATAATTTTAGTAACAACTAAAAGTTGAAATGCTAATGAAGTATACTTGCAGTTAAATTGCTTTAGCATGTACTGTATGGCTGTTAATTCATTTAAGTTAGTGGTTCTTACTTTTTGGTGTGCCCCCCAGAACCTCCCACCCACATGTGTAGGGTGCCTCCCTTTGCGTCCCCCCCCAAAGAAAATTCATGACATTTTAATCTCAGACATATTAAATTATACAATCTAGTTAGTTAGTAGCCTTATTTTTCTGAGGTTTAATTACACAGAATTTATGATACATATTTGAGATTACCTAAATAAACGCCCCTACCCTAATAGAATCTGGACCTTTTTTTGATAGACCCGCCCCACATATACGCAACCCAGACAACGATGTTGGTTAGTAGACACACCCCTTACTGCTGATTGGCAGTGTGTTTTGGTACTCGGCCCATCTCCCTTATCCTTTGAATTTAAGTTAAATTACTAGACAACACACTTTTATAAAATAAATTTTTTATGAAGGATTTTGAGTATGTGATCAATACACTTTGGTGCACTTCTTTTAAAAGGGTCCGAGCATGCAGGAATATTGAAAGGAAACCGGGGGAAACCCATCATCTGACACGGCATCAGTATGGTTCCATGTTGTAACATTACACTGTGTGACGTGGGTCCTACCGTTAGTGCTCTTTTACTCGCAGATGGTTGAGCCTATGAAATATTCATCCTGTATGTCGATGCGTGTTTACAGGGAGAAAGCAATTAGTTCTATAGTTATAAACTGACACTCTTACATTTTAAAAATGTGTTGCACAAAAAGTTCTTTGTAGTAGAAAGATTTACAGACTGCAAAAGGTAAAAAGAATCTTAAAAACCTAACATAAAAGTTTCTTTGGAGAACCAAAATGATTCTTATATGGCATCATTGCAAAGAACAATTAACAATTACACTATCAGTTAAGGAGCGCTATCTGATACTGTCTCATATATACAGGGGCTGCAGCTCCCCCTTGTGTTTTTTAGAGAGATATGCAATCATTGCGGTGATCTGAAATCATCGCGATGAGGTCAAACAATTGCAATGAGACATGTTGGATTGCAATACAACTCAGTCTAGACGTTGTGCCACACAAGTAGGACATTAAAGTTTCTTCTTTCCAATCAAGGTACAGTAAATGGTATTTGTATGTGTCTGCTTTTTAATATATGTGTATGTCAAGACAGAAAAAGGAAAAGATCATATCCTTGAAACCACTAACATTCGACAATAATGTAAATAACTTATCTCTCTTTAGCTTGGCTCTTATCTATATTGCATGTCTATGGACTCTATTCTTGTTGACAAGCACAAAACCTCAGTCCATTAAGAGACATCCTCCCCAGAGTCTTAACAGAGGTCTGTTTGCTTCATACTCCAAGATGTTATGACCCAAACCAGGGAAACCATCAACTTTATAAAAGCGGCCTTTATAACCGAGTTTCTGTCATTAGCTATTGCGCTCATAACACGCTTTAGGTTTGACACCATCTATTCAAAGCTTGTAACTAAAGGTCCTTTTGTCCTGAGAAAGTAATTCTGTGAAGCAGTTTCACACCAATGATGTGTTTACTCAGTTATAATGAAACACATTGCCTTATTTGACTGCCGGGGTTCTTAAGAAACAGATTGTTGGCTATGCAGAACCAATAGCAATGACAGTGAGACATTTTTTTCCCTTTTAGAAGTCTGAATGGATCATGCGGTTTTAAACTCAAGCAGTAAATAAGCCCTTGTGACCTGAGAGAAATGTAACATTCAAAATGTAAATTTGTAGGGCTTTCATATTCTTAGCGTGTCTTAGTATGAAATACCTGTTTCTAATCGAAATTTCTTGTATGTTTCATGACAGGGTTCGAGGAGCAAGACACAGATCTCTTTCTTTGCGACACAAACACATGCAAGTTCGACGGAGAGTGTTTGCGAATCGGGGACACGGTGACGTGCATCTGCGATTTCAAGGTAGGAAGCGATGCATCTCAAATACTGAGATTTTATTTAGCGTCACAGCGTGTTGAATGTGCTATTGCGTATTTCAGCATAGGCGGAGTTACGGTTTTGCCTGGGGGGCACCTACCGGCAAACAAAGGTACTGCAATACTTTGAGATTAGCGAGAAAGTGAGGCTTCATGGTTTTAAATATGAATTAAAACTATTTTAGCCTTAAAGAATTAGACCATTTTCTTAAAAAAAATCCAGATAATTTACTCACCACCATGTCATCCAAAATGTTGATGTCTTTCTTTGTTCAGTCCAGAAGAAATTATGTTTTTAGAGGAAATAATTCCAGGATTTTTCTCATTTTAATGGACCCCAACAGTTTTAATGCAGTTAAAAATTCTTTTTTAAAAATGCAGATCTTAATGATCCCAATCGAGACATAAGGGTCTTATCTAGCGAAACGATTGTTATTTTTGGAAAGAAAAAGAAAAAATATGCACTTTTAAACCAAAATTTCTCGTCTTCCTCCGTTCGTGTGACGCGCTAGCGTGACCTCACGTAATTGCGTAATGAAGTCGAAAGGTCACGTGTCACATATATGAAACGCACATTTGCGAACCCTTTTAAACATAAACTGACACAAAGACATTAATTAGTATCATTCGGCATACAACAACGTCGGAACGGTCCTCTTTCTCCACACTTGTAAACACTGGAGCGTAGTTTCGCATATGCCATCGTGACCTCTTGACGTGATGATGTATTAAGTGAGTTCGCGCTGGCGCGTCACACGAACAAAGGAAGATGAGAAATTGTGGTTTAAAAGTGCATATTTTTTAAATGACAATCATTTCGCTAGATAAGATACTTATGCCTTATTTGGGATTGTTTAGAGTCCTTTGAAATTCCATTGAAACTGCAATTTTAAACTGCATTAAAACTGTTACGTGTTGGGGTCCATTAAAGTCCATTAAAATGAGAAAAATCCTGGAATGTTTTCCTCAAAAAACATAATTTCTTCTTGACCTAACAAAGAAAGACATCAACATTTTGTATGACGTGGTGGTGAGTAAATTATCTGGATTTTTTTTTTTTTTTAAATGGACTAATCCTTTAAGTTACAGCCTAGCTCTTAAAATTAGACAAATGAAATATGTTTCATTTTCATTAATAGCTCAGATAAATCATAAGTGACTCTGTTCTAACCCCCCTGCCCACCCCCGGCTCTGCCTATGCATTTAAGCACGTTCAGAGCAAACAAAATTACCATATTCCTCCACATGACCCTCACACACACGGACACGCAGACGTTGTCTGGTTAGGTCAGAGTACTCAGACATCGTGCATCTGTTCCTTATTGCCGTCCAAGCTGCATCACTCAGGTAAATAGCATTATCTGTCTGCTCGCGCCGTGCGCGGGGGGATTTGCCTTTCATGCATCTGCTCGATCGCCCTGACTCGCTCGGCACAATGCTGCCTTGTGCACTTAAGAAGGGGTCACGCTGCTTTCATTTCTGCCCTTAATACAATTGAGCGCCGCTAACGCTTGTCTGGGGCCATGTGAGTGCTTCTAGCCGTGGTGGAGGGGAGGGGGTTATCGGTCAAGGATCGTGCACAGAGAGAGTCTGGGTGCGTACGGGGATGCGGGGATGCCCTGTTCCTGCGGTCTGATGCTGATACTCAAAGCCCTGCCCTATAGATGGGCTCTATTCCCAGATTGGATGGCGAATGGGAAGTGTGTGTGTGTGTGTGTGTGTGTGTGTGTGTGTGTGTGTGTGTGTGTGTGTGTGTAAGAAAGATGAATGGATGTGATTGGTACAAGTTCACTTACTGAGACGCTATTGATCCAGCTCTCATACTCAGCCTTCCATTTCTCTCTCTCTCTCTCTCTCTCTCTCTCTCTCTCTCTCTCTCTCTCTCTCTCTCTCTCTCTCTCTCTCTCTCTCTCTCTCTCTCTCTCTCTCATTCCAGACAGACAGTGTGAACTGTTTCTGAGCAGAAATAGTCACATGGGCACCAGAAGCCACACTTAAAGGTAATGTCTGTTATGGGCTAGACATAACAGCAAGGGTTGCAGGTTTTTGGGCAGGGGTACTTATTCGCACTGAACAATAGCGACGTTTTAATAATATCAAATTTCAGAAAGCAGTCATTTTTTATAGAGGGTATGCATTGACGTCACTTTTCCACGTGACCGTGCCGGAGCTCGCCCTGTCGAGTGGCAAACGTTCAACAAAATGGCTGGTTTTCATAGCGCCTGCTGTGAAAATGCCAGTAAAACTGACTATTATCAGCTTAAATTGTATTTAGTTGGACTTGATAGCAGAGGTGGACAATACTTACATTAGTTACATTTTCCAAGCATCTGTGCTTTATTAGGGTGTTTGTATTGGGAAAAATTTTACTTCACTACATTCTAAAGCATAATCATACTGTGTATTCTTTAATATTGCATATTAAACTATATGTAATACCCAATTACATTAAAATTGTGTACTTTTACTTGAGTTAAAGTATGTTAATCTGTACTTAAATATTAAATGTAAAACAAAAACTTGTATTTATGAAATGTAATAGAGTAAAAATTATGATAATATGCGAATGTATGTTTTCCAAAGAAAAACACAAATAACATACAAATACTTGAAAATAAACTTTTAAGTAGAAAGTAAAACCTTTGCTTGATAGCAGTGGTGGACGAATTACACAAATCGTGTACTTGAGTAAAAGTAAAGATACCTAGCCTGGTTAGCCAGACCTACATCAAGATGTAAGGTCTGGCAACTCTTCACACAAACGGCTCAATGCAAGGGGCAGGATATAAGGTTGTCCCTCAAAATGCCTCTGTACGCAATAGGATAGCGCTATGACCAATCAGAGCAACGATATATCAAACTTTTACCGTAACCAGTCGGCAAAACTCCAAACACATCTTTCTTGCTTAAAAAGGACTTCAGTAGGGTTATTTGCTCTTCTCTCAAAGAAAAACATAAGTCTAAGTCCTCCAGAGCCAAAGCCGCTTCAAAAGAAAGCTGTTCGCCAGCAGCAGCAGCCATTCTTTGTTTTCAAGTAGGAACCGTCGCAGCTGTGTCGTCATCATGTTAAGACCGCCCCACAGACGCTACACACGATGTGATTGTCCTGACCAATTTTTGGTTTTTGGAGCTGTTAAGTGTATTGTGAGTGCCTAGA
The DNA here is from genome assembly GCF_027580225.2 of Misgurnus anguillicaudatus. Lineage (NCBI taxonomy): Eukaryota > Metazoa > Chordata > Actinopteri > Cypriniformes > Cobitidae > Misgurnus > Misgurnus anguillicaudatus. Next base: position 34,355,552 of record NC_073344.2, read on the forward strand.
CTAAACCCTGGCAGCAAATATATTTTGCGGCCGCTAGGGTGCGTCTAGATTTCTAGGCTAAAAGATACCCAGGGTAAAATATTACTCAAGTAAAAGTAGAAGTACTTGCTTAAAATTTTTACTTGAGTAAACATACAAAAGTATCTGCCTCAAAATGTACTTAAGTACAAAAGTACTGTGATTTATTATGGCCGTATCATTTTTGTCACAAAACTCAAATTATGTCTATTAAAATTATCATAAGCCTAAAACCTTAAAAAGAAAAAAATTCCTTTAGCATGAAATGAAATAACAGGATTTAAGAGCAGTAAGTCTCATTTTAAGATTTTTTGTTAAATAATTTAACAGTTTAAGTGTAATAAAAACTTGACTTTAGCACAGGTTCACAATAGTTTTCAAAACATTAAATACATAAGTTATCTAGAAATCAGTCTCCCTTTCTTTGACAAATAAAACAAGCCTTACAGAATATAATTTCAGAAATGTTTCATGTGCTTTAGCATGTCATATGTATATTGTAATACATAATTAAATGTATTTATATATTTTGGAAGCAAAACTTTTGAAAATATTAATAACAATCTCAGTTAATAGGGAGCACTCCAATCCACCTGCCTGTTTAAGCATCATACACTGCATGGCTAGTCAAAATGTCATTTATATTTTACAACAGTGTTGATAGTGATTAATTGTCATTTCAAAATAACAGAGCACTGAGCTTCAAATACAATGAACTTAAGTGAAACAGCTAACTATACGGCTAAAAATAGCTTCAGCCTGCATAGCTTAAAGTTCATTCATGATAACGTCGTATATATTTTAGCAACACAATTAACAGTTTTCTGCAAGCTACTGTTAAGATTGCTCATTTAAAAATATAACCTGAATAAAAATGGCTTACCTCTACACGTTTCCTTAGATTTGAAAGAGTATTCTTTTAAAACGAAATAGCACAGTTTCAAGGCAGCAGAGAAGACACGAAGGACTCGTTCTTTTATTCAAGGACTTAAAAAAACGCGCGTAAATAAGGCCATTGTTGTTGTGACGGGTCAGTTATCTCCTCCGTTGTTTTTGAATGCAGTTTCATTCTCCAAACGATGCATTGGCTGGCTGCTGCACTCGCGTGACTCGAGTAGCTTACGTGAAACAGCGCGGCAACCAAAACAAGTTCAAAACGAAGCGCATGCTGTACCCTGATTGGTGGTTTGACGCATCACGTGTGCATTTTAGTTTTTATGTGCAGCTTTAGTTTGCCCAGTTACCGTTTTTATCCACTGATAAATAAAAAGGAACGACCGATTTTTTTTAAATGTAGTGGAGTAAAAAGTAAGATATTTTACTTTAAAATACAGTACAGATACGCAAAAAAAACTACTTAAGTACAGTAACGAATTACATTTTCTTCGTTACTGTCCACCACTGCTTGATAGTGACCCTAGCAACTTGTCAACCCACCTGTGGTCTGTGGACGTTGGCATGAACGATCTATTTAATTCTCCTTTTGGTGTTTTTTGGCAGTCTGTAAAACGATAGCTCTGAATTGTTGTTAAGTCTGTTAGTACAGTCTATCGCACAACAGCTTTTTTCCATTTAGACGCATTTTCCCCGTGTTTTCGCTGATTTCACACTGTACGCAAATTCTGCCGCCCTGTCTTTTGCCACTCAGTGGGCACAACCGCAGTCACTTTGCAGAAGGTGACGTCACGTGCATACCCTCTATTGTGTGAAAAATCTACCTATGATACACAAAGCCTCCGGCACAACTCCTCACTCCACATCACATCTTTTTTGGCCAATCACAAATTTTTGGGGAGGGGAAGATGCGTTAACAATTTCATCTTAATTCAATTTAATCTCAAGTGTCAATTTATTTTCATCCCATGTATTGTAAAATAATGTAATTTGAGAATAGGCATTGAGGTCCACCCTATTTTATCAAGGACCACTCACTTTAAAATTTCTGTACTCGCAACTTCAATAAATGACAAATATTCACTGCCCACATTAAGAAAATGTTTCTATATTGCTTTAATTTTGTATTTACAGTAAATCTGATTTCACAGACAGACAGACACACGCACGCACGCACGCACACACACACACCATACATTAGTGTGGATGTCTCATAGACTTCCATTGTTTTCATGCCTTCCTAATGATATTTCGATGCCCTAAACATAACCCTACCTCAAACCTGCTGACTTCAGCAGATTTAAAGCAAAAATGATTTGGTGTCAAATTTTTGTTTAACTGTCACAGACCATATACAGTTTTCAAGCCAGCTTTTGGCATGTTTCACTTTATTTATGAGTACATTTTCAAATAGTCCTATTTGTCATTCAGAAGCATAGCCAAACCTGCGTGCACACACAAATATACATTCATTAAAAAGCAAAAGCAGAGGTCATGATCCTAATAAAGGGATATTAAAGATTAATTGATTTAGCTCAATAGTGCTGAAAATCTATTACTAACACAGTACACTTCTACAGTACATCATATCTTATTACCATTTTTCTGTTTTCTGTAAATAAGAGCTTTTATTAATTCAAGCGCAGTCTTTAAATGCACAATTCATTACATCCTTTGGGTACATTGTACATTCAATGGGGCTTTGTGTGATCTGCAGGTGAGAGTTTGTACTCAACTATTTCTCTGGAGCCATGTGCACATTTGTATTTTCTCACACTTATTTTTAATGTATTTCAGATTGTGAACAGACTTGTTTCTGCAGAGAATTACTTTCATAGCCGAGATGTTTATTCCTTTTTTATTTAGGGGATACAGTGACCCCTTTAGGCCATGATAGGCCTTGCACTTTGTCCGACATGGTTCCCCAACAATCACTTTCTAAGGCTACCCAGAAAGCAAAAACATCGGATAGGCGTACAAATACAGCCTAGACGTCTAGGCAAAATTTGGGCTGTCAGTGAAAATTTATAATGAAATGAAATAAAATAAATGAATTCGAACACCATGTAATCACTGTTGATTTTTCTTGCATCATGGAATATGCATAAAATGACATGTAACCAAATTCAAGTTTATTTTGCCTAGAACTGGTTTACTCATAGCCAGACTGCAGTATATCGGGTCTATAGTTAACCTAGAGATGATAAAATGACTGCTATATCTTGCTGAGTATATTGTAGTTGAAAATATAAATATTAAATATTAGCTGTTTTGAATATTCCCCATTGATGCATCAAGCATAAATTTATCCAAAATGTATATAAATTTATACATGTTTAACCAAAAGTTACTTTTTTTAAATTTATTAAATTTGTATTTACCTAGGCATAGATGAATAATAAGAGTTTTGTACATAATAATGACATATCATGAGCCTCACAATTGTTTCCTCCTTATTGTGTAAACCTTGTGCATGCAAAAGACACAGACCAATCTCAACATAACCATAACACCAATTATGACATTACAGTCAAGATGTACGCCCCAACATTAAATTAAACATTAAATTAATTACAAGCTTGTTACAATGTTAAAAACTAAGTGTGACTGCTGAGTTAGCGCCATATGCTAGTTAATGCTATAGGCTGAAGTTCTGCTATTGCCGTTATATTTACATTTTGCAGGTCCATACTGAGAACAACTTACCACTCAGAAACATCCATTAACAATCTCTAAATAATTAATTATTACTTAAAATCTGTATCTTCGTATTATAAGGTCTGTTTACACACACAGAGCTACTGAACAGCTACTGAGAAACAGCCAATCAGAGCAGAGCTCATTATAACTAAACATAGTCTCTAGATATTTTTTGCACTTAATAAAGCTACATACCTTCTAGTTGTCAGAGAACAATTTAACATATTATTTCAATGCGTTCTTTGGCACCTTTAACACACTGCACCATAACAAAAGACACAAAAAGCCTGACACATATTTAAAATAGTATAAATTTATATATAGCCTATAATAACATGTAAGTTTAGATGTGTACAGGTACAGGAAGATGCAATGAAAGAGAGCTTTGTCCATCATATGACGCACCTCATATGAGCATCCACGATGGTTGAAATCACAAGGAACACATACTGACAAATAATGAATAGATTGAATTCACTCTAAGTCACTTTGGATAAAAGCATTTGCTAAAATAAATAAAAAAGCAAGGATACTGCGTTAAAAGGTGCCTGCAGGCTATGTATGTGGTAGCTATAAGGCAGCCCACAAGGTTTTGAAACATATTCAATTTATGATTCAAAATATTTATAGTAAACATTATTCTTTATAGCCATTATCATGGTGGTTTGAAACTGATAGCCGTATACACAAGTGTGCGCGTGTTTTTACCTTTTTAATTAAGGGGATACAGTGACCCCTTTAGGCCATGGTAGGCCTTGCACTTTGTCTGACATGGTTCCCCAACAATCACTTTCTAAGGCTACCCAGCAAGCAATTTTGAGTTTAAATAAAAAATTTTGAGTTTTTCAGGCAATTCGGAAAAGGGGTATTTCGCCCCTTTTCGCCTCACGCGGTGCGAATGAGGTGTTTAGCGCGTGCGGTGGACGCGAATCGCCTCATTTGCACATCTAGTTCAGGTGGTAGACAAAAATTGAGTGTTGCCGCCAGAAACAGCCGAGTTGAAAAATCTGAACTTTGAACCGCGGTGCATTAACCGCCTCATTTGCACAGAGACCTCCAGACGCGCGTAAACACGTCTTTACATTGACTTAACATCCAGCATTAGGGGGTGTGCACACCAAAGCTTTTAAACGCGGATAAAAATACCTGTTGGTTGTTGTGATATTTGTCCCACCCTCTTCCACTGTGATTGGATGGCCATGTGAGAACTGACATTGACGAGCTGAGCTTTCAACCAAAGTTGAATATTATTCAACTCGCTGCACTCAGCGATGAAAAAAAACACAGAGCGCCGGCTTTCAGCATGCAAAAAAGCTAGCTGCTGGCTTTTTTGATAAACGCTGAGCTTCAATTAAAACAATTAAAAACATATGCTGGCAGCAGACGTAAAGCTTTGGTGTGCATGCCCCCTTATGTCATATTAGTAAAAAGTAAAAATTAGTATAAAGTTTCGCTGCTTATCATCGTTTAATGGAAACGCTGTCATTTCGCAATAGTCTTCTGTCGACATTTACAAATTAACGCTAAATTTTCGCGCAAATCTGCAATGGAAACGCACCTAGTGACAGTGCATTCAAGCTATCCATTTTTAAATCAGTATGTTTGTTCCATGAGAATCGAATCCGCTTTACCAATGGAGCTATAGGAACTGTGCTTTTGGTCAAACAGATGACCATATACACAGACAGCGCAGACAAATTCACTTTGTTCCAATTCAACAAATCCCGTTAGAATGTTTGTGGTTGACTGTTATAGCCCAGTTTTCACTTAAATCACTTTAGAGATTTCAAACTTTCAAAGAGTTGCCCTCACCGACTCTCTTTCACTTTGTCCTTCTCACTTTTGCTCTCTTTTCCCGCAGGCCATTAGTCAGCAGTTCCATGTTTAGTGTGTGTGTGTGTGTGTGTGTGTGTGTTTAAGGATTTAGTGCGTTTCTTATGTGTGTATCGCGTGTGTATCCCAGATAGATGAATGACCGCTTCTCTACCTCTCTCTGCGCTTCTGTGGGTTTGATATATGAGTCTAAAACTAGTTCACCTTCTCTGATCTTGCCGCTGGGTCACCTGCTTCCTCCAGACGCCACACCACAGCTGGCAATAACAAAACCGCCGTCCGCGTACTCGACTCGTCCCACCATGCGTGATCATCGGTATCACGGTCACCAGTCGGTCACTACTTTTCCCATCTTGCATACTACAGTAGCACACCTGAACCAGCATCTCGTCTTTCCGGGTGTTGTTGTAATTAAAGTTCAGGTTTGTCATCATCTGATCTCATCCATTAAACATTTACAGCAAGACAGACACCCGTGTTTCTCTGTTTTTTTTTACAGTGCAGCGGTGACTATGCTCCGGTGTGCGGTTCTAATGGGGAGAGCTATGAGAACCACTGTCTCCTGCGTAAAGACGCCTGTAAGCTCCAGACGGAGGTCTTGGTGGCGTCGGAAGGTGCCTGCCCTGTCGGTATGTCTCTTTAACTGTCTAGAGGTGACAGTTTCACCTGTGATTGTGTGTGTTTGACATTAAAGGCAGGATAGGCAGGAATTATCTAAAAAACATTTTTACACATTTGTTTAAACTGTCTTTATATACAAATACATAATTAAAATGTAAGTACTCTGAAAAAGAGAGTATAAAACTTGTGTCTGTAGACCTCTCACGACACAGCTCATTATTAAACACAGCTCATTATTTCCATTCGGGACGAAACAAATGATTGGTTTGCATGACTATCACTCTCTCGCACAACCATGGCACCACCCCTGTTGCTATGGGATCTGCCCACACATGCGCACACCCGATTGATTTGAACGTGCACGAGGCACTCTCGGAAGAGCAAAAGTACGGCAGAGAAAGAGCATTCAGAACTCACAGTACCTGCATATGCAGTCAGCAAAGGCAAACAAGGCAAAAAAAAGGAATAAATGAAGAAATCAAACGAAAGTAAATATCGCGTGGCTTTTCCTCGAGTCGACTATGCGGTAGCGGTATTGTCTCCTTAGTGTAGTCCTCATCAGAATCAACAATGCTTTCATCACGGAAACTCTTCCATGCAAAACACTGGCTTAATAGTGAGTACTAAAAGCCATCCTATTTGTTTATATTCATAGTGATAAAGTTAGGTGTATAATTACATGTGATTGTGACATGATGTTACTACATGCACCGCGCTCCCAGCAGAGCCGGTCAGCGTCGCGCGTTCATGTGTTTTGGGGGCGTGGCTTTAGAAGAAACCCAGAAGGGAGGGGGTGGAGTGAATGGAAAAATTAGCTGTGTCGTGAGAGGTCTACAGACACTCGATTTTTATACTCTCTTTTTCAGAGTACTTACATTTTAATTATGTATTGGTATATAAAGAAAGTTTAAACAAATTTGTAAAAAAGTTTTTTTAGATCATTCCTGCCTATCCTGCCTTTAAACTCCATGGATGCCAATGTGCAATGCAAAACAATTATTTTCCTAATCAGTGTTTTTCTATTGCTTTATAGTAAATTTTCTAAACATCTTTAAAATATGGCTAATTACAGGGAAGCAAAATAGATTTTTTAAATTAAGTATAGTCAAAGTCTTTAAAAGGAAATCACGTCATTGCCCAACCATGTTTGTAACGCCTAAAGCTAGAAGTGTCAGATACTGTGCATCTTGGTTAAAATATCTTTGGTATAATTAAAACCAATCAAAACAAAGGTTTTTTATATAAATTATAGAGCACCTATTTCATTGCTTAAAACAACGTTATTTTGTGTATTTGGTATAATACAATGTGTTTGTGAGGTTTATGGTTTAAAAACACATTATTTTCCACATATTGTACATTTTTGTAGCTCCAGATTTCACTCTCTTCCTGAAACGCATGGATTTTGCACAAAACTCATCGATTTGAAAAGAGCTGTGACCTTGATTGGCCAGCTAATCTGTACGATGTGATTGGCCTGAATACGCCTGACGTCAGCGGGAAATTTGACGCTCCTTACCATGTTTGAAAGATTCGGTCACAATGCAAAACTAATTAACAGGAGTCCGAAGCGGGAGGAATTATGATTATGTCGGTCTTGTCTTGATCACCAATCCCAGGAAGTAAACTTTTGCCTACAATCCGCGTGATTGTTGTAGTCCAAGAAAAGAGATTTTGCGTCACCGTTTACTTTAGGGTATATACCTTTTGCATATCGTTACATGTACTAATACACACTTACACACCACAGGAAATTTAAAAACGAGAATCAGACAATATGTGCTCTTTAAGCTTAAAGCTTACTAAAAGCAGTGGTGGCTCGTGACTGCTCATCCGAGGGGCGCAAGTTCAAAATAAGTGTTCGGAGTGTCATGTGTATTGCTCGTGTTTTCAAAATAGGTGTTTTTGGCGTCATGTCAACCACGAGCATGATAAAAGAGACGCTCACGTACACAAAATACACGCAAGACACTCCCTTAAAAGTAAACTCTGGGTACGCATGAGATTATACGAGTATCTGGCAAACATGAGCGTCTCTTTTATCATAAACCCTTTAGACGCGTCTGCAGCAGGCACTTATTTTGACAAGACACATGATGCACACAGGATCTCTCGATGCGCAGAACACATATTTTGAAATTACGAATCACACACATGACGAGCTACATACATGTTGTGACGAACTTCTCATCGAGCTCCCTTGAAAAAAGAAGTCACCGGCCGCCACTGACTAAAAGGTTTTATGGTTCCATTTAAATCATTTCACATGCACAAAAACTTCTGTACACTGTCAAAAAAAATTCCTTAGCTGTCACCTTGAGGTACTAATATGCACTCTTGGAGGTACCTATATGAACTCTTTGGTTGCAATGGTGTCAGCTAGGGATCATTTTTGACCATTGACAGTGTAGATAATAAAGACTATGAAAAAGTATGAATGATTCCTTAAAGACCCGATGACCAAACGATCAAAAGCCCCATTGACTTTCATAGTATTCTTTTTCATACTATGGAAGTCAATCGGGCCTCTGATCGGTTTGGTTACAAACATTCCTCAAAATATCTTCCTTCGTGTTTATCAGAACAAAGACATTTATACAGGCTTGTAACTGCATGAGAGTAAATGATGACATAATTTTCATTTTTGAATGAACTATCCCTTTAAATTTGACAGAAAACATTTTTACTCTTGCGTTAGTTTATACAGGTTAATAACAATGGAGAAATGTGTATACTGACTGAAGCTTCTGAGCCTTATTTACCATCTTGACTTGTCATTGGTTTGGCTCTGTACCGCTCTATTGTAATGCATACAGTCAGTAGGCGCTAATTTCTGCCAGCAAGCTGCAAAAGATAAATATAACTGTGAACTTCCATTAGCAGCGAGCAGGGATATGTTGGACGTTCGCAGGCGTTACATTCCACGACCGTTCAGCGGGACTTGCGAGTGATGTCGGCAACCCAAGTGCTGGTACTCAGGTTACGAGAGCCGCGTTGAGTGGGTGATAAAGACGATTATGAGCTAAAGTAATGATCATTCACTAACAGCTACTGTAATTACTGTGAAAGTGACAAATGCACCTGGTGCCAGCTGAAATACAGGACGGGCACAGATGTTTTTAATGGTTAAACTGATAATGACGGTTTTAGAAGAGGGGTGTGAGATCATCTTCAGACAAACCCAAATTAAAACACTGGCGCTTTGAGATTTCTTTAGTATTGTAATTCAAAACTCCTTCTGAGAAATAAAAATGAGTCACTGGTGGACATAACATGAGACTATAAAGCTATTGAATTATGTGGATAATATTGCTCTTTGAGAATTTTACATTCACATTTGGCATCTTGCCGAATCTTGGCAGTTTATGACACTGTTGACAATCTAACTTTCAGTCATTTTTGGACTCATGCCAGATTAGAAAAAACTTTGTGCCCAGTGAGTTATGTGGCGTGCTTGAGAACAGCAGAATCGGGTTCAGTTGAGCAAAGGGTAATTTCCCAATCCCACCCCCTTTCACTTACTGTCCTATTAAACTGTCCTATTTATAATACAAAAATCATTTTAAAAATCCTTAAATTGTCCCACGGGCCAGATCGCAGGCAGCCCTGCACTTAAAGAGACACTTATGTTTCTTTTTTAAGAGAAAAGTCAGGAGACATAAGCAAAAGTACATTTGCTGCGGCCTCGCATTTTGTTTGCAGAGGCCCAATGCTGCCCCCCGTTAAATGCCACCTTGGGTGGCTGCCTAAATTCGCCACTGAGTTTGTTCCTGGCAAAAAAACAGCTCTCATATTCACTCTAATGGAAATCTTTAAATAACATTTTATACCAGAAACGATTCTCTTCTCCCTCCTTCATATCTTTTCTCGCATTTCAAGCAGTTTCTTCATTATCTGGTCAATTATCTAAAAAAGAGAGACACGGCATTTGGAAGCCATTTGGGCAACGCTCTGGGGGAATCACATTCTGGGTTGTTTGCCTTTTTATTGGCAGATGACATTGTGTGTCACCTCTCTTCGTTTCTCCTTCACACACACATACAGAAAAACACACTTCTGCTCATTAGAGGTGAACTCCTGCGAGGACACACACACAAACAGCCATTCAGGTCCAGTTGCCATGTCCTTTTTAGTCCTCCAAATCAGCCTACTTTTGGCCATCATTTATCAGGCAAAAGATGAATTTGGTCCGGAACAAAGATAAATAGATTACAGCTTTATCAGTGTTCAGGTCAGATGTGTTCATGTGTTCTGTAATGGGTTTATATGGGCACTTTCCCAGACAGGTTTTAGATTAATCCAGGACTAGGCCTTAGTTAAATTAGGATATTTAAAGGAAAACACCACCATTTTCAATATTTGACTATGTTCTTACCTCAACTTAGACAAATGAATAAAAACCTATCTTTTTTCAATGCATGTACTTTTAATCTTTGTACAGAGGCTTATGAATGTGTTAGCATTAGCCTAGCCCCATTCATTCCTATGGTTCCAAACAGGGATGAATTTAGAAGCCACTAAACACCTCCATGTTTTCCCTATTTAAAGACTGTTTAATGAGTAGTTATAAGAGTAAGTATGGTGGCACAAAATAAAACTTTTGTTTGGAGCCATAGGAATGAATGGGGCTAGGCTAAATGCTAACATGTTCAAGAAGCTCTGTACAAAGATTAAAAGTGCACGCATTGAAAAAAGATAGGTATGTCCGTGCCTCAAAAACTGTAATGTGATCCGAACCATGAGTTTTGTGATCCGTCACACACCCCTAGTAAAGTTAGTACACAGTGATAGCCATAAATTCATCTAAATGGAGGTTAGAACTGGGGATGCACCGAAATGAAAATTCTTGGCCAAAACCGAAAACCGAAAAAGAGGAAACCACCGAAATAAATCATTATGCCAATTATTAGTACAAATGCATTTATGGCTATCACTGTGTACTAACTTTACTAGGGGTGTGTGACGGATCACAAAACTCACGGTTCGGATCACATTACAGTTTTTGAGGGACGGATCGGATTATTTTTAAGATCAGTGAAAAGGGGGTGGGGAAAATCTAATAACAAATAAAGAAATTGAAAAAAATAACGAAATATAGAAATTTATAAACAAATAAAATAAAGAAATTTATAAAAAAGAACAAAGTTGCACATTAATAAGGGCCAACAGTAGCATTAGGTACAGAAATCGAATTTATAACACTGAGTTATAACACTGTCTTTATTCTATAAATTAAATATATTATTATTTTTAGAGCTACAGAAGTGATTTTCTCTTTGTCTTGGGTTGTTTGATTAACAATAATGACACAGACTTAAGTAGGTTAATTGAGGTTACTGTCTCTTTAAATAAGCAGAGACTGGTTTCTAACTGTAATCTTTACATACACTTAAGACATAAACAAATGTTTTTTATTAGAAAAAGAATACTTTGGAGATAATTTTGTTTATATGTGCCCTGTCAATAACAGAAAGATTTTACGTTCGCTTGTTTGCGTCTCACTCGTGTATGCACTATTGAGGGCACTTAAACGCGTGAGCACACAGAGACCGAGGGCAAATCCCAAACAGCGCAGCATGCAAACGTTACGTTGTTTTTCATTGCTTTATTCGGCCAATTTATGTTAATGGACTACAGTATGAGACACATTTGCGCGACTCTCTGAAGTTTACACACCAAGAGTTCTGATCTTTGAAGGGCGTACTCACTGTGATGATCACGTCTGGACCGGACACATTCAACCGCATGTGCCTTTGTGCGTACAGACAACTGTTCTCTTTAACACCTTTTTGCGGTTAAATACATCCACACCGCATACATGTTGCTTCAGACAAGCATGTGCAGGTCGCGGTTTCTGTTTGCGTCATCACAACCTTTCGGCCGTATTGTTTCGGTGATAAAAGTATTTCGGCCGAAAATCGAAAATGTTTTTTTGGGCCATTTTCGGACGAAAATTTTCGGGGCCGAATATTCGGTGCATCCCTAGTTAGAACATATTAAAATATTGAAAAACGGTGGTGTTTTTCTTTAAGAAGTTTTTATAAACAAACCTTACAAAATAACTCGGTTTGAATAAAAATGTCTGCCAAATGCATACATGTAAATAGTTCTTGAGTTTTTCTGGTTGTTGGTGGTTGCTAGGTGGTTTTGGGATAGTTGTGAATTATATGGTACTAGAAATTCTCTATTGTCGTTATTGTTTAATTGAGTCGGATCAAAAATAATGACCTTGATAAGCCGAGTGATACTGTATAATGTATTATTCATGTCCCACGCTACATTATTAGAATTTTGAAAAATTGTTTTGTTAATGTTTACCTTACCAAGTACCTCTAACTAGCTCAGTATTAAAACAATAAAAGTCAGTGTTGAGTCCCCACCACAATAGAAAACAAATGTGTGTGTGTGTTTGTAAAAAGTGGGGTTGTTCAGAAGCAAAGGCAGTAATCAGTGTCAAATAAAGTGGGCCACATTTCCTCACAGGCCACAAATCATTGTGTGTGTTTTATGGGTGTACACAATTGGAGTGTGTGTTTGGAGACAGAATAAGCACAGGTCACGCTGTTCTCCGATTGATCACCCATTACTTGTAAAGATTAGAGAGATAGGAGGAAGCAGTTATAAATCAGACGGTGTATTTGTGTGCTGGGGAATGGGGCAAAGCTGGAGGAAGATGGAATCGGAAAAGTCATCATTAGAATAATCCATCAGAACCTCTAGACGGTCCCCACAGAGCAGTTTGAGAGGGAGAGAGAGCCGGGCGAGAGAGAGAGACTGAGAATGAGCAAGGGACGGTCAGAGAGAAAGGCAAAATAAAAACATGGATGGAAAGAAAAGGAGAAGCAGAGGAAGAAACAGAAGAAGAGTATGAAAGAGAGCGAGAGAGACAGGCAGTGATAGGGATATAGACAGAGATAGGCAGAGAGAGAGATAAGCAGTGATAGGAATGAGCAGAGAGACAGAGACAGGCAGTGACAGGGATGAGGCAGAGATAGACAGGCAGCAATAGGAATGAGCAGTGAGAGAGATAGGCAGCTATAGGAATGAGCAGAGAGAGAGAGAGAGAGAGAGAGAGAGAGACAGGCAAAGATAGGAATGAGGCAGAGAGAGACAGACAGCAATAGGGATGAGTAGAGAGAGAGAGAGAGAGACAGGCAGTGATAGAGTGAGCAGAGAGAGACAGACAGGCAGCGATAGAGTGAGCAGAGAGAGACAGGGAGCGATAGGAGTGAGGCAGAGATAGACAGGCAGTGATAGGAATGAGCAGAGAGAGAGAGAGACAGGCAGCGATAGGGTGAGCAGAGAGAGACAGACAGGCAGCGATAGGGTGAGCAGAGAGAGACAGACAGGCAGCGATAGGGTAAGCAGAGAGAGACAGACAGGCAGCGATAGGGTGAGCAGAGAGAGACAAACAGACAGGCAGTGATAGGGTGAGCAGAGAGAGACAGACAGGCAGCGATAGGGTGAGCAGAGAGAGACAGACAGGCAGCGATAGGGTGAGCAGAGAGAGACAGACATCTGGTTTGATAATGAATGTAAAAGTAAAAGACAACGTCTCCGACAACTCTCCAATCAAAAACACAGAGATCCACACAAACCAGAAATCAGACAAAACTATTGCGAAGCACTCAGGGATTACAAAAATACAATTCACTACAAAAAACAACAACACCTCAATTATACTCTCAAAGAAATCCAAGACTCAATTCATAATAATCAATTCTGGGAAAAATGGAATAGTCTAAACAAAAAACAAAAGCAGGACATACCCATACAAAATGGAGAATTATGGAAAGACTATTTTAAAAACCTATTCAGGGAAATCCCCTCAGATAGTCTTACACCTGATCAAAAAAACATACAAACTAAACTAAAACAATTGGAATCCATCATTAAAAACAACCAAAACCCTTTAGATTACCCGATTAGCTTAGAAGAACTAAAAGAAGCACTAAAGAAATTAAAACCCAGAAAGGCATGCGGTTTAGACAACATCAGAACAGAAATGTTGAAACACAGTCCTGCAGCAATGCAAGAGGCACTTTTAAAAATGTTTAATTTAATCCTACAAACTGGACACTTTCCTGAAACCTGGAGTACAGGTTTAATACACCCGCTATATAAGAGCGGAGACAAATTTGACCCCAATAACTACAGAGGCATTTGTGTAAATAGTAATCTAGGGAAGACTTTCTGCTGTATCTTAAATGCTCGGATTCAGGCCTTCCTTACCAAACACAACGTTTTAAGTAAAAGTCAGATTGGATTTTTACCAAACCACCGCACCACTGACCACATTTACACACTACAGACGCTAGTCAATCAACACGTTCATTATAAAAACAAAGGCAAAGTTTTTGCATGTTTCGTTGACTTTAAAAGCATTCGACTCGATATGGCACGACGGCTTATACTATAAAATTCTACAATCAGGCATAGGAGGAAAAGTATATGACATCATTAAATCCATGTACTCAGAAAACAAGTGCGGAGTTAAAATCGGTGACAAAAGAACAGAATTTTTCAGTCAAGGGCGTGGGGTGAGACAGGGCTGTAACTTGAGTCCAACTCTGTTTAACTTATATATTAATGAGTTAGCAGTGTTACTGGAACAATCCAGCACACCCGGACTCATCCTAAACAACTCAGAGATTAAAGCTTTTCTGTATGCAGATGATCTGGTGCTATTGTCAGACACTGCACAAGGTTTACAGCAACACCTGGACCTGCTGGAAAAATACTGTCAAAACTGGGCCCTAACGGTCAATCTGAAAAAAACTAAAATTATGATTTTCCAGAAAAAAGCAAGATTACAGGATAACAGATACACATTTACTCTAGGAAACACTTCACTAGAACACACCTTACACTACGACTATCTCGGGTTAAAAATCAGCGCATCAGGCGGTTTTGGTCTCGCGATAAATGCACTTAAAGAGAAAGCTAGACGAGCATTTTATGCCATCAAAGGCAAATTTAAACAAACAGACATTCCTGCTACAGTTTGGTGTAAAATATTTGATAGTGTAATAATGCCCATAGCTCTGTATGGTTGTGAGGTTTGGGGTCCACAATGCCTAACAGATTACTCCAAATGAGACAAACATCCAATGAAATCCCTGCATGCTGAATTCTGTAGAAATATTTTAAGAGTTCAGAGAAAAACACCTACTAATGCATGCAGGGCTGAACTAGGCAGATATCCCCTAATAATACACATCCAAAAACGCTCCCTTAAATTCTGGTCACACTTAAACTCAAGTCCCCCAAACACACTTCAGTATGAAACCCTTAAAACCCAAGAGAAGAGACCTAAAACCAGTCCCATCTGTCAACTGGCTCTAAGACTCCAGACCAGCACTAATGAACGCAAACAAACCACAATAAACCAAATCAATAAAGAAAGTCAAACTTTATATTTGGATCATTGGGATAATGAAAGTAAAAACCAAAGTAAACTAGAATGTTATCGCGCACTAAACAGAAGATACAATTTGTCAGAATATCTCTCCACAGTTAGAGATGTAAAGCAGAGACGAATCCTCACTAAATACAGACTCAGTGATCACAGTCTGGCAATAGAGAAAGGCCGACATAGACAAACATGGCTCCCAAACGAAGAGCGAATCTGTGTCCATTGTGACAGTGATGAGATCGAGACAGAGACACACTTTCTCCTTTACTGTGGTAAATATAAAGAGCTTAGAGAAAAACACTTTGACAAAATCTCAAAGCTCATACCAGAGTTTCATAGCTCTTCAGATTCAGATCAAATGAAGATGTTACTGGGGGAAGACAGACACCCATCAGCTGCTGCTAAATTCATTTATCAGTTACACACCATCAGAAATAATCTACAGCCCTGATCTTGTACAGTACTTTTATTTTAACTCTCATGTGCCTCCGTAAATGTACATTTGTATACTTCAAATATTTCTATTTCAAAGACTGTACTGTAAATATCCTCTGATTCTATTTTATTTATTTTATTTGCAGTAGTACTTCATCCATCACCCAGCACCTTAGCTTAATTGCACCTTAATATTTGCTACTATTGTGTTATTGTATGTTTCTTGTTTTGTGTATAATGCTTTGGCAATATTGTAAGTGACACAATCATGCCAATAAAGTTCTTTAAATTGAAAATTGAAATTGACAGACAAGCAGCCATAGGGTGAGCAGAGAGAGAAAGACAGGCAGCGATAGGGTGAGCAGAGAGAGACAGACAGGCAGCGATAGGGTGAGCAGAGAGAGACAGACAGACAGGCAGTGATAGGGTGAGCAGAGAGAGACAGACAAGCAGCCATAGGGTGAGCAGAGAGAGACAGACAAGCAGCCATAGGGTGAGCAGAGAGAGACAGACAGGCAGTAATAGGAATGAGCAGAGAGAGAGAGACAGGCAGCAATAGGGTGAGCAGAGAGAGACAGACAGGCAGCGATAAGGTGAGCAGAGAGAGACAGGCAGGCAGTTATAGGGTAAGCAGAGAGAGACAGACAGGCAGTGATAGGGTGAGCAGAGAGAGACAGACAGGCAGCAATGGGTGAGCAGAGAGAGACAGACAGGCAGCGATAGGGTGAGCAGAGAGAGACAGACAGGCAGTGATAGGGTAAGCAGAGAGAGACAGACAGGCAGTGATAGGGTGAGCAGAGAGAGACAGACAGGCAGCGATAGGGTGAGCAGAGAGAGACAGACAGGCAGTGATAGGGTAAGCAGAGAGAGACAGACAGGCAGTGATAGGGTGAGCAGAGAGAGACAGACAGGCAGTGATAGGGTGAGCAGAGAGAGACAGACAGGCAGCGATAGGGTGAGCAGAGAGAGACAGACAGTCAGGGAAAGGATGAGCAGAGAAAGACAGACAGGCAGCGATAGGGTGAGCAGAGAGAGACAGACAGGCAGCGATAGGGTGAGCAGAGAGAGACAGACAGGCAGCGATAGGGTGAGCAGAGAGAGACAGACAAGCAGCCATAGGGTGAGCAGAGAGAGACAGACAGGCAGCGATAGGGTGAGCAGAGAGAGACAGACAGGCAGGGAAAGGATGAGCAGCGAAAGACAGACAGGCAGCAATAGGGTGAGCAGAGAGAGACAGACAAGCAGTGATAGGGTGAGCAGAGAGAGACAGACAGCGATAGGGTTAGCAGAGAGAGACAGACAGGCAGTGATAGGGTGAGCAGAGAGAGACAGACAGGCAGCGATAGGGTGAGCAGAGAGAGACAGACAGGCAGCGAAAGGATGAGCAGAGAAAGACAGACAGGCAGCAATAGGGTGAGCAGAGAGAGACAGACAGACAGCGATAGGGTGAGCAGAGACAGACAGACAGGCAGCGATAGGGTGAGCAGAGAGAGACAGACAAGCAGCCATAGGAGTCAGAGAGAGACAGGCAGCAATAGGAGTGAGGCAGAGATAGACATGCAGCGATAGGAATAAGCAGAGAGAGAGAGACAGGCAGTGATAGGAATGAGCAGAGAGAGAGAGACAGGCAGCGATAGGAATGAGCAGAGAGAGAGAGACAGGCAGTGATAGGAGTGAGACAGAGATAGACATGCAGCGATAGGAATGAGCAGAGAGAGAGAGACAGGCAGCGATAGGGTGAGCAGAGAGAGACAGACAGGCAGCGATAGGAGTGAATCAGAGATAGACAGGCAGCGATAGGAGTGAGGCAGAGATAGACAGGCAGCGATAGGGTGAGCAGAGAGAGACAGACAGGCAGCGATAGGATGAGCATAGAGAGACAGACAGACAGGCAGTGATAGGGTGAGCAGAGAGAGACAGACAGGCAGTGATAGGGTGAGCAGAGAGAGACAGACAGGCAGTGATAGGGTAAGCAGAGAGAGACAGACAGGCAGCGATAGGGCGAGCAGAGAGAGACAGACAGACAGGGTGTGATAGGGTGAGCAAAGAGAGAGACAGACAGCCAGCGATAGGGTTAGCAGAGAGAGACAGACAGGCAGCGATAGGGTGAGCAGAGAGAGACAGACAGGCAGCGATAGGATGAGCATAGAGAGACAGACAGACAGGCAGTGATAGGGTGAGCAGAGAGAGACAGACAGGCAGTGATAGGGTGAGCAGAGAGAGACAGACAGGCAGCGATAGGGTAAGCAGAGAGAGACAGACAGGCAGCGATAGGGCGAGCAGAGAGAGACAGACAGACAGGCTGTGATAGGGTGAGCAAAGAGAGAGACAGACAGCCAGCGATAGGGTTAGCAGAGAGAGACAGACAGGCAGCGATAGGGTGAGCAGAGAGAGACAGACAGGCAGCGATAGGGTGAGCAGAGAGAGACAGACAGGCAGCAATAGAGTGAGCAGAGAGAGACAGACAGGCAGCGATAGGGTGAGCAGAGAGAGACAGACAGGCAGCGATAGGAGTGAATCAGAGATAGACATGCAGCGATAGGAGTGAGGCAGAGATAGACAGGCAGTGAAAGGAATGAGAAGAGAGAAAGACATGCAGTGAACAGAATGAACAGAGGGAGAGAGAGACAGGCAACGATAGGAATATGCTGAGAGAGAGAGAGAGAGAGAGAGACAGACATGATAGGGTGAGCAAAGAGAATGGTGCAGCGATAGGAGTGAGTCAGAGATAGACAGGCAGCGATAGGAATGAACAGAGAGAGAGAGAGAGAGAGAGGCAGTAAAAGGAATGAGCAGAGGGAGAGAGAGACAGGCAGCAATAGGGATGAGCAGAGAGAGAGATAGAGAGGCAGTGATAGGAGAGAGCAGAGAGAGAGAGACAGGCAGCGATAGGGTAAGCAGAGAGAGACAGACAGGCAGCGATAGGGTGAGCAGAGAGAGACAGACAGGCAGCGATAGGGTGAGCAGAGAGAGACAGACAGGCAGCAATAGAGTGAGCAGAGAGAGACAGACAGGCAGCGATAGGAGTGAATCAGAGATAGACATGCAGCGATAGGAATGAGCTGAGAGAGAGAGAGAGAGAGGCAGCTTTTTGCTAATTATTGTAGAACATGATTGCAACATGAGAAAAAGGTTTAATCATGACAATTAAAAAGCAGATTGAAGATGAAAAATAAGGTGCTGAATACACAGCTGAAGTGTCACAGGATCAGAACACTGCGAACCTGTTATTAATTTCCTTATTAAACACAGCCTCATGAATATGAATGAGCTCACCCTCATCTACATACCTCAGACTGTTTATGTTACCTGTGACCTGACAGGGGACACAAAAGTTTGGAAAAGAGAGGAAGAGCTGAATGCTTAAAGGTTGAAGTCGAGTGTAAAAGCAAGCTGTATTGCTATCGTGTCCTTTTCCGAAAGTTCTCATTCACTGTAATAGCATAAAAAGTGCAGAATATCTCTTTTTGAGTTTTGAGTAAATGATGACAGATTTTTCTTTACTGGGCGAATTAATCCATTAAGGGTGAAGGTGTTTTTGCTGAAAAACGAGACAAAAAAAGTCTGATTAAATAAAGGATATTCTGCAGTGGAGGGGGAGAGAAGCGGTTCAGAATTAAGGGAACAACACATTAAGGCGTCGCTTTCCCGTGGCCATCTCAAACTAAGATTTATATTTGTTCTGGGCGGGGAATAATTGGTGGAGTGATCGATGGGAGGGGTTTGAATGAGGGCACAGGGCTATAAGCTGCTCCTCTCCATCATAACAAATTGATGAATGTCAGATTTTCCCAAAGCTGCCGTCGAGCCCAGGGGCGGATGGTGAGAAAGACTGAGAGCGAGCAAAGAACCGCAATACGTTCTAGTCATAGCGGTTGTGTCCTTGAACTTCGGAAAGCAAGAGAGAGAGAGAAAAAGTGGGGTTATCTGGGGCTGTTTTCTTTTCACCTCAAATGAAACCACTAGAACTCCATTATTTATATTTTGAGAGGTACAGATGCAGCCGTAGGGCAGATTTATAAGTTTTAAAAATTGGAAATAAGATGACAGACGCCTCTCTCCTCCACCCCTCCTTTCCTGTCTAATCTATACATTTTCCTCCTTATAGCTGGATCCCGGCGCTGTGCGCTTGGGCTCGTAAAAGCTCGATTTAAGTCCCAATTGTCTTATTTTACCACTCTCATAAGTCATTTTGGAGTTTAGTTTTTTATCTCTACTGAGTTGAAGGCTTTCTGTCTCACTCCTGAGGCTGGGAATGTTCTAGAATTAGCCTTTGGTTTACGTAAGCTTTCCAGAAATGTCCCTTATAAGTCAAAGAGACCAACTGCTGGAAATGCACTCACCTTGACTTATACTGCAACCCCACAACTTTTTTCTATTACTATTTGATGCTCAGATATTAAAAAAGCTACAGATTTAATTAACAAGAGTTTGTATTTGATAGTGTTGAAAAACACAGTGTTTTTGCTAATCTCATGTTAATCTTAAGTACCTTCAGACCGTTTCATTGGACGCATGTGCGGTGACGCGACACGCGTCTGGTCCGAACTTTACTTCCGGTTTCAGTTTTTTTAATGGTCTGACTGAGTTGCTAAACTGATCTCTTGAACAAATACCTTGTTGAAAATAACAAATGTTTTTAGGGATGCACCGAAATGAAAATTCTTGGCTGAAACCGAAAACCGAAAAAGCAAACCAAGGCCGAAACACCGAAAGAAATTATTACGCCAATTATTAGTACAATTGCATTTATGGCTATCACTGTGTACTAAATGGGGTGTGTGACGGATCAAAAAACACAATCACAGTTCGTATCACATTATAGTTTTTGAGGCACAGATCAGATTATTTTTCCGATCAGCAAAAAGCGGGTGGGAAAAATCTAATAAACAATAAAGAAATTGCAAACATTTATAAAAAAGAACAAAGTTGTACGTTAATAAGTTCTGAAATTAGCATTAGGTACAGAAATCAAATTAAATGAATCATACCACAATAAATTAAATTTCGTTTTTCATTGCTTTATTCGCCAAATGTATGTTAATGGATTACAGTATGAGACACATTTGCGCGACTCTCTCTAAAGTTTACACATCAAGACATGCTTAATCTTTGCAGACGCGTGCAACAGCTCGACCGTGAGTGAAATCTGCTTGAGCACGAAGAGGAGGGGTGGGTGACGACTGATCACCGTGATGGGAGGGACAGATGGGAGGGACGCGGTTGACATTCATTTTCGGTTGACATGCATTTTCGGCTGGATTTTTTATTTTGGCCCGAAACCGATAATGCCATTTTCGGCCGAAAGTTCCGGCGACCGAAATTTCGGTGCACCCCTAAATGTTTTGGTTTCATAGGTAATCTACATGTTGTTTTGTTTTGCTTGTTATTTAAATAAACTACGTTTTAAGTGCTTTGTTGTTATTTATTCTTAGCGGAGTTTACTGGAAGTTACGTGTTGACCACGAAACCCGCTTGTTTATGTTGTTACTGCAAAAACCGTCTATAGAGTAGTATTGCATCCTTCATATATCTTATATAGTCTTTTGTATTATCATATTTATAAAAGATAGATCAGCTTACGATAATGTTCGTGTTGTTTACATTATATACACTTAAGCGGCAACTGCCAACAAAGCACAGACATTTGATGCGGTTTTACTTACCGCCTGCAACTCATGACCTGGTTATTTAATCACTGGGACCAACAAAATTTCAACGATTTCAGCATTAAACAAACACACATGTACAACCAAACAAACTACATCCATTGTTCCCATAATGCTGGAAGCTAAACAAGATAAAATTTCCCTCACAAACAACAACACACTTCTTTGGTGATGTTGATTTCTTGTCAGCTCTTGTGTGTTTGTGGTGTGCCCATATAAGGACTTCCACTGTACTTCCTGCACTGCTTACGCAACAGATTCAGAAGTCGAAACAACTTTTCAGCACAGAAATACTCTGTCATACGTCCAAATAGCTCTTTGAACCTTTGCCCATGTTTAGCATGACGAATCCAACTCTTAAACTGTTTTAATAAGCCAACATGCATGAGATACAATTACACCCCCAAAAGACAAATATGAGTATTTGTAATTTAAGCGTTCAGCAAACAGTAATGAGACAAAGTACAATCCACATGCTTGAGACTTATGCTGCGTCCCAAATGGCACCTTTCATGTAGACTTGTAGTCTTGTGGACTTACAATGGCCTTCGCGTGTGTGTGTCTGTTAAGTCCACAAGACAAAATGTCTTGTAAATTGTCCCATTTGTCATTTTAGGTTTGAAGAGGGTGCTCATGGGTGCCAATTTTTGGTCATATGCAGCCTAGATGCACTTTTCCTGAGCCTGCACAAGTTTTGCAGCAGATTTCTTTCCAACAGTCAAAGTGGCGCTAACAGTACATCACGAAAGTGTGGACTTGTAGGAAGACCAGAGTGTTTAGGGTGCCATTTAGTCTCAGCCTCAGACGTCACGCCCACGGAGCGTTGACTGAACGTCTGATGCATATGGAACACTTTTCTGGAAACACTTTGAAAGCTTTCATGTTTACATCGGTGACAATATGCTTTATCAAGATCGAATAAATGCTGCATGCTTAAAAGTATGCAAGGCATTTTAACGTGTTTTCCATTGTTGTTATAAACTTTAGAGACGGTCATGAATGATGAATGAGGTGTCTGTTATTGTAGTGACATCTCCAAGCCCCCAGTCAAATGGACTCTTGGGCGGTCCTTGGCCATTCCAAACAGCCATGCTTCCCAGACCTTCAGTAGGAAGGTGGCATTTGGGACAGGGCCTTAAAGTCCCCGTAAACACGAGAAAGTCGCAATCAACTTTACTTCCGTAATGTAGCGTATTTCTGAGTGAAACAAAATGTCACACATGACTTGTGTTGTCCACTGTGAATTAATTGCATATAGAAAAGTAGGAATTTAATTTATAAATGGAACTCACAGCAGACTGACAGCTCGAGGGGGGCGGGGTTAACAGAAGGCGTTAAAACATTTTCAGATTTAAGATTTATTAGGGCACATCAATAAAAAAACACACGCATATTTTTTTATACAACAGTTCTTTCTGGTTCACGAATCTGATTGGCTAAGAGCTATGCGATATTGTGCTGATAACGGCACTGTAACCGCTTCACCTTTCGTATCATTCCGCCACCTAGTGAATGGAGGTCCTAAGCAGGCTCATCTCTGAATGGAAAAACACAGACGCGCTGTTTTGAATCACTCTCCGTGTGTCTCATTATTTTACTAGCTCATTAATCAGTCTGTGAATCCCCAATCGGAAGTTATTATTCCGTCAAAGATCAGCGCTCTTGGATGTTACGTTAAAGTTAATGGGAGTAATGTCTTGTCACATTGTGTGGACACTTGGAAAGAGGAATGTAAACACTCGGTTTTTTCTGGAGCTATTATCTCTTATCAGAACGCGAAAACACCGTGGAACTGCAGGTAAGCACCGCAGCTTTTAAATGTGGACATTGATCATTTACTTTACCGTGACGTGACTATTAAAACATGTTATGAGATATCGCCACTGGTATATTTATAAGCAGCATGTAAAAACATCTCTCTGACACTTATAAAAAAACGTTTTATATAGTACTGACAAGAACAAAGTTTAATAATAATAATCGAGTGCTCGTATCGCGTTAAGAATAAATGACAAAGCAATAGTAACGTTATACAAGTATAGTTTTATTCACTTTTACCTCGCGCCAAAACAATAACAACACAAAAGACACTAAATATGAATAAAAAACAAGTAATAGTTTGATCATGACACCAAATACTGCTGATTTTATCTCATTTTGACGATCATAAACAAACAAGGCCAACATGAGAGCCAGGGAATCCCTGTCAGAGATGTAGCCCAAAGAGGGCGGTGGTCAGCGGGGCGAGTGAACACTGACGTCCGCTCATGCTTTGGTTCTCATTCGTACCGAATCTCACTAAGCAAACGTTCAAACAGGCGCTATCTTTACTAATCGACTGCAGATTTAAATATAATACATATACATTCTCGACTGAACTAATCTTAAAACTACACTTTGTGACCAAGAAACGGTAATATAAAGTAACGGCTTTTCCGTCCATTGAGTTGTTATGAGCTTCAAAGCAGCCGAAAGTGTTACCTGTCATTCTGGCCGCCCTCAAATCCGTGGCGGAAGAAGTAGTTCTCAAACAAAGAGGCTTTTAAAATAACTCCGTTGTTGTTTTCTAGTTTTCGTTTTTCAAACGTGTGCCGTCGAACTGTTGTATAAAAGCAATATCGCTCTCGGAGTCGTGTGATATAGCTCGACGGCCTCGTGCCTTTGGCCTAATCACAGCCGTGATGATATAGAGCTATATCACACTCCTACTCGAGCGATATTGCTTAAATAATGAACACTAGTTTAGAGAAAATTGTTGCATTCTCAGTTTTCTATTTGTTCCTTCAGGTGTGTGGAGCCAAAAAAAAAATGTGTAGAACAAAACAGAGAAAATGGCTGACCGCACACTAGTGTTGTAGTCAAAACCACCTAAACCGAAACTAAGTCATGACCAAGACCAAGATAGGCTGACATCGAGACAAGACCAAGACTTTAAAGGGTCGAGACCAAGTCAAGACCAAGACCAGTGCAAGTCACTGCATTAAAACACTTATGATAAAATGTGGAATATGCATATGATTAGGCACTTCTTGTCTGTGTGTGCGTGCGTGCGTGCGTGCGTGTGTGTGTGTGTGCGCCATCAGAGAAGTTGATAAAATAATCAAAGGCATTGCAGATATGTGGGAATTTATCTTTGTCTATAAGCAAATAAAAGTGAACAAACACTAAAGAGCTGAAATCAACTTAACCATTTAATCTGAACTGTCTTTCCATGGCGTGCCATCCACTTAACACAATGCAGGTGTTTTTAGTAATAAAATTAGAAAAATTGTCATTGGGAGAAGCTTAAACAATGCCAAACCTGAATAAACTGCATAAAATTAATGATAAAAAATAAATTTGTGATGTGCCATCAGTTGTGGTCTTGGCTGGTCTTGAAATAAAATTCCGAGTCCTCTTTGTCTGAGACCGAGACGAGACCGAGTAAAAATGCGGTCGATTCCAAGACGAGACCAAGACCTTTAAAAAGACCGGTCTTGAGAACTACAACACTACCGCACACTGAATCAAAAAAGACTGAAAAAGTCTAGAAAGTACAAAAAGTACAAAATTTATTGATGCATAGTGCAAAAAAATGCAAAGTGTAAGTAAAAACAGAGTTACATGAGCAAAATGCTATGTACAAATAAATGTTGTACTTTTTGTACTTTCTAGACTTTTTAGTCTTTTTTGATTCAGTGTGCGGTCAGCCATTTTCTAATGCAATATTCTATTAAAAAAATAAGAATTGTACGTTTTTGATTTCATGGGGACTTTAAAGCCTCAATGAGTTCTTTCACACGCAGAGACATGCGCACTTGAAAAAAACTGTGAGAAAGCAGGTTAAAGGACAAGTTCGGCATTTTACACTTAAAGCCCTGTTTTCAGATTGTTTATGATGAAATAGAACGGTTTTGACTGAAATTTGGACATATGATGCTGGCCCGAGAATTTTCGGGTGTTTCTTGTATCACCTCCCACCTCTATAATGACTTTATAGGTGCACATGAACAATCCTTCCTAAAATGCATTAAACTTTCATTTACAAAGACGTGAAACTCACCGAGCGGCCAGGGGTGCCCACCGATATGCCCACACAAAAATCGCTGCAAAAGATGCATTCCAACAGGTTTTATCGTATTTTTTTCCAACTCCATTGACTTGTATTAGATTTTCTGTGAGGTACGGTAGGCTATTACTCTGCTGGGAACGTTGTTTGTATTCTTGCAATTGGCAAAGGCGGATTAAAGCCCCCAACTGGGCTGGAGTGTCTATTATTCAAGCTCTCAACAGAAGAATATACAGGTGTGAGGCGTTTGGAAAAATACATCCACAAGTTTACAACAAATGCTAAAACACCTGTTAGAAAGCAAAAAGCGATTTTTGTGTGAGCATATCAGTACACACCTGACCGCTCGGTGAGTTTTACGTCTTTGTGGGCGAAGGTTTGATGCGTTTTGGGAAGGATTGTTCCAGTGCACCTATGGACCCATTGTGGAGGTGGGAGGTGAACAACAAACACCCAAAAATTCTCGGGGCAGCCGCATATGTCGAAATTTCAGTCAAAACCGTTCTATTTCATCATAAACAATCTGGAAACAGGGCTTTAAGTGTAAAATACCGAAATTTGTCCTTTAAGGTGTTTACATGCGACACGAAATAAAAAAAACTACCGTTTATGGGCTTTCCCCGATAAAAGAAAACGTTTACGTTTACATGACCTCACACATTATGAGTTTATTAAGCCATATTGGCATTTGATTCAACCTAATTTCGCAAGTGGTTGAAACAACTTTAAAAATACTATTTCTTATTGATTAATTGCTAATCTGAGTATCACATTAACTGGAAAATTATTTTTTAGTTTTTCCAAAATGACATTTGCTTGGGTGGCATTTGACACCCTGCAACTCACTTGTCCAATTTTGGCCTTTGGCACTTAATTATGGGTGAGTTTTTCACAACAATCATGTTAAATGTCAATCACAAATTCAAGTGTTCTTCATTCATTTCCGCTTTCAACTATGAGCCATATGAGGCAGAGGCATAGAGCATGCAAACAACTGTAGCCGCTGTGGGAGAGCAAAGATTCGGTAAGGAAATAAAAAGAAAGGGGCAGGCGGTCTGAAGCCTTTAACTAATGACTATACAGAGCTGTGACGTCAAAGGCAGCATTCAGGGATTTAACACAGTCCATTTTACACATTTAAGAGCACTTCATAAAAAATTGGTAGATGGAAATGCATACTGTACTATAATGAAATATTAGCTAACTTGTTGCCTGCAAAAAAATCCATTTTGACACAATTCTCAGTTATCGTACTTTAAATGTTTGGCGGTGGAAAAAATCCTTTTTGCCAGCAGAATAATATAGTTACGATATCTTTACCTGCAGGGTCTATCTGGACAATGCAAACCATTCATGACCCCTAGAGAAAATCATAAACCGGCCCATCCCGGTTCAGAGCTTGTGATTTCAGTCAGTTTTTGGCATTTGTGTACCATCTAAATGTCAAATATAAACCGGACAGCCAGTTGATGTTGAATAAATCCATCAAGATTTTTCATTCGCAGGGTGTGTAATTTTGCGGCACCCATTGTTTAATGTTTGTCTAAAAATGGAGCCGTCCACCAATGCGGAGGAGCAGTCTGGATAGCTGTCTCTACGGATGCTTTGTTGTGCCTGACCATCTGTTTTCTGTTTTGTAGATGCTGGCTCTGGATCAGGGGATGATGGTGAGTATTTTCATCTTGTCTCTAATTAATACAGAGCATTACAATGATCTCATGGCTCTTGCTTTGTCTGCTCACCAGCACACACACACACACACACACACACACGCTCGTACTGTGTTTAGATGACTGCGGCTGCCGTCCGCCTCTCCTGATAGATGTGAATATGCCAGCGGTACTTATGAAATGAATCCAGGATGAAGAATTTCACTCTGGAGCTTGTCTAATTAAAAAGAGATACAGGATGGGCTGATGGGGCGAGAGGAAAAAGAGAGGGCATAGAAACAAATGGAGTGAGGGATGAGTTATCTACTGTGAAAGATAATCAGCTGGGAATGGATGAGAAGCAAGGAATGGTTTGGGACAGAGAGAGGGAAAGAAAGTGAGAGGACATAGTGAAATTGAATTGAATGCTAGCTTACTACTTAATAAATATTATGCAGTATGTACATTGGGGTATGGGATGCCCGCAGTCTCCGTGGACCATAGGATGCTGTGACATAATAATATTATCTTCGGCCTTTTAGAAAGATTAAACTGCACATAGAAGTGAAATTTGAGATTGTATTCACTCCAAATATATTGTGTATTTAGACTTTAAAAGCCACACTGAGGTGTTTTTAAATGCATTTGCACATTTACATTTATGCATTTGGCAGATGCTTTTATCCAGAGTGACTTACAGTGCATAGTGTAAGGTGTGACCTTCAGATTTGCATTTTCTAGAAAGGTGCACAGAAAAGTGGTACATGTGTGACATGTCTGACATGACCACTTGTGATGCTTTGTAATGCAATTGTTCGAAAAAAAAAAGTATTGTTAAAGCAGAGCTGCTCTTTACAAATTAAAGGTCCTGTATGTAACACTGGGTACGTTTACATGCAAAAGATGGAAGGATTTTGTTGATTAGTTATAAGTATTTGGGCTATTAATAGTCATTGGGGTAATTTTGGGCTAGTTTTGAATGTCCATTGGGCTGGTTTTGTTATGTGAATAACACACTTGCGCAGACGTTTGGTTCAGATTACATTAAATGTAAACGAACACTTGAATCAGACTGCAATGTTTGGGGTACATGTAAACTGTATTGTCATAACCTGCAATCGGATTAAATTCAGTCAGATTTTGTGCCATTGACTCGTAGCGGCTAAACTTGGTATCTTAGTCTAAAGTCAATATATTGGAGACGGTTTATTCTTATCCCCCCAGACATACAGGTGCGTAAGTGACGATGGAGCGCAAGTTTATCTGCTAAATTTTACGTTCTGCAATGTTTTTGTCGATTGCAAATTACAACCCCACCTCGTATGGATGTTTATACCTCAATCTGCAGCTCTTTTCAGAGGTTGGGTCCACCGGAGGTCGCATTTTATGGTCCATTGCGGTCTCATTTAAGCAACCGTGATAACTGGCAACCGAGCTGTCGAAATACACTATTGGGTAAATTGGCAGTGGCAGGATCACAAAGACCAAAACAAAAACAAACGTTTCGCCTCGGAGTATATACCAGGCTATAGCAAACATAAATGTTTATACATATCTGCGAAGATTTTATAGGGGCGGTTTCCCGGACAGGGATTAGATTAGTAATAGAATAAAATAATGTAAAATCCGTCCAAATGGAATACCACTTGTACTGACATATCTTAAAATGCATCAGTGCTCTTTGTTTTGTAATGCACACGGCTAATGTTTTAAGTAAGCCATCTTTGTTAAAACTAGTTATATTTCCTATTAAACTAAGGCCTAGTCCTGGCTTAAGCTAATCCCTGTCTGGGAAACCACCCAATAGTATGTTGTACAGTCAAAAATCTACATACAGCTCCTTTAAGCTTTGACTGTCTTTGGAATAGCATCCAAGTGTTCTGCATATATAGTGTGCATAGTACACACTACATTCTTCAGTAATAGCAGTATGGTTATAGTTTCCTATTCCAAACATAGCCAGATATAGGTGATGGTTATAGAAATGCAGGAAGCCAACTGCTCAGATGAGGAGATCTGAGGGGCTTAAAGAAAAGTGCAAGAGGAAGGAAATCATCAAAGATCAGAAAGAAGGATGGATAGGTTGCGAGCTAAAAGCAAATAAGTAAACGGATGTAAAATCCACAGCAGACTGATGATACCGAAATGAGAAAGACACAGGACATGGAAACAAATGTATGCACTGTGGGAGAGCGGAGATACAGGGAGTGGGATAGAGGGAGTGACAGAAAATTAAAGTCCTTGGAAGAGAAAGATGAGGGTGCTTAGACACAGATCAGCAAGCTCCTCAAAAAAGTTTAGCTTAAAGAAAGCTATTCCCTATATACTTAAAAAGTAAGTTGTAAGTTGCTTAGGATAAAAGCATCTGCCAAATGCATAAATGTTACAACATCATCTCTATTATAAGAACGATGACAAGGAGGCAACTGTGCCACCACACTGTAAATGTTAAAGGATTATTCCATTTTCTTAAAAGAAAAATCCAGATAACCCACTCACCACCATGTCATCCAAAATGTTGATGTCTTTCTTTGTTCAGTCGAGAAGAAATTATGTTTTTTTGAGGAAAACATTGCAGGATTTTTCTCATTTTAATGGACTTTAATAGAGCCCAACATTTAACACTTAACTCAACACTTAACAGTTTTTTTCAACGGAGTTTCAAAGGACAACAAACGATCCCAAACAAGGCACAAGGGTCCCACCCAGCGAAACGACCGTCACTCTCGACAAGAAAAACAAAAAACATGATATCCAATTTTAAACCACAACTTCTCGTCCAGATCCGGTCGTGATACGCCCGCGTGACCCCACGCAATACGTCACGACATCAAGAGGCCACAGAGGACGAACGCGAAACTCCGCCCCAGTGTTTACAAGTGTGTTGAAAGAGGACCGTTCCTACGTTGTTGTATGTCAACTGATACTAATTAATGTCTTTGTGTCAGTTTATTGTTTACAATGGTCTGCAAATGTGCGTTTTATATATGTAACACGTGACCTCCTTACGTCACTACGCATTTACGTTAGGTCGCGCTGGACCAGACCCAGACGAAAAGCTGTGGTCTAAAAGAGCTTTTTTCTTCTTGTCAAAAATGACAATCGTTTCGCTAGATAATACCCTAATGGCTCGTTTGAGATCGTTTATAGTCCTTTGAAACTCCGTTGAAAAAAACTGTTAAGTGTTGAGTTAAGTGTTAATTGTTGGTGTCTATTAAAGTCCATTAAAATGAGAAAAATCCTGCAATGTTTTCCTCAAAAAAAACATAATTTCTTCTGGACTGAACAAAGAAAGACATCAACATTTTGGATGACATGGTGGTGAGTAAATTATCTGGATTTTTATTTTAAGAAAATTGACTATTCCTTTAAGCTAACACCATGGGCCATTTTAACGATCTAAGCGCATTGTCTAAAGCGCACAGATCATGGTCTAAACGGGCGTGTCCGATTCCACTTTTGCTAATTTAATGATGGAAAAAATGGTTTGGCCTAAAATGGTTGTTCGTATTCTCATAATGAGTAATGGGTGTGTTTTGGGCGTAACATGTAATAAACCAATGAGAGTCTCAGCTCTCATCCCCTTTAAAAGCCTGTCCTCGTTTATGTCCAAGAGACTCAATAATAATCTTTTACATTTTAATCCTTTGATTTTTCATTGTTGGTCAATGGCGTAGTCTATTGAAGTTGCCTCAAACAATGCGCCTGAACACACCTCGTTTTCAGACCAGAACGCCCATGGGCGCAAAATTGGGAGCAAATGCATTTGCTATTTAAACAACGTGCGGCAAAACGTGAAAATGATAATTGCGCCGGGTTGAAACTAGCAAAAGACACTTGCGTAACGCATTGTGCTGCATTGCACCAGGTGTATGATAGAGCCCTGATGTTTTCTTGTTTGTAATGTCGACAGCTTTGTTGATGTTTAATTTTGCATTGGATTGTAAGCAAGAATAACAAGCAGGTTCCATCTTAGCCTAAAGGGCCATTTTCAAAGCAATGCTTTGTCTACCTTAAGGTTAGCAATGCGACACACTGGCCCTGACTCATGTGGTCCACTGCTCTGGCTTGAAGCCTTCTACTTCACAGTATGAGAAAAATCAAGCCCTGCTTTGAAATCCATGCCAACCTGCTAAGAGCGGCTGCTTGACCCATATTTAGCTTCCAGGAGATCTCACGTTTCTCAGATCTCTTCACATTCTGCCTCTGGATGTTTTTCAGATTAATTTGTAGCCAATGCTCTGTGCACTGCAATCAACAACCCATTATCTAACCAAATACCCCAGTCTGGTTGTTACCATTGTCAGTATTTGGTCATCAGCAGTACTCGCATTCAAAAACACCCTTGATTATTTCTACAGCTTATTCTACAAGTGGATTTCTGCAGTGCTTCATATCAGCATTTCAATACTTCACCCAAAAACTTTGATTTGAATTTGTTGCATGTTGACAAAATTTAACATCACAGCTATTCACTAGACACAAAAGAACCAATCAAATGTAAAGTTATCAATGCGCAGCTATAGATGGTTTTAGCAGTAACAACATAAACAAGCGGCTTTCGTGTTCAACACGTAACTTCCGGTAAACTCCGCTAAAAATAAATAACAACAAAGTACTTTAAACTTAGTTTATTTATATAACAAGCAAAATAAACAACACGTAAATAACCAAAACATTTGTTATTGTTGACGAGGTATTTGTTCAAGAGTTCATTT
Organism: Misgurnus anguillicaudatus; assembly: GCF_027580225.2. Lineage (NCBI taxonomy): Eukaryota > Metazoa > Chordata > Actinopteri > Cypriniformes > Cobitidae > Misgurnus > Misgurnus anguillicaudatus. Next base: position 34,387,552 of record NC_073344.2, read on the forward strand.
CAGCAACTAGTCAGAACATTAAAAAAGTGAAACAGGAAGTCCGGACCAGACGCGTAACGCGTCACCGCATGTGCGTCCGATAAAACGGTCTATATTTGAATTTGGCCCTTGTTTTGGTTTTAATACTACTATGTCATTTAAAAAAAAAGTATTGTTTTACTTCTATGTAGAAGATATATAAAATTACTTATATGTGTCCCTGGACCACAAAACCAGTCATAAGTCGCATGGGTATATTTGTAGCAATAGCAAACAAAACAGTGTATCGATCAAATTATTGATTTGTTTATGCCAAAAACTGTTAGGGTATTAAGTTAAAGGTGACATATCATGAAAATCTGTCATTTTTCATGTTTAAGTGCTATAATTGGGTCCTCAGTGCTTCTATCAACTAGGGGTGGCACGGTTCACAAAACCCTCGGTTCGGTTCGTATCACGGTTTTATGGTCACGGTTCTCGGTTCAGTACGGTTCTTGTTGTTCTTTTTTCTTTTAATTTTTAACACTCCAGAAATGTATTATCTTATTAATGTATTAATTATCCATAATTTAGGATACAGTATTAAAAAAGTTATATCACGTAATCATGCACAAACTGAATTTGACTTTAAGCACATTATTGGGACCATCTCTGAGGAAAGCCAGGTGAGATTTTGAAACAGCAAGAGGGAAGACATTGATGATTTCAACATGCTTTACATTTATTTGGCAAAACAGAGAATGTGTATTGCCATCTACATGAACTTTATGTGCATGTTTAGCACACAAAGATAACTTGCATTTATCAAAATGCCAACTTCAGTGTAGCTCTAAGATTTATCACTGAGAGGCTGCTTAAATACTGCAGAGAGAATATGTGGACGAGAGAGAAACATAACGTTTACACCTGTAATATTTAAATCCGTCTCTTTTGTTCACTTTTGACCACTTCTGTCCTGATTACTTTGAGGGGCAGTTTATGAAATAAGATCGCGCAACTTTCACACGCTAGCAAAATAAAACTACGCGGAATTCAGTCGCTTTAGTTTTATCAATGAAAGGCTAAAAATAGCGCTGAATACGAAAAGACGTAAAACATTGTGTTCAGTACCTCAGATTAGATAAATGGTCGGAGAGAAGGCTGTCTCCTGTGGCTGTTCGAACACATTCAACCCATAGACTGCAGTTCTATCTATTGTTTTATTTCTGCTGTTATCATCGTATATAGTGTGCATAGTACACACTACATTCTTCAGTAATAGCAGTATGGTTATAGTTTCCTATTCCAAACCAGTCACCTATTCTTTCGCGCGAAAGGGAAACACGCTATCTGAGGTAACATACAGGGCATGAGACTACATTGCGCATGCCATGAACCGTCGAACGGTGCGACACACACGCGCTCCGAACCGAGACAAGCGAACCGAATTGTTCGGATTTTTTCATGAACCGTGCCACCCCTACTATCAACCTAGAAAATGTGAAAAAATAAGTAATTGGAATTTGGCTCCCCTTGTGATGTCAGCAGGGGATAATAACGCCCCTTAATCTGCACTATCCAACCACAGCACTGCCATTTAGTGCAGAGATCAGCTCATTTGCATTTAAAAGGACAAAACAAAAAATGGCACAATTTTGCTCACACCTACAAAGTGGCAGTTTTAACATGTTGTATTAAATGATCTATATGGTATTTTTAGCTAAAACTTCACATTATTATTATGTACACATGGTGGGTCCCAGAAGGATTTTGGGTATTGCTGTTCTTTAGGAATATAGCTATTAAACATAATTATACATGATTAGAGTAAATAAATCTATAAAAGTAAATAAAACATAAATCTATTCAAACGGCACCAAAGCACAATAATTGCGTTTTTCTATGAAAAATTTTTTTTACTTCGGAAACATAATTGTTGTGATCGATTGCATGTTTTGTGTTCATAGCTGCACTGCAGGTTTAGCTAAGGATTTGATTCATGAATCATGCACATGCCTTCTCATTTATGCAGTAGCTCAGGGATGGGCAACTTCGGTCCTGGAGGGCTGGTGTCCTGCAGAGTTTAGCTCCAACCATAATTAAACACACCAAAAGCAGCCAATTAAGGTCTTACTAGGCATACTAGAAACTTTTAGACAGGTGTGCTGAGGCAAGTTGGAGCTCAAATCTGCAGGACACCAGCCCTCCAGGACCGAAGTTGCCCATCCCTGTAGTAGCTGTTTAAACCAAATATGAACAAAGTCACTTTGCTCAAAAATGTTAAAATACTAGTAAAAATTGTTTAATGCAATATGACTTGAAATAGCTTCTGAAGACAATAAAAAAGGAAGGGATTTTACAAGGATACACAGGGAGGGACTCAGATCTCAATCTTAGAAACATGAAAAATGACTGTATTTTAGAGAAAAACAAGGAATGGTTATTAATGTCGAAATTAGCTCTGGATTCAAGAATTATCAGACAGCAATTAGTGCATATTTTCTATCCCTTTTCTACACCTGGGTCAATTTAAAAACCCCAAAATGTATTTATTTTAAAGTAACTGCACTCCAAATTTTCAGTTAGCACCCTGACCCTTGGGTGCACTTTTTAAGTTTAGATTTAATTAGAAATACTCGCCATGCAATAATTGTTTTTAGTTTTATATCATTAAGTGTCTTTATCTGTCTGATAATTGATTTGTGGTGCAGTCTGGTTTTTCTGCTGGCCAGATCGAACAGTAGAGTCTCTGGCTGCCTGCCATCCAAAAGCCATCACAAATCACTTTTTACAAAGGTTGCCCCTATAATGACATAATTTCTCTACATAGGACTTTCTGATGCCAGAACCCATTGTTCATCCTGTTGTGTTTTTACACACATTTAATAATGTTGGCTTGTTTCAACCCATGGTTGAGTAACAACAATCAAGACTAAAAGCCCACTTGACCGTGAGTAAAGTTTAACACTTGTTAATGTTAACAATGGGTTAACGAGAGATTTGGTTGCCTGCCGAAGTAAATAAAGGAGAAGATAAATGTATGGCGACATTTTCACAGATGGACAGGTTATTGGACAGGGTTGCGTGCCCGTGTTTGTCCAACCAATGTTACTGACCTCATAAATATGCAAATAAGAGCATTAACACAGATTTTATACTGTGTGAAATCCTGAATGCCAAAGACCCAAATATAAAACATTAATTAGTATTTTTAGTTTAATTGATGTGTGTGTGTTAAAGGCACAATATGTAAGATTTTTGCATAAAAATATCCATGTTATTTATTATACTTACGCTCTGCTCCTGTTCATAGGGTTGGTTATCAATAGTGTCAGGTCCAGCTTATCCACAGTTTCTGCTTTAGCTGGCGTAGAAACCATACAGGTTCAACTTCATGTGACCTTACGCAGACGAAGTGAAAACAGTGCTCTTGTAACAATTTCATGTCATACTCCGATCAATCTGCGCAGTGTTGCACGCTGAAATAATAGTTTGCATGTAAAATGCAGAAGTAGTAACGTCTAGCACGCCCTTCTGTTGTTGCTTTTACTGGGCTTACATTGGTCTATTTTTACGTGTACGTAAGGGTCCGCATCAACTTGATCTCACGAATTTTCGTGGCATAGTCAGAATTTTTTGCACATTTTTCCGTGGCATTCTCACGGATCTCTGCATTTTTCACGGACTTTCTTTTCCGTAGCATTCTCACGGATTGGTTACTCAACTGTTTTGTCCTATTTTCTTACCATTGTCGCTTTGGTTTAGGGTTAGATTTACATAAAATGACTTCCCTACCCAAACCCAAGTCTAACCCCAACGCCAGGGGACAATTTTTTAAAGTTTAGAAAATATAAAAGAATACTTTAGAAAAAAATAGTATAAACCAATACTTAAAGTGACATACTAACGCAAACACCAAATCTAACCCTAAACCGAAGCGACAATGGTTTGAAAATAGGAAAAAGCAGTTGAGTAACCAATCCGTGAGAATGCCATGGAAAAATGCAGAGATCTGTGAGAATGCCACGGAAAAATGAGCAAAAAATTCTGTGAAATATCCCACAGAACTTTGTAAGATCATGTTGGTCCGCATACAGTGTGCGTTGCGCAATTTTGAATGTATGCGCACGCTGGATTTTTGCCCGTACAGGAACAATGATTTGTATCTGTGGGTTCACACCAGCCGCGTTTGAGGCGTCACATTCGCGTCTACCGCGTCTAGTTTGCCGCTTGAACATTTTGAGTTTACTCGCTTCATTCACGTGTGAAAGCCGCGTGTGAAATTCTAGTCATCGAGACATTCACGCAAAAATTTTCGTCATGTGAGGGGCTTCTGCGACTCCGCTCGCTTCCTGTGTTATCAAACTACAGCCGTTGTTGTTGTTTAGGGACCTCTAGTGGCAAAAGTAAAATATTATGCCTTTATGTGTATTTAATGGTACTGCTTTGGCAATGTCTCTTTTTACCATGGTAATATGAATCTTGAATGGCCCAGGGTCAACAATTTAAAGTGTAAAAAGCTCATTTGATTTTTCGTGATATGACCCATTTCAGCAAGGATTTCTAACTCTCATTCTCTCTCTCTCTCTCTCTCTCTCTCTCTATCTTTCTCTCTCCAGTTAATGAAGGATCTGCAGAGATCAGTCAGAAGGAGACGTCAACTTGCGATATTTGTCAGTTCGGGGCAGAGTGCGACGAGGATTCGGAGGATGTTTGGTGAGTCACACACACAGTTTATTGATGTTGTGCTCTTGTGAGAGCCACGGGGCTTCTTGTATATGGGGGCGTGTCTAATGGTATGTATCAGATGTAAAGTCCTCTGCAGGCCTGTTTTTCATGAGCTTCCTGGCTCTGATACCAATGGCTGATAAAGTCTTCAGCATTTCGCTGTGATACATGGCAGTACGTCGCTGAGGGCGCCTGCTGTACTGATGGAAATAATCTCTTTTTGATCGTCCTGCTCTGTATCTTTGCATCTCTCCTTCTTTTGGTCTTCTTCATCTTTCTTCCCATCATCTTCCTGTGTTTCTATTTCTCCGGTTCTGCTTCTGTTTCTCAATTTCCTACTTTCCCATTCTCTTGGTTAAAATAAGAAAGTAATTTTATTTATGACATTTTACTTGTGTATTTCATTATGAATAGCAAAACATAGTTGAGAGGCCACATTGTGTAAAACAATAAATAAAGCAATATTATACACTCACCTAAAGGATTATTAGGAACACCATACTAATACTGTGTTTGACCCCCTTTCTCCTTCAGAACTGCGTTAATTCTACGTGGCATTGATTCAACAAGGTGCTGAAAGCATTCTTTAGAAATGTTGGCCCATATTGATAGGATAGCATCTTGCAGTTGATGAAGATTTGTGGAATGTACATCCAGGGCATGAAGCTCCCGTTCCACCACATCCCAAAGATGCTCTATTGGGTTGAGATCTGGTGACTGTGGGGGCCATTTTAGTACAGTGAACTCATCATCATGTTCAAGAAACCAATTTGAAATGATTCGAGCTTTGTGACATAGTGCATTATCCTGCTGGAAGTAGCCATCAGAGGATGGGTCATGGTGATCATAAAGGGATGGACATGGTCAGTAACAATTCTCAGGTAGGCCGTGGCATTTAAACGATGCCCAGTTGGCACTAAGGGGCCTAAGGTGTGCCAAGAAATCATCCCCCACACCATTACACCACCACCACCAGCCTGCACAGTGGTAACAAGGCATGATGGATCCATGTTCTCATTCTGTTTATGCCAAATTCTGACTGTACCATCTGAATGTCTCAACAGAAATCGAGACTCATCAGACCAGGCAACATTTTTCCGGTCTTCAACTGTCCAATTTTGGGGAGCTCATGCAAACTGTAGCCTCTTTTTTTTATTTGTAGTGGAAATGAGTGGTACCCGGTTGGGTCTTCTGCTGTTGTAGCCCATCCGCATCAAGGTTGTGCATGCTGTGGCTTCACAAATGCTTTGCTGCATACCTTAGTTGTAATGAGTGGTTATTTCAGTCAAAGTTGCTCTTCTATCAGCTTAAATCAGTCTGCCCATTCTCCTCTGATCTCTAGCATCAACAAGGCATTTTCGCCCACAGGACTGCCGCATACTGGATGTTTTTCCCTTTTCACACCATTCTTTGTAAACCCTGAAATGGTTGTGCGTGAAAATCCCAGTAACTGAACAGATTGTGAAATATTCATACCGGCCTGTCTGGCACCAACAACCATACCACGCTCAAAATTGCTTAAATCACCTTTCTTTCCCATTCTGACATTCAGTTTGGAGTTCATCGGATGTCTTGACCAGGACCACACCCCTAAATGCATTGAAGAAACTGCCATGTGATTGGTTGATTAGATAATTGCATTAAAGAGAAATTGAACATGTGTTCCTAATAATCCTTTAGGTGAGTGTACATGCAATAGTATGTTATGGCTGTATATATGCTCACCTGTGTTCCAAATTTCAGGAACTCCTCTCCTCCAATCAGATTTGAGGCCCAGAAACTGTTGTATAACTAATTAAAAATTAATTAACTCAATCTTGTGAGAATAAAAAAAAAATTAAGCATAAATCTTGTGAGGATTTTGGAGAAAAATTGAGGATTATGCAAGGAAAATGATTTGTTTGAAGTGCAGTTGTTTCAGAGGGAGAGCAATTTATTACATTTTGATAACCTAAATTTGCATAAGAAAGGTTAATTTTAATGTTATTGTTTTAAGTAATTTTCTGAAATTATTCCACGTCACTACTCTTCTCTTTCCCTCCATTTCCGTCCAGTTTCACCTTCGCAACTTGCCCAACATGTTGTTCTGTGACATTCTGAGCAGATTGTAAATGTTAATTGTATTGTTATTGGACCATATGGGTCACTTCTCACATTCAAAGTATGATGGATTATTTCCAAGTGCAATGCCTAACACTCAGGACACCGGACAAAAGACCCAACAGATGAAAGGGTAAAAGACTGCACCTGTCCACTGCAATTCTGTATTCATTTAGCAGACTTCCTCGTCCGCAACAGACAGATTGAAACCTCAGGATCACGGTCAGGCAATTCATATTCAAACATCCCTCACGGTAACACACTAACCAGACAGATCAGAGTGATGGAGGTGTACGAGGAGACAAAACGAATGAAGGTGAAAATGTCTGGAAAAGGGAGATGAGGCATGCCAGGCAGTTAATGTGGATAAGCGTGTGTGTGTTAAGGTTCATCGAGTGGGTTAAAAGCAAGCGTGGGGACTACAACACCATAGCAGAGGAAAGAAAATGAACATTGCTTTATTTCAGCTTGATTCTTTATCAACGGTGACCAAAACTATGCCATTTAGCAGTGCTAAAATCTTTTACTCGCCTGCCAAATACACGGCAGAAAAGCAAATCTCTCCCTTATCTCCAAAGAAAGAGAATTTAGTTTGTGCCTTTGAAACTAATAAAGCCTGCATTTAAAGGTGCAATGTGTAATGTTTCTTGACAGAAATGCAATATATTTTACATAATTATATTATCATTGGTGTATAAAAACCTTACATTATGAACCGTATTGTTTATATTGTCTTAAAATTATTCATTTTTATCTACATACACTGTGTTTCCTCTATCATGGAAGTCGCCGTCATGTTTCTACGGTAGGTCTAAACAGACAAACAGAGTTGTTTTGTCGCCATGTTGTCTCAGACGACGATATGTTTGTCCTGTGCGGTTACTATATGCGTTTTGAAATTAGGGGTGAGCTGTTGGTTACAACTCGCAATCTCACCACTAGATGTCACTGAAATTTACACATACCACCTTTAAAGTGGTTCTGTAATAGAGAGAAATAAGAAATAAAGATTTTGATTTACTATGGAGTGTCAAGCCGCGGGAACTGAGCGGCGACTGTCCTGAAAAGTAAGGGAGTAACCCACTTCTAGCCAAAATAAATTTGAATTTTATTTTTGGTTTTGCCTTTTAGACAACGCAGTAGTTATTTATACTTCTGAATTATGTAATTTTTTATAGTTCACTTACTGTGTTGAAGGCACGATATGTACGATTTTTGCATTAAAATATCCAAAGAATACAAGCACAGTAATAAAAAATTTTGTTTACATGTGTACTTACACTACGTTATCGCAAATATCGCTTAGCGGGCAATCACACAGTACCGATAAAGACGCGAGGCGGACCCATAGACTGTAAAAAGGATGGACGTAGTGTCCGTGACGTCACCCATTGGTTTCTGAGGATCATTTTTGAAGCTTAAAGTAGGCTGTGTCTGCCGTCGCCATCTTTGCCGCGAGTCACCGCGCATCACTTGCGGATATCCGAAAATGAGAAAAAAGGCGGGACGTGGGAGAAGGTGAGGTGACTGGTTGCTGAAACCACGCCCACCTAGCTCGACTCTAGTGACAGCAGTGGCTGTTCAACCGTCACTCAAGTGGCCACACCCTTAATTATGCAGAACTTTAAAGCTTAATATATTTTAAATGAATGAGTTACAAAAAAATTCACCCCCATCATAGTTGTCAGGAAGGGCGAAATTAGCTATACAGACCAAAAACTATTTTTGTACCAGGCTGTAAACATATTATTTTCTACTGTAAAGTTGATCATTTTAAAGGATAATTCCGGTATTTAACACTTTGAGTCTCATTTCTGGTTTGTTTTGGATGAACTACAGTGATGGACACAGAAATTTTGACAATGGGCCGTGTCTTGAGTTTTTGACTTGTTTAGAAGCGTCTCTTGACTGCTTCAGAATGGAAGTCAATGGCCATGCACAAACATGTCATTAAAACAACACTTAACGTTCATTTTCAAAACTGTGCTACTCACTGAGTGGTTTGTGGTGTTCGTTGATGACCAAAAACACGTTGTGTAGCGAAATACAGTTTCGGTCGTGTTTTATTTGGCATTTTGTAAAATTCCATTGACTTCTCTGGAAGACTCAGTGCTCGCTGATATATCACTCCGCCGCCGGGAAACAGAAAAGGGACTGTTTACATGTGGTTGTTGTTTTTTTGCTCGGTTTCTCTCAGAATAAATTTTTCCCATATTTGTAGGGCTGGACCAGAATATTTGAATATTCGTTCCGTGGGTTGACATTCGATTTTCAGTTTTGAGATTGGAATATATATATAAATATTTTACAGCGTTAATGCAGAGCTTTTGCCAAGCAGGAAGTGCGCTTCACGCTCCCGCTCTATAGGTGGTGCAGAGAGACCAACATCCATAGCCAACAGCCACCAAACTGCACCAGTGGAAGATCGCCTCAAACGGAAAACGCGCTTCCTGCTTTGGCATTCACGCTAATAATGTTGTAAATAACGTTCAGTTTCCTGCAAAAACTGATTGATTTGCTTCACAAGACGTCAATATGTGACACAGAGTTATGGGGGATTACTGTTGTATTGGATATAAATGCTTTAGCTCTTAAAGTGTGCGGATCTGTTGACTTGCATGGCGGAGCACCGGGGTTTCTGCAAAATATCTTCTTTATTGTTCTGCCGATGAAAAAAACATATTGGATGGTGTAAGTGTTATAAATAAACTTGATTTTGAAAGTATGCTACCGTTTTATTACAGTTTGTTGGACTACGTTCATTCATGCTTCACACTTAAATATAGAGCGGAAGTATATACGCGGTTGTGAGGTATCTGAAAAAATAGTTCCACTATAGCAAATAACACGAATTGAAATCATACATTGCGCCAATATATTTGTTTTTGATCGTCAACGAGCACCACGGGCCGCTCGGTGAGTGGTACAGTTTTGGAGGCGAGCGTTGGGTGTTGTTTTGGTGACGTGTTTGTGCATGGTCGTTGACTTCCATTCTGGAGCGGTCGAGAGACGCTTCTAAATGAGTCGAAAAGTCAAGACGCGGCCCATTGTCGGGATTTCTGTGTCCATCACTGTGGTTCATCCAAAACAAACCAAAAATGAGACTCAAAGGGCTCTATCTTACACCCGGCGCAATGCAGCGCAATGCGCGACGCAGTGTCTTTCGCTAGTTTCCACCCTAATTTTCACGTTTAGCGCCCCGTTGTTTAAATAGCAAATGCATTTGCGCCCCTTTTGCGCCCATGGGCGTTCTGGTCTGAAAACGAGGCGTGTTCAGGCGCATTGTTGGCGCGTTGCTATTTTGAGGCAACTAAAATAGACTACGCCATTGACCAACAAAAACCTAGTCTAAAGTCAATGGCGCAATATGTTTTATGTTATTTAAAGAGCGCATTAGTAATATGCGCCTATAAACGGGAGGACAACGCGGGTTTGCTTATCACAAAGTACATGAATGCCCAGCAGCACAAAATGCTTTTAAATATGAAAGATTAAAGGATTGAATGAAAAAGATTATTATTGAGTCTCTTGGACATAAATGAGACGTTAGAAGGCGCAAAGAGCTGCTTCACCTGCAGCCTGGTAAGTAAATAAATGCTTTGCTTTAAACAAATGCATCTGTTTTTAAATGTTTTTTTTAATGCTACCTCGCGGATTTATTGTATATGATGACTCTGTACCTGTGGATATGGTGAGATGAAAAACATTTTAAGTAATGCTTAAAAAAACTCTTTGCTAAAAAAAACGCTGTCCAAAGTGCTGAAACGTGCGAAGAGCCGTTTGTAAATTCTTTATCTTCTGTTTGTTACAAATAAAGTATTTTTACAGTACAAACCTTATCTTACATACTTGTAAATTATTTTTTGATGATATTGGATAGCCATACATTTAAAGCAATTACAAGCCTGCTTTTTTACTTCCATGACTAAAAGAAAACGGGTTTTAAAGGATTTAATAAAAAAATAAAATTTGAATTCAAGTGAAAATCAACACAATTATTTAACATTAATCTTAAACTGGGGATCTTCTTCCTCCGCTTAGTTTTTCAGTTTACAAAGTTCGTCATCTAAATAGGGATTAGACATAGCGCCAGCGCAACTTGCTTTTTAAAGGGGATGAGAGCTGTGACTCTCATTGGTTTACTGGACGTTACGCCCAAAATACTCCCATTACAATAGGACCAACCCTTTTCGACCATGCGTTCGGCGCACAAACCATTTTCCCGTCGTTAAATTAGCAAAAGTGGATTCGGACACGCCCATTTAGACGTTGCGCTGTGCGCTTTAGACAATGCGCTTAGATCGTTAAAATAGAGCCCAAAGTGTTAAATACCGGAATTATCCTTTAACATGGGTATTGACTCCCTTTTGAAGCCAGCCTCTAGTGGCCAGTCGATGAATTGCAGTTTAAATCACTTCCATATTGGCTTCATCGGAGAGATCGGAAGGTTGCCCCTTGGGCGGACCACACTTTTTTAGATTTGCTATCCACACTATTCCTACGCCCCATGACGCTTTGCGCAAATTATGGGTGCGACTTCCGGCATGTACTGTCACTGAACCAAAGCCGGCGTTTTCCATGATGATCACAGTCAGAATTTCATGTATGAGCCAGTGTGAGGATGAAATTAAGAAGTCTCCTGATACATCACATCAAGGTTTATATAATCATTTCATGTTGTTCCTCAGGGGTGACGGGTCTTTAATGTGCAAATATAAAAGCACAGAGACACGCGTATCTCTACAGTGCGACAGTCAGTCGATTGTTTAATACATGGAATATACAGAGACTTCTTGTTTTTAACCTTTTCAGGTGATGTTTTAAAATGTCACAACTGTCCCTGATGTGAGGTTTTCTTAAACGGCAATTTTCATTCGAGTTTTTATGGCTACACATCAAGCTTCACACGATCCGACAGCAGCAGTTACTTATGCTTCTCATTTAACACAATGTAAATTATTTAAACAAACCATAAACTCCTATTACATGTTTTCAGTATTGTTTTCGTTTTATGAAAATATTATACAGTAGATAAGGCATGAGCTTATGAAATTATTTGCTTAAAAAAAATCTTTTAAAAGTAACGGTATGCGTAAACACATCACAAACTATTATAAACATTAACTAATAAGCAGTTAATGTCGTAGGCTATATATTATGTACTGTAATCTCATTTTTGTAATAATATATAGTAGCAGAATAAACACTACTGGCCCACTGGGAAAAGTCCCGACTCTCCCAATTGCCACTCCCCCACTGATACAGCCTGACATTTTTGCAACCTTTTTTAAGAGTATAGGTTCATCCACTTAAAAGGTCAATCGCAGATTATTAGGATCTCTTTAATGCCAGCAAACGTTTTGCTTTAATATTAACTCTTTCCCCGCCATTGACGAGATATCTCGTCAATCAAGAGAAAACGCTTCCCCGCCAATGACGAGTATTTCCGTCTTTCCGCAATACTTCCGCAACTTTTTAAAACCGGAAGTATTGCCCTATGGCAAGCTGCTGCATGTCCGTGTCTGTTTTAAAGATCGCTCTGAATGGGATCTCTATGAAAAGTCCGTCACAAAAATGGAATTATCTCAGCTTTTTGCTCAAAATGTGGTGTTTTTGCAAAAACCTACCCATATTCAAAAGCTGATTACAAAAGAACTACTAAAGGTAGGATGAAACGTTTTTTTTTTTTTGTTTGAAAGCGGAGGGTCTGTTCTTTCATTTGGTATATTGTATGTTTATATATTTGAAGAAGAACATTTTCTGGAAGGCATTAAACTTTTGTGAAAATCATGAAAAACGCTGGCGCTGGCTGGCAACTTTTTTTTTAAAAAACGCTGGCGGTGAAAGAGTTAACAATCCAAAACTTCTCTTCTCAAAACATTTATTGAAGCTAATTTGAAAAATCCGGTCAATCAGAAATCGGACTGCTTTGATGAACAACATGAGCAATGCCATTACGCAGAGGTTAGCCAATCATTGCAGAGATCAATTACATAAAGGTCTTAAAGGCACAGTAGCAAAAAGCCTTTTCAATAATAAATGTCAAAGAGTGGAGTTTTGCCATTTAACTAAATTGCATTTATTTCTAATGCAAGAAACCATGACTAACGCAACATAATTTGTTATTGTAACAATTTTGTAATAAAGAAATACTGCAGAAGTGTAGAATATGACACGTTTAGCATGAAAACAAGTCTGTCTGTTTGTATGTAATGTTTGTGTACTGATTTTAAGTAGCAGAATCTGTGACCCTTTTCGCTCTTGGCTCTCATGCTGAAGGTTTCGTGCTTTAATATGCGGAGAATCTTTCCGCCAAATATAGCCGCTCCAATTCCAGCAAGATTAAGCGTATGTTTGAGTCTTATAAAATCCCTACTGATCCTTTGGAAGTTGTTCCCATCAATTATATTTTGGGAAAGCTGTGAAATTTTTTCCAAATAAATCATTTTCATCAGGCACGTCTAACAATAAGGGTGATAGATCGATTTGCAGAGGTCTAATTATAGACATTATAAAACTCTCTGTCTCTCTCTCTCTCTCTCTCTCTCTCTCTCTCTCTCTCTCTCTCTCTCTCTCTCTCTCTCTCTCTCTCTCTCTCTCTCTCCCTCTTTCTCTTTCATTCCCCTCAGAGTCTATTTGTGTGTGTGTGTGTGTGCGCGCTGTGTCTGATAACCAATTAGTAGCTACATCTGCAAGCATTGATGGAGTCTGGCCCTGTAGCATAGAAATTCAGCTCAAACTAACAGTAATCAATTCATACTCTTCTAATCGTATTTGCTCCAGCTCGATGGAAATGGAATGAATCTACTTCGAAGCTGTGTGAGAATAACATCTGTGCGCGCGTGCTTGCGTGTCAAATAGTTGTGTGAGAACACGATGTACGGATAATCGAGAGTCGAGCACGGTAGCTTTGTCTTCCAACGCCGCCCGGCCCGAGTCCTCTCCATTACCCTCAAGTCACGTACGGAGGGATTAGAAATTATTAGGGAGGGTTTTTATAAATCAATACCAGACTGGGAGATAAAGCGTTCGGCAGTAAATATAACAGGCAGATGTGGATTTATCACGCATATGTGATGTAAGAACCCATCGTTTTGTCTCATTCTCAAAGAATTTGTATGTGTGTGTGTGTGCATGCCAGCTACTATAGACCAAGTGTCCTGGTTGTGTTTTCCATGCGCCAGATAAAGAAGACACACAAAGACTTTTAGCATCTGATTCACTGAAGGATACTTGCAAATTAGATGCCATTTACTATACATGACAACGTTTTTAACCCAAAACGTGAAACTTTGTATTTGGGTCCTCCAAAATACAACAACACCACGGGTACCATTTCCGTGTATTATGTTGAAAACGCAAATCTGTGATACAGGTGACGTTGTATGCATGCAGTACTAGTGTACATATCTTATGAAATAGTTGCAAAAATACCATATCACAGATTTTTGTTTTCAAAGTTTACTTTGTAGATTTAGCGCCATCTAGCAGTTAGATTGTGAATTGCAAACAATGCTCAGTCCACATAGCCTGGCTCCGCCCTCCTACGTGATTCCGCTTAATTTTAATTTCGCTTCAGTACTACGTCTGGGAATGCTGTGTAGAGTTTCGTTTTCTCCTGCAAAAATCTGCAGGTTCAATCAGCGAACAGATGGGGGTGGCTAAGAACGATGACGTTGAGGTTGTGCGTCAGTTTGAGTTGTAGTTCAGTAATGGCAGCGGAGAAAGACGTGAGAAAAGCTATTCGGTTCGTTGTTGCAAAACTGTCGAATATACAAAAGTTAAAGCCGGAGCAAGAACAATATTTGCTAAGTTTTGTTGGTCTGATCATTCGGACTTGTTGTTTCCGGACGGTTACGCCGCATGATATACGTCACGACCACACATTAGCGATTGGTTATGGCAGATCCTGAGTGACTCTGGGCAGATCCAATAGTTTTAAACTTCAACAGAGGACCCTCCTTAACGGAAGTAACGCTTTGCAATGGAGCGTGGCCAGACTCTCTGTACAAATGAAATGAATGTACGAGAGTCTGGTTTGGACCAGGCTACAGTCCACAGCTCACCCATCCATTTCAAAACGCAATGTGAAGCTACGGTAGCCACTACAGGACAGACACGTCGTCGTCCGAGACAGCATAGTGACAAAACCAAGCGTGCCGCACAAGCCCTGAAAAGTGAAGCCAAAACGTCTTGATCGCCCCTCAGTGACTGGTCCCAGTAACAGTCATAAACCCCCGCCTCCCCCATGTTATTCAATGGGACTTGAGACCAACTAAACAATTTAATTACACTTCAGTTATCTTTTTTCCGAAGCTTGTTTCTGTCATTTACTGAAGTTTTTATCACGCTGATGTAAATTCAAGTGTTTGTTTTTAAAATAAGTTAGTTTTTAGTTAGTTATTTAATGCTTTGAAAACGGTGATTGAATGACAGCTGTGATATGCGCATTCTACGAGAGCGAGGGCAGGGCCTTGATTTCGGGGCTTTACCTCCTGCTCACTATTGCGCAGGACTGGTCCCGAAATCGCTATGGCCCAGACTCAAGACCCAAGATGTCATCGCCAGATGTCACTGGTGGCTTCACTTTTCACCAATGGAAGAAAGCGAACGGGCTTGTCCATCTTTTTTTTTACAGTCTATGGACAAAACACGCTTTATAGAGCAGTTTGTCCATTTAGGGCTACTGTAGAAACATGACGGCAACTTTTATGTAAGGGGACCTGCATCGTTTGTTGATAAAACCAGCTCATTCATAGGTAATAAAAACAATATAGTTCATTTTATAAGGTCTTTATACACCACTAATAATATAGTTATGTATATTATGCATTTACACTGGCTTTTTGAAGTGACTTCATTTTTCCCCCCAAGTGGTACAGATCGAATGTGACCCATAGATTCTGATATTCTATGATCGGATTCAGGCCTTAATCATATGTGGAAATAAATTGAATATGAATCGGTTTAGTGCTGCAACGGATCGCAGTTGATCCGACCCGCGGTTCGGCTCGCATGTGATTTGCGGATTAATACGCAAATAGGGAAAGTTTATAATTTGCACGTGCTTCAAAGGCTTGCAAATGTTAACATTTAAGTGATTTTAAACAATTTAACCGCTAAAGTGAGCAGCTTACTTTACGCACAAATGCACGTGCGGTTGAATGTGTCCGGTTCAGCTCAAGTCAGACGTGATCATCCTTCAAAGATCAGCAGATTCAGAACTCTTGATGTGTAAACTTTAGAGAGTTGCATCACTGTATATCATACTGCAGTGTATTAAAATGCATTTGGCTAATAGAGCAATGAAAAACAACGTAACGTTTTTTTTTATGTGGGACTACTGTTTATGCTGCGCCGTTTGTAATTTGCCCTCCATCTGTGTGCGCACGCGTTAAGTGCACTCAGTAGTGCACACACAGAGAGATGCGTTTCAAAAAGCAAACAGACATAAAATCTTTCCGTTCTTGACAGGGCACATATAAACAAAATGATCTCCACAGTATTATTTTTCTAATAAAAACATTTGTTTATGTCTTAAGTGTATGTATCGATTACAGTAAGAAACCAGTGCTTATTTGGTCTTAAAGAGACAGTAACCTCAATTAACATACTTAAGTCTGTGTCATTAATGTTAATCAAACAACCTTAATCAGACAAAGAGAAAATCACTTCTGAAGCTCTTAAAAAATGTAATTAAATTTAATTAAAGGAATAGTCTACTCATTTTAAATTTTAAAATATGTTATTACCTTAAGAATTGTTGATACATCCCTCTATCATCTGTGTGCGTGCACGTAAGCGCTGGAGCACGCTGCGACGCTTTGATAGCATTTAGCTTAGCCCCATTCATTCAATGGTACCAATCAGAGATAAAGTTAGAAGTGACCAAACACATCAACGTTTTTCCTATTTAAGACGAGTAGTTATACGAGCAAGTTTGGTGGTACAAAATAAAACATAGCGCTTTTCTAAGCGGATTTAAAAGAGGAACTATATTTTATGGCGTAATAGCACTTTTGGGAGTACTTCGACGTGTTTGGTCACTTCTAACTTTATCTCTAAATGGTACCATTGAATGAATGGGGCTAAGCTAAATGCTATCAAAGCATCGCAGCGCGCTCCAGCGCTTACGTGCACGCACACAGATGATAGAGGGATGTATCAACAATTCTTAGTTAAGGTAATAACATATTTTTATATTGAAAATGAGTAGACTATTCCTTTAAGATCTGCAGTATAAATCTAGCCTAAAAGTTACAAAATGCACCTTTATTACCATGTATTTTATATATATATGTTTGCTATATTTAAAGTTCAATACAGTATAACAATACAGTACAATACAGACGTTTATAGCCCTTAACAAGGGGTTGCAGCATAGCTTCTCTGATTAACACGGTCGTGTAAAAATTTTACATGTGGTGAAACACATTGCCCGTATAATTTAAAAAATCCCTTGAGGGAGCTGAATGTCGTCTTTTACAGAGCAAATAGATGTTGCCGGTATGGTGCAGAAGATTACCCACCTGCTTTATAGATACATCTGTCTCTTAAACTCCAAGAACCAAATGAACACATTTCCTACAAGGTGGACGCATGTGTCCACATACAGCGCATTGCAAACTTTTTCTAGTTTTCTGAACGTGTCAGAAACCAATTATTATTAATGGACCGCCAATAAAATTTACAAGGCCGGGGGCATTTTTATGGCTGGGTGGGTCTCTCCTCGGCGTGTGAGTAAGATATGAACAGATTTTAAAGTGGGGCATGCCATGCATTTAAGGGTAGACACTCAGAATGTTTCTAAACTAAAAAAAAAACGCATTTTCCCTGTTTGCATATGTAATGTTTAACTACTTACACAATACTCTCTCTCTCTTTCTCTCCCTGTAGGTGTGTGTGCAACATTGATTGCTCCCACATCAGCTTTAATCCCGTTTGCGCATCGGACGGCCGTTCCTATGACAACCCCTGCCAGGTGAAAGAGGTGTCGTGTCAGAAACAGGAAAGGATTGAGGTCAAATACCTTGGACATTGTAAGGGTCAGTCTCAAACCTCAATTTATTTCACGCAAATGTGTTCAGCTCCAGTCTGTGAATCTAATCAAATTCGTTCTGTTCAAGATATGAGAAAGTTGCCTTCTCGCCACTTTCACACAGAAACTCAATTTAAGTTTTAAAGCTTATTTCATTAATATCTTTATTAGTAAGGATGTGAATAGATTAGATCAAATCACACAATGTCACGCTTTAATGCAGGTTAAACCTAATTAAGAAATGTGTTAATTGTGTTTAATTTGATGGTATTAAAGGAAACAGTTAGCAAATTCTTTAATAATTTACTCACACTCTAAAATGCTGGGTTGTTTCAACTTTTGTTTGGGTAAAAATGAACAAAACCCCATCGTTGGGTTTAAAATAAACTATGCTGAGTTGTTTCAAACCAAATTGCTGGGTGGTTGGGTCAAATATGGACATTTTGGTTATTTTAAAACAGCAGTTTGGTTTGTCCATATTTTAGCCAACCATAGGTAGAAACAACCCAGCATTATATTTAGATCCCAGGATGCATACTGTTTGACTTCCTTTCTTTGGTTGAACACAAACAAATAATTTTACTTATTTTCTCAGTCACTTTGTACAACCTTCATATCATCAAGTCAGTTGTGCACAACATAAAAGCAAATTCTCATTGTTTTGGACCAATTGCAAATGCTAAATTTTTGCTTATGTCATTTTCATCAAAATACATTACATAAAATACATAAAAATTCTGCCAATGGGGTAAGCAAATTTTTCTTGAATTTTTCTTGAATTTAGTGTTTAAGAAAAATTTTCAAGATTTTTTTTGCTCACCCCATTGGCAGATTATTTTTGCTTGTTTTGTGCACAAAATCACTTAAATTTGATATTTTTGGTCTAAAAACTAGACTTATTTTCTTGGATCGTTTTGCTCATCAAGAAAAATCATCTTAATTTAAGAATTTTTAGATATTTTTACTGAAAACAAGACAAAAATACCATTTTTTTCTTGAAAATAATTTTTTGCAGTGTACTGGTTTCTGTTGAATAGTCTTACACCTCAAAGCATTTAGAAATTAGTCTATCACATAAATCATGACATACATTTCCTCCTATACTGAAAGCAGTGAATCTCTGGGGAACCGGCATCCTTTATGTGCCTTCAACATGCAGGCCACCGTACCCTCGATACCTCCCGATGTGACTGAGCGATGTGACCTGCTGCACAGACAGTATCAGGAGAGAGTTGAGAACGTGTGAGAGGGAAGAAAAGAAAGAAAAGAGATTGTGATTAATTGAGTAAACAGGAGGGTGAAGTGTCACTGCCATTGATTTTGACTCACACAGATACCCTTGAAATGCTCTCCTGCGCACACACACACACACAAAATTTCAGTTTAACATTTAATGTTTTTGTTCACATAAAAATACAAATTCTGTCAAAATGCATTCTTATAGGTGTTATTAAATCTCATTTGCATTTACATGCATTTAAATATGACAACAATGCAAATGCAATCGATTCTTGCATATAATCACTAATAATATTGTACTCCGGTGAGCCCACTAACATTCATTCACGCGTGAAATTCGCATCATTCACGTGTAAAATCCGTGTTATTCCATGAGAAATTCAGATGCGAATGTGCTCAATTTGTTGGCTTTAGTTAGCTTGTAGTTTCAATGTGTATATATGTAGCTCAAATTAAGTATAGCGCGTTTTTTTTTTTAATCAACTAGATTACTAGATTACAATTACTAGATTGTCCGACCTTCTCACTCACTTTCTTCGAAGCAAGATAGTTTTCATTCCTGTTTCTTTAAAAGTACGAAGATGTGTTGTACCGCTTCAGGTGTCCACATACAGTGACAATGATTTTGTCCTCCATTGTTGTTTTGTATTTCTGCTTCAGCTCGCTACATCATAATCACGTCACTACTAGAGCAAGCTCCTGATTGGTTAACACGGCAATATCCACCAAAGTTCAAATTTTCAACGCCCGTCAAACGCCCGAAAACGCTTTATTCACGTTGCGTCATTCGTTTGAATGGCGTCATTTGCGATGCAGGATATCTATCACAGCTTTGCATTGACTTAACATGCAAATCACTCACGCTTACCGCTTCATTCGTATCTGGTGTGAAGTTCTGTGAACACACCATAAGAAATGATTTACAAGAAATGAGTTTGTAAATTGAATCAACTGATTCATTAAAAAGATCTGATTCAATTGAAGTATTTGTTTATAAAATCAAACACATTATATAAACAACTTACTACTAGTACTACTACCCTCATTGAGTGTGTTTAAATGCACAGTCTTACGCCGATTATGCTTAATAAACTAATAACACGTGGGGTCATGTAAACGCATACAATTTTTTCTTTAATTGGGGAAAGCCCATAAACGGCGTAAGCAAAAACCGATTTACCCCGATTTCGCATGGCATTAACTGGCTTTCTCACGGTTTTGTCCATGTGCATGTCTCCGCGTGTGAAAGATAAACGTCAGACGCGGAAGTAAGCACAAAGTAACGCAAAATGTCTCTGCGATGATGTCACTACCTGCGAGAAACCTTACAAATCTCCAAGTCCCATGTAAACGCAATTGTCTGCATAGCCGGTTTATTGATTTGCATGTAAACGCATGAACAGTTTTTTATAATAAGCAGATTTTTGATATTTATCCGCTTATTCTGTACATATAAACTTACTCATTAAGTTAACCGAAGGCACCGTCAGGATTTTCAGTAAATAAAGACCTACATGTTGGACTGTTTCTCACACAAGATCTACCGTACGGCTTCAGAAGGTGTATGAACCACATTGATTAGACTTTTATTAAACTTTTGATACGATTTGTTATTAAAAGAGTTGTGAGTATATTCTTAAAAGATTTGCTTTAATGCTTTATTAAAGAAAATGACCATTTTCATTTTTGGGTGAACTGTACCAGTAAATTTTGCAGAGATTTATGCTGTGTTCACACCAAAAGGGAAACATTGATACGATTAACATAGATTACTCTCTGAAAACACGTTTGAGGCGAACAGCGGATTTTCCAACAATTGTGCCACCCAATTTGCATAATTCGTGCAAATTTGAATAGTTGACTTTAAGTGTAATCTCCTTGCTCAAATAATTAAATTAGCTTCTGGTGTGTACACAGCATTACATTATTATTTTATCAATATCTGTGTTACCTGGGATGGAATCCATGGCCACAGGACCCCTACGGTATATGTAGTGTTATATAGCCATATGTTATATATTTATGGGTCAACCACCCACGTACAATGTGTTTATATTTCATATAAAAAGAAAGAAACTGCTCGTCATGATTGCATCGGCTCTCTGGATCTTTTATTTCACCAAAAATGTTACAGCACCGTGACTCATTTTCATGATCTCACCGCAGGTCCCATAAACCCCTGGGCCGGCCCTCCATTAAAACCACAACTACTGACATAAACCTGGTTGCCGAATCACAGTCTCTCTCTTTCTCTTTGTGTGTGTAGAGGAGAAAGACCAGGTGAGCGAGGTACCGTGGGGTCTTTACATCCCCTGTCCGGAACGATACAAGAACTACTGCGTCCACGGAGACTGCGAGTATCCTAGCAACCTCTCGCCTCCCACCTGCAGGTAACCGCACCACACGAGAAACGCAACATATCAAACACCCACAGAGACTCTTTAGAGGACAGCTTGAGCGATTTTAAGATTGATTTTAGACATTTGAAGGGGAAAAGGGACAAGAAATGGGAGAAGATCGAAAGTGATGAAAGATGCAGAAAGAAAGGTGTGATGGAGGAAAAACAGTACAGACGTTATATATGCGTACCACCCACTGAAAGATGACTCACATCGAACAGCTGTGTTTGTGTCTATGTGAGATACCTGGCAGGTGTCGCTTTAACCACCTCCCTCCCAAGAGGTCGAGGCTTTAATTAAACAACGTTATGTTTTACGCAGTGTGAACCATCATTGCAATTGCATTTTGCATCCATAAACACTGAGGTCTCAATAATTACTCACAAACTACGGCATCAACATCATGCTTTTTGATCACACACACTTTTACTGCCCTGCATAATCACATACTCAAGTTACACATTAAAGCTGAATTCTTTTAATAACCAAAGTGACATCTTTTATTTATTAATGTGTACTGTCACTGTAAATAAAAAAGACATTAAGTGTCACAGTGCCACTTTATGCTCATGTGCTATAAGTTGTCTACCACATTATGGTCAAATAATGGTCCATATCCGTCACCCTTACAAAAAGTTCACATTATATTATACATTATATAGTTTATATTAGTACCTTAGAGGTACATATTGTTTACCAAATGTATGCATACAGTATCTATACATAAAGGCTACATTATGATCTTTTTTAAAGAGTACCGCCCCAGTGACAGCTTGGGACCGTACTCTTCTAGGTGAATAGCTTCATATTAAAATGATAAGAAAGTGAGCTTTGTAAAGTCTCAATGTCTTTGTCTATGCCTTTTCTCCAGTTGTCATTCAGGCTTCGTTGGGCCGCAGTGTGACACAAAAGACTACAACGTGATGTACGTGGTTCCCGGTTCGGGAAAACTCCGTTACGTGCTGATCGCGTCCATCATCGGAGCTCTGCAGGTGGCCATCATCTGTCTGGTAGTGCTTTGCATCACGCGGTGAGTTTTCGGTTTATAGTTTCTGTCATCTGACTTTTACCCCTTTAGCTGCGTTCTAATGAAACCGGTTGTGCAATGAGTTTGATGGGGGGTTACAGAAAATAATCTGTGCGTAAACTCGCTATGAAGTAACAAATCTGTAGGTCTTCGTTGAAGCAATTTAGTGTAAATTAATAAGTATGAATACATACCTAGATTAAAGTCTCTTGCCTTGACACGGATTTACGATTAAAATGAAATTTCATTACGACTGCCACTAGGGGGCGAACTCCGACTGTCGTGTCTGGATGTAGCGTGCAATTGAAAGGCAGTTTAAAATATCTTTAAAATGTTAATAGTCATCAGGAGAAGACTGACTATATGTTGTGATTACTTGAAATGTAACAATTTCTGAAAGGTAAATAGTTATAAACAAAAGACGTTTAAGAGCTCTACATGTGTTGATTGTTTACACTTGCACTTTTTTGTGCAATGTTCATTGTAAAACTATTAAAATTGGGTTCTTGTGATGTTAAACTGCAATTGTTCTCAGCAAGTAAAAGGCAAAATACTGGATACAAGAAGTGTGCACCTTTTTAAAAAAAGTGCATGCTTTTTATTTATGACCTATAATAATTGAAATATAACATAATAATATATATATACAGTATATATATACACATTTATATACACATATATATATATATATATATATATATATATATATATATATATAAAATAGCATCTCATATCATATTTACAATTTTTTAATCTGTCCCTCGAAGAAGATTAGCTGAAGACCCCTGGGCTAGACTACAGTATAGTCAAACAGAAATTGCACATTAATAAAATTAATGGCGTTAAAATGATGTTGTTTTAACATATTATTAACGCGTTAATATTGACAGCCCTAGTTTTAATACAGTATTTTTAACGAATTTGAAAATGGATAAAATTCCTTGAATGATTTTTACATTATTTCAATGTTAAAGGTACAGTGTGTAATTTTTCGAAGGATCTCTTGACAGAAATGCTAAATAATATACAAAGCTATATTATCAGGGGCATATAAAGACCTTTCATAATGAACCGTTATGTGTTTATTACCTTAGAATGAGAAGTTTTTATCTACATATACAGAGGGTCCCCTTACATGGAAGTCGCCATTTTGTGCTGCCACGTTTCTACAGAAGGCCATTATGGACAAACTTTTTTTAATAAGTTTGTCCGGTGGCGGCTACCATAGCTTCTCTATGTGATTAAAAAATGAGGGGTAAGCTGTGGACTGAGCCGTTGGTTGCAATTCACCAGCACCTCACCACTAAAATTTACACACTGCACCTTTAATATAAGCAATATATATATATTTAATATAAATATTTTAAGCAATGTATAAATTAACAATATATAAATATTAGTTTTTTTTAGTATTAGCTCAAAAAGTATATTTAGACATTTTTCTGTTTTTGTGGAGGGAAAAACTAGTAAGAGAACGTCTACGCTCACTCTGCTACATACATGTAAGCAAATGAAAAAAGACTGCATTTAATCGATTAATCGGGCGATTATTTTCCCGATTAATCGGATAAAATATAAATATTTACTTAATTAAATATTTTCACGTATTATAGCTAAATAAGGCACTCAATTAGGGTATTCACGTGTAGCCGTGTACTTTTAAAGGGTAAAAGCCACAGAGTTTTACTAATATAATATTTTTTGATTTAGATATTTTAAGCCTTAAATAAAAAAGTGTGTGCAGCTTTTAAATAGTAAAACCTCTTTAATGTCAAAAATTGACGATGAATTAAGTCTTCAGAGATGTGCTGAGAATTTTGCCACAGATTAATAAACTAATTTTAATTTTCATCTTGATGAATATTAAGATTATTTGTTATTAACAAATAATTAAGCCATTATGATATGAAACCGGTGATATACATGCGTTGTTACAGTAATACAGTTTTACTTTAAAACAGATGCTTGTGGTTCATTACTATTTTAATGAAAACCCAACAACAATTAGTCGGCGCCCGTATAAACCGCACCTGAATAAACATGCAGCTCGCATTGTATGAAGTAAAAGTGAGCTTGCGCTGTATGAAGAAACAGCACCTGACGCATGTGCATGTTGGCCGACGGTGGTGCGGGAGCATGTGAGGTCACGGACCAACTAATGGATAATGAAATTCGTTGACAACGAATGTCATAATTGATTTTTATCATTTTTATTGATTAGTTGTTGCAGCTCTAAAGACATCAGACAGTATCAGTAAAGTTAGTTTGCAGGTAATTCCTTTAATGTGGCATTTTAGGTTTCCTATTGTCCACCTTTTGGGGTTACAGTACATATGATGGTACACATGAAGTTCATACAGAAAGCTCTGGTGTCAGGGTCTCTTGGATGTTTCTATAGCAACCGTCTCTCTAAAAGCATCAGGGACTTAGGAATGTCTTTATCTGCCACCTTATACTTTCTTATATGTCAGTTTCTCATGTCCTGTCTTTCTCTTTCATTCTCCTTCTTTCTATCTCTCTCTCCCGTTAATCAAAGATGCTCAGACTGAAGCACACGTCTAATCAAACACACTCTTGCAGAGCCACAGAGCCGCCATAGTGATTAGATGATTGTAATGACTCTGCCTCATTTCAAACAGAGCTCCAGCGAGAGACCGAAAGTAATGGTTGGGAAAAACTGTATTCAGGAGGGAAGAAAAGGAAAATCAGACAGTCTCTGATGAGTGATCGTTTAGACTCTCTGACCTTTTTAAAAGTTTACAAACCACATTACCGGTATTCCCTTTTCTCCTCCGCCGTGCCTCTCTACCTCCACGCTCTCAGCTCCACCTGCGCAGCCTTTCCGGCACCCCTGATGTGTTATGGTTGTGTTTTGATTGTTGTTTTGTCCCATAACGAGGCTCCCAGGGACACCCGGGGCAGCGGAATGGACCGTGATGTCATAATGGCCCTGTTGCCCTCCGTGTTTCCTCCCCAGGGGGAAATTGCCACCTCACTTTCCTACAATAAGCACAAATGGCCTTCAACTGCAATCCATTTAATGCAATTCTGCGAGACTGGCCCTGTAGGCTCCTAAAGGGAAGGGTTTATTGATTAACGGAAAGATTTGCCGAACAGACACAACAATGCAGCTAAAGTGTTTTGTGATATAATGCCTCAACTTTTTCCAGCGTAGTTTTAGATGTTACAGCACAGCTGTTATTATGGATTTGCATATTGTCGGCCATAGAAATGTAATTGCAGTTAATAAATGTAAAGGTTTTGAAATCGGTGAATGATTGGTTTCCTCCATCACTACAGTCAGTAAGTCAAAGGTTCTCCTCACTGTGTAAAATCTGACGTCCGTGAGCGAGGCGATGGAACTAATTAAAACAGGAACCGCATTTGGTGTGGTCAAGAATCAGTGTCCCCTTGCGTACCCCACTGCCTCTGAGCAGATATAAGAGCCAGGGGCGCACTGTGCCCTATGCAAAACATGACATTTAATAAAGCGATGAGCAAAATATAATAAAGATTCCCTGTGGCAGAAGGTTTCCCCTGCCAAGTTGCTCGGGAAGAGAGAGGAGCTGTTAATGAGACCATTTAAACCCGCAGCAAGTGCCTGTCTGTCTGTATCTCACCTTCATGCGTCTGTCTATGTCTGATATCCATCTGTCTTCGGCTATCTGTGGGTTTTGGATGTTTTTTCGCTCTTTCTTTGTGAAACTGGAAAATTTGTTTGAAACAGAGCCAGGCAGGCACTCGCAATGCATCCTCAATGGAAACATACATGTGATCTGAAAAACTTTCTTCAGACACTTTTCACATGTGTGACATGCTTAAAGGGGACATATCATGAAAAGCTGACTTTTTTAATGTTTAAGTGCTATAATTGGGTCCCCAGTGCTTCTATCAGCCTAGAAAATATTAAAAAAGCACAACCCAGTAACTTAGTTTTGGTAAACCATTCTCTTCAAGCATGTGAAAAAATAGGTAATTGAAATTTGTCTCCCCTTGTGATGTCAAAAGGGGATCTTATTGTAATAATACCACCCCTTAATCTGCATTATGCAACCACGGCACTGCCATTCAGGAAAAAATAATTGACAGCACAATTGAGTTTCAATTTCAACAAACTACCATTATTGCGATCAGTGCTTGTATTGCTTCAGCTCATTTGCATTTTAAAGGACACGCACAAAATTTTAACATGCTATAATAAATTATCTATATGGTATTATGAGCTGAAACTTCACATATAAACTTTGAGGACACCAAAGATTTAAAAAAAAAAAACTTTAAAAACTTTTTTTTTTTAAGTTTTGTGAAATGTTACCTTTAAATTCCTAGTTGCCATGGACACAGTCATATGAGATTTGCATAAATTAGGCCTAAAAAACATTTAAAACTGCAACAACTAAAACTTTTCTTGTGAAATCACTTAATTATATTTATGCTTTTTATTCACAATCAGATCAAGTAAAATAAACTTAAAATGTAATGATCAACTCTAAAAAGTTGTATTGTTATATCTTTTACTGTTTGCTATGCCCTTGTAGGTCAGGGTTTCCCAAACCGAGGTTCGCAAAATGATGCTGGTTTGTGAGGGAACAATATTTTTTAAGAAAAATACCAATATTTAAGAGTTTATAACATAGTATAAAAGTTTTTTACAGTTTATTGTTGTTTGTTTGAAAGCAGAGGGTCTGTTCTTTCATTTGATATATTTGTGTGTTTATATATTTTTAGAAGAAAAATTTCCTGGAAGGCATTTTGTGAAACTTTTGTGAAAATCACAAAAAAATGCTGGCGGGCAATTAAAAAAACATATAAACAAAAGATATTATATAAAATTGAAAGATATGTTTTATGTACCAATAAAATTATGATAACGGATAATGATAACGATAACTAAGCAAAATAATATTTTGAGTGTGGGTTTTAGCGGCATCTAGTAGTGAGATTGCAAATTGCAACCAACCTCAATTTCTAAACGCAAAGTAAAGCTACAGCAGCTGCCACAGGACAAACATGTCGTCGTCTAAGACAACGTATGGACTTTGGGAAACGCGCACTGTAGAACAGTTTGTCCATTTAGGCCTATTGTAGAAACATGACGGCAACTTTCATGTATGGAGACACGCGGTGTATGTAGATAAACACAGCTCATACTAAGGTAATTAAAACAATACAGTTCATTATGTAAGGTCTTTATACACCACTGATAATATAGTTATGTAGATTATAAAGCATTTTTGTCAAGAGATCCTTCTAAAAGTTACACAATGCACCTTTAAAGGATTAGTCCATTTTCTTAAAAATCCAGATAATTTACTCACCTCCATGTCGTCCGGGGTGTTGGTGTCTTTCTTTGTTCAGTCGAGAAGAAATTGTGTTTTTTGCGGAGAAAAATCCAGGATTTTTCTCATTTTAATGGACTTTAATGGACCCCAACACTTAACAGTTTTAATGCAGTTTAAAATTGCAGTTTCAAAGGACTCTAAACGATCTCAAACGAGGCATAAGGGTCTTATCCAGCGAAATGATTGTCCTTTTTGAAAAAAAAAATGCATTTTAAAAATAACTTCTTGTCTTCCTCCGGTCATGTGATGCGCCAGCGTGACCTCACACAATACGTCATCACATCAAGAGGTCACGGATGACGTATGCGAAACTACGCCCCAGTGTTTACAAGTGAAAGAGGACCGTTCTGCCAACGTCGTTGTATGTGGAATAATACTAATTAATGTCTTTGTGTCAGTTTATTGTTTAAAATGGTCCGCAAATGTGCGTTTCATATATGTAACACGTAACATTTCCACGTCATTACGCAATTACGTGAGGTCGCCCTGGCGCGTCACACAGCCGGAGGAAGAAGAGAAGTTGTGGTTCAAAAGTGCATATTTTTTTATTTTTCTTGCCAAAAATGACAATCGTTTCGATAGATAAGACCCTTATGCCTCGTTTGAGATCATTTAGAGTCCTTTGAAACTGCAATTTTAAACTGCATTAAAACTGTTAAGTATTGGAGTCCATTAAAGTCCATTAAAATTTGAAAAATCTTGGAATGTTTTTCTATTTTTTCTCGACTGAACAAAGAAAGACATCAACATTTTGGATGACATAGTGTTAAGTAAAATATCTGGATTTTTTTTTTAAGAAAATATACTAATCCTTTAAGTTATTGAAATACAGTATGTACTTAAAATCTTAGGGGGTACTTCAAGTAAATAATTTAGGTCAATGGGTTTCAAAATAGTTTGAAAACGCCTACTGTAGGCTAGGTTATTCTGTTACCATCATAAAACATCATGGGTTTAATTTTTGAGCAAACACGCATACTCATAAAATGTATAGCCTGAAGATGTTTTGGATAAAAGTCTCTGCAAAAATGTAATGCATGGATATTAACTACCATCTTTGTATTTACAGACGGTGTCCACGTGGGAATCGTATAGCGCGCCAGAAGCAAACCGTTCCGCACTTCAACTCTGAAAACACCCTACGGGCCTCCACAAGACTCATCTGACAAACCCTTAAACTTAGAGTGATGTGCTAAAGACAGCAGAGAAAGGCCCCAGGGAATTGTGGGAACACAACCTCTCCAGACAAGCGATGCTGGATGCGGAATTGTGCTCAAACCTTATCGGTCCTCGTTTCCTATAGGGAATAAACAGAGGATGGGCCTCGTGAGCTTTGGTTTATCCAGCTGGCCTGCAGGTCTTAATAAGGCTCAGTGGAAAGAGAAAAGACAGTCAACTTCAGCGAGGGGATGTCAGAAACACGCCCATCCCTGGGGTTGCAACAATCTGGAAAAGAGAAGTGCTTTCAGATGGATGTTTCAATTGGTGGAGGTGTCACATGTTGCCTTGTATTTGTTGTCTATGACACCATAAAGGAAAAGAGCAGTCCAAGGCTGTTTGGTTATGTATTATATATTTTGAATAGGTTAATATTCTTGTGACGTTTTTCTTTGTTTTTATTCGCTGTAATGTAAATAAATAATTTATATGATGTGATCTGACGTGTCATCTTACGTAACCTCATCACACTTACAGCACATGGGTGATTATTTAATTGCAGGTACATTTGGTGTCCAAAGTCTGCTTTCTTCAAATGAAGCTATACATTTTTATTTTTATACATCTTGCCACACATTTTAGCAATTTTCTAAAAACATAAATATACAAACAGGATATGCACATGTTGTGTCTTTTTAAATGTCAGGTTTAACGTTATGTAAATGCACACACTGACAAAGTCTCTTTAGTAAATTTGTTTTCTTAAACTTCCGTGCAACCGAGCTTAAAGGTCTTCTCAACTGTCAAAGTTGTCAATACGATCACGGCTTAAAATAAAACCCCCAAGCTCTGTTGATTAGCTTTAGCATGCAGTACATCTTTTCTCGTCACCTTGTT
Organism: Misgurnus anguillicaudatus; assembly: GCF_027580225.2. Taxonomy (NCBI): domain Eukaryota; kingdom Metazoa; phylum Chordata; class Actinopteri; order Cypriniformes; family Cobitidae; genus Misgurnus; species Misgurnus anguillicaudatus. The sequence goes on from NC_073344.2 coordinate 34,417,438, forward strand.
TTTCTTAGCACAATCTGACACGCACAGGAAAGGACAGTCTGCCTGTCTGCCTTCCTCGGCCCGAAGGGAGTTGTAGGCGGATGAAGCCCAGCAGCCAATCGATGGTTGCGAGCCGCACCCATTACCCAGAAATCAATGCTGCCACAAGATCCGACAGCAGAGAGGCTGTCACAACCTCGGTCCTGCTCTCTCCTACGCCTCTGAGCTGTCAAATACAATCACCGCCAACAAGTATTGTGTGTGTTGTGTTGTTACCAATGCCCTCTGTGACCTAAGATAACTAATGGAACCAACAGTGGTATCCAACAGTTCTGTGATCATTTGTGTGTGTGTGTGTGTGCGCATGTGCAGGGACTCAGGGAGAAATATAAAACTATATGAAACATCAAAAGATTATTTGTCTATAATTTCTATAACTTGTGCATTCTGTTGCTATGATGATCAGTGGCCACACGATGGTGGAAATGAGTCAACCCATACAGCAAAAAAATATATTTCTATTGCTAAAAATATTTTTAAATATATGCTAAATACATTTTGTAGACAGTAAAGCTTAAATAAATATTTGTATTAGAACAAAATATATTTAGTTTTAACCTTCATATATTAACATGTATTTCAAAATGTATTTCAGGAGCAACAAATACATTTCTAATTTTACAACCCATACAGCAAAAATAAAGTGTTTAAAGAGTATTTATAAAATTACAAGTATATATGCAGTTGAAAATATATTTAATTTTAACCTTTTCAAACCTATTATGTTTACAGTTTACTTATGTTTAAGTTTTTCTTTCAATGTTATGTGAATATAAATGCTTATATATACACTCACTTAAAGGATTATAAGGGACACCATACTAATACTGTGTTTGACTCCCTTTTGCCTTCAGAACTGCGTTAATTCTATGTGGCATTGATTCAACAAGGTGCTGAAAGCATTCTTTAGAAATGTTGGCCCATATTGATAGGATAACATCTTGCAGTTGATGAAGATTTGTGGGATGCACATCCAGGGCATGAAGGTTGAGGTTCTCAACCTTCTCAAATTAGGTTGAGATCTGGTGACTGTGGGGGCCATTTTAGTACAGTGAACTTATTGTCATGTTCAAGAAACCAATTTGAAATGATTCGAGCTTTGTGACATGGTGCATTATCCTGCTGGAAGTAGACATCAGAGGATGGGTACATGGTGGTCATAAAGGGATGGACATGGTCAGAAACAATGCTCAGGTAGGCCGTGGCTTTTAAACGATGCCCAATTGGCACTAAGGGGCCTAAAGTGTGCCAAGAACACATCCCCACACCATTACACCACCAGCCTGCACAGTGGTAACAAGGCATGATGGATCCATCTTCTCATTCTGTTTATGCCAAATTCTGACTTACGCCAAATTCTGAATGTCTCAACAGAAATCGAGACTCATCAGACCAGGCAACAATTTTCCAGTCTTCAACGGTACAATTTTAGTGAGCTCGTGCAAATTGTAGCCCCTTTTTCCTATTTGTAGTGGAGATGAGTGGTACCCGCTGGGGTCTTCTGCTATTGTAGCCCATCCGCCTCAAGGTTGTGCGTGTTGTGGCTTCACAAATGCTTTGCTGCATACCTCGGTTGTAACGAGTAGTTATTTCAGTCAAAGTTGCTTTTCTATCAGCTTGAATCAGTCGGCTCATTCTCCTCTGACCTATAGCATCAACAAGGCATTTTCGCCCACAGGACTGCCGCATACTGAATGTTTTTACGCACAACCCTAGAAATGGTTGTTCGTGAAAATCCCAGTAACTGAGCAGATGGTGAAATACTCAGACCGGCCCGTCTGGCATCAACAACCATGCCACGCTCAAAATTGCTTACATCACCTTTCTTTCCCATTCTGACATTCAATTTGGAGTTCAGGAGATTGTCTTGACCAGGACCACACCCCTAAATGCATTGAAGGAACTACCATGTGATTGGATGATTAGATATTTATTTTGAAATAAACGTAATTATATCAAAAAATATATTTTTTGCTGTATGGGAAGTGTCAGCAACTTTTTTAGGCCAGGAACACTTTAGTGGATGGAGAAGGAACAGAGCTCCCGCCTCCAGTCCCTACATAATGCAAAAAAACTGAGTATTGCATTTTAAGCCTTGCTTGTACAGTAATAACAGTAAACATGTGTTGCAAAGCAATAAAATGAGCATTACTGATACTTCACAATACATTACATTGTATAGGTATCACAGAAGTTGTTTCTTGTAGATAATCTGCAATTGTTTACACAAAGTAAATGTGCACGGCCACTAGGGTAAGTTGTTGCTTCACTGAACTGGATAATACACTCATGTTTCCATCGGGAAATTAAAATGAATTGCTGCCTCACTTGTCAATGTAAGTAAATTCAATAGGTTTTTGAAGTTAATGCTGTGGACTGTTTAAATTTGAGCTGTGTTAAGTTGAAACAATGCTTTGTGGGTTATTTCCCATTTTGGTTGTTTAATTTTTTTGTTTCCTTAATCCGATGTTGTATATACATGTTATTTTCTTGTGAGCTTTTCAAATTTTGCTATGATTGGCGGCAGAGCAGCTCAGCGGGTACACTCTCAGAAATAAAGGTACAAAAGCAGGTCCAATACCCTCAAATTCAAGGACTAAATGTGGGGACACATTTCAAGTAAGAGCAAGGTTACGTCGTGTTACCTTTTAAGATATATTGTTAAAGTTCACTTTCGAGGGAACTTGCGCTACGTCATTGTGGTGACACTTTGGGGACGCCTCCAGTGGTAAGTGCGTCTGAATGTGTACATCAAATTCAACCAATGGTGAGGCTTAACGACAAAGACAGGGTGACACAGGAGCCAGGAAGTATATCGCTATCTGAAATATTGTCAAAGACAGCATTACAGGGACGCAGGAAGTATGGCAAGGGAGATGCAGCGTCTCGTTCCCTTCTCGGGGAACAACAGTTACATACGTAGCCAAGACGTTTTCACGTGCACAACTATGCAAAAAAGCATTTTGGTATGAATCAACATTCGCATACAGAAGATATAAGCATTTAAAGTGAACAGTTTAGCACGTGTGCTTAAAAAGTCTAGAAATGTTTTGATATTATCCTACACTACACAGGGAATAATATGGATTTTTTTCCTGAAAACTTCTTGCATAAAATAGATTCAAGCACTTTCAATGACCTGTATCTATGCCTGTATATTTTCAAAAACTTCCCAGGGCCTTGAATTTTTTCCAACAATTCACAAACTTTCAAGGATTTCAAGGACCTGTGGGAACCCCGGGTATTGGATGCTGGAATATTGTGAATAAATAAAAAATATTGCTAGGATGTAACAACCCAACTGCTGGGTTACTACAACCCATGGTGTGTAACAAATACTTTTTCGGCCCCCAGTTTTTCCTCATCAAAGCACAAAAAAAGCCCTGTTCAAAGCCTCAAATAATGAGTAAATCTATATTGGTGACAAAGCATTAAGCTCTTTGTATGAGTTTGGCTTTTTCAGTACAGTTTTGAATAATCTACATTAGGGCTTTGAGAGAGAAAGGAAGTTTGAGATTGGGTGGTAATAAATCATATCCCTGTACTGCTGTAAATATTCCTTCCCTCTCTGTCGCCTGTTAGCGTCAGGTACGCCACAGGTTTCCCACGGCTGATCTGTCAGTATGATATCTCACAACAATTACCAAAGACGCTCAACAGACATCCAGCAGAGAGATTCACAGCCTCTGGGGTTAATATAAGATTGAGACATACTGTAAGATATAATCGGTGAGGGTGGGTCGGTCTTCGGGAAGGTAAAACTGTGAAGGAGAGCTGAAGATGTGAGAGAGAAAATAAGAGGGGAAGAGAGTTTTTAATAATGAATGAATCCAATGCAAACAGAGGAAAGTCATTTTTATGTTAGATCAATAATGCAGACGGTCACCTTGAGAGAGAGAGAGAGAGAGAGAGAGAGAGAGAGAGAGAAAGACTTAAAAATAACCAATTTTATGCATTGTTTAAGCTATAGTAAAACCTCTATAATATAATGAAATAAAAAATATTGTATAATTTTGCTTTTTGTAGAAATATATGCAGGATGTATTTTTATATATATATTTTAATGAATTTTGGTTTAATATCTGGGAAGGTTATTTATGTTTATATTATAATTTGTGTGTTTTCTATTTTTATTTAAAGGGGCCATGGCACAAGACTTTTTTAAGACGCCAAATAAATCTTTGGTGTCCTCAGAGCACATATGTGAAGTTTTAGCTCAAAATACCATATAAATAATTTATTATAGCATAGTAAAATTGCCACTTATATATATATATATATATATATATATATATATATATATATATATATATATATATATATATATATATATATATATATATATATATATAAAGAAGTCGGCACAAGTCACCTCCTGATGCATTCTTGATAAAATGGGTGGATCAAGAACACCTCCGGGGATGTTATTGGAACTTGGCTTGATGCGAATTTGGATTTGGAACAGTAGCCTACTTAGGTCGCGACTGATGACGTTTTACAAGTCTACAAGATCAGACAAGAACGCATATTGAGAAATAGCCCATGTTTTGTCACAATGTTGTCTCAAACGATGATTGTCCTGTGGCAGCTACCATAGCTGCTCTAGGCGTTTCGACAGAGAATGAGCTGTGGACTGAGCTGTTGGTTGCAACTCACAATCTTACCACTAGATGCCACTAAAAATCCACACAGTGAACCTTTAATGGATTAGCTAACATGAACTAACAATGAACCTGCTTCTGCAACTTTATTTTAAACTTATTTTATGTTAATCCAGCATTTACTAATACATTTTAAAATTAAAAGTTGATAAATGGACTGCATTTATATAGCACTTTCATAGAACAATGGCCATCACATTCACCCATTCACTCACACATTCATACACCGACAGCGGTGTCAGCTATATAAGGCGCCATCCAGCTCGTCAGGAGAAGTTGGGGTCAGGTGTCTTGCTCAAGGACACCTCGACACAATCCCAGGTGGAGCCGGGGATTGAACCACCAACCTTCCGATTTGTAGACAACATACACAAACCAAAAGTTGTAACTGTTAACATTAGTTAAAGGTGCAGTGTGTAATTTTTGCTAAATAATATACAAAACTATATTATCAGGGGTGTATAAAGACCTTTTAATAATGAACCATTATGTTTGTATTACCTTAGAATGAGACGTTTTTATCTACATACACCGAGGGCCATTTTTCTACAGAAGCTCCTAACAGACACACTTTTTTTACTAAATTGCCTCAGTCGATGACATGTTTTTCTGGTGGCGGCTACTGTAACTTTTCTATGCGTTTCAAAAGCAAGGGAAGAGCAGTGAACTGAGCCATGGGTTGCAATTTGCAACCTCACCACTAGATGTCGCTAAAATTTACACAATGCACCTTTAATGTACCATACACTAACATGGACAATTGTATTGGCCGTAACTAACATTAACAAAGATTACAAATACAAGCTTATTGCAAAGTGTTTTTTCACCTTTTGCCATGTTCACAAAAAACTAATACAGACTGCTTAGTCATAATGTTTACTCGCAAAAATTTACAAACTTATTAAACTATGTTTCGGATTCTTTGGCCTTTCTCTCCAGCCATCTCTTTTTGGGTGACCTCAGAGGCGGGGTCACAATGCTGGTGGGGTTGGACGGGTTTGTCTCAGTTTCTGTCCGGGTCGCAGCACTTCTCCTTCTGGAGCATTGATGGCCTGTATCTTCATTCAATGGTGGGGAAAGAGCCTGACCCACTGTAGAGGTCCCAGCAACCGCTTCATCATGGGATGTCAACGATGTCACTGCTGCGTATAAACCCTTCTGTCCTGTACCATAAGATTGGCACGCCAAGTTATTAACAATATTTATGAGACATTATAATAACAAACATGGTATTTACAAGTGCCGGCTGGTGACTGCTCATCCGAGGGGCGCAAATTCAAAATAAGTGTTCGGAGTGTCATGTGTGTTGCTTGTGTTTTCAAAATATGTGTTTGTCGCGTCATGTAAACCATATGCATTACGTGTTTTGTCAAAATAAGTGCCTGCTGCCCGTGTGTCAAAACCGTTTATCATAACAGAGACGCTCACGTTCACAAAATACACGCAAACGACACTCCCTTAACAGTAAACTTTGATTACGCATGAGATTATGCGAGTATCTGGCAAACGCAAGCGTCTCTTTTATCATAAACCCTTTAGACGCATCTGCAGCAGTCACTTATTTTGACAAGACACGTAATGCACATAGGATCCCTCGATGCCCAGAACACATATTTTGAAAAAAGGAACCACACACACGACAGGCTACATACATGTGGTGACAAACTTTGCATCGAGTGCCCTCGAAAAAAAGAAGTCACGACCGCCACTGGTGTTTACACATATTCTCACCCTTATTTGCCATCTCTGAAGAACCTAGCACTGACAGATGTTGACTCGCAGATTGAAGAGAACAGCATCCACCTAAAAAATACAATGATTAAAGTCTGATATTAAATCTCAAGTTTGTCACACTACAGAAAAAATTGTTATTAACCACCAAGCTAATTTTAAATAATAAAAAAAAATAAAGTAAATTATTAAAACATTGTGGTGTACAGTATGAGGAACAAAACTGTACTGTAGGTCTTACCTGAGATAACACAGACTGTGCATCTCCTGTCAGCCATCACAAATCTTACAGGGGAACATAAAGCCCTCCTGTCGAACTGACAACTGGACAGGAGATACTGGCTGGAGTTTGCTGTTGTGTAGTAAACCTGGAACCCAACTTATAAGATTGATAGAATTTTTTTTAAATTGTCAAAACAACTTGCGATTAAAATCTCTTGCCCTTTTTTTATTTTTTTTTACAAATTGTCTTTTGACCTACATGTTATTTTCTTAAAATCCTTAATTTTACTCTTACCTGGTGATATGGGGTTTTGGCAAGACATTGTTGCCTTAAGATTGTTTTATGCCAAACAGAAATTTCTTGAAATCATAAAATTTTATGAGACATACTTGCAGCTTTAAAAAATAATTTGTGTACTTCAGCTGGGGATATATGTTTTTATATCTCCCGGACAACAGAATTTTCAAATGATGCAAATTGCAACTATATTGTATATGGACTTTTAATGTTTTAAACAGTGTAAGTATATTAACAAAACACACAAAACTATTTAAAGTGACAGAGTAATATTCAATAGTCATATTTTTGTGCATTAGGGTGCAACATGTTAGGTAAATTACAGATACTGAATTGCGCTCACTTAAAGGGACATTTCATCGATAGGAACATTAATCTTTATTGAAAGTGGGTCATTTTTGTAGTCGAAATGTAACATAAATTTAGAATTTTGTGCCTATTTGACTGAGAAAAGACAGAATGTGACTTACTTTAGAGCACATTTGTATGAAAAACTACAACTCCCACTATGCACCACAATGCACAGCTCTGCAAGCCACTCCCATTAATTGGGACACGGCTCAGATATGATATTGTGTACATAAATGCCACGTTAGTAAAACAAAGAAAATGGCCACCACCACTGTGTCTGACAGACACCAATCATGACTTACTTTTAAACGTGATGTTACATTGAGTTACACACAATAACACTCTGGCCTGGTGTGTAGTCTTATTCAAACAGTAACGTGAGGTGTCAGATCTGCAGTACAAATGCCTTTTCAAGTACTTAAAAAGGGTATGCATATTAAATGTTTATTTAGTTTTACCAATTTTCTTTTTGTCTGTTGTTTACTGTAATTACATCTGTGCAATATCAGCCTCATTGCTTTCACATAGACATATAAAACACCGCTCAGATATGCTATTGTGTACATAAATGCCACGTTAGTATAACAAAGAAAATAGAAACACTCACTTTAGTCAGATGTCCATTTATCCCTGCATCCTGCACACAAACACGTCCCCTGCACAATATTTCCACAGACGCGCTGCCTCAGCTCTTTGAAATAAGCACGCGTGCCCCGAAACATTCACAAAACAAACGTTCATATCCTTATCTGATCCAGAAATCTTAAACTGAAAGCACACAGCGCGAGTCCGTCCAAGCTCATATACTCCGCAGCGCGTCTGCTCGTAACGTAAGCCGAAACACGTCCGTGAAATAAACACGTCCAAACACGCGCAAAGTTGCTCTTGCCTGGAAACATTCACCAAACAAACGTCCATATCCTTATCTGATGCAGAAATGTTATAAAGCAGGCACACACCGAGAGTACAGGCAGTAGTCTGTCCAAGCTTCTCTACGCAGCAGAGGCCGAGGGTTGCGGTGTCTTCCACGGGCTCCTCTACTCAGTCGAAGCCCAGGCTCCGGCTTCTCCTCGGGGTTCTGTTCCTCCATCTGCCTCAACTCTTTGCTGTATTGTGGCTCATAAAGGTGCAATGAACAGCGGATTAGAGCAACATGCTTGCGAAATCACCCTCTTCCATATCATATTGATTAACTTCCACTGTTATTGTTATTGTAAGTCTGGCTCGCTCCACAACTTCTGTTTAGCTTAGCTTAGCATAAAGATGGTGGCTGATCGTTTTTTTGTCTGTGTTTGTATATTTTCACAAGTCCCACCCACTGATCTGTAATAGGTCTGTAGCGTGAGTGGGTCCCACCCATAGCCCCCACCTTGGAAAAATGAAGAATGAGTGTCTGTAGTCTTTCACACTCGACAAAGATACAGGATTTCCTTTTTTCAATGATGCAAAATGACATCATTGAAAGAAGGAAGTGCCTCACTGAAATCTGTATTTCTCCCATCTCAGGGGAAACTGAGGGAATGATGCACGACCATTCAAAAACATGACTGGGGTTCTAAAGATACAAAGCTTAATGCAAATGGGTGAAGTTTCCCTTTAAAGTGATACTTTTCTCATCCTCATGTTGTTCTAAATCTGTATGAATTTCTTTTTTTTACTGATGAACACAACAGATAATATTTTGATAAATGATGGCAAGCTCACAGCTGATTGTAACCATTGACTTCCATAGTAGGAAAAACAAATACAATAAAATTCAATTGGTACCGCAGGCGCCAACTGTGTCCTTACCATCATTTATGACAATATCTTCTTTATCATTTATCACAATACTTCCATAATATTTGTTTTCCTACTATGGAAGTCACAATCAGCTGTGCTTAACATTATTTTTAAAAATATCTTCATTTGTGTTTATCACAAAAAAGAAATTCATACAGGTTTACTCAAACCAAGTCATAAGACCCATGCACATATCAAGCAAAATCCCATAATAATTGACAAGACTTCTCTAATGTCCTCTAAAATAAACTAAAAAGTATGTATCCTGTGGAACATGCTGCCTGTTTAAGGGTTAAACACAATATATTCCTTACATTTGTAGTGTGTGTGCCTGTACCATACCCACAAATTGTGGTGTCAACTTTTTTCCACTGATTTGGTGTTTTTCCCAGTGGAAGCTTAAAGATTTGCCACTGATTTCCTCGGTCTTTACATGTTATTACAAGTCACATTATTGATTTACAATACAAGTAATTACGTGGGAACAAGTTCATTTGATCATTTCTTGTGTGAAAAGTGTGTTGGTGTATTGGACGCAAACAGCAGGGGTTTGCATGAGCTTATGTGTCACTTCACTGTAAGATTTTCCAAGGAGGAAGCGGTGGAATTCCAGGCAATGTGGTCTGTCCAATTTTCTTGCTAATGCAGTTACACAATATATTCTCCAGGGGGCGACAGTCATCTCTGAAACGATGACCAGATGGCGTGCACCTTAAAGCTTTTGAGATATTCCCATGAAAAGGGATCAGGATGTGTGTTCCTGAGAATGAAAATAACAGTGATAAAACAATAGAGATAGAGAATGTGTGATAAGGCAGGAATCCTCCACCCATTTTAACACAACTCGCAGATGAATTTTCCAGGTTTCCACATCTTGCTCTGCCTCTCTTTCTTAGTTAAGTAATCTGTCATTTTACAGTATGTTTAATTGTTTATCATTAATTAAATAACTGTTTTATTGACTAAATATGTTTATTATACAATGTTATATATCTATAAATTAAATAATGGTATATATTACTGTGTGGGAGCACAAGCTAAACAAGTACACACATGCCTGTGAACCACTTTGCGTTTGAAAAAGCCAATTGGGACTTGTTCCAAAAATTCTGTGTGTGAGCTTCCCAACAAAATTATGTAACCTCTAGCACAGTGTTTCCCAACCCTGGTCCTCGGGCACCCCCTCCCAGAAAGTTTTAGATGTCTCCTTATTTAAAACACCTGATTTGACTCATCAGCCTCCTTCTAAAATGGTAAACATGTCTCCCTAACAAGCTGATGATTTAAATCAGGTGTGTTAAATAAGGAGACATCTAAAACTTTCTGGGAGGGGGTGCCCGAGGACCAGGGTTGGGAAACACTGCTCTAGCATCTCCAGAAGAGGTCAGAGGTCAACGGGACGTTGGATGGATTCTTAATCCGCTCTCAGAATTCCATGTTTCCACAGCCAATACCCTGCAAAGGGAAAAGAGGGGAAGATTACATCACGGAGAGACACAAAACAATGCAGAAAGAAGGAAATGGGAGCAATTAACTCATTGTGTTTGTGTATGTACGAGGCGAGCGCTAAACTAAACAGACTGAAGTCAGGGTTGCCAAGAATTGGACTACTATGCTGTTGTCACGAGCAGTTTTTCAGGTCCATGGGTTGATGTGACCCCAATAATGTGATATTTAGCCCTGGGAATGCAAATTTTGGCAGATGAACCCTGCAAACGCAGATTTTTACAGGAGAAGCCCCATCAAAACTATTGGGCAGCTTTTTTTGGCCCATATATACGACAAAAAAACCCATATATTTTCAATTATAAATTTAAATATATTTCTAAAAAAACAAAGAAATGGCCAAAAAATGTTTGCATGTACTAAAATATATTTTGAAATGTTTACAAAAATTTATTTTTCACCAATATATTTTTTGACAATTTTTTGTATTTTTTGAAATATATTAAGTTATGAAGGTTTTAAATCAAAACAAACCAACTGCAGTTGCATTGAAATTAATTGGAATGCACAACCAAAAAACGCGATTTCTGAACAATTAAAAAAACGGTGGTTATCTCGTTTTGCAACGAAACTCTTCATTTAATATTTTGGCCAAGAAAAATATATTTTTTGTCATATGGATTGTAAAATTAGAAATGTATTTTTTGCCCCTGAAATACATTTAAAAACATTTTTTAATTTTTTATTAATATATTTAATTAAGCTTTACTTTCTACAAAATTTAGCATATATTCAAAATATATTTTTGGCCAAAGAATATATATTTTTTTTTGCTGTATGGGGAAAACCTGGCAACCCTGACTGAAGCATGTGATTAGTTTTTGCATTAAGAAACCTGTAAGATCCCATTTTAATGTATCCTGACTTTTACGATTAAAATTTTGACTAGGATCATTTGCGATTTGCTTGGTTTTTCACACAAAAACAAAATTTGTTTCACTAGAATCCCGTCCTAAACAAAGTAATCAAAATGTTTTTTGTTTGGAAAAATAGTTGCATGACATTTTAAATGAGTAAATCTATCCACCAATTACAAGGTTTCCCAAATCATCTGCTGTGTTTCTCCATGAACCATACTAATGATTCCAATGGCACACTTTGAGAACTGTTTGTGTGACAATATTTTCCAGAATAAACTAACAATGACTAAGACTGTAAACATGCTCCCACAAAATAAATAAAATACACGAAAACATACACACACTACCCGCATAAAAACTCTTCCTGAGAGTTGCTTGGCAGATCTTTCTAGGTGGGAAAAAAACACGCACCATTGTTCTGACTTCCTTATTGTATCTCTTTCATTTTCTCCAGCTCATCTTCTCTTGTGTGGATGAGGTCATTGTTCAAACACAACTCTCAATATATGATCCCTCTTCAAGACAAACAGGCCAGAACTTTGAGAGTTAGGGGAAGGCTCTGCACGCGGAGAGAGTTGCTCATGTTCCACTGTACACACCCACATACTCGCACTTGACACATGCAAACACATAACTCCCTGAGCAATGGGCCGGTCTGGTTGACATGGAAACCAAGCTCCACCCCTATAGGGTGTGGATGGCCTTTTAAGCTGTGGGGAAACCTCACACTGCTCTTCCAAAGAGGGAGGGAGAGACAGAGAGAGAGAAAGCAGGGAGTGAGAGAGAGTTGCTATCTTCAAAAAGGGGTGGGAACGCTGAACCTGGAAGCTAAAAAGTTTTTCCCAAGCCTGCGAACAAGAATCAAAGCTGTAAGAACTAAAATCGTGCGGAAAACTTGAGACCAGCGAGACAACTTTCCTGCAATAAAAGTGATCGAAAACAGCCTCAGAATGGGAGAAGATGCAGTGCAAGTAGAAAGGAGCAGCATGGCAAGCTTACATGAGAGCCAGGAGCTGGTGGTGCCCACTCCCAGCCCTACTCAACCTTCACCCAGTCATAGCCTCACCCAGCTGGGTACTGGCGGGGAACCTAGCAGTCCCGGAGCTCATGCCGAAGCCCCTACGGGTACTTTGCTCAAAGATGGAACTTCAACCACAGGCCCGGTGAATGCCATCACCGTCCTGACCCTTTTAGATAAGCTGGTGAACATGCTGGACACGGTGCAAGAAAATCAGAACAAGATGGAGGTCAGACAAGTGGAGATCGAAGGGGCGGTGAGGGGAATCCAGAACGACATGGTCAAGCTGTCCAAGAGTCATACCTCCACGTCCAACACGGTCAGCAAACTGCTGGAGAAGAGCCGTAAGGTCAGCGTCCACATGAAGGAGGTAAAAGAGAAGATGGATAAGCAGGCCTTCCAGGTGAAAAAGATCGAGGCCAACCACACTCACCTGCTCAAGAGGAACAACTTCAAAGTGCTTATTTTCCAGGTAAATGAGGGGGTGTGATGTATCTAATGTGGTCGGGTAAGGAAAAATGAATGATTGCATTGTGTGCCGTGTGTTGAATCTGTGTGTCCGTGTACAACTTACAGACATGGGTAGCTATTTTAGTCAGTCTAATGAATCAAACAAAATGCTCCAAATTTGACTGAATCATCTCACCTTTGGAGAACAAATCACATGCCTCTTTTAGGAAGGGTCCATTTGAAGTGGGAGTGAAAGGTCAGAGTTCACAGTGTAAAGATGAAAGCAATGTAAAGAGGGTGTGATGTGGCTTAGGGTCATTTCAAGGTGGGGTGTACAGTGGTCACTTCTAATCTCTACTTCTTAATGCTGTTGCTTACAGATGAAATGCTCAGACAAACTCCTAAGAGCTGCTGTTATATTCAACCCCCAAAAGGTTTATTTGTGTTAGCTCAGTTGGTAAAGCATTGCAAATGGTCATGGGTTTGATTCCCAGGAAGCACATATACACTGAATGTCAATTTGGATTGAATGTTTCAAAATTTGCATCACCGAAGATTAACCTTTCAAAAATAAGATATCTTCAGTATTTCAGAATTAAAAGCGTTAGGGACTCCAAACTGAGAGATCCAGAATGCTCGAGAGCTTGAAAGAGACTCAATACTGGAGGCCTGTTTTGAGGCTTAGCCAAAAGCTATTATTTGAAGTACAATAGCCTTGAATAGAAGGTGTGCCCAGAGATCAGCTACAGCGCTGGATAATGTGTATCCTGTTGTCAAAAGGGCCGTGCTGAACAACGCTATACGTTACACGGGACGGCTGCTGTTTACTGCGAGACCCGCAATCAGTCGAATGACTCAATGATTCCAAAGTAAGGGAGAGTTGAGAGAAGCCTTCATTTCCCCTCCCTCCCTCTCTCTCTCCCTTCAGCTGTGTGGTTACAGCAGTGGGACAAGATATACAGACAATGAAAGAGCGAAGCAAAGAACGTTTTTCAGGCTTAAGGTCAATTCTGTAAAAACAGTAAAAGTTTCCCTTCCGCCTTCACCAGCCAGTGCAGTCTTTCTGGAATAGCCTACATGGCTAACAGAGTCCTGTTTGTTGCAAGTGCCCCAAAAGTGTTGTGCGTGTTGCTATGGTGCCTGCGTAGTTTATTTTTGAATTTTCAGAGTCGAATGCCGAACGACTTTTCCGTGCCGCATTCCTTCTGTAAATTTTTTTGTGCCTAGAGAAGGGATTTAATTAACTGTTGTACTTTTTTAAAGCTTTTGGAAAGCAGTCTAGACATGTCTGGTCTGGGTATGAAGAAGAAGTACGTTTAATCCACCTCTGGGCTCTTAGGTCTATTGATCTGTCCTTGATCACACTCAGAATGGGTGTGACCGGGGTGGACGCAGGGGCAATGTGTTCCCAAAACTCATCAGACCACCACACACACATTCCTGTCTTTACTTTATTTACTTGAATCTTCCCTCTTTGCACCCCTGCTTGAGTTGCCAGGGTTCGTATCTCAGGAATGATAGATCGGACCGCTACTCCGATCCTCCTCAGCTCATTAAACTTTTGCATGAGAACAAGAGGCTTTCTCTTGCATTTATACAGAGCACAAACGTCCGTTGTTATACAAGCTTGAGCAGACAAAAAAATGTCGCGGTTTCATCAGTCAACAAATGGCCTTTCATTTCAAACTTTTATTTGCAAGATAAACTTTTCCTCGTCCTTAAAAGCTACATTCAGGTGTTCGCCACACCCTCACGTCTGTGTTATTCACTTTTATCTTCCCCTGCTGCTTTTGGATCAGGGGTGCTTGGCTCCCACCCCTCAGGCGGACTACAGGAGAGAGCGTGAACACTGTTCTTGCTTAAGCAGAAACTTTGGCTGAAACCTCGCATTCCGGAGGGAAAGCAAGTCTCTGGTTCTGTCTCTCTGTCCAAAAGATATAAATAGGACAGAGACCACAATCAGAGTTCACGAAGATGTTTATCGAGACGTGAACGACCAGAGTCATAACAAAGAAAAGGCTTTAAAGCTTTTCTTAGCTCGTGACGTGAGCACTTGGTGTAAGCCAAACAATTTTGTCATTCCCTCAGCGTGATGCAACTTTCAACAAACACGTTTCATTTATTTTCTCCATGTTCTTCCAAAACCAAACATATGGAGCATGTTACAGTTGCACAAGAACTACTCATTGTTGTCAGTGCACACTGCTTCAATGTTTATTACATTGAAAGTCAAATCTTAGAGTACAGCATGGAATATTTTTACTACTGGGCCTTTGGTTTCACCTAATAAGGCTATCTGTGCCTCTCCAGGGAGAAAGAGAGAGGGAGAGAGAGAGCGGGCGTACGAAGGCCTGCAGGCAGAGAGAAGGGGACAAGAGTGTTTGTTTTCTCTTGTCTATAAAAAAGTCATAATCGCACTTCAAACTCTTTTTGTTACGGTTCCCACTGGTGCACCATCTAATAAAAGCGAGACAGAATGAGAAGAAAATGAGAAAAGATGACTTCGGTTGAAGACTTAAAATATACACTACAATAAAAATACGGAAGCTGTTACTGGGGCTGTACCTTTTTAAAAAGTATACTTTTCTACCTAAACGGTGCATATTAGGACTTTTTTTAAGGGTACCATCCCATATTCTAATGTAACTTACTTTATGATGACATTACAGAAACCCACCCTACGAATTTTAACTGTAGCCAAAACACTGCACTGAAACTATCACGGCTCTGATTTCACAGGAAAGAAAAAAGTAAATCCTCGAAAGAAATACACAATTGTACGTTACAATGAAACACCACAATAAACTTCAAAGTCCTGTGGCCTCAATGCATGCTGGGAACACAGAACACAGCAGTAATCATGTTTTGTTGTGAGGAAACAAAAACAGAGGAAACAATTCCTCTCCAACAAAACATCTGATTGTAGTTGATAAAACAATATTACACCAGCAATGCGTATTGTGTGCATCAGCACAGCTGTGATTGGTCGCAAGCTCCTGCATGTAATGACAGTGTGCTGACATTTAACAGTAACAGCATGATTCAAATTTGCAGTTTTTACGTTTCAAATACATAAACATTGTTCTCGACAGCAACGGTTACACAATATGCAAATCTTTATTGAGCAATACGACTTAAATAACAGTGTATGTGGTGTGCTGCTATCCCTTTGAGAGGATATGCATGTATTCGTGCATCACAGTTAAAAGTATTAACTGTAACAAAAATAAATTAAATATTAAATTAAATCAAATCATAATAAATATTCAGAATTGTAGTTAAATCATTGTCGCACAAACAATTACACCCTCGGTGACAACGAGAACGTTGAAAATTCTCCAAATGGTTGAAGCACTCTAGGGTTCATGTTGTGCAATTTCACTGTACAGGGTTAAATATTAGAGGATCATGTCAAATATTTTACACGAAAGGGGCTCAACATGTTTACGGCATCAGTGGCTGTATAGCAAAAATGGGCAAATTAGTTTATTTTGTAGATTAACTTAAACATAGAGAGGGATGTCAAAAAGGGACGTGGCATTTTGTGTATAATGGGAATCTAATGCTTAATGTGATAAAAGGGTATTTTATACTAGAGATACTGTAGTATACAATACTTGGACTTGAACATTGAAAAAAAATGGAATGGCAAAAATTTTTTCAAACATCAAATAAGACATTTTTTATAATTTTGCCTCGACTCAACCGCTGCATACTAACACATGTGCAATAAAAAACCCACACATACACAGTTAACAACACACACCAATGTAAAAATAAGTGAAGCTATTATCATTGTCAGACAGAGTTGCTTTACACTCGCTTTCCTGAACACATATAGAAATTATCTACAAAAACAGGCATGCTTTTGAAACTAGGGTTATAAATGCTGACAGAACGCTGACTCTTTGGTCCTATCTAAATACACACACAAACACACTGAAGAGACAAAAGCTGTCATTGTGTCTATGTGTGTGTGTCCCATGACAGGGAGCAAAGCCAGCAGAGAGAAAACCATACCCACAATGCCCTGAGTACTCACGTCAAGACATACATGCTAGATAAATGACAACCATCAAACAAATTTACTGTATATGATATATTTACATTTATGCATTCGGCAGGCACATTATTCAAGTGACAGTACAGTGCATTACAAGGTTTTCCATTTATTTAATTTTTTGTACGTGTATACAGTCCTAGGTGTCAACTCACGACCTTTTACACTGCTGATGCAATGATCTAAACAGGAACATGTGTGACTTACTGTAAATAAATGATATAAGCAAGTAATGCTGCGTTTACACCAACGGCGTTTGAGGCATCAAAATCGCGTCTACCGCGGCTAGTTTGCCGCTTGAACAGTTTCGGCGCATTCACACAGAGCATCAGCATTAACGCTTCCCATTCACTTTTAATGGGTGACGTCATGTGTTGCCAAACTGAATTGTGGTTCCGTCGGCGCCGCGTCAGTGCCGTTGCTCGCGGCAGAAGTTGAACATTTCTCAACTTTTCAAGCAGCAACGTGTGCGTCAGCCAATCAGATAGCCATATGCAAATAACCTAGACAGAGCCAGCTAATTACATTTATGGAAGACCGGAGCATGTTTAGCGGCCACTGTGATTGGCTGTTGGCCACGCTTCAGACAAGCCTTCCATCAAGCGTTAACGCTTACGCCCCGTGTGAATGCGCCATTTGAATACATTCGCACATCAGAGGCAAAATCCACTTCTTGTGGGAGGGGCAAGTGCTATGCGGTTGTCTGTTTTCAAGATGGCTGTTGATTGTGCATTTATCGAGAGAGTTATCTGTTTGTATTTGGTCACCTTACTATAGGGGGAAAATACACGGCGCGGGTCGATAAACGTCACGTGACTCAAAAATAAAATGTGTATTTACAACTTACCAGGTTGCCCAATGCCCTCACTGACACTCTTCCAAGCGAAGTCCTTTTTATTCCTGTCTATATAGAAATAAGAACTTGTGTCGTATAGCTCCACGTGACTGTTTACGGACAATATCAAGCATTCCTTCATGTTGAATGAGTGACTCCGTGCAGGGCTGCCGCCACAGCAGCAAGCAGGCTCCTGATTGGTTAACGCGGCGCAAAAACCTGGCAAAGTTCAAATTTTCAACTCTGGCGTCAGCCGCAAATTAGCACCAGACGCCAGACGCTCAATTCGCGCAAACTAGACACGCGAATGAGGCGGAATTGGGTCTACCGCGCCGCGCCAAATCTGCGCCACGAGACCTCCAGACACACATCGACGCGTCTTCACATTGACTTAACATTGAAATCACTCGCACTTGATGCCTCTACCGTGGCTGGTGTAAACGCAACATAACAGTTCAAATATTCACTTTTAAATTAATTTACATAAATCTCTAGTTTCAGGTTAAAGGTTTCATCATCAACATTAAACTGACTGTTTTTGCCTGCTTATTATGTGACTTTTCTACTCAAATAACATACAGATTTGATATGTATGAAAGATAATGCAAAATTACGCGATTATCTAATCAAAATCTAGTATTCAATAAAGCAATGTCATAAAATGTGGATGCATAGAGTAAATCAAGTTCTACCCTTAAAAAACACGAATCCGGTTATTATTTTCCTTCAGACCTATGTCTATATTAAGGCATTGCTAGAAGTTTTTCCAGCCCTGATTATTTAAGAAAGGAAAACCCACTTCCGCTCCTTCACCATGTTTCTTTTCAAATACTTTGTTCTGCTTGACTTCTTACATACCTTTAAACAACCAGAGACACATAAAGGTAAACACTGCTTTATTTAAAAAACGTAATTCAACACTTAAAAAAAATTCTGACTTTAATTGGAAAAAAATTATAAAAAATAATTGAATTGGTAACACCTAAAATATGTCAATTTAAAATTTTCACTTAAAGTTACCAATTGAAGTAATTTTTTAAGTTGATCCAACTATTATTTTTACAGTGTAATGCAGTGTAAAAAGGAAGGACCAGCATGGCTGTCTTTATACTTTCTATACTGGTGCACATAACGGGATGCCGATGAAGTCCCAACCAGGCTATTTAACTAGATTACCACCAAGCCTCCCTTAGTCAACCAGTTCAACATCACTGTGACAATCTACAAGCACTATGTAGCATGCAATGTCTCTCTCTCACTCATTCTTGCAGTAAATTGCAAAAAATTCCTGTATATTTATTTTTAAAGTCAAAAAACTATGTTGACGCAAAAGCAACACACATGGGCAGGCAGCTGTTTCCTGTCAGATGTGATGTTACCAGGCGTCAGGAAGGGGCATGCGAGCGTTAAACATTTTCAGCCAGTCGCACTGCACCGCTAGAGACCAAAACAAAACGTGAGCTTGCTAATAACCTCCTCATCATTTACAAATCCTTCAAACACAGCCACGTACTACGTGCCCATAGCTCACCACACCCCACCTCTAACCAAATATTTGCCCTCAATCCTTCATAAGTAGGCCCTGAGGTGGACGGTGTGTCAAGTGTGTTTAGGACATGAAGTCAGTATTGCAAAACCAACTGGATAACATCTTAGATAACCCTGTATCTGACAGCAATGAGACCGCGTGGTACAGGGAGGCCCTTGCGTTTTGGTATGTCTAAACACACACCAGTCAAAAATCTGAACACACCTACTACTTATACTTCATTCACATATTAGAGTTCTAGTAAGTTCTTTCAATACTATATAAAGGTTGTAGCTCAATGGCGCTAACACGTTCAAAGTCATGGGATCGATGCCAATGTAACATGCAAAATTATATGCAAATGTATAACTTGAATGTTAGTTGCTTTTAATCAACGTCTCTGCTAAACGTAGGATGTAAAGTGCAAAGTGAAGTGTGGGAATTATATTTTAACCATAAAATACAAACTAAAATATAGGCCTGCAACTACTAATCGCGCAAATGTGCATTTTTTCAATGAATACATTTTAATGAATTACGTTGAAATCCCGGCACATCCCAAAGCCAGCCAGGGGGCGCTCTCGTGCATAAACTCCCTTTGTGCCACAGAAGTAGCAGCATTACAAACGATATTCCATGAAACGTCTATTTATATGTATATCGCTGTTCTTCAAATTGTTTCAGGTATTTACATGATAATAAAGAATATTTTGAATGAGTTTGTTTAACAAGTGTTGCTTTTTTAAATGCACGTTATAAACGACTCCGACTCCTAATGATTTTAGATTGATAAGGACTTCCTACTGATCAAATGCTGTAGTACAAGCACAAGCTGTGCATTAAACACAGAATCGATTCACAATCAATTTCAGAGGCATTTTTAATTGGACACGCGATTAATCGTTGCAGCCCTACTAAAATACAAATTACAATAAAAATATCTTCACAGTTCAAGTCGACTCATGGAAAGCTTTTCACTGTTTATCTTCATTAATCATCCATAAAACCAACAACAAATACATTTAAATATTATCATAAACTAATATAATGGCTAAGCGAAATTGGGGGAAAAACAAGTAATATGCGTTACCGTGCTAAATAGCCTGCTAAACGTTGCAGTATTTGATATGCACACATTTGCATAATTTCGCTATATTGTGCATCGCTAATTTACACTTGTTGGTATAACTTAAATAAGTAGGTTAACTGCTTGACTTTTGAGTTAATTCAACTTAAAAAATTAAAATGAACCAAAAAAGTTAAATTAATTCTTAATTTAAAGGCAACTTACGTTTTTAACCAATGTTTCTTCAATTTTTTACAGTGTAAGCATAATTTACAATTCATTATAATCCACAAAGCAAATTATACGCATCTATGCGTAAACCCTTACATTATTAATATGATCAGGATCATCGGATTTGTTTATATTTTTGCCTTGTCGTGTAGGTGCTTATAAAAATGTATAAAAATCAAGCTTGGTGCTCAATGCAGGCTTTTATGTGTCTATTATTGACTACATCTGGTCAGAGTTCACATAAAATAAAACCTGTTCTCTTCTCTTACATAAAAAGAACACGCACAAAGCAAGCATTGTAGTGCAATGACTCAAACTCACACACATGCTTAGTGAAACCCTCGCTCAAAAATACATCGCTTTTATAACAAACAACAACTTCATTAACCCCATGTGAAAAACTGCTGCAGTAAGAAAACAAGTAGAAACTCAGCTATCATGAGAACTTACTCTGCCCGGGGCAAGAGAGACCGGTTTAGTACACAAATGAATTCAAACAGAAGATTCATTTGGATACTCAAGAGTGAGGCAATCATGATTTTAAGTGACAAAAACACACCGTGTAAGAAATCTAAAACATTCACACACATAAGCTAGAATATCCGTATGTCATCATGGAGATGTACCATAGTCATTCACAACTTATTTCCAGATCTCCGCCCTAAAGGCCAGAATGCATGGAATGAACTGTTTAAAGTGATTCACCAATTTAAGGAGCACAGCACGGATGCCTAAGCGTGTTTGAGGTTGTATTATTGACCTTAAAGCCTAATTTTAAGGGTATGTTACCTTTTATTGGACATCAGCTTATGCTGAATATCCGGAGTAAAGTGAAGAACTTAGTTAGGTTAAGAAACCATTCCATTGCGCATGCTCTTGTTAAACTCAAACACACATGAAATGTCAACATTCCACTCTCATTCACGGATGATTTGCTTCATGGTGGGGATCTGTGAGTGACTGGCACCCACCCATACAAAAATCTTACACATGGAAAACATGCACACACAGTTAAAGGCAAAGCACATGTACCATATATCATACTGTATGCAGCTATATTTTATAAACAACACATATGTGGCCATTGTGCAACATAGATATGTAACATACTGTATAAGAATAGGTAACACATTTCTGTCAAGAACTTTAATTCATAGTCATTACACATTCAAGTAGTAATGCAAGTTTTTTTTTATGTGGTTGGTTTTATATTTGCACTCAAACATACTCTCTCTCTCTCTCTGCATATAAACGAACTATTAAATGTTCATATATGGTCATATGCCAAATTTCTGTTTTGTTGTCCAGTTTTCAGTTTAGACTGAATCATTAGCTGTTGATCGACATTAATCCCTCCTGCCACACAGGCTAGTCAAGTGACTTAGCACCTTTTTCTACCTTTTCATATTTCCAAACCGTTTAAACGACAGATCGCCACCTGCTGCCCTGTGATGAATAAAACTTACAAACGTGCTTTTATAAATGTCAGGGGAATACTAACAATGCTTTTGTCCTATGTGCCTGTAAAATATAAAACATTTATCCATTGTTTCCCCACAATTTCACCATTTGGCGTCTCGTGGTTAATTTTAAATCCGTGCTGGTCATGCCATAATTAAAAGTTGTGTGGGAAAACTCCTGTAAGAGGGGAAGGATAGTTGAAGATACTTAAGACTCCAGAAGGGTTCGAAAAATGAAGGCATACACGATGGGAAAATTAATTTGCTTACTTTATTTCCAGAGCGTTCGTCACATGCCGATACCACCAGACTAAACACCCTAGCTCCGCGCATGCGCCAATTCAACGGCCGTTTTTCAATCCGTAGGCTGCAGCCTCCTGAGGTCGCATTTGAAAGCTGCGTACGTCATCAAGACTTTCTTAATTCGTAACATTAACAATTTTAATGTTGAATATTATTCTTTGTTAATCGTGCATTGTTGTAATATGCTTATGACTTGCGAATGTAATGCTCAGTTAAATTATATAAACCAATCTTGATGACGTATGCAGCCTGCATATGCGACCTCCGGAGGCTGCAGCATTCCGATTAAACATATAAACATATAAACTCAATAAATAACCGTTTTCCCAAATTATGCCTGTTTAAAAATCTTACACTGGCAACAAGTTGCAACCAAAAATGGGAAGAAATTACATTAACCAGCCAACAGTCTCAATATGTTTTTTTCCTGCAACTGAAGCATATATTATTTATTATTATACATATTAATGTTATAATCATAATGTAATAGCCATACATGTAATGACTGAAAGAATGCAAAACTTACATGCATTAAATAAACTGTATTAATGATCCTAAGCAGAAAGGTAAACTGTGCTTTAAGTCTTCATGGCTGAAGGGTGTTGTTAGGCAAGACTGATTCACCTGCAACCTATTCAGCTGTGACTTATTCACGATATACAACACTAGCCTCAAGTAACTTATTGCTTTTATATAACGATTAGCACACAATACAATTATTAAAGGAATGATTCACCCAAAAATCAAAATTCTGTCATCATTTCTCATCCTCATATTGTTCTAAACCTGTATGAATTTCTTTTTTCTGATAAACACAAAAGAAGATGTTTTATAAAAATTATGGTAAGCACACAACTGATTGTAACCATTGGCTCCAAGTTAACCCTGCTGTGGCAATTCTAATAAGAGACTGATGTAACTTGGAATATGAAATTTCCATGCTAAAGTTTACAGGGAGTTGGCCAGATTTATTCTCCAACAGTGCCAGAAAAGCCATGCAAATCCCTTTGATCCAAATTTGTCTTCGAAAAAGAAGTTCTGTTCTGCGAACAGATTTGCTATAATAAATCCCCAGATAGATTTTAACCTCAGATTTAGTGTATTGTAAATATCCCCGTAATTACGTATCCTTGTTCTGTTGGGTCAGATCTATCTCTGCGGTTGGACAAGCCAAACTCACATTCCCTCACACATGGAGAGTTTCTGAGGCCAGAGATTCAACGGGGAGTTCAAAGGCGAACGCGACCTTTCAATCATCAGAGAAGAGCAGAAGTAAACATCAAGAGTGTGTGTTTGCTCGCACGTGCACACTAAGGCCCATTAGCAGTGAATGTAATTAGACAGCATAGCATTCTCACTCTCTAGGGAGCACATTCTTAAAGAAGCACTTCACCCAAAATAGTCATAAACTGTGCTGTATTGCGCTTCTGGTAAACAAGTCATTGAAAACATAATGTTCAGTTTTAGATGGGTAAAGAAAATATGTTTGGGTGTGTTCGTTTCTGACAGGCAACCTAAATCAGATGTGCAACGATAAACTGGGAGGTTTTCTTGCGTGGTTGACCTCATCAATATGAGAATTTAGAGCCTTATCGCTAAGAGAGACGGGGGGGTTAGACTCCCCTGCGCATTTCTGTCATGCCATGGAACATTCTGACGGGGTGCGCACAGGGTTGCTTTCCAGGTGTCCCTATTGCTGCACTCCGCCCCAAATGTTTCCGGACCCTCATCCTACTCCCCTTCAAAGTCCTTCAACACACTTCCCTGCTTTCTCTTAGTTGGCTCGCTCTCTCTCCATGTCGATCTGTGTCTTGGCCGTCCTCCAAAACTCAGTGGAAACTCTGATATGAGCTGTGTAGGGTTATGCCTGGCCTTCCTTCCCCATCGTCTAACTAGTGTTCAGCCTTTGTGATTGTCTCCAGAAGGGAAGAGAGGGTCGGAACACAATGTTTTTCCCTGAAAGTTTGTGTCCTTATGTCGCCAACATATAAAAAATTTTCACATTATGTACAGTATAGTGACACAAAAATTGCATACACTATTCATGAATATCAGCTGACATCACTCACATCTCAAACTTGTCTTCCGCCATTTTGAGTACCTGAAGTGGTCGCAAAATAACTAGAAGCTATGCCTTCAATATGTTGTGAGCATCAAAATCGCTATTTTTACAACACTACGAAGGCTCGACACAACATGATTCTTTGCTTGAAGTATCACCTGTGTCTCTACACATGAACTCGGGCATTAAGAACATTGTTTGTGTACACAGAGATTACAAAAAAGAAGGTTTTGAACAACTGACTTTGGCTGTTTTGGTGTCCGCTCGCCGCCATCTTGCCAGTCAAGATGTATCGATCTCCGAATGTGACGTAAGGAGGTAGGAGAGTAAAGATGAATAGCTCATAAAGCTCCATATAAATGCACAGATAATTTGTTTTTTTATCGCAAGTGAAAATTGACCTTCTAGTTGAAAAAGAAGCCTCATATGAGATTCATTCATTCGCATTCGTAGCTCGATTCTTTATGTGTGGCAAAGATGACGAGCGGACACCAAAATAGCCAAAGTCAGTTGTTCAAAACTCTGTGTTCACAAACAATGTTCTCAATGCTCGCGTTTATTTGTAGAGATCCAGGTGGTATGTCAAGCAAAGTTTCATGTTGTGTAGTGCCTTCTTATTGTTGTAAAAAAAAATGGTAGTTCGGTAGCAGCAGACAGTGGCTGGAAGAACGCATCAGGGATCGAGTAGGCATCACACCCTAACCAAGTCATTTTTTTTAAAGTAGCGTTTCTTTTCATGACAGTCGAGGTGCGAAATGTTATCTTTCGTAGCCATTTCCTGTATCTGTAAGAATCATAGACAGTAAAAAATAAATCCGTAAATTGTAGCAAGCTAGCTAATGCTTGTTAGTAGCCTACTGGTAGTCGGTAGGTACTCAAAATGGCGGCAGTGGGCTGAAAAAGATTGAATGATGTAAAAGGGTACATGACTGATAATCATCTATAAAAGCTCAGCATAATGATGAAACCTGCCAAAGCTGTGCAATACACATTATATAGTGAAAATATGTTGTTTTAGATTCTTACTTTCTTTTCTGCATTTTTATTTTCCAGGATGAAAATGAAATCCCTTCAAGCGTCTTTGTGAAGGAACCTGAAGACATACCTGAATTGGAGGAGGAGGTAAGCCCACCCATCGATCCCAACCGTTCTCAAGAGGACGGCCTTCAGACCATTGCCCTTTCCTCGGACGAGGAGCAGCCACAAGAGGAAGATGAAGATGAAATTTTGAGGGTTCTGGATCAAGAAAGCGAGGCCAGAATTGACAAAACTCGAGCTGAGAAGATCAAGAGTTCCAGTCTGAAGAAAGTGGACAGCCTGAAGAAAGCTTTCTCCAGGCATAACATCGAGAAGAAGATGAACAAGTTCGGCACCAAGATCGTTTCACTGGAGCAGCGTGAGAAAATCAAAAAGAGTCTGACACCGAGCCACCAGAAGAGCCCTAGTGCCAAGACCTCCAGCTTCAAGGTCTCTCCACTTACCTTTAACATCAAGAAGGGTCGCGGCAAAGACGGGGAACCGCAGGATGAGGCCTCGGCTCAATCTGAGGGTTCACCAACTGCTGTCGCCTCCATAGAGTTAGCCCCGATTGAAAGCCCGACTGAAGACCTGTCCTTCCAAGAGGTTCACTCACAGCTTGCACCAGGCCATGAGGAAGTCAAAGCGGCAATAGAGGCGATGGAGAAGGACGAGTTGCCCAATGTCCTGAATGGAACAGCTGAGGTTGAGCTGTCAATCACAGAAGATGTAAGTGAGGAGTACGCCCTTTCTGCAACGCTTCCTCAGGATGCCTCCCACAATGCTTTGCAGGAAGAAAGCAACGAGGAAGAAGAGGAGGATGAGGCAAAGAAAAGATTGCAGAGTGAAGAAAGCCCTCTAGCAGAAGCTGCAGGGCAAGCCGAGGGTGTTGCTGTAGGACAAGCGTCCTAATGTCCTAACCCTTCAGTTTGGCCATGACATCCTTCTAAGCTGAGAAAACACTCTCTCCATTATTAGTACCAGCCATACCCCGTTCTGTCCTGGCAGAGTCCCATCTTTGCAGATGCCGTATTTTGCTGTATTAGTATCCAATGTTTTCAAAGGTAAAATTCACATTCATTTAAAAATTCCTATTTTCCCAAACCTTCTGCTTGCGAGAAAACCACTCCAGCAAAATCTACCGGATATTCAATCTTCCTCCGTTGGTCAGAGCTTTGGTTTAGTGAAGCCTAACTGTCAGCTGATGAAAGGTGGCAAAGGAAAATAAAATCCTCAAAGCCAAAAGTCAATAAATGCCAAGTGCGCTCCATCTACCTGATGGGTACGTTTTAAACATGGCCTCTCAACCCACAATTCATTTTTTTCTGGAACAGCCTGCACACATCTGAAAGTGATATTCACTTTATGCAACCTAGATAGATATGAAAGCTTTGTATCGTCTGTCCAATATAATTGTGTTTTAAAGGGTCCCCCGACTATAAACGTATGTCTTAATAGATTAACTCTGGGATTAGTAATAAAAATGTAAAATTAAAAACAGTACAAATGTCATAGTTTTAATAAAAAAATATTTTCACTCAAAGGCCGCCATTTTGTTGACATCACAATACGTGACGTCAAGAGGTTGAAATCAAAACCCATCCTATTAATGAAACAAAGTCTTCAATTAGTAGATGAGATAAAGACGATCTGAGAGGTAAGAAGGTGGAAGTGTGTGACTTTCTTACATGAAAAAAATATATTTTTTTCTGTAGTAAACTGTAGTAATATTTTGCGACAATCATTGCATGTCATTGACTCAAAATGCAATGCGCGAAACATAATGGCGGCCTCCACAACTTATAACAAGTATTGCATCTGGGTTTTTCAAAGCAATAACAATATTTATTGTGTTTCTATCAGTGGATTTTAGTAGTATATGGCAAATACAAAGTATTAAAGCATACAAGTTTTTATAGTAGAGGTACCCTTTAAATCATTTATTATTTTGGGTATCAAAAATGTGTATGTAATCAATCATAAACGTATGTTGTATTCAATGCACAGATCACACTGATCATACTGTGAACCCAGACTATACAGAAACAAAATGAGATTGAGCTAATGTCCATAAACTACAAATATGTGTGGATGTCTGCTTTGTAGCAAATATTAAGTAGATGCAAACACCACAAAACGTTAATATTCAGTATTTGGGTTGCTTCGTATCTCAAATGCTGTTTACAAGGGGACCCTGGTTTTCCCTGAGCTTCACATATGTCTCGGACCGTAATAAAAAAAAACATTCCAGCTTTTGATATATGGCTTTGTTCAGAGAGCGTTTCTAATGCTCGTGTTGGCATGGTGTTGGAAAAGAAAAGCCTTCATCAGGCATTGAGGGGCCAGACCAGATTTCAAGCATATTTCTGAAAGTGATGAACGAGACTTTCATTCCAGTTGGAGGCAAATAATCCTACAGAGATGTGAAGAGTAGTGGGGAACGAAAAAGAAAAAGTCTGTTTGAATTGAAGTTATGTTTTAAATGTAATTTAGGGGAGAATAACATAGCGGGTATATGGAAAGGAGAAATCAGGGGCAAAAAGAAACCTGTGCCACTCACTACCAAAAGCGACTTCTTGATGAAAAGATTAATCAACAGCATTATCGTATTTTCCCAATAAATTTGACTTATTTTAAAAAACATGTCTGAATAAATGGGAATCTCTTTTTATGTATTTGTGATGTTGTGATGTTGCTGCCGCCTTCTCGACGTGAGTAAATTGAGAATTTTCATTTCAATATTCCAGTGCTGAACAAAATCATAAGTGTGTACAGTATCTTTGCTTTGGGTGGATGTGAATGGGATTTTACTTCTTTTGAGTCTTTCAAAAAAATAACAAAGTTTAACTGTTAATTGTTGCTTATCTTGTAACCCCTAATCTTTATTTGCATATCTTACACAATTTTAATTGCCTCTATGATTTCATAATATATATGAGAGAGCTATCCTGTATGTTGTCTTATGACATTATGCCAAAGAAAAGGCTTTTGTTACAGCAGACACTTGGTGTTTCTGTGTCACCTGTTTGCCGACATGTTATCGAAGCACGCTGTTGAAATTGTTCTTATAATACAATTAAATAAAGATTTTGAATAATTTCTTTTCATATCTGTCTTAGTTTCTTTGTAAAACTATACTCTCAAGAGAAAAGGTTTTTTATAGTTTACTCAAAACATATTTTAAATGTAAATTTGATTGGCTGAGACTAAGTGCTTTAATAATGTGAAGTAAACATCAACAACAGTTTTGATCAACTGTAATATGAACTTCCTTCTGTGTCATGTGGCTGTAATGGCTTTTCATAAAGGAATGGCAATGTTCTAGCACTTTATATTTACATATTTTTGCTAATGTCTCAATGTTTTTATCTCTTTAATTATAAAAATGAAAAGAACATTCTGGTTTTATGTAAAGATGAGGGCCTTATGGCATAATGTTGATTACCATGCAATTAATGAATCATCCCTTACAATGGAAATACATAAGCTCAGTGCATACACAGTTTTAAAATGACAAGACATAAACATTATGCATTAATGGGAAACTCCACTTTAAAAAAAAAATAGGCACATTTTCAGCTCCCCTACAGTTAACCATTTGATTCTTACCGTTTTGGAATCCATTCAGCCAATCTCTGGGTATGACGCTAGCACTTTTAGCATAGCTTAGCACAATCCATTGAATCTGATTAAACCATTAGCATCGCGCTCAAAAATAACCAAAGAGTTTCGATATTTTCCCTATTTAAAACTTTACACTTCTTTAGTTACTACTAAGGCAGACAGAAAATTTAAAGTTGCGATTTTCTAGGCAGATATGGCTATTCTGGTGTAATAATGAAGGACTTTGCTTCAGTAACATGTCTGCAGCATGCGCAATGATATTACGCAGTGCCTGAAAATAGTCCCCTTGAAAACTTTCAATAGCAGGGTACTATTTTCGGGAACGGCATAATATCATTGTGCCTGCTGCAGCCATGGTACGGCAGCAAATTCCTTGTGGAGTGTCCCTTTAACATGGTTTTAGTGTGGAAAATGAATGTAATAACAACATTACATAAACATTGCAACACAATTGGTATTGAGTAGCCCATAACATTACTCAGATCAGGATAGTAAGCAATTTTATCAGACTTTTCTCAACTGTGATCAACAGGTATGGATTGCATATAAAATATTCAGATTTTAATTATGTATGAAATGAGGCGAAATAATGTAAACTTAAATAAAGTAAAAAAAATTCATTGTTTGGGTATAAATCTAAGGGATGAAGAGATTTCCGTTCTCCAAAACAAAATTATGGAATTCCAGCTTTAAATATGCGACATTAAAGACGGCTCCTTAGGCTCTAGCGCCCTCTGGCGTTTAAATGCAAGATAACACCACATAAAACATTTTTACTTTAGCTTCGTAAAAACAAAATCAGTTTATATCAGACCGATACTAAAGAGCTATACAACAATCTATCTTCAAAATATTTTTGGTGTAATTATATGTCGATATCGAATGTGCTTTTTTAATGCCGTGCTAAATTTAAATCTTCGTTGGATTTTAATGGGACTTCTCAATAGGACATCCATGTTAAGATTACAGTCTCAGTTCAACAAAAATCAGATAATATTCGACTTATTTGCCAAAATCGCATTTGCAATATTCAACTTTGACAGTTTCCCGCTTCTGAGGCATGAAGTCACGGTGGCCGAGAGGTTAAGGCGTTGGACTCGAAATCCAATGGGGTTTCCCCGCACAGGTTCGAATCCTGTTCGTGACGAAATTTATTCTTTTCAATCTAAAGACCGTATATTTCTTAACATTTATTTTAAGCGTTACAATATCGCCATTTCAGGCATTTACTCGCGTACGTTATATACTTCAGCAAGATGCGAACAAGCATAACCGTTCCATTGTTAAATTTGTGAGAAAGATCCGTTCACAAATCAGCGAATCTGAATCAATTTATAAGGCCTTAAGTGAACAGTAGTGAACACAAGCAATCTCTGGGTCGCCTGTCAGTTCGTCAGTTTGCGTTGTCTTCATAACTTTTTTAAATGGCAAACGCATCCAACGAAAACACGTGTCTGATTAAAGATGTCAAACATGGATTAAAAAATATCAATTTAGTTTTCATCGTTCTGGAAATTGGTAAGTGAAACATAAGTGGGAAACGACCAAACGCGACCTGTTCTCTCTCCTCAAACGTGTTTATATCGAGAAATAAAACTTAATGATTACAAAAACCCACCTTTATGGTCGAAAATGATTTTCTTGTGTGAATGTCATATGATAAATGGTATTATAATTTTATTTACCGTGATTCTTTAAGGTCGAGTATCAAAGACGAAGGTTGGACACGAAATCCGTTCATTTAAAGTGGCTGACTGGACCGGAAGTATTACATTTTCAGTGTGGGACCAAGTTGGCGGCCTCATACAAACAGGAGACATAATCCGACTTAACAGAGGGTGAGATTTTAAAAGTTTGTGACCAATTTAATTAATTTAGTACTCTGATATGCACTGTCAAGTGTTTGTAATCTAAATCCAGTCAATACATCATCTTCACATCCATCATAAATGGGAGCAAGGGCTTCACAAGTTAGTATTGTGTTTATTCTTCTAAATGTTCAATTTCAGATATACAACTCTCTTCAAAGGCTGTCTTACTCTGTATATTGGGAGAACAGGGGATGTCCAAAAGATTGGAGAGTAAGTTCTTTACAACCATTTGCATACTTTCATACATGAAAAAATACGGTATACTTTAGTATATAGTATATGTCAAAAATTGAAATCAGTTAGTGAGAAACTTTGATGCTCCTAATCACATCATTAGATTGAGACTTTAGTCTAGATTTCACAGACAGCATACGTCTACTGTGCTGACAGTGTCTTGTACCTCCTCTGAAGGTTTTGTATGATCTTCTCAGAGGTTCCTAATTTCAGTGAACCTAACCAAGAGGTGCTGGCTAAAATGAACCTAATAAACAACACTCATGTGAGTTAAAAAGTACAAGGACAAGAGCACCGTGAATAGGCCTACCACAGATGTAGTGTTCATTTTATAATCTTGTTTTCTAGCAGGTCAAATCAGAAGCTCAGGGCAGCTCACCTAACATTCAGAATTATGGAACATCTACTGGACCTACAGGTTTCATGAAATCTTAATCATTTAACAAAGACCTCCATTATTTCTATTCTCGTTAAAGTTCCTAATTGACTTTCTTCCTTTCACAGCAAACAGCTCCCCTTTGTTTTCCTTCCCCGTTGCTTCACATGAGAACTCCTATCGTGAAGGTGGACGACGTTTGAACCGTATGAATTGGAATGGTGGCCCTAAACCCACCGGCGCCGTCACTTATGGACGGGATCCTCGGCGGGTGCTGAGAAGATGAGGGCATGATAGGTCTCACTTAACTTTAAATGCATGAACATAGATTCAGTATTTGATATGGTGCTGATTTGTTTTCAGTACTTTTTGTTATTTATAAAGTGATTTTTTTTTGAGAGTTTGTGTTATTTGTTTTTATTTTTTATGATAAGATGGGTTTTTTCTGATTTAGAGAAGAGGTGTTGAACAAAGAACAAAAACACAGGATATAAAATAAAGTTGTGAAAAATTCCTGGATGCTTGTCATGTCTGTGCTTTCAAAGTACAGTACTGTGCAAAAAGTGCACCACAACCACTAGCTTTGTGTAGTTTTAGCAAAGTTTTAATGTCCATCCATATTTATTTTTCACTCTTTTTAATAAAATACAGGAAATATGTATTCAAATTAAAAAAAAAGAAACTAAATGTCTAAAACTAAATTAAGAATTAATTTCATTTATGTTTAAGAGATCCTAAATGACAGTCAAAATGTATTGTTATGGGCACGCTTTGAATTAAACATGGAGTGAGAGTGACCTCTGGTGGTGAGATGGAGGTACAGTCGCGTGTGTGAATAGTTTATTTGTAATATGCAATTTCAAGCCGGTGACCTCTGGTTTAGATCAAGTGAGGTGAGGTCAGAATTCGCAGTTTAAGGTTAAAATTTACAGCATAACAGCTAAACCGACATACATTTCATTCACAAAAATAAGATATTCTGCACAAACAAGATGAATTAACAGTCACTTGTGTTGCTCTCCTCTAAAAAAAAAAATAATGGAAGCAGCAGAAATTTACGGAAGTGACCCTAGTTGTGACGACATATATTTTTAGAGATGCAAAAATGCAGAAGAAACAACTAGGCAAACACCATTATCCAAAGTGACTTATAGAAGTATGCATTATTTTTACAGTAGGCTATGTGTGTTGCCTGGGTTTGAACCCATGACATTTTGTGGTGTTAGCACAATGCTCCCCTCACAGTATGACATTTCAATATCGCGTTTAAAACGTTCATATGCATAAGATATACAAATCCTCTTTTTGTCCTCCATGAGATTCACTCCCTGGACTCATCCACCCCACAATTCCAGCCTTGCGCTCATGTTAACCAACGGAGGACAGTTTCTTACCAGAAAGCTGTTTTGAATTTTAGCAGTGTTTGCTAACAATTGCCATTACATTTGTACATTCTGTCATCAGAAGAGCACTCGAAATCATAATTACTGTGAACTAATTTGTCATTTATTAACTAGAGAAGCAAATGTTGCCACTTGTACAATCATCTTTAATATCACCACATAAAAGGGCTGCATAATTTTAATTGAATTATTCAGACAAAGTGTACAATATAGGTCATTGAAAAAGACAA
Source organism: Misgurnus anguillicaudatus (assembly GCF_027580225.2). Classification (NCBI taxonomy): domain Eukaryota; kingdom Metazoa; phylum Chordata; class Actinopteri; order Cypriniformes; family Cobitidae; genus Misgurnus; species Misgurnus anguillicaudatus. Next base: position 34,450,656 of record NC_073344.2, read on the forward strand.
ACACCACATATGCCTTATTTTTTACACAGCAAGAATATAAACAGATTTATACTGTAATGTGCACCTTCACAATTTTTACATTTTCATTTTAGTGACATGGTCTTTTTAATAAAGGCAAGATACACAATAGGTACATTGTATATTTTTTTCTGAAAGACACCCAATATAAAGTGGGACCACTACAAAAACATCAAAGACAAAGTCTAAATATTAACCAGAAGTTACCATTATTATCCCACAAGTGTTAAACTTCTACTTATTCACCCTGATGACCCGTAATGTTAAAAGATGGCTCTTTCACACCTGCTTCAGCAAAATCCCATACGGACGGATTGATTTCTCCACAATCTCCTTCTCTTTAGCAGGTGAGGTGCCTGCAGGAACTTCAATCAGCCAGTAGTCCTGTCTTTTACACACTTTTCTCATCTTTGGATTGATCCTATTCTGCATGATGACTCTGTACCTTTTTCCATTTGTTTTGGATGTAAATTCCCTGCTGTAACCAGAGGCTTGACTGAGGTCATATGTTGAATAGATTCCTCGTCCATACTGCTGTCCGGAACCTGCGGTGTAATGAGATCTCACAATCCCTTTAGCACCTTCAATGGTGGTTCCATGATAAGAGACGGGCCATTCCCCATCCACTGAGTGACTCCTCCATCCATCTGGACCCAACCAGGTATTTCCATCAGGATACTTATTTACGACTTTGAGGGCAACGCGGTACCATCCACATGGGCGTTTGTATGCCTCATTACCACGCCAGCAAACTGAATTGTCGGTACAGTTTGTGAAATCACAGTCATACTGCGGGTCAAAGAATTCATCCATGTCCACAAACAGCTCATTGCGTAAAGCTGTGCTGAAGCTTGCAGTCAGAGATGAGGCCTGAGCCCTACTTGTAGCATTGGTGGATCTCAGGCTCTCTTGTAAAAGGGCATTAGCAATAAAATTTAATATATTGAGTTCATCAGCATACCCAAATCCTTTGTTTCCACTGTAGGGCTTCACAGTAGAACCTGTGAGAGCAGAAAGCGCCTCCAGAACGACATTTCTGTCCACTACAGCCATGGCTTAGATGTCACACAATGACCTGGAATAAAGGAGAAAATCTCTTCTGCTCTTCACTGTGACTTGATGTCAAACTGATGTTTCTTCCTATTTATATAGACACTGTGAGATGAGGAAGTAGCTGTATTACTGGTTTTGCAGACCACAAAATCCAAAGAATGCCTTTACGTGCAGTAACATGGTACTTACATTTCCATATAATTTCATATAAGATCATAATCAAGTTAATCGTTTTTTTTCCATGTCAGATGGATACTGGAATGTATGGTAAATTACAAAAGCAGGTATGCAAGTATTTAAAGTGTAAAGAATCTGCAGGTAAAGTACTAATAATAGGAAGAATTAAAAGGTAAAACAACTTCAACTTCAAAGAATTAGTTTGGAGAGTAATAGAGTTTAGAGTTACACAATTTGAATTGGTAAAAATCTGATTTTATGCATTTGAAACACAAATTTATGAATTTGTACAATTTATAAAGGTAAATCAATGAATGCAATTATGAAAAAAAATATTTGATACATTTTTATTTGCTTGCCAAAACAAAGCTAAATAAATGAATACAATAAATTGGCAAAATGTTATCACTAAATGTTTTCTGCTTTACAGATTAACTGAATGGTTTCACATTCATTTTGTCCTTTCTCTCAGGCATGATAAACATTTCCAAGAAGTCACATCAAAAGTGTGCAGTCTTAAAAATGAAAGTGCTAAGAAAGATTTTACACAACGATACTGTAGTAGAGGAACCAGTTTTGGATTTCCAAAGAAGCTTTCAGTCACAAGTTCCTTAAATATTCATTTATGTTTTACTTTTTAATGAATCGTAAAAGAACAATTTTTTAATTGTACATCCAAAAATGACTCCTACCATTTTTAATAAGGGGATTATAACTTCATGAACAACAAACATGTAATGGCTATATGAAGAGTTTGGTTCCAAAACGAGATTTGACTTTTTTAAAACGTTATTTTTTATTAATATCAATCAAACTGCAGTTGGTTTATTTTGATTTAAGCCTTCATAACTAAAAAAAATACAGCTAAGTGGCCCAATAAAACACAAAAACATGATAACATAATAATAAACATGTTTTGACAAAAATGTTAATAACGGAGTTTTGGAACCAAACTCTTCATATGTACGGTGTAGTAAGTAATGGATAATTGACAATGGGCCATTGAATTATTTGAAAATAATGCACACTCAGGGTGGTAATGTGGCATGACGCGAAGGTTAAGTGTGCGTATATCGAAAAATAATGCATACCCCTGGAACATTTCTAAACCAATCCAAATAAAGCATTCAACAACCCCATGGTATGAGTAAGGAATAATAGACAACGGGCCGTTGAATTGTAAGAAAATAATGCACACCCAAGGTGGTAATATGGCCTAGGTATTACCACCTTGGGTGTGCATGATTTTCAAATAATTCAAAGGACCAGAATCAATTATTCCTCTTATACCACGGTTACCCAAAAAAGTACTCTGGTACCTATTTTTAAGACATTTGACGAGTTAGGTGTGCGGTTTACTGAAAAACAATCAACACCCATGGAACATTTCTCAGCCAATCAGAATAAAGCATTCAACAGACCCGTGGTATAAATATAGTTATTCCAGTCAGTCCCTAAAATAAAACCGTAGTAAATTAAAAACACAAAACATTCTAAACACAAAACATTCTAGTTTAGCCTACTGTAGTTTATTCTGTTGGTCTCTTTTTTTTGTTTGTTTTGGCTTGTTGCGGTTAAATGTGTTAAAAAGCACCAATTATCTGATTCACGATTTTACATTTCCTTTGGTGTGTAAGTGTGTATTAGTACATGTTAACGATATGCAAAAGGTACAAACCCCAAAGTAAACAATGACACGAGTTATCGTCTCCAACGTAAATCTCTTTTCTTGGACTATAAAACACACGGATTGTAGGCAACAGCTTACTTTCTGGGATTGGTGATGTAGACAAGATGGACATTATCATAATTCCTCTCGCTTAGACTCAAAGCCTATAAATTAACTCCTGTTAGCAACCAAATCCTTTAATCATGGTAAGGAGCGTCACATTTCCGGCCGACACCAGAGGACCCAGACCAATCACAACGTACAGATCAGCAATAAGCTTTGTAAAAATGCTCTTTAATATATTAAATTTTTTTGTGTTTTCCAGAGCCTTACGTTTTTAATGCCCTCTCCAATGAAACACAATCACAAATTTATGGACATTTATTTATGTATTGGAAAATGTATACAGAAGCATAAAATTTATGATATAAAATTATGAAACTGTCCTCCAAAAATAACAATCTAATAGTTCATTTGTGCAAGCGCCGTAATACAATGTCAAGGTATGTGTTAGGGATAAGTGCTATTTTTTGTATTTGGTATAATACATTGCATTATTTTCCACATACAGTACATATTTGTAGCTCCAGATTTCACTTTCTTCCTGAAACGCACAGATTTGAAAAGCTCTGTGTCCCTGATTGGCCAGCTAATCTGTACGTTGTGATTGGCCTGAATACCTCTGGCGTCAGCAGGACATGTGACGCTTCTTACCATGTTTGGAAGATTTGGTCACAATGCAATGATAACAGGAGTTAACTTACAGGATGCGAGTATTTTGAGGAATTATGATAATGTCGGTCTTGTCTACAATCACCAATCCCAGAAAGTAAACTGTTGCCTACAATCCGTGTGTTTGTTGTAGACCAAGAAAAGAGATTTACGTTGGAGATTATAACTCGCGCAATAGTTTACTTTAGGGTATGTATCTCATGCATATCGTTGACATGTACTTATACACACTTACACACCAAAGGAAATGTAAAAACGTGAATCGGACAATAGGGGCTCTTTAAGGCTTTTTTTGCCTTGTATGTCAAATTAGACGCGTTTTATTTTCTGCATTTGTAAATGTAGAAATAGTTTCATAAAGATGTATGGTTTAAAGATATTTTGGAACATCTAACAATTGTCAGGGATTGGACGGAGAACAAGAGAATCCAAGCGCAGACGATGTCGGGGAAGTGAACACTGAACGTTTATTAATACAAAAAACACAGAAAACAAAAACCCACGTGGGGGCACAACAACATTAAAGATGATTTTACAAGAACACTCACATAACACTATTTGACAAGACTTTTGATATGACATTAAACTGAATAATAAATAAAACTACATTTCACAGCACAATGACCCAGCACAAGACAAGAGACAAGAGGAGATTAAATAGGGGAAAACTAAACAAGATAACAAGCGTAACACAGATGAGGGGAATAACTAATAATGAATAATTAACAGGGAGAACAAGGGGCGGGGACTAGAAACGAGACACCAGAGGCACATGGCCATGAGCCTCCACATAGAACATGAGGCTGTCAGAACCCTGCCATCATGATAAAACATAAATATAAAACAAGACTCTATAGCAGGATCCACCCAGAAGCCATACGATCACTTTATATGAAGAAATCACATGAAATCACAGTCAGATCTCATTCAAACCTGAACATTAGAGCATGTCACAGTTGATCACGACAGCCAATAGCGCATCCACTGATCTATATAAATGACTGGATTGCGCATAGAACGCTTAACGTAACAGTGTGAGGTGAAGCCAGCGCAGAGTTCGAGCCGCCATCTTGGTATACCCAACCGGCAGACGGCGTCATTGACTTCCATTCAAAATCATGTTTTAAATTCACCCGCTTTACAGTGTATCAGTCACGCAAGATTATGTTTAGGATGTGTGTACGTAAATTAATGGTTAATTCTGGTGTTATTTGCAATGTTTATGCTTTAATCGGGCAGGAAAATGGATTTATAAAAAAAAACGTTAAGGTGAGTGTATCTGCTGCGTTCTGTTAATGACACGGGTATAAATAAAGTTATTTTTGACATTCAGCTACACGGTCAGCGTTATTTCTCTTAATAAGTTGAGGTAACTTGTAAGTTTAGATAACATAAAACCAGCTAATTATTGCATGCACATACGGTACAAAGTATGATAATTTATTTAGATTTCAGAATGAGCACGTTTGTCATTAATACTAAATATGATGCGGTCTGTCTGCTGATCTGATACTGTAATGAAGATGAATGTATAATAACTGATTAAAAACTAAAATGTACAACTTTCAGTAAATAACTATGTACATGCTTAGGACGTTTGTGTTGTCATAATGTACAGGGTAACTTCAGATATAAAAACGAAGACTAGTAAAGTGATGTTTTATCATTAAAATCTGATCGCGTCCATTGTTTTAATGGAGCGTTTGGGTATACCAACATGGCGGCGCGGTGGCTTCACAGTTGTGACGTCATGTGGAATCCAGTCATTTATATAGATCAGTGAGCGTGTCACAAGGTGACGATCTTTTGGGCGGAACCGAAAGTCGGGAAACTTTGGTTCCGCCCGGATGTTTCCGCCCAGACCGAGAAGAGGAAACACCGGACATCCGGTAGCATCGCAAGGGCTGTAATCAGCGAAATAGAGCGCAGCTGTGGGCGTTTAGGAGAAACGCCGGTTGATTGGAGGATTACAGCATACAGAGGAGTATTTTAGGACAGTGTAAACCACAGTTTGTGAGTTAGTTGTGAGTTGAAGTACGGAGCTGTGCTCGTCCGTTACATGTTGGCAGTTGGCTGCACTTTCTCTCTTTCCCTCTCGTAGTTCTCAGCGGATGTTACCGTAAGCAGAAACCCTGTGGGTAGAAGAAAACAACGGTAAATGTGACACGTTTGGAGAAATCAAGGATTAAGGAAACGAAGCCGGTTGTAAACTGTTACCAAGGAGATCGCCGTGAGTATTGGCTCTGGATTTAATCCGAAACCATAGCTACCAACCTGTGTATTATTGAACGCTCCAGGAAGAGGAAAGCGGCCCTACCCCCGATCGAGCGTGGTGGGTGAGCCGCAGGAATAAGTGGATTACATCGCCATAGCAGCAGACCTAAAAAGCCCCGGCCGTAGTGTCATCGCCCCCATCTGCCCTTAGCGAAGTGGAGGACGCTGGGCGTCTCGTGTGTGCACCTGTAGGGTGGTGGGTGAGTCTATGTCCTTTGAAAACCTTTTCACGTTGAAGTGGTGTTGTGTATTTGCTGTGGGTTGCTGTGCAAGTGCTGTGTGTCTTGTTAGACGTACCCCGCATCATCCCCTCCACTGAGGAAGAGACGGAGAGGCTGACGGCTGTGTGAACATTAACTATTGTATGCTGTGTGCGATTTAAGTGAACAGTGACGGTGTGGGCCGTGGAAGTTGCCCCGTCTGTGTGTTGACAGTTTCAGAGTGCGGCGGTGAAAACCTGGAAGCTGGCAGTTTGTGTGTGTGAGTACAAACACGTACCTGTATATTGCTACTTTACCTGTGTGTTCTATCTGTGGCAGAGTGAGGGGCGAAGGAGTTCCGCCGCCCCGTGGTCTCTACAAAGGGGCGCCCCTGTCTGGTATTTCGATCGGCCTACGGGCATTGAGGACAGGGCAGCGCTCGGCCCGGTGAGACGGTGTGACGGTTCGCCCCCCCTGCTGACCAGCGGATTCGCCGAGAGGGTTTTGGCCCCCGGCGTCCCCTTGGGAAAATCGTCGCCGTTTGCCTTCTGTGCAGGCCAGCTGTCGTAAGCCGCCCCGTGTATTGTCGACCAAAACACCGTATAGCGGGCTGAGGAAAAGCTGCACTTACCCAGAGTTGTAAACAGCAGAGAGGTGAGAAGTATCCAAGTTGCACTAACTGTGTTATTGTATCCAAGCTGCCTGTAAAGGAGGAGAGAACGAGAGTGAACGTCAGTAGAACGAACTGTGGACAGTCACACACGCCTGAGCTGTAAACAGCAGAGAGGTGAGAAGTACCCAAGTTGCACTAACTGTGTTATTGTATCCAAGCTGCCTGTAAAGGAAGAGAGAACAAGAGTGAACGTCAGTAGAACAAACTGTGGACAGTCACACACGCCTGAGCTGTAAACAGCAGAGAGGTGAGAAGTACCCAAGTTGCACTAACTGTGTTATTGTATCCAAGCTGCCTGTAAAGGAAGAGAGAACAAGAGTGAACGTCAGTAGAACGAACTGTGGACAGTCACACACGCCTGAGCTGTAAACAGCAGAGAGGTGAGAAGTACCCAAGTTGCACTAACTGTGTTATTGTATCCAAGCTGCCTGTAAAGGAAGAGAGAACAAGAGTGAACGTCAGTAGAACGAACTGTGGACAGTCACACACGCCTGAGCTGTAAACAGCAGAGAGGTGAGAAGTATCCAAGTTGCACTAACTGTGTTATTGTATCCAAGCTGCCTGTAAAGGAAGAGAGAACGAGAGTGAACGTCAGTAGAACGAACTGTGGACAGTCACACACGCCTGAGCTGTAAACAGCAGAGAGGTGAGAAGTACCCAAGTTGCACTAACTGTGTTATTGTATCCAAGCTGCCTGTAAAGGAAGAGAGAACAAGAGTGAACGTCAGTAGAACGAACTGTGGGCAGACACACGCGCCTGAGCTGTAAACTGCAGAGAGGTGAGAAGTAATTAAGCTGCACTAACTGTGTCATTGTGTCTAAGTGGCCTGTGAGGAGAGAGACAAGGCGAGAGCGAAGGTCAGGAGAGTGACCTGTGGAAGGAAGACCATACTTACCACGAGTTACCAGCAAGCCGACAGGCGAAGGCGATCCTAGCCCAGGCTGAACGAGTCTTCGCGTCCCAGTCGAACCCTGTGGAGAGAAACACCCAGTGGAGTGAGCAGAGGAGTATCGGCCCGACGTGGCGCAGGTATCACAGTAGAGAGAGAGAGATAAAATCCCAAATTCATACTGCTTGTCTTTTGCCTCCAGGAGAGAAGAGGAGGGCGCCACGGATAGTGGGATTGGCAGGAGCCTGTGTTCCCCTGTCCCCTCCCCCCTACACTTGGGTCACCAGCCCCTGGAGCCCCCGTTGCTCTTCCCCCTTTCTGCCACTCTCCCGTGCTGTGGCCTGTCTGGAAGGCAGAGAGGAGTTAGTTTTAATTGCCCCTTTCCCCATTTCCCCCAGTTATTTTAAATATTTAAATAAAGTTTGTTTTAATACTTACCTGCTCTCGTGTTGTTTGGTCATTGGGTGTGGCTTTGGGGACCTCCTTGAGGTGGAAATTGAGAAGGGGCGTGGCTTTAGGTTTAGCAGCCAGCCCCTAGCCGTGACAGATTTTGGCGTAGTCGGCAGGATTCCACCTCGAGTTGAGTAACCAGGGTCGCCCAATGACCGACAACGCGGGGCCCGCAGCCCCACCCCGTGCCACGTCCATCATCATGGGCAGCCCATGGATGCAGAAGTATGGAGGAGCGGAGTCAGAGGTTCGACTGACAGAGTGGAGGGCCCAACTAGAATATTTGGCCGACCTGCAGGGCCTTAGCGCCGCTCAGCGGCTCCAGTTTGTGTTAAACTCCCTAGAGGGAGAAGCCCGGCGAGAAGTGCAAGCCGCCCCTGAAGCAGTTAGAGCCACCGCCCAGACCGTATTCCAGTTTCTCACCGAGCAATATGGTGATCACACCCCTGTAGCTGTCCTCCGGTCCCAGTTTTTTAACTTTAAGCAAGGCCCCCGACAAACCATTAGAGCATTTGCCCTGAGGCTGCGGGAGCAGTTCACCCGATTACAGGCCCGACGCGATCATGGGCTGGGAGACGGGGAGAACCTGTTACGTGACCAGTTCCTCCTGGGGATGAAGGAGGGCCCTGTGAGACAGAGCCTGCGGGTCCAGTTTCGGAGGGACCCCGGGCTCACCTTCGAAGACCTTAGGAAAGAGGCATTGGCCTTGGAAGGTGATGAGGTCGAAGTCAGCGAGGCTCCAGTATGCGCGGCGGTAAGCGAATTGGCACCCACACCACCTGAGCGGGCGGATTGGAAACAGGCCCTGAAGGCAGAATTGCTGAAGGACGTCCAGGAACAGATATCGGAGCTGTCTAAAGCTCTCTTGGGAGAGTTGCGCCAAGGAAGGGCGCGGGAGGAACCGAGGCCGGCCCCCCGAGAACGAACATACTCGGAGCGAGGCCGAGAGCCGCCCGGACGTCCAGACCGCTTTAACCGGCCCCGCTTTGAATGGGATGACCAAGGGCGGCCTATTTGCAATCGCTGTGGTAAACCAGGACATATCAGTCGCCAGTGTGGGCCTCGTAGGGCATCGGAAGGGGGTTTTTAGATCGGCCGGCCACAGTGGGTCGTGTGGCCGGGAACCCTCGGGAAGACCCCAGAAGAAATAATCCCAGGCACCAGATGATTGGGCATAGCCCAATAGCGGAGGTAAAAGTGTGTGGCAAGACAGTACAATGCCTGGTAGATACGGGCTCTCAGGTAACGTTGTTTGCAGAAAGCCTTTCACAAGAAATATTTGGGAAGAAAGGAACACAAGGAGCAGAGGCCCCCTGGCTGACGTTGCGGGGCGCAAATGGCCTGGAGATCCCTTACGTCGGTTACCGACTAACGGACTTGGAAGTCCACGGGGTATTAGTCCCCCAGAAAGGTGTGATCATTGTCGAAGACAGGTGTTTGGGTGCCCATCGAGCCCTGCTGGGCATGAATGTCCTCTCGGAATGCTGGGAAGAGTTATTTCAGGCTAGGCCTGGCCCCAGGATCTCACCTGCAGAGAGGCCCAAATGGGAGCGTGTAGTTGCCGACTGTCGTCGAGTTCAGATGGCCCAGGTCCGTAGAGACCGAGAAGAGGTAGGAAGAGTGATGTGTCGTTTTGCCTTGTCTATTCCCCCTAGAAGTGAGGCCATTGTGTGGGCGAGAGTGCCCCCTCGAGAAGTCGACCCTGAGGAGTGGGTATTGGTCGAGCCTCATGCAGACTGCCCTCAAGTGGAGGTAGCACGGGGCCTAGTGGCGGTCCGCCGGGGGAGAGTCCCCGTGAAAGTACGAAATGAACACCCTTATGCAGTCCACTTACATCGACACCAACGACTGGCCCGACTAACGGCGGTCGCGCCCCATCAGGTGAGAGAGGAGAGAGACGTCAGTTTCCGTCAGGTGTGCCCCTCCGTGATTGAGGTGGCCCTGACACAGATGGATGCCCCCAGGAACGACAGGAAGAGTGAGGTGCCGAAACATCTTGAGGGTGAGTCACTACAAGGGAAGAATTTGGAACCAGTACAGACACAGAAGCTCCAGGCGCTTCTTCGAAAATGGCAACATGTGTTTGCAAGTCATGAGGAAGACTATGGGTGCACCAGAGTGGTGGAACATCATATCCCGACTGGGGACGCTGGGCCGAGCAGAGAGAGATATCGGCCAATTCCACCTACCCTATACACCGAGGTACGCACACTCTTGCAGGGCCTGCTGGAGCGAGGCATTGTTCGGGAGAGCAGTAGCCCGTGGGCGGCCCCCATCGTGCTTGTACAGAAGAAGTCAGGGGCCTGGAGGTTCTGTGTGGATTATCGTAAGCTCAACCTAGTAACCAAGAAAGACGCTTTTCCCCTACCACGGATCGAAGACTCCCTTGCCAGCCTCACACAGTCCGCATGGTATTCCACTCTGGATCTGGCCAGCGGGTATTGGCAGGTGCAGGTGGCCAAGGCAGATCGAGAGAAGACCGCCTTCACGACCCCGTTTGGATTATTTGAGTGGGAACGGATGCCCTTCGGGCTTTGTAACGCTCCGGCCACGTTCCAGCGACTGATGCAGCGCTGCCTTGGAGGTCAGTTGATGAAGTCAGTTTTAGTATACTTGGATGACGTGATTGTGTATTCCCCAGATTTTGATTCCCACCTTCAGCACCTCGAAGAGGTCTTCCAGGCCATGGAAAGGTACGGGCTAAAGCTGCAACCTGATAAATGCCATCTGCTGAGGCGAGAAGTTCATTTCCTGGGTCACGTGGTCAGTGCCGCAGGGGTGTCTGTGGACCCCGGAAAAGTCTCTGTAGTGAAAGACTGGATTGCACCTAAAACCGTGAGGCAGGTACGATCATTTCTGGGATTTGTGGGGTATTACAGACGATTCATCAAAGACTTTTCCAAGATTGCTAAACCTCTTAACCAGCTGCTGGTTGGTACAGGGCGAAATCGGGGACGTGGGTCACCCTCAATTAACTGGGATGACCCTTGTGAGGCTGCGTTCCAGAGACTAAAACAGGAACTGTTACAGGCACCCATTTTGGCATACGCAGACTTCACTAAACCCTTTGTTCTGTACACAGACGCAAGCAACCTGGGGCTGGGAGCCGTATTGGCCCAACGGCACGAAGGAAGGGAGCGGGTGATCGCCTATGCAAGCCGGAGCCTCCATCCAGCGGAGAGGAACGATGCAAATTACAGCTCATTTAAACTGGAGTTGCTGGCCTTGAAGTGGGCCCTAAGTGAAAAGTTTAAAGACTACCTTTGGGGTGCCAAGGTAACGGTAATTACGGATAATAACCCTCTAGTGCATTTGCAGACGGCGAAGTTGGGGGCCGTAGAGCAGCGGTGGGTAGCCCAGCTGGCCAACTTCGACTACCACTTGCAGTACCGACCGGGGCGCGAGCACACGAACGCTGATGTCCTTTCGAGGCTGCCGGAGATGAACGACCCCGGGTGCCGGGGAAGAGAAGAGGAGAACAGCCCGAGGGAGGATTATATGATAGGGGCCGTGGATGCCCCAGGAGGACAGCAAGAGGCCGTCCCCGGGAACTGGGGGTGGGACCCCCGTCGATGGATGGAGAGGCAAGCCCGGGATCAGGATGTGTGTCAGGTGAAGACGTGGGTGGAGCAGAGGCGACGACCGACGTCGCCAGAAAGAATAGCCCAGACGGAGACGGGGAGAAAACTGCTGGGGCAGTGGGACAAGCTGGAACTGCAGGAAGGAGTGCTGTGCAGAAAGGTCAGTGACCCGAAACTGGGCGAGGAGGTGCGCCAGATTGTGGTGCCCTGCCGATCAGACGACAGCATTAGTCTCGGCCTACCATGATCAGCTGGGGCATCAAGGACAAGAGAGGACCATATCACTGCTGCGCAGATTTTTCTATTGGCCAGGGCTGGAAGCCACGGTTCGTAGCTTGATCCAGGCGTGTCCCAGGTGTATGTTGTTCAAATCTCGGCGAGAGGCTCGAGCGCCGATGGTGCCCATCCAGGCTAAAGCCCCCCTCCACATTATGGCCATGGACTTCCTGACCCTGGGCCGGCCGCAAGACCGCTACCAAAACATCTTGGTAATTACTGACCTATTCACCAAGTACCCATGGGCAGTCCCCACCCTCGACCAGACAGCTAATACCACCGCGACGGCCCTCTGGAGGAACGTCTTTCAGACATTTGGATGCCCGGAGTTCTTGCACTTGGATCAAGGGGGCAACTTCGAGTCAAAGGTGATCCGAGAATTATGCCAGTTGTATGGGTGTACCAAGACCCATACGACGTCGTACCACCCCCAGGGAAACGGCAGTTGCGAGAGGTTCAATCAGACCCTGTTAGGGTTACTGGGGACCCTGGATCAACGGCAGCAGAGCGACTGGGTGAGTGCTTTACCAAACCTACTACAGGCATATAATAATAGTGTACATAGTACGACGGGGTATGCCCCTACTTACCTGATGTTCGGCAGACATGTGCGGATGCCCACGGACCTGGTCTTAGGAGTGGCAGCCGGCCAGGAGGAAGTGAGCGTGACCGAGTGGGTGGGACGCCATCACCAGCGGCTACACTTTGCCTACGAACAGGTATCGAAGAGCATACAGACAACAGGGGAGAAAAACAAGCGGTTGTATGACCGGACGGCTCGGGACGCCCCCCTGCTACCAGGAGAGAGGGTCTTGGCGAGGGACAACAGGCGCCAAGGCAAGGGAAAGTTAAGCGACCGCTGGGAGACCATTCCGTATGTGGTTTGTAGACAGCAGAGACCGGGACAGCCGGTGTACAGCATCCGGCCGGAAGGAAAGGCCGGCCCTGAGCGGGTGGTACACCGGAACATGATTCGTCCCTGCCCCAACTATCCCGAAGCAGAAGAGGAAAGGGTTGTGGAGCCGGTGCCGGCGGCCCCCTGGATGGGAGGATGGGCTGTGGTACCAGGCCGACCCGTGTTGGCGTTGCCCCCGGCTGCCCCGAGAGGGCGAGAGTTAGCACTTGAGCCAGCTGAACCCCCGGCCGCCCAGAGGCAGCGAGAGTTAGTACCCGAGCCAGCTGAACCCCCGGGACAACCAGAGCCGGCACATGAACCAGCTGAACCTGATTCACCCGTGAGACGCTCCCAACGGGAGAACCGAGGCCGCGCCCCGGCCCGCTACGGTGAGTGGACAACCCCGAGACATTCTAGGGACTAGAATGCATTGGCGGGGGAGGATGTCACAAGGTGACGATCTTTTGGGCGGAACCGAAAGTCGGGAAACTTTGGTTCCGCCCGGATGTTTCCGCCCAGACCGGGAAGAGGAAACACCGGACATCCGGTAGCATCGCAAGGGCTGTAATCAGCGGAATAGAGCGCAGCTGTGGGCGTTTAAGGAAAACGCCGGTTGATTGGAGGATTACAGCATACAGAGGAGTATTTTAGGACAGTGTAAACCACAGTTTGCGAGTTAGTTGTGAGTTGAAGTACGGAGCTGTGCTCGTCCGTTACATGTTGGCAGTTGGCTGCACTTTCTCTCTTTCCCTCTCGTAGTTCTCAGCGGATGTTACAGTAAGCAGAAACCCTGTGGGTAGAAGAAAACAACGGTAAATGTGACACGTTTGGAGTAACCAAGGATTAAGGAAACGAAGCCGGTTGTAAACTGTTTACCAAGGAGATCGCCGTGAGTATTGGCTCTAGATTTGATCTGAAACCATAGCTACCAACTTGTGTATTATTGAACGCTCTAGGAAGAGGAAAGCGGCCCTACCCCCGATCGAGCGTGGTAGGTGAGCCGCAGGAATAAGTGGATTACATCGCCATAGCAGCAGACCTAAAAAGCCCCGGCCGTAGTGTCATCGCCCCCATCTGCCCTTAGCGAAGTGGAGGACGCTGGGCGTCGCGTGTGTGCACCTGTAGAGTGGTGGGTGAGTCTATGTCCTTTGAAAACCTTTTCACGTTGAAGTGGTGCTGTGTATTTGCTGTGGGTTGCTGTGCAAGTGCTGTGTGTCTTGTCAGACGTACCCCGCATCATCCCCTTCACTGAGGAAGAGACGGAGAGGCTGACGGCTGGTGAACATTAACTATTGTATGCTGTGTGCGATTTAAGCGAACAGTGACGGTGTGGGCCGTGGAAGTTGCCCCGTCGGTGTGTTGACAGTTGCAGAGTGCGGGGGTGAAAACCTGGAAGCTGGCAGTGTGTGTGTGTGTGAGTACAAACACGTACCTGTATATTGCTACTTTACCTGTGTGTTCTATCTGTGGCAGAGTGAAGGGCGAAGGAGTTCCGCCGCCCCGTGGTCTCTACAAAGGGACGCCCCGTTTGGTATTCGATCGGCCTACGGGCATTGAGGACAGGGCAGCGCTCGGCCCGGTGAGACGGTGTGACGATTCGCCCCCCTGCTGACCAGCGGATTCGCCGAGAGGGTTTTTGCCCCCGGCGTCCCCTTGGGAAAATCGTCGCCGTTTGCCTTCTGTGCAGGCCAGTTGTCGTAAGCCGCCCTGAGTATTGTCGACCAAAACACCGTATAGCGAGCTGAGGAAAAGCTGCACTTACCCAGAGTTGTAAACAGCAGAGAGGTGAGAAGTATCCAAGTTGCACTAACTGTGTTATTGTATCCAAGCTGCCTGTAAAGGAGGAGAGAACGAGAGTGAACGTCAGTAGAACGAACTGTGGACAGTCACACACGCCTGAGCTGTAAACAGCAGAGAGGTGAGAAGTACCCAAGTTGCACTAACTGTATTATTGTATCCAAGCTGCCTGTAAAGGAAATAGAAAACGAGAGTGAACATCAGTAGAACGAACTGTGGACAGTCACACACGCCTGAGCTGTAGACAGCAGAGAGGTGAGAAGTACCCAAGTTGCACTAACTGTGTTATTGTATCCAAGCTGCCTGTAAAGGAAGAGAGAACAAGAGTGAACGTCAGTAGAACGAACTGTGGACAGTCACACACGCCTGAGCTGTAAACAGCAGAGAGGTGAGAAGTACCCAAGTTGCACTAACTGTGTTATTGTATCTAAGCTGCCTGTAAAGGAAGAGCGAACAAGAGTGACCGTCAGTAGAACGAACTGTGGGCAGTCACACACGCCTGAGCTGTAAACAGCAGAGAGGTGAGAAGTATCCAAGTTGCACTAACTGTGTTATTGTATCCAAGCTGCCTGTAAAGGAAGAGAGAACGAGAGTGAACGTCAGTAGAACGAACTGTGGACAGTCACACACGCCTGAGCTGTAAACAGCAGAGAGGTGAGAAGTACCCAAGTTGCACTAACTGTGTTATTGTATCCAAGCTGCCTGTAAAGGAAGAGAGAACAAGAGTGAACGTCAGTAGAACGAACTGTGGGCAGACACACACGCCTGAGCTGTAAACTGCAGAGAGGTGAGAAGTAATTAAGCTGCACTAACTGTGTCATTGTGTCTAAGTGGCCTGGGAGGAGAGAGGCAAGGCGAGAGCGAAGGTCAGGAGAGTGACCTGTGGAAGGAAGACCATACTTACCACGAGTTACCAGCAAGCCGACAGGCGAAGGCGATCCTAGCCCAGGCTGAACGAGTCTTCGCGTCCCAGTCAAACCCTGTGGAGAGAAACACCCAGTGGAGTGAGCAGAGGAGTATCGGCCCGACGTGGCGCAGGTATCACAGTAGAGAGAGAGAGATAAAATCCCAAATTCATACTGCTTGTCTTTTGCCTCCAGGAGAGAAGAGGAGGGCGCCACGGATAGTGGGATTGGCAGGAGCCTGTGTTCCCCTGTCCCCTCCCCCCTACACTTGGGTCACCAGCCCCTGGAGCCCCCGTTGCTCTTCCCCCTTTCTGCCACTCTCCCGTGCTGTGGCCTGTCTGGAAGGCAGAGAGGAGTTAGTTTTAATTGCCCCTTTCCCCATTTCCCCCAGTTATTTTAAATATTTAAATAAAGTTTGTTTTAATACTTACCTGCTCTCGTGTTGTTTGGTCATTGGGTGTGGCTTTGGGGACCTCCTCGAGGTGGAAATTGAGAAGGGGCGTGGCTTTAGGTTTAGCAGCCAGCCCCTAGCCGTGACAGATTTTGGCGTAGTCGGCAGGATTCCACCTCGAGTTGAGTAACCAGGGTCGCCCAATGACCGACAACGCGGGGCCCGCAGCCCCACCCCGTGCCACGTCCATCATCATGGGCAGCCCATGGATGCAGAAGTATGGAGGAGCAGAGTCAGAGGTTCGACTGACAGAGTGGAGGGCCCAACTAGAATATTTGGCCGACCTGCAGGGCCTCAGCGCCGCCCAGCGGCTCCAGTTTGTGTTAAACTCCCTAGAGGGAGAAGCCCGGCGAGAAGTGCAAGCCGCCCCTGAAGCAGTTAGAGCCACCGCCCAGACCGTATTCCAGTTTCTCACCGAGCAATATGGTGATCACACCCCTGTAGCTGTCCTCCGGTCCCAATTTTTTAACTTTAAGCAAGGCCCCCGACAAACCATTAGAGCATTTGCCCTGAGGCTGCGGGAGCAGTTCACCCGATTACAGGCCCGACGCGATCATGGGCTGGGAGACGGGGAGAACCTGTTACGTGACCAGTTCCTCCTGGGGATGAAGGAGGGCCCCGTGAGACAGAGCCTGCGGGTCCAGTTTCGGAGGGACCCCGGGCTCACCTTCGAAGACCTTAGGAAAGAGGCATTGGCCTTGGAAGGTGATGAGGTCGAAGTCAGCGAGGCTCCAGTATGCGCGGCGGTAAGCGAATTGGCACCCACACCACCTGAGCGGGCGGATTGGAAACAGGCCCTGAAGGCAGAATTGCTGAAGGACGTCCAGGAACAGATATCGGAGCTGTCTAAAGCTCTCCTGGGAGAGTTGCGCCAAGGAAAGGCGCGGGAGGAACCGAGGCCGGCCCCCCGAGAACGAACATACTCGGAGCGAGGCCGAGAGCCGCCCGGACGTCCAGATCGCTTTAACCGGCCCCGCTTTGAATGGGATGACCAAGGGCGGCCTATTTGCAATCGCTGTGGTAAACCAGGACATATCAGTCGCCAGTGTGGGCCTCGTAGGGCATCGGAAGGGGTTTTTTAGATCGGCCGGCCACAGTGGGTCGTGTGGCCGGGAACCCTCGGGAAGACCCCAGAAGAAATCATCCCAGGCACCAGATGATTGGGCATAGCCCAATAGCGGAGGTAAAAGTGTGTGGCAAGACAGTACAATGCCTGGTAGATACGGGCTCTCAGGTAACGTTGTTTGCAGAAAGCCTTTCACAAGAAATATTTGGGAAGAAAGGAACACAAGGAGCAGAGGCCCCCTGGCTGACGTTGCGGGGCGCAAATGGCCTGGAGATCCCTTATGTCGGTTACCGACTAACAGACTTGGAAGTCCACGGGGTGTTAGTCCCCCAAAAAGGTGTGATCATTGTCGAAGACAGGTGTTTGGGTGCCCATCGAGCCCTGCTGGGCATGAATGTCCTCTCGGAATGCTGGGAAGAGTTATTTCAGGCTAGGCCTGGCCCCAGGATCTCACCTGCAGAGAGGCCCAAATGGGAGCGTGTAGTTGCCGACTGTCGTCGAGTTCAGATGGCCCAGGTCCGTAGAGACCGAGAAGAGGTAGGAAGAGTGATGTGTCGTTTTGCCTTGTCTATTCCCCCTAGAAGTGAGGCCATTGTGTGGGCGAGAGTGCCCCCTCGAGAAGTTGACCCTGAGGAGTGGGTATTGGTCGAGCCTCATGCAGACTGCCCTCAAGTGGAGGTAGCACGGGGCCTAGTGGCGGTCCGCCGGGGGAGAGTCCCCGTGAAAGTACGAAATGAACACCCCTATGCAGTCCACTTACATCGACACCAACGACTGGCCCGACTAACGGCGGTCGCGCCCCATCAGGTGAGAGAGGAGAGAGACGTCAGTTTCCGTCAGGTGTGCCCCTCCGTGATTGAGGTGGCCCTGACACAGATGGATGCCCCCAGGAACGACAGGAAGAGTGAGGTGCCGAAACATCTTGAGGGTGAGTCACTACAAGGGAAGAATTTGGAACCAGTACAGACACAGAAGCTCCAGGCGCTTCTTCGAAAATGGCAACATGTGTTTGCAAGTCATGAGGAAGACTATGGGTGCACCAGAGTGGTGGAACATCATATCCCGACTGGGGACGCTGGGCCGAGCAGGGAGAGATATCGGCCGATTCCACCTACCCTATACACCGAGGTACGCACACTCTTGCAGGGCCTGCTGGAGCGAGGCATTGTTCGGGAGAGCAGTAGCCCGTGGGCGGCCCCCATCGTGCTTGTACAGAAGAAGTCAGGGGCCTGGAGGTTCTGTGTGGATTATCGTAAGCTCAACCTAGTAACCAAGAAAGACGCTTTTCCCCTACCACGGATCGAAGACTCCCTTGCCAGCCTCACACAGTCCGCATGGTATTCCACTCTGGATCTGGCCAGTGGGTATTGGCAGGTGCAGGTGGCCAAGGCGGATCGAGAGAAGACCGCCTTCACGACCCCGTTTGGATTGTTTGAGTGGGAACGGATGCCCTTCGGGCTTTGTAACGCTCCGGCCACGTTCCAGCGACTGATGCAGTGCTGCCTTGGAGGTCAGTTGATGAAGTCAGTTTTAGTATACTTGGATGATGTGATTGTGTATTCCCCAGATTTCGATTCCCACCTTCAGCACCTCGAAGAGGTCTTCCAGGCCATGGAAAGGTACGGGCTAAAGCTGCAACCTGATAAATGCCATCTGCTGAGGCGAGAAGTTCATTTCCTGGGTCATGTGGTCAGTGCCGCAGGGGTGTCTGTGGACCCCGGAAAAGTCTCTGTAGTGAAAGACTGGATTGCACCCAAAACCGTGAGGCAGGTACGATCATTTCTGGGATTTGTGGGGTATTACAGACGATTCATCAAAGACTTTTCCAAGATTGCTAAACCTCTTAACCAGCTGTTGGTTGGTACAGGGCGAAATCGGGGACGTGGGTCACCCTCAATCAACTGGGATGACCCTTGTGAGGCTGCATTCCAGAGACTAAAGCAGGAACTGTTACAGGCACCCATTTTGGCATACGCAGACTTTACTAAACCCTTTGTTCTGTACACAGACGCAAGCAACCTGGGGCTGGGAGCCGTATTGGCCCAACGACACGAAGGAAGGGAGCGGGTGATCGCCTATGCAAGCCGGAGCCTCCACCCAGCGGAGAGGAACGATGCAAATTACAGCTCGTTTAAACTGGAGTTGCTGGCCTTGAAGTGGGCCCTAAGTGAAAAGTTTAAAGACTACCTTTGGGGTGCCAAGGTAACGGTAATTACGGATAATAACCCTCTAGTGCATTTGCAGACGGCGAAGTTGGGGGCTGTGGAGCAGCGGTGGGTAGCCCAGCTGGCCAACTTCGACTACCACTTGCAGTACCGACCGGGGCGCGAGCACACGAACGCTGATGTCCTTTCGAGGCTGCCGGAGATGAACGACCCCGGGTGCCGGGGAAGAGAAGAGGAGAACAGCCCGAGGGAGGATTATATGATAGGGGCCGTGGAAGCCCCAGGAGGACAGCAAGAGGCTGTCCCCGGGAACTGGGGGTGGGACCCCCGTCGATGGGTGGAGAGGCAAGCCCGGGATCAGGATGTGTGTCGGGTGAAGACGTGGGTGGAGCAGAGGCGACGACCGACGTCGCCAGAAAGAATAGCCCAGACGGAGACGGGGAGAAAACTGCTGGGGCAGTGGGACAAGCTGGAACTGCAGGAAGGAGTGCTGTGCAGAAAGGTCAGTGACCCGAAACTGGGCGAGGAGGTGCGCCAGATTGTGGTGCCCGCCGATCAGACGACAGCCTTAGTCTCGGCCTACCATGATCAGCTGGGGCATCAGGGACAAGAGAGGACCATATCGCTGCTGCGCAGATTTTTCTATTGGCCAGGGCTGGAAGCCACGGTTCGTAGCTTGATCCAGGCATGTCCCAGGTGTATGTTGTTCAAATCTCGGCGAGAGGCTCGAGCGCCGATGGTGCCCATCCAGGCTAAAGCCCCCCTCCACATTATGGCCATGGACTTCCTGACTCTGGGCCGGCCGCAGGACCGCTACCAAAACATCTTGGTAATTACTGACCTATTCACCAAGTACGCATGGGCAGTCCCCACCCTCGACCAGACAGCTAATACCACCGCGACGGCCCTCTGGAGGAACGTCTTGCAGGCATTCGGATGCCCGGAGTTCTTGCACTCGGATCAAGGGGCCAACTTCGAGTCAAAGGTGATCCGAGAATTATGCCAGTTGTATGGGTGTACCAAGACCCATACGACGTCGTACCACCCCCAGGGAAACGGCAGTTGCGAGAGGTTCAATCAGACCCTGTTAGGGTTACTGGGGACCCTGGATCAACGGCAGCAGAGCGACTGGGTGAGTGCTTTACCGAACCTACTACAGGCATATAATAATAGTGTACATAGTACGACGGGGTATGCCCCTACTTACCTGATGTTCGGCAGACATGTGCGGATGCCCACGGACCTGGTCTTAGGAGTGGCAGCCGGCCAGGAGGAAGTGAGCGTGACCGAGTGGGTGGGACGCCATCACCAGCGGCTACACTTTGCCTACGAACAGGTATCGAAGAGCATACAGACAACAGGGGAGAAAAACAAGCGGTTGTATGACCGGACGGCTCGGGACGCCCCCCTGCTACCAGGAGAGAGGGTCTTGGCGAGGGACAACAGGCGCCAAGGCAAGGGAAAGTTAAGCGACCGCTGGGAGACCATTCCGTATGTGGTTTGTAGACAGCAGAGACCGGGACAGCCGGTGTACAGCATCCGGCCGGAAGGAAAGGCCGGCCCCGAGCGGGTGGTACACCGGAACATGATTCGTCCCTGCCCCAACTATCCCGAAGCAGAAGAGGAAAGGGTTGTGGAGCCGGTGCTGGCGGCCCCTTGGATGGGAGGATGGGCTGTGGTACCAGGCCGACCCGTGTTGGCGTTGCCCCCGGCTGCCCCGAGAGGGCGAGAGTTAGCACTTGAGCCAGCTGAACCCCCGGCCGCCCAGAGGCAGCGAGAGTTAGTACCCGAGCCAGCTGAACCCCCGGGACAACCAGAGCCGGCACATGAACCAGCTGAACCTGATTCACCCGTGAGACGCTCCCAACGGGAGAACCGAGGCCGCCCCCCGGCCCGCTACGGTGAGTGGACAACCCCGAGACATTCTAGGGACTAGAATGCATTGGCGGGGGAGGATGTCACAAGGTGACGATCTTTTGGGCGGAACCGAAAGTCGGGAAACCTTGGTTCCGCCCGGATGTTTCCGCCCAGACCGAGAAGAGGAAACACCGGACATCCGGTAGCATCGCAAGGGCTGTAATCAGCGAAATAGAGCGCAGCTGTGGGCGTTTAGGAAAAACGCTGGTTGATTGGAGGATTACAGCATACAGAGGAGTATTTTAGGACAGTGTAAACCACAGTTTGCGAGTTAGTTGTGAGTTGAAGTACGGAGCTGTGCTCGTCCGTTACATGTTGGCAGTTGGCTGCACTTTCTCTCTTTCCCTCTCGTAGTTCTCAGCAGATGTTACCGTAAGCAGAAACCCTGTGGGTAGAAGAAAACAACGGTAAATGTGACACGTTTGGAGAAATCAAGGATTAAGGAAACGAAGCCGGTTGTAAACTGTTACCAAGGAGATCGCCGTGAGTATTGGCTCTGGATTTAATCCGAAACCATAGCTACCAACCTGTGTATTATTGAACGCTCCAGGAAGAGGAAAGCGGCCCTACCCCCGATCGAGCGTGGTGGGTGAGCCGCAGGAATAAGTGGATTACATCGCCATAGCAGCAGACCTAAAAAGCCCCGGCCGTAGTGTCATCGCCCCCATCTGCCCTTAGCGAAGTGGAGGACGCTGGGCGTCTCGTGTGTGCACCTGTAGGGTGGTGGGTGAGTCTATGTCCTTTGAAAACCTTTTCACGTTGAAGTGGTGTTGTGTATTTGCTGTGGGTTGCTGTGCAAGTGCTGTGTGTCTTGTTAGACGTACCCCGCATCATCCCCTCCACTGAGGAAGAGACGGAGAGGCTGACGGCTGTGTGAACATTAACTATTGTATGCTGTGTGCGATTTAAGTGAACAGTGACGGTGTGGGCCGTGGAAGTTGCCCCGTCTGTGTGTTGACAGTTTCAGAGTGCGGCGGTGAAAACCTGGAAGCTGGCAGTTTGTGTGTGTGAGTACAAACACGTACCTGTATATTGCTACTTTACCTGTGTGTTCTATCTGTGGCAGAGTGAGGGGCGAAGGAGTTCCGCCGCCCCGTGGTCTCTACAAAGGGGCGCCCCTGTCTGGTATTTCGATCGGCCTACGGGCATTGAGGACAGGGCAGCGCTCGGCCCGGTGAGACGGTGTGACGGTTCGCCCCCCCTGCTGACCAGCGGATTCGCCGAGAGGGTTTTGGCCCCCGGCGTCCCCTTGGGAAAATCGTCGCCGTTTGCCTTCTGTGCAGGCCAGCTGTCGTAAGCCGCCCCGTGTATTGTCGACCAAAACACCGTATAGCGGGCTGAGGAAAAGCTGCACTTACCCAGAGTTGTAAACAGCAGAGAGGTGAGAAGTATCCAAGTTGCACTAACTGTGTTATTGTATCCAAGCTGCCTGTAAAGGAGGAGAGAACGAGAGTGAACATCTGTAGAACGAACTGTGGACAGTCACACACACCTGAGCTGTAAGCAGCAGAGAGGTGAGAAGTACCCAAGTTGCACTAACTGTGTTATTGTATCCAAGCTGCCTGTAAAGGAAGAGAGAACAAGAGTGAACGTCAGTAGAACGAACTGTGGACAGTCACACACGCCTGAGCTGTAAACAGCAGAGAGGTGAGAAGTACCCAAGTTGCACTAACTGTGTTATTGTATCCAAGCTGCCTGTAATGGAAGAGAGAACAAGAGTGAACGTCAGTAGAACGAACTGTGGACAGTCACACACGCCTGAGCTGTAAACAGCAGAGAGGTGAGAAGTACCCAAGTTGCACTAACTGTGTTATTGTATCCAAGCTGCCTGTAAAGGAAGAGAGAACAAGAGTGAACGTCAGTAGAACGAACTGTGGACAGTCACACACGCCTGAGCTGTAAACAGCAGAGAGGTTAGAAGTATCCAAGTTGCACTAACTGTGTTATTGTATCCAAGCTGCCTGTAAAGGAAGAGAGAACAAGAGTGAACGTCAGTAGAACGAACTGTGGGCAGACACACGCGCCTGAGCTGTAAACTGCAGAGAGGTGAGAAGTAATTAAGCTGCACTAACTGTGTCATTGTGTCTAAGTGGCCTGTGAGGAGAGAGACAAGGCGAGAGCGAAGGTCAGGAGAGTGACCTGTGGAAGGAAGACCATACTTACCACGAGTTACCAGCAAGCCGACAGGCGAAGGCGATCCTAGCCCAGGCTGAACGAGTCTTCGCGTCCCAGTTGAACCCTGTGGAGAGAAACACCCAGTGGAGTGAGCAGAGGAGTATCGGCCCGACGTGGCGCAGGTATCACAGTAGAGAGAGAGAGATAAAATCCCAAATTCATACTGCTTGTCTTTTGCCTCCAGGAGAGAAGAGGAGGGCGCCACGGATAGTGGGATTGGCAGGAGCCTGTGTTCCCCTGTTCCCTCCCCCCTACACTTGGGTCACCAGCCCCTGGAGCCCCCGTTGCTCTTCCCCCTTTCTGCCACTCTCCCGTGCTGTGGCCTGTCTGGAAGGCAGAGAGGAGTTAGTTTTAATTGCCCCTTTCCCCATTTCCCCCAGTTATTTTAAATATTTAAATAAAGTTTGTTTTAATACTTACCTGCTCTCGTGTTGTTTGGTCATTGGGTGTGGCTTTGGGGACCTCCTCGAGGTGGAAATTGAGAAGGGGCGTGGCTTTAGGTTTAGCAGCCAGCCCCTAGCCGTGACAAGCGCATCACATTTTTAGCTAATGTAATGATGCAAAAGGTCAATCAAAGATCGGCAGTTTTTGAACGAGTGTAAAATCTACGGCGGAGTGTGATTTCTTCATTTAAATTGATCGGTTGACCTTGGTATGCTTGAAATACGTTGTGACTATTTTGAATGCTGTGTTTTATATCATATTTATACATTTTTATAAATACCTTATAAATGCAATTAATCCTGGCAGTTTAAATTGAAAATCCTATTCCAATACATTTAATTATAGCATAATTATAGCCTAAGCCTATACCCCAAAATATAATTTCATACGCTAATAAGCTTCACCTGATGGACAGATGCCTTGCTCAGGGGCACTTCAGGTCTCAAACCGGCAAGTCTTCGGTCGCAAGCCTGATTCTCTAACCATTAGGCCATGACTGCACATGTGAAGCAGACTTGATTTAATAAACGAAACAATGTTGTTCCACTAGTAATGCAGCTTTAAACATTACATGCTATTAATTTATAATGCCATGTTATGGAATTTCAATAATGTTATTTTAAACATTTTTAAACAAGATTACATCAGTTGCCTTGGTACCTATCTAATGGCATCTATTCTTCCATCCCATTCAACGTCATAGAGACAGAGCGCAGCGCGTCATAACCTGAAAACCACGCCCACCGGGGGGGAAAGCAATCCAACGGTCTCCATTGACTTTGTATTGCAAGAGGCCGCCTCCTTGTCATTTCTGGCTTATAACAAAAAACTGAATAATGCCTAAAAGCTGCTTTGTGACAATATGTACAGCTAACAAGCCAAAGAAACCAGAAATAAGTTTTTATAAGCTGTCGAGCCGTAAAACCCAGTCTTTAAGGAGAATAAAGTGGATCGCCGACTACGTTTCCCCCTATTGGACGCAGTTTTACTAATAGGAGTATGAAAAGTTGCCTGTATCCATTTCTGTGTCTAAACGCTCGTTTTTTGAAGTCGACAGCTTATAAAAACGTATTTATTTATTTTTTTGGCGTGTTAGATGTACACCTTGTCACACAGCAGCTTTTAGGTATTATTCTGTTTTTAAGTTTAATCTGTAAATAAGTTTTTATAAGCTGTCGACACGAAAAACGAGCGTTTAAAGACACAAAAATGGATACAGGCAACTTTTCATAGTACTTCTATTAGTAGAACTGCGTCCACTAGGGGGAAACGTAGTCGGCGATCCACTTTATTCTCCTTAAAGACTGGGTTTTACGGCTCGACAGCTTATAAAAACTTATTTCTGGGTTCTTTGGCTTGTTAGCTGTACATATTGTCACACAGCAGCTTTTAGGCATTATTCAGTTTTTTGTTATAAGCCAGAAATGACAAGGAGGCGGCCTCTCGCAATACAAAGTCAATGGAGACGGTTGAATTGCTTTCCCCCCCGGTGGGCGTGGTTTTCAAATTTGCACAACTGCGCTCTGTCTCTATGCTTCAGCATTTATCTGTCAATTGTTCAACTGACACTTCAGCTTGTCTATGTACAATCAGTCTACAAATGAAAGCATTTATTCTTCTATGTAACTGTCAACTTGAAAATGTGTTCAGGTTTTGGCAGGTAGCCTATTGCATCTTTCCCTCACGTTGTACTTGTAGCTATTTGTTTCATCTTTGAGCTTGATGTGATGTTTCACTCTGGCTGCATGGCCATAATCCAACTCATGTTGAGCAAAGACGTCAGAGAACTGCCTCAGTCTGTGTGTGACTCTGTCTTTCCAGGACTCTGGCAGTGGAGAGTCACCGAAGTCAAACTTTAAGTCAGGTGTCTCAGTTGAACATAGCTGCTGGGAGGACAGCTGACAGCACTTGACTGTCTCATACTGCTTGGATTCCAAAGAAGGGCTGGAAATTATGTCAAGGGGGGTGGTCAGCTCAGCCATAACACAGTTTACAGGCAGTGTGATGTCATGCTTTGTTTCATTTCTGACCCAAACAGGAACCTTGGAGGGGTGTTGTGATGGCAAGGTAATGAGGCAAGTGTCCACAAAGATTCCACCTGGCAGGGTTGAGGTAGTCGGATGTTCAACTAGGGCACATCTCTCAGAGGTGACATTGCTGGTGCTCACTTGACCCTCCAATGGAACTTTTCCTCCAGCGGGGATTACTTTGGGCTCTTTCCCTCTCAGCGTCACTGTTCCAAGGTGTCCACTCATTCGTTGCTTCTTCCTAAGTGCCAGCATCTTCAAAATCTGTGTGTATCCAGGCAAAGGGGAAATCAGGCTGGAGGTGTGGTGATCACAGTGCTCATCATAAAGCATATCCAGTGTGTTGGTGCCAATTAAAACAGGTATGTCACTGCTGGAGCGGATGTTGGGGATGACTAAAGCTAGGGTGTGTACTTCAGGTTCTGTGTCAATGAACTCCTTGGGAAAAGCTATCTTGAGCTCTACATACCCGAGGTATGGAACAGACTGTCCATTAGCTCCCTCAACTTCAAGGAAATGGCTCATGGGATGGATGGGCTGATGGGAGAGGTGGTTGTGATAGAAGGACAGGGATACAGTTGTCACCTGAGAGCCTGTGTCAAGCAAGCCATTGCAGTGCACGCCAGAGATGGTGAGGTTAGCAGTGCACTTATGACCAATGAGCCCTCTGGGAACGTTGGGATGTTGCTTTGAGCCTGCATAAGAGAGCCTTGCTTTAGTCTGTGGGGTTGTGGTGATGGGGCAGGGGGTTGTCTCAGTTTCTGTTTGCCCCATAACAGAAACTAATGCTGGTTTAAACGAGCAGAACCGGAAACACCATGGGCTCTGTCCCAGGCCTGCTGCTTCTCTCTGAGCTCCCTTCTCTTAGCATCAACCAGTGCTGGATTTGCCGGGTCACTGCACACAGAGGAGAGGTGGCCATCTTCTCCACAGTTAAAACAGTAACCAGGTTTTGGCCTCTTGGAGACTGTCTCGTCACGCATGGGTTGTGCGTGGTTGGAGTTAGCCTTCAGTCCAGCTCTGTTTACATCCTCCTTCTTCTTTGAATTTTTTTTGGATTGCTCAGACTGTGAGGCTGTCAGGGAGGCAAGCTGAGCTTTAAGTTGAGCAATCTCCTTTCTCATTTGCTTCTCACCAGCAGAGAGTGTCTCTGTGACCTGCATGTCAATGCCGAGCTCATCTACATTGCAGTCCCACACGTGGTGGTGTTTGGACTGGACTTTGGTTCTGGAGAAGCCCAAGTGTTGGGACATTCTGTTGGATTTTGCAGCCTGCCTATCCTCCTCAGTCCGCAGAAGCAGTAACAGATCAGAGAATGGAGGTGGAGCATTCTTCTTGTGCTCAAGCTGAAGACTGGAAATGAGAGTATTGTTCCAACAACCTCTACAAAACTGTTTTAACAGCTGGCAGTCAAAGTCATTAAATAGAATGCCTCCTCTTTGCACGACCCTGTTGAGTGCTGTCTGCAGACAGCTCAGGTAAGTAGAGAGCTTCTCACCAGCATCCTGGTGGGTGTTAAGAAACTTTGCGAAAAGCTCATCGCCATCTTCAACTGTGCCATAGGCAGAATCAAGGATGTGGAGGTAGGCATTGACATGAGCATGAGGCCCTAAGTGTTTCACCAGGTTGGCTGCAGGAGGCAACAGGCTCTCCACAATCTTCCTTGTAACGTGCCTTTCAGACACACATGGGTCAGAAAGAAGAAACTCAGTGTGGCTGCGCCATGTTTCATAGTCCACTTCATGGTTAGGGGTAGGAAGTCTACCAGAGAAGATCCGCAGTTTAGTGCTGCTGTGAGAAGACATGCTGTCTGTGCCACGGACAATGTGCTCTACTACCACCTTCTGCACCTCAGGCGTTGTGAGCTGATTCACAGGAATTGTGTATGATGGTCGTCTGCCGAGGGAGGGAACCTCAGTAGTGTCGAACTGGACTGGAGAAGTGCCACTAAGAACATCGGCTGCCATGACGGATGGTGAAGTAGAATTGTGGGGATCAAAAGATGCATGCCGGTGGTCATAGGTTGCTGATGGGCTGTGCATTCTTGAGACACCTGAGCTTTCAACAGGGATGGATGGTAAGGAAGGGGGTGTTTCAGTTCCAAGAGAACCCTGGAGACGGGAGAGCTCATCATGCAGAAGTGACTCCAAGTCCAGACCGCTCAGTTTAGCTATGTCTTTTAAGGAGTCAAGGTATGTCTGTGTTAAACTACTTCCCACATACCTTGAATAAACACTAGACAGTTGCCTAATGCAGTGGACAGTGCTGGGGTCATCTGGGGAAGGCCTATAGAGTGGTAACTGACCTAAATTTTTTATTGTAAGCCCTGACTCAAACTCAACTATGACTGTGTTTTGTAATTCTGGATCAGAGCTACTTATATGTATCACCCTTGAGAAAGGCCCATGTTCCTCTAAGAACCTAAATATTTCTCCATCTGCATCACTATCCCTCATACCACTGACTAAGACTGAATTAGGCACTTTAACATTCTTTTGTTTAACCACATCCATTTCAAATGTACAGTTTCAATGTAAAATCTAAGTTTCAATAGAAAATATGTAAATGCAAAGGGAAAATATATATACACTTTAAATATTAATTACAAAATTGTCAACACTGCCCCCTCCTGGCTGGCTCGCCAAGATTTATGTAGCACCTCTCTGCTCTACTTAACTAGAATAAAAATGTATTGTTTTAAAATAAAAGGAGGTGCCTCTATAGGTTATGATTAGGTTTAGACCAGTTCTAGGTTCAGCATTGAGGGGGGAGTAAATTGACAAGGACAATGTGTAAGAGTGAAAGAAAAATGCAGTAATTTTATTACAGCAATAAATTGTTTAAAATATTTCATTCTGATCACAAAAGAGAGAACCACAGTTAAATATTGAGAAATATGAAATATTGAGAAATATATAATAATAATAAATACACATACATAAATAATAAAATAAATAAATAAGAGCTCTTTTCCAAAAGTTTCAAATAAAAGCTTTCCAATAAAATGATTAAAAGAAAAGAAATAGTCCTGTACCCGGGTATGTAAAGTGTATATGTCAGTGTATGTGTGAAGGCTTATCTGTGTCCAAGGAACACAGGTTGATCCAATGGTATAATTCAAGGGGTTTGGTTTTCCAGTGTGAAGAGGAAGAACAGTTCAATCGAAATCCAATGGGACTGACTCGCCATCCAGTGTTCCAGCTCAGTGTTCCAGCTCAATAAAAAAACCAATCTGCATGCAGCAGTTTGAAAATAAACATCATATATTAAATATCAAAATCATAAGATCTCTTTAAATTCCAATTCAACTACAGTTCAACATCGCTCGTAATGAGAGAGAGAAAGTGCCATTCTCACTCACACACACACACAGGTTAATGTGTGCGCACCTCTAAACATTAATGTCTCCTATCTCTTAAGAGTTTGTTACTATCAACAGTCATATATATCAAAAATCATGTTATTCAATATATTAATTAATAACTTCTATATTACTCAAAAACATAAAAACAATATTATCACAATAACAGTACAATAAAATAAAAGTAAATCTCCGATTGGTTTTTAATTAGTCAGTTCAGTTATCAGAGTAATATCATAGTATTTCAACTCACCGGAGTTTTGGATAAAACAACAGAAGTTTTCTAGCCTCAACAATATGTAGACAAAATATGTACAAGGAATGGTAAGATGATTCAGATTTAGAAAAATTGTTAGATTATATTACAAAAGTAAAATTTTTCTTAAAAGGGTTATCAATATTGTCTAATTGCATTTCAAGTGGAGTCTCCAGAATGACAAACAAACCCGTCACCTAGGAGATAACTGCACCAAAATAACAGTCTTTTCAAATATATTCAAAAACAAACCAGTCACCTTGAAGTTGACTATAACAAATTTAAAGTCTTTTAATAAACACTTTCAAGCAGACCAAAAGAAAATGAAAAATAAAAACATATAATGTAAACAGCTTTTTGTTCTTATATATTTATATTTATTCTGTGTCTTAATATGTATATATTTATATAGTTATTGAGCAATCTAATACTAAAGTTATGGTCTTAGTAACCAAACTTTAAGGTGGGTTACACTTAGGTCACAGTATGAGGTCACTGCACACTCACTGTGAGCTCATACTACCCCATAAAGGATATGACAAGTACCAGATGTCTCTCAGAGAGCTAATATAGGTTTACTAAATGAAAAACATGTTGCCGAGACATCCTTTAATTGCAAATGATATCTGCCAATAAAACAAAAAGTGAAAGAGACATGATTGTCTCTGCATTTAACCCATCCACTGAATAGTAAATCCATTCACTGCAAGTCATGAACACACACAAACGCACATAGACACACAGGGCAACTATAACTGCAATACCCCAAAATTCAATCACTTCCTGCCAGCTGTGAAAATCGAACCACCAAACTCTGGGTTACATCCCAGTCTGACTCTCTAATCACTAGGCCACAATGCTTGGATAAAACAAATCTGTGAATCCTGGTCACTTTTACCTCCAATATGTGTGAGCTTTCTAAAACCTTTATTTAGGCTTCTTGATGCCATAATGTTGTTGTTATTGTTGACATTTTATAGCTTATGTATACACATTAGGCAACACACCATATGGCTGTATAAAATGCTGTGTAGAAAGTGTCCTAAATTTGATCCTATGATAATTCCTATAATATTTCTTAGAAGTTATAGGCAAGACAGGTGACGTTCTACTCTTGGGCCAACATTTTCCAGACATGTGTGCTGCCCTGCTATAGCAGAGTGTGTGTGCATTCACTGTGCACTATGTGAAGTCATGGCACCCTCATTGTGCACTCATACTGTACCATGAACTCAACATTCTGAAATCACAATTAATGAACTCACATATAGCTCACACTCTGATTATCACCGTATGTGAATGGTGTAATGTCACTGTGATCATCGTGTCATCTCACGTGTTGACTGACTGTGCTCACTGAGCCTGTATTAACATTATTATTGTTGTTGTGGCTGTTGGTGTTGTTTCAGTCTGATGGCAGTCATTAGCCAATATTGTTACAGAATTTGCCCCTTAAATATTCTGTAGATAGATAGATATGTGGAATTAGGGTTAGGGACATTTTAGTGGTGTATGTGTCTGTCTCTCTCTCTCTGTATGTGTGTGTCTTTCTGTGTGTGAGTGTTTACTGTATAAAAACTATGGAGAGTCCCTACAAGGATAGTGAACCAGACATGTGTGTAGCCTAATAATAATTATTATTCATTACATTTATATAGCACTTTTCTGGACACTTAAAGCGCTTTAAATATTAAAGGTGGACATTCAACCACCACCAATGTGCAGCATCCACCTGAATGATGCGACCCCAGCCATATTGCACCACACCAGTTTATTGGTGCAAAGGAGACAACATATGTGTGTGTGCTTGTTTTGACCATACCTGTAAGGACCAATTGTCCTCACTTATAAGTTGTTATACTTTACAATAGTGAGGACATTTGACTGGTCCCCACTTGTTAAAAAGGCATATAATCAGCCAAAATGTTATTTAAATCTAGTGCGTGAAGATGTTTCTGTAATATGGGTAGGAGCAGAGGCGAGGTTAGGTGATTCATAACAGATGTAAATTATTGACTACATTGTTCAGTTATCTCAAAATCCAGAGGTGTATATGAATGGTGAGGGGCATCATTTAACGAAAAGTTTTGTTCTGGTATTAATAGTATTTAATCCCTGTCTTCCTTGTGTTCTTACCTGCAGAGAAAGGAAATGCCAGCTTCAGTTGTTTGCTCATTTGGCAAGGTCCAAATATGTATTGGTCTATCTTTCATACACATATTTTAGATTTAAAAACCCATCTTGACTGTGAGCTAACATGTGCTTTATGGTAATGAATAATAATAAGAATAAGAATCTGGTTTTATCAGATTTTTTAGCAGTTAACATCACTAAATACACTTAGTTACAGTGAATATATATTTGGCCTTAAAAGACAAATTATAAACAATCTTTAAAATGAAGAGTATAGGAAGAAACAGAGCCAGTGACATATTGTTTTTAATGTTGTTTAGTCATCAAACACACAACACAGAATGACTATATGCTTTACAAAGCAAGCACAAAACAAAACAAAACAAAACAAAACAAAACAAACATACTGTATATCAGAACTCTGTAACTCAGTGGTGTAGTCTAGATTTTTGTAGTGAGTATACTGTGATTTTTCCCTCTCACCCTTATGCTCACTCGTCCCAGCGCAACGCACCACCACACTCACAGATGCATACAGTATGGATCTTCATGTAATCGAGAGCATTCTGAAAGTGTACTCATAAACACATAAACTGAATGTGTTATCAACATGTCAGTTTATTATAAGAAAAAAAGACTTTAACAGTCAATGGGTTTACAGCTGGGGAAACTGGATGGATTTTTAGACTGGTTTAGTGTTAATCAACATCTAACTCAGGGCCAAAAGTTACTCAACTGTTAATTAAAATTAAATAAACTGTTTACAATCTTCAATCCGTGGCTAACACATGCATTGAAGGAGAAAAAATATCCACTCTTTCAATAGCTATTATCTGACAACTATTGATAACATTACCATGTGTAATTTAATGGTGTAAATGTTTTTAATTAATACACATTTAAGATGACCAAAATAAATTAGAGATTAACTCTAATTTACATAGTCATTGAAATAAAAGCTTATTTTATGCATATAATACAAGCAGTGTCTAAAAATGAAAATAGGCTTTTACTTAATTATTATTACAAGACCATCATGTAGCCTAATATTAGACACCCAAACCAAAGTGAAGAAAATTATCTTTAATTTGCAAGTCTGAACTGAACATCAACGCAGACATGATTTTCCTCACAAAAGTTTAAGATCATATACACCTTGAACGTAGATATATAAATTAACACAGAGAAGGAAAGTTTAACAGTATGAAGCTAAAACCATCAGGATATAATTACGGGCTTATTTTATTGCATTTGGAGCCTTACCTCCAGATAAACTAATAAACTGGACTGATGTTTTAAATGTTGTTTACTTACATGTGCGTTGTTAACTCTCCGGATTTTATATTGCAGCAGCTCGTTCACTTCACATGGATTGTTTGTTTACAGTGTCGCGTGAGCAGCTACACTGCAGGTTCGACTTCATTTGGCGCTAAGCAGACCCTTTGGTGATGTCAAAAAACCGCGAGAGCGATTAAAAGCAGATTTCTCCATGTGATAAATGCAATCGCTCTCGCGGTACTTTGCTGTCACTCGCATGTGGGTTCTTCTGGTGCCACAGCAGTCTGTTCCCCAGTCACTTTCGCGCCGCTATGGTAATTTGATTTCATACGCGAATCGGATCGCGCAGTTCGGCAGGAATTCAAACACACCAAATATATAGCCTAATATATATACATGCAGTTCAACCCGCTAAAATAGCAAGTGTAGCATGCTACTGGTCAGTGCTTTACATCTGAATTATGACTAAAAGTTTGAAATGTCAGAAAACCACGCTGTTACGCATCCTCAAGCTATTTTTAGTGGGTATACGGAAATCCTTGACAATTTCTAGTGGGTATACGGCGTATACCTGCGTATCACGTAGACTACACCACTGCTGTAACTGTCATAAAAGGCATGACACATCCATCGCTAAATCCATTAAAACATCTTGTACCTTTACCATTATATAGACTAATATTTCATTAAAGGTGCAGTGTGTAAATTTAAAAGGCATCTAGTGGTGAGGTTGCGGACCCTCTGTGTATGTAGATAAA
Source organism: Misgurnus anguillicaudatus (assembly GCF_027580225.2). Taxonomy (NCBI): domain Eukaryota; kingdom Metazoa; phylum Chordata; class Actinopteri; order Cypriniformes; family Cobitidae; genus Misgurnus; species Misgurnus anguillicaudatus. The sequence continues at coordinate 34,484,277 of NC_073344.2, forward strand.
AATGTCTCATTCTAAGGTTATAAAAACATAACGGTTCATTTTAAAAGGTCTTTATACACCCCTGATCATATAGTTGTGTATATTATTTTGCATTTCTTTCAAGAGATCCTTCTAAAAATTACACACTGCACCTTTAATACTGAATTCTCTATCGCCATATCAGTTGAATTAATCTGAACATTCCTGTCCTTGTACTCCTGCTACAGCCAAAGGAATTGTGAGTGTCCTTTAGCTTAAACATTTGAAATAATACAAACAATTAACATTTTTATTCAAACTTTTGACTGTTTTCTTTAATAACTACATTACACAATACTTGTACTTTTACTTGCAGTACTTGAGTAGTATATTTTATAATAAACTACTTGCAATACTTAAGTACAAAACATGTTTAATACTTTAGTACTTCCACTTAAGTGGTGTGCTTAAAGAGCATTTTAACTTCTACTCAAGTCACTTTTTTGATAGAGCACTTGCACTTTTACTCAAGTCTGGGTCCCTAGTACTTTATACATCTCTGGTTAAGAATGTCTATTTTATAAATATGTTTATTTGCACTACTCTTCCCTTGCACTACTGTCATTGTAACTTATTTGCACCATTGTTTCTGACTACCATCTCCTCATAACATGTATATGCCATATATACATTTTATATCTGTATTTTTATCTTCTTTCATTTTATTCATATCATAAATATGTGTTTTTCGTTATCAATCAGCACAAGCACTATAACTGTCAGGGAGTGAATTTGCACGTTCACTCTGCGAATCACCAGTAAAAATCGCTTGGGTATGAACACAAAAAACGTCTGAAATTACACTTGCGATAAGCATGCACGATAATTGTCCTGGTGTGTATGGGGCTTTAAGGTCTGCCTTTGGACAGATACTAGTATTTGGTGCATGACAGGTAATAGGACCACAAAACTGTATGCTGTACAAAAAAATAAGACATTTTACCATTACAGGTGGACGGAGGTGTGGAGTTTGCTGGTGGAGTCTCTGTGCCATTTGTGACAGAACTTTCTCCCATGCCGGATACTTCTTTATCTGCAATAGCCACTGTTGGAAAAAAGAAATTGTGGATAGGATAATAACAATAATTCAATAATAATACAGCTCAAATAAATACAATTAATTAAGTTTAAGTTCACCTATGGGTTGTACTGTATTTAATAATGTAATATCAATTTGACATGATCAAAATAATACAAAGCCCCACTTAAGTGTTCTTATGTAATTTCAAATATCTAAAAATGATACTTCAAGGTTAAATGTATAAAAATATTTATAAATAACACCAATATGTGTTGTAAAATGTTAGTCCGGTTGAACAAGACATTTTTAAATAAGAAATAATGCTACAAACATCATGTTGTTCACATGTTAAAATTTTTTTTTTTTAAACCTAATGTGAGGGAAAAAATGAACTCTGCAAATGTATGTATTGTCGATAAAACCTATTACTAATGTCTTTAATGTAAAGTTTATTCTGCAATATGTTAAAATTTTGTGCACATTTGTGTTTATTACCATTAAGAAGACTTTCGTATAATCTCTTTATAGTAAGAAAAGCGTCCTGAGTGTCTTCGGTCTCATTCTTCCATGGGCAGAAGCATTCAGCAGAGAAACCATTTGAGGTTCTCCTGGCAAGGAGAAGGACTGGGTACCTCTCTAAAAGGTCCCACTTGTGGAGCTGGAATGAAATTGAGACACAATCATAAGACTAAAAACGGGATAAATAATTACAATTTCACAGGCATGAAACACACACACGCGCACGCACGCACGCACTCATTATTTACTTATTATTTTATGACTAACATTTGAAAGATAAACCTACCAGAAGATTTGTTGAATCATAAATTTTGTTCACACTGCAGTTTTTTTTTGTCTGTCTATCCATTCCTGGGAAAGCTGTTTCTTTTTTTTTCTCAAGCATTTGCTTATATGGCTGTTTGGCCCTACAGTATGGACATGTTTTGCTGGCTACTCCAATCTTTTCCCTGCATGTGTAGCAATCCTTTAGAGTAGGCATCTGTAAAAAGAAACATACGGTAAATGATGATTAGAACACAGCATGCTATGTAATGAGGGCATAAGAAATATTTTTTTCACACCTAGTATGTTGACAAGTCACCGTCTTCGAAAATATTGTCAAGAGTTTGTTGTTATGCCCCCTAATACTGACTAGTTCTACCTGTAAGACATTCGTTCATCTTCAGAACAGAAATTTTTATTTTTTTGATGAAATCTAAAGGTATATGATCCACACATAGGCAGCAAAATCATGTGACTACAGTGGTTCAACCTTAATATTATGAAGAGACCAGAGTACTTTTTGTGCAATATAACAAAACAAAAATAACAACTTCATTAACCAATTTGAACCATTTCCATACATCAGGAACTAATGCAGGCATCCTTGCTTACGTTCGAATGTCAACTAAATATTGCCCGAAGCAGAGCCCAAGAGCAGCATGACACATGTACAGTATGTGATGCTGAGACAAAATTCGGTCAATAATGAGTCGGCATTCGGATGTAAACAAGGAAGCCTGCACTGAGTTTACTACATCAACTATGTATGACAGTTTAAACTGCTGAATAAAGTCTTTATTTTTTTTTGTTTTAGCACACCAAACGTATTCTCATCCCTTTATAACATTAAGGTTCATCCACTGTAGTCATGTTGACTATTTTAACCATGTTTTTAACTACCTTTCTGGATGTCAAAGGGTGCAATGGTGTTGTTTCCTATGTGTGCATCAAATACCCTCAGATTTTATCAAAAATATCTTAATTTGTAGTCCGAAAATGGACGTTCCACATTCATAAGAAGTTTGTCCATCTTCAGACCACAAATTAGGTTAAATTACAGAAATTTCAGGCATGTCACTCATCTCATTGCAATATGTTAACTGGATAACACTGGATATAACTTATTGTATAGTTTAATAGAATAATGTATTTTGGTTATGCAAATCAAGTAGGGGAGAGTGGGGTAAAGTGAGACATCGGGTAAAGTGAGACACCCCCTGTATCTAGGCAACGGAACACATTTGTGGTCCTATGACTATTATGTTTTTAAGCCCCTCAAATTTCCCCTTGGCCATGAAGGACAGGACCTCATGCTGCTGTGGTTAGCATGTTTTTTTCACAAAAATATATTTTTGGCTTGTAAAAGTAAATTTTCTTGCTGTCAACTTAATCAACTGTTGTGCCAAAGCAAATTGATTCAGGTAGAAAAACTTATATCACACATGTTTATTAACTACCAACATATAAAACCTTGTGTTGATGCTAGCTGAAGATTAGCCTGAATTTCCAAGAGAGAGAGTTTTTTTCCAAAATGTGGCGGTGGGGTAAAGTGAGACAAATGCTGTGGGGTAAAGTGAGACATGAGGCACAAATTCAGTTTAGTCTAAAACATATTTTAATGTAATATTACATGACATATGTTTTATTTTTAATGTTATAAACATTGCAGAAAAACCATTATGCCTAGTCAATACACCAGGAAGCCAGCCTGGGGAAAAACACCCCTTGAGGAGATGGAGAGTGCAGCTGCTTAGGTCAAGGAAGGAAAGAAGTCTCTAATGCTACGTACACACCAAACGCGAGGCATCGTGGTACTGTGGGTTCACACCAGACACAAGTTCAACAATTTGCGCAAGTACATTACATGCAAGGTCAATGCAAGGACGCGATCGGACGCGTCCTCGCGTGTGGCGATGCGAGTTACGTGATATGGGTGGCGTGTTTGCCGCGAGGGCACGCGCTGTTCACCGCAGGCACGTCTTCGCCCAATTTGAAGATATTCAACTCGAGCGAAAAATTCGCATGACACAATGTTAAATCCTGCAATAGTTAAATCTAGTAATCTAGATCAAGTAACGCGATACCCCACATTTGGTGTTTACGTAGCATTACTCACTCTAGATTACTCACGGGATTTAACATTGTGTCATGCAAATTTTTTGCTCGAGATAAATATTTTCAACTTGGGCGAAGACATGTTTGAGGCGAATAGTGCGTGTTTTCGCGGCAAATGCTCCGCTCATATGGCGTCATTCGCATTGCCCCAGGCGAGGATGCGTCTGATCGTGTCTTTGCATTAACTTTGAATGTAATCTACTTGCACAAATCGTTGAACTCATGTCTGGTGTGAACCCACAGTAAGAGCAGCTGCAAGGGATAGAAATATTGATAGATGGTTCTGATTGTCTTTTGCGCTGACTCGCAGACACTAGCTGGCTCTAAGGGTCCTTTGTTCTGACCCCCAGACTGCGTTCTAATCTAACTGGTTCTATATGTCATTTGAATGTTAATTAAAAAAAATTGAATTGTCGGAGCCAATGGTGTATAGTGGGCAGCGTTCCGACATGTGGTGCTTTCACACTTTCTGGGACCCGAGTTCGATTCCCGGCTCGTGGTCATTTGCCGATCCAATACCCTTCTCTCCTCCCTGTCCTTTCCTGCCCTCTCCAAAACTCACTGTTCAATAAAGGCAAAAACTGGCCAAAAAATATAACTTTTGAATTATATTATGTTGTATTTGATTTTGGTTCAGAGTTACTGTACTTTCAAGTGTTTAGAAAAATAATGTTTTTAATTGACCAATCCCCTTGATTCTTTTACTAGTCCAACATTAGTTCTGGAATGTGTGGTTGTCAAGCTAGCCGTCAGGATTTTATCTGTTACAATATGTGCTGTTATGGTAGTTTCAGAGTGGAAAAAGTAAGTGGATCAGTTTACCCCGATCTGGTTCACTTTACCCCCTTGATTTTTCTGGTCTGTCTCAGTTTACCCCTAAGCTGGGGTAAAGTGAGACACAAGACCACTTTTTTTAAAACAATCATATTTTCACTGCTCTTTGTCCTGAATACATTCTGGTAATTTCCATAGCTAGGAAACATCCTGAATTAATGGGAAATGTGTAAATTTGACTGATATATCGTTTTAGTTCACTTAGAGGGGAGCAAATGTAAAAAATGTCTCACTTTACCCCACTCTCCCCTACAACCTAACTATAGTGATTGTTTTACTAGCTGTAGACCAGCATACTATGAGAATCTCTATGGCTAGTTTAATAAGACATGTTGCTGATACAGTTTTGTACTTTTTCTTGTTAACTAAATCTTTTGGGGTTTCTTATATATGGCTTCATGCATATATAGATATATATAGATGCATGTGACTGTGTTTTGTTAATTTGATGCATGATTATGTTTAAGTGGATCAAAAACATCACATTACTTGGTTAATCACCTTTGGTGTCTGTCTTCTAGCGTTTTTTGTTCTGTTCCTAGATTTGCACCTGTATAAAGGAATCAGAGGGAAAAAAAACAATGTATTTGCATGATCGAGTCAGATAAGCGAAATATGTGTGGCACCATGCACGTTTTCAAAATGTGTGCACTTTAACATGGTCCCTTAACCACAACGTTTCCAATTTCGAATCAATATCGCAAGATACTAACTTTACTAAATGATCTAACCCTAAAAAATGTTAAAATTATGGGAAACATACCTTGTTGATTTGAAACGCGACGAATACTGAACAGACGACAGAATTATAACGTTATAGGCTAACGTTCTTAATATTTGTCCAATGACAAAAATCGATCTTTTTCGAATATTTATTGTGACGACGTATTTTAATAAAAGCAAAGTTCAGTGTCACTTATGTTCGTAATGTTTAACTTTTGCATTTATTTATTTATTTGTGATATTTCGTAATGTCCTTTTACTTTAGTAGCATAACGTACCTGAACAACTACATCACCACAAACAAAGATGAAACAACACAAAACGCCCTAGCATTATTATTTTGTTATCAAATTATTAGATTATCAAGGTTCACTGATAACATACCTGTAATCCTCGTTTATGGTAGAGACCCACAATGCATCAAGGCGAAGAGGCTGTGGCACATCTCCCGCTGCCGGTAGGGGCGCTATTTTATGATACGCTATAGGTAGTCGTATTTGAGCAAAGGTGCATACGACCATGTTAGTCGTATGAGTTGGAGAACTTGTTGTTAAAAACAGATGCATTTGTTTAAAGCAAAGCATTTATTTACTTACCAGGCTGCAGGTGAAGCAGCTCTTTGTGCCTTCTAATGTCTCATAATTAGTCCTCATTTATGTCCAAGAGACTCAATAATAATCTTTTACATTCATTCCTTTTTTCCGTTTTTGTGCTGCTGCGCATTCATGTTTGTGATAAGCAAACCCGCCTTGTCCTCCAGTTTATAGGTGCATATTACTAATGCACTCTTTAAGTAACAAAAAAACATATTGCCATTGACTTTAGACTAGGTTTTTGTTGGTCAATGGCGTAGTCTATTTTAGTCGCCTCAAAATAACAACGCACCAACAATGCGCCTGAACACACCTCGTTTTCAGACCAGAACGCCCATGGGTGCAAAAGGGGGCGCAAATGCATTTGCTATTTAAACAACTCGGCGCTAAACGTAAAAATTATAATTGTGCAGGGTGGAAACTAGCAAAAGATACTTGTGTCGCGCATTGCGCCGCATTGCGCTGGGTGTAAGATAGAGCCCTAAAAAAGGCTACATTATGTAAGCGGCATAACTGTAATTCTGACATGCCTACATTTGTTGAATGCACTTAAACACGCGCACACACACAGACGGAGGACGAATTTCAAAACGGTGCTTCGGGAAGAAGATGCAGCATAAACAGTCACTCCACATAAAGTGATAATTACGTTGTTTTTCAGTGCTTTATTCATCAGATGTATTTTAATGGACTACAGTATGAGACACAGTAGTGCAACTCTCTCTCAAGTTTATACATTCAACCGCATGTGCATCTGTGAGTACAGAAAATTGCTCACTTTAGCACCTTTTGCGGTTAAATTGTTTAAAATCACGTAAGTGTTAACATTTGCAAGCCTTTGAAACACGTGCAAATGATCAACTTTCACCCTATTTAAATGTACGTATTAATTCGCAAATCGCATGCGAGCCGAACTGTGGGTTGTGATCTGTACGGATCACGGATCAACTGCGATCCATTACACCACTAATTAGTATTAAAAAAACATCTTGAGATATTTACCTCTTATGATTGAGCATTAGAGACTTGGGCTTGAGTAGTCTACTTGCTGGTGGCAAGCTTCTCATTTCGCCGATGAGTCAACAATGACCGAAAGTGAACTTCACTGAGTCATATTAGACAGAAATCTTGTCAAATAACGAAAAAAATAACGGTTTTAACCGGTTACCATTATTTTAAATAAACGTTTCTGTTACGGAACATATATTTTGTGAAAGTTTCTGGTTTAGTTTCTGTTCCTTGCAAAACATCAAAAGTTTCTGGTTTTCGTTTTCGTTCTGTGAACCGGTTGTAAAAAAATGGAAGTATAGTGTTCATGACGTCACCCATAGGTTTGTTAATTAAAGCAATAAACCCCCGCAAAGCAGTGGGTTACCAGTGCATTTTATAACAGCTAAGGGGCGTTGTTAGGCAGTTGTAACAGTTGTTAGCTGTTATAAAATGCACTGTAACCCCACTGCTTTGCAGGGGTTTATTGCGTTTATAAAACGGTCACATCATATGCATAGCAGGGTTTCACAAAATAAAACAAAAATAAGTTGTAATTATATTAGTACAAACATTACTCTTCCGCCAAACAAAGTAGTTCCTCAGAATCAAGTGTGGCTGCAACAAAGCGCAGTTCCCAACCAACACAGACGCAGCAAAAACACAATGAAAATATGATTTAAGACTGTGGTGTTTATTTTTATAAATCAACATTCATCTAAAATATACATTAACATTTATAGCGTGCAGCTGTTGAAGTGATGATCAAATATACTTGGAAGCATGCTTAACGCTTTCCCCGTCAGCGTTTTTTTTTTTTTTTAAGTTGCCACCCATAGTTTAATGCCTTACAGAAAAAGTATCTTCTTTAAATAAACATAAAATATCAAATGAAAGAACAGTCCATCCGCTTTCCAAAAACAAAAACAAAAATGTTTCATCCTACCTTCATTTATTCTCTTATCAGTTATCACCTCTCAAATTTTCAGCTAAAAGAGGACATAATTCAATTTTTGTGAAGAACTTTAGTAAGAGGTCAGATTCAACGCTGTTGTGTCGAGTGAATGCGTCAGTGTTTAAGTTGGGTAAGATTGCCATCTAGTGGATAATAGCAGAAATATCAATAAGACAAAACAACTCAGAGAACGTTTTCTCTTTATTGACGAAATGACTCAACAATATTTATTGACATTTATATGGATATCGCCATAATTGTGCAAAGGTAGAAAAATTAAAATATGATTAAAGACTGTGGTGTTTATTTTCATAAATCAGTGGCGCAGTGATACTTGTGATGCGGTCTGAACAGTGGGTTTACCGGGGTATTTTATCACGGCTTAGAACGCGTTTCAACCAATCAGAATGAAGAACCAGAACGAGCCGTTTTATAAAACTTTTTTGAATCCAATAGTAGGCAGTGCCTGCCATCGCCATCTTGGCCGAACGTCACTGCGCAGCACTCGTGGATAACCAAAAATGGGTAAAGGAACATGGGCATATTGGCATCCAGTATAGAGTGTATGCAGATGACGTCACCATCGGCGAGAGGGACTGCGGTTACGCCCACTGAGTGGCAAAAGAGAGCGGCAGCATTTGAGTACAGCGTGACATCGACAAAAACACGGTGAAAACGCGTCAAAATGGAAAAAAGCTGTTGTGCAATAGACTAACAGATTTCGGAGCTATCGTTTTACAGGCTGTCAAAAAACACCGAAAGGAGAAGTAAATTAATCATTCAATCCAACATCCACAGACCACAGGTGGGTTGATAAGTTGCTAGGGTCACTATCAAGCAGAGGTTTTACTTTCTTCTTAAACATATTTTTCCAAGTATTTGTATTTCATCCGTGTTTTTCTTTGGAAAACATGCATTCCAAAGCATATTATCATAATTTTTACTCTATTACATTTCAGAAATAATACGTTTTTATTTTACATTTAATATTTAAGTACATTAACATACTTTTACTCAAGTAAATGTACACAATTTAAATGTAATTAGGTATTAAATAAGTTTTAATATGCAATATTAAATAATACACAGGATGATTCTATGCTTTAGAATGTAGTGAAGTAATATTTTTCCCAATACAAACAACCTAATAAAGCACAGATGCTTGGAAAATGTAACTATTGTCCACCTCTGCTATAAAGTCCAACTAAATTCAATTTAAGCTGATAATAGTCAGTTTTACTGAAAATTAACATTTTTTTTCGCAGCACCCGCTATGAAAACCAGCCATTTTGTTGAACGTTTGCCACTCTTCAGGGCGAGTTCCGGCGTGGTCACGTGGAAGTGATGTCAATGCCTACCCTCTATTGACATTTGGCCCCACAACGTGATGATTACAGGTGTGCACACACACACACACACACACACAAACGCACACACCCTTTCTTAAAACCAAACATTTATTTGGTTAGCCTTGGTACCTTGGAATTGACATTCAGGTGTGTTTGATTAGGGTTGGAGCTAAATTTTGCAGGACAGTGGCCCTCCAGGACCAGGAATGCCCACCCCTGAGTTAATTATTGGATTATACATTGGAAAATTATTAAGAAGTATTATATAACAACTCAATGAAAAAAATGGGCATTAAATTGAGTTGTAACAAGTTTTTTGTTTGACTGGTTAACACATTTATGAGGTAACTTAATTGACATTTTTGCATTTTGGGCCAAGAGCACATGGCATGTTTAGAAATACTCATAAACTTACATTTTTGACCATTTTTTGTTACATTTTGCTCTGCAATAATACAGTAAAAAGTGAAAGCTGCTGTACACCTAAAATATTTAAACATTTTCAACTTTTTAATTAAAATGAGAAAATTTAAGCAGAAAAAGTTCAGAAAAGCTTCACCGTTTTAGACATTACCAATTGAAGCTTTTAGGTGATAATGAAAGAGCAGTTGAACATGCCAATAAATGCAACAAAGCCAGGAAATCCCAGAATAGACGAATGTTTAAAAATCATCTTATAGTTTCCACTTTCATTTTACATCTACTAATTCTCAGAAGCATACAAATAAACATGTCTGGTTTCAGAAAGCCACATACTAGAAGCCTTGCCTAACCAAACTGTATCACCTGCAGACTTATTTTACTTTCATAGTAATTTTATGATTAAATTGTAGTTGCCTATTTGAAATTAGAGAATCAATCGTTTTTTGCATAATCTGCTATGATAATACCATGGCATAGTAGAATAATGGCGTAGACAGATAGCAAATGGCAACAAAGACAAGAATTCAAGAATTTGAACACATAACCTTGATGTTGATACTTTACACACAACTGTATTCACCAAATGTCACACGGGTGATTTTTGTATTTTGGTGAAATAATTTTTCTGTTGATTAATATTTCAGATACTTAAGTTATAGGGGGGTAATCGCGATACACACTAATAATACCAATCCAATATCGATATTGAATCGCAAAGGCGATATTATGCACAGCTCTTTCATGTATTACGGCTCTTTGATCCTTATGAATCTGAAATCACAGAGTTTGAGTGATTTATAACATGCATTTGAAAAAGCAACACTTGTCAAACATAATCATTATACATATAATCTTTATCATCATGAAAAACCTGAAAAGGTTTGAAGAACAGCCATATATGCTTATAGAGGGTAGTCATTGATTTATTAGTTTACAATTCTTAATCGTGGCATTTCATATGTTAGACAAACTGGATTTCATGCATTAGTTCAGAAAGAAACATGGGCCGTTTCTCAATACCAATTATGCCTTGTTGCAAGACAAAAAATGAGATGAGACAAAAAATGCCAGTTAGATATATCCAAAGGGAATATTTTATCTTTGACAATCAGACACCGGAGGGAGCAGCTGCACTGAGATCGCGGCAAATTTCAGATGTACTTGCAAAAATGAGGCTGCCCTCGTCGGTGTATACGCTGCTGATTCACCGGAACTGACATATCCAAAAGGAAATTTTAATATAGGCGCTATCTTTACTAACTGACCACATATTTGAATTTTATTAATATATATTCTAGACCAAACATCTCTTAAAACTACATTTTATGAAACAGAAAGAGTAATATTTCGAATATTGTGCACGCTTTAAGCTTCATTGCCGTTGACGCGAAATGCATTCTGGGAAACTTGCCTGTCAGAAGTCCGCAGAAGTCACCTCCTGATGCATCCTCGATAAAATGGGCAGATCAAGAACACATCCGCGGATGTTATGTGAACTTGGCTTAAAGCAATACTGTGTAGTTTCCATGTAAAAATGACTTCCAGCTCCCCCATGTGGTTGAAAAGCGCAACAGTGCCTGGTATCAGACACTCTTCTGCAGGCAGGGGGAGGGGCGGGGCTGTGTGCTCTATTCTCCACCGCCACTTTCAGAGTGTGCTTGTAGCAGCTAGGAGGCTGCTCAGGTTGCAGCAACAGTACAATTTTTCCAGTTAAAAGTTGTTCTATCACTGAAATAATTTTAGAGACATTATTTAAAGGTAACAAAACTACATAGTGTTGCTTTAATGCGAACTTTGATTTGGAACAGTACTTGGGCCACGACTGATGACGTTTTACAAGTCCACAATAACACAAGTACAGACAAAAACCGAAACGGCCATAACCCAACGCAAGTACGCAAGCGTTACAGTCTGCGAATTCGCACCAATTCAACAAAGGTCAAAACGTTAAAAAGCACAATTAAAAGTTTATTTTATAACCTTTAAACGTCTATAACCTATATTTTTAATCATTTCAATTTCAGAAAATGATTAAAAAAAGTAAACAAATATTTAGGCCATAATTGCGCAGCTGCTATTATGCTTTTTACTTAACCATTTCTTTAGCATTTAATATAGCTGTTTGTGCATCAAAATTACATGTAGGCCTTACATTATGGGCGGTTTCCTGGACAGAGTTTAGATTAATCCAGGACTAGGCCTTATAGTTATTATAGGACATTTAACTAGTTTTTACAAACAAACCTTACAAAGCCATGAAGGAATCGGTGGCGGCGTTTCACAAAAACCTATCCTAGACCTAGGGTATGGCAAAATTTCATCGTACAAGAAGGCCATTCTCAAATTTACATTATGTGTGTACATACTCCACCAACCTGTACAAAATCATAACTTACTAAAATTGCGCGGATGTACATGACAACAAAACGTAAGGAATACAAATGAAAAACAATAATACAAATCCTGGTTGTTTAAAGTGCTTTTCAAATTTTTTAATTCTTAACTAAGTGCGATCCAGCAACAGATAAAACAAGACAATATCAAAACAAAACATACTTTGACATCCCTTCACAAATCTTGTCATGACAACCGCTAATAAACACACAATAAAGACGTTTTAATGATGTGATAGAGCACATAAGTTAACCAACTAAAGGGCGATTTATAGTCGTGCGTAGGTCCTACGGCGTAGCAGCGACGGCGTAGGTTCCGCGTCGGTTTTCATTTATACTTGTGCGTCGCCGTCCGCGTCGACGTGCAAACACACGCGAAACCGCTGGTTGGCAGTAATCACGCGTGTAACCACAGTAGCAGCAGAAGTCGTCACAGAAGAAGAAGCTAAGCAAGTAAACCCACAAACGAAGAAGAAATAGCAACTTGTTGTGTATAATTTGAGAAGACCAGCAATGATGGAAGTAAATAAACAGCGACTTATGTTTCAGTTTGAGTTAAATCACTCCTCAACTTGGCTCGTCTTTGTTTTCACCGTCTCAAGGGAGATTTATAGTCGTGCGTAGGTCCTACGGCGTAGCAGCGACGGCGTAGGTTCCGCGTCGGTTTTCATTTATACTTGTGCGTCGCCGTCCGCGTCGACGTGCAAACACACGCGAAACCGCTGGTTGGCAGTAATCACGTGTGTAACCACAGTAGCAGCAGAAGTCGTCACAGAAGAAGAAGCTAAGCAAGTAAACCCACAAACGAAGAAGAAATAGCAACTTGTTGTGTATAATTTGAGAAGACCAGCAATGATGGAAGTAAATAAACAGCGACTTATGTTTCAGTTTGAGTTAAATCACTCCTCAACTTGGCTCATCTTTGTTTTCACCGTCTCAAACGGAAATACCTATGACGCAGTTTTTTTACCTGACGGGAGGGGTTCTGGTGGACCAATCACAGCGCTTACGGTCCGCGTAGAGCCGACGCGCTGTTAGAAAATTTGTGAGGTGCGCGTCAGGGTACGCAGAGCTACGCACAGGCTACGGATAGCCTACGCCGTAGCTACGCCGTAGGACCTACGCACGACTATAAATCGCCCTTAAGACTAAAAAACTACAACTCTAAAACAGGGCTAAATGCAAAAACAAGTCTTACCTTTTGTCATCGTGCAGTTTTTCTTGCACAAGTGCCCATATTCAAAAATGCGCGCAAATAAGTTAATTCATACAATTCACTTTGAGTGCGCTACAATTTCCCAGTGGAACACATTTATTCATCCACAGATAACAACTCATATTACTTCTGGAATAATGTATGCAGCATACCTCAAGTGTGGGGGAGAACCGCGAGTCTGTTTGAATGTTAAAACAAACAAACAAAAAATTATTTGACTTGCTAAAGTTTATAACAGCAGCGGTCACCATGAGACCTCCTGCAGGGGGGACTCCACTGTTCGACTTCAAGCAGGAACGACAGGCTGATGACATCAAAGTACCGCGAGGGTGAGTCGAGAAATCATCGGAAGAGTTTGCTTTCGAACCGCTCTCGCGGCACTTTGATGTCATCCGCTTGTCGGTTCTGTGTTATAGTCCAACACACATGTAAATTATCCCTATGAGTGATGTACAAATGTTTAGATATGTTCTTCTAAAAATATTTAAAATAATTTTTAATGCGCATCATTATAGCCTGTGGATTTCGGGTGTTTTGTCTGAATGCTAGGTATACGCCGGCCCTGGAAGGATGCACCCAACACGGCTCTCCTGATTTTGCCAAGTGGTTGATGTCCTCAGGGCATTCATTGATTGATGCGGAAAGATGAATGAATACCTGTGTCTCTGGCGTTCTCTCCCGCGCTCGTTCTGGCACAGCTGATGGAGCCTGCTTTTTGTTAGCCGTTCATATTTTGGCGCTTTCCCTCAGTGACGTTCGCATCTCATTTCATGACATTAACAAAACAAATGAAGCGATAGGCTACTGGTTATAAAACATGCACGTAGGATGCAAATTTTACAATCAAATGGAGTAAATTTGTATTGTCGCCAATGGCGACCTTGACAGAAATTTCACTCGCAAATAAATATATTTGGTCGCAAATGCGACCATTTTAGTCGCAGTTTGGAGCCCTGGCCATGGCTGTAATGGACAGAAATGTCGTTCTGGAGGCGCTTTCTGCTCTCACAGATTCTACAGTGATGCCTATCACTGGAAGCAAAGGATCTAACCATTTTGATGAGCTCAATATATTCAATTTTATTGTTACTGCACTATTACTAAATATATCCAGACATACCCTATCCACCAATGCTGGTGCTCAGGTCTCATCTCTGGCTGCAAGCTTCAGCACAGCTTTACGCAATGAGCTGTCTGTGGACATGAATGAATTCTTTGACCCACAGTATGATTTTGATTTTACAAACTGTGAGGACAAGTCAATTTGCACGCGTGGTGGAGAGTCTTACATACGCCCGTGTGGATGGTATCGTGTTGCTCTCAAAGTCCTGGATAAGTATCCTGATGGAAATGCCTGGCTGGGCACGGATGGATGGAGGAGTCACTCAGTGGCTGGTGAATGGCCCGTCTCCTATCATGGAACCAGCATTGAAAGTGCTAAAGGGATCTTTACATCTAATTACAGAGCAGGTCCCAGACAGCTGTATGGACGAGGAATCTATTCAACAGATGACATCGAACAGGCTTCCGGTTACAGCAAGGAATTTATATCTAAAACAAACGGAAAGAAATACAGAGTCATCATGCAGAACAGGATCAATCCACAGATGAGGAAAGTGTGTGAAAGACAGGACTACTGGCTGATTGAGATTCCTGATGGCACCTCACCTGCTAAAGAGAAGGAGATTGTGGAGAAATCAATCCGTCCGTATGGGATTTTGCTGAAGCAGGTGTGAGAGAGCCATCTTAACATTACTGGTCATCAGGGTGAATAAGTAGAGGTTTAACACTTGTGGGATAATAACGGTTACTTCTGGTTAATATTTAGACTTTGTCTTTGATGTTTTTGTAGTGGTCCCACTTTATATTGGGTGTCTTTCAGAAAAAATATACAATGTACCTATTGTGTATTTTGTTGTCTTTATTAAATGTAATGTCACTAAAATGAAAATTTAGAAATTGTGAATGTGGACATTATAGTATAAATCTGTTCATATTCTTGCTGTGTAAAAATAAGGCATATTAGTGGTGTTTATGTATTTTTCAATGACCTATTTTGTAAACTTTGTCTGAATAATTAAATTAAATTATACAGCCCTTTTATATGGTGATATTAAAGATGATTGTTCAAGTGGAAATATTGGCTTCTTTAGTTAATAAATGACAAATTAGTTCACACAGGGCTCCAAACTGCGACTAAAATGGTCGCATTTGCGACCAAATATATTTATTTGCATGTGAAATTTCTGTCAAGGTCGCCATTGGCGACAATACAAATTTACCCCCTTTGATTGTAAAATTTGCATCCTACGTGCATGTTTTATAACCAGTAGCATATCGCTTCATTTGTTTTGTTAACGTCATGAAATGAGATGCGAACGTCACTGAGGTAAAGCGCCAAAATATGAACGGGTAAAAGCGGATGACACTCCTGCTAACAAAAAGCAGGCTCCATCAGCCGTGCCAGAACGAGCGCGGGAGAGAACGCCAGAGACACAGGTATTCGTTCATCTTTCCGCATCAGTCAATGAACACCGTGCCAAAAGACATTTCAAAACGTCGTGGATTTTAGACTATTTGAACAACAAAGATGCAAACGTTAAACGGAGCGGTTTTCTGTGCGCATACGTGCCCAAGCCCAACGCGCGTTTTAAAAATAACGCAAACACATGATTTCTTTGGGCTTGACAGGAGATATACGCACAAACGATCTTGTAATGCCACAGTCTCTGCAAGTTTACTCATAAAAACAGACATTTATAAGTGAGCAGTTGATCAGATGTGTCAGTATATAGACCAGCGCTTCTCCACCGGCGTTAAAGGGACAGTTCATCTTAAAAGAAAAGCTTGAGTTTGAGTCGTTATGTAAATCAGACTACAGAAGGCAAAAGGAAAATCACTTTTATAGCTTTAAAAAGATCAATTATATTTAATTTATAGAATGAAAACAGTGTTATATTAATTTGATATTGTTTCTCTACCTAATCAATACTGTTAGATCTTACTTTGTTTTTAAATTTGTTCTTTCCTATTTTATATGTTTGTAATTTCTTGATTTGTTCTTATATTTCCCACATCACTTTTTTGCTGATCTGAAAATTATTCAGCCCATGACTCAAAAAACATAATGTAATTAATTTAACCAGTACTTGTAAAATTAAGTTATTTAAAAATACATGTAGGCATTCAGGTCCACCCTATTCCAAGGCCAACTTAAAATTGTATGGCCTTGCGACTGATGGTCACATTATGGCAAAATAAAATTATTGCAGATGTCAAATGGTAAGGGAATGCTACTTGTTACAGCTTTCCACATGTATTAACCCATTTAATTAAACATGGTTTTGGAGTCCCCCCACCTCCCGGCCCCATCAGGGGCCACGTCGCCCCTCAAGCACCTTTCTCACCCCTGACCATTTTCATGCCTGCTAAAAGTAAGTGCATTGTTTTGTGGCTCTTAAAAAAATTATTTGGCGCCTGCTTTTTTCCCCTATAGGAGCCAATGGCTCCTTAATTGATTTTTTTGTTTGGAGCCCTGGCTGAGATGTCACACAATAACCTGGAATAAAGGAGAAAATCTCCTCTGCTCTTCACTCTGACTTGATAACAAACTGATGTTTTTATTTTATTTATATAGACACTGTGAGATGTGGAAGTAGCTGTACACTGAAAAAAATGATTCATTGAATTTAACAAATCCTTTCAAGGTAAGTGGTTGCAACCAACCCACTTAAGCTACATTTAAACAAAAGTTTTATATTTTACTTTACGTTACTAATCTTTTTGGTTTAAATGTAGCTTAAATAAATTGACTGCAACCACCTACCCCAAAAAAATCCATCAAATGCAATGAATCATTTTTTTCAGTGTATTACTGGTTTTACAGACCACAGAATCCAAAGAATGCCTTTGCGTACAATAGGTATACATGGTATAAAAGAGTGTGTCATATAAATATTGGAATGCGTCAATTTACAAAAGCAGGTATAGAAGTACACTGTAAAAATTATATCAATCAACTATATTTTTATGATAAGTTAACAAATTAAACAATTTCAACTTTGTTTTATAAGTTACGTATGTCAACTTTTCACAAGTCAAAACTTAAAATTTCAGGTTGAATTGACTTACATAACCAAGTTGTTTTAACTTTAAGCTGCATTTTTTACAGTGTACAGTAAGTAAAGTATAA
The DNA here is from genome assembly GCF_027580225.2 of Misgurnus anguillicaudatus. Lineage (NCBI taxonomy): Eukaryota > Metazoa > Chordata > Actinopteri > Cypriniformes > Cobitidae > Misgurnus > Misgurnus anguillicaudatus. Next base: position 34,501,879 of record NC_073344.2, read on the forward strand.
AGAAAAAACTATGACAAATAAGCAAATTTCAAGCCCAGTTCAAAGGTCACTCAATCTTTTTGAAATGCATAGTAAAGCTATGGTAGCCACCACAGGACAAACACGTAATCGTCTGAGAGAACATAGTGACAAAACATGCTCTGTAGTACAATTTGTCCGTTTAGGGCTACTGTAGAAACATGGCATCGACTTTTATGTAAGGGTGTACATAAAAATAGCTCATTCGAAGGTAATAAAAACATCTGTTTATTAGGTAAGGTTTTTACACACCACTAAAAACATAGTTATGTTATATTCAATTTCTGTCAATAGATTCTCCTAAATTTGACACATTGCACCTTAACTTTTTATTTGCTTGTCAATTGCCAAAACAAAGCTAAATAAAAATTATGGTTTCAGCAAAGTCCTTGATTAATATGCCGGAATGGGAGAATAGTTTCATATTGGTCTAAAAATCGCAACTTTTGATTTTACGTCGTTCTCAGTACACAATTTAACTACAGAAGAGTTGAAATATCGAAACGTTGGTTATTTTTAAATGCGATGCCAATGGTCTAATCAGATTCAATGAATTGCACTATAAGCTATGCTAAAAGCGGTATCGCCAGACCCGGAGATCGTCGGAATGGATTCCAAAACGGTAAAAATCAAACGTTTAAGTCTAGGGGAACTGGATAATGAGCATATATTTTTTTTAAATGGAGTGTCCCTTTAAGGCTTAATATAATTTAAACGGAGAAGTTACAAAAAAATAATTCCCCTTGAAATGTAGGGTTCGGAATGTAGTGAATAGTTATAGGTGCGGAAAGCAGCAGGCAGTCGGTCAGAACTGAATGAGATGCTTAGTTGTGAAAAGAAGCACTAGAGGACATAAAGGTTTTCTTGCTTTACTGAAGACTTTGTTGAATTACAAACTTGTGTGTGGTTTTTCTGTAACAAATTGAACATAAAGGAAATAAATATATATTAATATGTACACAAAATGTTTCTTATTAACAACTTAAATAATTAGCAGTATTTAGTCTGAATAAGATCTAAGTAGGTCACATAACCATAGTTAAATAACACTGGGTGACGATTCCCTGATATACCAACAGAGGGCGCCACCAACACGTAAATGCTGCATCACTGTGCGCTTAAACACCCAAAATTACGTGTAATAATGACTGCTACAGATTAATCATCAACTAAAATAACACGAACATCAAATAATAAACCAGATTGTGTTTCATAAACATCTCTTAATGTAGTATAACACAAGAATACGTTGATTTACTGAATGATGTTAATGATATAAGCCACATAACCAGGGCCGCCTTAACCTAATGTGAGGCCCCGGGGCTAAGAGGTTTTGTAGGCCCCCCTTCCCCTCGATTTATAGTCAACATTTTTTTTAAAGTGTAATAATATCTAGGTAATCTACATCACAAAATGCATTAGTTTCTTTCGAGACATACCACAGTGAGCTTTCCCTCTTTGAGCCAGAAAACACCATAATATTGTTATTAACATATCACTGAGCCTACTTGAGCATAAACACAAGACACTTTATTTAACAACCACACACAGCAACATGTGGTGATAATAAAACCAAAATGTGTGAAAGTATATACCTATAAGCTTTATATTTATATAGTTTTTGGAATATACAAATTTGCAGAAAATTGCCACTCATAACTAAATGCTCACCACAGTTTTAAAAATATAATAAGTTAAAGTTAGTTTTAAAGTGAAAATGCATTAATGATAACAAAAGATAAGTCTTTATAGACAGAATCTTGTTAAATGCATTAATGATAACAAAAGCTAAGTCTTTATAGACAGAATCTTGTTTTTAAATCAGTTATTTATCTGAAGATATAGTATGCATTGTATTTAGTATTTATGCATACATAAGCATGTTAAACGACCAAGTATAAATATGCACAAGACAGACAGGGAACATACCTGTATATAAGATCTTTAGATAATGAGATTATAAATATGAATGGTGCTATCAGGGGATGATCATTTGAGATAGTCTTGTCGCCCTTTACTTTAGACTTGAACCTTTACCGTTGCGTCTCTTTCTCGTCTTTCTAAACCAACAGATGTGTGTACTGTGAGCTAACGTCGCGTCAAACTACATCGCTCCAGCTGCGCACGCGTCACTGATATAAACGCGAGTAAACTTAAACTTTATAACAACTAACAGCATTATGTGCGCGAACTCCTTTCTTAATTTAGCGGCACAGTTTCTCGGCACGTTTGGAGAGACTTCTGCATGCCGAAGACTCAGACAGCTGCGCGAGCACAGAGAGCGAACGAGCAAGCGCGCGCACGAAAGAGAGAGAGAGACTAACGTGCAGGAATGTCAAGTTGACAACGCGCACATTACGCGGAATAGAAAATATGTTACGTCTAACAATTTATTTCACGTGAAGTTACAACGGACCAATCAACAGCCATGTAACGTGCAATTAGAGTGATTGACAGAAAACCTGACAAGTTACTAAACAATATGACATTTTCAGCTCATCATGAACGCAAACTTTGGAGGCCCTTGAACTTGGGAGGCCCCTGGGCTTCAGCCCAGGTAAGCCCGTGCATTAAGGCGGCCTTGCACATAACTGTCAATCATTATGAGCTCTCGTGTAACGTCTGAATTAAAACAAAAACAGAAATATCTTGTCAATATAAACTTACTTTGCATGTACGCACACAGCAACTCAATACACACTTGATTTGCATGTACGCACACAGCAACTCAATAACGTTACACACTTGAAGTTAGATTAAATGAAGCTTAGATTAGTTAGTTTGCACGCGATACGTTTCTCACGTGCAGCACCTGCTTTTTCTCTTAGCACAGTTTCTTCCTCTTTCTGTGACGCTCTGATGACGTTGCGCTTCCTGATTGGTCTAAGGCATCTGAGATATTTAGGACTTTTGAGCCTTTTGAACACCCCTAATGCTGGATTCACACCTCTGGGTAACAAACAAGTCTCTCTAACCACTAGGCCACCAATATCTTAAAGGTGCAGTGTGTAATTTTTAGAAGGATCTCTTGACAGAAATGCAAAATAATATACAAAACTATATTATCAGTGGTGTATAAAGACGTTTCATACTGAACAGTTATATGTTTATTACCTTAGAACGAGACCTTTTATCTACATACAAAGAGGGTCCCCTTACATGGAAGTCGCCATTTTGTGCCGCCATTTTGCTACAGAAGCAACTAAGTTACTAAGTTGTCTCCGACGATGACATGTTTGTCCGGTGGCAGCTACCACAGCTTCTCCATGTGTCTCAAAAGTAAGGGTGAGCAGTGGACTAAGCCGTTGGTTACAATTCGCAACATCACCGCTAGATGCTGCTAAAATTTACATACTGCACCTTTAAATCACTATTACATCAGTTTTAAGTGACCCTATACACTTTTAACAATAAATATGTAAATTTGTTTTTCATGTTAAATTGTTAGTATGGTCATATACTTTTAATATAACAAACTAATTACTGATTTTTTAATTGTAAATTTAGATGAATTTGAGTGTAATTTAAAAAATTACAGGGTTCCCACGGGTCCTTGAAATCCTTGAAAGTTTGGGAGCCTTGGGTAGGGGGATAATTCAAGGCCCTGGGAAGTTTTTGAAAATATTCATGCAAAGATACAGATCATTGAAAGTGCTTGAATCTATTTTATGTAAGATGTTTTCTGGAAAAAATCCATGTTATTCCCTGTGTAGGATAATATCATAAAAATTCTAGCCTTTTAAGCTCACATGCTAAAATGTTCACTTATATCTTCTGTATGCAAATGTTGATTCATACCAAAATGCTTTTTTGCATAGTTGTGTTTGACACATGAAAACGTCTCAGGTTACGTATGTTACTGTTGTTCCCTGAGAAGGGAACGAGGCGCTGCGTCTCCCTTGCCATACTTCCCGTGTCCCTGTAACGCCGTCTTTGGCAATATTTTAGATAGCGATACACTTCCTGGCTCCCGCGTCACCCTGTCTTTGTCGTTAAGCCTCACCATTGGTTGAATTTGATATACACATTCAGACGCACTTACCCGCGGAAGCGTCCCCAAAGTGTCACCGCAGTGATGTAGGGTGAGTTCCCTCGAAAGGGAACTGTAACAATGTATCTTAAAAGGTAACAGGATGTAACCTTGCTCTCACTTGAATTGTGTCCCCACATTTAGTCCTTGAATTTGAGAGTATTGGATCTGGAAAGTCCTTGAAAGTTCGTTGAATTTGAAGTTAACTAAGGTGTGGGAACTCTGGTATTAATCATGTTGATACACAAATATAAACAATGTTGATATTTGTAAATAAACACATATAGGCCTAATCATGTATATATAGACGTCCAAATGATGTCCAACAAAAAATTACCCGGTTCAAAGGTCAAATGTTGACCATAAATATGACGTCCAAGTAGGGTCATGGTTGGACATCCAAATAGTAGACCTAGGTTGGACGTCGAATAGACATCCAGAATTGGTCATGGACCGACGGACCCAATATAGACATGATTTGCACGTCTATCTGACATCCAATGTTTAGTGGGTACTCGCTTTATTCACACGTGAAAGCCACACGTGAAATTCTAGTCATTTGAGACATTCACGTGGAAATTCGCGTCATGGGAGGGCAGCAAGCTCCTGATTGGTTAACATGGCACGATTTTCCGGCAAAGTTTAGATTTTTCAACTCGCACATTTCCCGCGCTAAAGCCTAATTAGCGCCTCGAGACCTCCAGATGCGCATAAACGCGTCTTTACATTGAGTTGAATAGGCTTTATGCCCAGCTGCACTACTTCCTGAACTTCAGCCAGCTCCTTGTTTCCTGTCTGCCATTATTGGACAAACTGATTAATCCAGGTGTGCCTGACCTCAGTAGTCACAACAACAATAATCAGACACACCTGGATTAACCAGTTTGTCCAATAATGGCAGACAGGAAACAAGGAGCTGGCTGAAGTTCAGGAAGTAGTGCAGCTGGGCATGAAGCCTATTAGCTATATAGACCAAAAACACTTTTTGTACCAGGCTGTAAACTAATATTATTTTCTACTGTAAAGTTGTGCATTTTAACATAAAGGTCTATGGGAATTGACTCCCTTTTAGAGCCAGCCTCTAGGGTCCCGTCGCTGAATTGCAGTTTAAGTCACTCCGTTTTGGCTATTTGGTGTAGAAACAACAGATTTTATAGCATACAGATATGATAAAGTATGAATGTGTGTATATTGTGGATTAAATTAGAATGGAAGAATTCACGAGAGGGCAGAAATGTTATCACAAGCAATGAAATGACATTTGTTTTAATACATTTTAATAAAGCTTATTAAAGCTAATAACATTTTTTTATTAGATTTTTGTTTTCTTTGAGAGAGAGATAGAGAGAGAGAGAGAGGTACGTACACCTTTGGTTACCTGGCTTTTCTGGTAGCTTTTCAGTAAATTAATTTTCAAAAATGATTTATAAAACTTAAAGTGACAGATCTTCACCCTCAGATATGACACTGGTTTAACCTGGTTTTATGTAATGTAAGATGTCATTGTCAGATAGTTCTAATGCATTATTTTAAAATAAATGAGATTTTCTTCAAAGTATTATTAGCATTTATGTTGGGCCAGTGTGCTGTGGTGTGTTGCGAGTAGGGTGGGCTGCTTTGGGTGAGAAAGTCCAGAGCCACTTTTTAGTCCCAGGCCGTCATGAGTCTCAAACCGGCAACTCTCAGGCAAGCCTGAGCCTGACTCTCTAACCATTAGGCCACGAGTGCACACGTGAACTGATTTAATAAACAAAACAATGTTGTTCCACAACAAGTAATGTAGCTTTAAAAACATGTTGTTAATTTATAATGTCATGTTATGGATTTTCAATAATTCAATAAGTTATTATAAACATGTTTAAACAAAAGGATTAGATTAGTTTCCTTGGTACCCATTTTATGGCATCTATTCTTCCACCCCATGCAACGTCATGCCTCAACATTTATCTATCAATTGATTAACTGACATTACAGCTTGTCTTTGTACAATCAGTCAATGAAAAATGAAAGTATTTATTCCTCTATGACAGTGATTCCCAACCGGGGGTACGCGTACCCCAGGGGGTACGTGAAGAGCTTCCAGGGGGTACGGGAAAAGATTTAGATTTTGCTTTGATCTCATTTACTTTTAATAAAAATGTCTTTCGTTTGTCCAGTCATTGATATAAGATTGATTTTTGTGAGGAAAGCATTGTAAAAAGGACAACTTTAGATCTAAATGTAATTTTAATCTTATTAATATTATTAGCCGTCGTGAGTAAATGCGTTGCATTCTCCAAAACGCAATAGCGATGTCCAACTCAAGAACGATTTACGTGTGATTTACTACAAAGGCGCAAATTAAATACACAGGCACAATAATGACATAAGCACATTTCCATAATGACCATTGCAATCTACTAAGAGCAGCGCAAATTAGTACAGAAACCTCGGCAGGACATCGCAATGAAAATGCGGACTGCGGAGTATGAAGTTCCAGCTAAGTAAAAGCACCCGGAGGACGCAAGATGAAGGGTTAAAGAAGTTTTGAAAAACCTGATTTGACTTCTCCTCGTGACTTCTCCTCCTCTTTTCTTCAGCAAATTAAACACAGCATAGGTTTGGCAAAACTATATATTTTTATATTTTTAAAAAAGTATGTTCCTCTGCCAAAATGTAATACTTTCCAACCATTAATGTCGCTTCTAAAAGGAAAACTTCTACAAATGCATATGCAATAAGGTCGCAAAAATAACACCTTTTCAGAGCTAAATATCTATTGCGTGTCTTTAGTAAGATCAGTCGTTTTTTAACGGCAAAATGATGGTTTGCGCAAGCTGTTAGTAAATCTGGCACTTAAAGGGGTCATGTGATGAATTTTTTTTCATTTGTAAAATAAGTCTTTGTCGTTCCCATAGTCCGTATGTGAAGTTTTATCTCAAAACACCCTAAAGATAATTAATTATAGCATGTCAAAATTGACATTTTGTAGGACTGAGCAAAAATGTGCCGTTTTGGGTGTGTCTTTTAAATGCAAATGAGCTGATAAAATACAAACACTGATGATGGTGGTTTGTTGAAATAAACATGCTTCATCAGTCAGTGATTTTTACTTTAATGTTTAAAATTAATTAGTTAATTAATATTACTAATTATTTGTCTTTAAAACACAACTTTGGTTTAGTTTCGATGAAGGGGTACTTGAGCCTTATTGATTACCAGGTATACCATTTTTATCAAAGCTTTTCAGTAGTAGGCGATGCCTGTCGCAACCAAAAATGCCTCAAGTGGCCACGCCCTTAATTATGCAGAACTTTAAGGCTTAATATAATTTAAAAGGATAAGTTATCAAAAACGTCACCCCCCTCATAGTTGTAATGAAGGGCAAAATTTGCTAAAGCACATATATACCCTTACTCAAAATGAAACATTTATTCTGTTAGCATTGGTACCTAACCTTAAACCTAACTTTGGATATTTTCATTTATTTATTGGTTTATACATTGGAAAATTACTAAGAATTATAATATAACCAATCACTGAAAGAAAAAATAGGCATTAAGACATTACGGAAAAAGTTGAGTTGTACTATAACACTAGATTGTTGTAATCCATTTTACAGGTTAACACATTTGAGAGTTAACTTAATTGACATTTTTCATTTTGGGCCATGTTTTTGCCAATTATTTTACATTTTGCTGTGCAATTATACTGTAAAAAAGTGAAAGCTGCTTTACTTAAAAAAAGAACACCTAAAATATTTCGTTTTTCACTGTAAAGATTTTTTTTAATTGATCCAACTTTTACTTTTTAAAGTTGTTTAATACTGTTTTTAAGCAGCTTTACAGAGCATGCTCATTTCTATGGTCTTTTTTAGAGACATAGAAACAAATAAAAACATGCATTTTCTGTAAAGCAGCTTTTAAGTATTGAAAGAGCAGTTATTTTTATGGTTGGCTAGTGTCATACAACCCACCTGTGTGTTTTCAGCCAATAAATGCAACAAAGCCAGGAAATCCCAGAATAGATGACGGTTTAAAAATACTCTTATAATTTCCACTTTCACTTTACTTATACTAATTCTCAGAAGCATATAAATTAACATTTATGGTTTCTGAAAGCCACAGCCTTGCCTAACCAAGCTGCATTACCTGCAGACTTATTTTACTTAGTAATAGTAATTTTACAGTATATGATTAAATTGTAGTTGCTTTTTTGAAACTGGAGAAGCAATATTTATTTTGCATAATCTGCCATGATAATACCATAACATAGTAGAATAATGGCATAGACAAATAGCAAATGGCAACAAAGACAAGAATTTGAACACGTAACCTTGATGTTGATACTTCACACTGTATTCACCAAATGTCACACGGGTGAGTTTTAATTCATGTAAATGGAGACAAAAGGCATTTTTTTCTGCTGTCCGACACACTAATAATACGATATTGATTCTGAATTGCAAAGGCAATATTATGCACAGCTCTTTCATGTAATATGACTCTGATCCTTAGAAAGTTCTTATCAATCTGAAATCACAGAGTTTGAGTGGTTTATAACATGCATTTGAAATGAAAAAACACCCCTTTAGAAACTTTTTTTGAATACATTGTTTACATAACTACAGCATATGCATCATCTTGCAACAGTTTTATTAAGTAGCACTCTCTGAAAATCACATTCTCACAGTATTAGTTACAGAATCAAGATTGAAGAACCTCACGAGTGATAATATAAACAAGAAAAAGACATACGATATTTCCCCTTTCTTCATTTCACCTCTTTCAGGAGAATCCCATACGGTCGAATTGATTTCTCCACAATCTCCTTCACTTTATCAGGTGTGGTGCCTTCAGGAATCTCAATCAGCCAGTAGTCCTGTCTTTGACACACTTTCCTCATGTCTGGATTGATCCGGTTCTGCATCAGGACTCTGTATGTCTTCCCATTCTTTTTAGATGTAAATTCCATGCTGTAACCGGAAGCCTGGTCGATGTCACAGGTGGAATAGACTTCTCGTCCGTACAGTTGTCTGGGACCTGCTTTGTAATGAGATGAAATGATTCCTCTAGCACCTTCAATGCTGGTTCCATGATAGGAGACGGGCCATTCACCAACCACTGAGTGACTTCTCCATCCATCCGTGCCCAGCCAGGTATTTCCTTCAGGATACTTATCCAGGACTTTGAGAGCAATGCGGTTCCATCCATACGGGCGTTTGTAAAGCTCATCACCACGCCAGCAAACTGACTTGTCAGTGCAGTGTGTGAAATCATAATCGTACTTCGGATCAAATAATTCATCTATGTCCACACACAGCACCTCATGCGAGCTGGAAAATCCTAGTGCTGCTCGTCGTAACGGCACATGAGATTCATCAGTCAAGAAGGAAGACAATAAATTATATATATTGAGTTCAGTAGTATTGCGTGCTCGCAAATCGGTGTAGGGCTTCACGGTAGCACCAGTGAGTGCAGAAAGTAACTCGAGACGAACTTCTTTCTCTACTCGACCCATAGCTCAGTCTGGTTTGCTGCAAACTGTGGATAGGCGATGCAATAGGGAGAGCAAGAGTTTAATAGACAGATTAATGGGTGTGGTAGAATGACAATTACACTCACCTGTGATTTTTCATTAAAACACAAGCAGACACCCACATAAAGACTGCTTGTGGCCAGAGAGGGCCTGCATTTATTTGGCTTTGTGGTTCATACAGGCTGTTCTGTGATCAGCTTTGAGTTCTTCAGCATCCAGACCTGCAACTCTAATGAAGCACACCTGAACCAGCTCATCAAGACCTTCAGGAAGAAGTGTCTCTATTACAGGATATGATGTCACTCACTAGGAGTAGTTTACCCACAGAATGAAAATGTACTATGACTATTTACTCAATCCCATGTCATCCAAGATGTTATTATCTTTTTTCCCAGAACATTAGCCAATAGTTTTCTCTATAACATATCTTCCTTATTTTGGTTTGGTCGTGTTCCTTAGCCAACCCCATTTTTTAAACTCCAGTGCTAGTTTCACAGACAAGGCTTGTCTAAAGCCAGGACTAGGCCTTAGTTACATTTAGATGTTTAAGCATCTTTTATAAACATGTTAGAAATATATGTTACTGGTGTGTCTCTTGAGACAAATCAATGGCAGCCATACGGCAAAAAATACAGCTGTCTAGACAGAATATGTTTTAAACATATGCTAAATACATTTTGTAGATATTTTTATAGTAACATATATTTCAACATTTCTTTCAGGGGCAACAAATACATTTCTAATTTTACAACCCATACAGCAAAAAAAATTCCTGTTCAAAAATATAAAAGTTTGTATAAAATTAGCAAGTATAAAATTATAGTAAACTTTTGCAGTTAAAAATATATTTAATTTTAATCTTTTTAAAACTAAAGTATGTAACATATAAAGTTTTTCTTCTAATGTTAGGTGAATATAAATGCTTTAAAATATATATTAATTTTTAAAATATATTATAAATGACATAAAAATGGGACAAAAATGTGTAAACAAATGTAAAAATATATTTTGGCCATTTTTTGTATATTTTGAAATATTTAAAATTATATTTAACATTTATTTTTTGCTTATTTAAAGGGACAGTAAGTAGAGTTTTAAGTGCTTTATTAATCAAAATCAATGTCTTTATTCATAAATATGTCCTTATTGGTGTCAAATGACCTCTGCCAGTGATCTGACTTTTCTTTGTAAGCTTAGAATTTCTTCTCTTTACTTACATTGAACGGGTAAGTCCAAGAACATTGATATGTATAAAGGCTAGATGTGTTACGGCGAAGTCTCTAACGTCATCCCCGGCGGCCATCTTATCACAGGCAACTCGCTCACTCAAGTGGCCACGCCCTTAATTATGCAGAACTTTAAGGCTTAATATAATTTAAAAGGATAAGTTATCAAAAACGTCACCCCCCTCATAGTTGTAATGAAGGGCAAAATTTGCTAAAGCACATATATACCCTTACTCAAAATGAAACATTTATTCTGTTAGCATTGGTACCTAACCTTAAACCTAACTTTGGATATTTTCATTTATTTATTGGTTTATACATTGGAAAATTACTAAGAATTATAATATAACCTTAATTATAATTAAGACATTACGAAAAAAGTTGAGTTATACTATAACACTAGATTGTTGTAATCCATTTTACAGGTTAACACATTTGAGAGTTAACTTAATTGACATTTTTCATTTTGGGCCATGTTTTTGCCAATTATTTTACATTTTGCTGTGCAATTATACTGTAAAAAAGTGAAAGCTGCTTTACTTAAAAAAAGAACACCTAAAATATTTCGTTTTTCACTGTAAAGATTTTTTTTAATTGATCCAACTTTTACTTTTTAAAGTTGTTTAATACTGTTTTTAAGCAGCTTTACAGAGCATGCTCATTTCTATGGTCTTTTTTAGAGACGTAGAAACAAATAAAAACATGCATTTTCTGTAAAGCAGCTTTTAAGTATTGAAAGAGCAGTTATTTTTATGGTTGGCTAGTGTCATACAACCCACCTGTGTGTTTTCAGCCAATAAATGCAACAAAGCCAGGAAATCCCAGAATAGATGACGGTTTAAAAATACTCTTATAATTTCCACTTTCACTTTACTTATACTAATTCTCAGAAGCATATAAATTAACATTTCTGGTTTCTGAAAGCCACAGCCTTGCCTAACCAAGCTGCATTACCTGCAGACTTATTTTACTTAGTAATAGTAATTTTACAGTATATGATTAAATTGTAGTTGCTTTTTTGAAACTGGAGAAGCAATATTTATTTTGCATAATCTGCCATGATAATACCATAACATAGTAGAATAATGGCATAGACAAATAGCAAATGGCAACAAAGACAAGAATTTGAACACGTAACCTTGATGTTGATACTTCACACTGTATTCACCAAATGTCACACGGGTGAGTTTTTATTCATGTAAATGGAGACAAAAGGCATTTTTTTCTGCTGTCCGACACACTAATAATACGATATTGATTCTGAATTGCAAAGGCAATATTATGCACAGCTCTTTCATGTAATATGACTCTGATCCTTAGAAAGTTCTTATCAATCTGAAATCACAGAGTTTGAGTGGTTTATAACATGCATTTGAAATGAAAAAACCCCCCTTTAGAAACTTTTTTGAATACATTGTTTACATAACTACAGCATATGCATCATCTTGCAACAGTTTTATTAAGTAGCACTCTCTGAAAATCACATTCTCACAGTATTAGTTACAGAATCAAGATTGAAGAACCTCACGAGTGATAATATAAACAAGAAAAAGACATACAATATTTCCCCATCATTCATCACACCTCTTTCAGCAGAATTCCATATGGCCGGATGGCTTTCTCCACAATCTCCTTCTCTTCAGCAGGTGAGGTGCCATCAGGAACCTCAATGAGCCAGTAGTCCTGTCTTTGACACACTTTCCTCATGTCTGGATTGATCCGGTTCTGCATCAGGACTTTGTATGTCTTCCCATTCTTTTTAGATGTAAATTCCATGCTGTAACCGGAAGCCTGGTCGATGTCATAGGTGGAATAGACTTCTCGTCCATACAGTTGTCTGGGACCTGCTCTGTAATGAGATGAAATGATTCCTCTAGCACCTTCAATGCTGGTTCCATGATAGGAGACGGGCCACTCACCATCCACTGAGTGCCTTCTCTCTTCATTTGTGCCCAGCCAGGTATTTCCATCCGGGTATTTATCAAGGACTTTGAGAGCAATGCGGTTCCATCCATACGGGCGTTTGTAAAGCTCATCACCACGCCAGCAAACTGACTTGTCAGTGCAGTGTGTGAAATCATAATCGTACTTCGGATCAAATAATTCATCTATGTCCACACACAGCACCTCATGCGAGCTGGAAAATCCTAGTGCTGCTCGTCGTAACGGCACATGAGATTCATCAGTCAAGAAGGAAGACAATAAATTATATATATTGAGTTCAGTAGTATTGCGTGCTCGCAAATCGGTGTAGGGCTTCACGGTAGCACCAGTGAGTGCAGAAAGTAACTCGAGACGAACTTCTTTCTCTACTCGACCCATAGCTCAGTCTGGTTTGCTGCACACTGTGGATAGGCGATGCAGTAGGGAGAGCAAGAGTTTAATAGACAGATTAATGGGTGTGGTAGAATGACAATTATACTCACCTGTGACTTTTCATTAAAACACAAGCAGACACCCAGATAAAAGGTGTGTTCGACATCGGCTGTGGCTGGATGTAACCGATCGGCGAGATTAGCCGCGTGCAGGCGGGGAGGAGCTGAAAACGGAGACGTGAAGTCGGACGCGCTGTGCTTCCCGTAGTTTGCAGCATTTACGTCAGGCATGGCTGATCACGTGCCGTTTGCTTGCTTTATCACAATAAACATGATTTGTAAGATGTAAACTACATAAAAAGTGAATTGTACTGTTTTGAATGTCCGTGTATGAGCATGAGTGGAACTGAAGAGGCTTACAGCATCTGTTTTTACAGGAATAAAGTTTAACATAAGCATATATTATTTAAATACCATTGTAGTGGGGTCTACGTTTTTTCATTTCTATTTCCATTTTATTTTGATGAAGATGACACAATATAACATCGCGACTACATGAAAATAGCTTTAACTGTTATAAAAATACAGATTTGTGAGCATTTGTGGAACTGAGGGCGTGAAAATAAGCATGAAATACACGTGATTGTTGTCATGTGGTGAATCCGACCAATCTTGAAACAGCTGTGTCGTCATTACAGCCCGTGCAGCTCCTCTTCGCGAACTGCGCTGGCTAACTCAGGTGGCTGATCTTGAATCGCTCTCGCGGTACTTAAAAACCATATGACACAGTCACGTGCCTGCAGCGCCAGCTGAAGTCGGACAAAAGTACTAACCGGAATGCACTGCTTCAAGTCAGCCGCCGATCGGTCTGCGCAGCGCTGCATGAAGTCGAACACACCTAATGACTGGTTGTGGCCAGAGAGGGCCTGCATTTATTCGGCTTTGTGGTTCATACAGGCTGTTCTGTGAGCTATCAGCTTTGAGTTCTTCAGCATCCAGACCTGCAACTCTAATGAAGCACACCTGAACCAACTCATCAAGACCTTCAGGAAGAAGTGTCTCTATTACAGGATATGATGTCACTCACTAGGAATAGTTTACCCACAGAATGAAAATGTACTGACTATTTACTCAATCCCATGTCATCCAAGATGTTATTATCTTTTTTCCCAGAACATTAGCCAATAGTTTTCTCTATCACATATCTTCCTTATTTTGGTTTGGTCGTGTTCCTTAGCCAACCCCATTTTTTAAACTCCAGTGCTAGTTTCACAGACAAGGCTTGTCTAAAGCCAGGACTAGGCCTTAGTTACATTTAGATGTTTAAGCATCTTTTATAAACATGTTAGAAATATATGTTACTGGTGTGTCTCTTGAGACAAATCAATGGCAGCCATACGGCAACAAATACAGCTGTCTAGACAGAATATGTTTTAAATATATGCTAAATACATTTTGTAGATATTTTTATATTAACATATATTTCAACATTTATTTCAGGGGCAACAAATACATTTCTAATTTTACAACCCATACAGCAAAAAAATTCCTGTTCAAAAATATAAAAGTTTGTATAAAATTAGCAAGTATAAAATTATAGTAAACTTTTGCAGTTAAAAATATATTTAATTTTAATCTTTTTAAAACTAAAGTATGTAACATATAAAGTTTTTCTTCTAATGTTAGGTGAATATAAATGCTTTAAAATATATATTAATTTTTAAAATATATTATAAATGACATAAAAATGGGACAAAAATGTGTAAACAAATGTAAAAATATATTTTGGCCATTTTTTGTATATTTTGAAATATTTAAAATTATATTTAACATTTATTTTTTGCTTATTTAAAGGGACAGTAAGTAGAGTTTTAAGTGCTTTATTAATCAAAATCAATGTCTTTATTCATAAATATGTCCTTATTGGTGTCAAATGACCTCTGCCAGTGATCTGACTTTTCTTTGTAAGCTTAGAATTTCTTCTCTTTACTTACATTGAACGGGTAAGTCCAAGAACATTGATATGTATAAAGGCTAGATGTGTTACGGCGAAGTCTCTAACGTCATCCCCGGCGGCCATCTTATCACAGGCAACTCGCTCACTCAAGTGGCCACGCCCTTAATTATGCAGAACTTTAAGGCTTAATATAATTTAAAAGGATAAGTTATCAAAAACGTCACCCCCCTCATAGTTGTAATGAAGGGCAAAATTTGCTAAAGCACATATATACCCTTACTCAAAATGAAACATTTATTCTGTTAGCATTGGTACCTAACCTTAAACCTAACTTTGGATATTTTCATTTATTTATTGGTTTATACATTGGAAAATTACTAAGAATTATAATATAACCTTAATTATAATTAAGACATTACGAAAAAAGTTGAGTTATACTATAACACTAGATTGTTGTAATCCATTTTACAGGTTAACACATTTGAGAGTTAACTTAATTGACATTTTTCATTTTGGGCCATGTTTTTGCCAATTATTTTACATTTTGTTGTGCAATTATACTGTAAAAAAGTGAAAGCTGCTTTACTTAAAAAAAGAACACCTAAAATATTTCGTTTTTCACTGTAAAGATTTTTTTTAATTGATCCAACTTTTACTTTTTAAAGTTGTTTAATACTGTTTTTAAGCAGCTTTACAGAGCATGCTCATTTCTATGGTCTTTTTTAGAGACGTAGAAACAAATAAAAACATGCATTTTCTGTAAAGCAGCTTTTAAGTATTGAAAGAGCAGTTATTTTTATGGTTGGCTAGTGTCATACAACCCACCTGTGTGTTTTCAGCCAATAAATGCAACAAAGCCAGGAAATCCCAGAATAGATGACGGTTTAAAAATACTCTTATAATTTCCACTTTCACTTTACTTATACTAATTCTCAGAAGCATATAAATTAACATTTCTGGTTTCTGAAAGCCACAGCCTTGCCTAACCAAGCTGCATTACCTGCAGACTTATTTTACTTAGTAATAGTAATTTTACAGTATATGATTAAATTGTAGTTGCTTTTTTGAAACTGGAGAAGCAATATTTATTTTGCATAATCTGCCATGATAATACCATAACATAGTAGAATAATGGCATAGACAAAT
Source organism: Misgurnus anguillicaudatus (assembly GCF_027580225.2). NCBI lineage: Eukaryota > Metazoa > Chordata > Actinopteri > Cypriniformes > Cobitidae > Misgurnus > Misgurnus anguillicaudatus. The sequence goes on from NC_073344.2 coordinate 34,518,088, forward strand.
AGCAAATGGCAACAAAGACAAGAATTTGAACACGTAACCTTGATGTTGATACTTCACACTGTATTCACCAAATGTCACACGGGTGAGTTTTTATTCATGTAAATGGAGACAAAAGGCATTTTTTTCTGCTGTCCGACACACTAATAATACGATATTGATTCTGAATTGCAAAGGCAATATTATGCACAGCTCTTTCATGTAATATGACTCTGATCCTTAGAAAGTTCTTATCAATCTGAAATCACAGAGTTTGAGTGGTTTATAACATGCATTTGAAATGAAAAAACACCTCTTTAGAAACTTTTTTTGAATACATTGTTTACATAACTACAGCATATGCATCATCTTGCAACAATTTTATTAAGTAGCACTCTCTGAAAATCACATTCTCACAGTATTAGTTACAGAATCAAGATTGAAGAACCTCACGAGTGATAATATAAACAAGAAAAAGACATACAATATTTCCCCTTCATTCATCACACCTCTTTCAGGAGAATCCCATACGGGCGAATTGATTTCTCCACAATCTCCTTCTCGTTAGCAGGCATGGTACCTTCAGGAACCTCAATCAGCCAGTAGTCCTGTCTTTGACACACTTTCCTCATGTCTGGATTGATCCTGTTCTGCATCAGGACTCTGTAGGTCTTTCCATCCTTTTTAGATGTAAATTCCATGCTGTAACCGGAAGCCTGGTCGATGTCATAGGTGGAATAGACTCCTCGTCCGTACAGTTGTCTGGGACCTGCTTTGTAATGAGATGACATGATCCCTTTAGCACCTTCAATGCTGGTTCCATGATAGGAGACGGGCCATTCACCAGCCACTGAGTGACTCCTCCATCCATCCGTGCCCAGCCAGGTATTTCCATCAGGATACTTATTCAGGACTTTGAGAGCGATGCGTTTCCATCCACATGGGCGTTTGTATGGCTCATTACCACGCATGCAGGTTGACTTGTCAGTGCAGTTTGTGAAATCATAATCGTACTTCGGGTCAAATAATTCATCTATGTCCACACACAGCACCTCATGCGAGCTGGAAAATCCTAGTCCTGCTAGTCGTAACGGCACATGAGATTCATCAGTCAAGAAGGAAGACAATAAATTATATATATTGAGTTCAGTAGTATTGCGTGCTCGCAAATCAGTGTAGGGCTTCACGGTAGCACCAGTGAGTGCAGAAAGTAACTCGAGACGAACTTCTTTCTCTACTCGACCCATAGCTCAGTCTGGTTTGCTGCAAACTGTGGATAGGCGATGCAGTAGGGAGAGCAAGAGTTTAATAGACAGATTAATGGGTGTGGTAGAATGACAATTACACTCACCTGTGATTTTTCATTAAAACACAAGCAGACACCCACATAAAGACTGCTTGTGGCCAGAGAGGGCCTGCATTTATTCGGCTTTGTGGTTCATACAGGCTGTTCTGTGAGCTATCAGCTTTGAGTTCTTCAGCATCCAGACCTGCAACTCTAATGAAGCACACCTGAACCAACTCATCAAGACCTTCAGGAAGAAGTGTCTCTATTACAGGATATGATGTCACTCACTAGGAGTAGTTTACCCACAGAATGAAAATGTACTGATTATTTACTCAATCCCATGTCATCCAAGATGTTATTGTCTTTTTTCCCAGAACATTAGCCAATAGTTTTCTCTATCACATATCTTCCTTATTTTGGTTTGGTCGTGTTCCTTAGCCAACCCCATTTTTTAAACTCCAGTGCTAGTTTCACAGACAAGGCTTGTCTAAAGCCAGGACTAGGCCTTAGTTACATTTAGATGTTTAAGCATCTTTTATAAACATGTTAGAAAAATATGTTACTGTGTCTCTTGAGACAAATCAATGGCAGCCATAAGGCAAAAAATACAGCTGTCTAGACAGAATATGTTTTAAATATATGCTAAATACATTTTGTAGATATTTTTATATTAACATATATTTCAACATTTATTTCAGGGGCAACAAATACATTTCTAATTTTACAACCCACACAGCAAAAAAACGTCCTGGTCAAAAATATTAAAGTTCGTATAAAATGTATAAGCAAGTATAAAATGTAAAATGATAAGTATACTTTTGCAGTTGAAAATATATTCAATTTTAATATTTTTAAAACTAAAGTATGTAACATACAAAGTTTTTCTTCTAATGTTAGGTGAATATAAATGCTTTCAAATATATTAAAAATATATTAATTTTTGGCTCAAAAAATTGTAAACAAATTTAAAAATATGTTTGGCCATTGCATTTTTTGTATATTTTGAAATATTTAAAATTGTATTGGAACATTTATTTTTTGCCGTATGGGCTTATTTAAAAGGACAGTAAGTAGGATTTTAAGTGTTTTATTAATCAAAATCAATGTCTTTATTCATAAATATGTCCTCGTTGGTGTTAAATGACCTCTGCCAGTGACCTGACTTTTCTTTGTAAGCCCCGAATTTCTTCTCTTTATTTACATTGAACGGGTAAGTCCAAGAACATAGATATGTATAAAGGCTAGATGTGTTACGGCGAAGTCTCTAACGTCATCACCCGGCGGCCATCTTACCACAGGCAACTCGCTTACTCGTAGCATTGAGTTTTAATGGTGAAGGTACTTTTAAATGACCATAACTTTCTTCCAATTTTCAAACGGTTTGGTTTCTTAAAAACGTTATTAACGTGGCTATAATTCTGGATGCTTTAACATGTTCAATGAATTTTTTTTAATGAACGTTTATAATAAACCAAACCATTTGAAAATGTGTAGAAAAGTGAGCAAGTTATGGTCATTTAAAAGTACCTGCACCATTAAAACTCAATGCTACGAGTGAGCGAGCTGCCTGTGGTAAGAAAGTTCCACTCAATTCGCCTGCAGCGCGGGCGAGACATTTAGCCTTATAAATATCTATGTCCAAGAAGGCTTCCATGTCGTTCCGCCAGACTGATAAACTATAATAGCAGAGAGGGACAAAAAGCACTAGCCTACCAACACGTTTCCACAACGCGTTTTCATTCAGAAAACGTGAACTAGCTGAAACGGACAAGGAGATCAGTGATTACATAACGTCTACTGTAGTTGCAACACGCATTTGGAAAAGCGAGGTGCTAGACGAGATGGTCCTCACTGCAGAACACGAGATCCAGGGGGCGGGGTTGGATCTAGATCCAACTCCTCCCACTTTATATAATTTGTTCCGCCAAATGAACCAGAATATTTGCGTTGTTGCAGCCCGCAATTAGTTGCATCCTGTGGTCGCCAACATTTGCTCTTATCAGTTTAAGTGTACGTTTGATTAATAATACAGTCGAGAAAGATTCATAATTTAGAAAGTGATGATCACAGTTAGTGTAAGTGGAGGTAAGGGAGACGTTCCCGACAGGGTGATATCACTGAAGGGACATATTTGCGACTCGCTTGGCTGTACCTTATCCTACTTATTACACATAAAAACACAAATGTATTTGAAATCTTTTATTACATTAAAACAAACGTAAAAATTTTTTAGGAAACCTGTTTCCTAAAGGCTGTAAGTTTCAGCTCCGCCCCTGGATCTGGATCCAACCCCGCCCCCTGGAGGTTGTGTTCTGCATTGAGGCGCTACTGCGCTAGACAGCACAATTCATATGAATGCAAAATACAATTTCACCACTAGATGGGGTAAATCCTACTTATTGTCCCTTTAAGATCTGTCGATGCACATTATTTTCAGTTGTCTCAAACATGCACACAGAAAAGTTTTTTATTGTTTTTTTACCGGTTCCTCAGAGGTTCTTTGGTGGTTCTTTTGGGTTGTTAAGGTGTAATATAAAACCACTGCCATCCTGTTAAGCCCCTTTGTAGTTGTTTACAGGATCTCTAACTCTCCCTTAGTCTCTAGAGGAAAGGATTAAAAACAACATTATCATACAGTGTATATTTGCTGAAGATATTTTCGCCTCCAAAACATGCATAAGGAAAGATTCCCCTCCCAAGACACTTTGTCAATGTACACTCTAAAAACAAACGGTGCTATATAGCACCAAAAGTGGTTCTTTGCTCGTAATCATAGAAGAACCATTTTAGTGCCATATAGCACCTGTGAAGCACCTGTGTAGAACCATATAGTGCTATGTAGAACCAAATGTGGTGATATAGTGGTGCAATATGGCCCCTATATGGTTCTACACAGGTGCTTCACCGGTGCTTCACCGGTGCTATATGGCACTAAAAACGGTTCTTCTATGGTTACGATTCAAATCAACAGTTTTTGGTTCTATATAGCACCGTTTGTTTTTTTAGAGAGTAACATATAATATATAAGAAGGAGAATGCGTGGTTGTAGAAAGCAAGACAATTTGAATACTGAGAGCTGTTGCAGGAGAAGAAATAAGAGTATTATTCATTTTTCAAATAAAAGTGTGATTTATACAACCATACTAACTTTTCTATGGTAGTATCTGGCACAATAATGAGCCCTATTAGCTCAAAAATTAACCAACATTTTTGTTAATGCCTGGAATACACTACAAGACTTTTATGCAGATTGGCCCAGGTTGATGAGCCTCTGGTGATTGATGAGTGGCTATTTTTTTGCAAGGTGGTACTGTTTTGTTGGTAGAATGGCCAAACGGAGCAATGCACCTTTTCACATTCATAGTAGCTAATATAACTGCAGCATCTTATTAATGTTCTCTTGGCTTCACTTTAAAGTGCTGATGTCTAAGTGAGCAGACAGGATCTCCAGAATCACATCTTTGACTACTTATTTATTAAAAGATTCTTCTTTTTATAAATGAAGAAATAAAAAATCTTTTTCCATTTATTTAAAATAGTTAGCGCCTCAGATTGGGTCTGATGCTTCATGCACTTCAGTGTTTTATTCTCAGCTTATAACCAGTGCTGCAACTTTTATTTTCAATATTACTGCTATGTTAAACTAGTTTTTCCTGCAACTTTTTGCCTTTGTGTAACAAACACGTGATTTCTAGAAAATAGTCATATTTTCCAATGTGGTGTAGGTGTTTCCCATGTATTTTACCTCTCTTAGACAACGTTCATTTTAAAACTAAAAGTAAAACTAAGATCTTATGAAGCTCTATTCACTTAGAAATGTAGTTTATTTAAAAATTATAGTGCAAAAATAAAGAAATTTTGTCTTTTATTTTTAAAAGTTATCTGTTAAACTTGAATAAAATATACGTTGAAGTTTTAATGAAGGTTATAGTATTGTACTACAACTCCATCAGTTGGATAAAGCATATTTTTTCTTTAATATAAATCCAGTTCAAAATAAAAATATAATGGGAGCTATATGAAAACTTTTCTTCAGTAAAATTACTTAATAAACATTAAATAAATATTTATTAAATGAAAACATAATTCCCTAAGTCTTTAAAATACATAGGCTATGCTGAGGGCGAAACAAAAGCAAACACACATAAACAAATCTTTGTGCAATCTGTGTTTATATTGAATTCTGTAAGATAAAACACATTTATTAACTCTTGCTTAACCTGGAAATCAGTGATCAGTTCTGTCAGTTGGTCAAGTATGAAAACTAAAATCTGAAAAAGGGGTTATGAAATAGATTAAAGTCTACTCAGTCTACACCTGCTTCAGGAGAATCCCATACGGTCGAATTGATTTCTCCACAATCTCCTTCTCTCTATAAGTTGGGGTGTCTGCAGGAATCTCAATCAGCCAGTACTTATCTGTCACGGACTTTTTTTCTCCAGGATTGATCCTGTTCTGTATGATGACACTGTACGTCTGCCTGTTTGTTGTAGATGTAAACGTTTTGCAATAACCACTAGCTTCGTTAATGTCATTTGTTGAATAGATTCCTCTCCCATACATTTTTCCAGGACCTGCTTTGTAGTGAGATTTAATGATCTCTCTCGCACCTTCAATGCTGGTTCCATGATAGGAGACAGGCCATTCACTAACCACTGAGTTACTCCTCCATCCATCTGTACCTAGCCAGGCATTTCCATCAGGATACTTATTCAGGACTTTGAGAGCCATACGGTACCATCCACACGGGCGTTTGTAATTTTCACCACCCCGGCTGAGGGTTGATGTGTCATTGCAGTATGTGAAATCATAATCACTCCTTGGGTCAAAAAATTCATCCATGTTCACAAACAGCTCCTGTCGTAGAAATGAAAGACCCATCATATATTTTCCAGAAAAGACAACAAATTCAGTACATTGAGTTCAGTCCACTTTATCCAGGAATGTCATAACAGAAACTTCAAGAAGAGCAGAGTGTGCCTCCAGATGTTCTTCCTTAACCACTGTAGACAAAATGCTGATTTGCCTCAACAGCCTGAAATACAGTCAATGGTTTTGAAACGGAAAGTACGTTTGCTTTGCTTTACATACAGTATGAACTCAGTCAAGACAAAGAGAAAGTGTTGCATTGTTTCGGTTGCAATGCTTTCAGTATTACTATATAAGCAAATTAAGGTTTGAAAATATATATTGTTTAAATTCTTAAAAATGAAAAAAAAAACATGGTAACTACATTAAGTTCACACAGTATACATTTTTTTTTCAGCCAGACAAAAAGACATTGATGAGAATTTGGTGGAAATTATCAAAGATTCACAGCCATTTTCTGTGGTGGAGGATGAGGGCTTCAGGGCATTTGTAATAAGCTCGACCCAGCATATGTGCTTCCTAAAAGACACGCCTTGCAAACAGCTAAGCTAGTTACTCCCATTAGAGATCTGTGCCGAAATGTGGTATTCTTTCTGAAGGTCAACGACAAATGCAACTGAGAAGCTGCTGCAATTCAGCAACAGATTGGCAGGCCTAAGATGAAGCCGGTTCAAGAGATGGAAACAAAGTGGAACAGCACACTTTTCATGCTTCAATGACTTTATGAAGAACGCGATGCAGTTGTTGCTGCATTAACACAAACAATAAACCTTAGAACAGCATGCAGAACGGCTGACTCTATTAATCAGGTTTGTATACTATTGTGAGTTATTTAATGTAAAGGGACCTGTTGTTTGTAAGCGCTCTATTTGTTTACATAGTATACATGCCGTGCGGAGTTAGTCCATCCTTTGACATGTCAGCAGTGCCGACTCGCAAATAATCAGGTGGGTATGCTACTGATTTATCGCATGCCCATTATGAAAATTCCATCGCTAATTCGGTACTCTTCTTTTATCAGCTTAAAGCGCTCCGGGGGTATAAGCCCATATGACACGGGGTAGCTGATTATTACCCAGTGACCCAGCTGACCCAGCTTCCCCTTCTTCTTTTTGGGCAGGTACTTTTTTGTTTAAGTACCTGCCCGGCGGCATACATTTCTGCGACGCCTGGTCCACCCCTTCCTTTATGCTGTCCTGCTCCTGGGAATAACTGTGGGACAGGGTATTAATCCGTGCGGGTATTCGCGCACCCCCGCATTGTTTCAGCCAGAGGAGGTTTGCGTGGTTGTATGGTACGGTTGTGGTGGTGTGTACGAGTTAAGTTCGTGTGTGTGTGTGACTTATAGTGTATAGTGTGAGAAGGACACGTCGTTTTGTGTGTGTGTGTGTGTATAGTGTGCGTGTGGTAAATGGGTTAAGTGAGGAATGAGTGCTAGTTTGTTTACTTTATTTTGTATTTTGTTATAAAGTATGATGTGGTTTATTTTGTGTTTTCTGTTTATTTGATTTAATATTGGTTTCACAATTTAGTGTTTATTTGGTTATTTTGTGGAGCGTGGTATTCTATTCAACTGTTAGATCAGCCGGGGAGGAATGTAACTTCTCTAAATATTTCTTTTTTTGTAATTGTTCACTGAGTGGTTTGTAACTTTTGTGTTTTTTTTTTAAACGCGTGTGGTGAAGTGAGCCCAAAGTAATTTGTATTTAAAGTGTGTGGTGAAGTGGAAATTTGCTTTTCTTTATTTCTCCCTGTGATCCGATCTGAACTTTTGATGTCTGTTACCTAATCTAGTGTTTTTAGTATGCCATACAGACCCGTTTGCCACTGAACCTGCATTAACGTATGGTTGGGTTGTGATTTTGGCGTTTTTTTTCTATTGCGAATAGTATGCCATACAGACCCGTTTGTACACTGAACCTGCATTAATGACGACAGTGGGGCTTCCGGCCTCAGTCAAACGGGTTGGCACGTATGGTCGGGTTGCGATTTTGGCGCTTTCTTGTGTCTTGTGAATAGTATGCCATACAGACCCGTTTGCCACTGAACCTGCATTAACGACGACAGTGGGGCCTCCAGCCTTAGTCAAACGGGTTGACACGTATGGTCAGGTTGCGATGTTGGCGTTTTCTCGTGATCTTGTAAATAGTATGCAATATAGACCCGTTTGCCACTGAACCTACATTAACGACGACAGTGGGGTTACAGGCCTTAGTCAAACGGGTCGACAGGTTTCATTTTCTCTTAAAAATCGGAAGGTGACCCTTAGTTACCATATATACCGTCGCAGTGGGCCCCCAATTTGCAAAATCCTCAACTGTGGATAAAACAATTATGCCTCAATAGTTAGTCTGTCTGAAACTAAGCTGATTAAACCACATCACTGTGTGACACTTGCATTACATGTGAACGGCCCCTACGCTAATAGGATTTTGTTTTTCTCTCCCTGTCTCGTCCCTGGGTCCCATTGACCCTGAGGACAATGGGACAAACAGACCCAGTTCCGGTAGATGTGAAAGTCGGCACACCTCTGATCTACTGGTCGTCCTTCAGTGTGATGCCCAGCTGATGCCTGACCAACGACCACCGGCAGGACCCGCTTAATATCCACTTAATCTCCGCTTAAGCTCCTTATCCGTTTATATGTGTGTATATACATGTATATCTCCCAAGGGTTTTTCCCTCCTAGGACTTTTATTTTTATTTCCTCGGCTAAACAACCCGGGGTTTTTGTTTTTTTTCTCCTAGGGGGTTTTTTACCCCGGGGAGGTAGCCTGCTTTGGCTTAACTTAGCTTCTTCTTCTAGACGTTACATTAGTAATATGCTTGCTCATAATGTCGCGTCATAGACGCAGCAAATTTGACTGCTTATGCTATTGTGTATTATGTTATGCTATCTGTCGTTTTTCTGTGCTTTTACTGCTTCTATTAATGTAAAGCTGCTTTGAAACAATTGAGTATTGTGAAAAGCGCTATATAAATAAAATTGAATTGAATTGAATTGAATTTTTTAAATGAAGCTAGCTTCACTAGTCTTGTGATCAAGATATTACATTAAATTGTGGTTTTACTCTGTATAAATAAAGTATTGTTATTTTTGTATTCATGTCTCCTCTGAATCTTTGTGGGAACTTACCTGTGTGCCATTATTTCCCTGGGTGCAATTCCCAGGGTGGCGTAGTCGGTGTTACAAAGACTTAGGTGTTTACAAAATCTTTAAGAGGTTCCAAATAGTACCTTCTTAAAGGTAAATTGTGGTTGGAATAACACCTTTGGGTGCCACATTTGTATGTATATATATATATGTAAACGAATAAGGAGATTAAACAGGTTGAACTGGGTTTGTTTGTCTCAATGTCCTCTGGATCGAGGACGAGACAGGGAGCGAGAAACAAAATTCACATGTTGGCATGTAAAGCAAGTGTCACACATTGTTGTGGTTTAATACCTGTTCAGTTCCCAGCTATTGCGCAACTAGTATATTACCAGCTTGCTTGTGTCAGCATGCACACTCTTCGCTGCCGTCGTCTGCGGATTGAAGAACATGCTGAAATTCTTAGGGTAAAGTCAAGGGGAAAGCCGAAGTCTGCCCTGTCTTGGTTTTCATATGAAATTTTAAGGGGACTGAAGTGATCACAAATTTGTGTACAGTTTATAGAGCTATAAGTGAAGAAAAGCTGACATATTTTTTCCCAATGTATGGTAACCCAAATTTGCAATGTGACCTCTGCATGTTTCCTGAGAGTTCTGTCAAAGCCGAGATGGTCACCTATGAGCTCCCCAGACTCACTGCACATGTCTGACCCAAGATGTCTGCCATACCTGTACTTGTATCCAAGATGTCCGCCATGCCTGTACTTTTTCACAAGATAGCCCCCACGCCAGTGTCCGTTCACAAGATGGCTGCCACGCACATGCCTGGCCCACCGTTCCTCCCCCGTTCTACCTCCGCTTCACCACCCACCTGGACATTTTTCACACTTCCTGTTATGTTTTCAAGTCAATTTGTAGTTCTGTTCTGCCTCTGCCTGTCTCTCCTCCACCAATGTTACAGTAGCACTCAAAACACTTTACATATGAAAGGGGGATTCTTCTCAACCACCACCAATGTTCAGCATCTACCTGAATGATGCGACAGCAGCCATATTGTGCCAGAACGCCCACCACACACCAGCTTATTAGTGGAAAGGATACAGAGTGATAGGCCAATGGGCAAATTTGGCCAGAATGCGGGGCACACCCCTACTCTTTTTCGAAAAACATCCTGGAATTTTTAACGACCACAGAGAGTCAGGACCTTGGTTTAACATTTCATCCAAAGGACGGATGAACAGCCAGAGATTGTAAGCTCTTGAAGGACGTCTCATCTGAAGCCTACAATATTTTACAATAATAAACCCAATGAACTGGTTTTAAATAGGATGGGGAATGAGTAACAGGTGTGCAACACGATACTATCCACACGGTCGTTGGTATTGCTCATTACCACAAGTTGAATCATCAGTACAGTTGGTGAGATCATAATCACTCTCTCTGTCAAAGTATTCCTGTGGCAAAAAACTAGATGATTGACCCATCAAAAATGTTCCAATAAAAACTTTATATAAAAATTCTGTATTTTTTTTTTTCTTCCAATATAAGCTTTAAATGAACATCAAGAAAAGTGGATAGTGCCTCTAAAACAACTTTTGTTCTATACTAAAGGCAATTAATGCTGATCTGACTTATAACACCTCAGGCAATAACAGGTGTTTCCCATAAAGCATGTGTTTGACCTCTTTACTGTTAATTTTAAAACTAAAAGTGAAACTAAGATCTTATTTTAACCTCAGATAAAATTATTTTTATGCCAGTATTGAGTTTATTAATAACAACTCAGGCTTAGATACTAAAAACACAATAGAATATACAGTTTGTACAGTATAAAATGCATTAAGTCTATGGAATGTCCCCACAAAACATGGACACCAGAAGGTGTGTGTGTGTGTGTGTGTGTGTGTGTGTGTGTGTGTGTGTGTGTGTGTGTGTGTGTGTGTGTGTGTGTGTGTGTGTGTGTGTGTGCGTGTACCTGGTAATCATCACATTGTGGGGACCAAATGTACCCACAAAGATAGGAATACCAGTAAATTTTACCTTGTGGATACATTTTGAGGTCCCCATGAGGAAACAACCTTAAAATAAAAAAGAATCTATATAGTAAGAGATCAGTAACAAAATAAGTATTTAATTCATACTATTTTTAAAGTAATATAATCTATATTGCATCTGTTGGAAAGGTCTAAGAACGTAGTTTTCATATTTCAAAACCTTTAAGCAGTAATAATAAAGCAGTTACTGTAATTTATTCATTTGTTACAAGAGTATGCAGCAAACCTCACAGCAAACCAACACAAACCTCAGTTTTTATGCATTCAAAAATAATACTATATCGCATTTTTTATTTATTACAAATAAATGTAAACTGCTATAAAAAATATTTTTTACCTCCAGACACTTCCGTAAAAAACTTCCGTAAAAAAGTGTCTTCTTTAAACCAAGACCAAAATAATGGGTTGTGCACACCAAAACTTTTTAGACGCGTTTAAAAGTTTTGGTGTGCACAACCCCTTAGGCTTCTAGACAAAAAAGGCAGATTTATATTAATTTGAAGGTGTACATCACCGTTTCACCACCAAAGAATGCACCAGTTAAAGGGTTAAATATGTTTTTCAAGTAAGAAACTAAATCAATAATAAGCATAGACCTATTTGTTTTTCACATTAATAATAATAAAAAAATGACATACAAATATAAACTTGTGTGTATATAAAAGAGCTTTTGAAACCAATTTATTTTTAGTCGGCATCACCATAACTTGCATATATCTTCCTTCATTGTACCTCTTTTAAAGCTCATGTAACACACGCTGTTTCTGCATTTCTGATGTAAATCTGGAGTACTTATAGAGTAGTATTACATCCTTTTTATCTCCGAAGAGTCTTTAGTTTAATCAGATTTATAAAAGAAAGGTCAGCTTTACCGAATCTTTCCGATAACGTACGAAAAAATGAAGAAGGTCATGCAACACTTATAACTTATAATTCACTACATGTTTTTTTTAATTAAACAAAGCTATCTCGCGTGATATGATGTTTGAAAGTTCAAGCGTCTCCCGCTTCATTTCTTACACCTGCTTCATCAGAATACCATACGGGCGGAAAGATTTCTCCACAATCTCCTTCTCTTTAGCAGCTGAGGTGCCTTCAGGAATCTCAATCAGCCAGTAGTCCTGCCTTTTACACACTTTCCTCATTTTTGGATTGATCCTGTTCTGCATGATGACTCTGTATTTCTTTCCATTTTTGGATGTAAATTCCCTGCTGTAATCAAAAGCCTGATCGATGTCATATGTTGAATATATTCCTCGCCCATATTTTTCTCTGTCACCTGGTTTGTAATAAGATTTCACAATCTTTTTAGCATTTTCAATGGTGGTTCCATGATAGGAGACGGGCCATTCACCAGCCACTGAGTGACTCCTCCATCCATCCGTGCCCAGCCAGGTATTTCCATCAGGATACTTATTCAGGACTTTGAGAGCAAAACGGTACCATCCACATGGGCGTTTGTATGGCTCATCGCCACGCTTGCAAATTGACTTGTCATTGCAGTATCTGAAATCATAATCAAACTGTGGGTCCAAAAATCCATTCATGTCCACAAACAACTCCTTGCCTGGACCTCCATTGAAAAGGTTTCCAAAAAAGGTTGAAAATAATAAATTCTCTACATTAAGCTCATTAACATTTGACATTCCTTTGGATCCCGGCTTGATAGGAACGCCAAGAATCACAGAGAGTGCTTCCAGACAAATTAGCTGTTCCATTGTGGATACAGTTATTGTTGATCTGTCTCAACAGCCTGGAACAAGTCAAAAGTCTTTCTGCTCGACAATGGTGATGTTTTAAGCGAAAGCACTTCTGCTCTGCTTTATATAGGGGTGTAGTTTATGGTGGGATGGGAAGAGCTTAACCCAAGTATTTAAAAATAGCTATTACCCCCCCCCCCCAACATTAATTCTAACATTAACTCACACTTGTTCTGCAAAATTCTAAACACAGGCAGGCAAAACTTGAACACAACTACACAACTTGAACACAGTTATCATCGAGTAAACACAACAACTCAAAACTGTTCACATTTTTTTCTAATGGTATTTTTTTACCAATTGTATGGATTGGAAACGGTCTGAGAGGCAGAAGAAGAGTAAGAGCAGGACACCAGAGACGATTCAATTGGCAAAATTTTGCAGTTGGATTGCTGAATTTTTACAAAATACAAGTGGTGCATACACAACATATCGAAAACTGATTATTACTTGCAATGCTTACAGTAAAGTATTCACTATATTTAATAAACTAAACTTGTGATACAATAATAGGTATTTTTAAACAGTATTTTGCGAGTGTGTAGTAATATACAATAAACCTGTATTTTTCTGTAAGCAGATGTCCTGGATGTTGTATTTTCCAATTTTTTAAGGTAATGTATAATGGACGCTCTATATTGTTTATATTATTGTGTATGATTTAAAAGCTTGGTTTGATTTTGAGTACACGTGAAATGGTTTCGAAAGGATTGTTCAATTTTGCTATAAGAGTCAAAGGTTTTGTGAATTTAGTTTGAAAATTTGGATTTGTGTTTAAGGTTTTGAGAAAATGAGTGCGGGTTTTTTTCAGAAATGTCTTATAGCAATTCAGAAAAAAATGTAAGATGTGGGCATGTCTTTAATGTCTATAAAAAAATTACAGTTGTCCTAAACTGATCATAATTTTTTTCCTTTGAGATTATCGATAAGTGTTTATTGCTTTTTTGAACCTCCATGAACTATGGAAGACAATAAAGATTTCAACTCATCACGGGAATGTACAGATATTTGAATTCAAGACACAAACTACTAGTGATGTTAGGTTCTTGAACGAATCGTTCTTTTGAGCCTGTTCTCATGAAGTAACCGGTCGAGCCATTTTGCAAATCGAACTAAATCGAACTTTAGTTACCTTAGGCACCCTTGATGCAAGTCCAAGAGGGCGCACCAGAGTCATATTTTGGGACAGACTCGAGCGTCACGCCGGAAATAGGAAGAGAAGTTGCCCATCAGTGTGAACTCCTTCGTTCCGTCGTCTGATTGGTTTGATTGCTCTTTCGCAAGGACTTCTGGGTTGGTAAAGTGCTCGGAGCCTGCTGTAGAGCAGGCTTCGCCGAAGATCGCATCAAGGCTGCAAAGGGGGCGCTGATGAGCGTAAAAATGACTGATGGGACACCCTACACACTCATAGACTAAGCGAGCACACGCAATTTAAGGCCGCGAGACAGAAAGTCCACATGAAGTGCGCCATTTAGGACAGGGCCAGGGTTCAATCAATTGTCGAAGTTTATTGATGATTGCCGAGGCGAGGATTGCCAACGATTCTGACGAATGAGTTGCTGACACTGCGTGTGTATCACCAAGGATTTAAACGAGCTTGATGCACAAAGTTTCTTGTTTTATTAGTTTCTTAATATGCTTGTTTAATTAAAAAGCTTTAGTTTCAGTATGTTTTATTTTGCATGCAAATCAATTTTTAGTTGTTTAAGGAAAACCAATGAGTTTAAAAGACAAGTTTATTTATTCTTTATACTTCCGCAATTGTGCATTAGTGTCTCTAATGTGTGCTGTAGGTGCCAAACTTTTAGCAATCTTATCCAAGTTGTAGGCTAGTCAAAACTGGTCAGTTGTATCTGGCATTTACGATCTGCAATTGAAACTGTGACTACAAACATGACTAACTTGTGAATGAAAGGCAATAAATAAGCTATGCCTTCGCAAAAACATCTTTTTATTTGAATTTTTTAATGTGTTGACACAAACGACTTTATTTGAATGTTTCATTAATACAAGTAGTTAGAAAATAAATGCGTAGTGATGTAATTTCTTGATGACATCAGAAACCGGTGAATCGGCTTTTTGAACCGGTTCAATGAGCCGAACTGTCCGAAAAAGAGCCGGTTTGCAGAAATGAATCGGACTTTGCATCACTACAAACTACAATGCTAATGACTGCCCACATTTTTCTGTTATTTTTCTATTGCAGTAGCCCAATGCTTCCCAATCCTCGTCCCCGAGTACCCCTTACAGGAAACTTTTAGATGTCTCCTTATTTAAAACACCTGATTCAACCCATCAGCCTCCTGAATGGTTAACATGCCTCCCCAACAAGCTGGTGGGTTGAATCAGGTGTTTTGAATAGGGGGACATCTAGAACTTTCTGGAAGGGGGTACTCGAGGACCTGGATTGGGAGTAGCCTACCTATTTCGTTCCTTGAGAGCAACACATGGGAGTTTGTATCCCTTATTACCACAAGTTGACTCATGAGTACAGTTTGTGAAATCACAAAAAATAGATGATTAACACATCCAAACTTTTCCAATAAAGACTTCAGATATGAAACACTGTATATTGACTTAATTCCTTTCAATATAAGCTTTAAATAAACATCAAGAAGAGTGGATAGTGCCTGCAAAACAACTTTTTGCTTGTACACTAAAGGCAGTAAATGCTGATCTGACTCATAGCACCTCAAGTGATATCAGGTGATTCCCATAAACCATGTGATTACTGTTTATTTTAAAACTAAAAGTGAAACTAAGATCTTACCAAACATGGACAGTCACACTCCTACAGTACCCTCAGCACGGAGGTACAGGAGTGTAAATTCTTCGACTTCCAGATGAACTCCTTCTTCCCTTCAGCTATAAGACTCTTAAACAGCTGTGGACCATTTATCTCAGAGTCAGTCCGGTTGTTTTATCTTATTTGAACATTGTAATGTTATTGCTGCTATTTCCACCACTGTATATTTGCTACTCATGTAGCTTCATTTCCATTTTGTACATCTGTTAATGTTATTGCTGCCATATTGTATTTGCACTCAAATTGCACGTTACTGCATTATTGTTTATTGCACATAAGTTAATACTCTACATTTGCTGATAGCATAACCTAAATTTATGCAGCATAGTTTTTATATTATAATTATGTTTATACATTGTATGTAGGCTATGTATGCATGTAGTATGTGTATTTGTGTATAGTCTTGGCATTCATTGTGGTCAGTAATGCTCAGGGAAACCTGCTTTCCTAACTGGGTATTTGATAATAAAACGCTTTAAATCTGAAATCTCTTTGAATCTCTTATTTTAATCCTTACATTATAAAGCTTCTTGCACTGATAAATGTCATTTATCGAAAATACTTTATAGTGTTTTGTCCTGCAGTCTTTTATTTTGTATAGTTTAAATTGTACAACCTTTAAAGGTTGTTATATTTTTATTACAGTGCAACTTTATCAGTTTAAAAAGAGTTTGCAATAAGGTTGTATTTGTTAACATTAGTTAATGCATTAGTTAACACACGTCTACAGCATTTATTAATCTTAGTGTATGCTAACTTCAGCATTTACTGATACAGTTTTAAAACTGTTAACATCAGTTAATGTACGATTAACTAACATGAACATTTGTACTGGAATTAACTGACATTAATAAAGGTTAATACATTTTGGAAAACTATTGCTCATTATTACTTCCTGTTAGCTAATGCATTTATGTTAACAAATATAACTTTGTTGTAAAGTGTTACCCATAGCTTTACCGCAGATGTAAATACAGTTTAAATTATTTATTAAATGTAAACAAAACTCATAATCTTTAAAATATTTGAATGCATAGTTCAGCACAATCTTATGTTATATATTTATTTTTAAACAGAATATGATTTTTTACAGTGAAATACGATAGCCAATGTAAAACAAAATAGACCTACAAGAAACAAAGTCAAATATAATATTTCACATCATTGAATAAAGAAAAGATTATAAAAGATAAAAATCTAAACGTCCTTGTAATATAAAAGAGTTGCATATACAGCTTCTTACCAGACGCTACTAAGAATTCCTCCAATGTACATCTTTTAAAAGAAAATTACAATGTCCTTAGGCAAAGCTCCGTGACATAGTACTCATCAAAATGCATGCTTTTTCTTATGAAAAATCAAGAAAAAGAATTAGATAAAACGTTAACAACAAATGAATCACTTTTGTATTTAACAGCATTCACAGCTACTTATGATCCGCGTCTATTTCATTTCTTACACCTGCTTCAGCAGAATCCCATATGGGCGGAGAGATTTCTCCACAATCTCCTTCTCTTTAGCAGCTGAGGTGCCTTCAGGAATCTCAATCAGCCAGTAGTCCTGCCTTTTACACACTTTCCTCATTTTTGGATTGATCCTGTTCTGCATGATGACTCTGTATTTCTTTCCATTTGTTTTGGATGTAAATTCCTTGCTGTAACCCGAAGCCTGTTCGATGTCATATGTTGAATAGACTCCTCGTCCATACAGCTGTCCGGGACCTGCTTTGTAATAAGATGTCACGACCCCTTTAGCACCTTCAATGCTGGTTCCATGATAGGAGACGGGCCATTCACCAACCACTGAGTTACTCCTCCATCCATCCGTGCCCAGCCAGGTATTTCCATCAGGATACTTATTCAGGACTTTGAGAGCAAAACGGTACCATCCACATGGGCGTTTGTATGGCTCATCGCCACGCTTGCAAATTGACTTGTCATTGCAGTTTGTGAAATCATAATCATACTTTGGATCAAAGAACTCATCCATGTCCACAAACAACTCCTTGCGTAGACCTCCGTCGAAAAGTCCAAGCACTGACTGCGGTAAAAAACTTGACGCTAGACCCGTCATTAGTTTTCCAAAAAAGGCTGTCGCCAATAAATTTTCTACATTGAGCTCATTAACATTCGACATTCCTTTGGATCCCGGCTTGATAGGAATTTCAAGAAGCGCAGAGAGCGCTTCCAGACAAATTTCCTTATCCATTGTGGAGTTAATGTTGATCTCTCTCAACAGCCTGGAATAAGTCAAAAGTCTTTCAGCTCGACAATGGTGAGGTTTTAAGCGAAAGCACTTCTGTCTGCTTTATATTTGGCAACAGTATGAACTTTGAAACAGGAAGTGGGTTTGCTGTTGTCAGTAGTGGTGCTTTCCAGGGGTGTAGTTTATGGCGGGATGGGAAGAGGTTCCACCCACCTATTTAAACAATGATGAACATATACTTTAAGACACTTAAACCCTCCAATGTCCATACCAAATCCACAATTTTAGTATTATATACTTGTTAAACTTTGATGAAACGAGTAGATCCTTTCTTTTTTTAACATCACATAGACTAAACGTGAGAGAATGTTGTATGAACGTTCAGACTGTAGCATGCTTATCACTTGTTTCCAATGTTTTCCTTTAGCCAACAATGACTAAGAATCTCAGTTGTAGTTTGGGATGTTTTTAAATGGGCCTGTCACTTTTGTTCATGACAAATAGTTCTGGATACACAATAAGGGTCACATTACATCTGGAAATGCTTTAAGTTTGAACACTTTTTTTTGCACATGATTAAGGTCTGAACTTACTATAGCCAGTATTTTTAGAGGATTTAAAAATATTTCCTATAGAATTATTTACATTTTTTAGATTAGCATTATCAAAAATTATCATTACCGCATTATATTAAATATATGCATTTACAAACTCATGTTTCGGTAATGAGAACTAAAAAGTTGTCTAGGTACTATGACAAACAAAATTTCAACTTTTATCTGGAGAGAAAAAATAAGAACTGCTTACCTGGTAGTCATCTTGAGTATCACAGTCAATTATGTCCCTTTCAAAAAAAAAATTTTTGAAAATGTTAGTTCCTTAAGGGCTTAAACAATGATTGAAAACTGTTGCGGAGGATGAGAAAATTGGTCTTGGACACATTTATATTCCTTATTATTGTCTCTACATTTACCAATGATCACCAAATACCACATGTTTCTTTACTGTAAATGTTTATAGTATAACATGCACTGAAGCTTTTTATTTTTTAGATTTTTTAATTATAAATATTTCCATGTCAACGAACCCAAATCCAGTCATGGATACGTTGCGGTAATGAAAATTGTCCCCTTAAATGTGGAAAAAAAACAAATTGGTTTGTATGATGTCATTTGAAATCATGTGCAAAATAGTACATGAAGAGATGTTTGTAACTGTATGCTTCTTATTTTGATACTCTTTCTTTGCATTAACTTTTACCTCATAAGTCTAATTCTAATCGCAAGAATCGCCCATTTACTTTCACATTTAAGATGTGGACATGTTCTTAATGTCTATTTAAAAAGTCGTTGTCTTTAGCTGATCATATTTTTTTATTATATGCAAGTGTTTATTGCATGTTTGAACCTATGGAAGACAATAAAGATTTCAACACATCACAAATATGTACATATATTTGTATTCAAGACACAAACTACAATGCTAACATTTCTCTGTTACTTTTCTAATGCAATGAGAAGTATCATTGTAGGTAACACATGTTGTATAGTAGCTGCTATTTTAAGCCACAGCACATGGAAAGATCTACGTGACTGAAGGATGGTTTCACTTTCATTCTTATGGTTGTTTTGTACAATGCACTTTGTCTCATTGCATAGCAAGAAACATTTCAGATTCCAGAAAACAATGCAAATACATTTTTGAACAGTTTAATAACAAAAGATTTATGGCTGCACAACCTTACGTTATCTGATGTTCAATAAACATCACATGGTTGGGTGGCCTCAGGATGAACAGAAGTAGAAAGCTGATTTCTTTCTACTCTATAAATAGATGTTAATGTCACTTGAGCACTGTGTGACCCCACTAGGAAACCCTCTGTGGATTGCACAAGTCCGGATCTACAGTATCTTTGTATCTGCTCCCTGACTGATCCTCAGTTCCTGTGCAGAAGGACACAAGACAGTCGGTGAAACCGATGATGTAATAAGAAACAAGAAGAGCACAGTTTCAGGATCTTAAAAGTGACGTCTGTGGTCTTGGTCCAGTTTGTCAGCCTAAGCTGGAACCTTGCTGTACTGCATGATGTAAACATGTATTGGTCTACCAAGTAAAAGTTTTATTAATAAAAAAAGTTAATGCTTACATTTTTAGGCGTTATAAATAAAAGTGATTTATTGTCTTGGTGACTGGATAACCATTAACTCTTTCGCCACCAGCATTTTTTAAAATAGTTGCCAGCCAGCGCCAGCGTTTTTCATGATTTTCACAAAAGTTTAAAGGAATAGTCTACTCTTTTTCCACACCAAACTATGTTATTACCTCAACCTAGACGAATTAATACATATTTATCTTTTTTCAACGCGTGCACTGTACAGCGCGTCGTGAATGTGTTAGCATTTAGCCTAGACCCATTCATTCCTATTGTACCAAACAGGGAAGCCACCAAACACTTCCGTGTTTTCCCTATTTAAAGACTGTTACATGAGGAGTTATACCAGTAAGTATGGTGCCACAAAATAAAACTTTTTTTTGGTACCATAGGAATGAATGAGGCTAGGCTAAATGCTAACACATTCACAACGCACTGTACAGTGCACACATTGAAAAAAGAAAGGTATGTTTTAATTCGTCTAGGTTGAGGTAATAACATTGTTTAATATGGCAAAAGGGTAGACTATTCCTTTAATGCCTTCCAGAAAATGTTCTTCTTCAAATATATAAACATACAGTATACCAAATGAAAGAACAGACCCTCTGCTTTCAAAAAAAAAAAAAGTTTAATCCTAACTTCAGTAGTTCTTTTGTAATCAGCTTTTGAATATGGGTAGGTTTATGCAAAAACATCACATTTTGAGCAAAAAGCAGAGATAATTTCATTTTTGTGACGGACTTTTCATAGAGATCACATTCAGAGCGATCTTTAAAACAGACACGGACATGCAGCCACTTGCCTTAGGGCAATACTTCCGGGTTTAAAAACTTGCGGAATGGCGCCACCTGGTGGATAATAGCGGCATTGCGGAATGACGGAAATACTTGTCATTGGCAGGGAAGCATTTTCTGTTGATTGATGAGATATCTCGTCAAAGGCGGCGAAAGAGTTAAAATGGACATATGAAAATCTGACTTTTCCATGTCTATAATTGAGTCCCCAGTGCTTCTATCAACCTAGAAAATGTGAAAAAGAACAAAGAAATTAGTTTTGGTAAACCATTCTCTGCAAGAATGTGAAAAAAATAGGTAATTGAAATTTGTCTCCCCCGTGTATCAGAAGGGGATAATACCGCCCCTTAAATCTTTCCCCCCCCATTGACAAGTTCACTCGTCAATTAGGAGAAATCGCTTCCCTGCCAATAACGAACATTTCCGGCTTTCCGCAATACTGCTATTATCCACCAGGTGGCTATTATTCACCACGTAGACTTACGTTGATCATGCTTTTGAGCAAAAAAACATGTAGTACATATCCATCATTCTAAATATATACAAAATTTATTTTACGTTTTTAAGTTTGTAATCAGAATTAAACCGCTGCATTTGAAAACTGTGCATGTGCGCAGTTCTAAGAGCTTGGGATTAGTGACGTAAGAGGGAACTTGCGCATTAAAAGCGCTCTAAGCGAATCTGTGTGACGTCACATTTTGTTGATGTTTGAACTGTTTTCAAACAAACGGAGTGTAGCTAACTCCTCCCCCTCCCTTTCGTGCTTTCATGAACGCGCACAACCCCCACCCCCAAATCCTTTTTGTCGTTTATTGGCTGGAACACTTTGTTATGTTTCGTGGTGGTAGGTTTGGCCACTTTGTTTTACACTTTTTTTACAGTTTGATCAGCGGACAGGCAGCAAGCAGATAGTGAGGAGATGTTTGCTGTATGTAACAAAAAATGTTTTATGGTCTAAAACGCGTGAATTCACTTCGAGCACCTTTAATTTAATATCTTGAAAATAAACAACAGATAACTAGTCTTCCGATGCAATATATGAAGAGTTTTGTTGCAAAACGAGATAAATACATTTTTTAACATTTTTGTCAAAACATGTTTATTATTATGTTATCATGTTATTATTTTGTTTTATGGTGCTACTTTGCTGTATTTTTTGAGTTATGAAGGTTTAAATCAAAACAAACCAACTACATTTGCATTGACATTAATTGGAATGCACAACCAAAAAACGAGATTTCTGAACAATTAAAAAAACGGTGGTTATCTCGTTTTGCAACAAAACTGTTATTTAGAGCAATAATCTGACATTAAATCGATTCGCACAGATTAATTAGTACTTCACCTCCTATGTGACATCATCAACTATGTTGTTAAACCAACATGGTTCAAACGATGAATGTGCGACAAAGTTATGCTTTCGGGAAACAGTCGTGACAAGGTAGTTTCTCCAACTATGCATCGTACTATGTTGGTCCATGCACGAGTTACGTTGTTCGGGAAACGCACCCCTGAATGGGAACTCTATCAAAAGTCTTTCACAATTAGGGATGTCAATTTATGCAATTTCCCATATTCGATGATTGTTTAAATTAACGATCAATCAATCGAATAATCGTTAACTGTAATAATGCAATAAGCCTTTACTGCAGTGGCATATAACCAATGACATAAAATTTGGCATCTTATTTTTATTTTTTTTTGCAGCGGTAGTTGTCAGGCTCAGTTTTGAGTAGCCTTGTTCTTTTTATCATTTTTCAAAACAACTTTGAACTAAGATTTTTACATAATGCTGTTGTGTGTAGACTCATCATAATGTTTATGACTGAGAGGAGAGCCTGACCCCTTTACGACATTCCTTCGTTGCTCTCTCCCTCGCTCTCTTATCTTGCCATGAAGGCCTCATTCCCATCCTGTCCATTACTGTTATTGTGAAACAGCTAGTTACATTTTGAGACTGGTAGTTGAATTGCAAGTTTCTCTGCATTTTCAGATGGCTTTTATGAGTAGAAAGTTGAATTTCTTGAACTTTTGAAATTCTTGGCATCTGCTGTACATTGAAAAATATTTATTTGTTAATAAATATGCCATTGGGCTAACATTGACTTTACCTCAGAGTTGTTTTTGGGGGGGAGGGTGTTAGTTGTACAATGTTTGTAAATTCACAGTAAATGAAAGCTTCATCTGCATTACTTTTACAGTAAGTTATTGGACAATTTTAGCATGACTTCCACAGTATACATTGTAAATTCACAGTAAATTATTGTTAGCTTTTACATTACTTGTAAACGTACACCGCCTTGTTGTAATGATGTACAGCAAAATATTGTAATTCCCCAGTAATGTATTGTAATATCACAGTAATTGCTTTGTCATTGAAGCTGTGAAGTTAAAGTATACAGTTGTGCTTTTACATCAATGCATTGTAATATCACATATATAACATTACAGTAAATTGTTTTGAGTATATTTCACAGTATATTGCTGTAATCCTTACTGTGGAAGTCATGCAAAATGTATCCAATTATGTATTGTATTAACGAACATTTTTGCAGTGAACGTTTCACTTTTACAGTGTACACATGACAGAAATATCTGCCCCAGGGTTATTAAACAGAGAAATAGACAACTCGTAATGTCATGTTGTTATTTTCTTATCTGGCAGGTATGCCAACATACCTGTGGCACTTTATTACTAGTAATGCAATCTTATGTCAGTTAAAAATCTAGACCTGTACCTTGCCTTTACTGTATGTTTACTTATTGTCGGCCAGAAGGGTTTAGCAGCTTGAGTAGATCTATAGTTTTATCAATGCTATCTCATGGCAATTCGTACGTATTTTACAGTTCTCACTAAAACACACATTTTACACTGCAATGCACTTGTTTTATAAATGCTAAACACAGGCAGGCAAAAGTTGAACACAACTACAGTACAAAACAGTTGTCAACAAATCAAAATTGATACACTTTTTCGAATGTGTTGATATGTACAATAAATAACCATATTTGTATTTTTTGTATGATTTGCCTTGACCCCTGTGACGTTAGGGTTAGGGGTAAGGTTTCATTTTTTATGATAGCAGACGTTTTTCACTGTTAACTTTGTACAATTTCACACACATTAGCCATCTCATAATAAATGTATGAATTCTTGTGTTATAGCATAAACATAATGATGCCTTGCACTTTTTTTTAGTGTACACCGCCACCAACTGGATCTTCAGCATTAAAACAAGATACTGTAAAGTGTGAGATACTGTGATATGTAACTTTGTTTCGTCCACTATTATAAAGCCAATTGGTTTCATTTAAATCATTTATCAAAATATATTCTTTTGCATTCATCAGAATAAAGAAACTCATACAGGTTTAGACCAGCATAAGGGTAAAAGAGTAAATGATGACAGAGTTCTCTTTTTTGGGTGAACTATCCCTTTAATATTACACTTTTGTGAGACCCTTTAGTTTCACATTTGCACTTTTATAATCATCTTTAATATTGCAATTTTATTTAAAGGTTTCATAATATTTGATATAACAGACAAAAGTGAACAGTGATAATGTTCAAATGAAAATATATAGGAATGTCATAAACACCGTTCATGTGCCATTGTAGTGTTAACATAGTAATGATTAATTGTGTGAGCATTTGCTATTTTTTTAAATGCAGTTTTTATGACATAATATTGCATTTAAACACAATCAGACTTTTAAACAACGTTGTTTCAATGACATTTAAAGAAAAAAAATGAAGATCAGCACAATCCAATAAGCATTAAACAATTTTTACCAAATACCAATAAAAATACTAATCAAACCCAAATATGAACAATCAATTTAAACATATGCCAGAAGTTAATCTCATAACAAATCTCCAAATCCGCAAACAATCTCAACAATCAAATAAAGTTTCAGATCCCTTTTAGCAGAATCCCATACGGGCGAATTGATTTCACCACAATCTCAGTTTCTACACCAGCACTGGTGCCCGGAGGAATCTCAATCAGCCAGTAGTTTTTTCTATCACACGCTGTTCTCATTTGTGGATTGATCCTGTTTTGCATGATGACTCTGAAGTTTTTTCCGGTCTTCTGAGATCGAAATTCTGTGCAGTAACAACTGGCTTCATCTAGGTCATACGTTGAATAGATTCCTCTCCTGCGCCCGTCCGTAGTCCTCTCAATGCTGGTTCCATGATAGGAGACGGGCCATTCACCAGCCGTTGAGTGACTCCTCCATCCATTCGTCCCCAGCCAGACATTTCCATCAGGGTACTTATCCAGGACTTTGAGAGCGACACGGTACCATCCCAGTGGACGACTGTATGACTCATTACCACGCATGCAAACCGACTTGTCATTGCAGCTTCTAAAATCATAGTCATACTTTGGGTGAAAGAAATCATGCACGTCCACAAACAGCACCTTGCATAAACCTGAGCTGGAGTTTTTCTCGAAGACATGAGTAATTAAATTGGATACATCGAGTTTCCATCCTCCTTGGCTTCCAGCTTTCACAGTAGCACTTGTAAGAGCAGAAACGGCCTCTAGAACAACATTTCGGTCCATAGTACACAGGATAGAGTTTTTGCCCAACGTGTTGAAATAAAAATCTATGTCTCTCTTTCAGTGTGAGCTGATGACAAACTGATGGTTATTCCTTATATAGATCTAATGAAATGAGGAAGTGCATAGATTTGCTGACAGTGGAATCCAAAATATGTTTGTGTACAAAATACTTTTTTTTCAGATTTTATTTTTCATTCTTCCAAAGAAACAGTTTTTAAGTGATGAATGCATACAAGCTTACAAAAACTTGTTCAGGTTGTTGTTCAGGTTATACTAGTGATTAGTGTATACTAATTTGAGTTTTGCAAAAAAATCTCTTTAAGTTGTATTTTACTCAGGCCCGGTGCCACGAGGGGGCAAAAGGGGGCATTGCCCCCTCAGATCTGATTTGTGCCCCCTCTGTTTTATTTTTGTATTCATGGTTGCAAATAAAATGTTCATCCTTTTGAGTTAAATAATAATTTAACCAGAGGTGGGTAGAGTACCCAAAATCTGTACTCAAGTAAAAGTACAAGTACTTATACAAAAATGTACTCAAGTAAAAGTAAAAGTATCAATCTAATTATTTACTTGAGTAAGAGTAAAAAAGTATTAGATGAAAAAACTACTCAAGTAGTTAGTTACTCGTTACTTCTGATCTGATAGAGAAGTAGCCAAAAAAGCACTGAATTTCAGACTTCTTGGAGGGTTTTCACAAACCTCTCCTTAAGAGTCTCATTGTTCTGCCTATATACAAGTAAGCAGCCTATCTCAGTCCTGCAATGGGTACATTATCATCACATAATGTGTCGTTTGAGAAAAAATCTCAAACACACACACACACACACACACAGATGTTTTTCTGACGGTTAACTCTGTATTTATTTTCATGTTCACAACACAAACTTGTCAGCGTCTGCCTTTGAACATGCGAACAGTAAACAAATAAGAACGTGTGTGTCTTATTGTTATCATGTTTTTATATGAATAGGTTATTTTCATTGCCATTAAAGTGCAATTACTGAACATAAACAGGAGCTTAATAAAAATGATCATTTTAGAATTTCATATGGAACTTACAGGATCTGTTTTTGCAAATCATCTCTACATTTATTATAATTTATAATACATGTTTCTTTCAAATCAATCTTTATTCTTTTATTTTTATTCATTCATTCTTTAGGAAGGATTTATACAATCCCGTTTTTATTTGAATGTATTTTCTACACATTAGTGAGGTGTCCGGATTTGTGTATAAATGCAGTCATTACATTATGCTGTTAAGTTTGTTTAGTTGTGGGGAAATTATATAGAATTGGCAGATGTGAACGTGCTGTTTGTATGGTTTAACTTACATTAGGATTTGTAATCGCTTGCACAAGAGTGCATATGGCAAAAAAACTCCGACAGTGTGTGAAATGACCATTAATACTGTTCAAATAGACAATACTGTGACACTTACTTCAGGCTGGATCTTGAATTCCTGTTCGCTGAGATGTTTATTGAACAAAGCACGCATCACATTATGAAACTATTCTTTTTGACCTCTTGGAGTGAAAACATAGACCGAACTTGAAGCCACGCATGATCTGCCTCCGATAACTCGCACAACGCACACGCGCCCTCATCTGCTTCTCCTATCCCCTACGCGGCCGCGCGCGCTAAAAGGGTGACCTCGCGGTCGCGCGCTAAAGGGTGACGCAGCATTTTTCGCGCAACTTTCGAACACGCCCTATAAACTTAAAAAAATATATATATATTCATTAATTATTACCATTTGACAGTAGCGCAGTAACGCCGCCGAATGTAGCGAAGTAAAAGTACAGTTTTTTCACTAGAAATGTACTTGAGTAAGAGTAAAAGTACCCATCCTTAAATTTACTCTAAAAGTACTAGTTACCCGAAAAATGTACTCAAGTAAATGTAACGAAGTAAATGTAATTCGTTACTACCCACCTCTGAATTTAACCTTATCCCCATATGGGATTTTGAATGTTCAGGAACGTGACATTACTGCCAGATTTAAACGTCTTTCGCGTTGGTTGACGCTGAGCCAGATGGACGAGCTCAGCGCTGTCATATTTCAACACTATGCAGTGTTTTCAACCTCATAATGTTTATTTTAGATTTCAGACATTTAAATACACATAAGCACTGGTATAACAATAGCCTATAGTTTGTAAAATACACCCTAATGTCTGTGGAAGCAGCAATAAAAATCTATTCAAATAAGATAATAATTTGCAAATAATAAATAAAATTTTTTTTCAAATAATACTAATTTGCCGCCGTGTGTTGTTCATATCAGATAAACACAGTGGAAGCAACTATAAAGTTTACTCTATTGTTATAAGGTTATAATGATACCTGTTTGAAAGACGGAGATGCACACCTGTCAATCAGCTATTACATAACAGAGCGAGGCCAGAGACTAACGCGCTCTTAAACAGGAATCAATATATGGAATAATTTTGAATAACTGTAAGAATACATTTCCTTTAAATATAATTTTGTCATATAAAGTTTTAAGAGATAATAATGTTTTATTCACTTTTATTGCTTAGGCTATTTAAACTTGCGGTTAACAGCGTGTTTGGCGCATTTAGCCTATACCTCAGAGTTTAGTTCAGTAATATTGCTGTTTTTCCGGTAATAATAATACAATTTACATGTCAATCCTTCTTCCTTCTCTGTTTATTAATTTCATTATGCTGCTATGTTAAGTTATAGCCTATACACATTTATTGCCATATGAGACGTCCATTGCCGTTAAATTAATTCTCTCGTCTAATATTCAAATGCGGAATAATGTGTGAATCTTTGAATAACTGTAAGAATACAGTTCCTTTTTTTACTTGTGCTGTGGAGTTGCATGGAGTGTTTTATGGGCCGCTGCATTTAAAAATATGTCTTTCCAAAACGAGATCTCAGTGTATCATTGATGATATAAAGTTAAGCCCCCTCAACAATTTCACATGCCCCCTCAGTCATTTCATCCTGCAGCCAAGCCTGATTTTACTACATATTTTGTATGCTGCATTTACACTACAATCCTTTCATTTTAATTCTGCTTTCTTTTACAACTCTTCTGTCTCCGCACAGTAGGGTGGCTGTCTCAGGGGTAGATGTGACATTTTTGTGAAGGAATTAAATGTTTTTAGAAAATGGTTCCCCTCTGTATATGTTATTTGGTCACAAAATGTAGTTGTAAGAGTTGTCAACCGCATTATAGATAACAACATGGAAATGACCTGCAATATGGATAACATCATGGAGAAGCTCACGGATTTGAAAAACCTGATGGACCAGAATGGACTAAGAGAGAAGTCGTGTAAAGGAATGCCACTACTCGCCTGAAGACCAAATAATTCCAATCTTATCTGCTTTCAGCCCCCCTTAACCAGCACTGGCCTCGGCCAAGGCCGCTGCTGGAACAACAACTCCCCGAAAGAGCACTGCAACAAGATGCTCTTGTGTTCCTGCCCCATCTCCCACAGACACCTGCTGATTGTTGACTCTGTTTGGACCTAATCAATGTCTTTGACATCCTGCGGACTGAGGCAACGAGATTTGGATGCCAGGTGAACTCTCTCCAGGCCTAAACACACACAAACTCTTACACACGTACATATATATATATATATATATATATACCCACACAGTACCCCCATCCCTCGCCTTCACCGCTTTGTCCCCCCAGCCTGATAGTTTTTGTTGGATATATTACTGATCATACACTGTATTAAAATTATACTAGGCCTATTGTTTCTAAGGTTATGATGACACCCGGTTAAACTTTTGTTTTCCTAGTTGACTTGTTGATTTCATTTTCTCAGTTAACTTTCGTTTCATAATTAAAAGAGTCTAGGTGCGATCCTGCCACTATGCCACGATTGTTCTCGCCACGATTATTATGAGAAACAAGGCCGAAAGAAACGATAAACAATAGTACGTCATTTTAGATTAGAAAAGTCGTCCAGCTGTACTTATACATTAACAATAAGTTAGTTGTGCAAGGGAAAGCCAAGGCCAATCGAAGTAATAAACAGAGTCATTTTAAGATTTGAGGAGAAGTCCAGCTGTACTTTGCTATATTAATAATAAGATCTGTGCAAGCTAGGCCAAGGCCATGAGAACCAATAAGCAGAATATATCATTTTAGATATGAGAAAGGATTCAGCTGCACTTTTGCTACATCAAACAAATAAATTAATTGTGGCAGACAGTGACCAATTCAAAGAGTATACGTCATCTCAGATAAGTGTTTGATCTTACTGTATAAAAATAGAGTCATATGTTGGGAGGGCAGATGATCTTTGAGCACCTCTTTGAGAGCCGTTAATTGTCTCACTTTGTTGGCAAAAGCAGATAAAGTAATTTTAGTTTGGCACCTGGAACCTTTGTCTCCTGAGTATTTTTCTTATGAAGATTCAAGCTAAGGCTTTTTGCCACTAGACTGCAGGACCGGATGGCTGCTCCCCCCCCCCCCATTCCCCGCTACCCTGTTGCAAGTCATGTGTTGTTCATGTTGTAAAGTGTACTGACTATGTGCTTATGTTGCTGAGGTGTTTTTTTCCCTGTTCCCACACTGTAGTCCCTTTGGAGCATAGTCTGGGGAGCCTCTCCTCCCTCATGTAATGCTGTACTTCCTCCTCAATACCTGTACCCTGTCGACCTGTCTACCCCCTTGTCAGATTATATGTATTGTATGTATGGACAGATGGATAATTTCACTGGTACATGTGACTAAGTGACAAATAAGTGATTGATTGTTCAGGCGTAAATGTATGTGCTTAAAGTTTAAATATGCGGTTGGTTAATAAAGATCTTTTCTATTTAAAAATATGCTCAGACACTTTCGGAGATGAGCTCCAGAGAATCACCAGGAGCTCAAGCACTCACACCCCACCCAAGGCAGCCTTGCCTCAGCAAGTCCTTCAGAAATCGACTGCTGGCTCTGATATATCTGTGGCGTTTAAACATGGGATTTAAATTATTTTCATTTCTTATATATATATATTTCATATTCTTATATTTTAGCATTGTACTTAATTGATATCGCAGTTGAGTGATGTATCATGTAAGTTACTCTGCTTTCTTATATGTCATAATTGCACTGCGTCCTGCTCACGAGTTTGAACTCCAGAGCTAAAGGAGCGGGTGGAGAAATAGTCCCAATACCAGGGCTGGATTATCCATAGACGGGATTGGGCAAGTGCCCTGGGGCACCAGCCAA
Source organism: Misgurnus anguillicaudatus (assembly GCF_027580225.2). NCBI lineage: Eukaryota > Metazoa > Chordata > Actinopteri > Cypriniformes > Cobitidae > Misgurnus > Misgurnus anguillicaudatus. The sequence goes on from NC_073344.2 coordinate 34,548,871, forward strand.
TAAGGGGGTACCAAGGGCTCCAGACTGTGACCAAAATTTTTTTTACAAGTACTCGCACATATGCGATCACCCGTGACAAAAATACGGAATATGCGCGATTGGGTTTTAACCGTTCAATTTCATGACGCGTCAATCGTTTAATGTCACCATGCACTCAGTTGAATCTACCGATGGGTCTACGTAACCCGGGTCAACACATCTCACTCAGAACCGCGAGACCACTTTTGAGGCGTTTTCAAACTGAAATAGGCGTTTTTCCACCTCTTTGTCTGATTGTTTCAAATTGAGTGGGCGATTCCCAAATGCGTTTTTTTTTCCGAGAAGGTGTTTTCTCCAAGTACAGGGGCACGTTCAAGCTCACACCGGTGTGCAACGTTTTGCTACGGTTTCATGGTTGAACAACATGTTTCCTGGTGGGTGTGTCAGAACTGCAGTCCAATCAGTTGTGCAACATTTTGTCGGGGCTGAATGCAGCCCAGGTCTCTTTAGAACAAAAACGGGGCGTTTCCCAATTTTGGGGTGTTTTCAGACTGGGAGTAGACGTTTTGAACCATCCAATCAAAAAAGTACGGAAGCCCTGTAAAGCCATACATCATTATTTTTTCTATCGCGTTTTCTCTTGATCAATGATTTATGTACAAAAAATAAAAAAGAATGCAGCATGTCACTTTTTCTGAGTGTCTAAGTGCAGACGTATGGAAAGTGTTTCTTTACGAATACGCCTTAAATAAAGTGTGACATAATTTTAAGTCGCTAAAAGGGAAGGCAACTACATATTAATCATGTAATTCAGAAAAATAAAAAGGTTTAAAGGGATACAAACTATTTATTGTGCCAAAATTACAAAAAAGAACGATAATTCAGTGTAATCTATTCAAAAACTATGAAGTAATCTTGAATTATTCGTAAACCATTTTATACCATGCCATAACAGTAAATATTAAATAACCCAGAAAACGAGCAACAGAGAGTGAGAAGACTATGTATTTTTTTATATAAGGCACTTAATTTGAGCAAACCAGACAAAGAGGTGGAAAAACACCTATTTCAGTTTGAAGAAAATGGAGGCAGAGATGTAGTTAAAGGAACAGTTTACTGAAACAGTAAATGGTAAATGGTTGAATGGTGAAGTCCAGGTGAACGCGCAGGCACACAGACACACCCCAGAGCCACACAATGTATCCAGAGATCTCCAATACTCCAAACTCCAACGACGACAAGATAAGAGAATCCTCTCAGAGATATAAGACAGTCGGGTTAGTCTATAGCAGTGTTTCCCAATCCTGGTCCTCGGGCACCCCCTCCCAGAAAGTTTTAGATGTCTCCTTATTTAAAACACCTGATTCGACTCATCAGCCTCCTTCCAAAATGGTAAACATGTGTCCCTGACAAGCTGATGAGTTAATTCAGGTGTGTTAAATAAGGAGACATCTAAAACTTTCTGGGAGGGGGTGCCCGAGGACCAGGGTTGGGAAACACTGGTCTATAGCATACAGTATAATTTGCAGAGACGAGGCTGAGCAGAGTCTGTGGCTGGTTTATATGTGTTGTGGTGATTACAGGTGACAGGTTCAGCAACTAAAACTCAGCTGATTGTGATGGTGAATAATGAGGGGTGAGTGTGACAGCACCTGGCTGATCCGTGACAAAGACGTCCCAAAATTGGGAAACGCCTCCTTTTTTGTTCCAAAGAGACTTAGACATTGCAGAGATGAGAGAGAAAGAGAGTGGGAGAACTTTTAGCCCACATTAACACCAAAAACAAACTAGATTAGAATAAAAGTTTTAGACAGCAGTGCCCAATTAAGGAAAACTGAATAAAAGATGAGAAACATGTAAAGGATACAATAATTTATATTGCCATGCCCCTCATCTCATTACAATATGCTATCTGGATATAACTTATTGTATATGTATGTATCATATCCCTAGAATTAGTTAAAGGGATTATATAATTAACGGGACTGTAGAGTTAAAGGCGGAGTCCACGATGTTTGAAAAACGCTTTGGAAAATTAGACGGGCCGTCTACCAAAACACACTTATAGCCAATCAAATCAAATCAAATGCCGGGTTGCGTATGTGTGGGGCGGGTCTATCAACAGAAGGTCCAGATTCTATTGGGGTAGGGGCGTGTTTGTTTAGGTGATTTCAAATATCAACATTGGCTTTCAAGCATCATGGACTCCGCCTTTAAGTCTATTTAGTATTTTTCAGTAATGCAGTTATTTTGGGAAAATGTGAATAAATGCATTGCAGGCTGATTCAAGGTGTGCCATTAATTTTCTGCTGGCGCTCCTAAAATTTTCAGTCAGGGGCTACAGTGCTCCTAATAACAAAAAAAAGATGACTAGAGTTTGAATATATATATATATATATATATATATATTGGGGGGGGGGACTTTGTAAGGGGGAAAAATATGTAACCCATCCATCCGTTGGTCCAAATGGCGGAAACCAACGGCATGGTGAAGGATTCTAGCGCGTATGACCTTTTCCGGAATTTGCAGATGACGTTTGCCATTACTTAATTTAGGTAGATTTATCCGAGTCCAAAAAGATAAAGATCTCATTGTTGATCATGCAAATCGGATTGATTATTACTTTTAACACTTTTGGATGGATGTTTGTTTATTCTGATTTAGCTCTGGTATTACACTCGTTCATTCGGTTCTCACAGTCGCACATGATCCTAGTATGGGCCTTTATAATTAATATACTGGTCAATGGTCATAAGCAAATCATTGTTGGTCGCTGCCAGAGGTTGGACTATACGATTTAGGCTGATCCTAGCCTGATTTCAGTCCTTACAGATACATCGTTATTACTTGCAGTGTCAACATTTACCGAGCAACACAGAATAAAATCAAACATAACAATTTATTAACCAGGTAGGAAAAACATAATTCAGAAGCCAATTTACATTCCAACTCAAATACGAAACAATCAAACGAAAAAACATAGCATACCTGGTTAAAAAGATAAAGATCTGGTTACAGATTCCTCAAAATAAAATACTTTCAGTATGATTTCCAGGTAATTTGTTTTTCAAATGGAATGCATACTTACTAAGGCATGCATGTTGTAGTTCAAGCTAGTGTAGATAAAATCCTCTAATTCTGTAAGTTCATAAATATATGCAAAGAAATTAAAGAAGTAATTTAATATAGATTTAGATTTTATATTGAACATCAATACATCATTCAAAATTATTATTATTAATATTATATTTTTTACAATGTGTGTGTATATATATATATATATATATATATATATATATATACATATATATATATATATATATATATATATATATATATATATATATATATATATATATATATATATATATATATATATATATATACATACACACACACACACTTAATGCATAATGTCTAGGTAATAATAAATGATTTGTGTATGAATAGCACGCAGTGTGAAAATAATACATACGCCAAATTCCTATTTTGCATGCATATATCTTTTCATGTCGTTTTATGTATTGGTTTCTCTTTTTTCAGATTTTTTAACATTGTCACTTGGGTTTGTGGTTTGGTATTGTTTTAGGGACCCTTTGGGTTTTTAAATAGTTTAATGCCTGTTTTTAAATGTTTTTCTTTTTTTGTATAGACAGGTGTGTATTTCATTTGTACAGGGAAGAAGGAATCAGGTAATCTTGCATTTTGTTCAGTTCTCACAAACAAAGTTGCCCATCTGTATGTTCTACAGTAAGTTTAATGTTGGATACTATCAAAACAATATCTTAAATATACCCCCCATATATGAAAGCTAATTTTAAAACGTTGTAACTTATGATATATTTCAATTTGGCTTTAAGTCAGCAAAACAATGTCTGAAGAAGAATAACACTTTGTTAAAGGTCCAGTGTGTAATTTTTAGAAGGATCTCTTGACAGAAATGCAAAATAATATACAAAACTATATTATTAAGTGTGTATAAAGACCTTTCGTAATGAGACGTTATGTGTTTATTACCTTAGAATGAGATGTTTTTATCTACATACACAGAGGGCCCCCTACATGGAAGTCGTCATTTTTGGACGCCATGTTTCTACAGAAGCCCTTAACGGACAAACTTTTTTAATAAGTTGTCTCTGATGGTGACCTGTTTTTCCGGTGGTGGCTACAGTAGCTTCTCTACGCGTTTTAAAAGCGAGGGGTGAGCAGTGGACTGAGCCGTTGGTTGCAATTCACAACCTCACCAACTAGATGCCGCTAAAATTTACACACTGCTCCTTTAATGCTTGGTTATTTTTCAATCAAGTGTTTGGTCAAAAAGGGACGAACCCAATCGTTGGATTGTAAAAACCTATGCTAAATTGTTTCAATCCAAATTGCTGGGTTGTTTTAACCATTTTCAAATATAAAGATTTTCGTTATTTGGGTTCGGGCCTTTTTGACTCAACACGGAGTTGAACTTTTAGAGTGTACTTATTTACTTTTTTGTCTTTTCATTTTTAATTAAAGTAGAGTAAAAAGGTTGCATAATATTTGATTTAAACAGACACAGCACACATAATGGATTTATTAAATGCAGTTTTTATGACTACATGCTTCAAGACATTTAATAAAGACAATAAAAAATGTACAAGGTTAGGGTAAGACATTTAAAGAAATAATATGATATTATTATGATTATATGATAATCCAGCAAGCACTAAACTTCTTTCACCACTGACAAGATTGAGGAAATAATTTCAAACAAAATAAATACCAAATAATATCAATCTAAATGTGTTCCAGAAATTAACAGCAACAACAAGCATCATATAATAATATCCAATAAGTCCTAAATTTCAACTTATGCTTCCCAATGACCAATACAATCAAAGTGATTACTTCAAACATGTCCTCTCTCACATCTGCTTCAGCAGAATCCCATAAGGTCGCATTGATTTCTCCACAATCTCCTTCTCTTGAGCAGGTGAGGTGCCTTCAGGAATCTTTATCAGCCAGTAGCTCCTTCTGTTGCACTGTGTTCTCATTTTTGGATTGATCCTGTTCTGCATAATGCATCTGTACTTTTTTCCATTTGTTTTAGATGTAAATTCGGTGCAATAAACATAAGCTTCCTCAATGTCATATGTTGAATAAACTCCTCTTCCATAAACTTTATTGGGACCTGCTTTGTAATGAGATGACATGATCCCTTTAGCACCTTCAATGCTGGTTCCATGATAGGAGACGGGCCATTCACCAGCCACTGAGTGACTCCTCCATCCATCCGTGCCCAGCCAGGTATTTCCATCAGGATACTTATTCAGGACTTTGAGAGCAAAACGGTACCATCCACATGGACGTTTGTATGGCTCATTACCACGCCAGCAAACTGACTTGTCAGAGCAATGTGTGAAATCACAATCATACAGTGGGTCAAAGAATTCATCCATGTTCACAAACAACTCCTTACGAAGATTTTGGCTGAAGTTTCCAGCCAGCTGTCTGTCCAAGTGCTGAAGAGCGGCCAGAGCGCTACCTGTAGCTGCTAAGGATCTTAGGATCTCTTGTCCTAGTATTGCAGCAGTAATAAAATTGTATGTATTGAGTTGATCAGGATTGTTTGTTCCTTGGTATCCAGTGAAGTTCTTCACAGTAGAACCTGTCAGAGCAGAAAGAGCCTCCAGAGCAACATTTCTGTCCACTAAAGCCATGGTTGAGATTTCACACAATGACCTGAAACGAAGTTAACAAATCTCCTTCTGTCTTTCAGTGTGACTTGATAACAAATGGTTCTTACTTATATAGACCTCATGAAATGAGGAAGTACATAGATTTGCAGACCTTGGAATTCGAGGTGTGTTGTCACATACAAAACACGTTTTGTGTGATTTCCAGTAAAAACGTTCTTCTGAAGAAAGAGCATGCATGCTGGGTAAACAATTGATACACAATGATATAAGTGAATCTTGAAAGTTTCACTTTCATAGATTTTGATTAGGCTACTGCAAATCAGAGGCTTAGCTATGGGTGGGCCTGGACCCACCCACTTTGATTTGTGGCCCACCCAACCAGAAAGCAATTTTCCGGACAAAATTAAGTAATTCAACAACAACATACAACAATAAATAATAACACTATGAAAACGTCAGATGCCATAACTTTGATCTATTCATAATTTTGTTGAATATATAAAGTTTCCACTCTCAATTTTATGCAGTTTCGTAGTTCAGACCTACTCTACACTTGTCAAAATGAAACATTAAATTATATAATTTTACAGAGTTTGTTCCGCATTGAATAAGACATCTTTTCACATGTTAAAAAAATGTTTGTTAAAAAACTGTTCTCCACAATAAATAAATCGGATATAGACCGTTTCAGCAGTAACAACATAAACAAGCGGCTGCACGTAACTTCCGGTAAACTCCGCTAAGAATAAATAACAACAAAGTTCTTTAAACGTAGTTTATTTCTATAACAACCAAAACAACATCACATAGATTACCTAGAAAACCAAAACATTTGTTATTTTCGACGAAGCGTTTGTTCAAGAGATCAGTTTAGCAACTAGTCAGACCATTAAAAAAACGAAACCGGAAGTAAGGTTAGGAACCAGACGTGTATCACGTGCGTCCGATGAAACCGTCTAAAATGTATTCGCTCTTTCATGATTACCGAGCGTCTGAGCGTTTTATCTCTGCACTCTGCGCAAATTTCTGCGAACTGACAGATATGCTCGATTATGAATATAAATGACTTTGTTATGATCTTTAACTAGATGACCCAGGGCATGTAAAGGTGAGTTCAAACATGTTGTATTATAAGTTATTTTATTATTTTCCCCTTTGAAGCGTGATTTGACACACAGTTTATATATGTGACCCCTGCTCGCAAATTATAAAAAATTGGTTTGTGTTATTTTGACATTCTTTATTTAAAAAAAAAAAATCAAAACGATGAATGACTTAATCTGACAAAAAATGACAGAGGTACATCTGAAGTTTGAAGTTGATAGAGTCAACAAAGTCAATTTTTTTGACATTTCTGACGTTTTAAAAACAAAATCACTGTATCCATACCTTAAAATCACTGGTAAAACTAATAGATTTGGTACACACACAGTCAAAAACAATAACTATAGGAAAAATGTGTCATGTTTTTTCTTTCTTTTATTGTTGGATTGACATTGAGACAGAAAGCTTTTAGATCCGTAATGCAAGGATCTAATATAAATATAGCCTACACATCAGATATTTTTTTTACCCCAACATTTAACTAAGACATAACAGATTATATCAGCATGAATTCTTGTCAGAAACAGATATTTTTAAAACTGTAATTCTCTGTGTATAAAGGGGTCGCACTCGCGAAATAACGCGGTGTCTAAATGCGCGAAAGATCGTTTCCGAGTGTTGTCGCTCTTTAAACATCAAATCAGTTCCCGAACTTTGTCTCTTTATAATTATTTTAACATCCAGCAAGTCCTTTACTTTATTTTCTAATATCTGCTTGTTTTTAAAAAACGAAACCAAAATGCAGACACGCAAGTGTGCCACTTTGCCTATTAGATTATGCATTTAGGACGAGTCTAAAACGTACAAAAAAAGATCATTTAGATGTTTAATGACCATTTAGAGCGTTGGGATCGCTGGACAAGGGCTTAAAGGTATAGCGGAAAACTTTCCCGAATTATTTAAAAGAACCGCCCCTCCACATTTTAAAAAAATGCACACGCGCCACAATCTACCTCCTCCCGAGAGGGAACGCCTGTTAAACGCGTGCACGAGACAAAGAGAGAGCATGCAGGAGCGTAGTTCTTCTCTTCGCTCTGTTTTTAAGTTGCTGTCGGCATGTTTACCGTGTCTGTGCGGTTCGTGACTCGTGCCATCGCTAATCATAGCTTACATCAACTTTTACTAGCAGTGATTTTAAATGGATTTCTCCAAATAGCATGACAAAATGTACCTTTCCAGTAGAACGTTCGCGTGGGAAGCCCAACCTGTCCTATTAGCTCACACCAGCGTGGGAAATAGTCTCCCATAAACACTGTGGTCTTGTTTCTTTCTTCATAGTCCTCAGACATTTTGAAAAAAAAACACAGTGAGAACGCGAGCTTCAATGAATGGTTGAAACCGTAGCACAACACACATACACGTGAAAGTGCGCATGTGCAGAAAGCGAACCTAGGGACGAGCACGTATGACGGTTATACGTCAACATATCATCAGAATGATTGACATCTGGGATGACCAATAATATAGGTGATCCACCCGGAAAACAAAAATCTTCCGCTATACCTTTAATGCAGCTACTTATTTTTTTATATAAAAAACTAAATATATGACATGCATAGCCTACTGTCTTTTGCCTGTAACTCAAAATTAGAATGTGCGCACATTTGGACAGCATGGGTCACATATGTTGTATGCTTTGCCCACCCTGTTTTATACAGGCCCACCCACTAGAACATTTCTGGTTATGCCACTGCTGCAAATTGTACTTTACAATAAAGACATTACAAGAAACTAGACATCCAGAACACTCGGGATGAAACAAACACAATAATCATACTTGCAGGTTGTGGTTTGGAGAAGCAAGTTGGTCCAAATAAAGTGGGACATACAGTAAATGACATAAATCACAACTATTTCTTTGGTATAGTACAGAACCACTTTTGGTCAAATGCTATTTGATATGCAACCACACAGCATAAACGACAGCTTATATTGTAATGACCACAGAGTTGTAAATGTGAATAAAACAGTCTTTAATTTATATATTTTTGCATTCTTTTAGCACACATAGTTAATTCCCTGCAGATTCTGTGGTAGAGGGGGCGGAGCCAGAGTTTGGGTTTGGAATGACATAGGGTCTTCTATTTATTTTTATAAAGTAATGTTTAAATCCCAAAATTATTTTACAGTATCATGATCTGATGTCTCAAGAGCATAAACATTGCAACTGATAAATAACTAAACACCATTGCAGATATCTGTGTAAAACAAATATGGTATACAGTATTGTGATGATTCAGTTTATAAGAACAAGGGGTCATTTTCTTCCTCATACCATACAGAAACAACCACCACCATTATCATGTATAAATCCACACACATATATACAACGCAGGGAAACCGCGGGCATTCACAAAAAAATGTTGTCTTCTCTTGCCGAGAACTGCTTTGGATTGCATAAAAAGGTTAGATTTAAGATGTCGCATTGTGTGCTTGAGAAGGTTGAATGTCCATCGTGATTTTTCCGATTCATCACCCAAAAGAACCCCAGGAAAGAACTTTTAGTGTGCCCATAAGATCTTATTTTTCCATGACAAGCTGTTACCACCATCTTCAGTCTGGTCTGGACTCAGATGAGCAGTGGACTTTCTGTATTGGCATCACCAGCTTTTGGCTTAGTAACTGGCACGTTCTGAAGACTGACGCCACCATCTGACCAACGTTCATGTCCGAGGTGGTTGTTTGCAGTTTGGGTTACCTGAACACTCCTACGTTTATCGATAAGGCCACCTCTGGTTTCCGGTTCTTAGTTGGGCCGAACTTCTTGGGGCCTGTGTTTTGTGTACAGTCCTCAACGGCAGTGTGCCCCCTAGTGGACAACATCAAACCAAAGGAGTCACATTGTTGTCTTTATCAACAATGCAACAAAAATGTTTTTCAGAAGCAAGCATAACAACCAAGAGCACCTAAACGTTAAAGCAGATCGCTGTAGATAGCTCATTAAGTCAATACACAATTAATATTGCAAGAAAGCATAAATGTGTAAAAAAGAAATGTCCCCTTGTTTTATGATTGGTTGCCTCCTCCCTGAGTCTCTGCTGACCAATCTCATCCTGCAGAGTGCTGAATTCTTTATTAGTGTCTATTAACAGATTCTACATAGAGAGAGAGAGAAAAAGAGAGAGTCAGTTCGAGTTTCATTTTTTGGCGTCCATTTTAAATCTGACACACCGCTTCTTTAAACTAACTTTTAAAAAAACTCTCCCAACACTTGTTTAAATGAAAGCTTCTTCATTTAGTTTACCTTGACACCTATAATATCCCCATCTTTCAGGTAGAAAGGAGCTGCCTGTAGACTTTCAGCTTTTCTCTTCTTCTTTCTTTTTGAGACCTGTTGAGTCTGTGATTTTACAGCAGGGTTAATACACTTCATAAAACACATAATCCATGTACTTGATGCTGATAAACAGCTTATTCACAGTACCAAGCTACCTTTAGTTTCACAACATCCATGTCAGGACTACTGTATATGAGGAGTTCAGATGCAAAAACCTCTAAACCTCTAAACACCAATACTCATTTGAAACGCATCTCTCTAGTCACATGTGCACAGCTTTCCTCACCCAGTTGGAGATGGGCATCCAGGTGTGTTTGTCAGGCAGGTGTTTAGCCAGAATCAGGTTGTCAGGGGTGAGACCATACTGAGCGGCCAGAGCAGCGTACAGGCCTTTAGCCGTCCCGTCACGGCCAGTGTCCCACAAAAACTCCTCCGAGGGATAATACGCCTTCTCTCCGGGCACCCCCACCTGAACCGTCAGCAGTATATCCTTCAGTCTAAAAAGTAAAAAAAAGTTTTTCTGTCTAACGATACATTGTTTCTTGATTTATTATTATTACTGACAAATGTTCTCACCCCAGGTCCTCTTCTTTCATCAACCTCTGAACGCACAACTCCACCCCATTCCCCAGCTTCAGTTTCCTGCAGGAGGACAACATTTACCCAACAAATAAAGTTTCAAGCTTGTATTTTAGTAAGCAGGGTGCCCAAGTGGCCCAACGAGAACTTCCAGAAAGGAATTAAGACAAAACTATCAACCTGAGTGTCTGCTGTTTTCCTCGAAGTATCCTGGTCAGGTTTTTTCCCTCCAGCAGCCATACACGCAGGAATGCAGGGCTGGGCACACATACATCCTGAAGGGCTGGCAAAGTCATCACCTGTCAAAGGTTAGAAATAATTTTCTCAGTGATAGGTGGGGTTTGCGGGACTGTTTCTGGAGATTAGAGCCCTCAATTGCACAAATTGAGCGATGTGAATGACGCAAATTGTGCGATGCGAATGACGCGAATAGGGCGCTGCGAATGAAGCGAATTGGGTGATGCGAATGACGCAAATTGGCCCTTGCGAATGATGCAAATTGGCCCTTGCAAATGACGCAAATTGGCCCTTGCAAATGACGCAAATTGGCCCTTGCAAATGACGCAAATTGGCCCTTGCAAATGACGCAAATTGGCCCTTGCGAATGACGCAAATTGGCCCTTTCGAATGACGCTAATTGGCCCTTGCGAATGACGCTAATTGGCCCTTGCGAATGACGCTAATTGGGCGATGCGAATGATGCGAATTGGCCCATGCGAATGGCGCGAATTTGGCGATGCGAATGACGCGAATTGGGCGATGCGAATGACGCGAATTGGGCGATGCGAATGACGCGAATTGGGGGATGCGAATGGCGCGAATTGGGCGATGCGAATGACGCGAATTGGGCGATGCGAATGACGCGAAATGGCCCATGCGAATGACGCTAATTGGGTGATGCGAATGACGCGAATTGGCCCATGCGAATGGCGCGAATTTGGCAATGCGAATGACGCGAATTGGGCGATGCAAATGGCACGAATTGGCCCATGCGAATGACACGAATTGGCCCATGCGAATGACGCTAATTGGGTGATGCGAATGACGCGAATTGGCCCATGCGAATGGCGCGAATTGGGCGATGCGAATGGCGCGAATTGGACGATGCGAATGACGCAAACTATACAATAAGAATGACACAAATTGGCCCATGCGAATGAGGCGAATTGGCCCTTGCGAATGGCGCGAATTGGAAGATGCGAATGACGCAAATTATACAATAAGAATGACACAAATTGGCCCATGCGAATGAGGCGAATTGGCCCTTGCGAATGCCGCAAATTGGGCGATGCGAATGACGCGAACTGGACGATGCGAATGACGCGAACTGGACGATGCGAATGACGCGAACTGGACAATGCAAATGATGCGATCTGGACGATGCAAATGACGCAATCTGGCCAATGCAAATAATGCGAATACATGCACTATTCGCCTCAAGTGCATTTTCACACTAAATTGAAAATATTTACCTCAAGTGCAAACTTTGCATGACATGGAGTTAAATACCGCAAGTAATCTAGAGCGAGGAACACACTGCTTCACGTTTGGTGTGTACTCAGCACAAGAGTATTAGTAGGCATACCAAAATTATTACACTGACCAGCGGGCCACCTTTACCCTGCACATGCACTAAAAAATACAAAATGTAGTAGGGCTGGGCAATGAGAGGACTCAAAACTGGATAGCGTTAAAATTATTTTATAAATTATATACAAAGGATTCTGTCCAGCCTTGTAAATGAGAGAAAAGTAAATGAGTGCCGTTAGATTTTTTTTAGCAAGACCAACCTGAGTCTTGAGATCGTCAAGTGAAGCCTCATCTGATATCTCAACATATCCAACGAATCTCATCTCCGATCCAGACCACTCTGAGACACAAAAACATAGGTTCATACTGTAGGTTCAACCCCAAGGGAACACACATACTGATCAGATACATGCCTTGTAATGCACTTTATGGATAAACGCATTTGCCAAATGCATAAATGTAACATGAATGTAAAAGGTATGGTTAATCTCATAAGCGTACGTGAGGGTCTATGTACAGGGAGTGTGATTCAATTTTCGTCATCAGAAAAGTGCACTTGTAAGTACTGTATCAACACTGCCAGAGTTTTTAAACCCTGCATACATTGTACTTGAAGATCGCACATGTGCCTGCAGGAGAATGTAGTACAGTATGTAGCCCTGGAGATGCAATGCATTTTGTCGCAATGCGTATGCGTCAATTGTCTGTGTACACGTACAAGTTAAATAAACTATACTTTGCAAAGGAGAGTTCGACTATACGCGTACGTTCACATACACGAAAACAACAAACAGACTATACTTTTTTAGGTTTAAAGTCTAACCTGTGGCCGACATCTTGATGCTTTGAGATTCTGCTTCTAGGTTGATCTCTGGAATACTGGGGTTATCAAACGTATCCATGTACATCCTGATAGGCAGCTTAAGGTAACCCTGACAATCAAGTGAGAAAACACAGGTGTCATTTTTTAAAAGTTTGATTTCTTTTTAAGCTCACAATTTATTTTTTCTAAAGCAAGAATGCACCTTTGGAGGAAGTCGCCCTTCCACCAGCACCAGTGTGTCTCCGTGGTTAACCTTTGCCTCTTTCAGAGATGCATTCTTGGAAACAAGTAAAATAGTTAAAAATAAAGCAAAAAAAAAAAAAACCAATCAACCTCACTTGCTAGTTGGTTGTTAGGCAACCATTGTATCCTACCTCATCCATAAGGGGTTCTCCAATCTCTTCACACCAATCCAGGCTTCTTAAGTGCCACGCATCACCTGGAGAGATGCTACATTAATAAAGCTGATCGTGTTAAATTGCCATTTAATCCGAACATTATAAACATTTTTACCTTCAAGCCTTGCCATGTGCAACATTTCCTTAAGGCACTGCAAAAACAAGCAGCAACATTTTAAAACATCACATTTACTAAATTGTCTATAATTGTGACAGTACATCTTTAAATGCTCACCTCTTTAACAGTTAAAGACTCATCTACAATAATCTCCAGCTCCTGACCAGCAGAAGGCACTAGACCAACACTGAAGTACAAGAACAACTGCAAAGAAAAAAAAAATTCTAAAAGGGATACAGCAAATACTGAAAAATGTTGCATTTAGGGTTAGGTTTGGGGGTAGGATAAGGACGAAAAGCGGTTCTGGCTAGATGGGATACAGCTACAGCCTAAATCCCATAAAATGTTGGGTTTGGGTTCTGGCTAGATGGATACAGTTACAACCTAAATCTAGTAAAATGTTTTGCTAAGGGTTAGGTTTGGAGGTAGGATTAAGATGAAAAATCGGTTCTGGCTAGATGGGATACAGCTATGGCCTAAATTCTGTGAAATGTTGGGTTTAGGGTCACATTTGGGGTAGGATTAGGATGAAAAAGCGGTTCTGGCTACAGGGGATACAGCTACGGCCTAAATCCTCTGAAATGTTGGGTTTAGGTTCTGGCTAGATGGGATACAGCTACGGCCAAAATCTAATGAAATATTTTGCTTAGGGTTAGGTTTGGAGGTAGGATTAAGATGAAAAAGCGGTTCTGGCTAGATGGGCTACAGCTACGGCCTAAATCCTGTGAAATGTTGGGTTTAGGGTTATGTTTTGGGGTAGGATAAGGACGAAAAGCGGTTCTGGCTAGATAGGATACAGCTACAGCCTAAATCCTGTAATATGTTGGGTTTAGGTTCTGGCTAGATGGATACAGTTACAGCCTCAATCCAGTAAAATGTTTTGCTAAGGGTTAGGTTTGGAGGTAGGATTAAGATGAAAAATCGGTTCTGGCTAGATGGGATACAGCTATGGCCTAAATCCTGTGAAATGTTGGGTTTAGGGTCACGTTTGGGGTAGGATTAGGATGAAAAAGCAGTTCTGGCTAGATGGGATATAGCTACGGCCTAAATCTTCTGAAATGTTGGGTTTAGGGTTAGGTTTGGAGGTAGGATTAAGAGGAAAAAACGGTTCTGGCTAGATGGGATACAGCTACAGCCTAAATCCTGTAAAATGTTGGGTTTACGTTCTGGCTAGATGGATACAGTTACGGCCAAAATCCAACGGAATGTTTTTCTTAGGGTTAGGTTTGGAGGTAGGATTAAGATGAAAAAGCGGTTCTGGCTAGATGGGATACAGCTACAGCCTAAATCCTGTAAAATGTTGGGTTTAGGGTTACGTTTGGGGATAGGTTTAGGATGAAAAAAGCAGTTATGGCTAGAATGGATACAGCTACGGCCTAAATCTTGTGAAATGTTGGGTTTAGGGTTACGTTTGTGGGTAGCTTTAGGATGAAAAAAGCGGTTATGGCTAGATGGGATACAGCTATGGCCTAAATTCCATGAAATGTTGGGTTTAGGTTCACGTTTGTGGGTTAGGATTAGAATGAAAAGGCGGTTCTGGCAAGATGGGATACAGCTACGGCCTAAATCCTGTAAAATGTTGGGTTTAGGGTCACATTTTGGGTAGGATTAGGATGAAAAAGCGGTTCTGGCTAGAATGGATACAGCTACGGCCTAAATCTTGTGAAATGTTGGGTTTAGGGTTAGGTTTGGAGGTAGGATAAAGAGGAAAAAATGGTTCTAACTAGATGAGATACAGCTATGGCCTAAATTCTGTGAAATGTTGGGTTTAGGGTCACGTTTGTGGGTTAGGATTAGAATGAAAAGGCTAGATGGGATAAAGCTACGGAACTAAATCCCGTGAAAGATTGTGTTCAGAGTTAGGTTTGGGGGTAGGAGTAGGATAAAAACAGTGCTCATCTGGCCAAATGTCACTGCTTGCTGTATCCCTTCTAGCCACAACCTCATTACATTTGGTCAATTACATTTGAATAGTTTCTTAGGATTACATTTTTTCTTAAAGAGATAGTTCACCCAAAAATGAACATTATGTCATCATTTACTCTCTCTCTCTCTCTCTCATGTTGTTCTAAACCTGTATGAGTTTCTTCAGTGTGTTAAACACAAAAGGAGATATTTTAATAAAGGATGGTAAGCACACAGGTGATGGCACCCATTGACTTCCATTGTAGGAAAAACAAAAACAATGGATGCAAATAGGTGGGTGATTCTCACGAAACCATTGAAACACCACGGCACTAATGATTTTAGCTTTAAAATGTGTAATATAGTAACATTAAAAAGCATCAGAATTAACACAATACTGTGTTCTACCTTGCACAATGTGTGATTTCAACATAAGAATTTATAATTGTAAATTTTATCTCATTTTCTGCTGAAATTCTCATTACCGCAATGTGTCCGGCTGTGTTTGAACATGCGTTATGTTGTAATTTAATAAAATTAACACAAAAATATTAAGAAAAAAAATAAATTGATGTTTTGCTAGACTACTTTAGATGACAGAAAAAATATTTACTGAATATTCATGTATAATAATAATGAAGAACAATTAGGAAAATGATTTGTCCATGCCTGATGTTCTCATCCTCCGCAACACTTTTTGAGAACAGTTTAAGCACACATACAGAATTTTAATAAAGTTTGATTTTGAGTGACCAAGCACATGGACCAGTTACTTCAAGATGGCTACCAGGTAAGATCATTTTTTTACAGTTAATTTGAAATATTGTCTTGTCAGAATGCTTACACAACATTTTGATTATCATTACCGCAACAGATGCTTATTAAATGTTAATTGAATTAATAGAAGCATAATACTTTGATTTTAAATGCATGTGCAGAATCTACAAATTATGTTCATTCAGGTTTATCATGTCATTTTGAAAATATGTCAGTGTTGATGTTTTCTGACTGTTGCGGTAATGAGATTTTTTAGGACTAAATTTTTAAATTATGTTACAAAAAGTGTTAAATGATAAGTAAAAGTTTTTAAATTAATGTTCCCATTTACTCCAGACTTTGTTTTTCAATGTCTGGTGGGAAAAAAAGTAAATTTAAGCAATTTTTACATTTTCATGCTTGACATTTTTAAAACCAAGTTTTCGTGAGAATCACCCAGGTACCAGTCAACTATTTTCTTACACTGTCAAAAATAAAGGTACGAAGCTGTCACTGGGGCAGTACCCTTTAAAAAAGGTCCTGATATGTACCATTTAGGTACAAATATGTTCCTTTAAAGGTACATTTTGGCAGTTCAAAGTACTAATATGCACTCTTTGGGTACAAAGGTGTACCTTTTTGAAAGGGTACTGTCCCAGTGACAACTTTTGTACCTTTATTTCTGAGAGTGTACTGGATGAGTAAATAATGACAACATTTTCATCTATAGGTGAACTATCCCTATGTAAGTAATTTACTTTAAATAAAATTCAGCTAAAATGCACCTGTTGTGCTGCTGGCGCTGCTCCGGGGCACAGATAGAGCGACGTCATCAACCTGATCCCTGCATCCCGAACAGTCAGATGCTCATGCGCTAAAGACACGTGAACATATTTAACAAGTTAACTTTTAATGTTACGGCATTCGGGGTGATGGTGGTATATCTGAGAAGGTACCTGGAGGCAAAAGTTTTCCAGTTCGATCCATTTGTCTCAGACAGCACTCCACACCTGATTGTAAACAAAACATCGCATGAGCTCCTTCTCTAGATGTAACATTAAGCATGTAGCATGTTGAAATGCTATTGGTGGTCATTATTAAGTGCTGTTACCGCTGAGTTTATCCTGGAGGTGAAGTTCCTCAAGAGCTTTGTCCTTCACTTCAGACAGCAGCTATAAAAGTCATGCACAAAAAATCAGTACAAACTCGACAAATCGTATACAACAGTCTGTATGTGTGCATCCGTTTACCATGTTCCCTGAGGCGGAGACTTTACTCCTCTTTTTCTCCTGTTCCTCCTCTTCCTGCCTCATTCCATTCTGTGGACAAAACTCCACCTGCAGCCATCGACAGTCTGAGGGCGTCGTCACCGTAACCATGTCACCATTGACGCTAAACATACTGTGGAGAAAAACCCCAACAGTATCCAAATGCAACCCAACATGAGAATGAGTCTAGGAACAAATTCAAATGCATATGTATGTGTTGTAAATTAGGCAGAACCTTTTTCACAAGAAGTACAAAAAAATGTATGCAATAATTTCGGAATGAGACCAAACTGATCTGGGGCACCATTCACTCCATAGTTTTATTTTTCCTACTGTGGAAGTCAATGGTGCCCCAGAACATTCTTTAAAATATCTTCCTTTGTGTTTAGCAAAACAAAGATGTCTAGGATCCATTTTTACAATATCCTACAATACATACTAAGAACCTAGTTAGATATTTAGTGGCATCTATGTAAATCTAACAGAGGTAGAATATGGTTTCCTAACCTAGTGTCCAGTTCCTCCGGCTGCAGGAGCAATAGGGCGTCCCCATCCTTCAGAGACAACTCTCTCAGTGTCCTCTGCAGGTCCTGAGGTGGAAAAACCCTCCAGCCACTGGCACCGCCTCCAGTTGCCCCAGGGCGACTCTGTTCCTGGCACAGCATGGCCTCTTGGGGTCCTAAGGCCTCGAGCACCGCACCCAGTGTGGCCCCACCAGCAAAGCCTTTCATGGATCGCACCAGACCAGAACCGCCTGTGTCTCCGTCCTCTGACTGATCATCACAACCCAGCTCTTCTGCAGAGGGACGCAAGACAGTCAGTAATACAGGCTCCCATTCAGCCCCAGTTCGAACCACCACACCATTCACCTGAAAGACAGAGAAAGAAAAAATACTCTGGCTTTAAGGGTTTATATATTATTTATTATAATATTTATTTTTTATTATAATTTTACACAGCCACCAGGAGGCGCCACCTAGTTCCTCACCTCTCTTCCATTCCAAACAAAGAGATCAGTGCCATTACACACTCCTGCACTATATAGGGACATCTGGTCATCTGTAACAACACAAGAGATGTAAATGATCACCAAGAATCACAAGATTATGTCATGTAGCTGTTTGATAGTGAGTATGCAGAAGCAAACGTTAACCTGTCAGTGTATCATACAAATGTAAACCAGCTGGCACATTCTTAGCCAGAGTCAAAGCCATGTCTCCTTCCCAAAGATCCTGCATCTACAAACCAATGTCAAAGGTCATTATACTTCAAATAAATGACTACATCCCTATAAAATACCGCTGGTGTTACAGGCTGGTTCTAGAGGGGCTCCGGCCACCTTTAGCCGGTCAGGCTGGAAGACCTGACCCACCAGCTGGATCAGAAGCTTGGCTGGTTTAAGATGGACGTAGCTGGTTTAAGCTGGTCCTCCCAGCCTGACGAGCAAAAAAAGTGTCAAAAACCCCTCCCAAACCAGCCTGCTTAACCAGCTAACACCAGGCTGGGAGACCATCTAAAATCAACCAACCAGGCTGGTTTTAGCTGGTATTTTCATTAGGGATGGCAGTAAGCTGTTTTATGCATAAAGGCTGCTTAATACGGAGATGGGGTGACAGATTAGTGATGCCACCTGGTAAATGGCCAATCGCAAGTCTCCCACAGTCTTCCTGCGATCAAACGTGATTGTGATTATAGAGTCGTTCTCCGGGGCGGTGGGGTGCAAGGCTCCGTTTTCACAGTGGTAATGAGGAGCCAAATGCAGCCGTACTTCAATGCTGTTACTGGTGGCATCAAACTCGGCTCTGGAAGAGACACAAAAGACTTTAAAGTAAGACCAAAAAATGCTAAACTAGTGTGCAAGGGTGTTCAACTGTGAATGAGAAGCCACCTTCTCTGTTGAAGCCTTGCGTTCTCATCTTCCACCATCTTTAGTAGGTGAGGAGGCATTTTGTATGCAGGGTTTCCTATTGCTGTTTAAGACAATAAGACACTTCAATATTTTAACAGTAAAATTGATAAAATATTTATTAGTAAAAATTATGAATTGGCACCACAAACGAACACATAAAGGGCCGAAATTAATATTTTGTATCCAATAAGAGCTTAACGTGGTAGACTACAGCATTCATCATGTTGGATGTGCAGTAGACGTTTAAATATCAAAACTGAAACCATTACACAAGCAAATTAAAAAACAACAACATTCTACTATAATAAATAAATCAGTGACTCTCATATTAACAAATTTAACATTAGACGAAAAATGTACAGTAAAATTTGGTGCTATAAATGATTGAGCACCTTTTACACTTTTTTGCTGGTATATCTGTCACTCCCTAATGCTGCGTTCAGACCAGCCGTGGTAGGGTGTCAAGCGCAAGTGATTTCATTAGCCTCTTTCACACAGTAATTCTGGTAAATTACCATGAATTTACCAGAATGAATATACCAGTAAATACAAAAATGTGCTGTTCACACACGCAGTGGCGTTCCGTTATTTTACCAGTAAGACATTCACACATCAGTATCAAAATACCGGTAAATTCGTTGAGAAAGCGGAAGTACCTGTAGCACGCGGCGAGCTCAGTGTTGTATTTGTAAACAATCCACGTCGTTCATAACCACGGTCCGTATTTTGTTGTTTTCACGTCTGTGGTAAACAGTCGCGAAGTTGCTCATGACCAAACAACATTGAATGAGACGACGTCAAACCGAAAATGCGTTTTTAACAACAGTACTGTTTGCACTTTAGGCTTCACAGAGGGCGTGCTAAGGACGTCGGCAATTCGGCGGTAAGCTGTTTTAACAACTTTGGTGAAAGAAATGTGGACGTAAACTGCAGGTGTGCTCAACTTTCAAGCAGCATGTGTGTGGAAACGTCAGTAAACACTGCGGGGGTAAACGCGTCATCTGTATTAAAACGCTATGATTGGCCCGAAGCTGTCAGCACGGTCTGACGTCGTCCGTCCTAAATGCCGGTAATCTTATAATTTTCGTTCACACACAGCGCTTACCAGTAAATTACTGGTAATCTTACAACCTGTCTTACTGGTAAATTGGGAGCACTGATTTACCGGAAAGGTTCTGTTCACACATGACATGTTAACGGCAATTTACCAGTAAATTACCAGTAAAGACTGTATGTGTGAAAGGGACTAATGTTAAGTCAAAGTTAAGACGTGTTGACGTGTGTCTGGAGGTGTTTAGCTTGGCGCGGTAGACGTGATTTCACCTCATTCGGGCATCTAGTTTGTGCGAATGGCATGAATTTAGCATTTCCGCGGGAGACGCACACATTGAAAAATTTTAACTTTGGTGGGAAAACGCCCCGTGTTACACAATCAGGAGCTAGCTCTAGTAGTGACGTGATTACAGAAAGTGAGCGGAGTCGCAGAAGCCCCTCACATGATGCGAATTTCCACATGAATGTCTCTATAACTAGAATTTCACGCCAGAATGAAGCAAGTACACTCAATTTGACGCCTCAAACGCGTCTGGTGTGAACCCAACATAATACTGGGCAATGTCACAATGATTAAATAATCGTCTCATCGTGATTGTTTGACCTCTTCACAATGATTTCAGATCACCGCAATGATTGCACATCTCTTTAAAAAACACAAGGGGGAGATGCACCGCCTGTATAAACGAGACTGTATCAGATTACTTTTAAATATGTGTTATGTGTATTAATATTTACTGCCTGGTAAATCTTGCAAAAGATTTCATTTAAATAATCACAATAATGTGTGAAAATTATTTCATAAACAAAGAAAAAAAATGTATGAGAATTAAATGTCAAAGCAATAAAACAGACAATTAATCGTAATAATCGTCACAATTTCTTAGACAATTAACCGCCAGCCAAATTTCATAACCGTGACAGCCCTAGTCACGTGTACACACAAAGTACCTTCTGGAGGTCTTTTCATAGTAGACTTCCTGTAGAAGAGCATGTAGGCGCTCTCTTTTCCCTGAAACTGCTTCTCTATGTCCTTCTCTGAAATGGCTGTTACAGTAGAGTCATTTAGGTCAAACCAGTGGCATCCATCAACTGTATCTTCCACTTCTGGCTCCGTGTTGCTGTTGGACAAGGTTGGACTGACGGGTTCTGTCAGCCCAGGTTGTGATGTCACAGGAACGGTCTTCAGAGTGACCCGGGTTCCATTAGAGACCAGCAGAAACACTTCTGGGTGGTTCTGAAGAAACTGTAGGATAAGAGGACCATGGCATGACTCTCTGATTTAGTTACCTCAAAAAGCTGCTTACTGAAACCTTCATACACTCTTTTTATCATCTGCAGTTAAATATCTACTCTAATTTTACATAAGTAGTCCTGGTTCCCTCCTGTAATTTTGTATTGTGGCACTGCTCATTTTGTTGCCTCCTGTATTATAATAATTTACAAAATACTTTTAATCAAAGCCACTTACACAAAATAAATTAAGGAAAATTCAATGTAAAACTAAGATGATAAATCTAACCTTGCTAATGGTGCCGTACTGTTTTTTGTATTTTTTGCTCCAAGGTGTGCCAGTTTTATTCAACAGCTTTTGGCCCAGCTGGTCCACAAGCACACAGTTTGACTCCTCCTGAGAAATGGAAAATAAATCAGTAGGTAAAATGTTCAAAACAATAGTGTTCGGTGTGTAGTTTTGTTCCTTTAATTCAGCTAATTGATTTTTATTGATTCAAATAATTAAAATTAAACATTATATATATGACTCTTGGTTGCACCAAACAGGCTATGATTAGCTCAGCATGGCACTAGCTGGCGTGTTGGGTCTTGAATTGCACTTGTTCTATACATGGAGACAAGATGACAACTCCTGACCACACGCCAAGTCCCAAGTAGATATTGAACATTGGTTTTATGAAGAAAAGTATGAGCAGTAATTTAACACCTCATGTAGCCTTGCAGCTTTTTGGAGTGATGCTGTACCTGAGACAGAATGGCAGTAAGAACAGAAAGTGGATCATCTGTGTCCACGGAGTTCTCATTGTCGCCCTTCTCTTCTTGTACACGGGTCTCTTGTCTCCGGCTCTTTGTCTTAACTTTTACATCTTCCTCCTAACGACAAAACAAAGCAGAGAAATATAGCAAAATGCAAGAGGAGGAAAAGGTTTTGGCAAAGGTTGGGGGTGGAGATATTTACATTTTTGCATTTGGCAGATGCTCTTATAAAAAGACATACAGCACATTACGAGGTATACATTGTATCAGCGGCACGCGTGTTCCCTGGGAGTTAATCCACAATGCTCTACCACTAAACTAAGTCTTAAGTAGCACGTATGTATTTGTAGGAAAAGCCAACAATACATTGTATGGGTCAAAATTATTGATTTTTCTTTTAGGCTGTAAAGATCATGTTTAACTCTTTCGCCGCCATTGACGAGATAACTCGTCAATTAAGAGAAAACGCTTCCCTGCCATTCTGCCGATAACGAGAATTTCCGTCTTTCAGCAATACCACTATTCTCCACCAGGAAAATGCAGGCACATGCTAGCAACTTTTTTTTTAAATGCTGGCGGGGAAAGAGTTAATCAATGAAGATATTTAGTAAATTACCCACCGTAAATATATCAAAAATATATTTATCATTATTAATATGTTTTGCTAAGGACTTCATTTGGACAATTTTAAAGGCAGCTTATATACAGTATATATTTAGATTTTTTTCACCTTCAGGATTTTCAAATAGTCGTTTCTCTGACAAATATTCAACAAACCATACATCAAAGCTTATTTATTTAGCTTTCAAATAATGTATAAATTTAAAACAAATGACCCTTATGGTTTTGTGGTCCAGGGTCACATATTTCATATTTGATATATACTATATATATTTGTACAGGGTTTTTCCTGGCTCAAAATTAGACAGCCCTTTTCATGTGTACCATGGCTCAACCAAACACTTTACAAGCAGCATATCCTAACAGTACCTTAACATATCTTAAAGGGATAGTTCACCCAAAAATGAAAATTATGGCATCATTAATTCACCCTCAAGTTGTTACAAACCTGTACAAATTTCTTTGTTCTGCTGAACAAAAATGAAGATAACAAATGATAGATCTGGGGCACCCTTGATTGAAGTCAATGGTGCCCCAGATCTGCTTGGTTACAAACATTTTTTTTATTATCTTCATTTTTGTTCAGCAGAGTTGGAAACATTGCAAACTGTATTGTAAATATATGTACATATGTATCTATACATTATTTATATATGTATCTATACATTATTTAAACATGCCTGTGAAATCCAAGCTAAAGTGTCAATCTAAATACGATACTAGGAGCATCCAAGTTTACTTTCACATCGATTTCAATCTTTATATTTTTACCAAATGTACTTTACATTATGCAGGATGATTTTATGTAGAAAACAGTAAATCACGCAAATTTGACTTTGGTTGGGGTTTTTTTATAGATAAAGACAGGGTCACATATTTGTACTTTTTACATAAAAACCTAATAAAACACATAATAGTAAAAATTGTCCAATGGTGGTGACAGAAGACAATTGTGAGATCCATGATACTGTGACCATGGACCATACTGTACAGACTGCAAAGAAAGAATGACTCACCGGTGCCTCCCAGTGGCCAAGTTGATCAAGGTCTTTGATGTAAACATGATAATGGCCACCATAACAACCTCCCTTATGTATGATGACAGAGAAGAGCTCGTACGAATACTCAGAGTCTGGCAAGTTGCTCTGTCAAAAACACAGTGTGGGCATATATTTATATTATTTTCATTATTATATTCATGATTATATTCCTGTTCGATGCATTATTGTATCTTGTCATGTTGTTCTAATCTGACAGTAAAAGCTTTCAGTGTACAAGTGTATAGTCTTTGTTTATGAGGCTACTGTAGGTGCTGTTACCTGCTCACAAAACGCTCTGAGGTTAAAGTTGAGTGGAAAAACGTAGCTTCCCGTCTCTTTATAGCGCTCACACTTGACAAAGTCAAAGTTAAACCTCAACAGGGAAATGGTCAGGAAAGGTGGAAGCTTTCTCAATTTAGCAGACTGCAAATAAAGATTTAGCAAAGTTAAACACTTTTATAATGACTGACCTTATCTAAAGTGTGTTACTGTGAACAGCGACACATACAAATCAGGGATGAAGTTTTCTAGTTTCAATGCAGTTTCAAAGGGCTCTTAATGATCCCAAACAAGGCATAAGGGTCTTATCTAGTGAAACAATCTTCATTTTCACCAAAATAAATTATTCTCGACTGAACAAAAAAGACACAAATCTTGGATGACATGAGAGTGAGTAAATTATCAGAATTTTTTATGAAAGTGGAGTAAGATCTGGGATGACAAAATCACAAGCTAAAACAATAAAAAAATCTAACTGGCCGTGAGGGTCAACGACTGACCTTAGCAGCCCTGACCAGCTGGTCACATCTGCTGCAGCGATACAGGTTATTACCCTCAAAGAGCTCCTCATCAACAAACATGTTCCACAGCGCCTCCTCTAATCCACTCACACCCCTCACTGACACGGTCAGGTCCAGAAAATCCTCCTGAGACAGAGCAAGGTAAAGTGAAGTAAATTAAAGTGTAATGAACTCAAGTGAATTAAATTAAAATGAATTGAATTAAAGTGAATTGAACTGAAATCGTGCCAAACAACTAAAGTACACACACACACACACACACACACACACACTCCCATCTGACCTGTCTCTCACTGATATTGCCACACTCCTTGCAGGTGATCTGGTTGACAAGCGTCCCGTGGTACAGGCGGTGTATGAGGCTGCTGCCCAATGTGCCCACTAAAGAGCTTTCTAAAGCACAGAACAGGATCCGGTTCAGTTCCTGAACGTCCTGCTGAGCCGTTTCCTAAAGACAGAACCAAAACATTAATAATAAAAAATCTTATTTTTATAAGATAACCATCTATTCTCACTCTTTTTGACTTGGTTTTACACTATTCTTTAAAACTAGACTACTAATGTATGTTCTATAGAGACGTCACAGACTTGACTAGTTGATTCCTAATACAAATAATTAGGGCTGGGCAAAAAAAAAAAATTTTTCGATTAATCGTTTTTTAAAACGTGGTCGATTCAAAATCGATTCTCAAAGAGCAGAATCGATTTTTTTCTTTCATATTTATTTCCGCAAACATTGAACGTAAGATAAACGTTAATCTAATTACTAGTCTTCTCCACTTGATGTTACCCTCTTTTTTGCCTTGCACGATGTTACCAAGGAGCGAGAGGCGAGCTTGTCATTCATTCATTCAGTGCTTAAAATGGCGGTTTCAGGTGCTTCAGCATGGTAACTTTTACCTTTCAACTTTACATGTGCCAACCATCTGCGGGTGTGTAATTATCAGATCCAATTTGAGCTTTAGAGGCATTAAAAAAATGTACTTGTGCAACTACACAGCGATACGCGAACCAAAAGTGATGTATTATCAAAATCATTATATATTCTTTTTTGGTTAATTTTATCAGTAACACTTGAGTCCTTTAAAAATGGTTGATTACTAGTAAATTATAAAGTATAAAAATATGCGTAGATTAAAGGCTCTTTCGCTGGAATGAACTTATCTCCCATGTTGACACGGGTATACAATTAAACTGAAATTTCATTACAACTGCCACTAGGGGGCGAACTCCGACATACTCATCCGAATGTAGTGTACAATGGAAGGGCGGTTTAGCCTATACATCTTTAGAATATAAAAAAAAGAAAACAGGAAGTGCAATTTTAGTCATAAGGAGAATATGGTCTATATGTTGTCAATACTTGAAATGTAAAAAAATGATAAAAGTTAAACAGTTATAGACCCTTTTGTACACAGTGATGAGGTGGCAGCGTATGCGCACGCATTTTGGCAAGGGAAGTATGGTAAGAATCAACAGTGAAGCAACACAGATAGAGAAAGTCATGTTAAAAAGTTGACTTTATCAACATTTTCAACACAGCTACCAGATCCGTGTACTATAGTGGAGTGGATAGAAGACGTTAGCAAACGGCCAAAAATAAAGTTGCCAGATACGTATATTAGTATATTATATTAGTGCAACCAAACGCAACAACCAGACATTTTGATGCTGGGAACCCGTTTTAATAAAATTTTAGTTGCTAACACATTAGAACCAATGGGGAATAACACCACTTCTGTTGCCAAAATGGGCACGCAGGCTATTTGATCACATGCGCTGTAAAAGGGTCTGTAAACAAAAGAAGTTTAAGAGCTCTGCCGAGAGTTGCTAGTTGCTTTTGGAAAGCAGCATCTGTGTATAACGGCAAGTGAAAACAAACCATACAAGGCTTTGTACCTCATTGTTGGTCCATCCAAAACTGTCTGTCAGATCTGTTGTAGAGGCCGTCTGTTCGTCCGCCAGCAAAAGATGAGCAAACAGTCTCTGAAGCTCCAGTGGTATCACACGGACCTGAGACAATACATCACAAATATGATTTCCTTTTCAAACACATTTAAAAGCTTTTATTCATCTCCACCTATAGTGTTGCTCTTCCCCACACACACCTTTGCCTCCGGTTTGTCTTTGTCAGCCAGACACCCTAATTCATCCGGTCCAAGGCTGAACAGTTCCTCTGTAAGAGATAGTTTTATGTCACATAGGTAAAACATTATGCAGTAAAATAAACTTATTTAAAATCTCAACTCACCTCTAAACTCAGGTGTGAACAGAAGGGTCTGGATCAGGGAGTTGAGGTAACAGGTGCCACCCTGATTCTTGATCCCGCAGAGTTTGACTTTACCTCTGGGGGGAGGAGGCTCAGACTCTCTCCCCTTTACTGCATTACCTGTCCCAGGTGTGGAGGAAAACCCTTCGCCGTCTTCCTCGAACAGATCCCCGAACATCTTCACAAAACTTAGTATCGATATACCTCCTGCTCTTTAACTGAACCGAGTTTCGTTTACACGGAAAACTGAAAGTTTCACCTATTGCTATCTCATCTTTGTCTTTCCCAGCTCACGATTGACAATCGCCGGGCTCACTCTAGAATAAGATGATTTTACAGGATTAAACATCGCTTTAATAAACCAACCGAGGGACAAAATGCTCCTTTCCTGTTTGAACACACTGGGTCAATCACAGGTGTCGTGAGTCCTCAAAAAGCAAAGTGGAAATCTGAGGTGACTGCGCTACTGCTTCCATATTTCATCAGGTTTCGATAACAGTTGCTGTATTAGTTCCGTATTTGACGTATTTACCAAATGATTTCTTAAACGCGATAGTTTAATCCGAATCAAACAACTGTTTAATAGTGATAAATGGAGAAATTAAATCGGTTTACATGAGTATTCATGTTTAAGGACGCAGCCATGTTTCGTCGATGGATGCGTCGGGCCGCGGTGCATTGTTGTACTTGTAGTTCTCAAAACTGACGGCTCTCATTCATGCGAGTTACCTTGTTTATCTTATAAAACTACATGTTTCCTGCAGCACAGTGTGATTTGCCTTGATGGGTTTTGTAGTTTAAAACTTTTCGATTACAGTTGTATTTATATAAAATCACTGTTATTCCACACTATAATGTTTAAGGTTTTTATACTTTTAGTCAAAATTGGTAATTTAGGGTCATTTGAAAAAACATTATGAACCTTAAAATCAGCAAAAATAATCTGTAGGCGTATACTTAAATGTTTGGATGCTATTTTTTGGTAGACATTTAATTTGATCAATATTAATTTTATTAGACAAACTAAAATTTAAATACTTAAAACAGTAGGCATGACTTTGATTAAAGAATTGGGGAAGGAGCCCAGAAGAGATGGAAACTTTAATATTTTTGAAAAGCTTAAGGTGAAACCTCAAGAAGCCGTAAAGATGTTAAAATGTTTCATAGTTTGATTTATATTGATTTTTTTTTTTTTTACATCATTTTCATTTAAGTTATGCCATACTTTTGATATGTTTACACTTAAATGTGAAAAAATATTAAATAATAACTGACTAAAAGCTGGAACACAGTAGATATAATGTAGTCATATAAAATTCTTCCTGAATGCTAACTTTGAAAAAAAAATAGCAACATA
This sequence comes from Misgurnus anguillicaudatus, assembly GCF_027580225.2. Taxonomy (NCBI): domain Eukaryota; kingdom Metazoa; phylum Chordata; class Actinopteri; order Cypriniformes; family Cobitidae; genus Misgurnus; species Misgurnus anguillicaudatus. Next base: position 34,577,322 of record NC_073344.2, read on the forward strand.
AAGCAAAATAGTTTTATTATAGTGCAAATAAAGATGATAAAATGCAATATTTTACATATAAATAACATATTATATTATTTTACATTATTGATTATTTTTATTGTGAAACATTTAGTTTAAGGACAAATTTCAAAAGCATACTTATGTTCATTTCTTTAAACAAGTCTTTTGATAAACCATAATGTCATTTTAACTAAACGTATGGTATTAGGACACATGTGACAGAGTCCCCCCAAACTATTCCCTTGCATCTTGACAGTCTTTTTAGGGACATGAGGTAGTTTCCCTTGAAGTATCACAATGCACATTCATTCAGCTTCCAGTCTGATTCACTTCTTGACATTGCCAAGCGTCTAACTCTTCTTCTCACCAATAACCGAATAATGGGTTGCACCCTCAATGAACCCTTAGCTTGAAGACTTTGGAGAGAGGTGCTTTAGCGCTGGAGTAAACCAGGTATGAACCTTCTGCTGAGGTAAAAAATTCCCAGTCACTGCATCCAATAGTGGGCAGCCAATGGACAGGCACAAAGCCCTCATATCCCTGCCACCTGTCATTGAAAAACAAAAAGTGAGTCAATTCAAATTTTGCAAAACCTGCATTCTGTTTAAGTATAGCTCTTGAAACTCCAGCTAACAAGTTGTTACAGTAATCAATACGAGAAAACACAAAAGTGGTTATCAATTTCTCAGCAATATTAAAAGACAGCATATGACGCAATCTGGCAATATTTCTAAGATAGAAGAATTAAATTTTAAAATTATTGGGGCTCAAACGTTAGATTGGCATCAAAAATCACCCCTAGATTCCTCAATCTTGTTTAAAACTCCACATTTTTGAACCATCAAGAGTTAGACTACCTGGCTCTAATTTGCGTAGTTGGTGGGGTGAACCAACAAGCATAATCTCAGTCTTTTTACTGTTAAGACAAAGAAAATTTCATCTTAGAACTTTCATCTTAGAAATACACTCAGAAAGAAAACTAACTGGCACAGTTTCATTAGGTCTAAAATGGATGTAGATCTGTGTATCATAGTAAAATTTTAGACCAAGTGATCTCAAAAGTTGGCCAAGGGGATAAACATAAATATTAAAAAGAAGAGGGCCCAAAACTGACCCCTGGGGGACACCAGACTGCACAACATTAACATCAGATCAAAATCCACCCATGGCAACAAACTGCTTCCAATCAAAAAGGTAAGACTTAAACCAAATAAGAACAGTGTTTGAAACACCAACAACAGCTTCAAGATGAGAAATTAAAATTGAGTGATCAACAGTGTCAAAGGCGACACTGAGATCAAGTAGGATCAAAACTGAAAGACAGCCAGAATCTGTAACGTGACATGAGGATCTTAACATCTGCATTTTTAACAAAGCTGGAAATGTTCAGTAATCTTTTCTTTTATTGTATGGATACATTACATTTACTTGTGCATATACTCCATTTAGGTTTTGGGCTTTTACCTGTAAATAACACTGTTCAAAGAGTAGGACACTCCATCATAAGAGTTGGCAACCACCAAGAAGTGTTCATCTCCAATTGAAAAGAACTCCCAGTCCACTGCACTGTAATACAAGAGGACAACAAGTCAGATCTAACCAGAGGTGGGTAGTAACGAATTACATTTACTTCGTTACATTTACTTGAGTACATTTTTCGGGTAACTAGTACTTTTAGAGTAAATTTAAGGATGGGTACTTTTACTCTTACTCAAGTACATTTCTAGTGAAAAAACTGTACTTTTACTTCGCTACATTCGGCGGCGTTACTGCGCTACTGTCAAATGGTAATAATTAATGAATATATATATATTTTTTTAAGTTTATAGGGCGTGTTCGAAAGTTGCGCGAAAAAGGCTGCGTCACCCTTTAGCGCGCGACCGCGAGGTCACCCTTTTAGCGCGCGCGGCCGCGTAGGGGATAGGAGAAGCAGATGAGGGCGCGTGTGCGTTGTGCGAGTTATCGGAGGCAGATCATGCGTGGTTTCAAGTTCGGTCTATGTTTTCACTCCAAGAGGTCAAAAAGAATAGTTTCATAATGTGATGCGTGCTTTGTTCAATAAACATCTCAGCGAACAGGAATTCAAGATCCAGCCTGAAGTAAGTGTCACAGTATTGTCTATTTGAACAGTATTAATGGTCATTTCACACACTGTCCGAGTTTTTTTTTTGCAATATGCACTCTTGTGCAAGCGATTACAAATCCTAATGTAAGTTAAACCATACAAACAGCACGTTCACATCTGCCAATTCTATATAATTTCCCCACAACTAAACAAACTTAACAGCATAATGTAATGACTGCATTTATACACAAATCCGGACACCTCACTAATGTGTAGAAAATACATTCAAATAAAAACGGGATTGTATAAATCCTTCCTAAAGAATGAATGAATAAAAATAAAAGAATAAAGATTGATTTGAAAGAAACATGTATTATAAATTATAATAAATGTAGAGATGATTTGCAAAAACAGATCCTGTAAGTTCCATATGAAATTCTAAAATGATCATTTTTATTAAGCTCCTGTTTATGTTCAGTAATTGCACTTTAATGGCAATGAAAATAACCTATTCATATAAAAACATGATAACAATAAGACACACACGTTCTTATTTGTTTACTGTTCGCATGTTCAAAGGCAGACGCTGACAAGTTTGTGTTGTGAACATGAAAATAAATACAGAGTTAACCGTCAGAAAAACATCTGTGTGTGTGTGTGTGTGTGTGTTTGAGATTTTTTCTCAAACGACACATTATGTGATGATAATGTACCCATTGCAGGACTGAGATAGGCTGCTTACTTGTATATAGGCAGAACAATGAGACTCTTAAGGAGAGGTTTGTGAAAACCCTCCAAGAAGTCTGAAATTCAGTGCTTTTTTGGCTACTTCTCTATCAGATCAGAAGTAACGAGTAACTAACTACTTGAGTAGTTTTTTCATCTAATACTTTTTTACTCTTACTCAAGTAAATAATTAGATTGATACTTTTACTTTTACTTGAGTACATTTTTGTATAAGTACTTGTACTTTTACTTGAGTACAGATTTTGGGTACTCTACCCACCTCTGGATCTAACATACTATAATGATCACTTAAGGCTACAATAACATATTTTGTATTCTCCTCATCATCGTAATGTATTGAGAGGCACAGAAACAGAAGTTTAGGAGTTACCTGTATGTGACAATGTCTTGAAACTTGATGAACATCTTGGTTGTCATGTCAAGTTCGTATATAGTTGAGTTGATGTTATAGAGGCTCGGTCCTCTTTCACACAGCATGTGTCCATTTGCAACCGCTAGAAAGACTCTGTTTCCAATCTGAAACATTTCCCAGTCTGTAGCCCCAAATGTCTACAAAAAAAAAAAAAAAACAATAGTATGAAAGAAGGTGGAAATGTAATTTCTGTTATGGGGTGAGCGGGGAACAAACTTTAATTATAACATACTGGTTAGCTTTTTTGCCAAATTAAATTTTTTGTAAACTATTTCTTGAGCACCATAGTGTATGACATAATATTTTTGGGAAGCACAACCCTACTGATTTCACACACATCAACAAGTTTAAGAGTTTACACATCACACAGACATATGACTGTGATGTTAGCTGATGTCAAGTTTTCAATTATAGTCTAACCTCATCTAAATGCTTGATATGAACACAAACACACAAAAACACTTCTTGTCCTCTTTTCCCTGTAAAACACATCTGCACACAGGGAAATTCCCAGCCGGCAGGGCTGACAGCATCACAGACTGTGAGTCTGTCTCCTGACATGTACATTAGATCAGTGATTTAAAGCAAATTCAGCAGTGATTGAAGCTGTTTAATACTTTTATAGCTCGAATCAAAGTGGCCATTACTCAATCGACTTCCGATTGTACTATAAACTACTTTATGGTTTATTTTATTTTGAGGCTTTTTATTTGACCAGTGTTATTTTTATTTAATAATGCGATTATTATCTCTTTGCAATATTTCGTGACCACATCTGTTGAACACCACATAAATTTGTTTTCTGAAGCCATACGATATAGTCTTGTGTGAAGAACAAGGTATGAATAATTGATATTTGATAATTGATGGTAACTACACAGTTGACTACACCGGTACCGTTAATTGTGTGGTTACCATCATTAAACAAAATATCTTATTTTGTGTTCAACAGAGTACAGTAACTCGTATTTTATTTTTGGGTGAACTATCCAGGTGATCACAGGGACTTTAATGGGGTGTACACATCAAACGCGAATTCAACGATTTGCGCTAGCAGATTACATACAAAGAGAATGCAAAGATATGAATAGACACAAACTTGCGCAGAGCGGTGAGAACGGCGTAAATCGGGCGGCATGACTGCCCAAAAACGCACTATTCGCCTCAAACGCGTTTTTGCACAAGTTGAAAATAATAAACTCAACCGAAAAATTGGCATGACACAAAGCTAAATCCCGCAAGTAAGGTAGAGCGGGAAAGCAATGTAGAGCGAGAAAAGCACTGCTTCATGTTTGGTGTGTACGCAGCTCAAGAGGAAAGTGCGCCTTCACCAACGTTAAATCCAGTGAGTAATATTGAGCGAGGAACACGATGCATATACACGCTTCGCATTTGATGTATAGCCTACGCCCCATTAGGAGCGGATCACATTTCACGTATTTGGGGTGTGCAAAAAAAGTTATTTTGAATGTACATGCGAGAGCAATTCCCATCCTGTTAAAAATTCCGACACTTTTTAGAATGCCGCATTCTTGAATTTTTTTATTTTGTTATCCACAAAAAAATAACATCAAACAAATTTAAATCAACATAACAGTGAGTATATAACAATTCTTTATATTCTTAAAAAATTAAGTATTGCTTTGTAATTGACAAAAGCTTTTGCAGGTGAAGTCATTTGCACTGATAAAGTGTTTGACAGCATGAGTCCAAGCAATAAATCTCTCAAGTACTGTACAACTTCATGGCTTTTATGATGGTTAAAGCTTTAATTCACCCTATACTTAAACCCCAGCGAGATGTGAGCCCTGTGGTGATTCTGTCAGAACAGGTGTCAAGTAAATGTAACTAACTGGGAAACACCTCTACGAGTCCTTTTTTCATCTTTTTGACATGTTTCATGATTTTCCCCTGCATTTACCTCTACAGATTTCTTAATGTTATACACAATATGGAATTGTAAGTCATTTACATCCGTGTTTCCAGTCAGAGTCGTTTAAAGGCGGGGTCTAATGCTATTCATACATTCTGACTTATTTGCACAGATAAAGAGCTCGATTCTCAGAGAAAACATGGGCAAAGTTGCAAAAAAACTAGTTGGACATAAAACCAGTGTTGGGGAAAGTTACTTTCAAAAGTAATGCATTACAATATTAAGTTACTCCCCAAAAAAGTAACTAATTGCGTTACTTTTCATGGAAAGTAATGATTACGTTACTTTTGCGTTACTTTTTCTTACTTGGCTGAGGCTTGATCTCTTTCAGGCCTTGCAGGTGTTTTTTATGACAATAATGTCAAGCTCTGGCCTGCCATTTCTATTTCTGACTGTTCCCGCTCAGGTGCACAGAGTGCTTAATTCTACGTTAATATGTTTAGTTTAATTCAGTAAATTATTGTATTTTTAAATTGAAATAATTAAATTTAAAAGTAACTCGCATTACTTTTTTAAAAAAGTAACTCAAATATTGTGTACATTTTGTGGCGCTTTTCCATTGCATAGTACCCCACAGTTTGATTTAGTTTGGGTGGGTCAGCTTACTTTTGGGAGCTTTTCCATTGGGTGCAGTAGGTAGTACCCGATACTTTTTTCGTACCACCTCGGTTGGGGTTCCAAGTGACCCGAGCTGATACCAAACGTGACGCGAAAACACAGTAGATCATCTAGTTTAACAGCCTTATTACAGATATGAAATCATGCTATATGTTAACTTACCCTTATACTCTGAAAGAGTTTAAATGCTCCACCAAGCCAGATATAAATCGATGAATCTATTTGGGTGGAGGTGCCATCAAAAGCATTGGCAACTGCAAGGAAGTTGTATGGCCCTACGGTGAAAAACTCCCAGTCGTAAGCTCCTGATGTTGGGATGGTTTGGTTTACTTCAAACTTCTTGGTGCCTGGGTTCCATTTGTAAACAACACTGTCAATGTTGTGATTGCCATTCCCTAGAGAGAAGTCATTAAAAAGTTAAAAGTTAGTGTGAAAATGTTTTTCAGTGAATGAACAGGTTCCTAAAAGTCTCATGGTTTGGGTGGATGGTTCCATAAAGAACTTTTAACGTCCACAGAACCTTTGTGTTACATAAAAGGTTCTTCGTAAGGGGAAAGGTTCGTCAGACTACAAAAATGTGAGAAAGAATTTATTGGGTTTAAGGAACCTTTATTTTTAAGAGTGTAATACAGCCTTAGGCAACCACATCAGCATCACACCAACCTGTTCTGTGATTGGCCACAGCTAAAAAATATTCGTGATCAATATGAAAAGCCTCCCAGTCGCGAGCGCTGTGTGTCTCCAGGGTCTGATAATGCACAAATTTCAGCCTCTTATTGCTCCACCTATAGATCACAGACATCTCTCGTCCTCCTTCCACTGGACCCACGGAGTTCGACACTGCCAAGAACATCTGGCACATATACAACACACACAATGATAAGTCAGCCTGATACAAAAAGAGATAAAGTTACACTTATCAGTCAGACTGTCATTTGAGTATCATACCGCTCTCTAAATTTAGAACAGTGTGAAGATGAGACGATAGATATAGCCTGGGATGAGTCATATTTTTTCTGATCTACATACAGACCCTCTTTGTTACATAATGAGGATGATCAAGAACGCCACAGGTTTAGACAACCTTTGTTCCACAATTAAGATGAAACAATTACACCTCAGACAGACAGACAGGCAGTGTTTAAATGGTAAATTCAGCGAAGGGAAAGAATCAAATAAAATGAATTTCTGTGATTGACATTTTGCCTTGAGCTTAAACTATCTGTCATTCGTTTATAATGAAATGCCAGTTACTGATATCCGCAGCTGCACAACCACACACTTAAAAATAAAGGTGCTGCATAATGCAATAGAAGATCCATTTAATACATAAAGATTCTTTAGTATTCACAGAACCTCACTATGGTTTTGAAGAAACTTTTATCAACTTTATTTTAAGCATGTAATATTATCTCATTGCTATATTCAGCTAATATATCAACATTGGACCTTTAACCTACAGTAATGTAGACTCGAAACCTGGTCCTTCTATTTGGTTTGTTGATTAAAATGTTGTTCCAGGACCAACAATGTGAAAACTTGGTGAAATCATGTTTCACTTCACTACGGAAGTAAAACTCCTTCAAAATATCCTAAAAATCAATATAAAATCTTACTATGAGATCAGCGATTTGCAATTGTTAATCAATGATGGGTAGTTGATGCATAATGTTTCCAAGAACTTATTTATATTAATGCAAAGATTTTAGCTTAAATTTAATATTAGCATATAGCGAGCAAGTGTGTATATTGTAAATTTTAGTATTTTAGTTATCTCGTCAATTAAGAAAAAACATTTCTCTGCCAATGACGCTTTTCTGACGAGTTTTTACTGTAATCTATAATTCCGCTATTATCCACTAGGTGGTGCTCTTACCCAATTTATACAAAACTTAAAGGATAAGTTCGGTATTTTACACTTAAAGCCCTGTTTTCAGATTGTTTATGATGAAATAGAACGATTTAGACTGAAATTTGGACATATGATGCTGGCCTGAGAATTTTCGGTTTCTGTTGTATCACCCACTACCTCTACAATGGCTGCATAGATGTACTGGAGCAGTCCTTCCTGGGGTGCATTGAACTTTCGTTTGCAGGGACGTGGGGCTCGCCGAGTGGTCGGGGGTGTTCACTGGTGTGCTCACACAGGGATCGCTGCAAAAGATGCTTTCCAACAGGTGTTTTAGCATTCGTTGTAAACTTGTGGACCTATTTTTCCAAACGCCTCACACCCGTATAGAGCCTCACATCCGTTGAGAGCTTGAATAATAGACACTCCAGCCCAGTTGACGGTGATAATTCACCTTTGCCAATTGCAAGAATACAAACAACGTTCCCGGCGCTGAGTAATACCGTACCTCACAGCACATCTAATACAAGTCAATGGAGTTGGACAAAAACTATGATAAAACCTGTTGGAAAGCATCTTTTGCAGCGATTTTTGTGTGAGCATACCGGTGAGCGCCCCTGGGCACTCGGTGAGTTTCACGTCTTTGTAAACGAAAGTTTAATGCATTTTAGGAAGGATTGTTCCAGTGCACCTATGCAGCCATTGTAGAGGTGGGGGGTAATACAACAAACTCCCAAAAATTCTTGGGCCGGCATCATATGTCAAAATTTCGGTCAAGACTGTTCTGTTTCGTCGTGAACAATCTGAAAACAGGGCTTTAGGTGTAAAATACCAAACTTGTCCTTCAGCATCAGTTAATTTAACGACATTATAAACTCTGTGTATGCTTTGATCGTCATTCTGAATCTGATCTCTAACAAAAGTCCTTTACAAAAAAAAAATTCTGCTTTTTGCTCCAAATTTGGTATTTTTAAAGAAACCAACCCATATTTAAAGGTGCAGTGTGTAAATTTTAGCATCATCTAGTGGTGAGGTTGTGAATTGCAACCAACTGTTCAGTCCACTGCTCACTCCTTGCTTTTGAAACACATAGAGAAGCTACACCGGACAAACATGCCATCGTCGGAGACAACTTAGTAAAAACATTTTGTCCGTTAAAGGCGGAGTCCACGATGTTTGAAAGCCAATGTTGATATTTGAAATCACCTAAACAAACACGCCCCTACCCCAATAGAATCTGTTGATAGAACCGCTCCACACATACGCAACCCGGCAAGGATGTCGGTTAGTAGACACGCTCCTTACTGCTGATTGGCTATAAGTGTGTTTTGGTAGTCGGCCCGTCTCCTTTTCCAAAGCGTTTTTCAAACATCATGGACTCCGCCTTTAAGGGCTTCTGTAGAAACATGGCGGCACAAAATGGCGACTTTCATGTAAGGGGACCCTCGGTGTATGTAGATAAAAACGTCTCATTCTAAGGTAATATACTTATGAAAGGTCTTTATACACCCCTGATAATATAGTTTTGTATATTATTTTGCATTTCTGTCAAGAGATCCTTCTAAAAATTACACACTGCACCTTTAAGAGATGATAAGAGAACAAATAAAGGTAGGTTGAAACTTTTTAGTTTTTGTTTGTTTGTTTGTTTAAAAGCAGAGGGTCTGTTATTTCATTTTTAAATATATTGTATGTTTATATATTTATAGAAAAAAATTCCTGGAAGGCATTTTGTGAAATGTTTGTGAAAATCACAAAAAATGCTGGCGGGCAACTTTTTTGAAAAACGCTTGTGGGGATTGAATTAAATAGACACCTGTTGTGGACATTTCCCTTTAAAGTAGAAATATTTATGTACATTACGTCTTCACTCGAAAATCATACAACCTGCATCTATAATTTGTTTTTAAACAATAGCGAAATACTGTTTTTTAAAGGGCACATATTATGCCAATTTTTACAAGATGTAATATAAGTCTCAGGTGCGCCTAAAATGTGTCTCTGAAGATTCAGCTCAAAATAGCCCACAGATAATTTATTATAGCATGTCCAAAATCCCCCCAAAGCGCTGTTTTCATGTGTGTACATTTAAATGCAAATGAGATACAGCTCCTCACTCCCTTCCTAAAACAGACAGTGTGCACTTTTGTTTAAAAATAGATCTGATTCCTGAGACAATAGTATCTTTAGCTGTAATAGCGCTACAATGTGCTAACAAACACATTCAGAAAAGCTTTTGGGTAAAATTAACCACTCAGTCAGTGGCCATGGGCGGGGCTTTGTTCGTGTAAAATCAGCATGTCTAATGAGACTGCTTTTGTTTAATGTGGATTAAAAAAGAACGAGAGGGTGGATTTTCATCATTATAGGGTTGTTGTAGTCACACACTGCCAACGCACATTAATGTCCAAACTCCTTGTAAAAGTAGATTTTGCATAATATGTCTCCTTTAAATTAGTTTTAGATGTATAACCACAGGAAATCAACCTTAAAAGTAGGCCTACTGTATTTCAAGTCAGATCATCCTGATGCTTGAAAAAACTTAACCCGTCTTACCTTCCCGCCTATTGTGAACTGTTTCCACGCCTGGGCCTTGAAAGTGCTGATGTTTTGATAGAGCTGAAAATGGCGGCCATCCCAGCGATAGATGGCAGAACCCGGTTTGGTGGCCCGGTGAGCCATTGCAGCAAACAGCCCAACAGAGGGGATCTGGAAAAGCTCAATGTCCAGCGTCTCTGAGCTGGTGTAGAGGTCTTGGTAATCATCAACATAATCTAACCTGTTTTTCTCTGAAGATTGAAAAAACTTTATAGTTGCTGATAAATTGGCAAAAAAGTCATCACACTCTCAGAATAAACGTACAAAAGCTGTCGCTGGGGTAGTACCCTTTCAAAAACTACACCTTTACTTTATCGTCCGATTCACAATTTTATATTTCCTTTGGTGTGTAAGTGTGTATTAGTACATGTTAACGATATGCAAAAGGCACAAATCCCAACGTAAACGATGATGCGAGTTATCATTTCCAACGTAAATCTCTTTTCTTGGACTACAACAAACACACGGATTGTAGGCAAAAGTTTACTTCCTGGGCCTGTTAACGTAGACAAGACCGACATTATCATAATTTCTCCCACTTCAGACTCACAGCCTGTAAGTTAACTCCTGTTAGCATCGCATTGTGAGCGAATCTTTCAAACATGGTAAGGAGCGACACATTTCCGGCCGATGTCAAAGTTATTCAGGCCAATCACAATGTACAGATTAGCTGGCCAATCAGGGACACAGCAGCGCTTTTCAGATCGATAAGTTTTGTACAAAATGAAGGTGTTTGAGGAAGATAGGGATATCTGGAGCTACAAAAATGTACGCTATGTAGAAAATAATGTGTTTGCATAAACCACGTGAACACATTGTATTATACCAAATACACAAAATAATGTTTTTTAGCAATGAAATAGGTGCCCTTTAAGGGTGCATATAGTACCTCAAAGGTAAATCTGTATTTAAATTGTAAGTATTACTTAAGGACCTTTTAAGGGTATCGTCCCACTGAAAGCTTTTGTACCATTTTATCTGACTTAAATTCAATTTCTACTCAAAGCTGAGCTTCGGTTTATACTCCAAACACATCAATGCAACATACAAAATTTTGAATGCATCTTCAATAAAACATTTGAATTAAGACAATTATTCAATTGTTGGTTAGTAATTTTGGTTAGGGATGGGACAATAAATGGCGATACACACTAATAATATCTGCCGATAATGATTCTGAATTGCACAGCCGATATTATGCACAGCTTTTGATCAGTAGGAAGTCCTTATCAATAAATTTATTGGCCCATCCCTAATTTTGTTAGGAAATTCGTCGTCCTTGTTAATTTGAATGTATTTTTTAGATTTGATCATCTTACCTTGTAACATAGAATGCCAGTGTGCACCATCACATATGAAAAGGCCCCTTTTAAGAGTGTCAAACCAGAGTCGCCCCTGCTCTGCCCCAGTGCATGCTGGGTTAGACCCCAGAGTCACACGGACCTCAGTCTCTGCACATTAAACAAAACGTAACACGTTAACATGCCAACATTCCATACAAAGGTCCAACATTCGGACCTGTTAATGAAATGAGATGCTTGTTTATAATGGATCTACCCAGTGCAGTCTTCAGAGGGGGCACAAGGAACCGTAAAATCCAAAACATGTCAGCTCGTTCTGTGAGTGTCAAAGATTTAATTTGTAACGTGGATCAAAGTTGCCATTAGCTAATTTGAATTGTCAATACAGGGTATGTAAACAGATGCCCGGCGAGTGCGCCAGCGTAAACCCGCTCATCACCGGCACCTACTCGATCACTGACAGAACCCACTGTGAGCGGTTTCACAGCTCTTTTCCTTCTCAAAGCAAACCCAGTGTCAGGTGTTTAGTTTGGGACGAGACCTCAAGCAGACCATGGGAGATATGTCATCAGCGTGGTCTTACATCGCCGAAAAAAATATATTGTGGTTCGTTGTAACTCAGTATTAGCATTGGCAAGCTTATTTTCTTTTAGGAATCTCTGTTGTACCTATCAGCATGCCTTTAATTGATATATATGTGGTGTTTATTGCCTTATGCTTTACTATTTATCCTGACCTAAATTTAACCTTGAAGGAATAGTTATTAAGCAATAAATACTATTTTATTTATAATATGTACAAATATACTCTTACATTCTTGTTATGATCCAATAATTTATTATCAATACTTAAATTTCAATCTGGAATCAGTCTTATGGACTATCTTCAAGTTACATTATACAAAATATAAATTTTAGGGTATACTTATGCCTTTTACCATATGGAGGGAGGAGAACTTCATTCATTAGGGATTTGACTGGCAAGTGTGACAGAATCGTAGGTATCGAAAGCTCGATCAGTGAAGGTCTGGATGAGGGGCACACATGTGACGTCGCGTCTGATCCAGGCAACAGGACGACCTGCCGCAATAAACCCTTTAAGAAGAACACAGGTCGTTGTTAGACCAACTGGTATGAAATTTAAGGTGCGTAATAATTAGGAAAATAATGCAAAGCTCACAGAGAACAGGCCTTTCTGTTGCTTTCGACTTCCAATGTGGATCCTGGACCCTTCGGTGTTGAGGTCAGATGGGAATGGTTGTCTATGAATCCTGAAATACAACAGTGTAAGTATATGAACTTAACTTTAAATGTTTTTTTCTGTTTTTGTGGCTGAAAAGGTCTCTAAAAACAACAAATATTTTGCCAGCCACAAACACAGAAAATATTGGGTTGGTTTAACAAATGTTTGGGTAAGTATTGGACATAATCAACTGTTATACATTATTGTTTCAACTCATGGTTGAGTAATAGGGTGACCCATCCCGCTTTGCAGGGAACATTGTTATTAAGAGGCTATGATAGCTGTCAATCAAACTGTGGAGTGGGTGTCTCTCCGTGATAAACCACACACATGTATTTTTCTATAAATCTGCCCTCAGCTACACTATTAAAAGTTTAATTTAATTTAAAAATTTTACTTAGTAACCTACATTTTTTAGTTGTTACTAATTGAAGTGTTTTCCCATTAAATCTTTCACTCAAAATGAGGAAATTTAAGTTGATAAAACTTTTTTTTTTTGAAGTTTTACTAATTTAAGTATTTTAGATCCAACTTTCACTTTTAGTGTACCTTAAAATGGTATGACTTAGACAATAGGCTTTATGCCCAGCTGCTCTACTTCCTGAACTTCAGCCAGCTCCTTGTGTCTTGTCTGCCATTATTGGACAAACTGATTAATCCAGGTGTGCCTGACCTCAGTAGTCACAACAACAATAATCAGACACACCTGGATTAATCAGTTTGTCCAATAATGGCAGACAGGAAACAAGGAGCTGGCTGAAGTTCAGGAAGTAGTGCAGCTGTGCATAAAGCCTATTAACACAAAAATGCTGCTGTATTGCTCCTCACCCTGTATTTTTTAAGCTAAAAGACAGAATACAAATGTTTTAAACATTATATAATTATACTATTTATAATTGTCCCACACAAACTTACAGCTTGACCCATTTGGTTTGCAGGGTGTTGGTCACTTTATTGGGTAACAACAACACAGCATATAGGTTTATTTACCCAACAAAATGTTTTTTGAGTGCATGCTGTTAAATAATATATATTTAATATCGATAACATATTTTATATTGATTGATAAGTTATACAGTATATATTATATATTATAAATAACACTATATGATATAATTAAACAGTAAAAAACTGTATACACTTTTGGGTTGAAGAAAGCCCAGCATTTCTTAGAATGCATAAATGCTATATAAAAACATATAAACTATATAATACAATAAATAATTCAATAAAACTAGGCTATATATTCTATTCTATATATAATTAATTTCAAGCGTTTTTCATGTAAAACCTATTTAAAACAATGCAACATTGTAAAAAAGTGCTATATAAATAAATTTGAGTTTACTGACACATGGTCAATAAGAGATGCTCAACCATCAAATGTCAAAAACGTCAAAAATGTCAAATTAAATATGAACTTTGATCTTATATGTTACAAAAATAAAACAAAATTGTCAACCAAGACACACTCTAAAAAATGCTGGGTTATTTTCAAAAGGGACGAACCCAACCTGATACCTAATTTAACGTATGCTTTGTTGTTTCAACCCCAAATGCTGGGTTGTTTATTCCATTGTTGGGTGGGTCAAATAAAAAATTGGGTTATTTTTAACCAAACGGCTGTACCTTTTTGACCCAACACTATGTTAAAAATAACCCAGCATTTTTAGAGTGTGTTTAAATATTAGCTGTTGGGCAGAAGCTTTAGTATATCTTGTTGCTTGCGTTGACATTAAATATAACCACCCCTATCAAATCATTTCATGGGGTCTTAACATGTAAATATAGGTCTATTAGTATATATCAGTACTATATTAGTGAATAGTTAGTTAGTTATACTCACAGTTCCAGTGGGATTCCACAATCCAGTGTCAGTGTGGCATGATAACCACTGACAGCTATCACTATACTGTGCCAGTGGTTGTCAGCCAGCCTGATTCTTTTAAAACTGAGACGTTCCCTTCCCATTGAGCCCTGATAGAGCAGATGAACTTTGTCTTTAGAGAAACGCAAACCAAGCAGGAGTTGATTGACATCCTCCTTCACCACAGCGAATAAATACTCATTCCTCTGAAAGACAAGAAATGGATACAGATTTGAGTTTTTCTCAGATTTTATTCTCCTTTAGTAATCTCAAGTGTGTATTTGTGTCTGTGGAGAATTGCAATGTTCATATGAACACTATTATTTGACTTAATACAGTAATTCACTCAAAAATGAAAAACCACGAAACACGTATAAATGACAACTAGTCACAAGACAAACAAGAAACAATGAGATCTGACGTTGTCGATGTGCCACCATGCTGATATGTTGCCATACATGCATAAATAATCTAAAATATGAATCAATTTCGTCAAATACATATCGTCTTACTTCAGAAGACACACTGTAAAAAGTAATACCTAAATCTAACTTATAAAAATTGAGGCAAGTGGCTGCATTTGATGTTTTAAGTTGGGTCAACTTGTAGCCTTTTTTAAGTATAATAAACACTGTAATATTACTTAATACAAACGCAACAAAATTAAGTTGAGTTAACTAATAGTTCTAGTATTACTCAGTATAATTTACTTTTCTTGGTACAGGTAACTTTTTTATGGTTTGTTGTTGTTTCCATTAACATTGATTTAGACTTTATCTTTCTGTGAGATGAGGGCACGAATTGTTTATTCAATCAACGCGCCCACCCAGTTTAGTTTTGGGCAGCTGTAAAGCGCCATACTTCAGTATGCAGTCTATGCACAAGCGCCAGTCTTCTGAACAATGGTAACTACAAAACTCAAAGATGAAACAAAAACCCTAAATCTTGAAGATAAATGAACATTAAACACTCAAAAGTCTTTTTTTAGTTAAAAAGACATAAAATAGCGTTTAAATTAAAATTTCACTGTCCAAATGCTGTCCCATGCAAAGCATGCTGGGAACTACGAGTCTACTGCCTAGTTAGCTATGTTTACTAAAATCATTCATGTAGTTTCAACACAAAATTATTAAGTTAATTTCCTTCTTAAAAATTTAAGTGGATTATACATGATAAAATGAAGCTGAATTTACTCAATAAAGTGTTCGTTTAGAATTACTCAAATTATTCATCTTTTTATGTTATTTTAACTCAAATTTTGATTATTTTTAACACATTTTACTCGTTTTATCTTTGTTAAATCTACTAAGGCACAGAAACACTTTTTACAGTGCATATATAAACCCAAATGAATGTTTTGCCATTATAACCTCCATATAAGAACATGACGACATTTTATTATAAAATATTTCGTTTGTTTAACTAAAGTCAAATACATCTGGGATGGCATGAGGGTAAGTTACAAGATAATTTTTTTATTAGGATGAACTATTCCTTTAAACTTTGTGAACATAAAACCCTTACGAAAAACATCCAAATGCTTTTAAATACAAATTAATATATTTACTGTACATGAAGACCAAATATACTTTGCTGGATACCTGAAAACTAGGTCTCAAAAGCTATGAATAAACCTGTGTGCAAATAAAATGTTACTTTGTTCTTAAAACAAAACTATAACATTTATAAATCTAACCTTCACTCTGGTTTGAGGGACTTTAACAGTGGCAACTATGGAGAATTCGGTAGGGAAGAAAGGGCAGTGAATGAAGAGCTGAGAGGATGGAAAAGTGAGAGCCTGGGTAGGACTGAGAATCTGCACCCCGCGAGAACCTCCGGCCTGCACCATTCGGACCCCGGCCAGAGCCTTCCCATTTTGGGGCAGTACGCGAGAGAGCAGGTCCAGAGGATGAAGTTCTGGAGTGAGAGAAGGACGACACATAGATTAAAGAGAGAAGATGAGAGTTTCAGAAAAAAGGGTACACTTCACGATGCCAAAGAAGAAGCATTTTTTGGCTTTATTATCATAGGACCTTTATGTTCTTGTAGTGGATAAAAGTCCTTTGGACTGTATAAAGGTATAGTATAAAATAAATTATTATTAAAGATCCTTTGACTGAATGGTTCTTTGCGGAACCAAAATTGCCTTTTCTATGGCATTGTGAGGAACCTTCATAAGGACCAGTTGGACAATCATGGGGCAAAAAAACTGATGACTTTTGAAATTTCAGAAAAAAAATCATTTTATAACTGTGCGTTCACACCAGTTGCGGAAGAGGCAACAAAAACGTACTATTCGCGAGTAGTTAGACGCTTGAACATTTTAAGTTTGAAATATTCGCGTAAAATTCTAATCATTCGAGACATTCATGCGTAAATTCGCGTCATGGGAGGGGCTTGAGTAAACTTACCAGATTGTTCGTCCTCCTAACTCACTTTTTTCCAAACAAGATCCTTTTAATTCCTGTAGAAGTACGAAGATGTCTCATATAGTGAAGATTATTGTCCTCCATTGTTGTTTTGTTTTTCTGCCTCTGTTCGCTTCCTATAATCATGTCACTGCTAGAGCAAGCTCCTGATTGGTTAACGGGGCGCGAAAATCTGCCAAAGTTCAGATTTTTCAACTTGCGCGGATCATGCATCAACGCTCAATTTGTGTGGGACGCATCATCCGCGTCATGCCATTCGCGCTATATGTACATTATAACAACATGAAATTAATTTATATTTAACATCTTGTGACTGTGTTTGTTCTTGTAGTGCCATCACTTTATTAGTATTAAAATTATAGCTTAATTACAGAGTGATTCATCACATGGCATTAATGGACCAAATGATTGGCTTAAAATGACTAACGGCACTTTATGCATTATTGTCCAACGCAATGCTTTTACATATTTCAAATGTGGCTTTAGAAACACCCTAACGCTAATACCTTTGGCCATGCGTGTTCGCATCTGTGGATTGGAAAAGCTCTGTATAGTTTATCTCCCAAAGTATGTAAATTGACCTCAATGTAAAGTATACAAAGAAGAGAAAGGAGACTGAATATTTATCGACTACACATGATTCTCAAAATCTCAGCTTAGCCACTACAAACCAAAACATTGTGGGGTACAAAGTTATATCATGTAGGGCACATGTAATATTTTATTGTCACTATCTATGACTAAACCATAGTTTAAAATAAATAACTACTTTTGCTTATTTCTTTTCTGTAAATCATGTAAACAGAAAATTACACAGAACATAGATTACACAGAGATATTGAATAAAATGACTTTAGTTAAAGGAAGAGTTCACCCCAAAATAAAAATTCTGTCATATATATATATTCAATCACACTCAAGTTGTTACAGACATGTATACATTTTTTTGTTCTGCTGAACACAAAGGAAGATATTTGTAATTAAGCAAGAATGAGGGGCACCACTGACTTCCATAGTAGGGAAGAAAATACAATGGAAGTCAAGGTAAGAAACATTGCTCAAAATATCTTCATTTGTGTTCAGCAGAACAAAAAATGATTTAGGTTTTGAACAACTTGAGGGTGAATAAATGATGACCGAATTTTTATTTTTGGGTGAACTATCTCTTTAAGTCAATTATGTACACATTCCCAGCATTCTTTGGTTCATCCATAGTGGTATTTACAGCTTCCATTGTAATAACAGTCTATTAGCTGAGGTCATTTTCCTAATTATATATATTATAGACCATTGTGGAGCGTTTAAATGGTTTGGTCTTTGTATGTGATAGTGATATGATGCCTTAAAGGGATAGTTCACAAAAAAATGAATATTATCTGATCATTTTCTGACTTCTCATGTTGTTACAAACTTGTATAAATTTCTATATTCTAATAAACACGAGGAAAGATATTTTGAGGAATAAGCCCCATTCACTTCCATAGTAGAAAAAAAGAATACTATTGAAGTAAATGGGGCTTAACGGTTATAAACCTTTCTCAAAATATCTTCCTACGTGTTCATCAGAACAAAGACATTTATACAGGTTTGTAACAACATGAGAGTGAGTAAATGATGAGAGGATTTTCTTTTTTGGGTATTTTTGATAAAATACATTTTTACAGAAATTACACAATGGTTTTTTTTTCATTTAGAGTAATGTTTAAAGGTGAAACTAAGGTTTAAGGTACAGATAATTCTATAAACTCTTATAAATAATGAGCTAGAAATGGTTATTAACAACGATGTTGTAGAAGAACCTTTTTTTCAAAAGGTTCTTAAAATAATAATTTCTTTCAGAAGGGCTCTGTGGATGTTAATGGTTCAAAGAGCATTCATAAACCTTGATTTTTTTTTAAGATTGTAGGGTTTAAAATCTAATTCAAGATTTCTAAAATCTGGACCTGATTTAATAAGAAGTTTATTAGTACTCTTTGTGGTGTCTGTTGATGGGGATATAAACAGATCATCACGACAAACTAATAAATTATTTTTAAAGAATTATACACCTAAAACAATGAAACTTCTCTCATTACTTATCCTCGTGTTGTTTAAAAATCTGATGTCATTTAATTTACAAGAAACACTTGGGTAAGAGTATCTTTTAAAGTATAGTCCATATGGCCATTTACAATGTAAAAAAAGATTTGCTGGTTCAAAAATTTTGTAACATCCTTACATTAAAGTTGGTTCAAACTATTTTGAGTTAATTCAACTTAATTCAAAAGATTTTGTGGAAAAATATATATTTTTAAGGTAAATTAACTCAAAATAGTTTGAACCAATTTTAATGTAAGGATGTTTTACACCTATCATTCATCAAACAGATATTAAATAAATAAATAACGCTGTAAAAAAATGCTGTAATTATGCAGCTATTGCCAGTAACTTACTGTAAAACATAAAAACTGAAAATATTTCATGTTCATTTAAATTCGAACGAACTGTTAGTAAATACCATAAATGTAAAATCTACAGTAAGTTACTAGCAGCTAGTTGCCAGTAATACCCAGAAATACTGTAATTTCTACATCATTTTTTTACAGTGTAACTGAATATTATACATGTACATCACATTAAAGAACAAATAAACAGGGTTACATGCACGTTCCTTACCTGTACATGGTTTCCATGGCACTACAGTCACACTTTCCGTGAGTGGAAGAAAAATCAGACACCATTGTATTGGAAATAACCATGATGGCACCAACTTCATTTGACCTTCCATTAGCCTTCAATTCTCAAATATGAAATTTGTCAAATTTTGGTCAGCCACAATAACAGTGAAATGAACTTAAAGATGGTCCAGCGAGTAAACTGCAGAATGCGCTCAAGATGTCTTCATGTCCTGTTTCCTAAATTGTCCGGAATGGATTGAGTCCCTCATTGTTTGATTTGATGAAAATCAAAGAGCCATCAGTTCACAAATACATATGAAGAGTGCAACATCTTATCAATGGGGTTCTTCTGTACTGCTTCCCAAAAAAAAAAAACCCTCCACATTCACTTCAACACTCATCAGTTTCAGAGCCGCATTAACCAAAGTCTAACCATCTACAAACGTAATATTTCAACTCTTTTTTTCTCTCTAGCTCAGGTGTGCAGATGTATCCAGACAGCAGCAGGTAAATCACCTGTCACCTGCGGTATCAGATGAGCATGTTAACAGATCAGAAATGAGAGCTCAAGGGGGGAGAGTGCTGTATTTAGAGAGACATTCAAATCAACACCAGAGAGGAGGGGCTCAGAAGGAGGTGCAGAGGTTGGGAGAAAGGCAGACAGAACAGGAGATTTCCTGAGCTCCTAATCTTAACGTTTCATTCCTTCATAACCCCCTCCTGCTGCTTTGATTTACTTCGTCTGGGTGGAGTCGCTCTCGGTGTGTCCTGATCTGGTTCTTGTTCTCTCGCTGACCTTTATGGAGCTGAAGTCAACAATCTTTAAAATCTTAAAGGTGCTCAAAGGCATTCTTCACAGTGGTATGGAAGAAACATTTTTGGTTCCCCAAGGAACCGAACTGTCAAAGGTTCTTAAAAGAAACATTTCTTTCTAACCTTGTAAATTGTCCGAGAATGATGCTTGTCAATGATGCTAGGGTGATGTGGCTGGTTGCTATGGCATTTCAATGCAAATTTTGCAGTGTTATGAGTGGACTACAATGTAGCACACATTGCTATGTTGTTGTTGGGATATTCCAGGTGTTTCTTTGTCCAAAGTCACAAGATCCCCCCCCCTTTATTTTACAGTCTGGAACCTTTATGCTGCGTTCACACCCGCCGCGGTAGAGGCGTCAAGTGCGAGTGATTTCGATGGTAAGTCAATGTAAAGACGCGTTGATGCGTGTCTAGAGGTCTGGTGGCGCGAACGAGGCGCCCAGCGCTGTAGACGCGATTCCGCCTCGTTCACGCACATTTAGCGTTGCTGCGGGAAACGCACGAGTCGAAAAATCTGAACGTTGGAGGAAAAAGGCGCTGCGTTAACCAATCAGGATCTATTAGTCAATCTTGCTCTAGAAGTGACGTGATTACAGGAAGCGAGCGGAGTCGCAGAAGCCCCTCCCATGACGCACATTTCCATGTTAATGTCTCAATGACTAGAATTTCATGCGCGAATGAAGCAAGAACATTCAAAATGGTCAAGCGTCCAACTATGCGCGGTAGACGCAAATTTGACGCCTCAAACGCGTCTGGTGTAAACCCACAGTTATGGAATTTAATTTTGCGTTATGCGAATTTTTCGCTCGAGTTTGCTCGAAAGACGCGTTTGAGGCGAATAGCGCTGTCAGATTTTAGCCAACGTTCAATTTTTTCAACTCGCACGTTTCCCGCAGCAACCCTCAATTCGCAGGAACTAGACGCACGTATAAGGTGTCTGCGGTGTCTGCCACACCGCGCTAAATGCCTCATTCGCGCCAAAAGACCTCCAGACGTCTTTACATTGAATTAACATTGAAATCACTCACGCTTGACGCCTTTACAGCAGCTGGTGTGAATGCAGCATAAAGATTCCAGACTGTCAAAAAAAAGGGGATCTTTTGACTATTGCGTCATACGCATCGCCCCACGCGAGGACGCGTCTGATTGCATCTTTGCATTGACTTTGTATGTAATCTACTCGCGCAAATCATTGAACTTGCGTCTGGCGTTAACCCACAGTTAGAGGTCCGGACGTCACGTGACCCATTCTGTCCCCTTACATGGAAGTCGCCACCATGTTTCTACAGTAGCCCTAAACGGACAAACTGCTCTGCAGATTGCATTTTTTCATTATGTCGTCTTAGACAATGATGTGTTTGTCCTGTGGTGGCTTCCGTAGCTTCTCTATGCATTTCGAAAGTGAGGGGTGAGCTGTGGACTGAGCCGTTGGATGCAATTTAGCTAAAAATCTACACGTTAATTTAAGTTTATTATCCACGATGTCTCTCTCGAACAACCATGTGCATTTTTTTCGATCATAAACGAGCGCATGGCGTGCTGTTTTGTTATGCTAGCTCCATCGAGAACTCCAATCACGGGACATGTTTGCGTTCACATTAAAGGCACGCTGGCAATTTTATGGGACTTTTCTGGGATCAACATGCTGTTTCAAAAGGGTTTTAGAAAAGTAATAGCACCGGTGTCATTAACAAGCTGCACAATTTGAGGTATCATTCATGTCTGAAACCGTTATATCCCTGCCTAGTTTGGCAGGTATTTTGTTTTCATTTTCTTTCTCGGTCTCTCCCTCTTCAGATACTAGCAATCCACTAATGGCCAAATGATGGCTGAATGGGTTGGTTTGACTCATTAGTTGAGGCAGGTATTTCAGGTTTCATGTAATAACTGCTCTTTTAGAGTCCGTTTTAATGTTGGCTTTGTTCAACCCTCGTGAAAATTTAAAAATATGACAATTCTTGGATAATTTACTCAGCCTCTAGATGTATATGACTTCCTTTATCATTTTATATTAAAATGCAGTCATGTTTTCTCCTTATATGGAGCTAAACACATCTATATATCATATACAATGGCGGCATGTTGATAACATTGAATCCAATTGGTTCTAGCATGTCTCACACAAATGATAACTGGGTCATTCTACAAAAAAGGTGGAAATGCTTGTCCCTTGCTTTTTCGGACCCCTTAATCATTTAATTTGACCCAATAATCCCATAATGATATATATTTAATAAATATAGACTGTCCTTAAAATGATGAGAGAGTTTATTTATTTAATTTTCTTTTTTTTACTTTTTTTAAAATGTCTGGTCCTGAAAATTGCCCTGTCCCTTTGATCATGGAAGTTGGACTGTGTACTTATTATTTAAAACCATTTTTTTGTAAAACAAATAAAATTTACATTTACCTTTAACCCTGCATGAATTTACTACAACACTGAAATGGTAAAAATACACTATTAATATGAATAATATCAAATAAAGATTTGTCCCCCAAATTTGTCATTGGTGTTACCCTACCCAAAGCACTTTTATTTTGAAACAATGCATCAGCTCTTTGAAGTTTTTCATGGGTCAAGAGGCCAGTGGAGGAAGGCAAAAGGTTTGTGAGATGTCTTACCTTATTTGTCTAAAATATCATGATATATCTAAGAATTTTGAGATAAGTTTTTTTGGATGTCATTAGTGTTACTCTTTTTTATAGCTGGGATTGTTAAGATCTTTACATAAAAATACATCATACTGAATAAGTATGTGATTGTTACATCTCTGATGAAATGGCACATGGCTAATGGCAGCCATTTTGTTAAAATATTTTTTTTCTGTAAATTGTCCATTGGTGTTACCATCATTGGTGTTACCGTCATTAGTGTTACTTCTCTAATGAGTACTTTTTATATTTTAATTTTGTCATTGGTGTTACATTGTGTCATTGGTGTTAAACCAAGTTTTGGTGTTATGAATGTATTTTCTTGTACTTTCTAGAAATATTTTGTTGTTGATATGGGACGTAAGACATTGTTGATATTTCAGTCTTTGCATCAAAGCCTTTTTGCTTGAATATTTTTGTTTTTGTTGGTTTTAAAGATAAAACTCAAACTGAGAATCAAATAATTTCATACAATGCTGGGTAAAGATGAAGAATTTAATTAAACAAATATTAATAATCAATTATTTTTCTTGCTGTTATCATTCCTCTACTCAACCTTTAACTAAATACACAAGCTGTAATGATAAAAAATATTTAGTATCAACATTAATATTGTTTAAATAACAGTAACACCAATGAGAAATAAATGACTCATGGATTCTTTATTAAAATGTATTAAAAAGTTAAAAATAGATTAAGCTCCCCGTTTTGTGGATTCATAGATTTGACAAGTTAATTAATGCTATTAAAGAAGTTTTGGGTATCTTGAAAGAAGTTCATTTAAGCAAATTTCCATCACCCGAATTCCACCTTTTCTGTAGAATGACCCAACTAGTCATGAGACAGTAAATATGTTGTTACTGATGTGCCGCCATATTTGATTTTTCAGCATTGATTTGTATATGTTGCCATGGATACGCAACCCACTGGAGTCATCTGGATAACTTTAATGATGGATGGATACCCTTTAGGAAGCTTTAAACCCCATAAGAAGATAATATGATGGCATTTTTAATTTGGGTAAACTTTTCGTTTCACTAAGATCAAGAAATTTTGATCGAAGCTACAAGTTAACTGTTTGTCAAAGGTGCTGCTTACAAACAAATATGTCCAAACCTTTACCTGGTCTACTGTAGTACACAAAACGGTCTTGCGAAACGCATACAGGTATGAAACTGCAAGTCATCATTACTAATTAACTAAAGTTGCGCTTTTGACCCGAGTCAAACCTGACGTCATTCTCAAGGATGGGTGGATGAAAGCGTGAACAACAAGCTGCTGGACTCCAACAAAGTCAACCAGTTTCAGATCAAATTGGCCACAAAGGTCAAGAGGGGTGCAACACGAGCATGGAGTAGAAAAAGAAAAGGGAGTGATAGAGAAAGAGGCGTGTGCCATGTTAGCTCTTTATTGAAAGCTGTTGCGGTCCTGCATTCGACCCTGAGGCTGAGCTGCGCTTTGAGCTCCATATCAGACGTGTTTAGACAGAAAAACTCATCACTTAACTGCAGGCTTTGTGTTTCCATTGATCAGATTCCAGGATAGATGGCCGCTGTGTGTTTACAAAAAGGTCACAGGTCTGAACTAATATGTTGTAAACAAAATATATATATTTTGTTTTACTTGAGATATTCATATGAAACTTACTTTTTTCCAATAAACAGATGAGTTTTGCATCAAATAGATGTTGTCACTCTTGCAATAAACAATGAATAATGACTATTCACAGACGATTCATTATTACATCTATGACTTAGATTAAAAAAATTATTTGTAGATCCTTTTCCTTTTAGAGGCCGATCGTATCAAGTCGCGCTCAAGTTTATTTTACATCTAGACGCGCAACAAGCGCACTCAAATACAGACGCGTCTAAAAAATTGGTGTTCACGGGTAAGTGCTTTGAAAAGCAGAAGAAAGCGGGACTCGGGACACAATAAACTTGGGCATACAGCGGCGGGGACATCGACACTTGCAAATTACGCAAATGGGGCTGGATAAGTACTGGCAGCCTAGGGAGAGCAACCTTCAACCCGGTGGCAGGACAAAAAAACAGACCGGCCCATCGGGAATTCTCCCGGTCCTCCCTATGGCCAATTCGGGCCTGTCTACTGGCCTCCCATCAGCTTGATGCCCAGTCGATGTTTGACCAGCGACCACCAACCACTTCCCTTTAATTTCTATATTTTTATGAAATATTACAGTATTTATAAAAAGTTAGAATATAGATTTTTTTTACTGGATCGCTTAAGTCTGGCCAGCAACAACTGCTTCCTTTAACTTTTAATGTAATTTTTAAAACATTTAAGGGCCGGTATTATCCCCGTCTTACATCACAGGGGAGATTTTCATGATATATGTACCCTTTAAATGTAAGCATTTGCAGACGTTTTTATCCAAAGAGACTTACGAGACTTAAAAAGTTTTAAAAAATTGTTCGATTTTTACATATAAACCTGTATGTCTTTGTTTTTTTGATCTCAAACTAAGCATTTGAATTACAACAAAACGTATTAAATGATACAATGTAGTGCTGTTGTTTGGTAACTATTTTTCTGAGGTTTAATTACACAGACGTTATAATAAATTCATCTATTTTATAAAATGTAATAAAACTGGGGCCCCCTGCCCCTGGTACCCTGATCTCACGCCCCCCAATGATGACCAAATTGTTATTTCTGTATGAAAGTTAAATACTTTTATGTCATTAATATAATGTTTGCAACTTAAAAGTTTATTTAAATAATGAATTATTTTTTAGAGTGTGTATGAATCTATGAAAGTCCACTTCCCAGTACTTTTGCTTGATCAGTCTGATCAAAATGGACGGTCTGCATGGAAAAAAAACTCCAAAAGTTCATAAATCACTAACATTTATTATTTTAAAAATTGGTTCTACTTAACAATCCTAAAGAAGAGATGAAAAACTAAATAAAATAAAAGCACTACTGTAAATCAAAACCAAACTTCTGCTCTTTCTGTAATTCCAAATTTGAACTAATGCACTGAGTGGATTTAACTTAAGATCCTAACTTATCAAATTACTGTATCAAATATCATTAAAATGCCTTTTATTATAACTACATCCACAGACATATTTTTCATCATTCCCAAAAGATCAGTAATATAATCACTTTATAAACAAACAGGTGGATCTGATCGAGTCTTGGTTACTGCCTCTATGTTTTTCCTTACGCAATTTACTAAAAAGAGGCATTAAAGCATGCATCGGCATACTATTATCAAACCAAAAGCTGCATTCCATTGCTTATCTCATGGATGTATGGACAGGTAACAGGCAAACCAGAGCAACAGTCCAAAATGGCTGTGAATCGTTGTCTCGTGTACTTATTCTGCGACTGATTCTTGACTCTCTAAAGAAACACTGTCCGGTGAAAGTGTGACGTTTTGCATACTTCAAACTATCCATCCACTTATCGCAGCGGAAGGGACTGGACCGGCAAGCCTGGTTATAATAAAGTGCTCACACTGGCGGAGGTAGGGGGGTGGTACACTACAACACTCAGCACAGAAACTCTGCTCTTCTGTCCAGAGCTTATGTCCATCGTAAACGTCAATCCTCGCTGTCCGGGAGTGTGTGTTTGTGTGTGCGCGTGTGTCTGTGTGTGGACGAGTCAGAGACTCAGAGATTTGCGTACGATCTGCTTGGCAAGCCGATTGAACTGCTCTCTGTCCTCACGCCACATCTTGGAAGCGTCCACGTTTGCTCCGCTCTCGTCGTTCGGCTCTGTAGAAGCAAGCAGAAGAAATGAATTAGATGGTCACTTTAAAACCATACTTGTCTGAATTTGCTTTATAAGTTATGTCTTAGTTTCAAGTCTGAGGATTCTAGCTTTAATTTAATTGTTTTGGTAAATTGCATAACCTTTGGACCGCTGGTTCAAAATATCATGCTATGTAGCTGTATACTGGGTTCCCACACGTTAACTTCAAATTCAAGGACTTTCCAGGTCCAATACCCTCAAATTCAAGGACTAAATGTGGGGACACATTTCAAGTGAGAGCAAGGTTACATCGTGTTACCTTTTAAGATACATTGTTACAGTTCCCTTCGAGGGAACTCGCGCTGCGTCACTGTGGTGACACTTTGGGGACGCCTCCAGTGGTAAGTGCATCTGAATGTGTATATCAAATTCAACCAATGGTGAGGCTTAACGACAAAGACAGGGTGACACGGGAGCCAGGAAGTATATCGTTATCTAAAATATTGCTAGGGACGCAGGAAGTATGGCAAGGGAGATGCAGCGTCTCGTTCCTTCTCAGGGAACAACAGTAACATACGTAACCCGAGACATTTTCATGTGTCAAACACAACTATGCAAAAAAAAACTTCTGGCATAAAATATATTCAAGCACTTTCAATGACCTGTATCTATTTATGTATTTTTCGCAGGGCCTTGAATAATAACATATAGTCACTGACCGGCAAGCATGCTGACCACAGACAACAGGATCTTCTCAACGCTTTGCACGGGACTCCATCTCTCAGCGCTGCTCTCGTAGCCCATTGGGTCATCGCCAGGTGCGTGGAGGATTGAGATGCACACACGTCCATCTGGATAAACTGCGGAGAACAGACACCACACAACATCATATTAAACATCATATCCTTCTTCGAAAGACATACTGAAGTCACTTTTATGATGGATGTGCTTTTTGGAGCGTCACCACATTGGTTCCCACATAATTACATAACAGCATTTTAATATCAATTGTTTAGTCTGCGTTCAACTTAAAGGTCCAGTGTGTAGATAATAGCAGCATCTAGTGGTAAGATTGTGAATTGCAACCAGCTGCTCAGTCCACAGCTCACCCCTCCTTTCAAAACGCATAGAGAAGCTACGGTAGCCACCACAGGACAAACATGTCATCGAATGAGACAATGTAGTGACACACATGCTCTAAGGACAGTTCGGGCTACTGTAGAAACATGACTCCGACTTAGATGTAAGGAGACCCGTGGTCCTTTTCCAAGTTACACAATGCACCTATAATTTACTCACAATATGACATAAGAGTGAGTAAATTATAGGTGAATGTCATATTTGGGTGAGGTCCCCTCACAAACACCAGTGTATGAGACACAACTATAGAAGATCATTTACCCAGAATAAGACCTGAATGAACCACCCCCGCACTAAATCGGCACGCTGGATGTTATCTCCTCATTCGTCGCAGTGATCAGAATCTGAGCCGCCCCGCTTTGATAAACACTTTCCGAGACCCGGCACCATCAGAGGACTGCTGGCTCTGCTGCTATCTGTGACCTGCAGGAAGACTTTTATCTGGGTCTACTTCCCTGAACACTTGTCCACGCATCCAACAGCTGGAGCGAAGGAAATGCCCCGACTATAAAGACACTTTAGGACTCCTGTAGGTCTAAATAGGCTCTTGACAAGGATGAGAGGCTTTTATTGCTTTAGAAAAGTGCTTTTTGCAGCCCCCCAACACTATACGTTAAAAACTAAATAGTTCTGTCTCTAAACATCCGCCTGGATGACTGACTCCAGATCCAGACTAAATGAAACGATGAGATTTACACTGGGGCACGTGCCCCAGTAAAAGGGGTCTAGCGACGCCCCTGATGTCCGCCTATTTCAAAACATGTGTGTACGCACATTAATTTGTTCTTAAACTTGTTCTATAGTTATAATGGTGCGGTTTCCCGGACAGGGATTAGACTAGTTCTAGACTAAAATAAATATAAGTGCACAGTAAAAAATGGGATGTTTCAGAGTAAAGTAATTTTAACCCAGACATTTGGGGGAGTAAAGTTGCTCTATCGGTGGAGTTAAAAGCAAATGGTAAAATCTGCAGAAACGCAGTGACAATTTCAACTCTACAGCAGTGATGAATACCCACCACTCTGCTGTGCTCTAGTCTGTGCTGTCTCAAACGTTTGCACGCATTTCGGTGGCGGAAGACTCTGAAGGAGCAACGCTAGGCCTCTGATATTGCTAGGTAAGTAAAATCATGTGTTGTCCACAACAACACGGTATTTTTTAAACTTTGCATCATTTTAAAAGTGTGCTGATATTAGTTGAGGTCATATTTACAAGTCATAGCAATTCGTATCGATCTGTATTTCTTTATTTGTTGCAATATTTTCACGAATGAAGTTGGTCAGAATGATTTAACTTATGCGTAAAATAATTCGGTCACTATAACAACAAAAGATTTAATACCTTAGTTAAGGTATTTTTAGCTTCCCAGACCACGTCAATCTAGGCTTTTATATCAGCATGCTTCTGATAGTTAATGTTGGTCGTTTAAAACGATAACTTGGATCAGTGATTGCATGACGTGTTTGTTTAACATGGCTTAACAATTTTAAATGGTTAGTTCGAATTAAAATAGCTGATGAGCTAACGGCACAATGAAATGTGATCGAGAATACGTGTGTATTTTTAACGTTACGTAAAGTGTGGTTGCACCACACGCACATTTACTTAGGTTTAAAACACACTAAAACCTATAATATCACGTTTTGACTGGACTAATACGTTAATTATTTATGTATTAACAGCTTTACAGACGTATGTAAGTTATTCCTATTCATAAATATTAAAATCGCGGACGTTCATATTAATGACATGCTATCTAATATTTAGTTTGTTTGCCATGACACACAAAAACGCGTCTCCTATGCACCAATAATTAAGTTACAACAAACCACAACATAAATTCATAAAAGATGTTCATTTTATTCATTCGCTGTAATCCACATCTTTAAAATTCATGCGATTGCGAGGAACTGATCCAAGTTCAGCCCTTTACAGCCATCTTGATCCCAGATCTCATCAGCGACTGTTAAGCAAAATCGCGCGTTCGTAAATTTAAATTAAAATATCGCCTCACAAAGCTTTCCGACATATTGCATTATGCCAGTGATAGTTGAACCAGCCTAACTTTGGATTTTGAATATATATTTTCTTTGTAAACAGGGGCAAAATGATGCGTGTTCAATTTGGGGAAGAGCAGAAATACGTCTAGCTGTCTGAGCTGACATTTGATGCTTTCTTAAAAGAAGGTAGGTTAAAGCTATATAACCTATACATCACGCAATGACAAAATAATACAGCTTTAACCTATTATGTTATGATATTTAGTTAGGTCAATCATCATTTCTGTTGTGCTTTATATTCAGTTAATACAATAATAATGCAAAGAAAAACAGCAGAGGAAAGAGGTGCCTCAGTCAGCAAATCTCCTAAAGGTATGTTAACTGATCAGTGACATGTGATTATATTGGTGACCTGTGAATTGTACAGAAATTAGTTTTTAACATTTTATTTTGTCTTAAGTTGGTGGGCCAGGTCGTGTTCGTCAGCCCTTCACCTTTGACAGAGCCATTTTAAATGAGGATGTGGAAACAGCTATTGCTGTTTTGAGACACTCTGCTGATGAAAAGACTGTCCGTGAGAAGATGAAAATGACCTTCATATATCGGCAAGCAATGGTCAACGATGAAGCCAAATCATCAGATGTCGTCTTGGTCTTCCCACGATTTCTGGACACACCAGGACTGGTATGACATCTTAATTCACCGCATCACCAAAATATCCAATGTAGTATTAGGTATCACTCATCACTTCTGTGTGTTACATTGCAGATAGAACAAGATTTCAGATTTCTGTTTGGTGAGGCCACGGCCAACAAATTCTTGGAGAAGTGGCCAACCATTTTAAAAGCAAAACTAATAAAGGAAAGCCATGGACTTGTACCCACCACAGAACTCTTGGATTTAATGCGCAAAGCTGAGTCCGCTGCTGAAGTTGAGAATGGTATGAATGGAACTGTTTTACTTGTTATTGTGGGTTATGTATGTATGAAGTGTACATTTTCTTAATGGTGCAAGTTGATTGCTATGCTATGGCATAATGTTAACCAGGTTTTTATTTACTTATTTGTAGGCTGGGACAGTGACATGTTGCTGCTGCTACATCTGCTACCACCGTCTGCACAAGGTAGAAAGAGGCCGGGAAAGCTTTCTGCGTATCAAGCTGTAGATCAGCTCATCAGATTTCAAAAGGTGTGCTTAAAGGGTTAGTTCACTTTTAATTTTTCTTTTGCTGATTATTTACTAACCCTCATGTCAGCCAAGAGGTCCATGTCTTTCTTTCTTCAGTTTAAAATAAATTAAGGTTTTTGAGGAAAACATTCCAGGATCTTTCTCCATATGATGGACTTCAATGGTGACCAACGGTTTGAGGGTTCAAATGAGGGTTCAAAGTCTGTCTCAATATAGCTTCAAAGTCTCGATATGATCCCAGCAGAGAAATGGGGTTCTTACCTAACAATTGAGCTACATTGAGACAACATTTGACCTTTCATTTGAACCCTCAAACCGTTGGTCACCATGAAAGTTCATTATATGGAGAAAAATCCTGGAACTTTTTCCTCAAAAAAAATTATTTTCGACTGAAGAAAGACATGAATCTTGGATGACACCGGGGTGAGTAAATTATTAGCAAAAACATTTTTCAACGTGTACTAATTCTTTAAAAGTTGTTTAAAATATATCTTCCATCACCTCATTCTTGTGCACAGTTTGTAGGTGATCTGATCTATTGTCAGAAGTTAGTCACCAGAACAATTCTGTTGAATGTGTTTTGTTGTAGGTTGGAACCAGTGTGCAGCAGCATCTAGACAACATCACCCAAAGCAGTCAGCCCTACCTTCTCGCCCAGGGATCCACACAGAGCACCATTCACTCCTACTTCATTGTGGTTGACAAGCATGCACTTCCATGCAAGGCAACAGGTTCAGTTGGAGCGTTTGATAAACTCTTTAAAGCCCATTACGTCTTTGGTACGTCATACAGTTCTTCTCTGAGCAGCTTTTTCACTTTTGTGCAAACAACCATCTTTAACATCGACTTGGGGGAAACAAAGGAGACTTCTAGAGTTGCAGAGTTGCGGGCAAGAATGGTGCGTTAGTTTAGATAAAACTATGAAGTGTTTTCTTTATGGTAAAAGGAGGTTCTGAAATTGCTTTGGCAATGCAAGTGCCCAGTAGCATTCAGGTTATGAAGGTTAATTGGGCTAAACATAATGGGTTTGTTTATCGCCCAAACTTGGTTATCTATGGCAAAGTTGAATCTGAAGTGCCAGTGTTTTATCAGATTGAGTCAGTTCTGATAATGTTTGAAAAACTGTTGCTACTCACAGTGCCTTTAGGTACAGTAACTTTTTCAAGAACATTTCCATGCATATGAGGTGATCAGATTTTTTTCATGTTGATAACCTGCATTACCCTAGGCCTTTTGACATACAAATGTATGGAGGGAATGACACAACTCTCCTTGTCATGCCATATTGCTTTCTCTGGTAAACATTTTTATGAGTTTTTATACATGTTTCTGTCAGAGACAAGGCAATGGGTTTGCAATGTAAATTCAATGACATTGTAATGCTTTACAATAAATTGTGAGTTCTGTGATCTTGTGTTATTGTGCTTGTTTTTATTTGGATAGTTGATAGTTCTATAATTCAGTAACACTGGATCTTATTAGTTATCTATTTTTTAAAACACTATAGAGAAATGAAAAGTAAATATTACACTTAAAGTGTCATTTTTTTTAAGTAAAATTGTAGATAAATGTAATCTATACTGTGTAATTATATAACTCTTAACAGTGTGATTAAACTACAGTGTTAAATACTTTTACACATTTCATTTTTATTTTTTACACAATATTGAGTAGAATTAACTCTAAAAACTTGACACTGACCAAAGAGTAAATTTTACACTGATTTCGAGTGGGACCAAATGTTATCTGAAACAGAGTCAAATTCAACTCTTTAGGAGTTAAATTAACACTTCTGTTTTTACTGTGTGCTGTCCAAACTGAAACCAACTTCCACTGGCATATCTTAAAATACATCAGTGCTAGGGCTGTGCGATTTAGGGAAAATATCTAATTGCGCATTTTCTGCCAGGAATTGCGATTGCGATTCGATTTGCGATTAAATTTTGTATGCAATGTGCATCTGCCTCTTTAGATGGTTAGATCTTACTGATACTGCTTATGGGTCTGGTGTTTTAACTGTTTTTTTTTTTGTGAAAATAAGGAAACAAAAACAAAGAAATTTAGAATATAATTAACACTTCTTATTGTATGAAATGTAAAATGGTCTTTAGCTTTATTTAAATAAGTGGATTCATTATAGCTGCAACTTTAACAACAAGTTAAAATATTTAAATGGGTGACTGAGTTTAACTGGAAAGATTTGTATGCATGTTTGTTTTTTGTAAACAAAGAACTTATACTCAACTTCATAACTATCAAAATATTAAATAGCTACATTTGGGAATTTTAAAATGAATATAAAATCCAAATGCGTTAAATGTCATGTCATTTCATTCAAGTGACATTAGCAACCCAGTTAAATGGTATTTTAATTTGTTTTAAATAAGGAGCCGGGCTTGAAAGCATTGTTGGGCGTGTGGGTGTAAAGTTTTAACGCATCATGCGTTTTGGAAGACGCGGGCGTGAAGTCTTGCGATGCGGACTTGCGGAGACAGGCGGGAGTATTTAATAAGCATAGAGACACAGGCTGCGCGTGTGCTTCAAGTTTAAACACCTGTCTGTTGTGGAAGACACGCGCGCAAAGTCTTGCGATGCGGACTTGCGGAGACAGGCGGGAGTATTTAATAAGCATAGAGATACAGGCTGCGCGTGTGCTTCAAGTTTAAACACCTTGTCTGTGGTGGAAGACGCGCGCGAAAAATCTTGCGATGCAGAACCAGACGCAAGTATTTAACAAGCATTGAGAGACACAGGCTGCGCGCATGCTTTAAATTGAAACCCCTTGTCAGTTTAGGAGAAGCTGTTTTGGCTGACGTACCTCTCACGGAGAAAGCACAACCATACTTGCGCTCGCTCAATTGTTTAGACTGTCACAAAGCCTCTCCGCATATTTCTCAAATCGCATCATATCGCATCCTTTCGCGATTTGCTAATCGCAACGTTTCACATCGCGATTGCGGTTCGATTTCGATTAATCGCCCAGCCCTAATCAGTGCCCTTTGTTTTGCCTCAAAATGCACACAAGTAATATATATATATATAACATATATATATATATATATATACAGTACATTATATATTAAAATTATATTATTTGATTATAGACAGTTTCAGCAGTAACAACATAAACAAGCGGCTTTCAGGAACAAACGTAACTTCCGGTAAACTCCGCAAAGAATCAATCCACACTAATCCTACGCCCCATAACGCTTTGCGCAAATTATGGATGCGACTTCCGGTGCGTACTGTCACTGAACCAGACCCGGCGTTTTCCATGATGATTACAGACATAATTTCATGTATGAGCCAGTATGAGGATGAAATTAAGAAGTGTCCTGATACATCATATGAAGATATATTCAATCGTTTCATGTTGTTCCTCAGGGGTGACGGGTCTTCAATGAGCAAATATAAAAGCACAGAGGCATACCAGTATCTCTACAGTGGGACAGTCAGTCGAGTGTTTAATACATGGAATATACAGAGATGTTTTTAACCTTCAGGTGATGGTTTAAAATGTCCCAACTGTCCCCTTGTTGCGAGTTTTTTTAAATGGCAATGTTTAATTTACTTGTTTGAGTTTTTATGGTGGCACATCAAGCTTCACGCGATCCGACAGCAGCAGTTACTTATGCTTCTCATTCAACATTGTAAGTTATTTAAAGAAACCATAATAAACATATTAAACTACTATTACATGTTTCAGTATAGTTTTCGTTTTATTGAAATATTATTATGCAGTATAAGACATGAGCTTATGAAATTATTTGCTTAAAAAAAATCATTTAAAACATAACAAAAGTAATGGTACGCGTAAACACATCACAAACTATTATAAACATTAACTAATAAGCAGTTAATGTAATCTCATTTTTGTAATAATATATAGTAGCAGAATAAATAAATCAGCATATTTTTATCAGCATAGTATGTTGTTTTTAATAATGATTGTATTTATTGTTCACTGTCAGTTTCTATGAAAGGTTTTACTGGATGGAAGTGTGGATAATAAATGCACGTGCGCCACATACACATTCAGTTCTTGTGCGTGTATTATAGTTAAAACAAATGTTTTGTAGAGATTTACTGCGTTTGTATCATCTATTATGGCAACCCCTAACTGCACAAATTATGCCGGTCTTCCTGGATTTCATAATAAGCATAAAAATGCCAGTCAAAACGGCAGACTCGTATCCCTCGCAATAGGACTACTAATAGCTGTAGTGGCTCACCGGAAGTTTTACCCATCTGAGCTCAAAGATGGCGTCGCCCGCATTTACATCAGGAATAGTGTGGATAACAAGTCCTTTTAGAGTAGTTTATTTCTGATAATAAGCAATATAAACAACAAGTAGATTACCTTAGTTCAAATCATAACTAAAGCATATCACAAACTACACTTTATTGTGTAAAATGTTTACTATAATGTATACAATCTTAACTACAGATTGGCTGCCAAACCTCCCATCAAATAGCGGTAATCCATAAACGCCCTCTTCCGTCGTCTTTAGGAAACCAAACATTTGTTACTTTCAACAAAGTATTTGTTTTAGAGTTCAGTTAAGCAACTAGTCAGACTGGTAAACAAACAGAAATCGGAAGTAACGTTCCGCTCAGATGCGTGATCCATGCAGATTGCATGTGCGTCCGATGAAACTGTCTATAGACAGTTTCAGCAGTAACAACATAAACAAGCGGCTTTCGTGGAAAACACGTAACTTCCGGTAAACTCTGCTAAGAATCAATAACAACAAACTTCTAAGTAGTTTATTTATATAACAAGCAAAATAAACAACACGTAGATTATCTAGGAAACCAAAACATTTGTTGTTTTCGACGAGGTATTTGTTCAAGAGTTCAGTTTAGCAACTAGTGACTTGCAAATAAGCTAGACTTACAAAAGTTGTAGTACATCATTGCAATTTAACATTCAAATGTATTTTAGCCACCAAACCCAACATCTAAATGCTGCATAAAGCCCTGTATTAAAGAGCACTCACTGTTAGGATGAAACATGTCACAGGTGAACTTCATTTTAGGAGGGCTGAGGGGATAATCTGACGGGAAACTGAGGATAGCAGGAAACACGCCACCTTCGAAACATGTGTCCTCTGGCCCCCTAACAGAAGAAAACATAGAAATGTGTTACATTAAGCCCACAGTATAGTCTGTTTTTCACATATATGCAAATGGTCGAACGCATAGCTTTTCTAAGTATAGTTTATTTGACTCGTATGTGTACACACGTTCGACGCATGCGCATTGCGAAACAAGATGCAATGCTTCTCCTGGACTACACATTCTCCTGCAGGCGCATGCATGACCTACACGTACAATGTAAAAAACGGCAGTGCGCATACAGCACAAAAATTGCGCCACGCACTTCTGCCCCTTTTAGCATTGGTTGTATGTGGATGTCTGGACAAACAATTTTTTGTATTTTGGTATAATACAAAGCATTTTGAAGAGTTTAATTTAACATGTATTTGTAGTTATAGGCTATAGAAAGTGAGACCAAATGACTTTACAGTCGCAGATGAAAACTTAATTCAGCATTTTTCAATTGATCCAAGAAACAAGCAAATCATTTACAAACCAAAAACATTTAGTCCTACTTTGTATCTTCTTCATCTTCTTTCAACTCTGCCATAAAAGCCTGTAAATTACCAACTTTTGTTTAGTTACGGTGTCATTTTCGTTTTAAAAGTTTGTCTTTCAACACCACTGAACTTGGTAAACAAATCTGTATGCTGAGATTTGTTATCGCCTTGTAAACGTGCTTCGGTATGTGTGTCTGACACAGTTTCGCCCAACATAAATCCTACAAAGTGCATACGTTATTGCCAAGACAGAATAGATGAATCACTCAAATTCACCCAGTGATAAAACTCAAAGGCCCATTTTAAATGCAAATGCCTCCCGGTTAACTTTACCATATCCACCTGTCTATCACAATACAGTTTCTATGGGCAGATCGGAAATCGTGACAAGAGTGCACATCAAACAAACTTACTTCCGTATCTGTAGACCAGCAGTCGGGGAGTTACTTGTTTCACTTAGCACTAGGCTTCACTTAAGTACTTATCGGGTTAAACAACTGATCAAACCACCAGATTAGTTTACCGCAGGACAAATTCAACAAACTCTGCAGTTCTATAGACTTTAATGAATTTTATTCACCTTAGTGATTGCCAGTCTTGTTATTAGCAAGTAATTGTTTAAGACATAATGTAATGAGTCGCAGACCTTGTTCATTTGAAATGTATAACTACTGCATCCAGAATCACTTCAACAATTCTGAAGAATTAAAATTCTGTGGTGCAGCTCCACAAGTAGGCTTAGTGGGCCTTGAGGTGCAGCATTACCTCCAGACTTATTAAGCCCCATGGTGCAGCTCCACTTTAAAGCGAAATGCAATTTTTAAAAGGTATGTGTATTTGATACTGATTTCATTTTATGGGTAGCAGTAAACATAATTGTTCAGATTAAGAACTTTTTCATTATACACTCACCTAAAGGATTATTAGGAACACCATACTAATACTGTGTTTGACCTCCTTTCGCCTTCAAAACTACCTTAATTCTACATGGCATTGATTCAACAAGGTGCTGAAAGCAAATGTTGGCCCATATTGATAGGATAGCATTTTGCAGTTGATGGAGATCCAGGGCACAAAGCTCCCGTTCCACCACATCCTAAGATGCTTTATTGGGTTGAGATCTGGAGACTGTGGAGGTCATTTTAGTACAGTGAACTCATTGTCATGTTCAAGAAACCAATTTGAAATGATTCGAGCTTTGTGACATGGTGCATTATTCTGCTGAAAGTAGCCATCAGAGGATGGGCACATGGTGGTCATAAAGGGATGGACATGGTCAGAAACAATGCTCAGAAAGGCTGTGGCATTTAAACAATGCCCAATTGGCACTAAGCGGCCTAAAGTGTGCCAAGAAAACATCCCCCACACCATTACATCACCACCACCAGCCTGCACAGTGGTAACAACGCATGATGGATCCATGTTCTCATTCTGTTTACACCAAATTCTGACTCTACCATCTGAGGGGCTGTCCACACGGAGACGCGTATCACCGTATACGTATAAATTTGTTATCGTATTGGCGTTTCATCCACACAGATCCGGCGTTTTGGGAGACTGAATCCGGTATTTTTTGAAACCGGGTCCTAAAGTGGATAAATCTGAAACCGACTAGGGGTGTAACGGTACGTGTATTCGAACCGGACCGTTTCGGTTCAGGGCTTTCGGCACGGTGCACACGTGCACCGAAAGGCCGAATGCATTTTGTGTGTGCATGTGCGGAACATAATACGTGCGTTTCCGCACGAACATATTAAGTGGCGAAAGTCTCCGCGTTCAGCGCAAGTCTTCTGTCAAACATATAACATAATTCGGCCCGCAGAAAGATTTTTATTTACTTAGTTGTATATTCGTTTGATTATTGATGTAAACGTTTACGTGTCGTATCTAAAAGCGCATGTTAAACGCGTGTCAACGCGCTGCTTTGTTCTTTCAAAAGTCCGTGAGAGGATGCACGTCTTTCGTTGCTACGCATTCATGAGACGCGCTTTCTGTGACAGCGAGAATAAGGAATGCGTGATCAGATTTTTCATCTGCACATCACGTCAATCATATCATTGTCACAATGCGATCAGCTGGTCGGGACAGAGAAGAGCTGTAACCCGGGCTTACTCAGCTGTTACTCAGCTGCGGAGGGGTTCGTAAGTAAAGTCACAGCTTACATTGATGACACAAGCAAAGATTAGGAGAAACGTGCAAAAGATCCAAGATGGCTATGTATGCACCTCACTAATCTCAAAATGAGTGTATAATAAGTATATCATCATGTTGCTTGCTATGCAGTTACACATAGAGCAGTAATATTATTTTTATACAGAGATGGTACATAGCCAATTCAATACTGTGAGTTAAACAATCCAAAATAAATCAAAACAGAAAATTTTTGGTGGCAAAAATGTAGGCTAATAGTTCATAAATGTATTCAGGAATTGAGTTTGTTAGTTCAAGGTTTTAGTAGAAAAAAAGAGTTTAGTAGAAAAGAGTTACCTTCTGTTATAAAATAATGTAAAAAAGAACTTTGCAGTAGTATTTTATTTATTATTTTTTCATTTTATATATATTTTATGTGTTATATTTTAATAAAAAGTGTTTAAAAAAAGTGTAAACAAATTGTAAAAAAAAGTTTATAGTAATAAACAACCTGCAGTTTAATGTTTGCATTTTTCCCTTACTGTACCGAAAATGAACCGAACCGTGGCTTCAAAACCGGGGTTCGCACCGAACCGTGATTTTTGCGTACCGTTACACCCCTAAAACCGACACCCTTGCGGTTTCGTCTGTACAGCCAATCCGTATATTTTGTGAAGCGAAAACGTCATCACGTCACGTGTCGGAAGCGTCACACGTAACAGCAACAACAATAACGGCGGACTACGTGATTGTGTTCGTGCTACAGAAGCTACTAAAGCCTACTAGCTTTATTACAGCAAAATTTATTGCTTCTATGCAATTGTGGTGACCAACAAGCGATAATGGACAACACCATACGTTGGTTATGCGCATGCTCAAAGTCTTCTTCTCCATGTATAGTGTATATCTGTGGCAGAACCGGCTTCGTGTGGACATAGCCTGAATGTCTCAACAGAAATCAAGACTCATCAGACCAGGCAACATTTTTCCAGTCTTCAACTGTCCAATTTTTATATATAATTTATATTCATGCATTTGGCAAATGCTTTTATCCAAAGCGACTTATAAAGTGACTATACATTTGTATCAGTCTTCACTGAGTGTTCCCCACAGCAAAACCACCAGTGTTGATTTTACAGAGTTCGCTACTCTAGAGTGGTCAGGTGTTAGTTGTAGTGTTCGTTTATAATTTATCATCACTCACAGTGTCAGAAACTTCCACAAGGGGGTGTTGCTTTCCAGTGTTCCAATAATTACGTTTGCGGGGAGTTAAGATTCACGCCACGCCCCTTCTTTCTGAAGCGGGAAAGTCAGTTACTCAGCATCGACCGACCTGGACTCATGTTACTGAGGTAAGTCAAATAAGTTAAATATGATGGTGATAAATGTATAATAAACTGCAAATAATCCGTGTAGGTTTGTTAAATCGTTAATATTTTGGTGAGTGACCACAAGGAAATCTTTAAAATTGAACTGAATTTCAATTGGTAATTGGCTGACGTTGTTTAATCGGTTTAACGTTACCTCATGACGGTGCAGTTTTGTTTAAATAATGCAATGAGTTCAATTTTTGAGTGATTTTGGACAAATATGTAACGTTAACCAATTATTATTAAGAGACTAACGTTATTAAATGTGCTTTCTTAATTTTGTATTGAGGTAACTAACACTACAATTTGTCTAACATTACATAATTAATAAAATCTATAATTCTGTATGTGCTCGACGTATTTGCAAAACAACGCAAAAATAGCTAATTTTGTATTTGCGGGTACATTTAAACAGTTAAGTTAGTGCAGTTCTTTTACGTTCAGGGTGGTGGTTTCAGATTATGGAGTGCGTCAAGCACTGTGGGCAGAGAAACATGATGCAATGCAGGTGTTTGTGGTATTCAACCTTTATCACTAACACCTTAATTGTACATTTGTCACAATATCTTCATTTTAGACTGTTAATAAATTAGACTTTGGGGGTTATTTTCGCTGTGTAAATGTAATTAAATTGTGAATGTTAGTTATTTCTGCTTGTTACACGCGGTGTGGTAAATGGCTGCGCCATTCACTTCGTGAGAGAAAATGATTTGCTTGTTTTTTCGCCTAATGTAACTTGTCTTAAAATGTAGCATTTTAAATATGTGCTGCTTCTTTCAGAGTTCACACACGAGTATATCTGCACTTTGAAGGGAGTAGGGCATAGGGATGGTGACTAACGATTGGAATTCGCCCTAATAGTGACAGATAGCTGGAATTGGATTTGATTGTTGAACCGCGTTCAAAGCTGTTCACGCGCGTCTGACCTACGTATGACGACGCATGACCACGCGCGATTTGAATGCACAACTTTACAGAAGGTAGAAAATTAAGGAATCGCACGTGAGCGCGTTGAGGTCTTTAAAGGTGGATTCATGGGAATACATTAAAAGAACACTCATCATCAATGTACTAAAACCTGTCCTGAATAGTTTTTGTTAACCAAGTCACTCACCTAAGCCACAGTTTTTTTATTGCATATATTTTTGTTAAATTACTTTATAATAAGATGCAATAACTTTATGAAAAACATTTTCACATTTAATGTTATAGTAAATTTTGTTTGATAATACAAAGTTTTTTATTCAATCACTATTTCAGGTTTGGAACATGCTGCTGAAGTTGGTTATCAGGACTCCAGGAAATGTATCAAACTGCAGGATTGATTTATTTTTGCTCATTAGTGAAGGTGATTTTTTTTACTGTTTATTTATTTGTTGCTTCCTTACATATATAAAATGCAATTTGTGTTTTGTCATAGGTGGTAAGCCCAACTGACTGTGGACTAACGTATGC
This sequence comes from Misgurnus anguillicaudatus, assembly GCF_027580225.2. Taxonomy (NCBI): domain Eukaryota; kingdom Metazoa; phylum Chordata; class Actinopteri; order Cypriniformes; family Cobitidae; genus Misgurnus; species Misgurnus anguillicaudatus. The sequence goes on from NC_073344.2 coordinate 34,619,117, forward strand.
ATTGTTGATGACACTGAAATCGAGGAAGACATTTTGCAAGATGTGCTGCTAACAGCTAGAGGACAAAATGAAGGTACAGTGTGATGATTATCTTTGTTTTATAAAACTAATTTATTTTTCAGTTTTTGTGTGTTCACGAATTTTTGTCACCAGATGCAACAAGCAGCTTCTGCCACTGTCATTTACCCTCTGAACTTGACCAAAGTCGTTCCAAGTAATCTAAGACAACAGATGACTCCATGACCGAGGCAAAAGAGGTAAAAGAGTACACATAGTATTTTCACTATGCATAATTAAATGTGTGTGAAGAAGTAACATGCAAACATTTGTTGTGTTTTGGAAGATGGTCATTTGTGCCGTTAAGCAGAATAGTGGAAGTCTATTTTTGTTGCACATATTGGTAAATGCACTTCATTATTTTAATTTAATTTGTCAAAATACATGGTTTCATAAATGATGACTTTTTAAAATCTTTATTCATATGTCAAATTGAAATGTGTCTGTCATCTTATGTATTAGAGGTCGACCTATATGGCTTTTCCTCTGGCCGATGCCGATATTTAGAAATCAGGGCAGCCGATGGCCGATATGTTTGGCCGATTTTCTATATGTACATAATAATCAAAATGTTCTCATCATTAGCAGATATTTTAAATGTAAAAATGTCACTATTTAAGTCAAAGTATTAAAAAAAATTATGACTGGTCTTTCTGAAGAGTTTTACAATCTCCTCTGCACCATGCATTTATCAGACACAGATATTACCTGACACTCTGATGTCATCATCTATGATCAGTTTTTTATCATGGCTTTTATTGCTTTGTAGGATAAAATCCTTATTTGGTAGACCTGATAAATTATTTATTCATCATAAAGTTAACATAGTAAAGTCTGTTTTTTAGTTGAGACTGTTATTTAGGGCAAATCTTTCTAAACACATTTACATTCTCATTTCTGAGGCGCTATAAGTGACTGATTGTGCTGACAGTGACGTTTTGTCCCACCATTGTTTACTAAAGCTGTCTGTGAACAAGGCACGGCTGCACACACACGGGAGCGATCTGCTTGCAGCAAGAGGCAGCGTCACGAGTTCTACAACAACGCTTAGGTGCCCGCAGATGCGCCTGCCTATTAATCTGACTAATTTTGCAGCAAAATCGTCCAAAGCCGATTTTTAAAAATATGCTAAAAATCGGCCAATTAATCGGCCCAGACGATAAATCGGTCGACCTCTATTATGTATTGTACAGTATTGTGACATGTCTGTTTATGTTGTTTAAGGAAGACTCCTACAAGGAACCAGTGAGAGCATCATAGACTGTGATAGTGACATTGCAACACTGCTTTTTACTGCTCCATCTCCTTCCACCATCACCTCAAGGGAATCAGTGCATCAGATTTGCAGTGAGCAGGCTTGTGGTGTATCATAAGGTAAGTAGGAGAGCCTGCTTTCTAAATCTGTCTGTATGGCTCTGATTTTCTCAATGTTATGCAGATGTATAGGTCTAATATAATAACTGTTGTTCTTTATCTTTTATAGTCTTGTACCAGCCTTGAAGAACATCTTCAGCAACGAGTAGGATGACAACCGCACCTAACTGCGGTTGGCAGGATCTGTGGCCAGATTTGAGATTTTTGACGTGGCTTTTGATAAGAATCTCACCCCGTCAGTCGGAAGGCTCCCTTTTAGCATTTGACTTTGTTTTTAATGTAATGTATGATGATGGACTCCTTCACTTTAACTAATTTAATCAAACAACAGTTTACATGTTGGGAAAACTAGAGATTGAGAGCTGAGAGGAAACTTTTTTTTAACTAGCTGGTAACTAGTATCTCATTTAAGGTTTCAGCATGCATTCTATCCTTGCCCAAATTTCTAATTAATATGTGCTGAAGAAAATTGTGATTACTTTTGTGATGTATTGTTTTACAGAATGTTTAGTGAAAGATTTGCTGTGATTTGCCCTAGATGTGTGTCAGACATGGATTTTAAAACACTTATCCATGTTTATTTAAACTCCTTGGCAAAATTGAAAGGACTGAATACATAACCACTTTCTGAAAATGTTGAAAAAGTTCAACAGTGATACTTTATTTTTTTATAAATATTTAATAATGTCAAATAAATGTGTTAAATAAATTTGTGGTCAATAACTTTGTTTCATTTGATTCTTGTTGTCATTAATAATCAAAGATGTATGATGAAGTACTTTTTTCAGTGTTCAAGTAACTCTCTATCAGTGTTTTAATATTGACTCTACTTTAGTGTAATTAACTCTCATGGGTGTTTTAAAGGCAGTGTTTGGAGTTAATTCTTTAACACTGTCAGAGTAAAATTATCAACACCAAGGTGGAGTAAAATCTTTAACACTAGCTGGAGTGTTATTTTAACTCTGGGCAGTGAGAATTATATAAACACTGGTATAGTGTTGAAATCAACTCTCATAGAGTTAAATTAACACTGGTGGTTTTGCTGTGCCTGGGCATTGAACCCATGACCCTTGTGCACCCCATGCAGTGCTTTACTAGTTGAGCTACAGAAACCAAAGGTGAGTCTGGCTAATTTTTTCTAGGGTTTTTTATGAAATGCACAGATTTTCTTTATCTCATGTGTCCATTGTGAACAAATTGGCACAAAGCATCTCTCCATGAGCAATTCTCATTTTGTGCAACAGTTTTATAACCTAGTGAGTACTTATAAATATCAGCTGTGTATTTTTCATATTAAGTGAGAGATTGTGGCCCTCTGCTGGGTCACTATAAACATGACAGAGAAAACAGTCTACAAATAATTAGATGACCTGTAACTTTATAAAGCTTCGATGAACAAAATGAAAGCCCAAAATAAGACACATTTCTGATTTAGACATAAAAAAAATACTTACATTATCAAAGCCTCCCATTCAAAGAAATTCTCCTCATTCACAGGCCCTGGAGAGAGATATGATTGACATTAGTTAGAGATGCACTAATAGGATTTGTTTGGCGGATACTGATTTCAACAAACACTGGCCATTTCTGATCCCGATTTTGTCAATTGCTAGTGCTGACAAGCAATTAATCTCTTTTAATCACGTACAAAATAAAAGTTTGTGTTTGCATTATTTATGTGCGTGTACTGCGTGTAATTATTATGTATATATAAATAATACACACTCATACAAACATGTAAATTTAAGAAAAAAAAAACGTATATATCATTTTTATTTATATATAATATATAAATATATATACCCACACACACACACATGTAAATGTTTTCTAAATACATACATGTCCTTGTCTTTTATTCTGAAGTTTTGTCTTGTGTAAAAAGATGTCTTGTTAGCCATGTTTGTAGTTCTCTGTAGTTCTGTTTCTTAATTGTTTGGTGTGTTGATTGTCTCCCCAGGCATGTCTTGTTATCCTGTTCTACCATGTGTAGCCTATAGACGGTTTCATTGGAAGCACGTGATACACGTCTGGATCCGAACCATACTTCCGGTTTCGTTTTTTTTATGGTCTGACTAGTTGCTAAACTGATCTCTTGAACAAATGCCTCGTCGAAAATAACAAATGTTTTGGTTTCCTAGGTAATCTATGTGTTGTTTTTTTGCTTGTTATATAAATAAACTACGTTTAAAGAACTTTGTTGTTATTTATTCTTAGCGGAGTTTACCGGAAGCTACGTGCAGCCGCTTGTTTATGTTGTTACTGCTGAAATGGTCTATATATAGCCTTGGGCTGCGTCTGAAACCGCCTACTTCTATACTTTGTAGTAAAGCTGCGAAAAGCAGTAGGCTAAGCGACTAGTATGTCCGAATTCATAGCATCTATTACTTCTGGCAAGATCCCGAAGTGTTCATTCAATGGACACTTTGCTATCCCGTGAGTCCCTGTGAGAGTAGTTATCCAATGAAGAAGACGACGAAGGGGCGTTGTTTTATTAAAAAATGTCCAAAAGCGGCAACGCAGCTCTATTCAAATGCAAATACATATATTAAACAGCTGCCCCTTGTGGTTAAATCTCGCTAGTTTAACGTCATTCCAGTTAACGACTAACATGTTGTTATGACGATGTATGTCACGTGATGTTTCAACATGGCAATTGTAGTACGTCCGAATTCATTCATATTCGTACTATAAAAACATACTGTGTACTTCATCATCTAATTCAGTACCTATGCAATTTTGGACGCAGCCCTAGTGTTTCAGTTGTCCTTTGTCAGTCTTTGTTGGATGCATGCGTTGGTTCCTGTGTTCTGCCTGCAGTTTTAACTTCTTTGTGTTATGTCTTGTTTTGAGTTTATTTATTAAAGTTTGCTTGCATATGGATCTGCTGCCTCTGACTGCCTTCATCCAAACGTTACCGTGTGTATTTATGTATACATAATAATAACACACAGGACACACACACACACACACACATATATTATGCAAATACAAACCATTATTTTGTGTGCGAATTAAATTGAATTAATTGTAATTGAATTAATTTAAGCATACCAACATAAAGTGAAATTGAAAAAAAACTAAATACAAATAAGACAACGTGACAACTAGGGCTTCACAATTAATCAAAAAAATAATTTTTGTGCGTTTGGGCACGTAATATCAGACATTTTAAAATTGATAAGTTGACTTGTCTTTTAGCCAGCAATTTTTTTTACGAATACATAACTCCCAAAATTATTTGTTATTTACATTATATTATTTAGCTTGGGATGTTTAGGATTTACCAACACTCTAAAAATGGCTGGGTTATTTTTGACCCATAATGGGTAAATATTGGACAGAACACGTGCTGGGTTAAAAATGTACCCATGCTGGGTTAAAAATGACCCAATGTTGGGTTGTTGTTATGCAACCATGGGGTATAATAACCCAGCAGTTGGGTTAAAATAACCCAGCATTGGGTCATTTTTTAACCCAGCATGTGTTCTGTCCAATATTTACCCAGCATGGGTCAAAAATAACCCAGCCATTTTTAGAGTGAAGCTGCTGCTTGATAGAAAGTTTTAAAACATTTCAAAACTAAAAATTAATCGGAAATAATAACCACAATTACAATATCAAGGTGAATAATCTAATTTCATCGTGCAGCCCTAGTTACAACCTTATTTTGATTATTGTAAAATGATTTAGCTATTAAATATTTAGTAGTGCTGGACAAAGATCGTGATTAATCACATACAAAATAAAAGTGAGTGTGTTATTATTATGTATAATTAACCACACATACATACATACATACATACATACATACATACATACATTCATTTCAGATTTTATATATATATATATATATATATATATATATATATATATATATATATATATATATATATATATATATATATATATATATATATATATATATATATATATATATATATATATATATATATATATATATATATAATATAATATAAACAAATATATATACACATGTACATGTTTCTTAAATATACATACATGAATGTGTGTGTATTTATATATACATAATAATTACACACAGCACACACTCAAATATTATGCAAAAAAACTTTTATTTTGTATGCGATTAATCTTTGCCCAGCACTAGACATTTACCTTAATTTACCATTACTTTTTTACTCTTTAATAAACCTTTTAAAATATATTCCAGTGTTGTTGCTTAAAATATTAAGAAATTTGCTATTTCAGAAAAAGATAGCTTTTTCCACAATAAAGTCAAATATAAACTATCATTTGTCTTTATCGCAGGGGTTCTCAAACTGGGGGCCCCCAGTTTTATGACATTTTATAAAATGCATTAATTTATCATGAATTCAGTGTAGAGCTTGGAGGGGGGCCTCCATAACTGCTAAATCCATGTGCGCTAGTCCGACAATCACTATATATAGCAATAAATAAAGTTTTAAGGTGAGTTCGACTGTATGCAGCGGCGGCCGCCGCAAGAACCGCAATCAGATGACATTAAAGTAACGCGAGAACCATTGATAAGCAGACTCCTCTGTATGATTTTTTGATTCGCTGTCGCGGTGCTTTGATATCATCCACCTGCACCGCCTCATGAAGTTAAAGAAGCCTAGATGAACAGCATTCAAATCTCTGCAGATGACCGACTTTGCGTGATGCTGAAAGCGGCTATCGCGTCCTTTGTTTCCTGCTTAGCAGGAACATGATGCAGGTATTTTGAAATAATGCATTTAAAAAATAAACTTTGCTTTGTTCTGTGTATCAACGTCATTTCAGGACAGATCAAACTTGAGCGCTGCTGACTCTGTGTTTAGACACTTTGAATGCGTGTGCACGATAGCATCGTGTGGGGAGCTGACTATCAAAATAGCCAAGTTAAAAAGTTTGTATTTAAAGTCAAACAGCAAACAACACTGGCGTTACCTAAAGTAACTGTCTGTATATCTTGTAAGTCTTCTACACTATTTTAGTTTTCAAATCATGAAAACATGAAGCATTTTTTTTTTTTTTTATTCTGCTTTTTCATTATACAGTTTTTTTCCGACAGCGATCAGACTGCTGAACAATACCACGCTATAGATTAGGTGAAATAAATTGGCTGTGGGGTGTATATGTATATGCTGACTATTATTGTATATATGGGATTTGTTAGCTGTGTTATGTCTCTGCTTGTTATTTTTTTGATAGTATATTTATTCTCATTTATCTATGGCTGCTGATGATGTTTACTTGTGTGTTTTTGTGGTGGTCCTATGCAACGTAATTTCGTTCTGCATTGCACTTCTTGTAGTGTATTAGAATGACAATAAAATATTCTTGAATCTTAGTAGTTTATCTGTTTAACTTCCAGTGGCAGCTGATTTGGATATTTAAGGTATAAAAAGGTATTGCAATTTGAAATACATATGAATATATCCATAGTCTAATACAGTGGTTCCCAACCTTTTTAGCCCTAAGTACCCCCACAGCCCTATCAGTAAGGCTCAAGTACCCCTTCATCGCAACTAAACCAAAGTTGTGTTTTAAAGACAAATAATTAGTAATTTTAATTAATTAATTAATTTTAAACATTAAAGTAAAAAGCACTGACTGATGAAGCATGTTTATTTTAACAAACCACTACCATTGCGATCAGTGTTTGCATTTTATCAGCTCATTTGCATTGCAAAGACACCCAAAAATGGCACATTTTGCTCAGGCCTACAAAATGGCAATTTTGACATGCTATAATTAATTATCTGTAGGGTGTTTTGAGATAAAACTTCACATATGGACTCTGGGAACGCCAAAGACTTATTTTACAAATTTAAAAAAATCATCATATGACCCCTTTAAGGGCCAGATTTACTAACAGCTTGCGCAAACCATCATTTTGGCGTTAAATAACGACTGAACTTACTAAAGACACGCAATAGATATTTAGCTCTGAAAAGGTGTTATTTTGCGACCTTATTGCATATACATTTGTGGAAGTTTTCATTTTAGAAGCAACATTAATGCGAGGAGAGTATTACATTTTGCCAGAGGAACATACTTTAAAATATAGTTTGCCAAGCCATGCTATGTTTAATTTGCTGGAGAAAAGAGGAGGAGAACTCACAAGAAGTAAAATCAGGTATTTCAAAACTTATTTTACCCTTCATCTTTCGTCCTCCGGTTCATAGTGTAGTTTTACTTAGCTGGAATTTCACATTCCGCAGTCCGCATTTTCATTGCGATGTCCTGCCGAGGTCTCTTATTTGCGACCCTGTACTAATTTGCGCTGCTCTTAGTAGATTGTAGTGGTCATTAGAGAAATGTGCTTATGTCATTATTGTGCCTGTGTATTTTATTTGCGCCTTTGTAGTAAATCACACGCAAATTTTCAACTCCGGCGCTTATTTGGAATTGAGCTCTCACGTACTTTTTAGTAAATGCCCTAAATTTACTAAAATCTCAATTTAAGTTACTGATAATTAAAGTGTGCAAATAAGTTAAATTATTCTGTTCAAATATAAAGAGAAACAAAATGTGTTAAGGCATTCTCTATAAATACAAAAGACATCATATGGGACAAAATATGTTAGCCAAGAACAATGCAAAAGTTTTTTTTTTTTGCATAATTTGAAAATGCAACGGCAGCGGGAATGAATATTATAACATTATTTAAACATTAATTATAGTTAATAAACTTTGTGTCTTTAGAAACTATTCAGGTTCATTAAAAATAGTCAGATCGTTCTTGAGTTGGACATCACTATTGCGTTTTGGATCATGCAGCGCATTTACTCTTGACGGCTAATTATATTAATGATAAGATTAAAATTACAAAGTTGTCCTTTTTACAATTCCTCACAAAAATCAATCGTAGGTCAATGACTGGACAAACGAAAGACATTTTTATTAAAAGTAAATCAGATCAAAGCAAAATGTAAATCTTTTCGCGTACCCCCTTGAAACTATTCACGTACCCCCTGGGGTACGCGTACCCCCGGTTGGGAATCACTGGTCTAATAGATAGCTTAATACTATAGATTGGTTCAATAAGAGAGGAATTACTCTTATCCTGTGTTATCCCAAAAAGGTGGTGTTTTAAATAAATTATTGCAGCCACAACAACAAAAAATTTGACCCGCCTTAAAATGTTTAAAACACATGTGGTTTTGCATAATTTCTAATTAAATTTTACATAAATTTAATCAATTTGTTAACTTGATAAAACAGAAAAGAATGGGAAAAAATGTTTAATCACTGTAGTGCTTAAATGATTTCTTACAGGGTAGAAATTTCTTACAGGGTAGAAAAAACACTTTCTCATATTATTTTACAAATTTGAGGGGTGTGAGGGGCCTCCAACATAAATTTTGCCTAGGGCCTCCAAATATCTAGAACCGGCCCTGATCTATTGTAATATTATTATTGTATGACATTTTTCGTTACAATAATAGTAATAATACAATTATACGGTATATCATAATGTTAAATAAACTACACTCTAAAAAAACTAACGGTGCTATATAGAACCAAAACTGTTGCTTTGGATCGTAATCATAGAAGAACCGTTTTTAGTGCCATATAGCACCGGTGAAGCACCAGTGAAGCACCTGTGTGGAGCCATATAGGGGCCATGTAGAACCACTATAGCACCAAATATGGTTCTGCGTGGCACTATGTGGTTCCGCACGGGTGCTTCACTGGTGCTTCGCCGGTGCTGTGTGGCACTAAAAACGGTTCTTCTATGATTACGAGCAAAGAACCACTTTTGGTGCTATATAGCACCGTTTGTTTTTAGAGTGTAACTACTCAGTGTAAACATACAGGTGAATTTAGCAGTTCAATTTCTTACCTGCCACGATTCCCTCTGGAGGATTAAGTGTTAGTTCTGTTAAGAAAGAAATGTGTTGAATTTAAGTACTAACAGCTACATCATCACACCTTCTTTACTACGCTGCAGTTTATAGCACAAGTATACAGCATGTGTCAGGAGGTACAACACAATAAATAAACCCATACATTGATACAATATGTCAAGGTTACGGTGTGTCACTGAATGACGCAGGTAAACAAGAAGTAAGACCTGTGGTCATTCGTTTTGCCCAAATTATGTAAATAATTTAAAGTGTCAGCAAGTGTTGGTAAAGTTCTGGAAGCAAATAATACTGATTGAGGGAAGCCAGTTGATAAACTGTCGCTACAATGTAAAACTCAGAAAATCATTTCGCGCATTAGATAACTTACGTTTGTATTCTGCCATGAGTCTTTTTAAAGCTGTTCCAGCCATTTCTATTCCAGTCTAGTAAGGAGTTGTTTTGGCACGATCGATGACGACAACTGACAGGACAAAAAATATTCTTCTTCCGGGACAAAAAGCTAGCAAAGAGTTTCTCACTAGGCGGAAACGATTCCACTTGACAATCACTTCCGCATTATATCACGTGGCCTCTATTACGCGAGGACTAATCTGGAAATGAAAAATAAATAATTTTTTCTTCTTTCACTTTGGATTACTATTTTATTAATACTTTTTGTCTCATACAATAAAAGGCAAAAATTTTACTTTACTAAATCAATGATGTCAATAATTAACCAGTAAATCTTTCATTCATTTCATTCATCCATGGTCCATAAAAAATAAATACATAAATAAACACACAAACATTATCAGTTATAAGAATATATATAAACCATACATGCATAATGTACATGTAACAATACATAATACAGTGCAGAGCCGGCACCAGACCATAACTGACAGAGGGCACGTGGCTTCCAACGGGGGGGGGCACGCAATTAGCAACAATACCTTGCAAAAACAAGGCATTAAAACAACAAATACAGTGCAAGCACACACTTATACAACTGTTACAGACTGTCGCTGCGCTCGCGCTTTGCTCGACGCAACAACAAACCGCCCTCGCGCGGCGCAAGCCATTGAAATGAACAGTTTCATAGCGCAGCCCAGCGCACATCGCGTCCTAAGTAAAAGCCGTTATGAAAGCCGCTTTACCATAATCACGTCGCAATGCTGTTAACGGTCTATAGCCACACTTCACATTTAAGCTTACGTAATTTAAAACAACGCTAACTTACCTTTAAAAAAGCTGAAGCCGGCGTGTACAAACATTAAACTTCCTTAAAGGGATAGTTCACCCAAAAATGAAAATTCTGTCATCATTTAATCACTCTCATGTTGTTACCAACCTGTTTAAGTTTCTTTGTTCTGATGAACACAAAGAAAGCTATTTTGAGAAATGTTTGTAATAATCTGTTCTTGGACCCCATTTACTTACATAGTATTATTTTTTCCTTTTATGGAAGTGAATGGGGTCCACGAACGGTTTGGTTACAAACATTTCTCAAAATATCTTCCTTTGTGTTTATCAGAACAAAGAAATTTATGCAGGTTTGTAACAACATGAGAGTGAGTAATGACAGAATTTTTATTTTTAGGTGAACTATCCCTTTAAAACAGTGTCCTGTAGATTTGAAAATTCCACCTCGACCTCTAATCTCCGAGTTGGAGCCAATCGGTGTTTGCATGAAGTCAGGTGGAGCAGGCGGTGCTGGTTCATTCTAAATGTTCTAATCTCCATATTTTACACGATCCATAAAATGCCGCAAAAAAAAAAACACGTTGCTAGTATCAAGTAAATGCTAAAGCCTAATGACGCATGAGACCCGGCAATACAACCAATCAGAGAAACTGGTCTATTTTTATTAAAGAAAACCTATATCAACTATATTTTCCTCGTTTGATTACATTAAAAGTCATGAAACATTCAATGTTTAATTTATTTTAATTATTTTGATATATATTAAATTAATCAAAAACTGTGTAGGGGGGCACAACAACCTGTTTGGGGGGCACGGCCCGCGAATGCCCCCCCCCCTTGACGCCAGCCCTGATACAGTGTACAGAATATTGTTTATATGGACTTTTAAAGTTTTATATTTAAAAATTGTGTACTTCATGTATTGTTTTTTATTTAAAAACAAAAACGATCATCTGATTTTTGTATACTTTAGTATTTATTGTTGTAAATTGTTGTGGTAATATCTATTGTGCTTTTGAACATTACCATAGTCAATATTAAATAATATTGTATTGTAGTATTTACTACAGTTTATCAATTCACTATAGTTAATACTACAGTACAACTTAACAAGTATAGTAACTTACTACAGCTTACTATAAAAATAATGTATACTACTGCATTTTTTCATATGGGATATTTTATCTGTGCGCCAAAGACTGACTGGAACTGTGTGGAAAAGCTAAGCAGCAAACATCTATGTGCGCAGTAAGAGAGGCACTGACCTCTAGCGGACGCGTCACAGAAGTGCAATGGCAACCGTAACCGAGTTGAAAAGCGGTGAGTTGATAAACCAAAATATTATAATAATATAATGCGTGTCATAACGCTATGTTCATGTCTAAATGTTGTCTATATATAGTCTCTCATCATCTGGTTTGATAAAATGATAAGATGTTTAATTAAATTCCAAGCGTAACCACTAGATCTCGCCACTGGTTTTGTGTATGCTAGTGTTGCACGGATCTGCTCGAGTCACTGATGTCTGTGTGTATTGTTTTAATGAATGAACTATAGCTTTGAAAGAGACTCTCGAGACTCGTGGTGTCCTCCAGCAGCTGAAGGCGAGGATCCGGGCCGAAGTGTTCAGCGCCCTGGATGATCAGAGCACCCCCCGACCGCCTCTCTCCCACGAGAACCTGCTGATCAATGAACTCATCCGAGAATACCTGGACTTCAACAAGTATAGATACACAGCATCTGTACTGACCGCAGGTGAGCATATAAGAGCCATATCCCACATAAAAAATAACTTAGTTTGCTGCAGTATAGTAAACTATTTGAAACTTTGCGTTTGACTCTTTTATCCAAAGCGACTACAGTGCATTCTTGCTATTCATTTCTTTTATCCTTGCAAGTATGCATTGTTAAATATAAACGTATACTGCAGCATTTACTACATTTTATTAATTCACCATAGTTAACACTACAGTACAGTATGTATGCATTTACAAAGTGTAGTATTTACTACAGTTTACTATTGTAGATAGTAAAGTATACTACAGTACATGGTTTTGTAGGTTAACATCTTCTCATCTTTCAGAATCAGGTCAACCTGAAGTTCCCCTGGACCGTCAGTTCATGGCCAATGAGCTCAATGTTGCTGAAGATGCAAGTAGCAAAACAGTGTAAGCATAATTTTTGACTAACACCCTTACAGTAGACTAAAACTGTAGTGCTAGTTGGTCTTTTATATTAAGTGTTTATTTACAAATATATGTACTTATACAGAATGTAGCTCAAAAAAGCACTTTGAGAAAATGCACCTGATATCTTTCATACAATGAAAGTGAATGGTGCCTAAGGGCTGTAAAACTTCTGTTTTGAAGCACATTCAAATAGGCCATACAACTTGTGGGCTTTATTCCAAGTTTTCTTAAGCCATACATAAGTGCACTACTGTTCTGATACTGTTATGGTCAATATTTATTATGCGTGGAGCATGACGTCGCTCGGTCACCATTCACTTTCATTGTATACAGTAGTAGATGGGTAAAGCATTCAGATCCTTATTTTTTCTGTCGGATAGGCCATTGCTGTACGGCTTGCTCCATCATTTCCTCAGCAGTAAGGAAGAGAACAAGGGAAAAGTCTTATTGAGAGGTTCAACAACACACAGCCATCTTAATGCAGAGTCATCACCTTGACAGGTGAGACAAAATATCATAGGACATAAGTTTAAGATTAAGTTTTTGGTTTTATAAAACAACTGTAATCATAAGTTTCTTACATTAAGTGACCTTTTTGTATTTTCTTTACAGTTGATCTGACGCTCACAGAAAAAAAACATTTGATCAGTTTGTCTGTCAAAGATGCCAAAATTTGTTTAGGTTAGGCTGTTTAGTGTCTTTTTTGTGTCATCAATTGTTGTCTTTATAAAATGTTATTATTCCGTTCTTGAATGTAAGTCAGTTGAATAGGATTACAGAGATGTTTTTAGGTGCAATATATTACAATATATTATAATTTTTTAACAACAGGTGTTGATGTTTTGTACCTTTTCGTTAAATAAATAATAGCATATTACATTTGCAGTAAAATAACTAAAGCCTTGTTCTTTTTTCATGTATACACAAATTTATTGGTGTCAATAGGGGTGAACGGGGCACTAACGCGGGGTTAATTGTAACACGGCTACTTTACATATTTATACACAGGGTTCCCATGGGTCCATAAAATCCTTGAAAGTTTGTGAATCTGGGGGAGAAAATTCAAGGCCCTGGGAAGTTTTTGAAAATATACGTACAGGTCATTAAAAGTGCTTGAATCTATTTTATGCAATAAGTTTTCTGGGGGAAAAAATCCATATTATTTCCTGTGTAGTGTAGGATAATATCATAAAAATTCTAGATTTTTTAAGGACACATGCTAAACTGTTCGCTTTAAATGCTTATATCTTCTGTGTGCGAATGTTGATTCATGAAAACGTCTCGGTTTACATATGTAACTGTTGTTCACTGAGAAGGGAACGAGACGCTGTGTTTCCCGTGCCATACTTCCTGCGTCCCTGTAACGGCGTCTTTGGCAATATTTCGGATAGCGATATACTTCCTGGCTCCCGTGTCACCCTGTCTTTGATGTTAAGCCTCATCATTGGTTGAATTTTATATACACATTCAGATGCACTTACCCCTGGAGGCATCCACAAAGTGTCACCGCAGTGACGCAGCGCGAGTTCCCTCAAAAGGGAACTGTAACAATGTATCTTAAAAAGTAACACGATGTAACCTTGCTCTCACTTGAAATGTGTCCCCACATTTAGTTTGTGAATTTGAGGGGAATTTGCACCTTGAAAGGTCCTTGAATTTGAATTTGAAGTTAGCTAGGTTAGAAGGTGTGGGAACCCTGTACAGGTCCAAGCAATTTGTGCTTTTGGTTTGAGGTGATCTTCGGTGAATTTGTGAAAAGTTTTGATGTGTTTTTCATTAAGATATTAAACAAAGAGTGTTTTGGAGGCATAAAGTACCTTTCTTCAACTTGTGCTTTTTTCAATTTCTGTGTTGGGATGTATGTCACAAAATCCAATTTTATATTATTTTAATGACTGTCTTGTTACCTTAAACATAACACCATTTTGAAACAGTCAGCAACTCATAAACTGATGGCTAGGATTTGTTAATACAATATCAGGGGAAATAACTAACTATTATTATTTTTGTGTTGTTGTTTTTGTGAAGCCCTTTCAAAAAAATCTATATTCATTGATGCATAATACAAGGATGGTTAGATGAAGGATCATGGATGGATGAATGTGTGGATATCTATCTATTATAGATATATAAACAATATCCACCTTTAGTATATATTTTATTGAATTATTGGTGTTTAAACCAAATTTTCTAGTAGGTGTTACAACAAACCCTCTGTTTGTTACAAGTTATTGTATGATAATGGTAGGTCCCACAAACAAACTTTAAGTGTTTATTTGTAGCAGAAATGTGTGTGTTGATTGTGTAATAAAAAAAAGATTAATCTAACTTTTAAAAAAAATTAAATGATAGAGCCAAAGTCAAAAAGCGTTAGGTTGTGCCCCGCTCTCCCCTATGTTATAAAAATGAAAAGTGTCCTTTCCATCACAATGAAATGCATTACTTTACAGTATATACTTTCATTCTGTCATTCACTGTAAAACCTTTTAAACACCACATACACAATTTTGCAGTTGTATTTCAAAATTGTAAAGATGATGTTAAAGGGGGAAAGTTGGATAATTCACTGAAAACGAAAATTCTGTAATAATTTACTCACCCTTAAGTTGTTACAAACCTCTATAAATTTCTGTGTTATGCTGAACACAAATGAAGATGAAAATGTTATTAACGGATCTGGGGCACCATTCACTTCCATTGTATTATTTTTCCTTGTATAGTGGAATGCTGGTGGAATGAGTCCGATCAGCCACATCTCTTGCTACATTACAAAAACAACTAAAAACAAATCTTTTTGAAATATACTTGACAAATTGATGCTGATTGTAAAAACACCTCTTTATCTAAAAAAAACCTCTTTCTCTCTCAACAGGTATAATCTTGGATTTGTGAAAACTTGTAACTCGGTATAAGCAACTCTTGTATTATTGACTCCCTATGACAATACGCTTGATTGTTTCCTTATCTTTGTAAGCCGCTTTGGATAAAAGCGTCTGCTAAATGCCTAAATGTATAGAAGTCAATGGTACCTCAGATCTGCTTGGTTACAAACGTTTTTCAAAATATCTAAGAAATAACAAAGACATTTTGGAACTACTTGATAGCGAGCAAATGATGATTTTTCGGTGAACTATTCCTTTAAAACAATTCACTGGATGTTCATCTTTAGTTGCAAGAGCTGCCAAAACAAGCCGAAAATGTTTTGCAAGATGAGTCTGCTGAACTGTACACGTTCTTTCTTTGAACTGGTTATCATCAGTCACTCAAACTATCCTGGAAAAGCTAATATGTCTTTTAATAATGTCATTTGAACTATAGTTCCTGGTAAAGGCCATTATGCATTCGAGTATATCTCAAGTGCATCTGATTCTCCTAATGCTAAAATACTAATTTAGTGTTGATTCAGTCATGTTGTAGTGTTTTCTCAAAACAACCACGCATTCACATACTGTAAACATTAAAATTTCTCTTTTCCTTAAAAGGAAAGGTAATGCTGGATGCTTTCCTTAATATGTTTAGCCTTTCACAAAGAAAATGATGACATATATGGGGTATCTGAACCATTTAAACAATGCAGTGAGATTCTTTCATTAAAGGGTTTCCTGCTGTTATTTTCACCAGCCGACAGATCATGGGAAACGTTGTAAATATGAGCTGTCAAAATATTTGCTTGCTTTCATGCTGCTACGTTGGAAATGCATTCCAAGTATACAGTAAATATATCCAAACACACGTTAACCTCAGAAATGGGGATATCTCCAAATCTCTAGAGATTAGGACAGTTTTGCACTTTTTTTTCTGACAGTGCATACATAAATTATTATGTGTATTGCTGCATTGCTCGAAAAAATGTCATAATATGTCCTTCAGCTATGTTACTAGGGGAAGTACCCTTTACGGTCCTAATAGGTACCATGTGTCTTTGAGGTACTAAGATGACCTCTTTAGGTACAAAGATGTACTTTTTAAAGGGACATTCCACTTTTTTGGAAATATGCTAATTTTTTAGCTCCCCTAGAGTTAAACATTTGATTCTTACTATTTTAAAATCCATTCAGATCTCCCGGTCTGGTGATACCACTTTTAGCATAGCTTAGCACAATTCATTGAATCTGATTAGACCATTAGCATCGTGCTAAAAAATAACCAAATAGTTTCGATATTTTTCCTTTTACTTTTGTAGTTGCATCGTGTACTAAGAGTTTAATTTTCTAGGCAAATATTGCTAGGAACTATACTCTTAAACTGGCGTAATGAAGGACTTTGCTGATGTAACATAGCTCCAGCAGGCGTAGTGATATTAAGCAGCAGCCGAAAATAGTCCCTTGGTTACTTTCAATAGCAGGGCACTATTTTCGGGCAGTGCGTAATATCATTGCTGCAGCCATGTTACGGCAGCAAAGTCCTTGATCATTATGCCAGAATGAGAGTATAGTTCCTAGCCATATCTGCCTAGAAAATCGCAAACTTTAAATTTTCTGTCGGTCTTAGTACACGATGTAACTACAGAAGAGTCAAGTTTAAAAAAAAATCGAAACTCTTTGGTTATTTTATGCCCGATGCTAATGGTCTAATCAGATTCAATGGACTGTGCTAAGCTATGCTAAAAGTGCTAGCCCAGACCCGGAGATCAGCTAAATGGATTCTAGGGCTGTAACGATTTATTGTGCAAACCGCGTTTTCTCAATGAATGAATTTAAATGAATTACGGTGAAATGCCGCCACATCCAAAAGCCAGGTGGCGCAGTGGTGCTCTCGTGCAGAAACGCCAGTTGTGCCACAGAAGAAGTAGCGTTACAAACCCTATTCCAGGAAATTTCTACAGGAATATGTATATCGCTGTTCTTCAAATTGTATTTTCATGATAATAAAGGATATTTTGAATGACTTTGTTTAACGAGTGTTGCTTTTTCAAATGCACGTTATAACAGCTCAGACTCATAATGATTTTAGATTGATAACGGACTTTTTACTGACCAAAACGCCATAGTACACGCACAAGCTGCGCATGAAACAGAATCGCGATGCAGATTCAATTTTAGACAGGCCTTGGACACGCGATATATCGTTACAGCCCACTGGATTCCAAAACGGAAAGAATCAAATGTTTAACTCTAGGGGAGCTGGAAAATTAGCATATTTTCAAAAAAAAAGTGGAATGTCCCTTTAAAAGTGGTACAGCCTCAATGACATCTGGGGTGCATATTTTTCGTGCCATAAGTGGCACCTTGACACTTTTCGGTGTGTTGAAGAGTCTGTTTAGTACGGTTTTCTCATTCACTGTATTAATGTTGGCAAATCTTTATGCACTAATCATACAGCTTACTCTAAATAGCTTTACTCCAAATGAATTTTTGGCCTGGTTTTTCTTGAGGCTGTCTACTTTGAACAGACTGTAGTTCGCTCAATTTTAATCTAGCACATATTTCTGGTCCCCTCCCTCCTCTTCTTGAGACACAGATCTAATTACAGAAAGAGGATTCTTCCATTCACTTACAACCAAGCATCTAGATGGCGTGTCTTTATTATGTCCAAATCTGTCTATTATCATTTCTTTCCTACGACACATGATTTCACGAAGTATAGTTTAAGTTTTATACTAAACTGAATATTGATTAGTAAAAAGGATTTAACCCATTTCCATTCATAATAACATACAGTAGCTACCACCTACACCTCTGCTTTAAATAAATGGTATTGCTGACAGCTACCGTATACTAGTACCATATAAGGTGAAACCTATTCAATAATAATATTATTATATTATAAGATGACATACCAACACGTCTTTCCACAGTACCTAGTAACAATCATTTTTTGTTTCTATTGCTGCACGAGCAGGTGTAATACCTCGCATTCCTTAATTGGTGTGTGTGAACCGTTGCACGGCATGAGAGTTTGCAGCTACTCCGAAGTTTATTGTTGGTGAGTAAACATAAGAGAGATATCCCAATAAATGTCTGTCTGTCTTAACAATGACACTGCCGTTGCACCATATTTAGTCACTCCATCCAAATATTGTGCTGTTACCTTCTAAACACTGAATGCAGGCGAGATTCCAGGCGAGACCCCATTGTCCTTATATGGCACATGGATCTGCCTGTCTCTCTTATTCTCTCGCTCTACACCATTCCTCTATCTGTCTCCAAGCACTCCACCTCCTTCGCTTTCCGTCGCACGTTTGATGCTGACCAGTGACAGAGTCGCCGGTTTGCCTGCAGGCCATGTTTCGTCCTCCATCTCTCTGTTGGATCATTGCAAGGCCCTTTAAAGCATACCAGCAATGGTCCTATTCCCTGGAAACATGATTTAGTGAATGCCATTGGACGTTGTCCTTATATAGGAAGCTCCATTAGATAGCAAGGGCATGTTGTGGGAATAAGGAGGACGGAATGTGATGTGCGTAACGATAGCGGCCCCAAAAAGGATCTCTGGGGGATTCGCCTCTTCCAGATGAAGTGTATAGCATCTAATCTAGGGAATCTCCCTTGCTGTCTTTATCTTTTGCTTTTATACTGTATGTACTGTATTAGGGGTAACTACTTAAATAAGCAATATGATGCGATGAAGTAACATACATTTACTCATTAAAATAATGTAAGCAATTTCAACCTTTTTTTTATTACAACAATTCATCACTTGTCAAGAGTTAAAATGACAGCCAATTAGATTATACTTAAAAATTTAAGACAGCAACATTTGATTTTTTACAGTGTTGGCCTTTTTGGTAGGGTAAGGCGTTGGCACTACACAACCACTAAGTTTAGGATTGTTGGATCAAGACTGTAAATTTTAAAAACCTCTGATATATGCATATACACCAGTGACTGGGGTTAGTTGTCACACGGGAAAGCTGGTAATATCTTAACTACACAAATTCTTTCTTTATCAATGTGGCTTTTCAAATAAATGTGAAGTTTTTTATCTTTTCATAATAAAACTACACTGTCAAACACATATACAAGAGCTAAATATAGTTTACAGTATAATGAAAGTACATTTTAACCAAGAGACTCTGGACAAGTTGTTTTATGTTATGCATTTCATGACACACTATATCAATTTCAATATTTGTTGGGCACAGTAGTGATTAAATATAATTGATTTATATTTGTTTTACATTTTAAATTCTTCATAGACGTCTGTAGATTGTTATTTAGTGGCAGCCAGGTTCAGCTGTGATAGATGACCCCATAGTGTGACAACATGTCCCAATACCAAATTAAATTAAATGATAATCTACCTATATGCTCAAAAGCACAAATATCAATAAAATTTAGCATGGCTTATAAATAAGCTACAGTACAGACCAAAAGTTTGGACACACTTACTTATTCTTTATTAATACATTATTCCATATAACATAATAATAATAAACTCATCCAAACTACGGCATAACACAAATGCAACTTTGGAAATTATGTTGGTGACTAAAAGCATCCAAAATAAACCAAAACTCTGTTATATTTTATTATTTGAAGTGCAGTCACCCTTTTCCTAGAAATTGTTGAACCATATGCGTGTCATTTTTTAAAGAAGCTTGTTAAATTTTCAATTTAGGATGATTTTAAAGAGTATAAAAAAGAGTTCATATTTAATATGGGCTCTTATTGGCTGCTTTTTCTTCAATATTGAGTGTCATCTATTTCAAAAATAATATTTTTAAATAAAATTTAAGTTTTCTTATAACAAAATGAAACTGTTTGGCATAGGTATATTTTTGTCTACAAAAGTAATTTGAAGCATATTCAGCTTAAATGATTTTTAAGATCATAGTTAACATTTTAGTCAAGTGTGTCCTAACTTTTGGCCGGCACTGTATATAAAACTATACAACAAATGTTAAACCAAACCAATAAAAAAAACTATTGCTGAACCATGGTAACCACAAATTAACTATGGTTTAAACATGACCATGTCTTTTACAAATGAAAATAAAAACGTGGTTATTGCATTTTTAAAATAAAACCATGCATAATTTTCGTCAGAGAAGTTAATTCAAAGGAATTCAAACTTGTGTTTTTTTTAGCAGCTCACTTTCTTTTAACCGTTTCGTTACTGATTTTTTTAAGCATTTGCTCTTGTAGGATTTCGTCCAACGTGTGTTACTGTATTGAAATGGATGCTGCGCGTTTTCCTGTCGTTCACCTGTGGCGTCAAAACGCGCTGGCCAATCGCAGCGCGGTTAACTTCTGCCGCCCCGCCCCCTCCGTTCACAGCGCGTTTAAATGATGTTCTCAGTGTTTCAGTGTAATTTGGACTGTTCGTATTTGGAGTACCTCACAGTTGCAGGACTCTCCAAACCCTAACTTTCCAAATCCCAACGGCGAGATTTCATCTGCCTTGTGAGTATGCAATGATTTTTACATTATGCGCATAAAAATACTGTAGTTTATTACTTACAATAGTAAATTGTAGTTTACAGTTGTAGCTATATTATACTAATCGCTACGCTTATATAATGTATGCTACGTTATTTTGTATGAGAATTAATTGATAAACTGTAGTAAATATCCACAATGGCAAAGCACTGCAGTAGGCTATATACTTTTCATGTGGGTGTTTTTTCTTTTCAATAATTAATTATTACAGTTAACACAGTTGTTTTTTTCTGCATATGCATTGCTAACTGCTGCTTTTCGATATGTAAATAATCCGTGACTGTATGCGAGTAGATGATGGGCTGTCAACCGTGAAACGTCGCGTGGCTCACTTGTTGCTCATCACGAGAGAAGCTCACAGTGAACTTTTACTGCAGCTTGCTGTCAGAATTGAACTCTTTTGCTAAATGCGTTACAACTTATTGTTAACTTAGATATAGTATGCACTCATTCAATGTATGTTGTTGTTGTGCATAACATCACCATCATAACGTATCTTCAAAAAGTTATGAGCTCTGAAAGAATATACTGTAGCAGGACCTGTCCAACCGCTCGCAACGAAAGCTTGACTTCAGCAGAGTCTGTCATAGGAAATGGTTGGGGCAAGTGCGTTGAATGAGAAATGCATTGACAAACCAAAGAGTTTCCTGTTCTCCAAATATGGTTGTCAAATGCAGCAATTCTGTTGAAGGTTGTGGTGAGCTGTAGACACTGTCATCTGACAGTCCTTTCATTTCCCACTGGTGTGAAGACATGTACAAACAGCAAACCGCAGACGACGGTGTGATAAAGTTTGTCTGAAAATAGTGAATTTGATATTACATGTCATCATTGATCTATTGATGAATTGACCAATGATTTTGCAGGCTGACATACGGTTGAGATGACAATCTGACTATTACTGTGAGCCTGCATAGATCTCTCGTATAAACTATTCTGGTGTTGGAGAAGTCAAGAAGAGAGTAAAAAATGTTTTATAGTGAAGGTTAAAACAGAAGTTAGTCTATTTAACCAGGTGTGAAAGGAAGTTGTTAACAGTTGGATTTTACGTTTGCCTGTAGCTAACCTTAAACGATGACTTGAGATAGCCATGACTGCGTTTTTGACGTTTGCGGTTTACAGTTTTGTTCTTATCATTTTCTTTTTCACCCGCTTGATTCAACACAGATCTGAAATCAGCTGTTTGACTACTGCAAATAATTCTGTTTAATTTATGAACGCTGTCTCACAGTTTATTGTGCTTAATCTAGGAAGCAATTTACAATATTCATAAAATTGTCACGCCAACAGCTGGTCTTGTTATTCTTGCGTGCGCATTTATCATAATAAAAACTGTTAATAAAAGAAACTGAAATGACACAGCTGCTTATGAGGAAAGGAAAACCAGATGAGATGGAATGAGAAAAGGAGTGGAGGAAATTTTCACAGGACCAGGGGTCAAAAAAATCCATCCACACGACTCGTGGCCACATGATCTTCTGGGCTTTAGGCCCACTTGACCCTGAGCCAATGAGGATCCTCATAAAAGCTACCTTGATAATAAAATGAATAAAGTTTTCACTTTGTTTGCTTTAAACCTAGCATTAGGTCAAAAAAGGATGAACTGAACCTATCGTGTTGTAAACTATTAAAATGTGTCCCTCTCTGACCCAACGCTGGGTTTTTAGGGTGTTGGACAGCCCGTTTGTGTTTTATTGTAAGTTAAATTGTCATTCAAATTAAAACAGAGACTGATGGGTTAAAATGAAATGGTTTGATGCAAAAAAGGACACAGGAAGTTCCCTCTTTTAATTAACTTTGTTTATCTTGGAAAAACGTTGTTTGTTTGCTGCCCCCAAGCATTTAAAGGGCGTTTAAATGACCCTTTTCCCTCTGTTGTGTTTTTCGGTGGGCGATTTTCGGACAAAAGAATGTGGCTTTTAGACTGTTAGCATCATAAAATGTCTGTTTTTTATAACCATCTGTATAGTATGCATCATACTTTGTAAAGAAAAAGGTCACTGTGAGGTTTGACTTAACAGAATTATATTACATCCTGGCTATCAGCAGGCTCGTTCCTCTGTGTCATTTGTAAGCATAAGTTTTGTGCTTGATATACATTTTAGTCTTTAATGTGATGCTCGCTGCCGGACAGTTTTGTTGCTGAGAACTAAATATTTTTACATTTTTTGTAAGTGACTCCATAATGTAGCTTCTTGTAAACATTACACAGGTCAAAGCTTTTTCACTTACTGTATTGTACTTATTATTGCATAGGGCTGCATGTCCCGTGCAATTGTACAATCAGTAACTAATTAAGCTGAATGACTTCATAAAGATGTCACTTTTGTGTTGTTTCTCAAAAATTGCTTTGGTTGCAAATACTCCACGGGTGCACCTGCCGCTTGACACATTTACTGTACAGAATAGACTTGTTTAAACTTCCCTTTATCAACCCAGCAGAGGAAGAGAGAAGGGTGGGGAAAAGTTTTAGGAAAATTAGACCCCCACCAACCCCTGACCGTCCCTTCCTAATGTTATCGTTTTGGAGTAAACTGCAAGTCCAGCTGGAGGCATACTATTCCCTATAAGGGCTTTGTTTGGAAGTTCACTTGCTTCTGCTGTTTAGGTCGACAGATCGTCTACTGGCTTAAAGGCAACCTTATATGGTCATTGCAGCACGGGACCATTGCAGCTGACCTACCAAATTACCCCCCAAAAAACGGCGTTATTGATTATTACATGATAATATTAGTTTTGCAAATGGAGATACGTTCAGAGGACTTGTTAAAAAAAAAACTTTCTTGAATTTCTCTGCGTGTTTGTCTGTTTATCTTAGTTAATAGGGGATGATTGGGGTGTCCCGTGTGACCTATGCAGTTCTTGTTTGGGGAAAAGGTTGTTTGGACTAACTTTGCACGAGTTACATTAAATGTTAGTGTATGACACCACCAGAAATCTTTCATAAAATATATTTTCTCCTAGGATAAAATATACAAAAACAGGCATTAGGCACTGGATGTTAAATTTTGTGCCATTTAGATAAGTTGTTGTAACTTATATATTTCACGAAACCCATTAGCTGCAAACTGATCTGGAGACTTTTTAACTTGGTCAGTGTTTGAATATCAAGGTTGTGGTAACACTTTGTTGCATGTACTTATTATAGTAATAACCGTAAATTATCAATAATTATTTAACCCTAAACCAAATCCTATATATATATATATATATAGTACGTTGTCAATTAATATTACTCATATATTTCAATGCATATTTGCAATGTTAAAGGAGGACACCCTAAAATAATCTGTAATCGAATATTGTTTTCCTCTCACATTTGCAGTTGTCTCAACCCAACATCAAGATGACGAAAAAAGGCTTGTCCGAAGATGAGAAATTTCTGTTCCTGGACAAAGACTTTGTTAACAGCCCCGTCGCCCAGGCAGATTGGACCGCCAAAAAGCTGGTATGGGTCCCTTCCGAGAAACACGGGTTTGAGGCGGCCAGCATCAAAGAGGAGCACGGCGATGAGGTCCTGGTCGAGTTGGCGGACAACGCAAAGAAAATCACAGTCAACAAAGATGACATCCAGAAGATGAACCCACCAAAATTCAGCAAGGTGGAGGATATGGCAGAGCTCACCTGCCTGAATGAAGCCTCTGTGTTACATAACCTGAGGGAGAGATACTTCTCCGGCCTCATCTATGTGAGTACATTACTGTAATAACATTATTCAATTACTTACGATGACATTTACAGAGAACGATACAGTATATAGACAGGTTCAGCATTAACAACATAAACAAACAGCTTTCGTGGAACGCGTAACTTCCGATAAACTCCACAAAGAATCTATAACAGCAGAGTCCTTTTAGAGTACGGTAGTTAATTTTTGATAACAAGCAAAATAAACAACAAGTAGATAAGTTACGCTAAAGCGTATCATAAACTACACTGAGCTAACGTTACCGTGTAAAACGTTTACTATATAATGTATATAATGTTAACCACAGATCGGCTACCAAACCTCCCTTTACATAGCGGTGATCCATAATTGCCCCTCATCTTTAGGAAACCGAAACATTTGTTATTTTCGCTGAAGTATTTGTTCCAGTGTTCAGTTATAGCCACTAGTCAGATATTAAATAAACAGAGACCAGCAGTTAAGTTCCACTCAGATGCGTAACCGCAACAACGCACGTGTGTCCGATATGACGTCTATTTACCAATATATAGGAGCTGTTTACTGCTTGTTTCAAATTATTATGTCATGAAATCCTAGAAGTCCCGAGAATTTTAATTCTGTTGTCATTAGCTATGTTTCCATCAAAAGTTGCAAATTAAACTTAATGCGCAAAACTGGAATATCGCATAAAATATACGTGAATAAATCATCGAAAAGCACAAATGGATCACTTCCTTATTAACTGCCGCCAAATGATAAATGATAAATAGAATTTGCTGCAGTTGGATAAGCCACTGTGGGCTTTATTTAATCTATAATAAATGACTTGCATATTAGAGCATGCAGACGAAATGCAATAAACGCATTAATGTCATTTTACATTCGAAGACGGTAAAAGCCTGCTGTCGCGTCAATTCACATTACTTTTTAGATGCGAATTAATATTATTCTGTAAATGTGTTTCCATCGCAGTTCACGCACATGTTTTGTTATCAGATAAGAAATGTATCCGACTCAGTTAAGCGCATATGTTTTTATGCGCATTTAAAAAAAAGTATAATGCGATACCCCAAAATGCGCATATAAATAGGTGGATAGAAACATGCCTATTGCACTGTAGAAAGTGAAAAGTTGGATCAACTTAAAAAAAAACGTATATGTTTAAGTGAAAATGTAAGTTAAGAAAACTAAAAAAAATTAGGTGTTTCCAATTGAAGTAACTTTTTAAGTTGATCCAACTTACAGTTTGTGACCTAATTTAAAATAGTCACATAGTGATGCACATTTCATCTGCTGTTTTAAAACAATCATCCAATGTCCAATAGTGAAATAAAATGCTTTTATCTACTGATACCGATTATAGGCCGATTTATAGTATTACATGAACTGTGCTTAAGAATGAGAAACTACGATCATTGAGGATTATATAACTTCCACCGGCCTACCACTATACTGTTTTGGTAACAAACCATAAATTTTTTGTCCGAAGATGCAAATAGTCAAGAGAGTTGTTTAAAGTTTTGGGAACAGAAGTCTTCCATGTGGAACGAGTGTGACAGAGCTTTGAAATATTAAGCACTAATGTGTATAGCTTCAGAGCTAGACCCCTCAGAAACACTGTATTATAGTACAGTATGTTACTACAGTATATTTAAACTTTTCTGCTGTTATTTATGGATTCATACCATAACGCTTTAAACATATAGCATGCTGTAAAATTAAAATTTGTTGTGTTTTTCCAGACATACTCCGGGCTGTTTTGTGTGGTGATAAATCCCTATAAAATGCTTCCGATCTACTCTGAGAAGATCATTGAAATGTACAAAGGCAAAAAGCGCCACGAGGTCCCTCCGCATATCTACTCCATCTCGGACAACGCGTACAGGAACATGATGCAAGGTGATGCTTTAAGAAGTTGTTTGGCTTTGTCTTTGATACTTTAAACTCAATCCCAAAATAATTCTGTATCCAGGAAACCTTTTTTGTTACGCAAATAGAAATATGACTTCCAATAGGTGCTCATATAGCTTGTTTGACTGAGCATTGAGCTGTGAACACAAAGGTTGTGGGTTTGAATCCCAGGTAACACAAATATTGATAAATAATTGTATACATTCGTAAGTATCTTTGGTTTAAAGCATCTGCCAAATGCATAAATGTTATGATAAGAATGAGCTTTGTACATTTAATTTGTGTTTGTTTACTTGGTGTGACAGTGCTAGCAACAGCTAGTCTTAACAAGTCAGTGGTGTGGCGTGTGCATTTGTATGCATGTGTCAACAGGTCACACATCTAATGGCATCTTGAATACTTGTAAAAAGCTGATCTAGGTAACAGGAACTTAAGCTTGAAGCACCCACATGCTACTATAGAGCTGTCTACAACAAGCCATAGTGCTAGAGACCAATATTTTACACCTAATGTAGGTTTGGCAGCTTGCTGCATATTAATGAGCAGCTGTCAGCAGTTTTCACACATAGGGTTTTGTTGTTTTACAATGACTGACTTTAAACCTCCTACAACAACAGGGACTTTCAACTCTTATATTTGTATGGACGGCCAGTGTAGAAAACCAAAATTTCCCTGTTCCTCAGGGGTAATTGTAGTTATTAATGTGACATTTATGGATTTGGTGGACACTTCCAAGAGAACCCATGACCTGGGCATTGCTAGTGCCATGCTCTACTAGTTGAGCAACAGGCATCCGGTCACACTACAGGAACATTCACTAGACTTAACATATGATACACACTGTAACAAAAGCCAAAAATACATTGTATGGGTCAAAATTATAGATTTTTCTTTTATGACAAAAATCATTAGGATATTAACTCTTTCCTGCCAGCATTTTTCATGAGTTTTTTACAAAAGTTTAATGCCTCCCAGAAAATGTCTTCTTTAAATATATGAACATACAATATATTAAATTAAAAAACAGACCCTCTGCTTAAAAAAAAAAAGTTTCATCCTACCTTCATTAGTTTTTTCAATTTTGAGCAAAAAGCTGAGATAATTCCATTTTTGTAAAGGACTTTTCGAATACCCCCCCTTGACGCCGGCCCTGTGTGAAACTCTGAGTTTTCGGTTACAGAACAGCTGATTTGAGTTAGTTCAATTGACTCTAAGTAGGTTGACTCTGAGTTAAGCGTGCAAAACTACTTTGAAAAGCCATCATCAATGGAGCTCAGATATAGCGATTCACCATGGCAACAGCACGTAAAAAAGAGTTCTAAATCATTTTACTACTAAAACTAAAAGCGTTGCTGCAATTGTACAGCAACTACTAGCATATATTTTAAAGAAAAAAGTTGTGGTTGGAAATTGCTAGTCTAGTAAATGCGTACATTTCATTTTTCATCACGGTTAAAATATCAGAAGTAAAAAAAACTAAGGAGGACTGTACATTATCACACCTTATATTACACCTTCATTTTCATGCAGAAGCAATCCTATGGACAAAAAGAAGATGACAGCAGCTCAGCTAAAAATAAAAATAGGCTTAAGACATATAATATTAAAGGCTACAAACTTTACAAATGTTTGTCATGTATAAAACTGAAATGTGCCAAGCCGGTATTCGAATTCAGGTCGCCAACAGTACGTCTGCCCTGCTCATTGTGAACAGCACTACCCACTAGACCAGCGGCTCGGATGAGCAGATTCATAAGAAATATAAATGCAACTGTTCAGATCTACCTGTAAGAGCACAGCCACAAAGGCTGATATTAGTCACTTAAGGATATTTATATATCTAAAATGACTGCAAAGAAAAATAATACCGTTTACTTAAATGCAAAATAAATCCACTCAGGTCTCAAAATCCTCTCGCGACATAAATGTAACTTCCTACAAATGAATGCAACATCATCATCTACAAAAGCATATGCGATTTTAGTCACTTATAGATGGTTTCTTCACCTAAGTATATCAAATTGGCTTTACTAGTCATTTCAATATACTGTTTAAATTTTTGGTTTAAATTTAAATGTAATTCATAAAATATATAAAGCACTAAGGTAAAATTATTCGCACTGGCAATTTGATTATAACTTAAAGACAGCTAAAAAATATTTTACAGTTTACGTAATAAAATATGCAACTAACAAGATTAAACACCGCTACTCCTTTAAAATGGGGAGGAGACCACAAGAAACTCTGAGTTAACAGGATAAAACCTGCTCCCGACCAGGTTAGGTTTACAGAGTAAGTTACTCTGGAAATAGACTCTGTGTATAAGTTACCTTCTGAAACAGGCTTGACCTACCCCACTGTCTCGAATTTAACCTACCTTGAACAGAAAACTTGGAGTTTCCCTCATTTCGGGGTTAACATACTCAGAGTTTTCACTTAACCACCTTTCTGAAACGGGCCCCAGGTATCTACACCAGACAAAATATTTAGGATCCAGCCAGAAAATATAAATTACACAGCAGAGCTGTTAATAGAAAATTAGCGTTTAACAGTCTACTGTCAGTCAAGAGGTCAATCGATTAAAGAAGAGCAGATGCAGGAGACAAAGTTTTTGATGGTAAATAGAAAACAGAGTTTTATTGACCATTCTCAGTTGCATATGTCTCAATGTTCAAACTTCGTCTAACCAGCATGAATTCAACATGTAATGTTTATACCAGAAATGCTTAACAGCAACATCCCATAAACCTTGGGCTTCCATAAACATTCTCCTTATCTATCTCTCTTTACACAGACAGGACAGCTCATGAAACTTCACAAATATGAGACTGAACAAATATAAAATATAGAAATATAATAAATGAATAAACAATAATTTCATGATAAAAATTTGATAATAATAATAGTATTGAATAATTAAACAATCATATGGATAACTAATGATTATGTAAATAAATAATTGGGAATAAACTAAAGAACACAAAAATAAAAACATTCTGAACGTCTTAGGTAGGATCCATCAGTGATGACCATTTTTTATATGTGATCGTGTGGGTTTCACATGGGAATTCAAATGAATTTCACACAACAATGTTCCAAAAACATGAAATAAAATGCATGTGACTTTTCTGTAAGGGAAAGCGTAATATTCTGTTTAATTAAAAGTTTAACCAGTATTTTTTGTATGCATGGTATTAAGTATTTTCTATAATTTATGGTACTATACAATCTGCAGCTTATAACGGTATATAAATGCTGCACAGCTAAATTATTTATTTAGCTAGTATAATTCAATACTTGCATCTTTTTGTCAAATGCTGTGGCTAAGGTACCGAGTTTTTCTATCAGTGTGTTTAGATTTGGTTTCCTGCGTCCCGATTGCCACGGTCTGTGCCTTAATTAGGAAGAAACATGGAAACTGACCTCATGTTGTGTGTGGAAACCTGCCCAGCTTAAGTCATATCCAAAATGAGCTATTGTGTTTACAACAGTGGACTGTTCTACACTATAGTACATAAGCAGAATAGGTTAACTCACATTATGCTGATTAGCTGGTTGGGCACTGGTCCAGCGTTCAGAATCCTAGATAAAAGCCAAAGTCCATAATAAATGTGAAGTTCACTGACATAGAGTCTCACCTCAGCTATTATTGTAAGGTTTAATAAAGGAAACCTTAAATGGAGCCAAGATCACATCAGAAGGGTTCCAGGATCTAATTTTAGCATTGTGAATCAATGATTGTCCCGTTGTTGAATTGTAAAGAGAGTAGAGTTCGTTTTTCTTCTAAGCGAATCAAATTACAGCATTGCCAACCAAATGTTTTTGGATTATCTGTATTCATGAATGTGGTAATGACATCGGTATTCTTCAGTCATACTTTATGCTCATAGTTTAAATGGCAGGAACACTCTGGTCTTAACAGCACTACATGTGGTCGATGAATGTCAATGCATGTCTCAAAATAAAAGACATTGTGTGATGTCTTAAAGTGCATCTCTTTATATAGTCATTGTAATACACAATCTTCTCTCTTTACAGACCGAGAGGACCAGTCTATTCTTTGCACGTGAGTTTTATTTATCTTATTTTGCATCTCCACTCACTACTACTACTACTACATCTACTTATAGTTGAATCTAATCTAGACATTTTCCAAAAAAAATTTACAGCGACCAAATATTAACACAAATCATAGTTAATTTATATAGAAATATTTACTGTATAACGAACACACATAAGTCAACATTCTTGCTGGGATCATAAGCTGGTTCAGATGTTTCTCAGCAGTGGGAACAATTCAAATGAACCCTAAGGGTCAAGTCCCCTCAGTGTCGCCCTACTCACAGGAAATGTGCCCCATGTCTTGATGATAAATCCAGATTAACTTGCATGCTGGCTTTTTTGTGTTTGTTTGTTTGTTTTTGGGATTTACTGTTAGTATTGGGCTTTAAATGTGAGTGTCTGATGAGTTTCTCGGGGGCCATTTACACAACAACGTTTTAACCAAATCCGGAAAGTTTGTTTACGCAACAACAACGTCTTGGGGTCCTGTAAACGCAAACTTTTGAAGAAGGGTTTTAAAGGGCAAGTTTTCCAAAAATAATGCCTTGTCATCTTGGTGTAAACTATATAAACGGGACTCTGTTATAACTGTGACATCATGCACACGTGTTTATTCATAACCAGGGGGCCGGGGCTCACTAGAGGCTTCGACAACTTTTCAAGGGGGCTTCAAGATGACTTAAAATATTTAAAATAAGGCATAACAAGCATAAATATATGCTAAAACAACTAAAAATTAATTGGTAAGTGTATTTTATTGTGTAGAAATTGTGAGCGGGGGCCTTCAAATATTGTGTGTTTTCACTAATCCAGGTATCGTCATGTGTATGTGAAATTTTTCAAAAATGCAAAGAAAAAACTTTTCCGTTTTTTACAACATTGTTTTCGTGTAACCATAGCCTGAGGTTCCACATAAAACAGCGTTTTCAGTCGTTTTTACGGATCCAAGTATCCTTGTGTGTATGTGAATTTTTTCAAAAAAGCGAAGGAAAAACTTTTCTGTTTTTACAACATAGTTATCGTGTAACCATAGCATGAGGCTCCACATAAAACAGCGTTTTTAGTCGTTTTCACTGATCCAAGTATCGTCATGTGTATGTGAAATTTTTTAAAAAATGCGAAGGAAAAACTTTTCTATTTTTACAACATTAACCATAGCCTGAGACTCCACATAAAACATTGTTTTTACTGATCCAAGTATCATGTAAAATTTTTCAAAAATGCGAAAGGAAAAACTTCCGTTTTATACAACGTTGTTGTGTAACCATAGCTTGAGGCTCCACATAAAACAGCATTTTTATTCGTTTTCACTGATCCAAGTATCGTCATGTGTATGTGAAATTTTTCAAAAATGCGAAGGAATTTTTTTTCCGTTTTTACAACATTAATCATAGCCTGAGGCTCCACATGAAACAGTGTTTTTAGTGGTTTTCACTGATCCAAGTTTCGTTGTATATATGTGAAACTTTTCAAAAATGCAAAGGAAAAACTTTTCCATTTTTTACAACATTGTTGACGTGTAAACATAGCCTGAGGCTCCACATAAAACAGGTTTTTCAGTCGTTTTTACGGATCCAAGTATCCTTGTGTTTATGTGAATTTTTTCAAAAAAGCGAAGGAAAAACTTTTCTGTTTTTACAACACAGTTGTCATGTAACCATAGCATGAGGCTCCACATAAAACAGCGTTTTTAGTCGTTTCACTGATCCAAGTATCGTCATGTGTATGTGAAATTTTTTAAAAAATGCGAAGGAAAAAGTTTCTATTTTTACAACAGTAACCATAGCCTGAGACTCCACATAAAACATTGTTTTTACTGATCCAAGTATCATGTAAAATTTTTCAAAAATGTGAAGGAAAAACTTCCGTTTTATACAACGTTGTTGTGTAACCATAGCCTGAGGCTCCACATAAAACAGCATTTTTATTCGTTTTCACTGATCCAAGTATCGTCATGTGTATGTGAAATTTTTTTAAAAATGCGAAGGAAAAACTTTTCTATTTTTACAACATTAACCATAGCCTGAGACTCCACATAAAACATTGTTTTTACTGATCCAAGTATCATGTAAAATTTTTCAAAAATGCGAAAGGAAAAACTTCCGTTTTATACAACGTTGTTGTGTAACCATAGCTTGAGGCTCCACATAAAACAGCATTTTTATTCGTTTTCACTGATCCAAGTATCGTCAAGTGTATGTGAAATTTTTCAAAAATGCGAAGGAATTTTTTTTTCCGTTTTTACAACATTAATCATAGCCTGAGGCTCCACATGAAACAGTGTTTTTAGTGGTTTTCACTGATCCAAGTTTCGTTGTATATATGTGAAACTTTTCAAAAATGCAAAGGAAAAACTTTTCCATTTTTTACAACATTGTTGACGTGTAAACATAGCCTGAGGCTCCACATAAAACAGGTTTTTCAGTCGTTTTTACGGATCCAAGTATCCTTGTGTGTATGTGAATTTTTTCAAAAAAGCGAAGGAAAAACTTTTCTGTTTTTACAACACAGTTGTCATGTAACCATAGCATGAGGCTCCACATAAAACAGCGTTTTTAGTCGTTTCACTGATCCAAGTATCGTCATGTGTATGTGAAATTTTTTTAAAAATGCGAAGGAAAAAGTTTCTATTTTTACAACAGTAACCATAGCCTGAGACTCCACATAAAACATTGTTTTTACTGATCCAAGTATCATGTAAAATTTTTCAAAAATGTGAAGGAAAAACTTCCGTTTTATACAACGTTGTTGTGTAACCATAGCCTGAGGCTCCACATAAAACAGCATTTTAATTCGTTTTCACTGATCCAAGTATCGTCATGTGTATGTGAAATTTTTTTCTAAAATGCGAAGGAAAAACTTTTCCGTTTTTACAACATTAATCATAGCCTGAGGCTCCACATGAAACAGTGTTTTTAGTGGTTTTCACTGATCCAAGTTTCGTCGTGTGTATGTGAAATTTTTCAAAAATGCAAAGGAAAAACGTTTCCATTTTTTATAACATTGTTGACGTGTAAACATAGCCTGAGGCTTCACATAAAACAGCGTTTTAGTTGTTTTTTCTGATCCAAGTATCGTTGTGTGTATGTGAAATTTATTTAAAAAAATGAAAAGGAAAAACATTTCCATTTTTTTACAACATCATTGTCATGTACCACCAACAAATCCAGAAATAGCTGTTATTGCATTTTAAAAAATAAAGATATATAACATGGCCCTTTACATGCAACATCACTTGTTTCACACAGTGGCGTAGTTTCCGGGAGTATGGTAACCCACTAAGAATCAAAAATAGCAATTACAACCCTCCCACTATTTTTACAACGAATAATGAAAACATATGACCCAGTCTGTGAAAACACAGCTAAAGTCATTTTTAGTGATTTACTGTTTTCTACATCAAATCATTCTACATAATGTAA
The DNA here is from genome assembly GCF_027580225.2 of Misgurnus anguillicaudatus. Taxonomy (NCBI): domain Eukaryota; kingdom Metazoa; phylum Chordata; class Actinopteri; order Cypriniformes; family Cobitidae; genus Misgurnus; species Misgurnus anguillicaudatus. The sequence goes on from NC_073344.2 coordinate 34,653,221, forward strand.
AGAAAGATTCTGTGAAAATATAACCTTGATATATTTAATATTGCCTGAGTAAGATCATGTTAAAGATCGAAATCAATGACTGAAGTCAAACTTTGATTCTTCTAAACTCATCATTAGTTTTTATATAGACATATATACTTATATATATAGTTGACAACGTACCAATGTTAAAACTAGAGCTACGCCCTTGGTTTCACACCAAAAGAAGCTGTAAAATATGCGGATGCTAAAGTCATGTTATTGCTGCTCTGTGTCAGAATGGCTTGTACAGTACCAGCAGACACTGTTTGTAAACTTCCTGTTAATGTGGAGAAGGGAAATGGATGCAGTTTAAATAGCTTAGGGGCGCCTATTGTACAGAATTCTCTAATGACATCAGAGACCGTTTCCACATGGCTCTGCCCAACTCTCCCATGAAATGTTTTTGAAGTTGCCCCAGAGCAACCTGGTTTTTTTTGGTAATGAACTGTTTGGATTATGAGTAACCACCCGCAAAGAATGACAGGACGTTAAACTCCTGGGTATTTTAAAGCACTCGTCTGAAGCTGTTAGTCTTTGAAAAGTCCCGCACCCCACATGTGTTTTCTAATAACTCCTAATGCAGTGTATGGGGCCAGACCAATACTTGCATCACTCTTAGATCATATCGCTGGCACGATCGTTCAGAATTTTACAGTACATGATATCAAAAATGGTCAAAACTGCGTTATCTACAAACATTTTAGGTAATAAAATGGCTTTATAAGTATTAAATAAACTAATCTGAGGGCATTTCGATTCTGCCAAAGAACCAGCCCTGAGGCGGCAGCAGGGCTTTATGGATCCCAGACACAGTTTTCCTAATATGGAAATGTTGGTGTGTCAGCGTGAAGTTTGGGATCTGTCATACAGTATCTCTCTCATCACAGACGGCTAACAGCACGCAGTACAGTTTTTAACCCTTGTAAAGAAAACAACCCACATAGTCAGAAAGAATTTATTTATAATACAGATTTATCACTTAATACTGTACAATCATAATGAGCGAGTTATTAAGAATGTTTAATAATACAAAAATATTTAACATTTGCATCCTGATTTAGCATATTTTCAAACACTGTTTAATTTGTTTAAATAAAAAAAAATGTTACATACATTTTTTATGTATATATAAAATTTGCAATGAAAAATATACAGTGAATATAGGTGGTATGAAAATTAACACAACTGCAAGTGCTCCTATAGAAATGTTGGGTAACACTTTTTGGTAACACTTTATTTTACGGTGTCTTTATTACACATGTTACATGTAATTATTATAGTAATAACAGTTAATTATGCATAATTACATGCAACTAATCCTAAACCAAACCCTATTCCTAGCCCTAGCCCTACAGTAAGTACATGTTGTTGATGATTATTACTTGGTACTTAAATATATAATTACAATGTAACCCACTTTTTTACAGTGTCTTTCTTACACATTACATGTAATTACTATAGAAAAAACATTGCACATGCATACTATAATTACATGCAGCTAACCCTAAACCAAACATTTTAGTAAGTAAATGTTGTTAATCATTATTACTCAGTACTTAAATTAAAATTGCAAAAAGTTTAATTCAGTTTAATTCAATTTTATTTATATAGCGCTTTTCACAATTAATATTTTTTTTAAAGCAGATTTACATTAATAAAAGCAGGGGAAACACAGAAAAATTGATAGACAAGATAAGTAGCAAAATACAGCGGCTGAGATTAAACTGAACAAGCGAGCGTAGTAATATGTAACCTATAGAAGCCAAAGTCGGCTGACTCCCAGGGGTGGAAAAAACCCTAGGACAAAAAGCCCAATGGAAAAAGTAAAAGGAAAAAAACTCTTGAAATATATATATATATATATATATATATATATATATATATATATATATATATATATATATATATATATATATATATATATATATATATATATTAGGGCTGTGAAAATAACGCATTAATTCGATTCATTAATCTGAGAAAAAATAACGCGTTAAAAAAAATAACGCAGATTAATCCATTCCGTATTGAACCTGGATACATTCTAGCCACCATTTGACTGTAAAATAAAGGAGGTAGACGAGAACGCTCTGGTGGTGACTGGATCATTGACTGGAACATTTATAAAAAACGGCCTGATGGAAGTGATGATAAAAATAAAGTATGCAACGTCTGCAGCAAAGAATTTGCATATCATAGAGTTCGTCCACTCTAAAGTACCACATCATACAAAGCACATGGATTAAAGTTCTCCGTCGTTACACGGATTTCCGTCAATTGCAAAATTATTAAATTAACTTTTCATAAATACGACGTGTATTCAGCTTTTTAAGTGGGATGTGATCAAAGCCTGGAGTGGAGCAAAATCACGTTCCTCTCTCCACTGTAAGCTTTCTGTAATCACTAGGCACCGGATCCACTCCGGGTTTTCTGGCTGTAGCGCGTAAGATGAGGTAAAACTTTATTTCAGCTAGCATGGACATACATATAATGCAGGAAGGCTCCGAAGTTTTGGAGATCGATAAAGGTGTAAAAGACCAATGGAGATTGACTTGGCTTAGCGGAATGATGAAGATTGGGATCAGAAAACCAAATATAGCACAGTATAGGTGTCCTGTATTTTGTGGGTAAACGATTTCTCTCGTACGTGATTACTCGCGTCCCGTTTTTGACTGCTACGTTGATCTAACCAGTGGCTGATAAAACGGGTTTGTTAAACTAGTGAGTACACTTTATGTGGCGCCACAAGAACCAAGAAGCAGATGACATCCAAATCCCGTGAGAGTAGTTCGAGAAATCATAACCGAAGACTGCTTCCTAAATGCTCTCGCGGTACTTTGATGTCATCCACCTGTCGGGTTCTTTATTTAAGGTTTATGTTCAATTGCACAAAAAAGCCCTGCAATTGATATTGCACTGTTAAACTTTTGGTAAATAATCTTCCTGAAGCACTTTATTTCCTTAGCATATTACTTTAGGTTATTTTTGTTGATTGTTATGGCCATTATTTGAACAGTGAAAATACTGTAATAATAAAAGAGTTTTTGAGCTTCATTGTCACTAATGCTGATTATTCACTGATTTATTTAAAAAGAAATATTTAATACTTTCACAGCAAAAATTATGTAGGCGATTAATTTAAATTAATTAATCACAGAGTATGTAATTAATTAGATTAAAAATTTTAATCGATTCACATATATATATATATATATATATTTGAGATGTCTTTGTTATGACAACTTCACATTAACCAATACATCATAACTTGTCATAACAACTTGACATTACCAAGACAACATAACTGACTACTTTTTACCAGTGATACTTGAATTTGAATTTAAAATGTCATTATAACAGCATCATGAATACTCTTCAGTTCATAATTGTTTTTTTAGTTTCCTCCAGGTGTAGAGAAATAATTGATACAATTATATTTTATTGCATTTGAAGAGTAAAGTAATATTATTTTGATGTGTATGTTGCATTTTCTTAAGAAATTTCAAATTATTTGACAGAGTATTCACACTTATTGACATTTTAATGACAAGTTCAATTCGTACCACTATAGTTGAGGTCAAGAAAAATATTCATGATGCTGTTATAAAGTAACCAAATGTTTTATCATTTTGGTTGTTTTATAATTAAATTGTTGTTTCATTCCTAGTGGTGAATCAGGTGCCGGAAAGACAGAAAATACCAAGAAAGTCATCCAGTATTTGGCAATGGTGGCCTCGTCCCACAAAGGCAAGAAGGAAACGAGCGCTGTAAGCATGAACTTTCTAAAACTTGTTTATATGACCATACAGTGTAGTCTTTACAGAGTGTTTTAGAGTCAATTGACGATTATAAAGTGATATCACACATGCAAAAGTGCATTTTGTATGAGCTGCGAAATATGGCCATAATAGCACGACTGAGAATGTAATATTTCCTTTTACATAATGAAGTATCTAAATACGTAATGAAAGTTTCCTATTCACTCAGTGCCTACTGTATGCCATATAAATGGATAATGAAAAGTGAATGTTTCATATTTTAATGAAAGGGCTTAACTTTAGGAGAAAATGTAGTTTAATATAACATTTTGCTTCCCCATGCTTTCACAATTTGATTTCCTTTAGTGCCCCTTTAAAGAGTTAAAGTAAATAATTACTCCCAAGTATTATACTGTAACTGTTAAAGGAATAGTTTACCCCAAAATGAAAATGAGCCCATATTTTAATCACCCTCAAGCCTTTTTAGGTACAGTTTATATGACTTTTGGTAACACTTTACTTGAAGGGACGTTCACAAGACTGACATGACACCTCCACAATCATGACATGACACGCGTCACAAACAGGAGACCCCATGCGCGCTTATGACATCTGCCAATAAGTGTCGTTTTTTCAATTATGTGATTTTTAATGCAAAGATGTCTTTGCCATGACAACCCGACATACACCGATACAACACAACTTGTCATGACAACTTGACATTACCAAGAAAACATAACTGACCACTTTTTACCAGTGATACAAATTGAATTTGTCATTAAAATGTCATTAAGTGTTAATACTCAAATAGTTTTATAACAGCGTCATGAGTATTCTTCAGTTCATAATGTTTTTTTTAGTTTCCTCCAGGTGTTATGCTGCGTTTACACCAGACGTGGTAGAGGCGGCAAGCGCGAGTGATTTACATGCTAAGTCAATGCAAAGACGCGATTAGGCTTCCTGCGGCGCGGTACACGTGGTAAGTGTGGCGCAAAATGCGCTCCACGCGAATTTAGTGTTGCCACGGGAAACGCGCGAGTTGAAAAATCTAAACTTTGGCGGATTTCGGCGTTGCGTTAACCAATCAGGACCTTGCTCTAGTAGTGACGTGATTACAGGAAGCGAGCGGAGTCTCAGGGGAGTCGCAGAAGCCCCTCCCATGACGCGAATTTCCGCGTGAATGTCTTGAATGACTAGAATTTCATCCGCTGCTTTAACGTGGAATGAAGCGAGTGGACTCAAATGTTCAAGCGTCCAACTACGCACTAATAGCGTGTTTTTGCCGCCTTTATCACGGCTGGTGGGAATGCACCATTAGAGAAATAATTGATAAAATTATATTTTATTGCATTGGAAGAGTTAAGTATAATATTTTGACGTGTCTGTTATTTAACAAAGTATTAACACTTATTGAAACTTTAATGACAAGTTCAATTCGTACCACTATAGTTGAGGTCAAGAAAAATATTCATGATGCTGTTATAAAACTATTTGACATAGTATTAACACTTAATGACATTTAAATGTCAGTTTAATGTAATGTTAAATCATAAAGCTAGGTACTTTCTTTTATTTTATTTTATTAGTTTAATAATTCTACTATGTCATGTTTATGACAGATTTATGACAAGTTATGTTGTATTGGTGTTTGTCAAGTTGTCATAACGGAAACATCTCAAACGGTGTCATCTTTGCAATTAAAAATGACATAATTGAACAAATGACAGTTGTCATAGACGTGCATAAACCTTCATGTGTCATGTCATGATTATAAAGGTGTCATGTCAGTCTTATGAACACCCCTTCAAGTAAAATGTTATCTGACTTTCTTCTTTCAGCCAAACACAGACGGAGTTATACTAAATAATATCCTGGCAGCTTTATGATTGGATAGTGCCCCAGTTTTAAAGCTCCAAAAAGTACATCCATCAAAAACTAATTCATACAGTTGTCCTCTGAGGGTTTTTGTGACATTGCTTCAGACCTGCAGCTTGACCTCAACTCTCTCATGAACATGTGTACGGCTGAAGCTTATAAAGTTTAAAATATAAATGTTTTCTTACAAAAACCTATCGCTTCACTTCAGAAAACATTTAATAAATATATAGATAAATGTTTGATGGATGGATGCACTTTTTCAGAGATTTAAAAATGGGGCACTATTCAATAACATTATAAAGCTAAAATAAGCCAAAGGTAATGTTTAAAAGTGTTTGGTGTCATATATGATATCATATCTCATTTGTATCCATAATATGCAAGTTCAGTGATAGCCTGATACCAAAATATTGTGTATTGTATGATTTTTCGTTGATTCAGTTTAAAGTAACAGTACAGAGATGCAGGGAGGGCCAGTGAATGCAAGAGAGTGTTCTTAGTTTACTTAACCTTAACTAATGATAACTTCCTTAATGAATTTCCTCAAATAGCAACAATCAGGACAACAGTTTGCCTATGTGAGTAAAAAGGAATTCCCAAAATTCCTTCCTGTGTGGGTTTGAAAGTTTGCATGCTTGATTTTCTCACTGAGAGTGATATTAGCAAAGCAAGTCTTACATGGAGGGACCGTAAAAACCGGAAAGGTGCCATGAAGCCCCAGTGCTCACGATAAACGAATAATCGAAATCGGATTATAACATTAGATCACGTGTGTGCCATTCCCCCATCTGAGATGTGGTTAACTCTTTCTCTGCCAGAGCTGAGGCCTGGCACTGAAATGGTCTGTCTGAACACAGTGTGTGTGTGCATGTGAGCCTTTTGAATAGAGATATTTTCTGTTATCACACATTAATCCGCCACAGGTAAATATGCATCAACTGTCAAGCTCATATGTGTGCGCATTAGAAATGTCATAAACATTTTACTGTCAACTGCTGTGTTTCCACACTAAGAATCAGGGCCGTCTGGACAAAACTTTTTGGGTGGACCCCTCTGTTTGCTGAAAGATTGTACAATAGTGGGCCCCCATGTCATAGACAACATTCCCAACATTCCTGGTTGCCACTTCCGTAGACTTCCCAGTCTAGAATACAATTAAATATGCACACATTTTAGCTGTTTAATAACATTTTATGCATTAACTGCCATACATATGAGCTTATTTGGGATGCCTGTAGTACTTGTGTTTTTATTAAAAGTATCAGTATTGTTACGCTAGAATGCACAATTCTGAAATGTACTTTAATGAGTGAGAGTAAACATCTGCACTTCATGATCACAGTGGGATCGAACCATCAGGAGAAGGATCGCTAAGAAAAGCTCTGAAATGTGTTTTTTCTCAGATTCTTTCCACTTTCTGTCTTTCTCATTTTAAATGTCTTATCTTCTCCTACTTTATTTCTCTTTGTCTGTGTCTGAAGCTATCAGTGATCTTTCCTTCTGAGCGGCAAACTGCCTCTGGTATATATCTTCTTTTTTCCATGAAAAATGCTTAATGTTTTTTATTGCTAATTATGTGATATGCAATTAAAGTAAATGAATCAGTCAGTTGCAAATATCAATATTCGACAAGAAAAGTCTCAAAAAGTGTCTTTTAAAGTCAAAACATGTATGTTGCTTATTTCCAAATCATTCAACATGGGCATTTCTACAATTACATCTGGCATTACATTTTTAAATTGCTTTGTTTTTTGTTTATGTATCGCATTTCCCCCCCCAAAAAATGCGACATGAAGTTTAAACAACTTAATTATGCAAGTCAATTCAGCCTACTTTTTTAAGTTTTGACTTGTGATCAGTTGACATGAATTACAAAAACAAGTTGAAATTGTTTAACTTAATTTGTTAAAGTAACATTAAAATATATACATTGATATGATATCATTTTTTACAGTGTATGTTTTTGTTATCTTAAATTGTTTCCTGACATTTCTTATAAATGTGGCATGAATAAATGTGACATTTTATACCATTATGATTATTTAACTTTAAGGGCCAGATTTACCAAACGAGGCAAATTAGCGTGAGAGCGCAATTCCAAAAAAACACGGATGGCAGTGGTAATATCTGCTAGTGATGCGCGGGTCAGAGTTTATATCAACCCGCGGGTCCCGCTTTTATGAAATATTTGGCCCGCCGCGCAGCACTATATCTATTTTTACAACCCGCACCGCCCCGCGACCATTAAAATAGACATACTAGGCATTTGTAATGTAAATAAAAAGAGGCTTTATTTCAGCCTAAAAGTGCTTGGAAACAGCCATTAGATTACATCGCCCTGTTAACTGGCAACAACATACGTGAATAAACCATAGAAACCAGCATGGTCATATTAATATAGAGATAGAATAATGATAAACATTTACAACATTTACAAAGCAGCGTTTGTATTATCTATTCACAGATTCGCTACCTTAATTTCTCCCGCAGATCGCCTTTCATCTTTTATTTCTCCGTTTGTTTGTTGTTGTGGCTGGCAGCGGGAGCTACTTGGCGCTTCCGTGACGCCAAAGGTTTGGGGATATCAAGTTCGATACGTTGCCACGTAACCTTATCAAAGAACCTAATAAAATATGAAAATATTCCCAAATATTTAATATATTCTACAGGGAATTAGACGCAACATACATTTTTAATGACCCGCCCTAACCCGCCCCGCAATAAAGTACAATTTCTTTACCCGCCCTAACCCGACCCACGGGGGCTGCGGGTTACGAGACGACCGGCGCATCACTAATATCTGCAGGTTATTAAAAGGCACAAAATAAATAAACACAGGGGCAAAAACTTGATTTCCATAATGACCAACGCAAATGAGTTCAGGGTCGCAAATAAGCGCAGGTGCGGATGATTCACTAACGCCTGATGTGCTTGAGTTCAGCACCACGGACATCTTAGCTGAAAATTTGCTGTGTGAAATCTCAGCTTATGAACCCATAGTACACTGAAAAGAACAGTAGGACGATAAATGACCTGGTAGTGACACCTGGTATTGTGTGACTTCTCCTAGTGACTTCTCTTTTTTTTCTCCAGCAAATAATAAAATAATAATTAGTTACATTTATATAGCGCTTTTCTCAGTACTCAAAGCGCTTTACATATGAATGGGGGAATCTCCTCAACCACCACCAATGTGCAGCATCCACCTGGATGATGCGACGGCAGCCATATTGCGCCAGAACGCCCACCACACACCCTGCTGGTCTCACTAACACCTCTACCAGCAGCAACCTGGATTTCCCAGGTAGTCTCCCATCCAAGTACTGACCAGGCTCAACCCTGCTTAGCTTCAGTGGGCAAGCTGTCTTGGGCTACAGGGTGATATGGCTTGGCAAACAATATTTTTGAATAATAAGTTCCTCTGGCATTCCAAATAAACTGGTACATTTTAAAACAATCCTCTGCCTTGTGCCACACGCTCTCTGATCTCTGTGATGCCTCTTTTTTTGGCAAAAATTGCAGCCATCAAGCGCAAAAGTAATTTAAGGCATGCTTTTTCTGCATTAAATAATAGCACCAGTAATAGTAATACCACACGTGCAAACCTTAGTAAATCGTGTTGCGTAAATCATTAAAATAATCTCCTCCCATAAATTTTGCGTCTGAAAGGGAAATTTCTAGAAATGCATATGCAATGCAAAAAAGTCAGTTGCAAAAAAAACTAGATCACACCTTTTCGGCGCTAATGATCCACGTCTTAAGTAAATCCCGACAGTCGTTGTTTAATGACAAAATGATGGTTTGCGCTGGCGCAAGCTGTTAGTAAATCTGGCCCCAAGTGTGTTAAAGTGATAGCATTGTAAGAAAGCTATTGCAACATTGTATAAAAAGTTGGTAAAAATTGAGTTAATTCAACTTAAACAGTTGACAACTATTTTAACTTATTTTGTCAACTAATATTTTTAAGTTGAATTGTACATTTTAAGGCAACCAGGTAACTTATTTATAAACTTGAACCAACAAATCTTTTTTACAGTCAAGGGTTAAAACTTTTTTCAGCCTCAAAGTCCAAAAGTAAGAGTTTTTACTGTAAGTTTGATAACATCAGCCGTCCTGTAATGCAAAGGCAGCATCCATTTTTTCAATGACTCCATTGAGTTTGAAAAAGTGTTCGGCACAGTAACTTAAATCTTGTAAATTGATCATTTAAATAAGATATATTACTCCTGAACCATATTATTGTTTTATTTCTTTTCTTACTTTGATCTCATCTGCTCGTTTTGGTGGACATGCTGGCCAGAGCTTCAAATGCTTGTGATTTGGCAGCAAAACTTACTCTTTTGATCTATGGGATTGTGCCCATTTATATTGACATGATCTTATTTTCAGGTGCCCACAACAAAGCATTGCTTTAGGCTAAGCAAAGTTTACACATCCATTTATTAAACTTAAAAATAAAGTAGCTTTCATTTCATAAGTTCCTTCTGCCTGTCATCTTCTACATTTTTTTATACCAATAATCTGTCGTCTTATTTTTTCAGCTTAGCTTGATTTCTATGAAATAATACTCATCATTCTTAACTCTGGTACATTAGGGCGAGTTGGAAAAGCAGCTGTTGCAGGCCAATCCAATTCTTGAGGCTTTTGGTAATGCCAAGACCATCAAGAATGATAACTCATCCAGATTTGTAAGTTTGTAGCATTAACTGATATACTGCTCTGTCATTACAGAATACATAAAGATGTACAATGTGGCAAGATTGTAATTCAAGGTCTTGTGTCTTTTTTCTCCACAGGGCAAATTCATCCGTATTAACTTTGATGTAACAGGTTTCATAGTTGGAGCCAACATAGAGACATGTATCCTCAAAAAATCAAAGCAATAATAGTTACAGATAAACAGATGCCTTATCACATCCTAAACTTGGGGATAAATAGATAGCATCGCACACTTCCTCAAATGCATGTTTGTTTTATATCTTTATTAGAATAAAAGTTTCACCTTAACATCCAAACCATCTCAGATCTACTGGAAAAATCTCGCTGTATCAGACAAGCAAAAACAGAAAGAGCCTTCCACATTTTCTACTACATGGTTTCAGGAGCAAAGGACAAATTACGCGGTAGGTGGAGAAAATGTTTATACCACTTTTTATAGCTTTTAGTCTATCTCCATGATGACGATAATGGATAGAGTTTACTGAGCAAAGCAGTGACAGAGTGATATTCATAAATGCTTTAGGGCTGGACCAAAATATTTGAGTTTATTTTGAATGTGTCACGTGTCCATATTGCACCAATATTTGACACTGCTTTCCCTTGGGTCGGCAGCACCTAACCCGTCATACGTGAGGTTGACAGGATAAACTCACATAATAAAAATGCACACAGACAGACACAGAGATTCCTGCCTTTATTAGAATGAAGAATATGTTCAGTCCCCTCCCTCTGAAGCTTCAAAGCTCAAAAACTGATATTCAGACCAGCCCTAAAATGCTTTTCCTACCAACCTTGCATGGTGATTTGTACTCCATTGTATGTTGACAGAGGAGCTTCTGCTTGAAAATTATGGCAACTATCGGTTCCTCTCTGCTGGCCACGTCCAGATTCCAGGCAACCAGGATGATGAGATGTATGATGAAACCATGGAGGCCATGAATATCATGGGTTTCACCCCTGAAGAAAGAACAGGTACAGTATTCGATGCAATGAAACATGTACATGTCGAGTTTTCTGCTTGTTATGACAATTCCTATTTGAAGGAACCAACACAAAAAGTGTCAAAGGACTTGAGAAAGATAAGAAATGTTATCTCCCATTTTTGGTCTTTGTTAGATGTCCTCAAAGTAGTCTCAACTGTGCTGCAGTTGGGCAACATTGAGTTCAAGAAAGAAAGGAACCAGGAGCAAGCAACCATGCCTGACAACACAGGTCAGTCAATACTAGCAAAATAAGCATCTTAAGCAAAATATAAATAACATTTAGACAGAAATTAACATTGAAATGTGTTTCCTATTCTCAGCTGCCCAAAAAGTTTGCCATCTTCAAGGCATAAATGTGACAGATTTCACGAGAGCCATTCTGACGCCCCGAATTAAAGTCGGTCGCGAGGTTGTGCAGAAGGCCCAAACCAAAGAACAGGTAGAGATTCAACAGTGATTATAACTGCTGTGATGTTGGCTGAATTTTGGGCTTTCTGGGATTTAACAAACACAGAAGTTCTGCATGATGGACCAGACATTTGTTATGAGTGTATAAGCTTTTACTTATACTATTTTAATGTTCTCCCCAACAGGCAGATTTTGCAGTTGAAGCTCTGGCTAAAGCCATGTATGAACGTTTGTTCCGTTGGATCCTTCTAAGAGTTAACAAGGCACTGGATAAAACCAAGCGTCAGGGAGCCTCTTTCCTGGGAATCTTGGACATTGCTGGTTTTGAGATCTTTGAGGTTTGAAAAAATGAGACAAAAGTGATTTATTTGGTGAAAATCTGTAATTTGTTAAGGCAAATGGTTTATACTGGGTTCTTCCTTCAGGACAATTCATTTGAGCAGCTCTGCATCAACTACACCAACGAGAAGCTCCAGCAGCTGTTTAACCACACCATGTTCATCATGGAGCAGGAGGAGTACCAACGTGAAGGCATCGAGTGGAACTTCATCGACTTTGGTCTGGATTTGCAACCTTGCATTGAGCTTATCGAAAGACCGGTAGGTTTTAAGATGATCAAGGACTGCATTTAGGTCCTTGCAGTTTAGACGAACTAACTTCTTCTAGCAGAAAGTTGAAGAAGGTCTTTTGATTCAACCCATTTTACACAATTTTGGTGACACAATAATGTAATAAACCTTTACTGTACTGTCCCAACAGAACAATCCTCCTGGCATCCTGGCTCTTCTCGATGAAGAGTGTTGGTTTCCAAAGGCAACGGACGTCTCTTTTGTGGAGAAACTTTGCAACACTCAAGCTAATCATACAAAGTTTGCTAAACCGAAGCAACTGAAAGACAAAACAGAGTTTTCTGTGCAGCACTATGCCGGAAGGGTAAGTTCCTGCAGAACACTGTGAACTAGACAGTTATTCAACAAAAGGAGACTACATTTTAATCAAATATTTCCCATTTAGGTGGACTACAATGCAGTCGCATGGTTGACCAAGAACATGGACCCTCTGAATGACAATGTTACAGCACTGCTAAATAATTCCTCCAGTCAATTTATGCAAGATCTCTGGAAGGATGGTCAGTATTAGCAAAACATGTTTCATACTAACTGAAACCTACGTATATGGATTGTACTATTAATAATGCCTGATATCTTGAACTTCTTTCTCAGCTGACCGTGTGGTTGGATTGGAGACCATTGCCAAGATGTCAGACAGTTCTGCACCTAGCGCTTCCAAAACTAAAAAGGGCATGTTTCGTACCGTGGGTCAACTTTACAAGGAGTCTCTGGCCAAGCTGATGACCACACTGCACAACACGCAGCCAAACTTTGTTCGTTGCATCATCCCCAATCATGAGAAGAGGGTAATTTCCTGCAAACAGTCATGAGTCTATATGTGAAAGAACTTGTCCGTGTTGAAGGAAGTTTTTCATTTTCAGGCAGGAAAGCTGGATGCCCACCTGGTGCTTGAACAGTTGAGATGTAACGGTGTGCTGGAGGGTATTCGAATCTGTCGCCAAGGATTCCCCAATAGAATTGTCTTCCAGGAGTTCCGCCAGAGGTTGGTCGCTTTAGTAGTCGAGGCTTGCGTAACATTACATGGTTACTTAATACTTGGAAAAGTGAATTTCATCAAGAAAGACTTAAAGCCAGACCAGAGTGTGTCGAGCCTAACGCTGCGTCCGAAATCACCTACTTCCAAACTATATAGTAGGCAAGGTGAGTGTTATGTCCGAATTCCGAAAGGTACTCAGATAACCTACTACTTCCAGCAAAACTTTAAAGTGTACATTCAATGGACACTTTACTATCCCTTCAGCCCCCAGGGGGGAGGAGTCTCCCAATGAAGAAAAGAAGGAGAGCCGTTGTCATATTCATAAATGTCGGAAACGGGTAAACCGTCTCTATTGAAATCCAATATAGCGGCTCACTTGTTGTTATGATGGCGAATGTCACGTGATGTATCAACATGCCGGATGTAGTACGTCCATATGTCATTCATAGTTTCCATATTCATACTATAAAGAACATACTCTTGTAACGATTGAGGAGTAGGTACTTCATCTAATTTAGGCCATGCTGTCAAGAGTATGCGATTTCGGACGCAGGACTTTGAATAGTAAAGAGCAAGATAAGACCAAGACAGGGCGAAAATTAGTCAGCTCTATTTCTTGTGATATTGCTTAATTTTATAAGAAGGTATAGTATAAAAAACAAGACATACTTTTTTGCAATCATATATTGAATTTTGTGTGAATTTGTTACAGATATGAGATCTTGGCAGCAAATGCTATTCCAAAAGGCTTCATGGATGGAAAACAGGCCTGCTGTCTAATGGTAGGATGACATCATCCAATGAAATCCTATGATTAAAAAAACAACCTGATAATGTAAGTGATTCCTTCTCCAACTCAATTCAATCCTCTGTAGATCAAGCACCTGGACCTGGATCCAAACCTGTATCGCATTGGCCAAAGCAAAATCTTCTTCCGCACAGGAGTCCTGGCTCAGCTTGAGGAGGAGCGTGATCTTAAGATCACCGTTATAATCATCGCCTTCCAGGCACAGGCCAGAGGATTCCTAGCTAGAAAGTGGGTAACGTTAAAGCTATATACATATAGGCTATTCAGTTTAGCCAATACAAAGAGTAATTCTATTAAAAACCCTTTGCAGGGCCTTTGCCAAGAGGCAACAACAGCTGACAGCAATGAAGGTGATCCAAAGAAACTGTGCTGCTTATCTGAAACTCAGGAACTGGCAGTGGTGGAGACTTTTCACCAAGGTGAGAGATTGTTTACCAAATTCCGGAATTGAGTTTAGAGGATACGTAGCACCATACATGTTGTTGAAATGTGGTGCTGGCAATCTGAAGGTCATACAGTAGGTTCAAATCCCAAAACTCATACATAATCGTTCATCTAAACACCTCTCTATCACTGTCCACAGGTGAAGCCTCTCCTGCAGGTGACACGCCAGGAAGAAGAGATGAGCCTGAAAGAGGAAGAGCTCCAAAAGGCTAAGGAATCGGCAATAAAATATGAGACTGAATTAAAAGACATCACACTGAAACACAGTCAGGTGAGGTCCTGGTGTCTGATGTGGTTAATGGCACTTAATAGTACATAAATGAAAACGGACTAAACCCCTTCCTGTCCAGATTTTGGAGGAAAGGAACCAGCTCCAGGAGAAACTCCAGGCTGAGACGGAACTCTATGCAGAGGCAGAAGAAATGAGAATGCGGTTGGCTACCAAGAAACAAGAACTTGAAGAGATCTTGCACGAGATGGAGGCCAGGTTGGAAGAGGAGGAAGATCGTGGTGCAGCCCTACAACTGGAAAAGAAAAAGATGCAGGACCAGATCAGGGTATAAGTGTATTCATTTATTGTTTTAGCCATTGCACCAGGTGTCATGGCAGTGCTTAGACACACACAATTGGTTTTCTCTACATTTACATGGTTTAAGGACCTGGAGGATCATCTTGATGAGGAAGAAGATGCTCGCCAGAAGCTACAGCTGGAGAAGGTTACCTGTGAGGCCAAGATCAAGAAGTTAGAGGATGACATCCTGATGATGGATGACCAGAACAATAAATTGCAGAAGGTTGGAGTTTAGCAAATTAGATTTTTTGTTCCATAAATATGTACTAGTGGTGTTTCAAACCAAAAGTACTCTGTTTGCAGGAGAGAAAGCTTCTTGAGGAAAGGGTAGCAGATTTCAGCTCAAACCTAGCTGAAGAAGAAGAAAAATCCAAAAACCTCACAAAATTGAAGAATAAGCATGAGTCAATGATTTCTGAACTTGAAGGTTGGTCCACTGTTTGTGGCTAAAATGGATGTAAATTACATTAATGTCCAATTAGAAATAACAGTAGTTCACTTGTTGCTCTATAGTCCGCTTAAAGAAAGAGGAGAAGACTCGTCAGGAGCTGGAAAAAGCCAAGAGAAAGTTGGAGGGCGAATCAAATGACCTTCAGGAGCAGATTGCTGAACTTCAGGCTCAGATCGCTGATCTGAAAGCCCAGCTTGCTAAGAAAGAAGAAGAGCTTCAGGCTGCATTGGCAAGGTATGCATATCCTTAAATTGTCATGCACATAATTGAATTTAAATGCAAATTAACAGATAATATTGTTATATTTCACTTTATCCATTCACCTCAGACTGGAAGATGAGACCGGACAGAAGAACAACGCACTCAAGAAGATTAGGGAGCTGGAGGGACACATCTCAGATCTACAGGAGGACCTCGATTCAGAGCGTGCTGCCCGTAACAAGGCTGAAAAGACCAAGAGAGATTTGGGAGAAGAGCTCGAAGCTCTCAAATCAGAGCTTGAGGACACCTTGGACACCACAGCCACTCAGCAGGAACTTAGGTGTTGCGTCATATTGTATTTGACAACAGAACATACACATAGGAGAGAAAAATCACAAAAGAGACCTCTTTAATATCCTAAGTATAATTACTTCTCCAAGAGTTGTTGGAGCAAATGGAGACTAGTACACTTTAAAATAGATTCACTAGACTTCATTAAACTGATCTTCAGTATGTCTGTATCTTCAGGGCCAAACGTGAGCAGGAGGTGACTCTCCTGAAGAAAGCCATGGAGGAAGAGAGCCGTGTTCACGAGGCTCAGGTCCAAGAGATGAGACAGAAACACACACAAGCTTTTGAGGAGATCACAGAGCAGCTGGAGCAGTCCAAGAGGGTAGGCGCCCAAATCCAATAAGTCAACTTTTTTCTGTTGAGAAGTTCACACTTCTGAGCAACTCACTATTTGTTTCGTAGGTGAGAACAAATCTGGAGAAAGCCAAGCAAGCTTTGGAGAAGGAGACATCGGAACTCCATGTCGAGATTAGATCTCTTAGTCAGGCCAAACAGGATGGGGAACACAAGAGGAAAAAGGTGGAGGGACAGCTTGCCGACCTTCAGACTCGTTTTAATGACAGCGAGAAGCAGAAAGCTGAACTTGGAGATCGGGTCTCTAAAATCACGGTGAGGAATGATGTACTTTTGGTAGAATCTCATAGAAAACCAAGAAAAGTTTATACAACAGGCTGTTTTTGCTCTTGCAGGTGGAACTGGAGAGCGTTACAAACCTTCTTAATGAAGCCGAGGGAAAGAACATCAAGCTAAGCAAGGATGTGGCCACCCTGAGTTCCCAAGTTCAAGATACACAGGTACAGCAAATTAGCATTTTATATTTCGTTTATCGAGTTGGGTCATGGTTACAATTGGAATTTGATTCTTGGTGATTTCAGGAGTTGTTGGCTGAAGAAACAAGACAGAAGCTTCAGTTATCTACAAAACTACGACAAATAGAGGATGACCGCAATGCCATACAGGAGCAGCTTGAGGAGGAAATGGAGGCGAAGAGGACCGTGGAGAGACATGTCTCAACGCTCAACATCCAGGTAGGACAACAAAATAAATATTGTGTTTCCTCCTCTATATCCTCAAGCTCTTCTCCTTACCTTGAGATGTTGAACATTTAAAGGGCAGAATTTGTTTTTTGTTGAAAGCTCTCAGATTTCAAGAAGAAGCTGGAAGAGGCGTCAGGTAATGTAGAACTTCTAGAAGAAGGTAAGAAGAGGCTTCAGAGAGACCTTGAGGCGGCCAATACTCAGTTTGAGGAGAAGGCGTCTGCTTTCGACAAGCTGGAGAAGACCAAGAACAGACTGCAACAGGAGCTTGAGGACACACTGATGGATCTGGACAACCAGAGACAGCTGGTGTCCAACCTTGAAAAGAAGCAGAAGAAGTTTGATCAGGTTTCTAATTATTTGAAGCAACTACTATGGTGCTATTCTTGCTATTGATTGATTGTCACAAATCTTTTACGCATCTAAACTGAGGTCGTTTCTTGTTAGATGCTTGCTGAAGAAAAGAGCATCTCCAGTAAATATGCAGATGAGCGAGACCGTGCAGAAGCTGAGGCCAGAGAGAAGGAGACCAAAGCTTTGTCTTTAGCAAGAGCTTTAGAAGAAGCTCAGGAAAGCCGCGAGGAGCTCGAGCGAGCCAATAAAGCCCTTCGTGCTGAAATGGAAGACCTGGTCAGCTCCAAAGACGACGTGGGCAAGAGTGTAAGTTCAAAACTCTGCTAATATAAAATGTCACTTTAAATTAAAGGTTTGTATAATATTAGGAAAATCATTTCTTACCTCTACATTAAACTTCATTTGATGTTAGGTGCATGAGCTTGAGAAGTCAAAACGTGGCCTGGAGGCTCAAGTAGAAGAGATGAAGACTCAGTTGGAAGAGCTGGAGGATGAATTGCAGGCTGCAGAAGATGCTAAACTTCGACTGGAGGTCAACATGCAAGCTCTGAAGGCTCAGTTCGAAAGAGACCTCCAAGGCCGAGATGAGCAAGGCGAGGAGAAGAAGAGGCAGTTGGTCAAACAGGTACGACGGTTTTCCATCAGATACAAGGTACAGGTTTATGGTCATCCATATGTTTAATGAGCTTCACCAACAGGTGCGCGAGTTGGAAACTGAACTTGAGGATGAGCGCAAGCAAAGGACTGCATTAGCTGCCGCCAAGAAAAAAATGGAGGGAGACATGAAGGAACTTGAAGGCCAGATTGAGACATCAAACAAGGGACGAGATGAGGCCATCAAGCAACTCCGCAAGCTTCAGGTAAAAACTAAATATTATAAATAGATGTGAGCACTAATGACAGCATGGATGGAATCACTGTTAGATTGATGGCAGCATTGGTAGAAACCTGGAAGCACAGATAGATGGACGGATGAAAACATGGCTGGATGTATAAATGAAAACACAAATATGTGGATGAATTAATGCAAGCACAAATGCATGAATAATAAAATAATAAATGGATGAAAGCAGATGCATGGGTGGATGAATAGATGGATGGAAGTACAGATGCATGGATGGATGAATGGTTGAATGGAAGCATAAATGGATGGAAGCACAGCTGCATGGGTGAGTGAATTAATGGAGGCACAGATGCATGGATGAATGAATGGATGGATGGATGAATGGATGGATGGAAGCACAGATTCATGAATGGATGGATGGATGGAAACACAGATTCATGAATGGATGGATGGATGGAGGCATAGATGCATGGATGGATGGATGGATGGATGGATGGAAACAGATGGATAGATGGATGGATGGAAGCACAGACACATGGATGGATGGAGGCACAGACACATAGATGAATGAATGAATGGATGGGTGGATGGATGGATGGAAGCACAGATGCATAGATGGATAAATGAAAGCACAAATGTATGGGAGGATGAATAGAGAGATTGAAGTACAGATGCACAGATAAATGAATGGATGAAAGGAAGAGATTGAAGTACAGATGCACAGATAAATGAATGGATGAAAGGAAGCACAGACGCATAGGTGAATGCATGAATGGATGGAGGCACAGATTCCTGGATGAACGAATAGATGCATGAAAGCACAGATGCATGGATGGAAACAAAGTTGAATGGGTGGATGAATAGATGGATGGAAGCCCGGATGCATGGATGAATAAACAGATGGATGGAAGCAAAAATGCATGGATGAATGAATGGATGGATGGAAGTGCAGATGCATGAATGGATAATGAATTGAAGCAGATGCATGCATGGATAAATGGAAGCACATATGCATGGGTGGATGATTGGAAGCACAGATGAATGGGTGGATGAATGCTTGAATGGAAGCAGAAATGGATGGGTGGATGAATGGAAGAACAGATGAATGGGTGGATGATTGGAAGCACAGATGAATGGGTGGATGAATGCTTGAATGGAAGCAGAAATGGATGGGTGGATGAATGGAATCACAAATCCATGCATGGACAAATGGTTGGATGAATGGATGGATGGATGGATGCCTTTTTGACCACATTGAAGTAAAACTGTAGCTATGTACAGTATAAGAATTATTTTACTGTATTTTGAACTATTAGGCTCAGATGAAGGACTACCAGCGAGAACTTGATGACGCCCGAGCTGCCAGAGAGGAAGTTTTATCCAGTGCCAAAGAGAACGAAAGAAAAGCCAAGACTCTGGAGGCTGAACTGCTACAGCTGCAAGAGGTGAAGCTTTTATAAATAACACACTTAGTTGATTTGTTTGCATTGGCTGACTCAGGGTTTCCCAACCAGGGGAGGTTATGATGGAACTGGATGGGGTTCGATTTCAAGAGTCAATGCCAAAAAAAGAATTAAAAATCACAATTAAATTATATTGAATATTGGTATTTTAAAATTAAAACCAGATTGTAAGAATAATTAAATAAAATATTAAGAGGAATTTAAAATAAATAATCATGGGGATCTTTATTAATAGCTAAATTATAGATCTCAATGAATGCAATTGATCAAATGTAGGATATGGCAGCAGCCGAGAGAGCCAAGAAGCAAGCAGAAGCCGAGCGCGACGAACTGGCCGATGAGCTCGCCAGCAATGCGTCTGGAAAGTGAGAACGGTTAAATTATTCCCACATAAAACATCACAGAAACATTTTAATCCTTTGGAATTCTGGATAATCCTATTATATATTGACTTCTGTTGGCCATAAAATTGATATGGCAGATGAACTTTATGGCAGACTAAACTGCGAAAAACTGTTTGTGCAGCTCTAGACTTCAGTTATGTGAAATTTCTCACATTTTAGCCCTTACAGTAGACATAAAGTACCAACATAGTTTGTTTCTCAGTTTTACGGCACACCCATGTGATCTTAATATATTCTGGTGGACAGAAGCTGATAATTAGATTAAAACTCTAATATGTGGCATGACTCAACCATAAAGGTCTGCGCTGTCTGATGAGAAGCGACGTCTTGAAGCGAAGATCCAACAGCTGGAGGAGGAGCTGGAAGAAGAGCAAGGAAATATGGAGATGCTCAATGATAGACTAAGGAAGAGTGCCCAGCAGGTACATAATATGATATATTGGGATAATATGTAATATAGATCCAAACACAGTCATTAGTTGCTATGGAAACTGTATGAAACCATACACTCCTAAAAATAAGGTGCTAAAAGGTTTCTCACAGCAATGCCATATAGAGAACCATTTCTTTTTAACATTTTTATAGTCTGCAGAACCTTTTGTCACTACAAATAAGTTTTCCTGAGGTTCCTGAGGTGATTAAAGGGATAGTTCACCCAAATATAAAAATGTTGTTATCATTTACTCACAGTTTCTATATTCTGTTGAACACAATGGAAGATATTTTGATGGATGGGGTTGACTGCACAGTTGAAGGTACCAATCGACTTTCATAGTATTTGTTTTTCCTACTATGGAAGTCAATGGGTAGAGTCAAATGTGTGGTTAACCTTATTTGTCAAAATGTCTTCTTTTTGGTTGAACAGAATAAAGAAACTCATATAGGTTTAGGACAACATAAAGGTGAGTAAATGATGATACACTTTTCATTTTTAGGTGAATTTTCCCATAATTATGGACTAAGAACCCACTTTTTTTCAATGTTTCATGTAACTTCCTCAAATATGTTTTCCCATCTTCCAGGTTGACCAACTTACCACTGAGCTCCAGGCCGAACGCAGCACATCCCAGAAGAACGAGAGCGCCAGGCAGCTGATGGAGAGACAGAATAAAGAGCTGAAGGCTAAACTTCAGGAAATGGAGAACCAAGTCAAATCCAAATTTAAGTCCTCCATCTCTGCTCTCGAGGCCAAAGTCGCCCAACTTGAGGAACAACTTGACCAGGAGAGCAGGCAAGTGTTTCTTATACTGTAGATCAGAAACCCCATTGACATTCATAGTAGGAAAAAAATACTATGGAAGCAGTGTTGGGTGTAACTAGTTACTAAGTAATTAGTTACTGTAATTAAATTACTTTTGAAAAAGTAAAGTAAGGGATTACTCTTATTTTTCTTGTAATCTAATTACAGTTACTTCTGATGTAACTAAATACTGTGTATGGACTCTAAACAATTATATATACTATAATACAATAGTGGATTTAACATGGTTTAAGTTTACAATTCTCACTATTAACTGGTTGATTATTAGCATTAATATTAATGAGATGCTGGCTGTTTATTAATACTTAATAGCACATATTAATGCCTGATTCTGCAAAACCTTATTCTACATCCTTAACCCTTCCCATTTCTACCAATACCTAAAATGTATAACTTCTTTAGTATTAGTTGTTGGAGTATATTGAGGCAAAAGTAGTTAATAGTTAGTTAATAGAGAGAATTGGACCCTAAAGTGGGACCAGAATAATTGATGTACTTTTATATATTATTTATTCGAACCATTTCAAGCTTATCCTTGTATCATGTACTAAATAGGATTTAGAAAGTAATTAGTAATAAGTAATTAAATACTTTTTGTAGAGAGTAATTTGTAAAGTAATCTAATTACATGATTGAAGATGTAATTAGTAACTAGTAATTAATTACTTTTTTTGAGTAACTTACCCAACACTGTATGGAAGTCAATGTGTTTCGTTACAAACATTCCTCAAAATATAGTCCTTCGTGTTCATCAGAACAAAGAAATTTATACAGGTTGGTAACAACGTGAGAGTGAGTAAATGATGACAGAATTTTCATTTTTGGGTGAACTATCCCTTTAAAAGCATCTATGAAATGTATGACATATGTAAGTTTTTTGGAATAACGTGATTTTAAAATAAAGGTACAAATATATCATCTACCCATAGTTACCTGTCTTGTTTGCTACAATTTGTTTATAACGTTTGTCTAACGCAGAGAAAAGCAGAACACAGCGAAGGCGAATCGTCAGAAAGACAAGAAACTGAAAGATTTGATGACCCAAGTGGAGGAAGAACGAAAACAGGCAGAACAATACAAAGATCAGGTGATCCTGCAAGTTTTCATATTTATTATAAAATAAAATATTCCGAATATATGTATAGAGTGTATACGAGTATGGTGTTTTCTTTTGATCTCAGGCGGACAAGGCCAATGTTCGTGTCAAGCAGTTAAAGAGGCAGCTGGAGGAGAGCGAGGAGGAGTCCCAGCGAATCACTGCCGCTCGCAGAAAGCTTCAGCGGGAGCTGGATGAGGCCACGGAGGCCAATGACACCATGAGCCGCGAGGTCACTTCCCTCAAGAGCAAACTCCGGTATGCGTGAAGTTCCTCAGTGGCTCAGTGCACCAAAAAGTATAAAATTCTCGATTTTTCTGCCTTTATAAGGTGGATTTTACTCCTGCTCCTGCAGAGCTTAATTCCAACCCACCTGCATATAATTGTCAGGTTTGTTTGATTAGGGTTAGAGGATTGAATATCGCTTCTTAATGCCATAGCCACACGGGACGTTTTGTTTCATTTACTTCCATTAATGTGAATGCTGTTTTTGTACCAAGCTGTAAACATATTATTTTCTATACTGTAAAGTTGGGCATTTTAACATGGAGGTCTATGGGAATTGACTCCCTTTTGGAGCCAGCCTCTAGTGGCCAGTCGATGAATTGCAGTTTAAGTCACTTCCGTATTGGCTTCATCAGAGAAATCAGAAGGTTGCCCCTCGGGTAATTTTCATTATTCGCTGAACTAGCCCTTTAATGATGCAAGCACGTAAGAATCTATGATGTGCGAATAAAACAAAATTAACACTTTAGTGCATTATATCATAAACAGTTGCTGCCCATATGTCTAGTGGTCTGCAGGGGTCTATGTGAATCTTTCACATGCTGAAAGTCTGATTTGACCACAGCATTAGTAGCATCGCCTAAGTTAGCGCAGCCCAAATCGTATCCATTTACGCAAACCGAAGATTGTCTATCTCTGTTACAGAGGCAATCCAGAACCCACACAGTGACTATGCAGGTACCTCTGTGCTGAAAAGTTGACATAGTCGTTATACTTTTCACAGAGCTTTTCTTTCACCCGTCACAAATATGTTTCTTGCCGAAAAGAGTGAAATATGGTTTCTTATACACTAAAGACAAGCAAACTGTGAAACTTATCATATTATGTACAGGGAGGCCATTGCGTGTGAATAACACTACAGTTATGTGGCAAAAGCATAAGGCATATTCATATTTACAATATAGCACAGCCTCCTGAACCTTACTGTTTTTATAAAATGGTTAATGCTTAAAATTATGATTCTTACAAATTCAAAAATTTAGCAAATTTATCAGCATTATACCTGTATGTGCAGTACTGTGCAAAAGTCTAAGGCCACCATTAGATTTGTGTTTTTGCAATGGTATAGTCGAGCATATTATTTCTTAGTCAAATACAAACAGAAAACATAGAAAATTTATATGCGGTATTAACATTAAAATAAAACTAAAAGCTAAAGTGACAAGCGTTTAATGTTACCTTCCCTTTTACTTGAACCCGCAGGCTCTCCTAATCATAATTTCTATTTTTAATTCTAATCTATCGACTTCAGTCTCCTAAAAAAATAAAAAATGCGTTTAGTGCCAAGAGCGGTTACACAAAATACTGACTTTGCCTAAAGAATAATTTTTTCTACATTTTGTATACATATTTATTGTATTTTCTGTTTGTGTTTTAATAATAAGAGCAAAAAAATCATATTAATAAATTAATATGAATGGTCATTAAAACTTATAAATACATAAATGCACGTTGGCAGTGTGTGTTGGCAGTTCTTTTTTAATCCCCATTAAACCAAAGCTGTCTCATTAGACATCCTGTTTCGATTCTCTTGTTAATGTGATGTCACACTGATAAAGCCCGCCCCACGGCCACTAACTGACAGTCCTGAATTACCATAGTTTCCTCCCTCAGTGAGTTGTACATGGTCTGCCAGTAATCAGTTCTATTTGAACTGAAAGTGCTGTCTCTTTTAGTAAGCGAGTAAGGAGTTGTAGCTCATTTGCATTTAAAGGTACACTGCCTCCACCCAAATAGGGGTATTTTTAGCATGCTATAATACATGATCTATGGGGTATTTTGAGCTGAAACTTCACAGACACATTCTAGGCACACCTGAGACTTATATTACATCTTGTTAAAATGGGCATAATAGGTGCCCTTTAAACCTGGTGGTGGCCTGATTCTTTTGCACAATACTGTGTATCATCAATGCTTTCATAAAAATAATAATCACTTTGGACCTAATTTATTATACTAATCTGTTATAGTATTTAGTACACTTGGCTATACTGCCCTACAAAGCCAAAGCACAGTAACTACGCATTTGGTCAAAATTAAGTTAAGAGTTGAAATGGGCTTTGTGAGATCTGTTGTGTCTTGTGACAAGGTCTCCTGGTTCAATTTTGTCCCATTTTAGAGAAACGTGTCTACCAAAATTGCAGTAACATGTTTAACTGGCTGGTGTAAAAAACTTTAAGGGCATTTTTCTCGGTTTTTAGTGTTTGCGTAGTTACTGCACTTAGCCTTTGTAGGGCAGTATAGTACACTACTTCTTATCTTACATTTGTACAATAAGGTTCAACGTAATATTTAAAAGATGGACCATATTTCCCTCTGTCTCTACGCATGGTTCAGTTTTCCGAACCAACCTCATTTAGCCCATTTACAGGTTCACAAATGAGGTAAAAGCACTGCCTGAAACCTTTAACAAACCTGAACTGATATCTACTGTACCGTTTTTCACTGTAAAGGCTGTATTGTGGTGGTATGTCTTCACAATATGATGCTGTTATGCTGCGTTCACACCAGCCACGGTAGAGGCGTCAAGCGCGAGTGATTTTAATGTTAAGTCAATGTGAAAACACGTTGACGCGCGTCTGGAGGTTTTGCGGCGCGAATGAGGCATTTAGAGTGGTGCGGTACACGCGGTTCCGCCTAATTCGCGCGAATGGCGCAAATTTAGCGTTGCTGCGGGAAACACGCAGGTTAAAAAATGTGAACTTTGGCAAAAATAACACGCCGCATTAACCAATCAGGAGCTTGCTTTAGTAGTGACGTGATTACAGGAAGTGAGCGGAGTCGCAGAAGCCCCTCCCATGATTTCCGCGTGAATGTCTCAATGACTATAATTTCACGCACAGCTTTCACGCACGAATGAAGCGAGTAAACTCAAAATCTTCAAGCGGCAAACTAGACGCGAATTTGACACCTCAAACGCGGCTGGTGTAAACCCTCAGTAAGATGTAAGGGGGCGTGTACACCAAAGCACATAAATGTGGCTGAAACGGCAAGCGGATGCCAACTGCGGGCGCTTGCTGGCATTTTTTCAGCTCAGCGCTTTGGTTGCTATGACACTTCAGCTTTATCAGTCGTTGAACGATGCGCCAGTTGGTTGTTGTGATATTTATCCCTCCCCTCCTCCACTGTGATTGGATGGCTGAATGCGAAGTGACATTGACGGGCTGAACGTTTCACCCAAAGTTGGACATTTTTTAACTCTGGGCGCTGAACGCGGTAAGGGAAAAATGTCAGCAGCTGGCGTTTTAGAAATATGTGGCGCTTCCATTGTAAACAATTGAAAACGTACACCAGCCGACGTAAACGCCTTGGTGTGCACACCCCCTAAGAGTGCATTGCAGGTGCACATTTGTACAAATACAGCTGCACTTAAGAACATCTTTATTAAAGGTGCTATCTAAGGATGTACCAGATACCCAAGCAACCCACAGTAAGAGACAATGTGTCCTTAAAGGGGACATTTTACAAGCATCTTTTAAGATGTTAAATTAATCTTAGCTGTCCCCAGAGTACATGTGTGAAGTTTTACCTCAAAATACCATATAGATAATTTATTATAACATGTTACAAATTGCCACTTTGTAGGTGTGAGTAAAAATTGGGTTTTTGGGTGTGTCCTGTTAAATGAAAATTAGCTGATGAAATGCAAACAATTGTGCTGTCAATTGTTTTCTCTCTCTCTTTCTCTCTCTCTCTCCCTCTCTCCCCCTCTGCACTAAATGGCAGTGCCTTGGTATTATTATAATAAGATCCCCTTATGAAATCACAAGGGGAGACAAATCTCAATTACCTATTTTTTCCACATGCTTGCAGAGAATGGTTTACCAAAACTAAGTTACTGGGTTGATCTTTTTCACATTTTCTAGGTAGATAAAACCACCGGGGACCCAATTATATAGCACCTAAACATGGAAAAAGTCAAATTTTCATGATATATCCCCTTTAACACTGCTTTTATGCTGAAAATTTGTCATAATATTTCAGGCGAGGCAATGAACCATCATCCTTCAGCAGCACACCGAGACGCACTGGAGGTGGCAGCCGGCGGGGAATGATTGACAGCTCTGATGCAGCGGAGGATGACATAGACATGCAGGGCGACTACAACGGAACCAAAGCTAGCGATTAAAAGCCTTCGTCATGCTCTCCAGACATGTTACTCTTATCTTTAAAAGACCTTATCAAAGAAATTTTACAAGGTTGGGTTATTATTAAGATGATCATTATGTTTTGTTTGTCGACTGCAACCAAGCACCGCTCTTCGGTTTCTCTTTATTCATCACAATCTTACCTTTTGCATTGACCTATTTGGCACCATAAAGCTCATACTTGGTTGTCTGAATAAAATCTGGTGGTCTTAAGAGCTAATATTTACCCTCCCTTGGGTAAAACATCTGTTTTTATTTTAATTAATTGCGGGTAAATGGCTGTTCACTGTTTTGTGCTGCAACTGTCCTCAAACTACATTATACTGCACGGTCTCATTTATTTCGCATTGTATTGCTGTGATATATACAGATTGGTTAGCAATTAAATAGGATTTTTGGATGAATTTTTCCCAACATTGATGTTTTAGATGTTTATCAAGAGGCAGAGTAATACCTAAAACAGGACCTTTGATTTTATATATATTCCAAAACTAGCCAAACCAAAATGAAGACATCAGAGGTTAATGTAATTGTTGATGTAGTAGTCTGCATTGTTTAGGATAAAGAAAAGGCCTAGGTTTAAGTTTAATTCTAAAAACGTATATTTCTCATAACCTTTACATTTGTACAGAGCTATAGTTTGGGCGATCATACAATCAGATACCTTGAAAAACTAAGCAATTTGATTAGCTTTTATTTTCTTTATGAATGTTTGCCATAAGTATTATATTATATACTTCTCGAACTTATTCATGTAATAGTTTACTACTCCTACAAATGTTTTCATATTTAAAATAGACAAAGTAAAAACAACAAATATCCTGTCGAATAGTTGTCTATTGGCAGACATTGCCTGTGAAGGAATGTAAAATTATATAAATAAATATATATGTAAAGCTTTATCTTCCCAACAATTTCACTTGTCACAAGGAATTTACATCGACAGTAGGTCACGTATATGCAGTTCTATCTATTTGTGAAACCACATGCACTTGAAATAAAGTCAGAAAAATGTTTTTGGTGTTTTGTCGTGATTTGCTAATTATTTATTTGATAATAAATGTATTCGTTTATACTAAACAAACTTAGCCATTAGGAAAACCTCACGAATCTAAGGAGTTAAAGCATGCTATTTCAGCATTATTCTGTATGTGTACTATATGCACAGTATGCAAATGTATCCAAATTATTTTTTCAACCACTGGGTCAAAAAGGGACAAACCCAGCCATTAGGTTAAAATAACCCAGAAAATGTGAAATCGGACTGGACAATGGGTAAAACATTTCAGCATTTTGGGTTAAAACGTTCCAGCAACTTTTTGACCAAACGCTGGGTTCAAAATATCCCAGCATTTTTAGAGTGTACCTGAACACAGGGTTCCCACACCTTAGTTAAAGGATTAGTCCATTTTCTTAAAAGAAAAATCCCGATAATTTACTCACCACCATGTCATCCAAAATGTTGATGTCTTTCTTTGTTCAGTCGAGAAGAACTTATGTTTTTTGAGGAAAACATTGCAGGATTTTTCTCATTTTAATGGACTTTAATAGAACCCAACATTTAATACTTAACTCAACACATAACAGTTTTTTTCAACAGAGTTTCAAAGGACTATAAACAATCCCAAACGAGGCATAAGGGTCTTATCTAGCAAAACGATTGTCATTTTTGACAAGAAAAATGACAAATATACACTTTTAATGCACAACTTCTCCTCTAGATCTGGTCGTGATGTACTAGCCTGACCCGACGCAATACGTCATCACGTCAAGAGGTCACAGAGGACGAACGCAAAACTCCGCCCCAGTCTTTACATGTGTTGAGAAAGAGGACCGTTCCGACGTTGTTGTATGTCAATGATACTAATTAATGTCTTTGTGGCAGTTTGTTGTTTACAATGGTCCGCAAATGTGCGTTTTAAATATGTAACACGTGACCTCCCTACGTCACTACGCATTTACGTTAGGTCGCGCTCGACCGGACCAAGACGAAAAGTTGTGGTTTAAAATTACATATTTTTTATTTTTCTTGTCAAAAATGACAATCGTTTTGCTAGATAAGACCCTTATGCCTCGTTTGAGATTGTTTATAGTCCTTTGAAACTCCGTTGAAAAAAACTGTTAAGTGTTGAGTTAAGTATTAAATGTTGGGTTCTATTAAAGTCCATTAAAATTAGAAAAATCCTGCAATGTTTTCCTCAAAAAACATAATTTCTTCTTGACTGAACAAAGATAGACATCAACATTTTGGATGACATGGTGGTGAGTAAATTATCAGGATTTTTCTTTTAAGAAAATTGACTAATCCTTTAACTTCAAATTTCAAGGATTGGACCTTTCAAGGATTTTCCAGGTCCAATACACTCAAATTCAAGGACTAAATGTGGGGGGGACACATTTCAAGTGAGAGCAAGGTTACATTGTGTTACCTTTTAAGATACAATGTTACAGTTCCCTTTTGAGGGAACTCGCACTGCATCACTGCAGTGACATACTTTGGGGACGCCTCCAAGGGTAAGGGCGTCTGAATGTGTATATCAAATTCAACCAATGGTGAGGCTTAATGACAAAGACGGTGACGCAGGAGCCAGGAAGTATATCGCTATCTAAAATATTTTTAGATAGTTTAGCACGTTTGCTTAAAAAGTGTAGAATTTTTATGATATTATCCTACACTACACAGGGAATAATCTAGATTTTTTCCAGAAAACTAGTTGCATAAAATAGATTCAAGCACTTTCAATGACCTGTATGTATCTATGTATGTATATTTTCAAAAGCATCCCAGGGCCTTGTGGAAACCCTGTGAATAGCATGATACATTTGTGCACAGAAAATGCATCCCACAATGCAATTAGTTTTCAATGTGATGAATGAACTAGAAGATGCCATTTGCTAAATGGTTAAATGATCTATAAAGACAAAAATAAGATAATTACACAAAATTGAATTAAAAATGCAAACCATTTTTTCCTAATAACACTTGGCTACTAAATTGGATGTCAATCACATGTGACAACATTATGATTTTGAGGTCATGTGATAACCATACATATATTGAGAAATAATAGCTGCTGTTTCGCTTTTCACGTTTCATATTTTCAGGGTCAATTGCTCTTGCTTCTCTTGGCCACAAGAGGGAAGGACTTCAACAGCACAATGCCTTTGCTGTTTTCGGATATCAATGCAGTAGCTACAAATTTCTCCACAGGCTTTAAACTGCATGCACATCTTTACTGTTTTGCTGTGACATTATATACCATACATTTCTTAAATCTTAACATGACCTTTCCTCGTTTCCAGTAAAACTCACAACAAACATATTTGTCATTCACTGCCATCCAAAAATCAATATTTGTAGTTAAATTCAGGTTATGGGGAAGACCTTTACTCACTTTGACATCAAGCCAAGGTACATACACACGTAAAACATCACACGTGTAATCCCTTACATTTCACGCTGACCAAGAAGAGCACAACTGTAATATACTATCTGAGGTTTGACTCATTTGCATACTACAAGTCTAGCACTTTAGTGTGATACACTGAATAGTGACAGTAATGAGCAAGATACAAGGAGCACTATGGATTATTACTATGACTGGAATATGCTTAGGCATTCAGAATACTGGTAAGCAAGCTATAATTAGTGATTATATGTTTTATAATGTATATTGTAGTTATATAAATTTGGTTATTTTCATTTTATGATTCTAAAATTGCATTGTTTCTTAAAGGGGTAGTCAACACAATATTCCGCAGTTTTACAATTTGCCTGGTTGTTCTGTGCCCTAAAAGTACGCATTGTTTTTATTATGGTAAAGTGTGTCCACCTAATTTTTGAAAGCGGAAGAAAGTGTTGTATTTCCCTTATTTGTGTGCGAGACTTCTGTTTCAATTAGCCAGCCGGTAGAAAACAATGTTGTGGGAGCACACACAAGACATGTTTAAAAACGTGTATCCTGATATATATTATATGGTATTCAATTAGTCTAAATGTTGTGTGACCATTACACAACACTACTACAATATATAAAAAAAAACTGAGAACTCTGGCAAAATGGATACAGTGGAGGCCGGTGACTTCTTTATTGAGGATGCAGGATGCGAAGCTCGTCACCAAAAGCATTTGTGTGGCTCGTCATGTCAAAATATGTGTTCGGCGTGTCATGTAAACTTATGTGCATCACATTTCATGTCAAAATACATGTCTGCTGCAGACGCTTCAAAGGGGTTTATGATAAAAGAGACGCTTTCGTTCACTTAAACCAATGTGTAATTTTGTGTTTTGATATTATGCATGATGCACATGGTTCACATGACGCAACGCAAACACAATTTGACATGACGAGCAATACACAGACATTGCTAACACATTTTTTGAATTCGCGCCCCTCAAAGGTAAAGATAAAAGAAAAATTTCAAATAAAGGTCCAATAACAGGTAAAATAATAATAACCATGTAAAACAATATTGATAAAAATTTAAAATTATTTATAAATTACTAAAAATCTCAAGTAAAAAAATTTGATCAAAGGGGTTCGGCTGACAACATTTTTTGAAATTCCCTATAGACAAACGATGCTACAGTGTAAAAAAGTTGGTTCAACTTTAAAAAAAAGATTGGCTAGTAACTACACTACATTACAATATATAAAAAACCTGAGAACTTATGCAAAAATGGATAGATGTACCAAAAAAAGAAAGGTCCAAGAACAGGTCAAAATAATAACTAATGTAAATTAATTTTAATTAAAAACTTAAAAAAATTAATGAAAAAATGTTTTAAAAGTTAAACATAAAAATGTGGTATTAAATTATTGAATATTTACTAAAAATCTCAAGTAAAAAATTTAGGTCAAATGGGTTCGGCTGACAAAAAACTTTAAAAACCCCTATAGACCGTTTCAGCAGTAACAACATAAACAAGCGGCTGTCGCGGTCCGCACGTAACTTCCGGTAAACTCCCCTAATAAATAACAACAAAGTACTTTAAACGTAGTTTATTTATATAACAAGCAAAAAACAACACATTGATTACCTAGTAAACCAAAACATTTGTTATTTTCGATGAGGCATTTGTTCAAGAGATCAGTTTAGCAACTAGTCAGACCATTAAAAAACGAAACCGGAAGTGAAGTTCGGATCCAGACGTGTGTGTGTGTGTGTGTGTGTGTGTGTGTGTGTGTGTGTAAAGATGGAAAGACGTAAAGAAAGTTACCAAATAAAGGTAAAAATAATAACAGGTAAAATTAATAACTATGTAAACTATGTTTTTGAAGTGAAACATGCAAATGTGGTATTAAATTGTTGAATATTTACTAAAACTATTAAGTAAATAATTTAGGTCAAATAGGTTCAGCTCATCGGCTGACAAATTTTTTTTGAAACATAGACGGTTTCAGCAGTAACAACATATACAAACGCCTTTCGTGGAACAAACGTAACTTCCGGTAAACTCCGCTAAGAACCAATAACAACCAAGTCCTTAGAGTAGTTTATTTCTGATAACAAGCTAAATAAACAAGTAGATTACCGTAGTTAATATTTTTTAGCTAAAGCATATAAAAAAACTACACTCAGCTAACGTTGCTGTGTAAAATGTGTACTATAATGTATACAATGTTAACAACAAACTCTCACCTCGTCTTTAGGAAATCAAAATGTTTTTCAAGGTCTTTGTTCCAGTGTTCGGTTAAGACACTAGTCTGACCATTAAACAAACAGGACCGGAAGTAAAGTTACGACCAGACGCGTAACCGCGACAACACACATGAAATCGTCTATAGACAAACGATGCTACACTGTAAAAAAGTTGGTTCAACTTAAAAACATAAGTTACTTGATTGTATTTAAATTTTTAGTTAATTCAACTTAAAAAATAATATTAGTTGACAACAATTTTCATACAACTTTTTTGAGTCAACTAATACTTTTAAAAGTCGAATTAACTTAAACTTTTAAAGCAACACCAAATAATTTTTTACCTTAAAATAACGTTCCCAAAAAAGTTTCAGTCGTTCATCCACTCGAAACAGGGTGAACATTTGCTTTGCAGCCCTCTATCGGCCAAAACCGCACTAAAGAAGTTTCCAACCGTCGGGTCACGCTCCTGTAGTTTGAGTGAAAATTACAAAAACTTACTTTACGACAGACCTACAATCCAATCAGAGACAACTTTGCTGCAGTAGGCTAAATTATTTACGACAGTGGTAATGGACAATTCCGCTTCCAACCTGTAGGGGGAGCAAAGAGCAAAACCTCTTTAGTGTTGCTTTAATGCAACCAGGTTCGTTTTATGTTGAACAAACAAATAGTTTTTTACAGTGTTTGACAGTAAATGTTGACTGAGCCTATAGATACCTTTGATGTTCCCCAAAAAAAGAAAATACGTTTTTGAGCAACATGAATAAAGACAGAACAATGACAAAATGGTTAATTTTGGATGACATGCCCCCTTAAATAATTACATATTTCAGTTACAGCAGTTCATCTGAAGACTATGGAGCACTTTGTGTCTGCTGTTCAGCACTTAGAAGATTTAAACCCAAGACTGACTCCACTGGCTTTATTGTCAGGTTTACGCAAGACTATAGGCCAACGTGACAACATCACCTCCAGTTTTCTAGGATCATCTGACAATAGCACCGACATTCACTACACAGATTCCAACAACAGTTTCATCACAGCAAAGTTGAATGTGAACAGAAAGCTCTTTAGGTTTTTCAGCAAAGCCAACGATCATTTCATAACAGATAGTCGTGAAGAAAAGGGAGTCGTTCTGACTCCTGATGGCACAACTGTTGCCCTTGCCCCCCTCCTTCTTGGTATTGAAAATGGCCTAAAAGCTAAAGAGGACGATGTTCGACACCACAACCACTACCTTCTCCCACTGGCCAAGAATTTAGCCCTATCATTTCTTCAGTTTCAAAATTCAACAACGGCTAAGTTGCTTGGCCCAGATGGTTGTTGGGACAGCATATCTACCCCCATGGTTTTCACTCTTTCAGGACAGCCATCTTTGGCCACTGATGCTGTGGTCCATGGAGGAATGGATGGTGCTATACTTGGGAATCACCTTTCTGTTGTAAAATTAAGTCAACTGCTTAAAAGCTATTACTTAGACGACGTAGAAGAGTTTGATCACACTTCCCACAGTCACCTGAGGGGGCGCTATCGCAGACAAAATTTTCACAACATTACAAATCCATCATTGCTTCGAAAAAAAGTATCGGATGCCTTGCAAACTTATAGATGGCAAGGGAATATCGCATCAGAAAGTCTTTTAGAAAAGGGAATGAGAGAATTTGTCCTGCATTATATGGGTAAGTTAATCCATATAATTTATAATCATTTGCTCTGGTATTAACCCTTACACTCTGCGGACCTGCCAGCGGGTCCAAAACTGCATCATCACGTTTAAATATATATTTATTTAAGTTTGAATATATATGAGTTGTGGAGCACAAAGTTTTCTGTAAAATAAAGTATGTGTAAGATTCATGCATTCTTAATTCTGCAAAAAGTCTAATTACACTGCATTACACACATTTCTACCAGGATCTGCCAATTTATGCATGAATGTAAATGTATCCTATTTCAGACTGTCCTACCATCATTCCAAGATGTATATGGGGAGCAGCACCACCCCACGTTCCTCTTGATTCCCTGTCTCCACCCCTGCCTTTCCTTTATATTCACCACACAGAGATTCCTAGGAAACCCTGTGTAAACCTCCAGATGTGTTCCAAAAATATGAGGGCAATGCAACAGTTTCACCAGAAAGATCGAAAGTGGCATGACATCGGCTACAGGTGCGACCATCAGCTATTACATTATTTTTAATTCGTAGAGGTTGCTTTTTCACAGCTCAGATGCGTTTTACTTACAGTTAGTATCAACTTAGTCTAAAGGGGGTTGCACACCAGACGCACGGCGCTGCGCCGTTCTAAAAAAATTTAACACATTGTTTTCTATGAGTATATGCACCCCCCAGGCGACAGGTGGCGTCTGTCCTCGCCACCCAGCTACGACTCAGGAAGTTGCTTAAATCTCTGTCGCGCCACAGAGCGCCACTCATATTTGTCCCAAATCATTAACGATTAACATTAGCTGCTAACGTATATTTTGCATTTTGAAGTAGACGCTATCTGAAGAAGCTCGCGCTATTTAATGTGCACTTCCGGTTTACGATACCTCTGAGTTGTCCTAGATGCGACTTGACGCAGCGCGGCGCTGAGCTGCGCATCTGGTGTGCGACCCCCTTAAGGGGCTATTTACTCCTGGTTTCTCTGATTGGATAGCTATCCGATCGTAAAAAGACCAGGTGTAAATGCCTTCCAAAACGTTTTCAAACGGATTTAAATTCGATCGCTCAAACCACTTCAGGAGGTGGTCTGGGACGAAAATACATCTGGTTGGTGAAACCACGTGTCAGCGCTTACTCCTCCCAAATGTAAGCACGTCACCCGGAAGTTATCCGGCAAATAGGCAAACAAACAAAGACGACATGCTTATTGCTTTATGAAGTGACTACAAAAACAAATAAAAAAATCTAATGACAAACTTGATGATAATACTGCGCGCTCAAGCTCATGCCTAGCAAGGAGATGGACATCTCCCGCCAAACATACAGTAGTACAACATACAGTAAGTGCTGCCTTTTGTTAAATAAACGTTGGCCTATTTTTTAAGGCGGAGTGATGAATAGCGTATTTGCATTTTCCGCCAGAGTAGAAGATCGGATTCATATTCGTTTTCACAAGATGCATTTATGTGGCCAAATGTAAATGGAACAGTTATAACAAATCAGATAGCTATCTCATCACAGAAAACACATGAAGTGAGCAGGTGTAAAAAGCCCCTAAGATGTGTCTCCTAAAATTGCTTAGGAGAAATAAAAATGAGATAAATGTTAAAATACTGTACGTTGAGTGGCCTAATCTTGGTCTTGTTTTAAAGAAGACAATTTAAGGTCTTTCACTGTGTAAGCAGCTGAAAATATTAAACAGAAAAGTTGTTATAGCAGTTTACATTTATTTTAAATAAATAAACATAATCCAATAAAATATAAATTTTATGAAAAAAATTAAAAAGGTAAATATCTCAAAAAAGTAATAATGCAAACACGAAGCCATATGTTTCAAGCGTGTGATCCAAATTTCAATTTAAAATCACAAAAAATTAAGTTTGTGTCACACTTTTAGTGGTTTTATCAACACTGGCCAGTAGGTGTCAACGGTTTGCTGCATACTCTTGTCATAAATTAATAAATTACTGTCACTGCATTATTATAACTGCTAAAATGTTTTGAAATATGAAAACTACATTCTTAGAGCTTTCCAGTGATATAGTTTATCAACATGTTTTGTAGATTTATACTAGGATATAGTGTTATGAATATAGAAAATTAATATGCATTCCTATGGGGGGGCATGTAACAAAAAAAAACTACATTATTTCTATCAACAGATGACCTTGAAATATAAAAACTAAATTTTGAGAGCTTTCCAGTGATATATAGTTTATCAAGATTTTTTAGGTTTAGAGTAGGGGTTTAGTAGCCTGACGTTGTCATACTCAATTCTAGTCAGAATTTGAGTCTGATACCGCTCCATTGAGCTAAAATTATGAGGCGTGTCTCAACCGAAAAATGCCTCTGCACTCAATTGGATAGACATACGACCAATCAGAGCAACGGAGTGTGTAACTTATGTTGAAATGGCGTCTTTAGCAGCCTGACCGAACTGCTAGTAATTTCGCTACAATGATACTAACATCATTGTAATTATACTAAGTCTGAGTTAGCGAAGGTACATCAACACCTACTATGTTTACAACATTTAATTTATATCACAACAGTCATAGAGTAAGACTATCTCTTACCATTTGTACGTTAGGTGAACTTCATCCATGACGATAGCTACCCATTACGTTGGCTTGAAAAATATCGGAGCCTAGCATGTCCCTCCACTTATTCAGCAGTCACGATTCCGGGCTTCCGAAAAGAAGCTGGCAACGACCGCTAACTATATCCATCTCGTCGTGCACGCCGAGTTGCATCGCCGTGATACCCATTTCAGTTGCTTCTTTAACTTTGTCCTCCATAAGGGCGACCAACTTCTGCCGAATCCAGTAGGAAGGACGGCGAAAACATAAACAAATGCCTTGATCGCGTTTCTCTGTTTCTCTTTTTAAATCAATGCTCTGTCGATATCTTTTAGAACAGACTCAATGTCAGATTCCACACATCTGAATTCTCCAGCGGCAGCCATTTCATTGACAGATTCATAAACAGACATTCATAAACAGATTGAACACACGCGCTCTTTGGTGACGTGGTTGATACGTAACTGTTGATCATCTGTCCATCTTCGTATAAAGCCCGCCCTCACAATTTGATTCGTCGGCCAGTTTTGGGACTCGCATAGTAGCTCTTCAATGGAAAAAGCCAGACCGATCTTCCCGTTTTTCAAAATGTGGTGGGCGGGGCTAAGATCGGCTGGCACCCAGGCTAGGGGTTTAGTGTTAAATGTAAAAACAAATTGGGCCTAAATGTGGGCCCGTGACCCTTTTGAAACTGACTCTCACTACGTCATTTTGTTCTCAAAATGGTGATGATATATGACAACTACACTCTTAGAGCTTTCCAATGATATAGTTTGTCAAAATTGTTCAGATTTTGAATAGGGTATTAGTGCTATACATATGTAAAAACTATTTGGGTCCACCTGTGGCCCCGTGACATTTTAGAAACGGATTCTCACTACGTCATAATATTCCGCAAATGGTGATAAAATATGAAAACTACACTTTTAGAGCGTTCCAATAATATATAGTTTGTCAAGATATTTTAGGTTTAAATAGGGTATTCGTGTTACAAATATTTAACAACAACATGGGCCCACCTGTGGACCTGTGGTATTTTAAAAAATGGCTCTCACTATGTCATTTCTTTCCCAAAATCCTGATAATAAATGGAAACTACACTCTTAGAGCTTTCAAACGATATATAGTTTGTCACGATTGGATAAGAATTCACATGCAAAACACTGAAGTAAACGTAGCTGGCGGGACAGTGACATTAAGCAGGATATAAATGTTTTGAGGCAATCTCTCTTTATAAATGAATCAATTACTCTCCCTACATAATTTATTTTATAAAAATACTGTTGAAATGTCTATACTAGAGGCTTAGACCTTTCCAACGATATATAGTTTGTAGTGATAGATTAAAATTGACATCAATATTGATGTAAACTTAGGTGTCCTGTATACGAGACGGCAACGCTTAACAGTTAACAGAGATAAATGTTAGAAATGTTTTGCTGAAACACGTTGCAAAAACTGTAGTACTGAATTATGGAGTTACACCATTAAACAGTTTTTCCAAATTTCAGAATTATTTAATTATTATTATTTGGGCAGGGCTAAAACTGTAGCTCGAAAAGTAGAGCTAAAACGGTAGCATGGCCCCGCCGCTAACACAAATCGCAAACATCCATTCAGGTTGTAGCGGCATTTGACAGTTAAAAGAGACGGCAGCTTTCCTGGGGGCGTGTCTGCTAGTGGCTTTCCTGGGGGCGTGTCTGCTGTCTGTGCTGAAACCACGCCTCCATCGTTTAAGAGCAGAGAATCCTGCCTGTTTTTTTAAGATTTTGATAACTTCCCAAACAAAAGACAACTCTGTGCTGGATAATTTTTGTGTGTGTTTAAAATCACATTTTTCTGAGGTGTCACAAACTGAGAACACATTTAATATCAGACTTTACACAGACTTTAAAAACATCTCTTTAGTGATTTTTCGCAGGGGATGTCACAAATATAAAATTTACATTGATAAAAAGCCAAATGTTTAAATGCTGGTCCACCAGGTCATCCCTTTATGAAATCTATGAAAGTCCAAACTGTTGAATGACTATGCCTTGCCTCAACAACAGCCGAGAAGTAGATTCTGGTCTTTTCAAGTCGATCTTTGCAGCAGGAAACGGCATTAATCTGCTTACTTTTTGAATGAATGCTTAAAAGATGACAGTTAATGTATAGTAACCTGTAAGTATTATGTGTTTGTGGTCATGTCAAGTTTTGTGGTCGGGTCTGATGGCTACATCTACGAAGGTCGAGGTTGGATGTCACAAGGAGCTCACACCAGAGGACGTAATCAGGTCGGGTACGGCGTCGCTTTTATCGGGAACTACACCAGTGATTTACCCTCCCGTTACACCTTGGAGTTGGTGGGGCACCATTTGATCAAATGTGGGGTGAAGAATGGATTTCTACAGGAGAATTTTACTATGCTGGGACACAGACAAGTAGTAAACACATCTTGCCCGGGGGACTTCCTGTACTCTGAGATTAAAGCATGGGAACACTACAAAGTATGGAGGAGGCACTAAAATTTGATGCGTTTTTTATGTTAGACGCTGTCATACTAACTGATGTATTATTCTGTGTCTCACATAGGATATGGACCCTTTTAAGTACCAATGAGGACATCTTCATGCCACCCTGTGAATAATTGTCGAAATAATGTCTAATAATATAATTTAAAGCACTAAAACACCAAAATTTTGTTAAACTAATGATAGTGTTGCAAAATGTGAGTAAACATTACGTGTGCAGAAATAAAAAGTGTGCATGTGCATGTGACTTTATTTGTAAGAAAGCTTGACAAGTTGTTCACCACAACAGGAAGTGGGTTCATTGCAAGCCCCAAAGTGAGAAAGGAAGTTCTGCTGTTGTGACAGGAAATGTAACTGTCACTGAAGATAATAACAGGTATTTAGGTTAAACTGCCAAACTTGTTTATTTTAATCATAACTTAATTATTTAATAACGTTATGAGATGATACACATGTGTACCAGTCACAGTCGTACCATTTTAGTTCAAACTTAAAATTATATATGTGGAAGGGAAAGTATTTCAAAAAGACAACATTTAATGGTTCACAACTTGTGTATGAGTGCCTTCTCAAATGTATGCCCACAAATAAGATGATAAAAACCCAGAATAGATAGATCTGAAAATTATTTGCTACTCTCGTTTTTCTTCAACCTGTATATTCAACCTGATTTCCCCACCCACAAAATCAACTGACTTCCTGAAAGCTGGACGTCAAATGCACATTTCAAAAAGCGTCTCAGAGATGAGGACCACAAAATGCATATTTCGGGCAAGGTGTGCCAATTCAAGACAAGAATAGACGCTTTTAAGTCCACACGCTAGTCAACAGTAGACCACTGTGTTGAGAGTTGCAGTTAAGTTAAATGCAAATTCAAAATTTGAAAAACCTTTAGACCACAAGACATGCGTTACTATTGGTGGACGAGAGCTTGGAGATAAAGTACAGAGACAGTAACGTGAGCGGAAGATGAGTTTCTGTGCTTTTGAGATACGTGGAAAAGGAAAACTGAGATACAAAACATCTTCATAAGGTTGGTAAGTGCTAAGAAAACTGTAAACACAAACTGAACTTGCCAAATTTCAAATCATCTTAGAAGTTATCAAAAGTTGGTCACTGAGAAGACTAAAGATTCAACTTTAAGATGGGTACTAACAAAGAACCGAGCGCTGAGCAGTCAACTCCAGAGATTGAGGAGGAGATGGACCAGACACCTGAACAGAACGGTCCAGCTGCCGAAGAACCGCAGCAACTACTCAACACTTACAAGTGGCACACAGGGGCCAAGACCGAGACACCCGGACAGGGGACGATCGAGAGGCTTGAGAAAGGAGCTTCAACCAAATGGAATAAAATGCAGAACTGGCGCAAAGCTCTGAGCGAAGATACAGGAGAAAAGTCTTCAACTCGAGGAGGAGGTGAAAGTCCGGCAAAATCAGAGAAACCGGTGGCTTCCAGGAAGAATCCTTTCCGCAGAGCTCTTTCTGAGCCGCCGGGGTCCCTTCTGTCTTCGGTCTTGTCGTCCTCTTCAGCATCTGGGTCCTCGAATGCGCAAGCATCAGGGTCCGGTTCCCAAGACATGAGCCATAGGGGTAAAATAAGGAAATATCTACAAACTGTCTCGCAGAAGTTGAAGAGGCCTCGTCTACAGAGTACCTCCGTCCCAGAGCAAGGTAGAAACTTTGAACTTTTTGTAAAATATCATTTAAAATATATGAAAAAGTATAAGAGGGACCTATACTGTTGCAGTTAAAGAGTTGTACATGCAAATCACTTACTGCTAAATGGCGCTGAATGTACAACAACAGGATGTACAAGAAAGAAAGCAAGCAGTAAACAACATAAACGTTTGCAAGGTAACAAACGACCAATGATTATTTTTTGTGTTCCAGTGTTTCCCAAATCAGTTATTTCCTTTGTGCCATGTGAAAAAATGATTCACCTCTATCAAAAATGAGATAATGATATTAACCGAATGCTCT
This sequence comes from Misgurnus anguillicaudatus, assembly GCF_027580225.2. NCBI lineage: Eukaryota > Metazoa > Chordata > Actinopteri > Cypriniformes > Cobitidae > Misgurnus > Misgurnus anguillicaudatus. The sequence continues at coordinate 34,694,697 of NC_073344.2, forward strand.
CGGCACATATACGGTCATCAAATACTTTCGCTTCAAATACAAACGTTTTGTTGCCCAAATCCAATAAAAATGCTAATTTAAATGAAAAAATGTCAGATGCACCTACCGAGTATCTTTTTTGTAGATTTTGAAGATATGTAAAATCAGTACTTAGCCATATTTAGGCATAATTTAAATCTATTTATAACTTAGACAAGGGTGAACCTGAGAATGTGCAAGAGGTTGTTCGACTCTCCTGGGCTCCCCAACAAGATGTCCCGGTGTGGGACATCAGCAGCTGTTCACTTCAAGATGGACAGATCCTCATCCCACGCGAGGAAGAGGTAACTGATATGTTCACTGCTGCAATGCTAAAGTATGACACTGTTTATAAAAACTTATGCTGTCAAAGATTTATGTTTTATTTTTTATTTTATCTCTGTAGCCTATGACGAGGGTGCCAAACCGTGGCAGTGGTCTCTCCAGGCTCAGTCTTCAGAACATCAGTGGAAGCCACATTGGTCAGTTTCACATCTGTATTTAATCATCATTAGATGTCTTCTGAGGTGAAGCGATGGTTTTTTGTAAGAATTTTTTTTTAGTTTTAAACTTTATGAACTGCGGCCATACGCATGTTCACAAGAGACTTGAGGTAAGGTTAATGGCTGACCTCTTAACACAACGTTAGTAAAACCCATCCCTTTACTTCAGAAGATATTTCATAACTGTATTAATTCGTTTTTGGAGCTTTAAAGGGGTCATGAACTGGCTTATTTTATAATTTTGTACTATTCTCCACGGTCAACTAATAGTGTTAGAAAGGGGTTTGTTTATCTAAAAAAACCTGTTATAAATAGTAAGTTATAGGCTTTTTCTACAGTTTTTTATTTTAAAACACACATTTTTGTGGGTGTGCCGCATGGAAGACTTGGAATTAACTGCCCACTGCTACTATTTGGTAACAGTGTTGCATATTCGTAAAACATTTCAATGACCCCATCTGTGCATGTGTGGCTTTGCACTGTAACTTTAGTGAGGTTGGTGAAGGCAGGCAGAGGCAGCCGATCCAAGTGCAGCATTTATTAAACAAAAACATGAAACAAGGTAATCTAGAAACAGAAAAAGACACAGAAACCAACACATTACACCAACAAAGACTGAAAAAGGACAACTGAAACACTAGGCTATTTATACACAAGGGGAAACGAGGTAACAAGAAACACCTGGGGAACAATCAGACAAGGACCAATAAAAAACAGAACAACAAAAGATTGCAAAACATGGCAGACAGAACAGAACTTCAAAATGAGAGACATGAAACACAGAACGAGATCATTACATGCATGTTGTAATTATTTAAAGGGATAGTTCACCAAAAAATGAAAATTACTCCACGATTTACTCACCCTCAAGCCATTCGAGATGTGTATGACTGTCATCTTTCAGGTGAACACAATCAGAGTTATGTTAGAAAATGTCCTGGCTTCTCCAAGCTTTATAATGGTAGTAAAAGTAGTTTGTTAAAGTACGAAGCCTGGAAAAAACAAAATGTGCAAAATACAAAATAGCCGACTTCCTGTGGGGTTTAGAGCTTGGTTCCAAGGGACTTTTTTGTAGATCTTGGGTTGATAGATTATCCTACAAAATTTCGTCTTTGTACGTTTTTTGTCGCGGGAGAGCTGTTCTCTTGAAATTTTGCAGGTGGCGGTATCGAGTCATTTCTACACGCCCATTTCCTATACCACATGTAAATTTTCGTCAATTCCGACGTGTGTGCAAAGTCTCATGAGTTTTTGACCATGTTTAGACCTTCAAAAATGCGATTCTTTTGGAGAAAAAAAGAAGAAGAAACTGAGCAAAAACAATAGGGGTTTGCACCCACGGGTCTGACGCTAGCACTTCTAGCATAGCTTAGCACAATCCACTGAATCTGACTAGACCATTAGCATCGCGCTAAAAAATAACCAAAGAGTTTCGATATTTTTCCCATTTAAAACTTGACCCTTCTGTAGTTACATCGTGTACTAAGACCGACAGAAAATCAAAAGTTGTGATTTTCTAGGCAGATATGGCTAGGAATTATACTCTCATTCTGGCGTAATAATCAAGGACGTTTAGTCCCCTGCTATTGAAGGTAAACAAGGAAACTATATTCGGCAGTGCGTAATATCACTACGCCTGCTGCAGCCATGTTACATCAGCAAAGTCACTGATTATTACGCCAGTAATATTTTAGCGTGATGCTAATGGTCTAATCGGATTCGGTGGATTGTGCTGAGCTATGCTGGGGGTGCTGGCGCCGGACCCGGAGATCGGCTGGGTGGATTCCAAAACGGTAGGAATCGGGTGTTTAACTCCAGGGGAGCTGGAAAATGAGCATATTTTCAAAAAAAGTGGAATGTCCCTTTAAAAGAGCCAGGATATTATAGCTCTGATTGTGTTTGGCTGAAGGGAGAAAGTCATTTACACCTTCAAGTAGGATGGCTTAAGGGTGAGTAAAATTAAGTACTTCTTGGGATGTTCTTGGGATCATCTGGGTGTACTTCGCTGTGCCGTATTGAGACACCATAAATATGAACTAAAATGTGCTAAAATGTATTTAAAGGGTGTATTTATGTACCACTTGTAGTAAACTTGAACCCATCTTTGTATGAAAGTTGAGTTCAGGTTTAATACAGGTGTTAACTAAATACATTTTTTAATGCAGAGATAGTATGTTAAAAGTGCATTTTGGTTTATGTTTGTGGTGTCTCGGGATGGCACAGTGAAGTACACTTGGATGGTCTTGGGACCATCTTAAGAAGTACTTAAGATGAATTTTAATTGTATTAAGTACAAAATTAGTGTGCGAAAATAAAGCACTTTAAGTACACTATGGAAGTGTACTACTTTTTCATCTGGGTAGGACCTTATTGTAAGTGTTAAGATTTTTAATTATCACTTAAAAATCACTGTGGTATTGAAGTACATGGTGTTAAAGTTAAACCATTTCCGTATCCTGACTATAAAAAGTTTGAAACTTCTTGATGACCGAGAGACATTATCTAGTCACTGATTGCCTGTGTTTGAGTACTTTATCTAACATCACTTTAGTAACTGAGGAAATGGTTGACGTGGCGGTAAGTACGTGTGCTTATAAAATTGCTTCCTTTGAATTTCGGAAGATAGTATCGTAACTGGGTGTAACATAGCAAAGGGCAACTAAGGCTGATGGGTTGTGCTGTCTAATTCATTCTGGTTAAGCATGTAGGATACTCACACAAAAAAGCCTGTAAAGGGTTCCAAACTACTTCAAAACATGGGTTTCAGGCGTTGGATTGTATGTGGAGGGGCACTAGGTAAGCAAAGTTATTTCTGTTCTCAACTTCTGTGCTTTCTTATTTTCTGAATCAAATTATTTGCTTGGAGAAAATGAGCAAGTTAGACAAATTATACATACTGAGAACAAGTTTTTGTTATTTTGAGATTTATTTACAAAAAACAACATTTATGAATTTAAACCGTATAATCGTAAAAGTGTTCCTGTGGCTAAATGGTTGAGCATTGTGTTATGCACAAAAGGTGATGGGTTTGATCTCAGGAAAAACACATAATAAAATGCCAAAAAATTGGACCACATAATTAACTAAGCAACAAAGCAATTCCAGCGTTATGGATCTAACAGTTTCAGTCAAAAAATAAAATATTATTTATTATAGAATGTATTTATTACCAATTTACTAAACCATCCGTTTATATTTTCCTAAACGCCTGATGATATAGTCCAGACATTAAAAAATATCAGTCTATACTTATGTTTTATATTACAAAATATTCACGTGTTATCGATGTAACAGAAAGGGGACAGTTTTTGGGAGACTACATCCTTTGTAGGAATTCTGTGAATTAAAATTCACAAAGCAGAAGTAACAATACTCAGCAAATGAAGAAGTGTCGATAGTATTTATTTTGAATTTTCGTTAGCGCATTTATGAAAAAGAACAACATATGGATGTGACATTACTCTGTTATGCATGTGACCACTTTAAAGCTCCACTAACCTAACTATGGAAAATAATTTCAGTATGGTTAAAAACTTTCGGTAAAAAAACTAAAGTTTTGGTTGACATTTGCATGTACTTGCTCAACTTTTCCCGAGGCTCAGTTGCTAGAGCATTGCGCTGGCAAAACAAAGATCACACACTCTATAAAATTATGTGTTAATTTTTTACACATAGTTTGTTTCATGCAATTTAACACATTTATTTGTTATTTCGTGTTAAAATAAATGAAAGGGTCAAAGGGACAACACAAGTTGTGTTAAAAATAGCTAAATGTGTTGTTCCAATAATAACAGAGATTTGTTAGTTAGGGACAACACATTTAATGTGTTGTCCCTAAACTAACACAGAATGTGTTGTTTTTAACGCATCTGTTTTTAGAGTGCAGGTTTGATTCTCAGAGAACAAACATACTGATAAAAAGAAATAAAAATGTATAGCTTAAATGCACTGTAAGTCACTTTGGATAAAAGTGTCTGATAGATGCATAAAATGTAAATCTGCATGATGCACTCTGTCTTTGCTGATCGTCAGCTTTCTCAACATATTTGTGACTTTAAAGAGAATTAAGTGCACCCTAAATGTGATTTTTCTGTACTATAATAAACAGTATTTAGGAAACAGTAGAACTCAACAAAGATGGTTATGTTTTCTGTTAAACTGTAAATTATTGATATGATGCATATACGGAGGAAGGAAATGACTTCGCTTCCTGTCATGGTTTTAAAATCTGCGATTGCATTGAGATTAACCATTTTTGCGCAGCATTCCATCTCACAAGCTTAAAAAACAGGAAGACATACATACACACATACACATGGTCTTTAAAGCCTAAACAGTCCAAAACATTTTGAAGATCTTTTTCTCCAAAGAAGAAACAGACTTGTAGTATATATAAGTGCATACACAGAAGTGATCTAATAAAAATGTTTCCCCTTCTCTCTAGAATTAAACCCAGATCCTGTGGTCCCCACAAGCGGTGTCAAAAAAGGCCAAGATGGTGGCGTCAAAGTGAGTACAAATGAATGTGCCTAAAATATGTACAAATCTCTGACTGTTGCATAAATAGAGTTCTCAACAGGCCTGAAAATTACAACCTGACCCGACCCGGCCCGTGGCTTTTAAAGCCCGGACCTGATGGAACCCAACACATCAACATGAATTATCTGCCCGAAGCCGACCCGCGGCCCGTCGCTGCTGCCCACCCCACCTTTTTTCTTCTCATACACTCTAAAAATGGCTGGGTTATTTTTGACCCATAATGGGTAAATATTGGACAGAACACGACACGTGCTGGGTTAAAAATTACCCCGTGCTCGGTTAAAAATGACCCAATGTTGGGTTGTTGTTATGCAAACATGGGGTATAATAACCCAGCAGTTGGGTTAAAATAACTCAGCATTGGGTAAATTTTTAACCCAGCACGTGTTCTGTAATAAAAAGAACTTTTACTGAGCTAAAAAAATTAAGCCAGAGGTCTGACCTGACTCATTTGCTTATATTTTTGACCCGAACCCATCCAGAACCCACAAGCCCCATCGGGTTTGTCCGGCTGACCCGACCCGTTGAGAACTCTAATTTCCGTTCCTTTATCTTTTATTTTATTTTATTTTGTGCCGCAAGGGTATGATCAAGCGCCGCTTACAGATTGATGAAAAAAGAAAGAGCAACACACAGCTCAATACTGCAGGACTGAGCAGTGTTGGAAGGTGAACCATAATCATAATACTAACATTACCAATTAATTTCTTGTTGAACAAGCATGTCAACAAGCATTTTCTGATCTTTCTACACCAAGATTTGGTTCCAGAGAATCTTTATCCATTCCAGTGAGTGCTGCAAACAGCCTGGATCTGAGTGCAGACCAGACCACCATCATCAGGCCTGTCCATAGCTCTATTCTAGGGGAGAAGTACTGTTTCCAAGTAAGCCTTGCTCTATTTTCAAATTATTTCAATCCGAAACTTGAAATAATTGTCTTTGTTCTGCTCTACTTGTCCAATTCATAAAAGGTCATCAACTCTGAAAATATCCACTGCTTTGGATGCACCTCAGCTGCCGAGAGAGACCGCTGGATCGAAGACTTGCGACGTGCGGCTCATCCAAATAAGGTACCAAATATCCTTGAGCCTAAAGGGCTAAAAAATGTGCAACTATTTGTTTGTGTCTAAAACGATTGCTTTGCTTCTAATTCAGGATAACTGTGAGCGCACTGAGAACTCACTAAGCCTTTGGGTTAATGAAGCTAAAGACCTTCCCCCCAAGAAGCGGTATTACTGTGAAATCCACCTGGATGGTACACTGTATGCTCGCACCAGCAGTCGGGCCGTAGGGAAATCCGCCCCGCGATCCAACCATTCAGGCGATGGAGGGTCTGGAGCATCTGGTGCGGGCCATGGTGGTGGTGGTGTGGGTGGTTGCCAGCTTTTCTGGGGTGAATTTTTCGAACTCGACAACTTGCCCCCAGTCACCCAAATTACCCTGCACCTCTTTAGAGATGAAGACCCCAAAAAGAAGCGCTATTCAAGAGACGACTCTATCATGCATCCTCTGGGAAGCGTGGCTCTTGTTCTGGCAGACATAAAAGGACGGGCCTATCAGGAAAAATGGTATCCCATCATTCCCTACAAGCCCCCAGGAACAAGTACAGCGAAGGACCAAATTGGACCACAAGCTTTGCTTCGTGTCAAGGCTAAATTCCAGAACTTGAAAGTTCTGCCTATCGAGAGGTACAAGGAATTTGCGGAGCACGTCACCGTGGATTACGTGGGTATGTGCAGCAGCTTGGAGCCTCTCCTTAATGTACGAGAGAGAGAAGAACTAGCTGGGGCGCTTGTTCATGTACTGCAAAGCATTGGAAAAGCTAAGGTGAGTGGCAATGGGTGGATAAAACAAATAAGTCTGATAAGTCTGGTACTTAAATATTATTTGCACGCACAGGAGTTTTTGATTGATCTTGGCAGCGCAGAAGTCGAGCGTCTGGGAGAAAACGAGGCTTTGATTTTCAGAGAGAATACATTGGCCACAAAGGCTATTGATGAATACATGAAGTTGGTGGGACAAAAGTATCTTATTGACACACTTGGTAAGAAATATTCTACTGCATCTCTCTTGCTATAACACTGTACGTTTCATCCTCTTTAACTGTGTCTCCTGTTATATCATCTTAACCCACAGGTGACTTCATAGTGAGATTGTATAATGGATCAGAGAGCTGTGAGGTAGATCCACAGAAATGCTCTGCCTCTGATCTACCAATCAACCAGAGGCATCTAAAAGAGACATGTGGCGAAGTTGTAAAAAGAATCACTGACATGCACGAGTAAGAACATAAGTTACACCCTCTACAGCAGGTGTCTCCAACCCTGCTCCTGGTGAGCTACCATCCTGCAGACTTTAGTTTCAACCCAGCTCCAACACACCTGTCTGTAATTATCAAGCAACCCTGAACACCTTGATTAGCTGCTTCAGCTGTTTCATTAGGGTTGGAGCTAAAATCTGCAGGACAGTAGATCAGCAGGAGCAGGGTTGGAGACACCTGCTCTACAGAATAATGTGACCCAGTATGTAAAATCTTGGCCAAACTAAATCTGGAGATCAGCTGACTCAGACAATATTTAAGATATCAAGGTTATATTTTCACAGAATGCTATTTACATTATGTAGCCCAGACTCTTGGGTGCTTTAGTAAGCATTATGTAAATCCCAAAAGACAATCATTGTACTGAATATTGTACTGCATAATCATTAACTATCTAATTTTGTGTTCCTCTCCCTCTATGAACAGTTCATTTCCAGCAGAGCTGAATGAGATTTTCTCCAGTTGGGTATCAAATTGTGAGGAACGGGGTCAGACAGATATAGGACACCGTCTCATATCATCATCTCTTTTTCTTCGATTCCTGTGCCCAGCCATCCTTAGTCCATCACTCTTTGGCCTCACCCAGGCCTACCCAGAGCCGAGCACACTCCGCACTCTTACATTATCAGCCAAGGTCATTCAGAACCTTGCAAATTTTACTTTGTAAGTCTGATCTCTAAAGAAAATCTTCCTTTTGAGATTCCCATGCACCCTATCATACATACCATTCATCTTCCTGATAACTTGCCTCGGGTCTACAATAAGATGTTTGTTCATTACATATACATGTGGGTTTCTATAATTATAGGTTTGGTGAAAAAGAAGAGTACATGTTCTTCATGAATGAGTTTCTAGAGCAACACTGGGAGCCAATGCGGGGCTTCTTACAAAGAGTGTCTAATCCAGAAATTGAAATAGCCATGGCTCGATTTGATGGTTATGTAGACCTGCCCCTTCGTCTAGCGGTCCTTCACAATCTACTGGTCGATATTATCTCTCCAATGAAACAGGTAACAGAATATCCCAGAACACTTGGGCTCATTTGAGAAAGCCCTTTTGAATTATGAGATTTATGATGTTCTTCTCCCAAATTTTTGGGCTTTTGTTCTAAAAAATATATTGTCCATAGGACACAATAGACAGCCTCCATCCGCTGCCCTTGATCCTAAACCAGATCACAGAATTCCACGGTCAAGATGCTCAAAGGATCCCTGTTAGCAGGTGAGGTTATGGTACAATACTTAATACATAATTTTTGCCTGTATCTTTAAGGAAATGTTGATTTTCAAACACCCTTTTCATCTTTGTCTCTGTTTTTGCTGAAACAGTGGCTATGGAGTACCGAAGCCACTGTATGTACCACCACGAGAATTGTCCAAGTACACTCCCTTACATAACTCCATGCAACAGCTTCCAGTAGACTCAAAGACCAGCCAAGCCAAGGAACGTCAGAGGAACCAGGTAAAACGGGCTTTGAGCGTTCCCAACAGACGCAACCAGCATCAAGTGGTAAGGAAGCAGACAAGCAATGAAGATCTGCCTACACAGTGCCAGGATGAAAAACAATTTTTGACAATTTCATCACCCGACGTAAGCGTGGTTCACATTGACTTTTCCTTAAGGATTTGGTTTCAAAGATCAATGATTTAATGTGTATTTTCTTATCTGTGCACACAGAACGTGAAGATCAAACGGCCAAAGCCAGTACCTTGGATAGAGAAGGATGAACAGAACGAGCTCCGTCAACGGACAAATCAAGAGGAGGAGCAGACAAGCATAGATAGGGTGAGTTTTAGTATACTGTAAAAGTAACTGGTTTCATGAATGTCTAGCCATCTATTCTCTTAGCTACATACCCCTATTGGGGGTTATGGGAAATACTGGAGCCTTTTCAAACTATCCCAGGCTGAGGCAGGGAAACATTCTGAACATGTTCCCATGTTCTCATGCACTCTCAGAATAAAGGTACAAAGGTGGTACCATTTGAAAAAGTAAACTTTTAAATATAAAAAGTACAAACCAGCATCAAATCTACATATCTGGACTTAAATGGTACATATCAGGACATTTTTAAAGAATACTACCCCAGTGACAGCTTTTGTACCTTTTATACTTACTCTAATTGTGTAATGGGCAGCATAGGTTGACAAAAAAAGGTTGTTTCAAAAGAAAATATATAGAGGAAGTGATGTATTAAAATCCCACAATATATTGACAAATGTTTGGTGTTCCATAGCATGCACAAGAGTTGGCTACATTGCGTCTAGGCGTGGAGAAAGTGTCAGAGCGGGAGTTGGAGGCGGAAAATCGTTTAGAGGACTTCATTGCTCTGAGCCAAAAGCAGAATGCACAGCTACAGGCCGAAGTTCAGGAGCTCCGAAATTTGTTGGCTGTACGTGAGGAACAACTGGCGAGCACAACCTTCAGGTGAAGACAATTTGGAATTTATAATGTAAAATAAATACTTTGTTCACTTGTATCTAATGATACCAATCTTTTCTCCCATACTTATTTGTGCAGACTGGGCGTCATAGAGGAGGAGAGAGAGGAGGATGAAAGAAAGCTTAATGTCGCTGTGGCTGCGGTAGAACGGCTTAATGTTTTGGTAAGTCGTGTGGTTTACCCCTTAACCCATGTGGACAAATGCACGTAATTTTGTGTGTGTGTGTGTGTGTGTGTGTGTGTGTGTATAGGGCTAACTTAACACTTGCATTTGTGTGTCTGATAACAGGAGGAGCAGATTGCTGGATTGTTGAAAGATGTTCACCAACTCAATTCGGTCAATGGCGATGGCATGAAAAAGGCTTACATCAATTCCTAATCAAAACAGGAAGTAAAATTTGTATGCCGCTACATGCTATCATTTTACATTGTGAATAGTTAGTTAATCATTTTCGCTTGCCATCATAACCAAATCTAAAGTCAATATGACTGCAGTAATGGTTTGTAGTGTCAAAATACGACACTGGTTTTTCCATATTCATCCTGAGCCTTAGGTTTATCATCTTAACATCTTTAAAAAACATAGAAAATATTTTTTTATTTTCTTACTCTGTTTTGTATATAAAAATAAAACGGTGCATTTACCAAATCAACATGATCTATTGTTTTTATTTTCCTGTTATTGTCTAAACGTGTCCCATCAGTTCTGACTGCATACAAGCCACCCCAAACCACTAGATAGACTTTCATTTGTGGCAGCTGCTGTGGGTTAAAACAATGTTGCACTTTTAATACAAGTTTAAAGACTGATTTTGTAGCACAATGGCAATTACTACAAATAACTTTGACAAATTTTTTCCAAGTTTTAGACATACAGTATATAGAAACACTACTCACTTATTGATAAAGAGCATTCTAATATGGTTGTCTGTGTCACACTAAATAAAATTTTCCAGACATGTTTCTTGTAAATATGAATTAAAAGTGAAAAAAGCATACCTAAACACCGTCTTTTCTGACAGACAAACATACGGGGGCTGCGTCTGAAAGCTTAGGCAGCTGACTTGTTGCCTCGCTGCCTCTTGAGGCAATTACTTTGGTGGCATGAAGCCAGCTCTGGGAAATGCATTCGGACAGCCTTCATAGGCAGCATAATGGAATTCTGTTGGAAAAATCAACAGAGAGCACCTTTATTATAATATGTGTTTAATTATCACAAAGGTGTAAAAAGTGAAAATAAAACTTGATTTATACTAAATCTGTGCTCCAGCCGCTTTCAAGGCCACCATTTTATTTTTTCTAACTAGACCAGGCTTGACCAATCACATTCCCTGCACACGCCCATCTATAGAATTGTGGGACAAGAAGAAGAATGACGCTGCATCCGAAACGCATACTTCCATACTATATAGTAGGCGAAGCATAGGCAAAGTAGTGCTTTTCACCTACTATATAGTATGGAAGTATGCAGTTTCGGACGCAGCATGTATCTCAGGAGATAGAAAGTAGGCCTAAACCAAACATTGTATTAGACATGCCTTGATGACTTCCTGTTTGGAATGCTGCCTCAGAAGGCAGTATTTTAGAGCTTTTTGCTTTATAACAAAATGAGAGGTGTTTTTTTTAAGCCCTGCCCCCAAACAAACTCACTTATTGAAATATTAATTGATGTTTTAGAGTTGTTTTAAAGAATGAATAGAACCACACACACACTATGAAAAATGACAAAACGTTATACGTCATTGACACACACATATGCTAATATTACCACTCATACATATTTTCCATAGCCTATTTATGACATTTGCCTGATATATGCCTACAACATTTCTGTCATACTTAGTACTTTCATTCGTTAAGCCCCTTTACCTCTTTATCTGATCTTTTTCCTGTAAATCAATCTTCATGACTTCGGTACAGTACATCAATCGTCGTCTCGTGCGTTTTTTTTTTTTTTTTTTTTGAGGGATCGATTTTGAGGGATCGATTGATTTTGCCTCATGGTGCCGAATGCTCGGTTGTGCTGGTTTGATTAAGGTGCCTGCGTCTCCTCCAGTTAACCGTGGTGCTAGGATTGCAAGGGGATTTTTAACCCATTTAAGGTAATTTTGTATATCAATATTTTGTGATTAACGTACTGATCTACATCAAACATTACAAACCAGATGATCAGCGAGTGACAAACCCGTTTATTAGCATCGCAGCGTTTGATAAACAATAAGATAGCTCGTGCTAGCTGCATACGCGCGTCCATTGTATTTGAATTGAGATATTGATTTGTTTTTAACTTCAGGCGAGAGAAATGAATTGGTGGTTTTGACTCTTGAGTGTTCGAGTATGATGTACATTCATCATGGTAACCATAGTTCCCGACAAAGATACAATAATAATAGATAAAAATCATATTATGAAAAATCATAATAAATCTTCTTTTAAATGTCTTTAGAGAATTATTTTTATAAATTCTTATTATCGTCATTTTTATTGCTTATTTTTTATTTGTGACACCACTGGCCAAGTTAAAAAAAGAAATGCTGTTACGTAAAATTAGTTTTACTATCCATTCATTAAATCACTTTTTGCTGTTTTTTAAGGGTTGTTTATGGATCCGTTACATCTTTAATGTTTTGCTGAAAATTATTACTAATTTACATTATTGGCTTGTTTTTAAATAGACAAGTTGTATTATTTAGAGGGGTTTTCTCTGTCTTTCTGCTTTAAAGGAGGTCTTAGCCATGGAGATGATAACACCAGAGACGGCTAAGAAAAGTAGTGGCACATTTTCCAATGAATGTCTGAAGACCAACCCAGAAAAACCCTTTGAGGAATCCGGTTGTAAGTATCTCTTCTAACAGGACTGGTTTATTTGAAGGACTAGAATAAGTTCTTTAAGAAATTACACAGAGCTGGTAGATTATATAATTGCAGGTGCATTTGGTGTCCAACGTAATTATTTTGTTCTGCTTTTTTAATAATTTCTATAATAAATTTGAATAATTTGGTACTAATTATTATGGATTACAGGCCACCACAATATTTTTTTCCATTGAAATATTTGCTGCGTCCGAAAACTCAAGGCAGCGACTCGTTGCCTCGCTGCCTCATGGGGAAATGACTTTGGAGGCATGAAGGCAGCTCAGAGAAAGACTCTCGGACACACTTCAAAGGCAGTGTGTTTAAAATATAAACAGAGAGCGCCTTTGTGATAACTAATCACATATTTGAAAACTACAATACTAATTTCTCGCTAGAAATGCAATTAAAAGGTGTAAAAAGTGAAAATCTACCTTCATTTACACTAAATTTGTGCTCCAGTCACGTCCTTGGCCGCCATTTTATTTTTTCGAACTCGACCAGGCTCGGCCAATCACATTCTTAATTTACGCCCACGCATAGGTATCTCAGGAGACAGGAAGTAAACCTAACATTGAATTCGGACATGCCTTGATGCCTTCCTGCCTTGGAAAGCTGCCTCAGAAGGCAGCAATTTAGAGTTTTCGGACGCAGCCATTGTTATATTTAGCTGAAACTCATTATTTCCTGCTCAATTTAGCGTCAAACTCTGTTACAGTCAAACTTTGTTACGTCGAGAGAGAGAGATCTAGAGTGTATCTCTGCCAGTTCTGTTACATACTGTCAACACTGTACACCTCTGTAACAGAGTTTGACAGTAACAGAGTTGACACTCGTATAGACTTGTTACAGAGTTGACTAATTCAGGCAACAGGAAATCATGATTTTGAGCTACATTTTCACAGAAATTAAATATAGTGGTATGGCCTATAACATCTTGTAATCCATGACTGTGAGTACCAAATAATAAAATAATAAAAAAAAACATTTGAGAAAAAGACACCAAATATACCTCCAATTACATAATCACCCAGCTCCATGTAAGTGTCATCATACTAGCATTATCTCTTTCGTTCCTGAAGTAGGTGTCCATGTTTGCGAGGTGTGTGGGACAAGCTTTGAGACGAGGAAAGGTCTCTCCAGTCACGCCCGATCTCATCTCAGGCAGCTTGGTGTATATAGCAGCGGAGCTCCTATAGACCTCCTGTACCAGCTAATGAAAGAAAGAGGCGGAACTCTACCCAAGCCCAAAAATCAGGCCAGCACTGTTAAAAAATCCAAAGCCCAGTTCCCCAAACTCAAAAAGCACAACAGGCCTAAAATAAAGATTAAAATATCCAACCTTGTTAAGAAAAAATATGCTCTTTCTTCCTCTTCAACCACCGCTGTCAAAAAATCGGCCAAGTCTGGTCGTTTTCCTTTCGCTCCAATGAAGCCTGGTAAAGCCTCTTCGAAGGGGACTGCAGGGTCCAAAGTATCCAAATCCAAGTCCGGCAATGAGGCGGTGAAGTCTCGGCTTGATGATGGCGGTCCGTCTACCTCCCTCCCATTGGCCTCACCCAAACCCCTCTGGGCACCTCAGGAAACAGATGCTCCACTTAATTTAAGTGAGTGAACATAAAGCATTTTTAATCTCTTTTTTTTTTCAAATCTTTTGACTTTACATTTAGCAGACGCTTTTATCCAAAGTGACTTACAAAGATTAGGAAACAATAAAGCGATTTGTCATAGGGAGGCAATATTACAAGAAGTGCTTATACCAAGTTACAAGTTTTTATTTTTACGTTTACCAGAAAAAAAGTTAAACATAAGCGACCCATTCATTGCCGTAAACTTTAATGTAAATTATGTTAATTTGGTAGCCACTTTGATTCAGCAACTAAATTAAATCATTCTGACTAAGTCGAATAACTTGGTTCATGAGTTCAAACTTATCAAAATGAGTTTGTGTTGTTTATACTTTACCTTACCCAATCTTATTCCATCATATGTTTTTTATTCAGAATACTGATACAAGAAACTGTTTGTGCAATTTTTGCATGTGAAACTTAAATTGATTTTGCAATGTGTTTTGCAATTTTACCAGCAACCATGATAAATTCCACAGCAGCAAGGGATGATGTTCATGTGTGTGAATTGTGCGGAGCATGGTACGAGACCCGCAAGGGTCTTTCCAGTCACGCCCGGGCCCACTTGCGGCAGTTCGGCGTGGCATTGGACCCCAAATGTGGTCCCATAGAGCTTCTCCATAATATCATTCAGACTGAGGAATTCCAGGAAAAGTTGAGCGCCGAGCAACAGGAGGAGACGTCCGTTCTTGAGAACTGTACATCAACCCCTTCCATTTCATTATCCATTCCCAAAAATCCATCTCTTTCCCCTAAAAAACACCTCCCCTGTGTGACACCTCCACCACCAAAAAAGCTGAAAATGTTCCCTGATGCAGCCGGAAGCTTGACCGACAGTGGAAAAACGGATTTGAAAGCACCCTCTCAAGGTGAGATCACTTGATTTGTTTGAATGCCCTGAATATATTTTTGCACTTTTTTCAGTCTACTTAATGTAAAGAAAATTTTGGGAAAATAAAACCTTGATATCTTTAATATTGACTGAGTAAGGCCAATGTTTCACTCTCAAGGAGAAACATCTAAAAGCATCTCCTGTGAGTTCTGCCACGAGAAGTTTAAGAAAAATCAAAGCCTGGCCAGCCATGCCCGCGGTCACCTGCGTCAACTGGGCATCACTGAGTGGACTGTCAACGGATCCCCCATGGCAACCCTGCGCACGGTGATGGCCCAGCGTGGCGCTTCTTCTGGTTCGCTTAAAGCCCCCGAGCCCCTCGCGCCTTCTACGCCTACGTCACCCTCTGGGCCGCCCACTGTACCCCATCTCCCCTCATCTCCTAAAGTCATTACCCAGTCTTCGTCTCTTCCTGTGCGTCTCAAAGTTCCAAAGGCCCGGAAAGGCTCTAGGACTGTGTTTCCTAAACCAAAGAATGAGCCATTGGAAGTCGATATCTCTATCGTAGGGTCTCCCAAGCCACAGAGTGAACCCATGTCTCCATTATCACCTCAGAAGATGTCTGCTCCCACCACTGTTAAAAGCCCGGTAACACGTATGTAACATACGTTCTTATCTTCTCCTAAATTGAGCTTAGTTTTTTTAGTTAATGATAATATTAGTTGTGAATATATTAATTGAGAACCACTATTTTTGATCATTTTTTGCTGGTTTCCCTAGCCCCCAAACTTGAGAAGCAGGACCTCGCACAGTTTGTGTTCTGTGACTACTGCGGTGCGATGTTTGAAACACGTAAAGCCCTCTCCTGTCACGCACGCGCTCACTTACGACAGATGGGCGTGAAGTACTCAGAGAAAGTCTCGGCCATCGACGCCCTGCGGGAGCTCATGCAGAGGGAGGGCAACGATCGGGCATCCGACGTCAAACCTGAATCCTACACTGGGTCGGCAGTGCAGTGGAAAAAAACAGCCTCCTCACCCCGCACAGTAACTCCGTCACCTGTGGACTTCACGAAAGACAAAGCTGCCCCAGACGTCACAACTCCAGGTTCGTTGAACCGAGAACCTTTTCTACATATTAAGCTAGAAATATAGTCTGCGTAGAGAGAGTTTCAGGGGTGCAAACGTTTTGGATCCAAAAAAGGTCATTCATGTGATTCGTGTAGATCTGATGAGTTTTTGAAAATGGAGGGTGTATGTTTTGCTATTTCTAGTCAGCTTATTTGCTGCCTAAGTTTAAGCAGTCTGTGCAGATTGAGTGTGCACGTGCTATATAATATATATACACACAAGTTTGCACCCCTGAAATTTTGTCTTCAGAGTAGTATGTGCGCACTGTACGTGCACTGCCCAATTTTCTTATCCCGCGTACTTTGTACACATAGGTCACACAAGCATACAGGAGAATGTAGTTTGGAGCCCAGGAGATGCACGGCATTTTATTACAATGCAAGTGCTTCGAACGTCTGCGTATACGTACAAGTCTCATGAACTATGCTTTGCAAGGCTGTGCGTTCGTGCAAAGTAAAAAACAGACTATATTCTGGGCTTTAGTCCTCCATCATTATCACCTCTGCTTGAACACAAAAACATTTAATCCTAATGAAAGGTTACACTAACAGATTTGCATAGAGAGTTATGCAAATTTGAAAACCACGCCCACCGGGGGGGAGCGCAATCCAACCGGTTTTACGGCTCGACAGCTTATAAAAAACTTATTTCTGGGTTCTTTGGCTTGTTAGCTGTACATATTGTCACACAGCAGCTTTTAGGCATTATTCAGTTTTTTGTTATAAGCCAGAAATGACAAGGAGGCGGCTTCTCGCAATACAAAGTCAATGGAGACGGTTGGATTGCTCCCCCCCTGGTGGGCGTGGTTTTCAGGTTATGACGCGCTGCGCTCTGTCTCTATACTAATTGAAGTTTGTTAAAAATAGTATGCAGGATCTATACTGTCTGCAAAATATGCAAATTTTCTGTTTGCAATTCCTGGACAACCTCAATGCACAGTACACAATGCACACAATGTGGAAAGCTGTATCCCAAAATGCAATTTACTTGGCTATTTATTTTAAAACGCATTACTTTTGCATTGGATATGCCTGGCATCCACACTATGGAGTTGTCGAGCCTTTTTAAATGGAGAATTTTGTAAACGCTACAGATTCTGTTTAGTTTAAAAACTTTGGGGTTGTGCTGCAGTCTAGACCCACCTTAAACATAGAAAAATCGCTCCCTGGTTGGGTCTTCTGGATTAATGCATATCATTCCCTGATTCATCAAGCACATTGTGTGTTTAAGTACTACGATAAATGTTTCTGCTACTAATAGGAACATATAACGTGACAGTGATACGTATTATGGACGACATATGAAAATCTGACTTTGTCTATGTTATAGTGCTACAGATGGATCCCCATCTATCAACATGGAAAATGTGAAAAAGATCAAACCAGTAACTTAGTTTTGGTAAACCATTCTCTGCATTGTGAAAAAATAGATAATTGAAATTTGGTTCCCCTTGTGATGTCAGAAGGGTATAATACTGCCCCTTAATCTGCACTATCCAACCACACCACTGCTATTAAGTGCAGAGATTAACTCATTTGCATTTAAAAGGACACACCCTAAACAGCATATTTTTGCTCACACTTACAAAGTGGCATTTTTAACATATAATAAATTACCTATATGGTATTTTAAGCTAAAACTTCACATATTATGTACTCTGAGGGACACCAAAGATTTATTTGACATGATAATGTCCCCTTTAAAACGAAAACGCATAAATGTAAATGTAGCCTGCATCCAGACATTATAGATTAGCCTTTTGTTTTTCACTCTTGTACCTTTTATTTACAGGCTTTTCTGATGCCACATGTGAACTGTGTGGTTTTGATTTTGAAAATCGAAAGGCCCTGGCCAGCCATGCCAGAGCCCACCTCAGGCACGTGGGTGTGGATTGGAAGGTCATCGGTTCTCCTATCGAGACCCTGGCGGCCTGGATGAAAAACGAACCAAAAAAGGTGGCAGATCTTCACAAACGTTACTCAAAGGGTGATCTGCCATTGGTTAAAAAGGTGAGTTCATGTTAAATTATCCAGAAAGGACAAAAAGCAAGCGTACAAGTAGCCCATACAACTTGCTACAGAGAAATAATCCTAATTTTTAGAACAAGATGAAGTAAAAATGACAAAATTCCTGTTTCTATTGTAGGGCCCCAGAAAACCCCCATCTGCAAATCATTCATCAGACTCTGAGTCTGTCCGTATGGGTTCTCCCAAAGCTTCATCAGGTGCTCGAGTCTCAGCAGGTCAGCCTCCGGTATCTCCACCTTCCAAAGCAGCTTTGGTACCAGAAGCAGGTAGAGAGATCAAAGCAGGCATGAGCCACTCCTCGTTCTCACAACGGAAACGTCCCTCATCGGGTGAACCTCCACTGTCCAGCCTGATCCAGAGCCCTGCGGCCCACAGTGGACTAAACGTTCGTTCGCCTAGAGGTAGATGATATGCACTTTATTCTAAAGAAGTATTTCAGCCAAAAAATGATTTATCAAATGGCTTTGTTCTTCTGATCCGAAACACAGATTTTAAAAGTATTTGTTTTTGTATTTTTGGAGTGAATTGATAGTACTTTTGCCTCACAGCTAGTCATCAGTTCATGCCTTGGTCGAGTTAGGATGTCTTTCTGTGTGGAGTTTGCATGTTCTGTTAGTTAAATAAGTAAATCTGTGTAAAATCAAGGCCAGTTTACAGCCTGAATTACTTCTTTAACTGTGTCTCAGGGTTTGAACGGCGTCCTTCAAAGCATTTTTCCCACACGGAGAAGATATCAGAGGAGACAGAGCCTTCGAAACCCTCACGGGCTGGAAACATTCCATCCTTGGTTCCCAGACCACCAGAGACCAGACTAGTAAAACTGGTAGGGAAGGTGTACTCTCTCAAATGCAGGTGAGCGCAAGCCAGAGGTAGCCATCTGGGAGTGTTTTTGCAGTATCTTGGCTATAAACTGGAAGATTGTAGTTTCAAATCCCAAAAGGGAAGACCCATCGTTCACCATTGTACCCTTGAGCAAGAAACTTAACCCACTATTGGTTTTATTGCGAACAATTCTTCACTGCTTGTTATTTCAAAGAAGAATATATGTTCGTCTTTGTAATTTTTGTAATATTTCATCTGGGACAGCGAAAAATCATGCCGTATATCCCAGGCTTAATGGCCAAAAAGAAACATCACATTTTTTAGGATACTGTATTTTTAGGAAAATTTTGTACAAATCAAAATAAATCCAAATTAATTGAACTGGGGTTGTGTGAGACAAGTCAACAAAGAATATTTCCTGTAATTGTACCATTACAAATAATACAATTTTTATATTAATGGTGCAGTGTGTAAATTTTAGCGGCATCTAGTGGTTAGGTTGTGAATTGCAACCAATGGCTCAGTCCACTGCTCACCCCTCGCTTTTCAAACACATAGAGAAGCAACTGTAGCCACCACTGGACAAACATGTCATCATCGGAGACAACTTAGTAAAAAAAGTTTGTCCGTTAAGGGCTTCTGTAAAAATATGGCGGCCCAAAATGGCGCCTTCCATGTAAGGGGACCCTCGTTGCATGTAGATAAAAACATCTCATTCTAAGGTAATAATCACATAACGGGTTATTATGAAAGGTCTTTATACACCCCTGATAATATAGTTTTATATATTATTTTGCATTTCTGTCAAAAGATCCTTCTAAAAATTACACACTGCACCTTTAATACATTAACTCATTCACCGCCATTGACGAGTTATCTCGTCATTTATGAGTTCATATTTAACTAATAAATATGCCTTTCTGGACGAATTTCAAAGTGAAAGTGTAATACCGCTTTTATCCACCAGATGGCGCCAAACCGAATTTATCAAAAACGGAAGTTAAAAAGAGTTAATGGTTTATTTTAACTGCCTTTATGTTTGATAGTCATTCTGAGTCTGATCTCTAACATAAATTCCTTTACAAAAACACAATTTTTAAGCTTTTTGCTCAAAATGTTGTATTTTTGAAGAGAAATATCCATATTTCAGTGGTTAAATTAAGTAGAAAAAGTAAATATATAATGAAACGTTTTTTCCCCATTTTGTTTGTTTGTTTGTTTGTTTATTGTTTGTTTGAAAGCAGAGGGTGTGTTCTTTAATTTGATATAATTTGTATGTTTACATATTTATAGAAAATGATTTTCCTGCAAGGAATTTTGTGAAAATTTTGTTAAAATCACAAAAATGCAGGTGGGCAACTTTTCTCAAAAAGGCTGGCGGTGAATGAGTTAAGGTTGTTGGTTTGGAATTAACATTTTTTTTAAAGTGCATCATGAGCAGGAAAAAAATCTCTCATGTGCATTTTCTTCATATCAGTCGATGCCGAAATGCATCTATAACATTTTTTTTGTAAGCTGTCATGTCAAACTGTCATAAATCAATTTATCTGGAGCCATGCCTAACCATATTCAGCAATCTGTTAAGTAGCTGAAAACGCTTATGCCCATTCGCTTCAACTGGCCGCCTCTCTGTTCCCATCCACATCCGAAAACCTACTTAGCCTATATCAGAGATGATAGAAAGAGGGCTTACAAAAATGTATGGACATCAATCATTGAGCCTGAATACACAATACCAGGACAGATACTAATAATAACACAAGGCAAGTGCACCACATATGTATGACCTTAAGTGGCACGAATTATAGGATTTGACTGTAAAATATCATATTATAATAATAAACTTTTTTCTTTTTTTAAATAGTCGACTGGTTGGTTACAAAATTAAAAGTAGCGATTTTCTGGGCAGATTCTGGCGTAATTATCAAGGACTTTGCTGCCGTAAGATGGCTGCAGCAGGTGTCTGCTGCTTATGTCATTGCGCCTGATGCATATTACCGCTGCAAAGTCCTTGATTATTACACCAGAATGAGAGTATAGTTCTTAGCCATATCTGCCTAGAAAATCGCAACTTTTAATTTTACGTCGGTCTAAGTACACGATGTAACTACAGAAGAGTCAAGTTTTAAATAGGAAAAATATCAAAACTCTTTGGTTGTTTTTTGGCGTGATGCTAATGGTCTGGTCGGATTCGGTGGATTGTGCTGAGCTGTGCTAGAAGTGGTAGCGCCAAACCCAGAGACCAGCTGAATGAATTCCAAAATGATAAAAATCAAATGTTTAACTCTAGGGGAGCTGGAAAATGAGCCTATTTTCAAAAAAAGTGGAATGTCCCTTTAAGCTAGTATCTGACTAGTCTCGCGTAGCCAGACCTTCAATACTGAAGGTCTGGTGTTTTTCGCTGCTTTTTCTGGACAAAGCCCGCCCACGAGCTGTTTGACCGACATGTCAAACAACCAATCACAGTTTGTTTCATCTAGCGTCACGTTTCGGACTCCCCACAATAACGAGCCGGCTGGCAACAAGTCAGTTATTGAAATAACCAGCCGCAACCAAATAGTATTTAAATAAACAACATTACTCACCATAGGACAACGTTGTGCACTTCATCAACAGCCACACCAATGAGACGATCCTGTTAAACGTCTGTTTGAAGCATATCTCTCCACTTTTTAACACATACAAGCAATTCAGGAGAACCAAACTTTTAAACTCCACTAACTGCCTTAAAGAAAACCCTTGGACGTCTTTTAGAGAGTCGATGCCGCGAACTATGCATATTTTTGAGAATCCAATGTTTAGCTGATCATGATAACTGCTCATTATTATCCACGTGAACACGACTGATTCTCTTCCTCAATGGAACGTCAGAGCTTTGTTTTCCAGGAACTGAAACTAATCGCGACACTCGCGTCTCCTGGAAATAAGTTTTTTTCCAACCAATCAAAGACGACTTTAACATTCTCACAGGGTTTCCAGAAAAGTGTACGAAAAACATCAGACGTTCAGCCAACAGTTTGTGGGCGTGACGTCTGAGGCTGAGACTAGTATCTGACAAACATGAGCGTCTCTTTTATCATAAACCCCTTCGAAGCATCTGCAACAGAAATGTATTTTGACATGACGCGTTATGCACATAAGTTTACCTGCCGTGCCAAAAAACACATTTTGACATGACGAGCTACACACGACGGGCTAAATACATGTTGTGACGAGTTCGCATCGTGCGCCTTCGAAAAAGAAGGTTGCTGAGTATATTCAGACATGTGCTTCCGTTACAGTGTAGCTTTTAAATAGCTTGCTAATACCTGGTTAAGTACTCCCACTTGCACATTAAAGGCGGAGTCCACGATGTTTGAAAAACGCTTTGGAAAAGGAGACGGGCCGACTACCAAAACACACTTATAGCCAATCAGCAGTAAGGAGTGTGTCCACTAACCGACATCCTTGCCAGGTTGCGTATGTGTGGGGCGGGTCTATCAACAGAAGGTCCAGATTCTATTGGGGTAGGGGCGTGTTTGTTTAGGTGATTTCAAATATCAGCATTGGTTTTCAAAAATCGTGGACTCCGCCTTTAAGTCCTCCTAGTCAAAAATGACCTGTGTCGCTCAGAATTAAAGAGCATATCAAGTGAATTGTGTTGTGAACTGTTTTATATTGACATAAGATACATTCTTATTTTTGTCATAGGTTCTGTGAGGAGGTTTTTCATGGACCTCTGTCCATACAGGAAGACTGGGTTATGCATCTACAGCAACACATCCTCAAGCTGAAAAAGGATTCAACCTCATCACCTCAGTCGAGTCGAAGGCGGGACACTGTAGAGCCTTCTTTAAATCGTACAGAAGCAACACTTCTTATTGGCCCTCAGGCTGTATAGATGACCTTTCTACTGTGCTCTTTCTTACCATAAGTTACACTACACTGACTTTATTGCAAAAATGGCTTTATTACCTGGACCTTTTTATTTGAAAATTTCATACAATTTTAGAGACCATGACCGCAGCCTTTTTCGACCTTTAGAGAGATTTACTATGATGTCTTGAATGTATTTTACTATTTGTATTTGCATTATGCTCTTTATAATGTGTTATAACATTTTAGCTCTTACCTTTCTTGGTTTACAAGATTTCAGATATGTTGTTTTATACAATACTTTTGGAAAGTTTGCATACTAGTTTAGTTTTAAACAAGGTTTTATTGTTTTATAAGCACAATGAAACGTATAGATCGTTTAGTCATTACATTTTTTTTCAGTTACAGAACTGTGAATTACAGAGGTTTTACAATCTCAAACAAGATGGATTACAGATTTTCATGTGTATGCCTTGATAAAAATAGTTTCAGGATTTTTACAAGTAAAGCCGTTGATCGTTGTATTAAATGACAGTTTAACGAAACATGTTTTGGGGTTCAGTTTATACATCATGATCCTGGTATTTGTGGTTGATATCCACATACAGTATTACTTTTGTGTAATATATTAGAATTTTTTCCAAAAATGTCTTTGTCTTGTGCCAAAGTTTTAAATAAGACAATAGCACTACAATCAAAACTTTACTTCAAATGTTTCTCAATATCAAAAAACTTTCTGATTTGAAGGCTTGAATTTAGTTTTAGTGTAGACTAAACTATTATTGTGCTAACAAATAAACAAAGTTTCTTACAAAACTAATATTTTGATTTAATAGATGACTTAATAAGAGTCCAGAATAGATGGGAAGTGTACTGAAGTACTGAAAAGTCATGCCAGGGTTGCTGGTTGATAAAACATCATATATTATATACTCTTTAATTTGGTTTAACTTCAAGTATAACTTTTCTCTATGGAACGTTACTAAATCTATGGATTTTGATGACATCATCTCTTTAAGGAATTGATTATCATTATTGTTGTGAAGCCAAACAAAAGCACAAATAAGTAAGGATTTCAAGTTTTTTTTTTTAATGAATTTATTGATGTTTTGAGGCACTATCTGCTGTGTCTTTTTATTGATTATTATCAATTTCTGTAATCTAAAAAATATCAAAATTTGAAAGGTTAAATGGCTGAACTTGACCAGGGTATATCTGTGAACATGCCTGTGAAAACCTTGCGTAAATAATTTTGTGTGATTTGCTGTTTTTCATATAAAGTTGCATGGCACTGGAAAAAGTAAAAGTTGCATTAACTTAAGCCTTATGTGTTGTTTGGTACGTTTTCATCCACTTTTTCTGTGTTTCAGCGAATAGAATGATGTTTCGTAACAAATCTTATTTTGATACATATTTATATTTTGGGGAAATGCTTTGACAGTTTTCAAAAACCCAACAATACAACATGGGCAAATTTACTACCCTTTCGTGTTGTTGGTGGATGAAAACATCCACTAAATTAAACATTATGTGGCTTACAGTTTGGGTTATATCGCCGTCTGCTGGTGTGGCATGCTCTTGTCAGTTTTTTGCTATTTCATGAGATTTCTTTTAAAACCGAGCATGTGTGGACAGGATTTTTTTGGAGGAAAAACTGGTTATAAAAATACCCGTGTCCGTGTGGACTACGCCTCAGTACAGATCAGAAATAACAAATGTTTACAAAAAAATCCATTATTTTAACTCTTTAATTACCAAGTTCATAAGTGATGTCATTGATTAGGGAAAAAAACACACAAAATTACAGATTTTCAATATAAAAAGTTTACTTTTCTTCACAGTCTTGGGCATGTCAAAGCTTAGTAAAAACACTGGCTTTAATGCATTTTTAGTTTTTGTGCAGCATCAGATTTAACTTTTTCTCCCTCATTTACTGTTCGTGGACGTTTTTGGCCCATTGACTTCCATTACAATGACAATTTTTGATTGCATGCATTCTTGATTGTTGGTGGTTTTTCCTTTTGAACAGAGGTAAAATGTGAAATTTTATTGTTGATCACCATGTGGCACCATTAACCCTTTAGTAGGTCTGTGCAAAAACAGCTTAATTTCTGGCTTGAACATTGAGTTATATGGACTCTGTTGGCAAAGCAGTTTGAAGTAAAATGGGTTTGACTTGATGGTGCATACCCAGAGTGATTTTCGCGTTAATTTGATGTCATTCGCCAGTCGGTCTGCAGCGCCGAATTAAGTTTTTGACACTCTTTGATGCAAGCAGTCTGTACCATTGGCTGAACAGCTGTGACCTGCCTTAATGGCACAAACGTTTGTGTGTATGTAGAAGATTGGTGGGTAGCTAGTGGATGCGTTAAACCACTGACAATGGAATATGATCTACAGTTTTTAAATATAAATGCGTTTAAAAGTTCTGGGCATGTGATAATTTACTGGTCTGACATGCTTTCTGTGTGTGACAGACACAATGGGTCTCATTCACTAAGCATGCGTACGGATGTGCGTACGGATTTTTTCACGAAAAAATTGTGATTCAACAAAAACTTTCATATCAAAATTTCTTTACGCAAAATTCAAGAAAACCTAAAATCACTGGTAAGCAATAATCAAATACTAGGGTATAATTATAATGTGTATGATGATATATTTTATATTATGTTTTCTGTATTATATATTATTATACATGATCTATATTATTATTAAATACATCATATTAAACATTATTAGCCTATGTTTTTTCTACAGAAGATGCATATCTTCACGCTTTCCTTCCTCACTTTTTAAATCGGTATATGAAAGTGTCTGCTTAATGCCCAATGTAAACGTGAAACAGAACGTTTACGTAAAAAGTTCAAGTGTGCGTATAAACACGAAAAACGTACGCAATTAATAGTGAATTAGACCCAGTGACTTAGTGAAGTAATGAGACTACATTGGAAGAGTTAGGGTGCTGATACATAAATGAGAGGAAATCAGAAGTTTGCATGCCTGGGTGTCAGGTGGATAATTTATTATAACACGGTTCTGGGAAGTTAGAGCTGATCTGTGCATCTCTAGTCTATAGCAGTAACATTTTTATTTAAGCAGTAAGTTCAGCATTAATTGGGTTATAAGGTCAGTAAAATCAGTGTTTACCTAGTTACCTTTCATAAAAGTTAAAGATGGTGTACCAGAAGTTTTATTAAGAAATTATCAACATACATTTTCCTTCTTTTGTAGGAAAATTGGGAATACATGATTTACCTTAAATCCTTTTTGTATGTTTGTGATTTACACATTTTGTAGAATGTATAGAAATTATGTCTTTAGTGATTTTTTTTGCTACCCCAATATTACTGGGTCTTACTTGGCCACCCCTGTATAATAGTTGTATTTAATACTTCCATAAATGTTTATACAAATATTAATTTGACCTTTGTTGAATTTTAGGGGTGTGGCCTAACAGAAATGACCACTGTGTTCTCCACAATTTTAAGAACATGTACTCATTGCGTGCCTTGTTTCGGAGACAAAACAAGCTTCTGATATTCCCAGAGCTACTCTCTCATTACACTTTTTCTTGGCTGCGCTTCACCCTAGAAGTCTGCTAACACCATATTACTGGATAAATACATCTCTCCTATTTCTGCAGTTTACATTTAAGCGTTTGGCAGTTGATTTTATCTAAAGAGACTTACTGTGCATTCAATCTGTGAATTAGAAGAACATTTTTTTGTTCCCCAAAGTACCTTTCAGAGAAAGTTTGTTAAATTAACCAATACTTTCTTACCTTTTGCCTAACAGAAATGTTTTGTGGATGACAAATGTTCTTTTAAAGACCATTTTAAAAGAACCTTTATTTAAAAAATTGTTCTGTGCTGTGATGAAAACCTAGACCATGAAACGTATAAATTAGAAATGTGCCGATAACTGGTATCAGTTGATAAAAGCAATTTTTCACCCTATCGCCAATAGTTTAGAAACAGCTGATAGTCATGGCCGATATATCCTGTCAATCAAAAGAGAACAGGAAAATGCAATGAATTTGAGCTATAGAAAATGTAAAACAAACATCACTAGTATAATGTTCAATATTAATGGTCATTATATGAAAGAATAACATTCAGAACATTGAATTCTCAGAATTTAGTTAATGCAAGTTAATGCAACCACCAGATATCAGTCTGAATAATTGGTATCGGTGAAAATGTTTTGTATCTGTGCATCTAGTATAAACTAAATTTACCTTAACCTGTGAACACTCTTCAATTTCTTCTAAAGAAGTAAAAAATAGGCCAACTTTGTTGCTGTCTGGGCTGGGTTTCCCGATAACGTCTCTTAGCATGCTACGAAGACTCTTAAAGGGGACATATTATGAGATTTTTTTTAAGATGTAAAATAAGTCTTTGGTGTCCCCAAAGTGTGTAATTAAAGTTCTAGCTCAAAATACCTCACAGATAATGAATTACAGCATGTTAAAATTGCCACTTTGTAGGTCTGAGCAAAAGTGTGCCGTTTTGGGTGTGTCATTAAAATGCACATGAGCGGATGAAGTGCAAACACTGATCACAATGATGGTGGATTGTTGCAATTGAAACTCAATTGTGCTGTGAATTATTTTCTCTCTCACTTTCTCTCTGCACTAAATGGCTGTGCTGTGGTTAGATAGTGCAGATAAAGGGGGCGGTATTATCCTATTCTGACATCACAAAAGGAGCCAAATTAAAATGACCTATTTTTTCACATGCTTGCAGAGAATGGTTTACCAAACTAAGTTACTGGGTTGACCTTTTTCACATTTTCTAGGTTGATAGAAGCACTGAGGACCCAATTATAGCACTTAAACATGGAATAAGTCAGATTTTCATAATATGTCCCCTTTAAGTTAAACCTTAACTACAGGTGTTCCCCGAACCATTCCTAAGAAAGATAGCTAAGGTATCCCTTCCTACATACCACGTTACCAGGTGCTGTCCGTGGCAGTGGTGCTGAACTGGCGGATCTCGCTTGCTTAACATTAAATTTATTAAAGAAATATTATTCGCTCAATGCGGGACTGCTTCACTGCATTACAGTATGTGAGATAGCAGTGGTTTTTTTTATACCAAACAAGCACAAAATGTTGAAATTGTCTTTATTAGGACTTTATTATATCAAAATAATCAAATTTGCAACTTAAATCCAACCCTGAATATTTAGTCACTTTTGAATGTGCTCTAACTCGCAGTCTCATGTCCAGCTGTGTCATGCCCAGCTGTGTCATGCCTTAACCCCTAACTGGGAATGTGCCTTTGTTGGCCATGAATGGTTGAATAATATTTTGCTAAAATATATTTGATGTAATTTACTCCACAATCAGGGTTGATTGGCCACAGCTGCACAACATTATCGCTATATTTCTATTGGATAATCTCCTTAATAAAAGCTCAACAATAGAAACATAATCGTCTGTTACTATAGCAGAGAAAAACCAAAGAAAGAGGAGAGCCCCCAGCTTCACTTCTGCAGAAATGTATTGGAGGTAGCACAAAATAAAAGTATACCTTTTTCGAGTTTTCGGACAACAGTGTCCAACAAAACTAAAAAAGAATTATGGGAAATTAGAGCCAGAAAAATTGCAACGTCAAGCTCGAGCGCACAGCGATACTGGGACATTGTTCATAAAAAGTGGCACAATTTTGCCAGTGCAGCCAAAGCGAGAGGTGCTGCAGTCCGGCGAGACAGGGCAAGAACAGGTGGTGGTCCCAGCTCTGTACCTGCACTTAGCCCCGACGAGGATAAGGCCCTGGCAATCCTTGGGGAAGCGGCATCAGTGGGTATATTGGGGGGTCTCGATCTGAGGGCCGGTGTGGAGAGTGTTCCATGCTCTCAAAGCGGGCTGTTCTTGATCCCTCCACCCCCTCTTCTCCCACCGGCAGCGGCGGAGCTTCTCCGGCACCAGCATCAACATGAAGCAGACGCTTTTAAACAAATAGACTTGAATATGGATTAACAATAAGCTAACACAACAAGAAAAGGACAAAATGTATAAGTGCATCAAAACTAAACACGGTTTGCTGAAACACTGCATAATGGCATTTAGTGTTTATTTTACTTAGTCACAACGTAAACCTAAGCTTTGTCTTTAATATCGACAGAGTAAAAACATAAATTGTTGAGAGAAAATAATGCTTACATGCCGACAAGGTCACAGGTTTTCACAACAAATGGAAGTCACTACAGTGACTGCAATGTTGTGTAGCATGGCTGTAACTACTGCTACCTCAGACGCAATCCTTCAGCAGATATGCAGGCACCGAAAACGCATCTTCCAAAGGCCAACCAAGCGCTCTCCAAGTTGCAGGTACATATGTGTGCAATGTTGTACCTGTGCTTGGCCTGCGTGGTGGGGTTGTTGACTGGGTTTAAAAGATAAGTAGACACTGTCCCCTAAAAAAAAGTTTGCCCAAACACACCTCTTTCAGCGTCTTGACCCAGTGCTGAATAGGCCCACACAAAGCTGTCGTGTGTACTAACTGGCCACTTTGCAACCACGTCTGAAAACCTTACCCTGTGGTCCACCACCACTTGTACATTGATAGCCGCGTATCCCTTAAGGCAGTGTTTCCCAGCCCTGGTCCTCGGGCGCCCCCTCCCGGAGGGTTTTGGATGTCTCCTTGTTTAACACACCTGATTTAACTTATCAGCTTGTCAGGGACACATGTTTACCATTTTAGAAGGAGGCTGATAAGTCGAATCAGGTGTTTTAAATAAGGAGACATCTAAAACTTTCTGGGAGGGGGTGCCAGAGGACCAGGATTGGGAAACACTTCCTTAAGGCAATTAAAAAGCCTGGTTGATGGATTGGGACAAGTGTCCCGTCTACAAGACCTATTATTCGCGGGATACCGGCGATGGCATGAAATCTCTGATGTGCTTCCATTACTTCGTGCCTGGCGGGTGTAATCCGTGGCGTATAGGAGCACTGTGTTTGTGACTGAGTGAACGCACCACCACACTGTTCTACTCACCCCATATCCATCCCCAAGCACCTCCAGAAAAATCCCCA
Source organism: Misgurnus anguillicaudatus (assembly GCF_027580225.2). Lineage (NCBI taxonomy): Eukaryota > Metazoa > Chordata > Actinopteri > Cypriniformes > Cobitidae > Misgurnus > Misgurnus anguillicaudatus. Next base: position 34,724,708 of record NC_073344.2, read on the forward strand.
CTGCATAAAAACGGAGAGCTACTAGAAGCTGCATTTCAGCGCTAAGGGGTAGCTCTGGTGGGTTTGTCTTGACAGAGTCGGACCAAGCATTTCTAAAAGATGCAGAATTTGCTGTCGTGGTAGCCGAAAATGTAAAATTCATAGCAGCGTCTGTTATTGTAGCCAGGGGACTGAAGTTCTCACCAGTGGCGGCGCCAGGGAGGAGCTAGGTGGTGCTGTAGCTCCGGCTATAATATCCATAGCACCCGCCCAGCACCCCCAAGAAATGTCTGTAATTTTTTATATTTATATTTTAATGTCATGTTTGAATAGTGTTTTGGTATTGTTAAAAAAGGGAGTTAAATAATAATTTAAAAACATATATTTAGCTAAAATATCATGACGCCCAAACATGTGATCTTCTTTGGCCAATGGGTGCAGCGCTCGGTGAACTTTTGACCTTAACGCACGGCAGTTTGTTTTTGAAAGCGAGTTTAGAAATTTAGCCAAGTAAAATACACCAAAATGGATACACCAAAAACTACCCGAGGAACAGCAGTGGACACACGAGGACCAGTAATCTGGCACTTTTGGCTATAAATACGGAGAGAATGAGGACCCTTGACTGCGTCAACATCAGTGATGATGCTGTTTTGTTGTGAAGACGTCTATGATAAGTGCTTGATTTTCCCCTCTGTTGGCTATTACAAATTGAATTAATTTGGTGTTTAAAGAATAAATCTTGGCTATGCATTGTTACATCTATAGGGTGCCCTTACGTGTCATACTTCCCGGACGCGTCCTGTCCAGGATTTCGGTGCGTCTTTCGGAAGTCGTATTTGTTGACCGCATACGCCATTCAGTTAAAAACATAAGATATACAATCGTAGTTTAATTCTTACCTTAAAATGTAACGGTTGCTTTTCTGTAATAATAATAATAATCCTCTATGTATGACGTATGCGGCAGACAAACACGACCCCTAGAAGACGCACCCGAAATCCTGGACAGGACGCGTCCGGGTCCGGTAAGAACGACACGTATGGTCACCCTATGATGCTCCAATAATAAAAACAATGCTGATTCATCACTAGTGTTGGTAACTGGCTGTGTGATTTCGTGATCTGAGCCGAAGTGTGCACAGTGTCTGTTGCTGCGTTTGCTGCTCCGTTGTATTCAGGGCTAGACTGTGACAGATCTGTGAAATATTTTCAGAGGTTTACATTGGCAAGATTATGTATGTTGTTTCTATAGCCCTTGTGTTAAATACTTTTACATAGTCGTGGGACAAGTATAGGCTAGTTAATGCGGGCGTGTACGCGTGTATAAAGGGTGGTCCGATGTGACCTCCTTAATGAAACGCCCCAAATTTTAAAGCACCTTCTCTTAAGTGTTGAGCATCCCCATAGCTCCTGCATCAGAAAATCTCTGGAGCCGCCACTGGTTCTCACGCATTAGGTGGTTTACATACACCGTGGACGGCGCCATCTTTGATTTAGCACATTTATTCGCTGTATAGCAGCTATACACTGTAAAAAAAATCCGTAGAAATAACAGTGTTACTTGCAGCAGGTTGCCGGTAACTTACTGTAAATTTAAATGTATGTTATTTAACAGCAAGAGTTTGTTCAAAGTTAAATAAATATTAACAAGTCTTTATCTTTACAGAATAAAACTATACAATAACAACCTCATGCAAAGCATTCTAGGAACCAGTGCCCGGTTGCATGAAACTCCTTAAGTGAGGGTTTCCCTGAGGGAGAAAAAATCCCTGAGGTAAGGGATTTATTTAAGAGCGTTGCAACAAAGGTCCTGTCACCCTTACCTAAGTGTTTATACTAAGTATTTTACGGCAGTCTATGCCAAAACACGGCAGCGGAGATGCGGTTGCTGTAGTTACAAAATCTCACAGCGGTAACAAATCAACGCACGCAGCTCAACAGACGGTGGATTTGTGTACAATGAAACATCGCAAATAACAGACTGTAAAGTGCCGCATGTATAAAACCTGAAAGTAATTCAAACTGGAAACACTTTAGATTGACGGACGATCAAACCGCTATTCTAATAAATGTGCATCACTTTTCTCTAGGGATTATTTCGATCGTCAGAAATGCGCGTTGGTACTTCATTTTCTTAAATAACCATACAATCAGCCATCGCGTGTGACGTTAAGGGACCTGTTATAGTCCCTTAAGTTTTTAAGGGAAAATTGGACTAAGGACTTTGTTGCAACGCATAGCAGAACTTAAGGTAATACTTTAGCATTTAAGGATAAATACTTATTGATAGCCTTAAGGTTCACTTAAGGGTTTTTCTTGCAACCCATTTTTTATTAAGGGCACCCTTAACCTTATATTTAAGGGATTTCTTAGCTTAAGGACTTTCATGCAACCGGGCACAGATATCATCAAGCTTTTTTTGCTTCAGATTTTGTTTCCCTGAATGCTTTTCTTGATGCTGTTATTTTAGTTTTACTCTGTAAAGACTTGTTAATGTTTATTGTTCACTTAACTTTGATCAAAATGTTTCTAGTAAATTACAGCGTGAGCGCTTGAGACTCCGCCCACCAGAGCAGCTCATTTGGATTTAAAGGGATACACACAAAAACGATGCATTTTTGCTCGGCCCCATAAAGTGCCTATTTTAACATGCCACAATAAATTATAGGGTATTTTGAGCTAAAACTTCATATGTGTACTCTGGGGACATCAAAGATTTGTTTAATATCTTAAAAACGTCTTGTGGAATGTCCCCTTTAAATAAAAAAAAGATATGCATAATTTTTTACAGATATTTAATTATATACACTGCAATGTACACAAGCTTTTATCACAGCGATGGCCCCTAGCGGAGTAATGGGAGATAAGTTATAGCTAAGACCAACCTTCCGAACGTATGACTTACAGAAGGGATACATAACTAAGAACATTTAGGGAAACACGTTTTAGCGATAAGGTACAGCTTAAGAACGACGTAGAGCTAAGAATGTTTTATGTAAAGACTGTGTGTTAAATGTACACCAGAGAATTAAAGTCTGTGAGGTCTGTCTGGGAGAAGGTTAAATTTGAACATAACAATATTGAGTTACACTAAAGATTTCCAAACCTCCTCAATTGAAACAAGGCCTCTAATCTTTGATTTATAACCCTCAAGGTTTGGCGGCTGAGAAGAGTTTCTCACGAATTGTAGCTTTGTTTATAGTCAGATCTCTGAGAAAATGTTTGTGAGGGACCAGTTAACTAGAGGACACGCCACTGTTTGTATTCCTACCTGCCTCACAATGTGCTTAAGGCATTTAGGATTAATTTGCGTGCAGCTTTAATCGCTGATGTCTGGAGAGATAGTAAAAGATTCAAATTAAACTTTAATGAATACTTTTATCAGCTTTCGCAGGCTACACAACATTTAAACTGGAAAAATGTGAATTAGTTAGCAACAAAATGAAAATCTCATTATTGGATTTCCATCATTGAACAGTATCTCATTAAGAGCTTCACAAACAGTAATTCTGTAAAACCAATTTTTTCTTATGGTGGTCTTTTCTGTTGACATATTTTTTTAAAGAGAACACATCTCTGACATTATTACAGCTCCTACAAGACCAATGAAAAATCTCTAACACATTCTTTGCAGTTAATTTAATGTAAATATACTTACCATGCCGTGCGTCATGTTTATAAAAGAACAACTGGTAATACATTACAATTAGATTGTACAGGAACATTTATTTATTAGTGCTGGGCAAAGATTAATCGCGATTAATCGCATACAAAATAAAAGTGATTTTTGGCATATATATGAGTATGTGCTGTGTGTAATTATTATGTATAAATAAATACACACACATTCATGTATGTATTTAAGAAACATTTACATGTTTATATATATTTATTTATATTTTTATATATTCTATATTAAAAAAAAAATTATATATAAGTAAAACAATTCTGAAATGAATGAATGTGTGTGTGGTTAAATATACACAATAATTAGACACAGTACACGCACACATATTATGCAAAAAAATCACTTTTATTTTGTATGCGATTAATCGCGATTAATCTTTGCCCAGCACTATTATTTATATATATAATGTTTTAATTCCCATAAAATGTTATAATATAGTATCTAATATATAGCATATCCTAGAATCAGCTATGTCTGGCTCTCTCTCAAAGTTTTTTTTCTCCCTAGGACTTTTCCCACAGGGTTTTTCCCTAGGGAGTCAGCTGACATTAGCTTAACTTAGAACTCTTCTATACATTACATTATTACTAATATTACATTATTATCTTAGCCGACTCTGCTACTTATGTTGTCCACCGTTTTTCTGTGTTTTTTCCTGCTTTGATGTAAAGATGCTTTGAAACAAAATTAACAATTGTGAAAAGCGCTAAAATTAAATTGTATTTGTTAATACATATGGTTTATTAGTTAAAGATAGTTCACCCAAAAATTTATTTTTGTTATCATTTCCTCATTCTCATGTTGTTTTAAACCTGTATGAGTTTTTTTATTCTGTTGAACACAAAAACAGATATGTTGTTAAATAATGGTAAGCACACAGTTGACTGTACCCATTGTGTTCCATAGTAGGAAAAACAAATAATATGGCAGTCAATGGGTACTGTCAACTGTGTGGTCTGTTTTGCAGATAGCTGTGGGTATACGGTTCAAGCTGCATTTTTATAGTATAGAAACCGCCGGACAATAACCTTTACCTTTAAAATCGTAATCTGGAAGCTACTTACATGTTAATATGTATATACAAATTTAATACTGCATGAAATAAACAAGCTGTAGATGGATCTTAATGATCAAACTCCTGTGTATTGTATAGATATATATGAAAAGTGGACAAATACTTGCATAAATCTTTAAAGTGGAAGAGTTTACCCTACAGTACTTTATGCTGTTGTTGGGAACAAAATGTTTTGCTGCATGGGCTGCGTCTGCATCTCTGATTTCCTGATGATATAGTGACTCTAGATTTGGACTAGCCTGTCATATGACCCAGTGGACCAAACCACGTTTATCATTTATCAGAGTAATACAGTACTGCCAAAAATTAGGTAACACAATCTCAAACTTCTAAAGATTGATGACTTGCATCTGAATTGCTCTGCATTACAGTACACGATTAATGTATTATGCATGTGAGACTTTATGTTCTTGTGAACAATATTGTGAAAGTATTATTCTCAAATCATTTGACCCTAAACAATTATGTTTCTAGAAAATATTTTTCCTGGTGTGAGAGCCGTGCCAGATGTTTTCTAAATATTTATATTTTGTGTCTGATCGCTTTTGTAAATAATTTAGGTGCTTCTCAGAATTAATAATACAACATTATTGTTTTATTCACTACATTTTATTAAGGGGCAATATTTTTTATATTAACACATTTTTTACTATAGGGGTGCTGCCGGTCATATAATTAGAATATCATCAAAAAGTTGATTTATTTCACTAATTCCATTCTATGCCTTAAAAGTTACTTTTGTATTTGTATAAAATTAAAATGTTTTAACAACACCCACCTCTGAAGCAGCAATGATAATTAATCAATTGATGTTTATTAAATTCTTTTTGACTTTAATTTATTAATTTAATCTCTATATTTTAGTTACTATGGATTTAGTTGGAGTGCTTTGTGCCTTACTGACACATGGATTATGAATATTAACATGAACTCAGCATCAACTCAAGACACTCCGGGATTCTGATGTTGTTGCTGTGAAACCGAATGGCACGATGTGGAGCAGACATTACCCAGGAGACCCTTTAAATAAATGACAGCAGGAAATAACAGCCTGGACTGATCCGGTCTCACATAACATGCAGGTTAGCCACAAAAAATTAACTCAAATATAATCCTACATGTCACGTTTGTGTGTGTTGGGAAACACTTTAACGGAATACCTTTTAACCTTGCGTTGGGATAACAATATATGATGGCCTGAAAAGACCATATGTAATCTATATATAATGACTAGCTGACCTTTACTAATAAAGGCCAAAGTAAAAAGAAAATCAATAAGGAAATTTATTACATTCTCATTATCTCAAACGGATGCAGTGACAAATGAGGATGACGCAAAAGCAGTGCCGATTATTTGGTGCGACATGATTTATTAAAGTTAATAAATTCTGGCAAAGCTGCACATAAATTGGCCACAAAAAGGAAATAAATTGGCAAATTCTCTGAAGACAGACACCAGGAGCCAAAATGTTCAGATTTATACTAACGCAGTGGAAAATGATAACAAAACAAATGCTTGAAGTAAACATCACAATAAATGTGAAATAAATCATTCTGTGTCAGTAATGCTTTGCCGGTGACACACAGACAGCTTAGGGATTCAAACCAATGAGACTGGACCTGAAGCCGTTACAGAACCATTAACAATCATTTTTAATGAGGGGTTGTTAAAGAAACCCCCTGGCACTTGTTCTGATTTATACATGTTGTTAAAGGTGCATGCAGCATCTATCTATATATGGATGGATGCAAAATCAATACCGTTTTAAAAAATACCAACCTATTCTCCAGTCCATTTAGTCTCTTTTAAACAATAGACCTTTAAAACTATTTTACTATTAACTAAAAGTGAAGTTAATGTAGCCATCAAGCCAAATATTGAATTCATACAAAGAAATCAGAACATTTAAGTATACAAGTTGAGTCATAATAAATAAAGTGAAATGACACAGGTAATAAGTATTGAACACATGAAGAGAACAAGGTGCAAAATGGCATAGAAAGCCAGGAGATCACCTGAAATCTGTTAATATTGAGAGAGAAACCCTGTCCCCTATCAGTACTAATTGATATCAGCTGTTTTGGTCTTAATTGATGGCCTATAAAGGCATTTCATTACCATGGAGGCACACAGGAAAGACTTCATGATGGGTAAAAGCAAAGAACTCGCTCAAGATCTTCGTAAACTTATCGTTGAAAAGCATTTTGATGGCAATGGTTATAGGCGCATTTCCAGAATGCTGAATGTTCATGTGAGCACTGTGGGGCCATTATACGGAAATGGAAAGAGCATTACTTCACCATAAACTGGCCACGATCAGGTGCTCTACGTAAGATCCCTGTCTGAGGAGTCCAAAGAATAATCAGGAGAGTTCTCCAAGAGCCAAGAAGCACTCGGGCAGAACTTCAGGAAGACCTTGCATCAGCAGGTACTGTTGTTTCAGAAGAAATCTATAAGCAATGCACTGAACCGTCATGGCATCAATGCACGCTCACCACGCAAGACACTTTGTGGCACTGCTGAACAAAAAGCATGTTGAGGCTCGGTTAAAGTTTGCGAAAGAGCATTTGGAGATGCCTGTGGATTATTGGGAGTATATAGTATGATCAGATGAAGGCAAAATTTAACTTTTTTGCAGTCAGTCTACACACAATGTTTGGAGAAAAAATGGCACTGCCCACCACCCCAAGAACACCATACCAACAGTTAAGTTTGGGGGTGGAAGCATCATGGTTTGGGGCTGCTTTTCAGCAAGAGGTACTGGCAAACTTCATATTATTGAAGGCAAGATGAATGGACAAATTTACCTGGACATTCTGGATAAAAATCTGCTACCATCTATCAAAAGCTGAAAATGAAAACACAAGGCCAAGGAAACAATGAAGTGGTTTCAAAGAAAAAAAAATCAAGTTGCTTGAATGGCTGTGCCAATCACCTGACCTAAATCCCATAGAAAATCTATAAAGAGAACTGAAGATCAAAGCTCATAAAAGAGGCACAAGTGAACCTTCAAGATTTAAAGACCATTCGTGTGAAAGAATGGGCCAGAATCACTCCTGAGCAATGCAGACGACTGGTCTCTCCATACAAGAGGCGTCTAGAAGCTGTAACACCAACAAAGGCTTTTCTACAAAGTATTAAAGTGTGTTCAATACTTATTCCCTGTTTTATTTCACTTTATTTATTATGACTCAACTTGTATACTTAAATGTTCTGCTTTCTTTGTATGAATTCAATATTTGACTTTATGGCTACATCTGGTTAAATTTTTGTGTCAATAGCCCACTATATATATAAATAGAATAAATCGAATTGTTTCATGATTTCCAAATAGTTATCTGTGTGAACATTGATAAATTAGATAAAATGTTATGGAAAGTAATCATTTAAAAAGTTAAATCTGCCTGATCCATGTTCCTTCACTAAACGTTCATGAAAGATGATTTGAGCTCATGAAAGATGATCGGAGCTGTTCTGTGTAATAACAATACAAAACTGTCATTTCAAAATTATTCAGCATATATCATCTGCACATAATTCACATGAGAACACTCAACAGTGTGATGACCGATTATTAATCATGGACAGCGACTGTGGCGTCTGAATATATTTCCTTGCGCTATTTGGTCGCTGTGATGGTTCTGTCATAGCATTGATTTACACATGGGCTATTTTTAAAGCAGATATATCAAATGAGAAATCCAAGCTAAGGGCCCAGACACTTCATAAAGGTGGACAGTGAGGAAACTTCCTATTTGCTGTGCAATAATATTAGAGTCAAGTCACATTTATATTTATATAGCACTTAGGGGTGGTTTCCCAGACAGGGTTTAGGTTAATCCAGGACTAGGCCTTATTAATGTTAGGTCATTTAAGTAGTTTTTACAAACATACCTTACAAAAAACACTACAGGTGTGCACCTAAAGGAATATTCAATTTTCTTAAAAGAAAATTCCAGATAATTTACTCACCACCATGTCATCCAAAATGTTGATGTCTTTCTTTGTTCAGTCGAGAAGAAATTATGTTTTTTGAGGAAAACATTGGAGGATTTTTCTCATTTTAATGGACTTTAATAGACACCAACACTTAACACTTAACTCAACACGTAACAGTTTTTTTTCAACAGAGTTTCAAAGGACTATAAATGATCCCAAACGAGGCATAAGGGTCTTATCAAGCGAAACGATTGTAATTTTTGACAAGAAAAAAAAAGCACTTTTAAACCACAACTTTTCGGTCTAGGTCCGGTCCAGCGACCTAACGTTAATGCGTAGTGACGTAGGGAGGTCACGTGTTACATATATAAAACGCACATTTGCGGACCATTGTAAACAATAAACTGACACAAAGACATTAATTAGTATCAGTTGACATACAACAACGTCAGAACGGTCCTCTTTCAACACACTTGTAAACACTGGGGCGTAGTTTCACGTTCGTTTTCTGTGACCTCTTGATGTCATGACGTATTGCGTGGGGTCACCTGGCGCATCACGACCAGATCTAGACGAGAAGTTGTGCTTTAAAAGTGTATTTTAGCATTTTAGTCTGGGACTAGGATATGCCCTGTCCGGGAAATCACCCTATAATGATTAATTGCTTCAAAGCAGCTTTACAAGCAAAACAAAGTAAGATTAGTAAAAATAGAGAAATTATTAAATAGCACCTTTATTTTTAAGAATGTGTGTTGCATGAGTGTTTAAATGGTGAAAACATTTTGTTATTTTCAAAAGGCACCTACACTCACATTTGGCAGATGCTTTTTTCCAAACTAACTTACAGTGCATCACAAGGTAAAAATATGTTTTCAGTATGCGTTTCCTGGGTTCAAACCCATGACCCAGGAACACATCTTGATTCACTAGGACTAACAATAAAACCATCACTACCAATTACATTTTTTCTTCCGAAGCTCTTTTATGTTGGACATAAAATCGTGACTCGGAGCGTTAACTAAGAAGAAGGTTTTCAAAAACTGGATTCCTGTGTGCAGCTGTGATGTCCTGAATAATGAATATAGGGAGGCAAATGAAAGAGTATGAATCTCTCCGGTGCAATTACATGAGCATCTGGAGGCTTTTATTTTTATTTATTTTCTCGAATCCTCTCAATGTCTCCAATTCCTTCTTTCTCACTTTCATCCCACTTTTAACTGCACAGCGTTTTAAATGCGTTATTCCTCGCACCCGTGCCAGATCAATCAACCTCCCGTCCTCATGATGTATAATTCCAATAAACCTCAATCTCGAAGGAAACAAAATCTGTTTGTGTAAATAACACAGTTTGGCTGCGACTGCAAACTCATCGAAGATCACCAGCCTTTCTTTGACCCATGATAAAGGTGGGCTATGAGTCATCATTTCACTTTTATTCAAAGCTACTTTAGAGACGTCCACCCGTGAAGAATCACTTTGGGTCATGCTTTTTAATTTCTCCGAGTCTTCAAAGTGCACAAAGCCTCTGGAAACATCAAATCTGTTGAGAAAAACCAGAGACATGAGCTAATACTGTTTAGTCACAGTAGGATGAAAACACAGCCTTTTCCAAACATGTACTGGTTGCTGTTTGGCTTAGGGCTTGATTTAGTTGCATATAATTATGCAAAATTTATTATTTTTAATATAGCAATTATAGTATAATGTATTAAACGCAGTATCATGTTACATCATTGATTCTTTAGTCAGAACGCACAGGTTTCTGTGCTGTTTGTACTAAATAGTTCAGTCTTCTGGATTGAATCTTTCTGTCATTTACAGGCTCACACCATTGGAAGTGCAGTTCAAAGGAGAGAGAGGGAGCGTGTGTTAAACTTGGCAGAAAGAAAGAGAGAGGAGTTAAGAGGCGGACGACTGTGTGGATATGTAATCCATGTGAATGTGTATCATACTTTTGGAAGAGAAGATTGGAGATTCAACAGGTCAGACAGGAAGAAAAACAATCCAGGGAATGGCAGCCTGCACCACTAAACCCTCAGGTCTCTAAATTCAATGAAAGAGATCAGTGAGGGGTCATGTCTGAGGCTGTGTAATAAAACACCGAACTTAAAATGTTCTGATAATTGTGGGAAATGGGGTTCTGAAAAATCTGCCTCGTGAGTCTTATTTAATGACTCATGCATGTCAGACGAAATTTAAGTAACGCAAAACACATTCATACACTGAAAACTGAGTATACTGTATATTAAATGGTAACACTGGAGGTCCTGTAATATTTATTCAGGCAAATGATTTCCCAAATTACTAAAATCAAATCATTCAAAGTCTGGATTGTGTCCAAATGTATTCTGGTCTCAGCACAGAAAAATGGGGAACATGGACCACAAAAGCAAGAAATATTTGGGAAATCTGCACACTGCAGTCAATGTTCATTTTGGATACAAGCGTCTGTTATTGATTACATGTCAATGCAAATGTTGGAAAAAAGGTTGTGTCAGCTTTAAGCATGCATGCATTTTTAATCACCGTTTCGATTCACGTATATTAATTATGTAACACCACAGAAAAGTTATTTTTACCGAATTTTCAAGTAAACACATTTTCAAACACATCTGCTCCCATACATGGAAAATTTAGTACAGCTGGAAATCCGGCTCCAGCACAAAACAACAACCTTTTATTCGTATCTTGTATCTTTGATGAAATCACTTAAAAACACAATATACAATTTTTGCATTAACTTCCTAAGCCACAAGCTTTGGTTTGTCTTTTTTCAGATTTCTATTTTGGGGTTCTGAAGAATCTATAAATATAATAACCAAATATTTTTCTATGAAGATGAAGCAGTTTGATTTTCCATGTTTGTGTACAACAGCAGTTACACAGAATTAAGTTATGAATTGCAAACAACAACAAAAAATAAGGGGGCGGTTTCCTGGACAGAGATTAGACTAGTCCTAGACAAAAACATTTTTAAGAGCTCTCCAAAATGAAAACAACTTGAATTTACATATCTTAAAATACACCACTGACCTTTGTTTTGCCTCAAAATGCACACGAGTAATGTTTTTAGTTAGGCATGTTTGTTAAAACTAGTTATTTTTTCTAAATAAAATGAGGCCTAGTCCAGGATTAAGCTAATCCCTGTCCGGGAAACCACCCCATGATGTCCACGTATGTAAAAAAAATATACACAACAAAAAAATGTGCACATTATTATATATTTTTTCATTTGTGTAGTTAAAAATGTATTGTTGCACTTCAATAAATGTAACCCATTTAATCCCAAATTATGAAATATATGAATTTGTGTTGTATTTGTAGGTATATTAAACAATCAATGTCAATAATGTAAATATGTTTTTGAAAAAAACATGAAACAAATGTGTTTTATCTCTGGGGCCCGTACCATGAAAATGGTTAAACAAACTCAGGGTTACAGGATTAGTTTCAGGTTGACAAAACCAAGCCAATGTGCAGGCCTTGTTGGTAAAAGCTATTTTCATGGTACCCAAAACCCAGGATTTGCACAAACTAATCCTAAACAAAGCTGGCTAACCAACTAAACCAGCTTCATGGTATAGGCCCCTGGTCACAATTGTGACCAGTGGTAGAACACAGAGAGTCTAAGTCTATGTTGTATATAAATACATAAATATATACACAACAGCATTTTTATCAGTAAGGGGATTTCTAAGTGGGCTATTGACACAAAATTTCCACCAGATGTAGCCATCAAGCCAAATATTGAATTCATAAAAAGAAATCAGAAAATTTAAGTATACAAGTTAAGTCATAATAAATAAATAAAGTGAAATGACACAGGGAATAAGTATTGAACACATGAAGAGAACAAGGTGCAAAATGGCATAGAAAGCCACGAGATCACCTGAAATCTGTCAGAATTGCGAAAGAAACCCTGCCCCCTATCAGTTCTAATTGATATCAGCTGCTTTAGTCCTAATTGATGGCCTATAAAGGCTTTTCATTACCCAGGAGGCACACAGGAAAGAATTCATGATGGGTAAAAGCAAAGAACTCTCCCAAGATCTTCGTGATCTTATCGTCCATTTGAAATTAGGGGAGAACCAGTGCAAAAGTAACACGGGACGAAAGTAACAAAGTGATTTTCTCTGGGCCCTGACAACATTTGCATCCCAAACTACGACAGCATCTTAAACACACAACCCTTGACAGAGCTGACAAATATTGCGTTATGTATTTACCGTTTCCGCGTGTAGATCCAGGAAGGTGTTTTCAACCATAAGTAAATTCCTAAAGCGGTCATTTTGTTCTTGTAACATGTGGTGTTTCTCGCTTCATGTGTTAAAATACTGATTAATCTACGGGTTATTTAGTGACCTACCACATCCTAAAGTTTTACCTCTCTGAGTTTTTCAAAATAAAAGTAAATTTGGTTTAAGGAGATCCTGTCGGGTCGAAAGTAACACTTGTTACTTTTGTCCAGCTGCTAATATTGTTGTATATGTTGAAAATTTATATTATTCTAATTTGATTAAATTTCATTTCATAGTGTTCAAACTGTTAAAAAAATTTATTCTCAACAATTTAAGTTTGTACTGTTGGTTGCTTTTGAAACATTTGATCAAATTGAAATTTAAAATGAATATGTAATTTCATAATTTTTTTACAAATTACAAAATATTTTTGCAGTTACATCTTAACCAGGTCATAGTCATGTGTATTTAATAAAAACAATTGTAACACAAAAAAATCTATCTTGTTTTGTTGTTTTACTTTCGTCCCTGCAGGTGGGGTTGAAGGTAAGAATTCACTACTTATGTTTAAAGTGAAATTATACTGAAGTCGTTATACTTAATTCCACCTGGTATTGATAGACCAGACTTATGAGTTATTGACCACAGCAAAACTGTATCTCTGTCTATAAAAATTGTACTTTCGCCCGCTCTCCCTGACAATTAATTTTTTAACTTATAGTTGAAATAAAGTTTATTTAACTTTTTTTGTTTAATTAATAGCAACTCCTCACTAGTAAAGAAAGTTAAAATGAATTGTAAATACAACACTCTTAGAACGAATGTGTTAAAAACAACACATTAATGTTGATTGTGGGACGACACACTAAATGCGTTGTCCCAGAATTCACCCATCACTGTGTTATTATTGAAACAACACATTTTGTGTTAATTTTAACACAACATGTGTTATATTTTAACACAAAATCAACACAAAATTACACATAATGTGTTAAAAGCTTAACGCACAAAGATGTGTAAAAATTAACACATCCTTTCTAAGAGTGAAGTTGATTAAATTTAATAATGTAAGTGCAACAAGAATTTTTTTGTGTACTATATTTTCTATGAGCAATTAAAACAGTGCAGTGTCCGTCCTTTGTCACCTGTCAATAGCGTCATATACACATTATCCATGGTTTCCACTGTAAAAAAAAATGAAAAGTTGGATCAACTTAAAAAATTACTTTAAAGGTGCACTGTGTAAGTTTTAGTACATCTAGTGGTGAGGTTGCAAATTGCAACAAACTTTTTAGTCCACCGTTCACCGAAACGCATAGAGAAGCTACGGTAGCCGCCACCGGACAACCATGTCATCGTTGGAGACAACTTAGTAAAAAAGTTTGTCCGTTAAGGGTTTTTGTAGGGTCCATGTAAGGGGACCCTCTGTGTATGTAGATAAAAACGTCTCATTCTAAGGTAATAAAAACATAACACTTCATTGTGAAAGGTCTTTATACACCAATGATAATATAGTTATGATTATACAACAGTTCTTTCTGGTTCTCGAATCTGATTGGCTAAGAGCTATGCGATATTGTGCTGATAACGGCACTGTAACCGCTTCACCTTTCGTATCATTCCGCCACCTAGTGAATGGAGGTCCTCTAAACAGGCTCATCTCTAAATGAAAACACTGCAGACACACAACCGCGCTGTTTTGTCACTCTCCGTGTGTCTCATTAGTTCACTAGCTCATAAATCAGTCTGTGAATCCCCAATCGGAAGTTATTATTCCGTCAAAGATCAGCGCTCTTGGATGTTACGTTAAAGTTAATGGGAGTTATGTCTTGTCACATCGTGTGGACGATTAACACTTTTTTTCTGTAGCTATATCTCTTATCAGAACGCGGAAACACCGTGGAACTGCAGGTAAGCACCGCAGCTTTTAAATGTGGACATTGATCATTTATTTAATCGCGACGTGACTATTAAAACATGTTATGCGATATCGCCACTGATATATTTATAAGCAGCATGCAAAAACATCTCTCTGACACTTATAAAAAACCGTTTTATATAGTACTGACAAGAACGAAGTCTAATAATAACCGAGTGCTCGTATTGCGTTAAGATGAAATGATAAACCAATAGTAACATTATAGAAGTATAGTTTTATTAACTTTTACCTCGCGCCAAAACAATAACAACACAAAAGACCCTAAATGTGAATAAGGAAACAAGTAATATTTTCATCATGACACCAAATACTGCTGATTTGATCTAATCAGGCCAACACGAGAGCCAGGGAATCCCGGTCAGAGATGTAGCCCAGAGAGGGCGGTGGTCAGCGGGGCGAGTGAACACTGACGTCCGCTCATGCTTTGGTTCTCATACATACCGAATCTCACTAAGCAAACGTTCAAACAGGCGCTATCTTTACTAATCGACTGTAGATTTAAATATAATACATATATATTCTCAACTGAACTAATCTTAAAACTACACTTTGTGACCAAGAAATTGTAATATTTAAAAACAGCGAATCCGTCCATTGAGTTAATATGAGATTCAAAGCAGCCGAAAGTGTTCTGTCATTCTGGCCGCCCTCAAATCCGTGGCGGAAGAAGTAGTTCTCAAACAAAGAGGCTTTTAAAATTACTCCGTGGTTGTTTTCTAGTTTGCGTTTTTCAAACGTGTGCCGTCGAACTGTTGTATAAAAGCAATATCGCTCTCGGAGTTGTGTGATATAGCTCTATATTATCACGGCTGTGATTGCCTCCAGCACTGGCCTAATCACAGCCGTGATGATATAGAGCTATATCACACTCCTACTCGAGCGATATTGCTTAATTGCATTTCTGTCAAGAGATCCTTAAAAAAGTTACACACTACACCTTTAATTGGTATCACCAAAAAAATTTAGCTGTTTTAACTTAGATTTTTCTACTAAAGTGACATTTTAAGTTGAAAAAAACTTACATTTTTAGGTGTTACCAATTGAAATAATTTTTTAAGTTGATCCAACTTTACAGTACCCTTCTAGTACTGTAGAAATCCTTAGTGTGTATGACTTCATGCGATCGACATATATGACATCAAAGTATAGTGAGAGCGATTATAAAAGTAGTAGGCATACCTTGATCTGCCCAGCGGCGCAGATTGTACTTCTGTTTCTATGTTGTACTTTGTGTGTTCCCTGGGTTCGAATCCATGACCTTTTGCGCTGCTAATACCATAACACACTGAGGTATATACAGTATAGCTTAATATCTGGGTCTTTGGACTTATGAGAGATTTTCCATTGACTGAATAATCTGTTGAATAGCCATTTGGGTTCTGTTTGATTTTGGTCTCCAAAAGTCTGAAAGCTTTAAATCTGACAGTGACCGCAGGATTTTTTCTTCACATCAAACTGCAGAAGCTGAAAACTACAAATTGAGAGCAGAATATGACCCGAAAAGAGTTGAAAACATGCTTAGCCTTGTGAGAATAAAACATTGGACTCTAACAAAATCTGACTGTAGGCCAATTGGTAAGGTTACATTTTAAAAATGAAAACAACTCAAATGAAAATGTGTGTCAGAGTGAACCAGGACCTGGTTTTGATCCCCAGAATGTTCGCAACCGCTAGACACACAAGTGGCACAAGTTACAAAAATAGTGTAGTTTTTCACAGAACATTGTTTTCTATCGCCAGACTTTATAAATTAACCCAGATGCATGTTTCTCCCCTCATGCAATAGTAATGAAAACAGGTATTTTTCCTGGCATGCCCGGAGACATTCTGGTCCAGTGATGGATCTCTGTGGATTGGAATGTTGGTTTTGTTGATCGGTAGGCAGTTATCCTTAAGAAGTAGTTAAGCTTTATGTAGTCTGCTTTGAATTAAAAGCCATTTTATGGACATTTTGTAACACAAAGCTTATAAATGTTTTCTTACGGGTCATTTGTTTGCTTTCGATCATGGAGTTTTAGAGATGGTTTTGACTATAAAACCAATGATGAAAAGCAGGTTATGTTGTGCAGTTCGGCATCCCACCGACGTTGACACAGGGACGGGCCTCGATGCAGTCACAGACTACACGTGTTGGAAGATGTGCTGTTTTTATTTCAGGTCTGAAGAAACCTTATTCGAATGAGGTCATTACGTGTCTCGGTAATATGATTTGTAAAAGGGCAGAGTCGTCCACCAATTTGTCTAGTGACAATTGCAGCGGGGAAAACAAGTAAAGCTATTTCCTCAACCAATTAGCAAACCATTGGCAGATTCTAATGTGTCTTGACTACAAAGCAGATGTTTAAGAAACCAAGGTGCCAAATGGAAAGAAGAGAGGGATTTCTGGAATCTTGTAGACAGAAAACTGACAAAACCAGATGTTTGCACACATGCACACAAATACAGTGTAAAGTTCAATTTCAGTGTGATTGTGAAAATTATAAAATAAGGGACCAGAATTTCTATACTAAAAGATTCAGTTGATGGTTGAGTCAAATATGGACGAATCTAATAACCACTGGGTTTAAATTAACCTTTATGCTGGATTGTTTTACCCCTGGTTGGGTGGGTTATATATGAACATTTTTTAGGTTAAGGTTGGGTTTTCATTTTGTAATGCTAGGTTGTTTCAACCCAATATTCTTAGTTGTTTTAATCCATTGTTGGGTCAAATATAAATATTTTCTGCTAATTTAATATCAATTTAAAGAGTTAAATAAGAAAAATGCATAAATGAATGGATTTAAATATAATAATTTCTTGAATTTTAGATAAAAATGTTTATTTTAAAATGTATTGCATAGCCTAAAGTTTACATTTCTGAAAGCGTTCCAAAAATAATATGTGCTGTTAACTTTCTTCTTCAAATAGCCACAGGAAACATGTGACAACAGGCTAAGTCGAAGGCAAACCCACCACTCATGCTCTGGCCCAAAACGTGTTCTTCCACCCATCCATGAATCTTTCACAATTCAAGTGTGGTTCACTGCACTTACATAAAAATGTCAAGCTCAGAAAGCCAATGTGGTGCCTTGTGGAGGGTTGCAGATGCATGAGGAGTGACCGCAGTTCCCTTTGGACTAGTAGGTCATTTACTGGTCATTTGCTCTAAAACTTAAGTGCAGTTTCAGTTTTCATGTGAATACATAAAAAATATGAGTTGTTTTAACCCATAGTTGGGGTCAAATATGAACCTTTCTAGCTTCATTTAAATCAACGGTTGGGATTGTCCATATTTTACCCAACCAATGTGAACTCTTTAGGTGCAAAGGTGTACTTTTTGAAAGGGTACCACTCCAGTGACAGCTAGGGACCGTTTTATGACCATTTTGTCTGACAGTGTACACTAGATTTTTCAAATGATAAGTAGGAACAGTCCTAGTTCAAGGGTTAAAATATCGTTGAAATCTTATTTGTTATTATAATGTCTATGAATTTACAATCGGGGACAAAACCCCAAAGTTTTTCTCTTTTTATTGTTGTGGGTTTATGGGGAACCGAACACCAAAAAAACGGGGACATCTAAGTGCACACTCCAAAAATGTTGGGTTGTTTCATCCCACAATGTAAAACAATAATTTGATGTTTCAACTTAAAAAATTATGGAGCCCCTAAGGGGACATGAAGCAAAAATTAAATAAAGTTTAGTTTCGCGTGCTCACGTGAAACTTTCGCGTGCTCACGTGAAACTATCGCGTGCGCACGTGAAACTACCACATTTAGTTTTGCGTGCTCACTTAAACTTTTTGCGATAGTTTCATGTGCACGCGCGATAGTTTAACGTGAGCACGCGAAACTAAACTTTTCCAAAAAAAAAATCTGCACATGAAGGTTTCGCGTGAGCACATGAAAGTTTCATGTGAGCACATGAAAGTTTCATGTGACCACATGAAAGTTTTACGTGACCACATGAAACTAAACTTTAGATTTTTTTACTCCAATGTCACTTTAGGGGCTCAGTAAAAAAGTAAGTGTTTGTGCTGCCTTAAATTTTTTTAGTTAATTCAACTGAATTTTTTTTATTAATACAACAAAAATGTATTAATATTTGATTGTTATTTTTATGTGAATTAAAGGTACAATTTGTAAAATATTTGCAGTAAAATATCCAAAAAACACTGGTCCAGTGTTATATATTTTTTCCAGCTAATTACTAACAATATCTCTAATGTTTTCAACTTGTAAATTATGAGAAAATTGCTATTCTAAACAGTGACATGCATAGATATGTATAATAAAGGCTACATGTCTCGTCCACGCTGCTGGCCAATGGAGGTCGACGTCCTCACCTGGCGGACATCTTGTCTCAGGCATCTGTAATAGCATCTGTTGGGCCACTAATTTGTTTATGCTATAAATTTGTTAATCTGAACACTTAATTCTGTGCTGTGTTAACACACCATCGTATTAGAGTAATACTGTAACATCTGTGACTAACAATTGGGTTTTGAACTTTACACGTAACCTCATATAATGAAGTAAAACAATGTCATCAAACGCAACATTTATAAAACTTGATTACTTTACCTCCCCTGCTAAAAAAACACATTACAGAACATTCTGGTTTTATTGGGAATTTTATTGGTTCTAATGGAATATGGCCAAAAACACACTACAGTGTATTGGTTTTTGTTGGTCTCTAATGGTATGCATTGGTTCTATGTATTGGTTCTAATATGTATTGGTTCTAATGGAATATGGCCCAAAACATACTACAGTGTAGTGGTTTTAATGGTAAAAGCTAATGGTTCCTATTGGTATTTTAATGGAAACCGTTAGAATTTTCTGTAATGGTTTTATTGTTTTTTTCAGCAGGGTCATGTGTTAACATGATTTCTCGTTCCCGTCTGATTGATGACCATCAGTAGTTAAGTTAAAGTCAACAAATCCCATCATTCCACGCTGTTTCAGAGCATCATTCACCTATGTCATTGTTATTATTTTGATTGTGCATCCTCTAGCAGCACGGATTATACAAATTGCATCTTTAACCTTAAAGGTGCCACACAGAATGCATTGAAATAATAGCCGATGTTAAATTGTTCTCAGATATCTAAGTGAAAAAATTATCCAGAAACAACCCTAGGACTTGTCTTTATAATGAAATGGTCTTTTATTACCTTAATTTAAGAGGGTCATGAAGAGAGCATATAGCGCTAACTCAACAGTCACAATTTTGTTTTAGCATTGTAACAACACTATACTTAATTGAATGTGTAATTTAATGTTGGGGCGTACATCACTGTAACGTCACAGTCGGTGTTATGTTGAAATTTGCATGCACAAGGTTTACATAAGAAGGAGGAAACAATCGTGTTTGAGGCTCACAATATGTCTACCATGTACATAACTCTTATTTCTCATCTAGGTAAATATATATCTTTTTTATTTTACAGCACCTTTACATTCCAAAGCAGCACAAACATTTTGTTTTAAGATGAAACAACAGTGTACCCTTTAAAAAGGTTAGTAAGGTTAAGTAAACTTAAAATTTAGGTACAGATGTGTGGTTATCTAAAGCAGTGGTTTTCAAACGGGGGGGGGGCAGGGGGGCCGCGAGATGGTGCCAGGGTTTGCCCCAGTTTTATGAAATACATTAATTTATCATGAATTCTGTGTAATTAAACCTAAAAAAATAAAGCTACTAACCAAAAGCACTACTTTTTTGTATAATTTCATGTTTTTTTTTTATTAAAATGTTGAGTTTTAGAACAGTTTTTTGTCACAAATTTTCTTTGGGGGGCCACGAAGGAATGCACCATACACAAGGGGGGCCGCACGGTGAAAAAGTTTGGGAACCACTGATCTAAAGTACACTGTGACAGCCTGGGACCATTTTTGACCATTATATTCAGTGTATAGATGCTTTCATCGGACGCACGCTCATTGTCGCGGTTACGCGTCTGGAGTCTGGACTGAACTTAACTTCCGGTCTCTGTTTGTTTAATGGTCTGGCTAGTGGCTAAACTGAACTCTGGAACAAATACCTTGTTGTCCTAAAGACGAGGAGAGATGGCGATCATGGTTCACCGCTATGTGAAGGGAGGTTTGGCAGCCGATCTGTAGTCAACATAGTACACATTTGTATCATTAGCTCAGTAGTTTATTTATACGCTTTAGTTATGATTTGAACTAAGGTACTCTACTTGTTGTTTATTTTGCTTGTTATCATAAATAAACTATACTGTAAAAGGACTTTAAAAGTTACGTTTGTTCCACGAAAGCCGTTTGTTTATGTTGTTACTGCTGAAACCGTCTATATGATGACATATTCATGAAGGAACACTAAATACACATGTAAGACATAAAAACGTCTCTTTGTATAACTAAAGACAAGATACATGGCGTAAAACTTTCTTTGGTTAACCGGAAGCCAGAGGTGCACCACGTTCAGCACAGAATGTCTCCTTCTAGTATCTACATAACTTCAGATGAATTATAGCTTAAAGATTACAGACAGACAGATAAATACAGGAATATTCTTCCCATTCTGAATGTCAGGGTCTGAATATTGAGCACTCTGGTCTGCGTTATCTCTCTGTACTTTATATCTTCATCAGCCTCAGGGCAATGGTCAGTATTACAAACATCTGTGTACAAACGCCTTGCTTGAACCCACATGAGAGCACTTAAGCGTTTGATCTTATCAAAGCCAAATCCATTGAAATCAAATTTTGCCTTTAACATGTGTTGAAACCTTTGTTTTACACACCATGTAGTGTAAAAAACAAGGATTGGAGACTTAACTAACCCTGACAGACAACCCAAACAAAAACTATAACAACGCAATCTTATGCAAATTCTTACATATTTTACGAGGTGGCTAATTTCAATCAACCACATTTGTATGTTTTGTATGATATGCCCCTGTGTCAATGTTCAAATAATCCTTATATGTCATTTCACACTAAAACTAAAACTTATTCCAAGAAAAACCTTTATTATAAACAACAGCTCTGCACACTTGCTTTATTGATTCAGTATTGAGTGGTTTATGTTTTGCCAAATGGTATAGTTGCTACTTGCTAGATCAATTAATGGACTCTTTTTATATTCACTATTCCATCGGAAAGGCTCAGATAGCAATAACAAAACTATTTTTTATTCTATTTTTGGACCTGTTTTGCTCTGACAGATAATGTATGCTAAAAGCAAATTTGCATTGTGGAAAATATGACGTTACTGCTGGCTCCATTATACACTCAGATAAATGGGCCTTAGCTTTTATTGACCCTTTCAAAAAGCACACCTTTGTATTTATATTAGTAAAAAACATACATATACTGGCAAATAAAGAGAGTCCATATTAGTACCTAGGAAATATTTTTCTGACATTGTAGCTGGTCTGTTTTTTTAAGTTTGCTTTGGAAAATCAGTTTTTTTAGTTGTGATTAATTACATTAATAAAATGCCAGGTGAGCAAAGGTGATGTGTAATATTTTCAATGATAAATAACTGGTAATAACATCTATGTGTCAATTACACTGTAGTTTGTTCTCTTGGGTTGAATTTTTAATGTAATGCTGGTGGGTGGTGATTGGGGTGAAGACCATAATTACATTTAGAGTCATGTATAGGAGATCCATACAGAGCATGAATTGGACAAATGACCAACATACCTGCATTTCCTCCTAAATGACAGAATCGACTCTCTAATTGTATAAGCACAAATGGACTCTCTATCTCTCTAATAAATTAATGATGTTTAAAATGCTACACTGCAGTATACTGCTGTGCTTATCTGCTTAGGACTAAGCACTAAGTAGGATAATGTATGTACTAAAACAAGCACCTCGTAAGGTTACTTTGCTGCAGAACAAAACACATGTTGTGGTGAAACTAAAAGAGAAAACTGTGATATTTGTCTTCTGGGACAAGTGATTAGTTATCAGGTGACCAAAGTACAGTGTTTCAGAATTGTGAAAACTTGAAACTTAAGCACTTATTGACAAATCACAATGGATGAAAGCGTCTGCTAAATGCCTATATGTAAATGTCATGTTTTTTAGTATGTATTTTTATTGCTCTGTAAGTTACATCTGCCAATGCATGATATAGCTTTATAAAGACACTTTTTTCTGTTCACTTAAAATCCAATAATCTAATAACATCTCACCAGCAAAAGTCCTGTCTAACATAATGACATAATGATAGAGACTTGGGAGGTTCCCACTTTATTTCATTGATGTGGCTATTATAATTAGATTCTGCATTATGCATGCATCAATTCCAAGCATGATCAAGTGCTTGCTGAAAACATTTTCAGTGCCCAATAAAAATACATTTGCTTCACATCCTGCACTAAAATTTTCCACTTTCAAAGTTTGATTGCATATTTGCAATTAATTCAGTTACATTTACTTTGTTATTTTTATTTTTCATCTCATCAAAAGTTGGTAAATAACATTTTTTAACCTCTTAAGCACAGAGGCTATTTTGGGGATTTCCACCTGGATTTGGCCTACCCAATTTCAAAAGCTTCCCAATCCCACATGCAGAGTACATGCAAAAGTTTGGTATAATTTTACAGGAAACGCTTTGAAATTACATAAAACACTGTTGAAAGTGCTAAAGATGGTTGTATGTGTTGTCAATCCTCTAATAAACACAAAAATAAAAAGGTGCTTTTTGATTGTTTTTTTTTCTAAAGTCTTTATTTGAAAGTGTATAACTCTGGCCCTGAGTGCTCCAGCCACCTGCAGACAGTTTGTTTGATTTTATCTAATGTCAGCTTACATAGGACTTTTTTTCTCTATCATAATCTTTAAAGTTATTCTATTCCGACTGAAGGGAGGAATAATACCCTTTTTGTATTCAATTTCTACCTAAAAACATTTGAAGTGTATCCATAACCACATACAGTGAAGTTACATAAAACGCTGCTGTTTGTGACAAATATTGTTATTTTATGTTGTTCTTCATATGATGAAACACCAAATTAAATTTTTTTGTGTTCTGTCTTTGAAAATGGATACCTCTGGTTCTGTGTGCTCTAACAGCCTGCAGACAGTTCTGGTTGTTACCAGCAGCAGACCGTAAACACCCAAAAAAGAATGATTTCTTTAGCATATCGAATTCAAAAGTTATTCTTATTTGATGGGTGTGAAAATACATTTTTCATAAAAATACTTAGTTTTGTTTTGCACATATAATAAATAGCAAGGGATTTTTCATGCACACAACCAAAGAAAATGCTGTGAATGGACTCATCTTTTAGAGTAGGACCTAAGAGAAAAGATGGTGTATCATTTGTGGCTATCTGTGCTATCTGAGGCAGTCCACACTCAAGTTTCCCATATGTTTACAAAAGACGATTTTTTACATCATTATTAATTCGACGATTGTTGGATATGTGATAAAAATAGGACAAAAATAACACTGCAGCCTTATTCCTGAGAGTAAGAGTTTTCGTTTGATATAAGACTTGCCCATGTTTGAAATATACGAATATTAAATAATATGCCAATTTGGTGGGGGTGATAGTTTAAATGAAATGTAAATAACTTTCTTACAGTAAAATATATGTCGAAGTGATGCATATCTCCAGAAAGTAGAGATTCTAAGCTTTCAAACAGTATCTCATATGTGGTACTGGGTCCATGACAGATCATTAAATATTAAAGGAATATTTTATATGAAGTCATCATAAGTCATTTTGGACCCGGGACAGGGTCCGCATAGCCAAGGCAGAGAGGAGCCACTCATCTGGCTATGGCAGTACAAACATACCTGTAAATATGATTTGCCATTTAATCAAATATATATATATATATATATATATATATATATATATATATATGCAAAGATCGTGGATTTGATCCCAGTGAACACATAAACAGATTGAAAATGTACACCTTGGATGCACCTCGGATGAAGTCGCTTTGGATAAAGTGCCTGAATATTTGTATAAATATATTAAAATACCTTTATCATGCTTTTTATAATTGTTTATTTATTATCTTTAAACATGTGAACAATTTTGCGTGTAGGGTTTTTCAGTGTTAAAGGACAATATTTAAACACATAAGCTGTATCACTTTACTATCACTTCTGTGGTCCACATCACAGTTTCTTTTCCCTTTTCAATAATTCCAGGTCGTGAACAAAATGTTGCTTTAGTCAGATTTCAAACCACAAGTGTGAAGCCATTCGAGTTTGCCAGACTGTTGAAAAAGCAAAAAAAGACACCTGTTTTTAATAAATGGAAATCTGGTTTAGTGGAACATTGAAAAGTATGTTTAAGGTCAGTTCAAAATAAAGAGAGAGGGAGAGAAAGAGAGAGATTGCTTTACTAGGGGTCTGTCTTAATCATTACTTATATTTATTATTAAATTATTTAATGCATGATAACATTAAGCTTTGCCTTACTAAAAACAGAGATTGAAGAAAAATTATGCATTAGTTCCTGTGAACTGTTGCCTTTTGGACAAATAATTTTGTTAGATGAAAACCTTAATCAAATCTACAGTAGTGTTTTCCATTTTGTACCATACTCCTTATTATTTTTTCTCCTCAATTCCTTTTATTTTGATGCTTTGGCCACTCAAATGAGTCTAATTTTGTATTTACAAAACTGTTTACAAAAAACATATTTGTCAATTATTCACCTTGATATTGTAATTGTGATTATTCTTGTTAATTAATAGATTATAGAAGTTTTAAGATGTTATATAACTTTCTGTGAAGCAGCTGCATGGTATATTCTGAACACCTAAAATGAAATAATATAAAATAGATGTCAAATAATTGTAGGAGTTATGTTGTTAGTAAAAAATCCAAAATGAATGGCTTAAATAAGCTTAAACTTATCCATTTTAAAATCTCTGATTCACAACTCTATATGGTGCCCAAACATGCAGAAACACACAGAAATTAGCACAAATGGACAACTGTAATTGAGGCTTTTAATTAAAGTGATTTACCTGTAATTGTAATGTTGATTTGTTTTTTTATTAATTGCGCAGCCTCACTCTAAAAATGCAGCATAAATTGAAAACAACTTGGTTATGTAAGGCAATTCAACCTAATTTTTGTTTTACCTTGTTATAAGTTGACGTAACTTATAAAACAAGCTGAAATTGTTTAACTTAATTTTTTAAGTTAAAGTAAATTAAAAATAATATTTTTGTACAGTGATAGGTTCTACACTTTGTTGATATGTTATTCTTAATACTATTACAGTAACTGTAGTGGATTGAAAAAATAATATTTACTATGGTAAGGTGAATTATACTAGTAGGCTACAGTTTACTGTAGGCTAGTAAATGCTAAAGACAAATTGGGCATGTTGTTAAAAAGAAGGCTGCAAAATATTTAAAATGAAGTCAGGTTTTGTTTAAAATGAACGTGTCAGGTTTTAGGGAGGGGTCTGTAGGCTCTCTCTCTTTTCTCTCTCTCTCTCTCTCTCTCTCTCTCTCTCTCTCTCTCTCTCTCTCTCTCTCTCTCTCTCTCTCTCTCTCTCTCTCTGAAGCGGCTCGGTTGCACGCGTCTGCAGTAGGACTGTATCCGTCTGTTTTGCGTTATTTGAAACGGCATGGATGACATTTTTTAAACAAATGTTTACATGTGTAAGGGGATCTATTGCATTACTTTCTTCTGTTACTGATTTGAAAACGACCTGGATCACGCGTGGAATATATGGATCCGAAGACGAACCGCAATTATTGGAATTTTTCCAGTTATTAATATAACATCGACATTTTTTATTATTTTTTTTAAGAAAGATACTTAATTTGACGTTTTTTGTGCAATATATTTGTTTCATATTTTTTGTTTGTTCTGGTGTTCGTTTGAAAGTTTTTACCTCACGCGGGCATTTTGTCATGAAATTATATTTATTCACTTAAATGGAAATTCATAACTTCTGAAGGTAAGTAGTTATTGGTTTTCATTGCGTATATAGCCTACCGTATATGCTGTGTCATAGACACCCGGAGGAACTTTGTTGCAATGTTTATTTATAGACTTTTTAAAAAGTGTTTTATCAGTCAATTTGTGCAATCAGCATTTTTGTGTTCAGATAGTGTAAATGATTCACTGTTTAGCTCTTATCTACAGAGTTGTTGACTCCAGGGCCAAAACAATAGCCTACCATTGACACATTCAGACAAATGATGGTTGAGGAATGTTGTTGCTGTCAGTAGCCTCTGTCAGAACTTGTCTGCTTCTGTCCTCTTTTAGCTTTAATGTGGCATTGAATTGTTTTTGATATTTTACCGATGCGTCTTTTTTCAGATTTCTTCCAGCTATTTTTGGGTTAGGAAGAACAATAAATATAATAACCAAATTTTTTTCTTTGAACATAAAGCAGTGTAATTGTCCATGTTTGTACAACAGGTCCCAGTTACACAGAATTAAGTATTATGATGCAAACAACAAAAAAATGTGATATCCACGTATGTGGACATCCAGGTCTTATGGAGGTTAAGTAAGGTAATATATCCAATAAAGTAAAGGGATGCATTTTTTTAAAGAGAAATAACCGATCAATAATAAACTGAAAATTGAATGTCAGAATTATCTGTCTTTAATGACTTTATGCATTTGAGCTAACACACTAAAAATAAAGATCCTTTACGAATAACTATTTTTGGCTAAATGGTCCATAAAGAACCTTTATATCTGTTTCACAAAAGGTTATTCGTGGTGATAAAAGGATAAGAAAGTTTTCCTTTGAATAAATAATTCTTTTTGGAACCAAAATAGTTCTTCTGATTCTGCAAAGAACCTTTTAATCACCTTTATTTAAGAATGCATGAAGTTCAAACATTTGTGGAGATCCCGTGTTATTCCTGCATGCACTTCTTAAAAATAGGTTTCTAAAAGGGTTCTTCACAGATATGCTATAACCATTTTTGGTTCCCCAATGGACCATTTAAAGGTACAATGTGGGACTTTTAGACGGCTCTCTTGACAGAAATGCAATATATTATACATAACTATATTATCAGTGGTGTATAAAGACCTTACATAAAAAACTGTATTGTTTTTATTACCCTAGAATTAGTCGTTTTTATCTACATACACTGCGGTCCCCTTACATGGAAGTCGAAGCCATGTTTCTACAGTAGCCCTAAATGGGGTATTATACCACATAGTTGCATAACAATAACCCAACATTGGGTCAAAAATAACCCACCATTTTAGAGTGTATGCATTTCGAAAAGGAGGGGTGAGCTGTGGACTGAGCTGTGGGTTGCAAATCACAGTCTCACCTCTAGATGCATCTAAAAATCCCACATTGCACCTTTAAAGGCAGGGTGCATGATTTTTGAAAAACACTTTGGAAAAGGGAGTCAGGCCGAGTACCAAAACACACTTGAAGCCAATCAGCAGCAAGGGGCATGTCTCCTAACTGACATTGTTGCCTGGGCTGCGTATGTGTGGGGCGGGTCTATCAAAAGATGTTTTTGTTTAGGTGATTTCAAATGTCAACATTGGCTTTCACGGATCATGCACCCCACCTTTAAGTCAAAGGATCTCTAAATAAGCATTTCGTTCTTACCTTATAATTATTATCATTATTCTTGCCTTTATATACAGCCCAACAAAAACCTTTTTTGAAAACTTTTATTTTTAAGTGTGCTTAAGTATCCAAAGATTTGCCTAATTCTGATTAAAGAGCTGGTTAATCAGTTTTCAGTTTTAGCTTTTCCCGAATCCTTAAACTTTCTATTTGTTTCTAGGTTTAAATGAAAAAATCCTGATTCTCAATGTCGTGTTGGAGTTTTGGGCCCCAGCGGATCTCTCCACCCAATCAGCGGCTCTGTGTAAAGATGCGACCAACTAGGTAGCCATGCACCACTGCAATTCATCTGGCCTTGCGCCGCTCAACCCCTTCGCTAATCACAGTCAGTGGGAGGGTCAGGTGACCTCTCCAACACTTGGCAATCCCGAAAATGTCACCTCAGATCGGCCAATCCTGAGCGGCCCTATAGCCGCCATGCTGTCAATGACCCTTGGCATCCTGTCTAACATTTTGGCTTTACTGATCCTGGCAAACGCATACGCCCGCCTGCGTCGACGATCCAAAGCCTTCCTCCTGTTTGCAAGCTCTCTAGTGGCCACAGATTTCATGGGACATGTGATACCTGGTTCAATAGTTATGAGACTTTACCTTTCTGGAGGTGTACCGTCTGCAGAATACAACAGGTCAGACCCATTATGCCAGTTCCTTGGGGGCAGCCTGGTGTTTTTCGGCTTGTGCCCGCTCTTTCTCGGTTGCGCTATGGCGGCCGAGAGGTGTTTGGGGGTCACGAAGCCACTTCTTCACGCTTCGCTAGTTACGACAACGAGGACTAAACTCTCCCTTGCTCTTATATGGCTGGTGGCTCTTTGCGTTGCCCTCCTACCCTGCTTCAAGCTGGGCTCATATACCTACCAGTACCCTGGAACCTGGTGTTTCATTAAAGTTCTGGAGGATATCGAAGAAGCAGATGTGGCTTTCGTTATGCTCTTCTCAGGGCTGGGGATGACATCCCTGGCTGTCGCTTTGGTCTGTAACACCATAAGTGGACTGACGTTGGTGTTGGCCAGGATACGCAGGCAACCTTGCAACCGTCGGTCAGCTAGGTCACATGACATTGAGATGGTGGTGCAACTTGTGGGCATAATGGTCACGTCTTGTATCTGCTGGAGCCCTCTTTTGGTGAGTAAGAGTAATGCAAACAATTCTTGCTGCATTTATTGGATCGCCTGTTGTGTTATAGTAATAAAAAGGGATGGTTCAATTTTAAGTTATAAACGTATAAATCACTAATGTGCTAAAAACGGCAGAAAATTCAATGAGTATCCAATTTCTGCGTATGAAAACAACAATTAAGGCCTGGATATTTTCTGACAATTTGTTGTGGTACTCTGTTTTTTCTCTTAACCATAGATTGTTGGCCTAATTACAGTAACACAGTCGTACGAAGGCTCCATAGGAGATGACCTTCCCACCTATAAGACCCTGATGGTAATGGGGGTGCGAATAGCTTCATGGAACCAGATCCTGGACCCGTGGGTCTACATTCTTCTTCGCCGAGCCATCCTCCGAAAGATTTACCTTATCACCAAACGTCAAACAGATTTCAAACAAAACACTTTAAGATGCTGGGAGATCCATTCCTTTCCCAGTTCGGAAAAAAATAACGTCAGTAGAGTTTAGGAGTAAATCGATGAGAAGAGCTTTTACAAAAAGACACTGAAAGCTATACAGAAACGTATTCTGTATTTTCAAGTTCTAATTTCAACCATTATTAAAGGGATAGTTCACCCAAAAATGAATCATTTACTCCCCTCATGTTGTTACAAACCTGTATAAATTTCTTTGTTTTGATGAACACAAAACAAAATATTTTGAGGAATGTTTGTAACCAAACCATTCATGAGCCCCATTCACTTCCATAGAATAATTTTTTCCTACTATGGACGTGACTGGGGCTCATGATTGGGTGAACTATCCCTTTAAAATGAATCAACAAACAGGTCTTAGATCAGCAGAAAAGGCTAACTTTTGCTTACTGTGACTTATAGTGGATGCCTAATGGGTGTAACTGAATATGATGTTTTGCCTTCCTTTGCAATTACCGTGATGCACTATCAATATTAAGAACGTATTTATTGAGGCGGATTTGCACAGAGATGGACATTCCTATTGTTCTTTAGCAAGCTCCTTTACTTATTACTATAACTCCTATAATGGACAACATAGCCTTTAGAGTTAATAAACTAATCTTACTCATCCAGTGTTATAGCTCTAGGCCATTTGAAATATGTAACTGCTCTATAAGAACAGATATGGCAGGGAGAGTGGAGGGAAAAGTACACTAACCCTTTAATGATTGTAAAACTCTGTATAGCTTTACATCAAATATAAGCTTGTAATTTTATGTGATGAACATTATTTTTCTTTGTGGAAGATTAAGTTTTCCCATGTTTATCTGGGATTTGTTACTGTGGATGTAAACAATTACTATTATTGTAATTTATTGATTGTGTTATCCCTTCAATTTTCTGGAGGATATTTGTGTTATTTTACATTGAAATGCATTACACATAATAAAAAATATATTATGTGAACGCAATTTTGATTGTTATCCATAAATTGTTTTTATTCATTTATCCCTTCATAACTGCTTCCCATAAACATGAAATCAAATTTAAAGGCGGGGTGCGTAATCTCTGAAAGCCAATATTGATATTTGAAATCACCTAAAGAAAACACACCCCTACCCCAATAGAATCAGGATCTTCTTTTGATAGACCCGCCCCAAACATACGCAACCCAGGCAACGATGTCAGTTAGTAGACATGCCCCATAGAGACAGAGCGCAGCGCGTCATAACCTGAAAACCACGCCCACCGGGTGGAAAACAATCCAACCGTCTCCATTGACTTTGTATTGCGAGAGGCCGCCTCCTTGTCATTTCTGGCTTATAACAAAAAACAGAATAATGCCTAAAAGCTGCTGTATGACAATATGTACAGTTAACAAGCCAAAGAACCCAGAAATAAGTTTTTACAAGCTGTCGACCTCAAAAAACGAGCGTTTAAAGACACAAAAGTGGAAAACAGGCAACTTTTCATAGTACTCCTAGTAAAACTGCGTCCACTAGAAAGGTTGGGTTTTACTGCTCGACAGCTTATAAAAACTTATTTCTGGGGTTTTTTGGCTTGTTAGCTGTACATATTGTCACACAGCAGCTTTTGGGCATATTCTGTTTTTGTTATAAGCCAGAAATGACAAGGAGGCAGCCTCTCGCAATACAAAGTCAATGGAGACGGTTGGATTGCCCCCCCCCCCCGGTGGGAGTGTTTTTCAAAAATCATGCACCCCGCCTTTAAACCAGAATGGATTCTCAGCTTTTGAAAACCCAAAAGCATTATCAGTGATTACTGATCAGGTATAAACATCAATAAGCAGTTATGCCATTCATGTTGAACAGTACATTTTGGTTTCTATGGCTTTAAACAATAAATATTTAAGAAACAGAGTTAAAGTAAAGATGTTCTGCTTAAACCGAGACACTTTTATTTTATTTTATTTTTTTAATTAACTACAATTGATACAGAATTCAACTAAAAATGGACAAGATTCCTAACAGGATGGAAAGTTAATAATATACTGTAACTATTATTATTATTATTATTATTATTAATTCTATATTTTTTAATCAAACAAGATGATATATCTTAGAGTGAAACAAACCTACTAATACCATCATAAAACCTGGACAAATTCTTAAGAATAGCCATTTAGCCAGTATTTTTTTTACAAATAAGATATTTTTTACAAATAAAATGTCTAAATTACTTAAGTTAAAAAAAACGAGTTAAAAGCACAGAGTGTAAAAATATGTTAAAATGCATTAAAATAATCACCACATCAGATGAATTATCATGTAGTTCCACATGAAACCGCTGGGCGCTGTGAAACATTAGTGCGCATGCGCTGTGAGGTTTCCCCCGGAAGTGGATCGTTTGTGCTTTCATTAACTAAACCAAGCGGACGGTGAGTAAAATAACATGTTTAGCCGTATATATAAATTCATATTTGCACATGCAGATGCACAATTTGATTGATGTATATAACTGATTTGTGTTTGCTAATACTAGCCACCGTGCAAGTAGATTTCACCGAAGAATCAGCAGCAGGCGTTTAATAAGCGGCTCGTCCGCGTGCATGCTAACGCGGTTCAGTGAATAATACTCGAAGTGTTTATGTGAATATTTTGTTATTGCATGTCGAATCAACGTTTTTATCATAAGAAATATAAGCTAGAAAGCTTAGCATTCGAATTTGTATTTGATTGTATTTACATAACTGATTCAGTATTACGATGCGGATTGTGCGTTTGAATGGATTATTGACTGTAAACATTGTGGGCAGGTTGCTGTGAGAGTTATGGCTCAACATATGAAGAATTTTCCGAGGAGGAGGAGGGCAGGACCTCTTCCACCTCGACCACCACCACCGTGCTGGGACGAACATAAGGCCTACGAGGAGCTGTTTTACTGGGATAATCTTATTCAGGAAGGTGTCCATCTTCACCCTCAAGACCTCGAACGGTACGACACCTTTCTATTGCACATTTTTACAACGTATCATGTCTCAAACTCTAAATACAAAACAATTAAAAGCATTTTTTTAAAGGCAGTGTGCGTAAACTCTTGCATTGTTACTCACCTTAACAAACACACCCCTACCCCAAAAGAATCTGGACTTTCTTTTGGTAGACCCGCCCCACACATACGTAACCCAGGCAACGCTGTTGGTTAGTAGACACGCCCTTACTGCTGATTGGCTACAAGTGTGGTGTGGTAGTCAGCCTGACTAGCTTTTCCAAAGTGTTCATCAACCTCGTCTTCATCCACGTTCCGCCTTCTTACTAATTTTCGGATATCCGCGAGTAATGCACGGTGACGGGTGGGCAAGATGGCGACAGCAGAAAGCGCCTACTTTAAGCTTCAAAAACGATATTCAGAAACCTATGGCTGATGTCATGGACGCTACGTCTATCTATTTTACAGTCTATGGTGAAAACACAGTAGCAGCTCAACGGCCAAAGAAGCAGCAGTTTGGCCAGAAAAAACAGAAACGAAGAAGCAGCAGCAGCTTGTTGTGTATGTTCTGAGAAGACCACCAGTGATGGAAGTAAATAGCCAACGACTTTTGTTGAGTTAAATCACTCCTTAATTTGGCCCATCTTTGTTCTCACCATCGGAAATGGAAATACCTATGACGCATCTTTTTTCCTGACGGGAGGGGTTCTAGTGGACCAATCACAACGCTTGCCGTCCACGTAGAACTGATGTACTGTTCCAATTTGTGTGCACTTCAGGCTACGAATAACCAGCTGCCAGATGACAGCTTTTTTGAAAAGCGCCGCGCTTCCATTGGAAACAATTGAAATAGGCCTAAGCATTTTTTCAGCTAATGCTGGGTACTCGCCAAAAGATTTTTTACATCTTATAAGATTTTCAAAATGGTCCCACCTCTTCTTCACTGTGATTGGACAGTTCACAGTGAACGACGTTGACGAGCTCAGCTTTTCACCCAAAGATGAGTGCTGAACGCAGAGAAAAATGAGCGGCTGTGTTCAGCATGGACAAAACCCACCAATTGCTGTTTTTTTTTTTTTTTAAGTGCAGTGCTTCCATGGGAAACCATTGAAACCATACGCTGGCCGAACACGTAAATGCCTTTGTAATGTTGGGTGATATACCCCATTTTGAGATCGTCCTATCGTCAGCCTGTTGAGATTGCAATACACGGTAGTGTTGAGGGGGCAATAGTTTACAAATTTTTTAACTCATTTATGACAAGTCACTTGATTGGTGGACAAAAAAGAAGAATGATAATGATATTAATGATATGCGAAAGGTACATACCCCAAAGTTAACGATGAAGCGAGTTATCCCCTCCAACGTAAATCTCTTTTCTACAACAAACACACGGATTGTAGGCAACAGTTTACTTCCTGGGCTTGTTGACATAGACAAGATTGACATTATCAAAATTCCTCCCGTTTCGGACTCAGTCTGTAAGTTAACTCCTGTTAGCATTGCATTGTGAGCGAATCTTTCAAACATGGTAAGGAGCGTCACATTTCCGGCTGACGTCAGAGGTATTCAGGCCAATCACAACGTACAGATTTGCTGGCCAATCAGCGACACAGCGCTTTCCAGATCGATGAATTTTGTACAAAATCAGTGCGTTTCGGGAAAACAGTATATCTGGAGCTACAAAAATGTACGGGATGTGGAAAATAATGTGTTTTTTGAACCATAAACCACGCAAACATATAGACCCCTTCACGGTTCACGTCACAGGCGGTTCCCACTGCGCATGTCGGGGTCGGAAAAGTCATTACAGCAGATTGAGTTGCGTGTTATTCGGTATCGTCAAAAATGCCTACTTACATCGTGAGCTGTGAAAATCGCACCAGGTCTTCTGTTAAGTTTTCGCGATTCATGCAGAATCTCAAAAACAAAAAAATACAACATCTGCGGCTGCAAGCAAGTAACGTGCAGACTGGGACAATGCAAAGATCAAAGAGGCTTGTGTTTGTAGTGCTCACTTAATTTGCTGTAAGTCATCATTTTTCAGCCCTGTTAGATTAAATTATAAAGCTTAAATGGAATGAACAGTTTGACCCCATGCTGCGCGCGCACCCGATAGTCATTCAATGTTTACAAACCTTGAAGGGGTCTATTGTATCATACAAAATAGACAAAAAACATTGTTTTTAGCAATGAAATAGGTGCACTTTAATGTGAAAATATGATGATAATAAATATTATCTTGAAAGTAGGCTACCGGCCATATGTCTGACGATCATCGATACATGATAGTATCGTCTATTGTCACAATCCTTGCCTTGGTGTACATGCCCCCTAGTTGTGGCATGGTGGCCTAAGACATTTGCACATTACTGTATAAGACACTTTGGATCGAAGGGCTTCTCAAATGCATGAATGTAAACAACAAATTTCTTTTTGCAGATATGATGAGTTGCGTTATTGGTATGACTGCTTGTGTTATGAGGAAGACCTCAGGCAGTACAATGAATACGTCGTCCAGTACCAGAAGTGGGAAGATCAGCATTTCCACCCAGGCGAGGTATATCACTGCTATTGCCCTATCCAGCATCTTATTTCTTTGAAATATGAATATCAGTGAAATATTACGCATATGTAAATGGCATGCAACGTTTGCTCTGTAATCAGTGTTATTCTCGGATATTTAACCACAGCCGCCAATGGGTCCCCCACCCCAGCGCACATTTATAAATGAGGATCGCTACGTGAAAGCCAAACATGCCACCATATACCCAACAGCCGAGCAGCTTGAGGCGGTGCAGAGCATGGTGTCTCACATGGAATGTGGCCTGAAGGCGGTCTCTGATTTTCTGAATAAAAAAGAATGTGAAGCTACTGGTACTACTGAAAGGTATGTGTGTATTTCACAGAAAATTTATGCAAGATCTATTCCCTGGTGAATATGACTAAAAATAAGCAGTCTTTGGCAAATATAACCTACTTTATACCTCAGATAGAAATATAGTAAGATTTAAGATTTTTTCCTTTCAGTGATTCATCGCAGAATAAACTCCGTGGGGTTTTGAGAGTGGGTCTGGTGGCGAAAGGACTCCTGCTGAAGGACAATTTGGATCTGGAGTTGGTGCTTCTCTCCAGAGACGCACCCACCAGTTCTCTGCTCAGGCTCATCTCTGGAAAACTGTCTGAGCTCATAAAGGTAGTGTATGTCTTGGCTTTTTTTGTTTCTATGTTTTTGGATTGTTATAAAAATAGATAATGTGTCAGTCGTTAGATATAGGAAAACCTGGAAGTATCAGGGAATTTTAAAATAAACTTGGAAAGTCATGGATGTAAATCATGTTAATTCTTTCCCTGCCAGTGTTTTTTTTTTTTTATGTTGCCAGTCAGCGTCAGCATTTTTTTATGATTTTCACAAAAGTTCAATGCCTTCCAGAAAATGTTCTTCTTTAAATAAATAAACGTGCAACATAACAAATGAAAGAACAGACTTTCTGCTTTTAAACAAAAAAGTTTCATCCTACCTTCATTTGTTCTCACCTCTCAAATATAGGTCGGTTTCTTAAAAAAAAACTAATTTTGAGAAAAAAGCTGTGATAATTGCATTTTTGTGAAGGACTTTTCATAGAGATCAGATTTAGAGCAATGATCAAAACATACACGGAGTTTGAACAGTTTGACATAAGGGTATACTTTTGGGTTTTATAAGTTGGATGAAAGCGCCACCTGGTAGATAATAGCGGAAATACGGATTGCCGTAAAAACTCGCCATTGGCAGGGAAGCGTTTTCTCGTAATAGACGAGTTAACTCGTCAATGGCGGTGAACGAGTTAAAGTTCACATTACACACTCTGTGTCTGCATTTCTGATGTTAATCTGGAGTACCTATAGAGTAGTATGACATCCTTTATATCTTCGAAGAGTCTTTACTTTAATCAGATTTATAAAAGAAAGATTAGCTTTACCGATTCTTACCGATAACGTACAAAAAATGAAAAAGGAGGAGTTACTACCGCGGGAGGAGCGAGTACGAGTCATCCAACACTACACAACACTGTTTAACTTATGATTCACAACATGTTTGTGTTATTTATATAATATGCACATGCCTATTTCCAACATAAGGCAGAAGTCTTACTTACCGCATGCAACTTATGACCCAGTTGCGACTTTTCAATGAAATTAAGCGCATCAAACACACACGCAAAACTCTGCTGCTACCCCGGATAATAAACTATATCCATTGTTTCCATAAGGCTGGCTTTCTTCTCCTTACATCCAAAAAAACACTTCTTTAGTGCCATTGTTGAGTTTTGAAATTAAACAAAGCTGTCGCGTGATGTGATGTTTGTAAGTTCTAGCGCCTCCCGATGATTGACAGGTGGGTGGGGTTTTCCAGGGGAAGTGCCATTTAAAAATAAGTGTTATGTATAGAAATCCCCGAAATGTCAGCTGGACCCGTAATTGAAAAAAAGTTTCCGAAACTTGTACGAACCTTGGCAAAGTGCACTCTGTAACACCCCCAACTGCTTTTTTTGACACTTTGCCTACGTTTAGCATGAGGAAACAACTCTTAAACAGGGTTATAAGTAGGGCTGCACGATTAATCGTTTTTAAACCGAAATCGCGATGTGAATGGATGCGATTTTTGAATCGCAAGAGCTGCGATTATTTCGATTCAAAACTATCAAATATAACAATCATCTAGTACGCAGTTTTTGACAGTTCGCTTCATGCGCATTTTACGTTTGATGCAGTTTAAACCAATAGAGTGCATTAACACTGAGGTGCTGACAACACGTCACATAACACCATTTGGAAAACATGAGCGAGCAGCAGTTCAACTCCTCAACAAAGTGTACTGCTATATGATTTCCGCGATGCGGAAAACACGGACAGAATCGCGAAATGCATACAAATGGAATTAACTGCACAACGCGGAATGTCATGAAGTTGGCAGATTTTGGATTCAGTCATTTTAAAAACCCATTATAACTCATTAACCGGCAAATGAAAGGACAGAAATGCGCGAAAACATTTCCCTTTTCTGTAATGTTGGACTTAAAAGGTGTATATACGTCCGTTTCTCGTCATGCATCGCAAACAATGACAAGCGCCTCATCAGACTATAAGCAGGTTTCATTAAAGCCAGGAACACAGCAGACGAAAGAGGTACATTATACTTTCTTGCACGCGCACATCTGCACCGCTTTGAATATTTACAGGCATGAGGGTTCATGAAGCGCGCACACAGAGAGCAGTCAGCACACGCGTGATCACTAAACTTAAGTTTCCTTTCTTGTCTAAGTGAACATAAACAGCTGGATGTTTATCAGTATATTGAAGCAGAGCCATTTTAAAGCTGTCTTGTGTCTTAAAGTGACAGTAACCTGGTGCTTTCTGTGTCAGAAATGTTTATTACACTCCAAAAATTAAAATCACTCCTTACTCTTAACTGAACAAGCTTCTGCAGCTCCACATTTAAAATCCTACAGTGAGGACTGTGCAGTCTTTTATTTGTATTTTTTGCTTATGTTAAATCATAGATTCTAATAACTAATATATTTACATTTATTTCAGATGCCTGAAAAGTAAAACAAGATGAGTATAGTCTTATGATTAAAAGAAAAAACTAAACACTTGCTTGTCAGAAGCATTGTTGTTGTGACAGCCAAAATACATTGGCCTATATGTTATTTTAAATAAAACTTTAAATAAATTTTTGTTAAATTGTATTTTTTTAATGTTCTTAGATTTAAAAAAAAGTTTGTCTGCAGAAGAGCAAAGTCCTGCAGACAACTTGGTACAATGTTTAAGAGGTCTTAAATAAACAGTAGCACAGCATCTTTCTTTGGTGCTATTAAAACCACCACAACAAACCTGGATGTAGCTCTTTTATTATATACTAATGAATCGCACTTTAAATTGCGAATCGCAATTTTGATCAGAAAAATCGCAATTAGATTTTTTCTCCAAATCGTGCAGCCCTAGTTATAAGTCAGAATGGATGAAATACCGTTGAAACACCCCTTTAAGAAGTCACTGAAGTTATGCTCAGCTCTACCAAAATTTATTGGGCTATACATTGATCTCCGTTAATGCAGTCTCTATAATTGTTTTCAAATGTAGTTATCACAGACTAGTAAAAAATCTATCTATATCTAATGCACGTTATGAATTGCTTCCCTTATGTCATTCCTGACAGGATGTTACCGAGGAGAAATACGTCATCACCCCGTCTATCCAAGAAGCCGCCATTATCGTGACGAACACGAAGGAGCCTCTCCTGAAACTAAACATCCGTCTGACGTCACCCGTTATCAGGGAGCAGGTTGAGAAAGAGGCAGCTGGAGGTATGAAATCATCCTGTCTCTTTTCTGGAGCAAAAAGACCTTCAGTACCATCAGAGGAGTGACGCTTTACAGGCGTGCCGCACCATGGATGGTGATGCCACCTAAACCTTTGGTGCCTTCAGTGCTTTTCAAGTGTTTCTGTTCTCGCTGTTTTCCTTGGAAACCTCCGAACGTGTTCACCTCTAAAGCGATACGTAGGGTTTGCATTGCAGCAAAAATTTGCCAATAGACCCATAGTTTTTGTTTTGTTGATTTTATATGATGTATATTATATTTCATGCACTAAAGTGCAAAATCTATACCTACAACGATCAGGTTTATGTAAAAGCTGTTTGGCTTTAGTTGTAGACGCTTTGGTGGATTGCATTTTCTTTAATTTTTGCATTTAATTCTGAGTAATCTGTTCATAACTGGAGCAGATGCAACATGTATTTTGCTGCAGTATTTACCCTGTGCACAAATAAGTTTATTGAAATCCAAGTATTGCTATTGTTGCCTGTTGCAAATTAAGTTTCTCAACCAAATCTTCTAGTTTGTCAATTTTTAGGGGTGCTGGACTTTTGACCAACTGGAAACACTCTGTCTCGGGAGGGGGCGGGACGCAGTTGGCCCAAAGAGGAAAAGGGGGAAAGAGTCACAATTCGTTCAAGTTCAGACAGATAATACACCTGACCACAAAACCAATCATAAGATTTTTTTCACAATTGTAAAATCTGAACAAATAAGCTGTCCATTGATGTACTTTCCATTGATGTTTGTTAGGATATCGGATTTGCTAGGAAAATCGGGATTCTCGGGGTGCAAAAAAAATCTAAATACTGAGAAAATCGCTTTTTAAAATGACCCGAATCACTTTATACCCGAACTCGACGCATAAATAATTTTTTTAAAAGAAAGACCCAAGACAAACCCGAGAAAATTAGACCCGAGTCTGATCCGAACTAGTGGCAATTTTTTTTTAACTCGACTGGACTCGACGTGTGTGCATTCTGCATACTCACACGCAGCAGTCAGACAGAAAGAAACTCCGGTGGCCTCGCAACCAATTTGGCGAGCTGCTTCATTTGTTTTACTTTGTTATCTGATGATGACACCAAGGTAACCGCTAAAATGTACATTTAAAATTGACTGACATGTCTGTCTCAACGAAAATTAACCTACCGCCAGCCACACAATGTCGCACGCGCTCTTGGCAAACAGATGAGAGGTTTGAAAAGGACATTGACGCACACACGCGAGAGAGTTCGGGTCCATTCGGCAAAAACACATTCATTTTAAATTACCCGAGACCCAGTGCCGCTATTATTTTACCTGACCCATTTCCGAGGCACATGTGAGACTTTTAGATCCGAACCCAATTGGGTCTCGGGTCGGACCTCTGGTTTTTGGATTTAGGTGGACCCGTGAAGACCTCTAGTCCATAGCACTGCACCCACCCACAAAAATAAGTTTTGAGATATTTAAGAAATTTATAAAATGTCGTCTTGGGATGTGATATTTATATAATTATATTAAAAAAAATTTAATTTTGACTCATACAATGTATTGTTGTCTATTTCTACAAATATACCCGTGCTACTCATGACTGGTTTTGTGGGCCAGGGTCACATATGTCCTTAGTCTTTAGATCAGATTTATAACCTGTAACCAACTAATGTGGTATAGATGGGGTGTATATGTTACTTCCCCCTTTTCCTCTCGCCTGGGGGCACGGGAACACTGCTTCTCCCCCTGGCCGGATGACAGAACCCCCCTTGGTCAAACTGTACCTTGTCTTCTTACTCCATTCGTCACTAGAACCGTGTGCGGAAAGCTCTCCGCAGGACGCTCTGGACAGGCAGAAATGCCTGGCTTCACTGGCGTCTCTCCGCCAGGCCAAGTGGTTCCAGGTTTGCATCCCGTCTTTATTTGTCTAAAAGTCGACTTGTAACTTAATCTGACCTTTGACCTGGGGAAAATACATTTATTTAACCTTTTCTAAAAACATGCTTTTAACTATGTTACGTACATTTAAGCTGACCTGCGTATGAATTGTTTCCGCTTAGTTGCAGGTGTATCTTACCCAGGTTGCAATTTATTCGTGTTGGTCAGATGCTATAATTTGGCCAGATTTATTAAAAAGTAGTACGTCTTTTAAAAGCTGCTAGAAGTTCTCCGACAGGGTGCGTGCAGTCGTGTTAACAGGATTGTTATTTGTTGGCTTGACAGGCTAAAGTTGCGGAGCTCGAGTCGTGTATGATCGTGATTCGGATCTTCCGGGACCTGTGTGCCCGCGTTTCGACTTGGACACCGCTTAAAGACTGGGTGAGTCAGATGAAAAAAAAACATATTTACTTGCACACACATTTTAATCAGTATGCGTGTTTCCTGGATTTGAACCTATGACCTTCTGAGCTGCCAACGCAATGCTCTAACCACTGAGCTATATATGTATAGATATCTAATGGCTTAGTTGAAGAATAGTTTAATAATTGACAATATTTTTGTCTTTAGA
This sequence comes from Misgurnus anguillicaudatus, assembly GCF_027580225.2. Lineage (NCBI taxonomy): Eukaryota > Metazoa > Chordata > Actinopteri > Cypriniformes > Cobitidae > Misgurnus > Misgurnus anguillicaudatus. The sequence continues at coordinate 34,766,497 of NC_073344.2, forward strand.
TTATCGAACTGCTATGCCATAAAGCCATTTCAACCAGCGAGAGACCGCTGGGACCCGGAGAATCCGTCAGGAGAGTTCTGGAATGTGTTGCGTCAGGGATACTACTAGATGGTAAAGACCGAAACGCAACAATGTGTGTTTTTGGGTGTGGTCATTTTTTTGCTTTGATCTACCGTATGATTTTTCTCTACAGATGGTCCGGGCATCTCTGACCCTTGTGAACGAGAGAATACTGACGCTGGTTCCTATCTCACCCGGCAACAGCGGGAGGACATTACCCAGAGTGCACAGGTACACTGTAACCTAAATTTAACCACATAATCTCATTGCAATTTTTGATGTCCATGTCCAAACAGGAGGACATTAGGGACAAAACTCATTTTGTTTGCTTGTCTCTCACCTTTAGTTTGCCTTAAGACTGTCAGCATTCGGGCAGATGTACAAAGTGCTTGGAATGGATCGTCTTACTTCAAAATTTAGAATGGTCAACCCCCAGGTCTTAGGTAACAACTAAACCTGTGTCTGTGTGTTTCACCCACAACATGCAAACCTGTCGAGGGGTGAGAACCAAAAGGGCATAAGTGACATTCACCATCCTTGAGGGCCAGAACAAAACAACATTTCAATCTTTTTGTAACTCGGAGCTCATTGACAGCATTTTATATATATATATATATATATATATATATATACATATATATATATATATATATATATATATACATATATATATATATATATACATATATATATATATATATATATATATATATATATACATATATATATATATATATATACATATATATATACATACATATATATATACATGTATATATATGTATATATATGTATATATATGTATATATATATGTATATCTATATGTATATATATATATATATATATATATATATATATGTATATCTATATGTATATCTATATGTATATATATATATATATATATATATATATATATATATATATATATATATATATATATATATATATATATATATATATATATATATATATATATATAAATATATAAATATATAAATATATATATATATATAATGAAAGCTTTCAATGAGGGTTCACGCGGGCCATGTAATCTTTGGAATATCATAGAATTTTAAAAGAGAGTGAATTTTATATTTTTTGTTCAAGTCATGGAATATCAGGTATTTTTTGCTTTAAATTTGCTTTTTTTCGCCAGTCTGGTTCTTCCCCCTCGATATGTTAATTACCTTTTTGCATATAAAAACACTGCCATTCACCTTTTAATATGCTATATTCTTGTAGCTACTGAATAGGAGATGTGGGCAGTAGCATTTGTATGTCTTTATGATTTTAATCAAATCATGGTTACTGAATGACCCATTTAATGTTCTAGATGCACTTGGAATAGGATGAATTGCAGGGGCGTCATGCACCAATTTTTTTAAGGGGGCACAGTGTGCACAGCTTACAGAAATTTGTGCATACACAGACATCAAACGAAATGTATAGAGCTTTTATTTTTTTCATAAATCAGAACACTCCTGCTTTCATGCAAAAACCTTCAAAATAAGTGTTGACTAACTTTCATATCAAATACTATTCAATCGGAATAATGACATATTTGTATCATATTTACATCTTAAACGGCATGTTTTATTTATTTAAGTTTGAATAAATTACTTGTTTAATTGTGTAATTAATGCATTTTGCACAACAACTGCATTATCCTATAAAATTAATGTAATTTTAAATCCATAAAGTATATTAACAATGAAAATGACATAAGCTATAGCCACATGATTGATTTTATTGTTTAATAATGATTTTTAAAAAATGTTACCTTGATAAAATTATTAGAGGAACGCATTATTGCATCAAATTTTACCTCATATGGCGAACTTCGGCGTTGTACCAAGATGAATCTAGAAATCTCTACTAATATAACGTCAAGACTGTCACATTTTAAACTAAACATTTTCTACACAGAGGAGGTTAACTACACATTACCGTACTTGGGTTTGGAAATGTTGTGAGCGTTTCTTAAAGGAATATTCCATTTTCTTAAAAGAAAAATCCAGATAATTTACTCACCACCATGTCATTCAAAATGTTGATGTCTTTCTTTGTTCAGTCGAGAAGAAATTATGTTTTTTGAGGAAAACATGGCAGGATTTTTCTCATTTTAATGGACTTTAATAGAGCCCAACATTTAATACTTAACTCAAGAGTTTCAAAGGTCTATAAACGATCCCAAACGAGGCATTAGGGTCTTATCTAGCGAAACGATTGTCATTTTTGACAAGAAAAATAAAAAAAAATGCTCTTTTAAACAACTTCTCGTCAAGGGCCGGTCCAGCGCGACCTAACGTAAATGCGACGTAGGGAGGTCACGTGTTATATATATAAAATGCACATTTGCAGACCATTGTAAACAATAAACTGACACAAAGACATTAATTAGTATCAGTTGACATACAACAACGTAGGAACGGTTTTCTTTCAACACACTTGTAAACACTGGGGCGGAGTTTCGCGTTCGTATTCTGTGACCTCTTGACGTTATGACGTATTGCGTGGGGTAACGCTGGCGCATCACGACCGGATCTAGACGAGAAGTTGTGGTTTAAAAGTGGATATTTTTTATTTTTCTTGTCAAAAATGACAATCGTTTCGCTAGATAAGACCCTTATGCTTCATTTGGGATCGTTTATAGTCCCTTGAAACTCAGTTGAAAAAAACTGTTCAGTGTTGAGTTAAGTATTTAATGTTGGGCTCTATTAAAGTCCATTAAAATGAGAAAAGTCCTCTATGTTTTCCTCAAAAAACATAATTTCTTCTCGACTGAACAAAGAAAGACATCAACATTTTGGATGACATGGTGGTGAGTAAATTATCTGGATTTTTCTTTTAAGAAAATGGAATATTCCTTTAAAGGTTTTTTGCTGTTGCTGCTGCATTTTGCTATCTGAGGAATTAAAATGTGTGAGTGCGCTCAGACGCTGACGTCTGCGACTGCATTGACTTTAGAGCCTGCTGCCAGAATAAAGTAATGTAACATGATCAAAACCCTATCAAAATGGCAAAAATCTCTGAAAAGTGACAAGGAAGCAGCACAGAATTTATAATATTGTGCATATTTAACAGATTAAAAGTCAAATAACAGCTTAATGGACCCTTCTTTGAATCTCAAAAAAAGAACAAAGGGGCACGTGCCCCCTCAGTTTGAATGGGCATGACGCCTCTGGTGATTTGGATAGTAAAATGTGTCTGCTTAGTATTATGAACAATTGTGGTATAATTTTGTTTTTTTAATGCATCGTTTAACAGGAACTAATTGTCACGTTTATCATTCTTGCTAAGGTTTACTATTTTGTTTTGTTTTGTTGTAGTGACTGACTCATCAGCAAAAAGACCAAGGGAAGCTTATGATACAGGAGATCCTGATTTAAGGCCAAAGTTTCCAAGGAAAGGTACGCTTGGTCTCTTTGTTTTTTTTTCATAGTAAATAATATAGGTGGACTACAATAGGGGTGGGTATATTTAGGCATAGCATATTTCAGTTTAGAATTCTGTATACATTTTTTTTTATTGAATGCATTAGGGTAGTAACTAGATGGAAAACAGGTTCCTTGCTGGATAGGATTTGGTCTTCTGACCTTTTACCATTCTGTAGCTGTTTTGATGAATACGCACATGTGCGGGAGATAGAGACAGACCAGATACTGGCTGTTTCTCAATCCAAAGGCTGCAGTCTGCAAAAGTCACATATATGCAGGCGGCTTCATCAAGCCTGGTTTATTTAAGGTAACTGAGCATTACTTTTTCATATTCTGAAATAAGACTTGATGTTGTTTGCTGCCTTGAAATGCGACATCCGGAGGCTGCAGCCTTATGCTACGTACTCACCAAACGTGGGGCATCGCGTTACTCGCTCTAGATTACTCGCGGGATTTAACTTTGTGCATGCAAATTTTTCGCTCGAGTTGAATATTTTCAACTTCGGAGAAGACACGTTTGAGGCGAATAGCGTGTGCTTTCACGACAATCGCGCCGCCCATATCGCGTCATCCGCATTGCTCTGCGCGAGGACGCGTAAGATCGCGTCTTTGCATTGACTTTGTATGTAATCTACTTGCGCAAAACCCACAGTTAGGATTGAGAAACGGCCATTGTGCTTAGCTTTGCGGGGCACATGTGCATGTGCTCGTTCTCTTTTCTGCAATCACCAACATTATCACTCCTTAATTACATTAAATTGTCACATTCGTTTTGGCAGCCGCAAAAAAAATCAACGCAATAAATACCTTGCATAAAATAAAACTATTAATAACAATAAAATAATTGGTAAGCTCTCGCGGGCCAGATAAAATGAGGGGGCGGGCAGGATTTGGCCTGTGGGGTTTGAGTTTGACACCTCTGCATTAGGGTTTTCGGATGTTGAAAAAACGTTCCAAAACTTGTAGGTAAGAGGAGGAATGTGTTTGGCTAGAAAATACTCCTTCACAGGTCTGACTGCTGTTTTTGAACCTTTGCCAACGTTTAACATGAGGAAATCAAACTCTTTAACTGTGTTTATATGTCAGAATGCATGAAATACTGTTTGACCTGCCCTTTAAAGGTGCATAGTGTAATTTTTATAGGATCTCTTGACAGAAATGCTATATATTATACATAACTATATTAATGATATTGTCAGTGGTGTATAAAGACCTTACAAATTGAACTATATTGTTTTTATTACCTTAGAATGAGCTGTTTTTACATACACCACATGTCCCCTATCTTGAAAGTCGCCGTTTGCGCCGCCATTTTTCAACAGTAGCCCTAAATGGACAAACTTCCCTATAGAGCGCGTTTTGTCACTACGTTGTCTCAGGCGTTGACTAGGGCTGTCACAATGATTAAATAATCGTCTCATTGCGATTGTTTGACCTCATCGCGATGATTTCAGATCACCGCAATGATTGCATATCTTTCTAAAAACACAAGGGGGAGCTGCAGTGCTTGTATAAACTGGACAGTATCAGATGGCGCTCTTTGACTGACAATGTAACGCTTGCAAAGCCATTTAATACAATGGAAAAACGGCATTTAAAGAAATGCTGCATGATAAGCAGTATGAATTGCCAGGTAAAACATACATTTACAAAACAGCAATTCCAAATTTAGGGAACCTTTTTTAAGTTTTTTAAAGATATGTTCATTAACTAATTAGTTTTAAATATATGTTATGTGTATTAATATTTACTGGTAAGTAAACATTGCAAAATATTTAATTTTAAATAATCACAACAATGTCTAAAAATTATTCACAAAGCAATAAAACAGGCGATTAATTGTTATAATCGTCACAATTTATTAGACTATTAACCGTCAAATTTCATAATTGTGACAGCCCTAACGTTGACATGTTTGTCCTGTGGCAGCTACTGTAGTTTCTCTATGTGTTTCGAAAGGGAGGGGTGAGTGGTGGACTGAGCCGTTGGTTGCAATTCACAATCTCACTGCTAGATGCCGCTAAAAATCGACACATTGTGCAAGACGCAAATTATCCAACCTTTACAAACCAAGTATTTTAACCAATTTTATATGCAATGCTCAAGAACATTCGAAACCTGTGTTATGTTTTGTTAGTTTTACTTCAAGTGTTGCTTTAATGCAAAGTGCTATAATCACCGAGTTGGGCATGACATTTATTAATAGTTAGAGTAGAGAGAATGATACATGTATTAGATAGAAATAAAGTATAAGAGATACATTACAATTTAATGCATGATTTGCAGACATGTCGTCAGAGAAGAAACCGCTGAAGAGCTCGGAGACGAAGAACAAAGATGTATAAGATGATATTAGGGGTGTTCCCCAGTAAATGTAAGCTCAAAGCATCAAAGGCGTTCATCAAGGGCCCCTGGATATGATCAAAGAAGTTGGACTTGAGACCTTGTCTATAAATTGATGCAGCTGGAGAGCTTAGTCAGATCTGGACGCCGCCAGCATCTTCGTTGTCTGACAGCCTGAAACTTGTTTGCTTTTAAAACTTTAGAATTGGTTGTAGACTCTGTATTTTTGTTTCTTTTTCATTCAACTCTGTATTTTTGTTTATTTTTTATTCAATTCGGAAAAATGTAACCGCAAACAGCCAAATTGTGTTAATAAATTTGATAAAAGCCAAGAAGAGGTCTGCGTGCTTGAACTTAGCTCAGAGAAAATATCCATGGGGGAAGTCATCTGCCATTCTTGTGAGTATGATTTAATTTTAGAGTATTACTTTAATTAGGATAATGTGATTAGTGTACTTGGGGACAAGATTGCAGATTTGACTATACTTGCCTACCCTGAATAGAAAGAATAGACAAAAGGTACTAATTCCTGTACCTTAAAACAACCTTTAGCTAAAGCCCTATTCGCACACGATTAGTATTACCTTTACCTGGTGACCTCTGGTGATTTGTAATAATTACTGAGTTAGTTCACCTAAAAATTAAAAATCTGTCATTATTTACTCATCCTCATGTTGTTCTAAACCTGTATGAATTTCTTTTTTTCTAATGAACACAAAAGAAGATAGTGACCTTTGACTTCCATAGTAGGAAAAAAAATATTTTGGAATTATTGTTATAAATGATGAAGAAAAGATTTTGATAAATGATGGAAAGCATACCGTTGACGGTACCCATTAAATTCCATCATATTTTTTATTCCTACTATGGAAGTCAATGGACACTAAATGCTGTGTGTTTACCATCATTTTTCAAAATATCTTCTTTTTTGTTCATTAGAAGGGGATAAATTCATACAGGTTTAAAACAACATGAGAGTGAGTAAATCAGTGTTGCTTTCGTCAACGATGACGATAATGATATGATTTTGTTGACGCACCTTTTTTATGACGCTAACGCGACAAAGACTAGCTAAAAATGGCTCTAAGGTGACAAAAACATGACGAGAGGCTTTCGAGTTTTCGTTGACGAGACGAGATGGAACGAAAATGGCGTTCACAATGCATGTTATTTCTGTTTTTAGCTAAAAAATAACCGCAATGCTGCCGCTTCCTTTTCTTGTTTTGGGTACACCCACCACCCGGCTGCCACCATGCTGCGCCCCAGATTTCACACAACAACAACACATCTGCGGCTGTGGCGAGTTCAAAGGACAGTGGTGGTGACGCCTAAACGGAAACAACGAGATGATTTATAGACATACTTTCAGTATAATCCATCAGAAAGAAAAACGGAATGCATATTGGGAGACGACGGTAAATGTGGCCACAAACTAGGTGGGAAGAATACCACCAACCTCAAGCAGCACCTGAAGGCTCATCACGCTAATATTTTTCCCATTTCCAAAACGTTTTGTGGTGTATTTAAATAACAAGGCAAGGCACGCGTTTCTCAACTTTCTAAGCGAGGTCTCAGCGTAACACACAAACTCAACATGAGGGTATATCAGGCTCAACTTTTTTGTGATGACATGCGCAGAAGGCACACCGACTGAAATAACGGCAAGCTCTCAGGGACAACCTTAATGTACATTTTAAAGCAACACCAAAGAGTTTTGGCTCTTTGCTCCCCCTACAGGTTAGAAGCGTAATTGTCCATTACCCACTGTCATAAATACTGAGGCATAGCTGGCTCTGATTGGATTGTAGGTCTGCCGTAAAGCAAGTTTTTGTAGTATTCACTCGGACTACAGGACCGCTACCCGACGGTTGGAAACTTCTTTAGTGCGGTTTTGGCCGATAGAGGGCTGCAAAGCGAATGTGAAAGTGCTGTTCACCCTGTTTAGAGTGGATGAACGACTGAAACTGTTTTGGAAGCGTTATTTTAAGGTAAAAAAAACTCTTTGGTGTTGCTTTAATCGTATTAAATACACCACACTTTTAATCTAAATTAATTTGTTAAAGGCTACATTTTTTTACTAAAATTGATGACTAAAAACTTTTTTGGTTTTCGTCGACTAAAACTTGACTAAAACTATCAAGTTTATAAGTGACTTAAATGTGACTAAAACTATAAAAAGCATTTTCATCCATAAGACTAAAACTAAAAGGGCTGCCAAAAACAACACTGGAGTAAATGATGACAGAATTTTCATTTTTGGGTAAACTATCCCTTTAATTCCATGCGAATCTGCAATATCTGTAATTTGTAAAATAAAAATTCCCTTGCAAATGACCTATCATATTTTGCCGAACACTGAGGTCCTGTGATAATATTAGTCCTGTGCGAATTGGCATCTCTGTAATTTAGGTTGTTTATCGTTTTCAAGGCTTTTCTCTGTTTCTGCACCTCTCGCACTGCAGCTGTGGAGTGCATGTACATCCCTCCGCTTTTTATGGCTTTCCTTGTGAAACTTGAGGGCTTTATTATTATAGTTCTGATTTTAAACATCTAATCAGTCTCTCCTTGTCCATGTTTGTTGATTAATATTAAAAAGGTGCAGAACTTTCATTATTTGAGATCTCTAAGTTTAGGTGGAGCTAGGGCTGTTTCGGTAAAGGAATTTCCCTTGCGGTGATTTTGTGTGGCTTACTAGCGTGGTATACCTAACCCTTTATTTATTAAAATAACATTTTTATTTAAATCTAGAACAACGAGATCCATTGAGGTAGAATGCAGGGTGCTACTGGTTTTTCCGATTAACACAAGCTAAACTACAGCTAAATATATATTTTTTAAAAATAATAATAAATTGAAGAACATTGTTTAGGCCTGAACACAGTAGCATCTTAAAGAAATAAAATTAGCCTGTATATGTGCACCTGTGAATGTACAAAACAAATGCAATGCGTATTAATATAGGACATTTTCAGTAATATATTAGTAGATAAATTAACATGTATATATAGACGGTTTCATCGGACGCGTATGATACACGTCTGGTTCCGAACTTTACTTCTGGTTTCATTTTTTTAATGGTCTGACTAGTTGCTAAACTGATCTCTTGAACAAATGCCTCGTCGAAAATAACAAATGTTTTGGTTTCCTAGGTAATCTTTGTGTTGTTTTTTTTGATTGTTATATAAATAAACTACGTTTAAAGAACTTTGTGGTTATTTATTATTAGCGGAGTTTACCGGAAGTTACGCGCGGGCCGCGACAGCCGCTTGTTTATGTTGTTACTGCTGAAACCGTCTATAAAGTATGAAATTAAGTTGGAGAGATCATTCAATTTTTTCATTATTTCAACAAGCTTAACTGCTATCCATTACAACTTACATTATATCCTGTGTGTTCATTGGTCAAAAAAAAATGTAGAATTATATATATACGAGTAAAAAAGTACAGAACAAAAACGTTCACTCGGAGCGAACGACAAACCGTTAATACAGTAGACTGTTCGTAGGGGACGTGCTGAAACAGTCGAGTCGGCAGATGATCTTTATGTTTCAAGCAGACATTGTTGATGAAAAACTTGCATATCTAAATGCCCAGGTGAGAGTCAAGTGTTCCACGCGACGTGACCGATTAGGGTACAAACTCTGATTAATATGATAAAGGTAAATTTTCAGCATATTGCACAGGGTTCCCACGGGTCCTTGAAATCCTTGAAAGTTTGTGAATCTAGGGGGGGAATTCAAGGTCCTGGGAAGTTTTTGAAAATATACATACATAGATACAGGTCATTGAATCTATTTTATGCAAGAAGTTTTCTGGAAAAAATCCATATTATTCCCTGTGTAGTGTAGGATAATATCATAAAAATTCTAGACTTTTTAAGCACACGTGCTAAACTGTTCGCTTTAAATGCTTATATCTTCTATATGCAAATGTTGATTCATACCAAAATGCTTTTTTGCATAGTTTGACACATGAAAACATCTCGTATGTAACTGTTGTTCCTGAGAAGGGAACGAGACGCTGCGTCTTCCTTCTTGCCATACTTCCTGCGTCCCTGTAGCACAGTCTTTGGCAATATTTCAGATAGCGATATACTTCCTGGCTCCCGCGTCACCCTGTCTTTGTCGTTAAGCCTCACCATTGGTTGAATTTGATATACGCATTCAGATGCACTTACCCCTGAAGGCATCCTTAAAGTGTTACCGCAGTGACGCAGCGCGAGTTCCCTCGAAAGGGAACTGTAACAATGTATCTTAAAAGGTAACACAATGTAACCTTGCTCTCACTTGAAATGTGTCCCCACATTTAGTCCTTGAATTTGAGGGTATTGGACCTGGAAAGTCTTGAAAAGTACTTGAATTTGAAGTTAACTCTAAGGCGTTACGCAAAGCTTATAAAGCTTATAAAGGACCGACCACACAAAACTCAGACGTAGGAAGGTAATTTCTAAATCGCATTAGGTCTCCAGATAATGCTAATCCCGTGCGAATAGTACTTTATACTGTGAATTGTCTCTAAGCATGTCATACAAAATTGTTTTAAGAAATAATTTCTCTCTTTTTTACAGATAGGATCGAGCCAACAAATGCGCTCATGAAGCTGAACCAGCTGCGTCCCGGGACCATCTACAAACTGGCATCACAAACCGGGCCCGAACATGAACCTCAGTTCACCATGTCTGTGGAGGTAGACGGGGTCACGTATGAGGCAACCGGGCCCTCCAAACGCAGTGCCAAGCTGCACGTCGCCCAGAAAGTGAGTCGGATGATAGTCATTCAATGATTTATGATACATTTGTTTCGCAGGAGAAGCCACTTCCGGCAATTAAGCTTTTGGATGTGGATTAAATTTGTGCTCTGTGCCACACAGGTTCTGCAGGCATTAGGTGTACCCGTGGTGCCAGAAGTCAAGCCGCCCATTGTGAAAAAGACTGCAGTTGTGCCCGCAGCTCCTAACTCTGTGACGAGTTCAGATGAAACCATGACAGCTGGGTCTGAAGATGGCGCAGAGGTCAGTGTCCATAGAAAGTGATTTAAACGCTGTGGGCTTCAATGTTAAAGAGTTTGACCCGATCGGTTACATTACCGCAGGGCGGCCCCATCCTTACCAAACACGGCAAAAATCCCGTCATGGAGCTCAACGAGAAACGCAGAAGCCTCAAATACGAGCTCATCTCCGTCAAGGGCCGTTTCAACGACAAAACCTTCACTATTCAGGTCAGTGATCTTGAAAGGCCGCCATTCCACTTTGAATGAATACCTGCGAAGATATGTGACATCCAAGTCATTTGCGTACGCTTTGCCTATTTCCTGTTTGCAGGTGGACGTTGACGGACAAAAGTTCCAGGGCTCTGGGTCAAATAAGAAATTGGCTAAAGCCAACGCAGCACTAGCGGCATTAGAGCAGCTCTTTCCTGAAGGTTCACCCGCTGACCCGCTCAAGAAGAAGCGACCCCCAATGGTATGTGCTGAAATGTTTTGTTCGATTTTTCAGCTGTGGTGTTCACCGTTGTACAGTCATGGTAAAACATGTTTGTCTTCCAGGGTTATGGCATGGCTGGTGTATATTACAATGCAGGCGGTCGAGGAAGAGGAAGAGGCCGTGGGAGAGGAAGAGGACTGAACAACGCTGGCTCAAAGTTTCCAGGTACAATGTTAACATCATAAAAGAAGTCTGATATTTTTTGTTGTTTGTCACGAGTAAGGCATGTTTACACATAACTAGAATGCTGAAGCATGCAAAAAGGATGCTGATGCTTACACAAACATGGTGCTTGTTCCGTAAGGACTAGGCAGTATTGCAGTTTTATTAAATTCTGTCATGAACTTTTTTCTAGTTTTGTTAACCTGTGTCAACTAAATTTGAAACTTGATATATTTTTCTGTTAAGTCATGAAAAGTGTAACCTAGACCAGTGGTTCCCAAACTTTTTCAGCGTGCGGCCCCCCTTGTGTAAGGTACATTCCTTCGCGGCCCCCAAAGAAAATTTGTGACAAAAAACTGTTCTAAAACTCAAAATTTTTATAAATAAAAACATTAAATTATACAAAAAAAAGTAGTGCTTTTGGTTAGTAGCCTTGTTTTTTTTTTATTTAATTGCACAGAATTCATGATAAATTAATGTATTTCATAAAATGTCATAAAACTGGGGCCCCCCTGGCACCATCTCGCGGCCCCCAGTTTGAAAACCACTGACCTAGACTAAACCCTAAAAATGTCTGTTTGTACATCCTAAATCTTTAAATGCCATCCGTTTCTGTCTCACCAGCGTCCACTGCTACTGCCGGAGTCGCACCGACCCCAACCGTTACCAGCGCCTGCACCACGCCCATGGGGGACAGTTCTGCAATTTCCAACGCAAACGCAGCCACCTACCAGGCCGTTCCTCCGCCTGTGACCGGCTATTTTAATCAATACAGCCAGTCCTATTCACAGTTCAAGAAACCCCCAAACCAGGGCCAGACTCCGAATCAGAACAAAACCCCCGCCCAGGCGCCTCTCGTAGGACCAGACTACGGTTACGGATATCAGGGTCCTCCAGGCGTGGGTATGCCAGGACCGACAGATTATAGTTACGCAGGTGAGGGTCAACAGGGTGGTCAGTTTGTTCATTTGAGGTATACCTGAACTTACTCTGTTTTGTCTTTAGCTTTCAGCGGACCACCCGGTACAGCGACGTTCGGGCCACCTGGTACCACACCCCCTGGCTATGGCTACACTCAAAGCGCTTACCCCAATTTGGGTGGCTACAGCAGTGGAACCAATAGCACAGACTTTGCCTACAGATAAACACAACATGCTGGGGTTCATCATTCAGGACGTTTCTGCAGTTCTATAGCGTCACTACAGCTTAAACATTCACTCTCTGTACCTTTTAGGATTTTATACTGTGTCTGTGCGCTAATTTTCCTATTTGAACTACACTGATTTTGATTTGTCATTCAGGAGGGTGGAAGTTGATTTTTTTGTCTTTGCCTAAATGGTTGATGTGACTCAAGTGGAATTTCTTAATAGTGACTTTACTGCGACAATACTTTTTCCACCCAAGGTATATTTATCAGCACCCTCTTTTTGTTCCTCTGTATTTTAGCAGGTTTTCGTTTTGAATGTGAATGTGTGTACTAATACAGACACGGATGATTAGTTATCTAGAACCACCGTGTAAGACGTTCCTCAATTTGGACTTTTAATATGTTTGATTTGCATTTCTCAATGTTTGGTCACTTGCGTAGATGTTTGTGTTCTAGGGTCAGACGGATGTTGTATGTCATCTGTGACCGGTGCAGAAATAAACGTTTGTTTTCCATTTTTAATTATTCGTTTTCATTGCAAAACCCGAAAAGTAAGCTCCTCGGTACATCATGTAAATCCACTGTATTCCGCATTAGTATGTTGATGTGTTACCTAAGCGTTGGGTCAAAAAGGGACAAACCCACCCCTTTGGGTTATAATTTAACCTATGCTTGGATCTTTTAACCCATTGTTGTGTCAAATATAAACATTTTCCGGGTTAATTTAATCCAACGGCTGAGTTTGTCCCTTTTTGACCCAATACTGGGTTGAGCATAAGCCAGCATTTCTTAGTGTGTACTGAAATAAATTGTTGAAGTTATCAAAGAGCTGTTTCAGCGAAAAGACGAACTAGAAGCCCCAAAACTCTTTGGGGCGGTTTCCCAGACAGGGCTTATGCCTAGCCCCAGACTAATTTAAATGTTAGTGTTGTCTTGATCGAAAACAACTCTCACTGATCTATTTTAAAGGGACACTCAGCTTAATATATGCTCATTTTCCAGCTCCCCTAGATTTAAACATTTGATTTTTGCCGTTTTGGGGTCCATCCAGCTGATCGCCGGGTCTGGCGCTACCACTTTTGGCGTGGCTTGGCATGGTCCGTTGGGTCTGATTAGATCATTGGCATCGCGCCTAAAGTAACCAGAGTTTGGATATTTTTCCTAATTTGAATCTTGATTCTTTTGTAGTTGGATCGTGTACTAGGACTGACGGAAAATTGGGTTGCTATTTTCTGGGTAGATATGGCTAGGAGCTGTGCTCTCATTCTGGCGTAGTAATCAAGGACTTTGCTGCCGTAACATGGCTGTAGGAGGGGCGATGTTATTACTCAGTGCCCGAAAATAGTCCCCTGCTATTGAAAGACACAAAGGGGACTATTTTCGGCTGCTGCGTAATATCATTGTGCCTCTTGCAGCCATGGTATGGCAGCAAAGTCCTTGGCTGTTTCTCAATATGCGTTCTTCAGCAATCTTGCATCCTTGTGTTCTCGGTCTACGCCGTCATTAAACGTTGAGTGTTCAATTCCAATTCTCAAGAACGCAAGTACAGAGGACGCATGAAAATACGCAGATGTGTTCATGATATCGAGGATGCATCGAGTGCAGACTTGTGCGCTGAAATCGCTCAACGCCCCATAAGTCATTGCGGCTAAATAATGGCGGAGGTCAGGTGACCAACAGGAAGATGCACACATCTCAATTCTAACAAGTGCGTTCTGTGTTCTCGCGACCTGAGTTTGTTCTTCCAAGGTCGCCTGGCAAGTCCGTTCTTTGCGTTCTTGGAATTGAGAAACAGCCCTTGATGATTACGCCAATTTGAGAGTATAGTTCCTAGCCATATCTGCCTAGAAAATCGCAACTTTTAATTTTCCGTCGGTCTTCGTACACGATGTAACTATAGAAGAGTAAAGTTTTAAATAGGAAAAATATAGAAACTCTTTGGTGATTTTTTTTTGTGCGATGCTAGTGGTCTAATCAGATTCAATGGATTATGCTAAGCTATGCTAAAAGTGATAGCGTCAGACTCGGAGATCAGCTGAATGAATCCCAAAACGGTAAAAATCAAATGTTTAACTCTAGGGGAGCTGGAAAATGAGCATATTTTTTTAAAAAGTGGATTGTCCCTTTAAAATATATCATTTAGATTGTTGCGTCTTATGATCCACACCTGTTGTGTTTTTTTATAATTTTTGATTCTGAAAATTACTTAAATATCTAATAAAGATATTAAGAGTTATTAAGAGACCTTATCACACTGTGCGTCATGGATCGTTTAAACTTGGGTACAACAAGCATGTAGACTGTACGATGACACGGAGGCTTTGATACCTGCGTCACACGTTAGCGCAACGTCATCAGCATGCGCTCGTGGTAAACAAATACCAGTACGCATGTCGCAGCAGCAAACATTGAATTTCTGACACTGTCAGAAGACTATCGTAGGCTATCTTTGGACGCAAGACCTGGAAAACCGTCTTTTAACCTCTCTCACTGCACAACATAGCACCACCGATGAAGAGCCACGATCACATAAATCGCGACGATTGTTTCACGATGGCTCTTTCGTCTGGGACAGCCAAAAATCTTGCATTGTATTCCGGCCTTAAGGCCTAGTCCTGGTTTAAGATAATCCCTGTCTGGGAAACCACCACTTTTATTTCACAGGGTCTTTAAAGGGACAGTTCACCCCTTTTTTTATTAAATATATTTTTTTAGTTATTTAATTTGGTACCCATTGTTATAAAACACAATATAAGATATTTGGTAAAAAATGTCTTATATTGCTGAAAATCATTTTCCATGTCCGTATTAGCCGGTGTCAACTCTGTTACCGTCAAACTCCGTAACAGTGTTGACATTGTTGTCATGTATTTGTATGTGTGTGGGGGGTGGTGTTCATGTATGACTGCAAATTTGTTACATACTGTCAACACTGTTACTCTACCTGGGTAACAGAGTTTGACAGTAACAGAGTTTGACAGTAACAGAGTTGACATTAATTCGGACAACAGGAAATCTTGATTTTTTGACAAATACAAGACCCTTTTACAGAAAATATTATATTGTTATGTCCAATTTTTTTGTTCTGCAGAAGAAAGTCATACAGATGATAAAAGACTAAATTTTGGGGTAGACCATCCCTTTAAGCACTCACAATAGTATTTGTTTGATCCAAACAGCATTTAGTTTGTGGCTGATTCACACAATTTGTATGGAGACGGGATGGAAAAGTTGGAGTCTTGCTGGGGATGTTTATAACAAATGCACTTGTCACATGTGTCTGGGGTCTCTGAGTCAGTGGGAATGTGATTCGACTGCATGGCTAAGTCACTCCCATTCTCAGCCCTATGAAGCAGTCGAATATATAGCGAATAAGCAGAAACTGAAAACAGTTGTGCGATCGCTTACACAAGAAAACTTCAAGAACCAGGCCAGACATTGTGAGTTATTTTAATGCTCTGAATAATCCATAGGTTACAGATTTTATCCACACTTTAAAATTATTTGTTGCACTTAAATTTTTAAGTTTAATCAACTTCTTACTAGTCAAGAAAGTTGAAATTAATTTTAATGTCAAATTGATAAAAAGTTTTTTTTAATAATTATTGTGTACTTTTCTAATCTCTTAATTTTTTATTAATAACTGCTCAGAAAGCGCATATTTAACCATGCCATTTATCTGTGTTTGAATTATAGCATTGATACACCAACTAAACAGCTGCTTCCTTATTTCACTATCACGGGGAAATCGTGGTCACTTAGGTTTAAAACAGTCTAAATAAGGGAGATGTGTTCTGCACTCACATGATTGTGTAACCATAACACCAAACATTAAATTAGAGATGCCTTATATTGAACACATGCCTTTTGGTTTCAAATCAAAGCTACTTTTCTTACTATGCTTCTTCTTTTGTTGAGTTTTATGGCAGTTTACAATCAAAGTGTTCTTACAATGCTGTTTTTTCTGATGATGTAAGATGAAGTGTCAACAACTGAAGGTCTGATAGGCCGGGACTTATCAGCTTTCCTATAACGGCATTGGTCAGTTCGATGATTGGGTAACAGAAAACAGATGTGATTAAAATCAGGGCGGGGCTTGGTGATGATCAGAAATGGTTTAAATGTCAAGAAACCACTGCAGTGGGTTATGAGGTGTAGAGAGAGGACCACTGTGGATCAAAGCAAGCTATTGTGTGGTTTTATTTTTTTAACACTTCTGTTAACGTTTCCTGTCGTTCTGTGCAGATGGCGTCACCAATGCTGTTTTTGTTAACTGTTCTCCCTGTGGTCCTCTGCTACCATTCCTCATTCATTGACCTGGAACCTAAAGGAGGTGAGTTGATGCTACATGTTTTTTTTTGCCTCGTGTTTTGTTTTTAAAAAACCTGTCTTCTGTTACTCGTCAGGTAACCGGTCCTCCATCAAGTTTCTAGTTTTGGGGGACTGGGGTGGCCTACCGTATCCACCCTATGTCACCCCTATAGAAACGTCCACTGCGCGTATGATGGCCAAAACCGCTTCTCAGATGGGTTCGGACTTCGTTCTAGCTCTCGGTGATAACTTCTACTACAAGGGTGTCAGTGACGTTAATGACCCCAGGTTTCAGGTTGGTCTTGTCAGCTAGTTTAAGTAACTTGCCCAACACTGCAACTTCTATATCTTGTGTAAATGCAGCATTTGATATGGAAACCATTGTTTTAGACCTTATCCTCTGTTGCTAGACGTCAATTTTTGCACTTTATCCTCTTCTTGAAGGAAACTTTTGAAAATGTCTATACTCAAGATTCTCTTAACATTCCATGGTACGTCATTGCTGGCAATCACGACCATGCAGGAAATGTCCTTGCTCAAATTGAGTACAGCCAAAAGTCAAAAAGATGGTGAGTCTCTTTCTGCATCTGCATGATTATGTTCAGTCCCTTATACTGATAACGTAAATTTAAAGCGGGCATATTATGCCCATTTTTACAAGCTGTAACAAGTCTTGGGGGTGTGAAGTTTCAGTTCAAAAGATCATTAGTTTTAGCATGTCCAAAGTACCCCTGTTTGGATTAAAACAAGTTTAGGCGTGTACCTTTTAAATGCAAATTAGCTATATCCATCTGATTCCTGTGAATACAGTCTGAGACCATAGTATGTTTAGCTGCATTAGTGCTACAATGAGCTAACAAATAAAAAAAGCTTTTGGATAAAATTAACCAGTTTGTCAGTGACTGTTGGTGGGCTTTATCAGTGTGACATCACGTTAACAAGAATTAAAACTGCATGTCTAATGAGATGCTTTGGTTTAAAATGGGACAGATTTTTTTTCATGGAAGAGTTGTTTACACACTGCCAGCACACTTCCATCCAAACGCCTTGTAAAAGGTGCATATGTGCCCTTTAACATGTCCCTAATTGTTGCTCTCTCT
The DNA here is from genome assembly GCF_027580225.2 of Misgurnus anguillicaudatus. Lineage (NCBI taxonomy): Eukaryota > Metazoa > Chordata > Actinopteri > Cypriniformes > Cobitidae > Misgurnus > Misgurnus anguillicaudatus. The sequence goes on from NC_073344.2 coordinate 34,784,539, forward strand.
AAGGAATTTTCCCTACTACTACTATGAGATGAACATCCGCATTCCTAAAACGGACAGCACTCTGACCATACTCATGTTGGACACCATACTGCTGTGCGGTAACTCCGATGACTTCCTAGATCAGCAGCCCAAAGCTCCTCGAAGTGGCGTTCAGGCCAACAGACAGCTGATCTGGCTTCAGGAACGCCTGGCGAGATCAAAGGCCGATTATCTTCTGGTGGCCGGCCATTACCCGGTGTGGTCCATCTCTGAGCACGGACCGACCGACTGCTTGCTGAAGAAGTTGAGGCCGCTGCTGAAGAAGTACAAAGCCACTGCGTATCTGTGTGGCCATGATCACAACCTACAGGTAGGAATTTCCTCCAGTTTGTTGAGGTGGGGCTTTGACTTTTTGTATTTACTTGGAATTTCCAAAATTGTGTTTCAGTACCTCAAGGAGTCTGGGATCGGTTATGTGGTTAGTGGAGCTGGCAACTTCATGGATCCTGACGTGCGGCACCGCGGCCAGGTTCCTCGAGGCTACCTTAAGTTCTTCAACGGCGATGCGGGCACCTTGGGTGGCTTTGCCCATGTGGAGGTCGACAAGAAACAGATGACCGTTACGTTCATCCAGGCTAGGGGGACTTCTCTCTACCAGGCTGTTCTTAAGAAGCGCGATGATGTTTTTAGAGATGATGAGGACGAAGATTAATCGGAAGATTTTAATGTGATTGGGATTTTATTGACCCAGGTCTTTTAGCGTAATGCTGTGATGCTTAATAGGATCTTAATTGAAAAATGCATTTATTGTTAATCTTTAACTATTTATTGATTTTTAGCATTTGAATAAATGTGTGGGTTTGTTTTGAGACTCTTTAATTGTTTTAAACTATTAAATAACTCCGTTAATGTCTTTAAGTTTGCTTGTCCGAATCTTTCACTGCCTATAAAATCTAAAGTGTTTTGCAATTCAATTTTAAAGATGCCTGTTACAAGGGCTCAGATTGCAACAAAATTTGCAACACAAGTTAAGCAAGTACTGTGGTGAAAGTTAACATGGCATTCAAGTTTCTAATGCTAGGGATAAAGGGAGGGGGGTTTAAAGCTATTTCATGCGTTCGGCCTTATTAACATTAATGGGGTTCCCATACGAACGTGAAGCGACTTTTCAAAATAAGTTGGGTGTGTTTCCATAAAGTTGTTTAAGCAACGGCCAGTGGTATTTGTAACCAACAGTAAATAAAACAAGGCGTGCTTAGAAAATTGAGACAGGACTACATGTAGTTACGATTGGGCAAGTTGCACATTTACTAGCAGTGCAGCTTGTAATTGCTAAACCGAATGCTGTGCGCAGAAAAAAATGCAGAATTTTGGATGCAGGCATTAGCAGCAAAGGTATTACCACAACATTGATATGGGAAAGACAACGTCAGCTTATACATTTAGACGATCAGTCCCATGAATTTAATGTTCGCTACGTCAATATATTCGGCAATTGAATTTCAATCTATTATTTGAATTTACTCTCACATAAGTCAAAAACCACCAAGCGTAAAATGTTTTTGCAAATTAAAGGATTTTTATAAATTTGTCGTTTCCATCTCATTTCTTATGCGATACTTCAAAATGTGCATTAAATCGGAATGATGGAAACCCAGCTATTGTTCAAGCACTTCGCCAGTTTGTTTAATGTACTTTGCCAGTGTTTGTACAAGTTTCTGAAAGTGGTTTTTTTTTGTTGAATGTGAAAGATTCATACCTAACAATATTGCTTTATTTCTTTTATGAGCAATTTTAGTTCAGGAAGTACAGTGAAAGTCCTTATATGGTCATTTCAACCAGAATAACCTACGCACACACCAAGACCTGACACGAGATCAACGTCACCAAAAAAGGGTGGTGGTGTTTGCAAGGGACATTTAGGCTTGTTCATTCTCCCAAAGAACCAGTATTATGGAAACTATATAGTTTGTTTATCGGGGGTAAAAGCAGAGTTGTGCATGTTTAACAGTGAATTTTGTTGGAATGGGGAGGTTCCCAACCAGGTCATGAGTAAAGGCAGCAAGTAATACTGCATCAAATAATGTAAGTGCATATAATGTAAGTGAACATGTAGTAAATTATAAGTTATCCAGGGATAGTGGGATAATGTTTTGTGTGTGTTGCTTGGTCATGACTCACTGCGCCCGCGGTACAGGGGGTGGGGTTTATTCAGAAAAAAACGGTAAAGCTGATCTGTCTTTTATAAATCCAATAAAAATAAGGACTCTGTGGATATATGAAGGATTTAATACTACTCTATAGGTACATATTTGGTCGCTATTGATGGGAGAAGTGTTTCCCTTAAAGTGTTTTGCTTTAAACATTTCATCAAGAACTTTCCATGATGTTGTGTCATTTGGAACATTGGTTTACGTGAAAAAAGCATTGTGAATGTAAGCCTCATGATCTAATCGGACCAATCCCAGATATCACCAAATATCCTGGGGCATTCTGGATGAGGCCTTAATCCTTTGTGCACATGCTGTGCCTCGATTCAGTCTGTGATCTAATCTATTCTCTAAATCTTGATTTAACCGTTAGCAAATCCAGCATTTCTTACACGCTGCCCATTTAACTTCATTAATGCTTCACCATTATTTGAAGAATTGATAGGGCACAGAACGACAAAGTTAAGATATCCAGGTCAAAAAAAAACATAACCAAAATTGTTTTGGTAACACTTAGATTGTATTTGTTAACATTGGTTAATTCTTAAACTAATAATAAGCAATACTTCTACAGCATTATTTTCTTAGTTCATGTTAATTTCGACATTTACCAATACATTTTTAAAATAAACAATTTTAACATTAATGCTAACATGAACAATTCTATTGGCCTTAACTAACACTAACAAAGGTTGATAAATAAAACTAAAAAACTATATTTCTATTTTCTTAGTTCATATTAATGCATGTTGTAATGTTAACAAATACAACCTTATTGTTAAATGTTATATTTCATTCTAATGAAATATCTGTCTTAAACATTCATGAAACTTTAAAATCCCTATAAAAGCCTTCTGATACTCTGTTATTTTTCAAAATAATTTTAAGCATGTCAATATTGTAGTTAAGGCTATGTGTTGAGAGTGTCCAGGTCAATTTGTCCTATCCACCTGCAGTGTAAACTACTACCGGTATCTAATAGGTTTAGTTGTTCTATACAGGATCCGGTTTATTATAGTAAGTGTTGTAATCATCTCCGTCCTGTACTAATAATGAGCTGGGTTATTTTCAACCCAGCCTTGGGTCATAAAGGGACAAAGCCAGCCATTGGGTTAAATTAACCCAGAAAATGTTTATATTTGGCCCAACAATGCAGCATACAGTAGGTTAAATTACATCACAGTTGGTTGGACTCCATTTTTGACCCAGTGTGTTGAAAACCCCCCAGCATTTTTTAAGTATACTGTAGATAAATATCTCCATTTTAAAAAACAATCCTTATCACTCTCTAGATTAAGATTACCAAATGCTCTGATTTTGTCAAGTGACAGATGTGTTCAGGGCAACATACTGTGTTGACACAAGGACAACATTTTTGTAAATAAAACCTAAACCATAAATGAACCCTAAAATCAGAGGAAGATCATAAGTGAAAAAAGAATAGTCCAGAAGCAGCTAATCCTGGTTGTAAGCTTAAACTTGAAACAAACTATAAACTTATTTCTGAAATCTGATTGGTTGATTGAAATGTTGAATATAATAGCATAGTGCAAAAATGTATTTTATTTTGAATAATATAAATAAATAATTTGACTATAATGATCATATAAACAAAACACTGTCTGATAAACGGAGTTATGTAATAATGGCAATTTGCCAAAGTTCAAAATCTTGAAAAAACTAGCGCTGGGGGCGTGTCCGCTGTCGCCGCCGAAACCACGCCCACTCGCGGGAAAGCTATCAACTTCCGCAACAACCTTAAATGAATTTAATATATGTTTGTGATGCCTTTCAATTTTTTTGTACAGTATGTGAGATTTGAAAATATGTGACGCTATGTGGGCTTGTCCTTTTGTAAAATTCTTAATTTAAAATGTAAAATTAAAAAAAAAACTTCCGCTACAACCTGAACGGATGCTTGCGATCGTGTTGAGGGCGTGGCTTCAGTGCATTATCCAGCCACCCCTTTAGCCCCGACAAAATAACCCTAAACACAGAAATGTAAAAATTTACAATGTTTTTAGAAACAATTCTCTGATATCACTTTGCACAGACTTTATTCAACAAATGGTGAAACTTTCAGCAAAAAATCTTTACCGTTCTCCTGAGAAAGTCACCTTAGAGGCCTGAGGGTGAGTAAACTGACAACAAAAATGCATTTTTTGGATGAACTATCCCTTTTTACACTACTTAGAACATATACCACAGATAAAAAAGCACTAAATGTGAGCCTATCTGAGAAATCCAGGCTAAAGTCTTATAATGTAATGACAAACATCTGTTTGATTTTTTTGAATCATTGATTTCATAATAACATCAATGTTTGACATTACCTTACTCAGTCAATATTGCAGATATCAAGGTTATATTATAAGAATGTTCATTAGGATGATTTTAGATAGAAAATAGCAAATCACAAAAAAATTACTTTAGCTGGGTTGTCACAGACTGGGTCACATATATAAACTAAACTGTACAATAATACTATACTTCCCCCTCAGATTTAAATGTGTCCTCAGTCACCGGGCATTAAGAGACATTTAATCTAATGATATCCTTACTTAACACTTTAGCACCTGCACCTGACCAGCTGGTCGACTTACAGTAAGCTCATCCTCTAATAATGGCAATACTTAGTATCACATACAGTAGACCTTAAGCAATACGGGGGCGCAACATGCAGATAAAGAGGGAAGTATGCAAGCATGCTAAATATATCTCACAAGTTTAAGTGCACAAAAATATATGCATGAGAGGAAAATGAAATCGATAAAGTAAAGGTTCTTCATAGTAATGCCATAGAAGAACCATTTTTAGTTCCTCAAAGAAATCCAGCAAGACAGACTGGTTGTCCTGTGATGATCCAGCTGATCAGAGATGTTCTGAGGATATTTTGGCTTTATAAGGAGAACTTGAAAGCACAGCTCCTGGTTTGGCACAATCCTACAGCCGTGATCATGCGGTCTCTCGTCCTGTCCCTATATTACCTGGCAAACACGCCCAGGTAATGAGGCTTGAACTGACATGACTCTCTACTTACTGAGGTCATGTTGGGTCAGAATGGGTATAAATGTAATTGACTGTGTTTTTGCTGCCTCTTGGCCAGGACTCCCTTGAAAAAGAGGTTTTTAACCTCAACGGGACTTTCCTGGTTAAATAAAAAAAAATTATTATGAGGTTTTGCCATTTATTCTCACATGCTATATAGGAAGTGGCCCAGCGTTTGTATATTCAAAGAGAGCTGGTGAAACATTTTGTCAAAATATAGTGCATTTGATGTTATTTTGTCCTGTTTTAATTTTCCTAAACATGTTCATTATGATGCGTCATCACTGTATGGAAAAATACTGCATAAAGATAATCCCAAAATTCTCTTTTGTGTCACTCAGAAGAAAAAAAGTCACATTTTTGGTGGGTCAACCTGTGCGATATGACGTCGATTTAAGTAACAGTTGAAAGAGTCAGACTTTATCACTTCCATCTTTCCTATCAGGAAATGACACATGAGAGACAGTACAGTGTTGTCCCGTGATTTTAGGAGAGGGAAAGACGTAGGCCTCTTGCGATGTCTTGTTGGGGCTCTTGGTTTCGAGGTTGGGTGCCGGGCTGTTGATAACGCTGTGAGACGTGGGTGATGGGAAGAAATGTGGTATAAAGGGAATGACACCGAGAAGAGGGCTGGCCTGGGGACTGTGCTCCGAATGAAGGGGGATAACAACATCATCCTGGTCCCACACGTGAAAGGCGTTGGGGTGTGAATGTGTAAGACCCGATGGCGTGTGAGTGGAGGTGTCCTCACCTGCCTCACTGCTGGCTTTTATGCTCTCCTCATCTGGACCTAAAGCCCAATCTATAGACACACAGAAAATGTTTGAAAATATCGCAACGTTCAAATGTTTCGGGTAAATCAAGACAAAAATATTATATTATAATTTAGCATTAATGTGGTGTTACCACCTTATTGGCTGCTTTATCTTCATTATTCAGCACAAATTATGTATTTTAACATTTTTTGTTAAATACAATTTTAGTGTTGTAATGAAAGAAACTCATGACTGCAAATTTTTATTTTTGTCTACAAAAATAATTTCATACATTTAAGCATACACCTACAGATCATTGGCTTAAGGTCAAGCGAAATCATGGTATTATTTGTAGTCTAATATAGACATGGTATATTAATTATAGTATAGCATATTTAATAGTAAAATTATTACAGTAATGAGAATTAAATTATTTGGCATTGCTGTAATGAGAGTTAAAACGTCAAAAACTCAAGGTTTTAAAACAATTTGTTTTAAAATATTTTTTTCACATTTCCTTCTTTTGATCTTTGAATAAAATAGGACCTAGATATGCTCTTAGGCAGGTTTTGCGAGATTTTTACTCTAGAAAACTAATTAAATGTTTTATTTATAAACACACAATTACTGCGCAGACCCTTTGGCGTATGACATCAAAGTACCGCGAGAGCAACTCGAAAGCTGAGCTTTCAAATCGACCTCGCGGTACTTTGAGTCTGCACAGGGTCTCATGAAGTTGAGAAACTCAGATGATTTACCCAAGATGTCGTGAGCGAGGTCTTTGATTAAATGTCCCACAATAGCATAAGCGACGGCGATCACCACCACACCGGCCATCATGAGGTAAAGCGCGGTTCTGGGGATCTGTACGAGATCTCTGGCCGGAGGTTTATAATCCTTATACAGCGGCGACTCGTACAGCGCAAACTGATACACAGCGTTTCCAGAGATGGATCTGTTAAACCTACTGAAATTAACCGGGTTCATTTTCGACCAGTGAATGTTCACCCTGAAGCTTTTGTGGTCCAAATGTGTTTTCTGTTCCTCAAAAGTAGTTTATCCAATGTAACCGCAGTTTATTTAATCTTGCGTCGTATCGAGAAAAATCCATGCGTTTCATAGTGTAACAGTAAGTTACCTCAGTTCATCACGCATAGGAATTTACTCATAAAAAAGTTTTAAATAAAAAATGTAAAATATTTAAGACGTTTGTAACAAATTAAAATATATAATAAGATACCAATACTAAAAAATATTTTTTTTTATAGATTTTAAAGCATATGTTCCGTTTGATGAACAGAGAGACAGTGATGTAAGTGTCGGATGCGCGAGGACTTGTTTTCTCGGACAGCGCGGTGATTGGTGGATTCAACACGCGTCATGACTGTAATCTCATCAGTAATCTTTCATTTCAGGTGAAATACAAACTCCGATCTCAAAGCCATTTGCCAAGTGCATGACTTTTATTTGGAATAAAAGCACGTATCCTGAAATCAGTTTGTTTTCAAGCCAACTCCATAAATACATCATTTACATGAGCTCAGCAATTACTGAAAATAACCAGTGGGTCAAACTGCATTTCTAAAATGCAAGCAGGATGTTGTGTATACATGACAAACTACTTGTTTCAAAAATTATTTTAAAACATCTATTAACATCATTACCATGTATGATCATCACTGGGTCCACCTACCGCTGAATTACGTGAAAACCTGACATCCGATTAGACTGTAATCTTTCCAAAAACATGTAACATGAACACAGCTGATGTCAGTTTGGACCCATTTACTAAACGTGCAAAGACTACTTAAACCATGAGACTGTATATTGACACATGGATGGATGCTGTACAAAAACTACAGCACAAAGTCTCGCTGTATTTACAGTACAAAGAGAGAGAGTCTAAAAGTCCATTTCAGCCTCATTTCGAGAGAGATTTATTTCCCAACGGTGAATGACTGAAGTCCAGTGATTGCTCTTCCCAAGATTAAGGCATGGATATCATGAGTGCCTGCAGGACAAAAGGACAAAACTATTAGATTTGAAGTTCCACCAAGTAGGACTCGGGTAAAAAAAAACAGCCCCAAATATGCAACAATATTCTTATTGTGCACAGAAAGCTTACACTGACCTCTGCTGGCCACATGTGCACATTTACATGCATGCATTTAATAGAAGCGTTCAGCTAAAGCATCTACTTTCATTCTTTTCCTTCTCTTACCTTCATATGTGTTCACAGCTTCCAGGTTCATGACGTGGCGTATGATGTGATACTCATCCGATATGCCGTTTCCACCCAGCATGTCTCTGGCCTGCCTGGCGATGTCCAGGGCCTTACCGCAGGAGTTGCGTTTCAGCATGGAGATCATCTCTGGTGCGTATCTGTTAGAGAGACGTGTACGAAATTCAGCAATTTACGGAAGTGTCCACTTAAATCACCTATAATACATTTAAGCAAATATGCCTTGTGCAAACCAAGGAAAGTACTTTCCTAATGACTTACTTTTTTTGATCAATCAGTCTGCCCAGTTGTAAACATGACTGGAGTCCAATCGTGATCTCGGTCAGCATGTCGGCCATTTTTTTCTGCATGAGTTGGTTTCTGGCCAGAGGAACTCCAAACTGGATTCTAAGTAGTTAAAAACATTCATACATGTATATCTTAGCAGCTCGTACAGTCACTGGGTATCAAAGCAATGAGTTTGGCATTGCCAGCACTAGGCACCAGCTAAGCTACACAAACAATGGTTAACAATGTTTGCTCACCTGTCCAAGGTATACTGACGGGCAGCATGAAAGCAATATTCTGCTGCACCCAATGCACCCCATGCGATGCCATATCGTGCATTATTCAGGCAGCCAAAGGGACCCTATTGATGTAATACATTTAGACCCTTAAAATGTATACTGAAAAAAGTGTTTGGACAATTAAAATGTATAAAGAGTTTATTTTCATTAAGGTGCACTTCCTGAAGATGGTATATTCAAAGGGGTTCTGGATTGTAACCAACCTTAAGCATTAAAAACAGTAATAGTGATCCATCCCCATAACAACATTAACATATATACTTACAGCAAGGCCAGACACATTGGGTAGCAAGTTGTCCTCCGGCACTTCAACATCATCCATTAGGATCATCCCAGTGGATGATGCCCTAAGAGAAAACTTGCCCTCAATTTTGGGGGTGCTCAGTCCCTTCATTCCCCGCTCGAGAATAAAGCCCCTCACTTTGCCATCATCACATTTCGCCCATACCACACAGATATCAGCATGTGGCGAGTTGGTGATCCTGGTTAAAAAAAATGCTTATTTGAGTCTTCATTTGTATCTCTTAGAGCTGTTCTGAGGTTAGTGTTGTATTTGGAGGCGAAACTTTCTCTGGAACTGATCCAAGACAATCACACTGCGTGCACGTCGTTCATCCTAGACACACCATTGACTTTTGATCTGTTTATATGATAAGACTTTTACATTTTCACATCATCCTTCCCTCTATTGTGACTTCCAATTAGACTTGATGATGTATTAAGTCAACAGATGGTCAACAGATTTCCGTGTGCTTCTAAAGCAGCATGAGACAAATACCCTGTAGAGGTGAGGTTACAAAATCTAAATATGGATGATGTCTTACATAAGAAAGCATTCGAAGCTGTGACGCTTCATAAGTCATGTTGTGCAACTTCACTGGATTCTGACCATCTAGTGTAAAGAATGAATTTTGACATTTCAATCAAAATTGACCCCATTTACTTTCATAATATATGTTCATCGATTTATTGTGACTGGTTCATTGTTGAATGTTATTCCAAGTGATAAACATATCTGACATTGCAAATCTGCACTTTTACGTCTGAATCTCTTATTTTTTAACCCCTTCTGGTTCTATCCTGGTATGTATTGCCCTTTTTTATCTAATCGAAGCGCAACATATAAAGCTGGGGTAACATATAAAGCTTATCAATCATTATATACTTGTTTTATTGTTGCATTTTGGATATACAGCATTGTTATTGTTGTTTACGGTTACTGCATTTGCCATATTGCACCCGTGTCTACTTCACAAAATTGTAGAATTCTGTATTAGTATGCCCATTTAAAGCAACCAAGTAGGGCTGGGTAAAAAATATAAAGTCTCAGATTTAAATCGATCTTTAAGGGGATTGTAAGGTGTTCCCGATGGCCCGGGGCAAGTGTGAACGATGCTTGGGACAGATAACAGAACTTGCATGCACAGGCCAGTACATCGTCATAAAAGTTTATCATTTGTACGCGTTTTAGACCTTGCCAGATGCAAAACAGATCTCATTTCGCTGCTCATGCGCTGTTTAAGAAGTCCAAAGCGCACGCCCTGCATTCCGCATCTCAAGGCTTCACACATTTCGCAAATACTTGGTTCACATTTCTTTGCACTTGAACGGACATATTTACACAAATACGTTTCAAAATTCAAAACAATTTAGAAAGAAAATGCATTTTTCATATATTAGAGTATATTATATTATAGTAAATTAGATCTCTGCATTAAATTAAGATCTTAACTCTTTACCCGCCAGCGTTAAAAAAAAGGTGCCAGCCAGCGCCAGCATTTTATATGGTTTTAAATGTTTAACGCCTTTCAGAAAATTTCTTCTTTAGATATATAAACATACAATATATCAAATTGATGAACTCATATATTCAATATATTAAATTTTGAGCAAAAAGCGGAGATAATTGCAGGACTTTTGTTAGAGATCAGATTCAGAACGAAGATCAAAACATACATGGAGTTTTTACTGTTTGTGGATCAGTGGATGCTTTAGTGCAGGGGTAGGCAATGGCCCTGTACCAATATACGCACTTCTGCCCTTGTGCCCCTCATATGCGCGCTCTCGCTAACGGGTGCAAGACCGTAGGGTGTCCCGATTCTCTAATGGTGCTCTCCAGGGGTGATCATAAGTGCACTTAATGCACCCTTTTCGCAAGTGCGCATCAGACCGCTATTACCCAGAATCCTTGTAGTGTCCTGACATTTCCAACAGCTAACCAATGAGGGAGCGAAACGGTTGCTATGGTCAGACGCTGGCAAAACTCAGAGGGAAAACATTTAAAATGTTTACTTCACAAAGATAAGTTTAATAAGGAATTTCATACTCCTAAAATAATAGAGTTTAATGGCTTACTTCAGTTATTGTGCCACAAAACACATAAGTATTAGTGATAATATTAGCTAACATTTTAGTTAATAGTACATTTATTGTGAAATTACTAACAGCTGGAAAACGCTCTGAGCGGGAGTCAAACCAGCAATCGATCCGCCATGTGAGTCGAACGCTCCGAAAGCCCGGGCACACTTCACCACCCTCCGCATCCATCTCTGTCACGCGAACGTGTGGGACATAGAACCGGGCACGTAGAGGGAAGCACCCGCAGGATGGACCGATTGGGAGATTAGGGAATGATATTTACTCACTGCACCGCCTTCATTAGCTGTAGTATATATCTCTTTAATGATTACATAGTCGTAAAAAGATGAATGGATGGATAACCTCATGAGCAGGATAGAATAATTCATTTCAAAGCTTGTCATTTTTACTCTTAAGACAAACATTTAAGATATTCTTATGTAAATATTTGAGAATATTAAGAAGTGTTTGATAATTGCACTTGAAACATTGTTACGAACTTCTTATAATTTATCTAAACTACTTTACAATTTTTTTGTCATAAGAATGTTTTCGTGAATCCAGCCCCAGATCACGACAGAAGTGACGTAGATAGTGACGTGTGTCAAACTGTCCCAATTCTCTTCACCGCTTCGGGCCCTTACGCACTTACTCTGCTAAGTGCACTTTCAACAAGTGTCCACTTCGAGGAAGACCTTAGGGCTTAGTGTGAATATTGGGACAGGGCAAATGTCAGTCCTGGAGTGCCGATGTCTTGCAGAGTTTAGCTCCAGCTTTAATCAAGCACACCTGAACAACTAATTAAGGTCTAAAGAGTCACCTAAAAACTACAAGTAGGTGAGGTTTTATCAGGGTTGGTGCTAAGATCTGCAAGACGTCGGCACTTCAGGACGGACATTGCCTACCCCTGCTTAAGTGTTTTATAAATTGGTTAAGAGCATTACCTAATGAATAATAGGGGAAATATGGATTGCTGCAAAACTTGTCTATTAGTAGAAAACGCTTCCCTGCCAATGACAAGATAATTTGTGGATGGCGTGGAAAGAGTTAAAGTGACAGCACACCAAATTAAAAAGTATATATAGATTACAAAGTATATATAGATTACTGGATCGAATTTAACCAAAATTATACACAGAAGAATCTGATTGAATCGCCAAATTGGTCGCAATACTCGGTCCTATAACTAAGGTACAGTGCTCTCTAATAGTCAGACGTACTTCAGGACAATATCGATTAACCAAGCCAAGACTCTTGAATAAACCGAACCATGCAAAATATTGAGTGGCACTTACCACGTTTTTGCCCCACTGATGGTATAGGTACCACTTGAAGGGTTGAATTTGGCCTTGGTCTCCATGCCCCCAGGGTCGCTTCCATGGTTTGGTTCTGTTAGTCCAAAACAACCTAGAATCTCTCCGCGAGCCAGGCAGAATGAAATCAAATTATTAAACCATTCCCTACACATTTTAATGCCAATTTGACCAATCCACAACTAACCCAGTTTAGGCAGGTACTTCTGTTTCTGTGCTTCTGTTCCATAGGCATTGATTGGATGCATGACCAATGAGGACTGAACACTCATAACAGATCGGTATCCGCTGTCCACTTTCTCCACCTCCCTGGCGATCAGACCGTATGCCACATAACTGGTACCTGCACAGCCATACCCTACAACACAAAGAATCCACAGACATCAGAAACTGAAGAATACACAGAATATCATAGACAACAAAATTAACATAGTATTGTATATAAAACACACAATATATACAGGCCTTTTAATTTGGAGTGAACAGCAAGTATTTAGTGCGATTTTAAGAACAGTTAAATTGTATACTGGGTCATTCTTGTGTAACCACTGAAACATCATGGCAGTAAAGATTTATATTATAAAACATAATTGGGTAACACAAAAAATTTTACATAATTGTGTTATGTACCTTGCACAAATAATAATTTAAACATTGGAAATACATCGTTTTCATATTTTATTGCTCTTTCTGCTTAAAATCTCACTACCGTAATGCACCACACTTTGTGCATTATAAGTTGTAATTTAAAAAGTTAAAATATTCTGAAAAAAAACATTGGATGTTCTACTAGATATTCAAATGACAAAAAAAATTGACAGAATATTCATGTATAATAAAATAAGGAAATAGTGTGAAAAAGAAATGTCTATGACTGACGTTCTCATCCTTTTTAAAAATTTTAAAGGACCTTACATTTATATCAACGTTGAACAAACAACTGACATTATTTCAACCTAATTTCAACGTTGATTTTAACTCAATTTAATAATTTCAACAATGATTTACCGTTGAATCAACGTCAAGGACAAGGTTAAATCAATGTTGAATTACCTTTTTAATTTTGAAAATTGTATCAACGTTGATATTGTGGCCTTGTTTCAAAGTCTCACTTTCAACATGAGTGAATTATGGTCATTGTGTCAACGGCAAATTAACTTTGAAATATGCATTTATTTTGAATCAATATTGATATCTCGTTTAGCATTAACGGTGGTTTCAGCGTTATATCAACGTTGAACAAACAATTGACATTATTTCAACCTAATTTCAACGTTGATTTTAACGCATTTTAGTAATCTTTTGCAATCATGTAGCATTAACTGTTGTATCAATATTAAACTAACAACTGACATCATTTCAACCAAATTTCAACATTGAAGGTTGGTTGTGTGCCAGCTGGGAAGTTAAGACACATCTTCCAGCACCTTTCAAATGGCTACCAGATTAATAGATCATTTTATTTTTTACTAGTTAAAAGCTTATTCTTGTCACGCTGTGCACACAACTTTTTTATGCTCATTATGGATTGAGGTAGTTTTCCTTGTTTAAAAATTCTTTACATGTACAATTTTTTATTAAAATATACTTTATTAATGTCGAATTATACATGATTAATAAAAACTTGCTTGGGCATCATGGCTATTCTTAATTTGAGCAAAACGTGCTATGGTATTGACCGTTTCAAATGGTTATGGTAATGAGATTTAAGTTTTTTTTTTTAAATAATAAAATTTCAAAATAGTGTTAATTTGCCAGTAAAAGGTTTAAAAACAAATTAAAAAACCAAAATTTTGTTAGAATCTCCTATTTCAAAATGTAGCTACCAACTTTTAATCAGTCTTAATGGGGCTCAATCTATAACTGTACCTTGAATGGTAGGCCCAAGGACACCAAGTTCTCCCATCTCGTTCACAATCTCCCGATGGAAATCTGGAAAACCAGAGCCAAAGATGAATGCCTGATCGATCAGCCAATCTTCTGTTGTTATTAAACATATAACTAGCCCATTGAACTTATATACTTACGTTCATTCCTATTAGCCATAAGGATTCGGGGCATGAGTTTCTCCTGGCAGTAGGTGCGGAAAGTGTCTCTGATCATGACCTCGTCTTCTGTGAGCTGGCCCTCCAGATCCAACGCATCACGCCAGTCAAAAGTAACCTTAGCTAAAAGTAAAAAAAATCAATATTCAAAGCAAAAGCAAAGTACGTGATGTTAAATTCAAAGAACATAAAAACATATTTACGCGTTTTTGTTGATTTTTTTGGCTCCTCTGCATCTAAGAAATAATACATTTTGGGAACAAAATATTAGTTCAGGAAAGCAATTACCATAAATGTGTCATAAAAAGTTTTCTACTTTTAATTTAAATAAATTGTGAAGTTATTGAAACCATGTTTTGCTGATGCTGAAGTGCCTTGTGCCCGTGACGCAGAGACCAGACAACATCTCTGTGAGTTCACTAGCAAGCGTGAGAAAGCTCTTCTTAAAGCCATTGTCTTACCAAACCTAAAAGAAATAAAACAAAAATTATTTCTATACGCATACTCACCTGTCACATTGATAAAACAACTGACTATTATTACAGTGTGGCAAGAATAAACATACTACAGTACTGTACAATAAAGCAGTCCTTGAGGAGTAAATATCAATGTAAATATTACGTTATATTTAATATTAAACGCACAGAAAACAACACATACATATTTTCACTTTAATATTTTAGTAAAGTCTAACCTGAATTACCTGTCCAAGAACTACATGCGTGGGGAATGATGCAAATAAAACTCGAATGTGAGTTTAACTAGCATGGAAATGTTAATTATGTTAAAAGTGCAAAAATATCTTCTCAACCTTTTAATAATTACAACATTTATATGTTGTATTTTCTACCAAAAAGTGAGTAATTGTCTAAGATGTCAAACTTTTAAGATTAAAAACATATTTCCTGATGAATAGATAGGTGTGTAATCTTGTTTACAGAACCTATATAACGTATATGAATAAGACTTAACAGTTTAAAGTGTTCCTGGTTATTATTACACCTTTTAAGTGGCCTGACATGCAGCA
Source organism: Misgurnus anguillicaudatus (assembly GCF_027580225.2). Lineage (NCBI taxonomy): Eukaryota > Metazoa > Chordata > Actinopteri > Cypriniformes > Cobitidae > Misgurnus > Misgurnus anguillicaudatus. Next base: position 34,800,082 of record NC_073344.2, read on the forward strand.
ATACTGAAACTTATATAAAGAAACATTGAAACATCGTACCTTCACCCCTTCGATCAGGCGATCTCACTGTCAAATGTAACACTATTTATATAAGAGCTGCTGCGCGTGGCCTAGGCGCGTCCGCCATGTTGTGTGTGGCAATGTTAGTTGCAGCCTTTAACATTCTAACATATTCTTACAAATATACGGTGTATTTAATGGTCATTTTAGACTAAATAATTACAAATATTACTGTTCATATGACTAAAAAAGAAAGAAAAATTTAAAAAGGCCTTTTAATATATAAATGTTTACTGTGCCACACTCAATATGGCTACAGACAACAGCCGCAACCCTTTGGAATGTCGAAGGCGTTGCTGGTACCACGCGCTATGATTGGATGATTATGAGAGGCGTTTAAAACTTATTTTAAGTGTTCAGGCTTGTTCGACTTCATGCTGCGCCGCAAGAACCGACAGCCGGATGACATCAAAGTTCTGCGAGAGCAATTTTAAAGCAGACTCCTCCGTATGATTTCGCGAATCGCTCTCGCGCTACTTTGACGTCACCCGGCTGTCGATTCTTATGGCGCCGCATGACGTCGAACAAGCCTATTTACTCCGGCTGATCAGTCCATAGACATTATATACGTATATAATGTCTATGGATCAGTCGGTGTCGTGAATGTTATTATTATGAATATTTCTATTTCGTTAGGACAATCAATAACACGTGAATAATTACTTATAAACATATATTAAAAAGTGAACCTCTATGAGATTGGACTTACAATAGTCTAATAATAAAAATAATAATTAAAAAAATACTTTGTATAATAAAAAACGATGTGACTATGTAACATTTTATTATATTCATATAATAATTCAAATATTTAACAAATTGTAGGTAAATCACTAATTTAGTTGCCTGCTTGTAAAAGTATTTACATGCTTTTGAATTTTTATTTAAAAAATGGAATGATTTAAATGTTATGTTTTAAAAATACCTTTTCTAAGCTATAAAAATATCCACATCCACCAGCTGTCTTTGCCCTGTACCTTTATATTTGTTCCTTCAGTTTGCTTTGTTTTCTGTCGTTACAGAATTTTTTTTATTGTTTTCATTAATTGTTGGATAGGTTTGGGTGTGTCTCGTAAAAGTCAAACAAAGAAAAGAAACGTAATACTGTTCATTACATTATTAATGATAATTAGAAGTGTCAGATACGGTAAGTAGTTTTAAACGTTCCTCTGGCACTTCTTTCTGTGAATTTCCACGGGCTGCTTTAGAAGAATGTTATACTATTTTACAATATGTGTACTATTTCTTATAGAAACTCATGGAATTATCCTCTATTTAAACATTGTGTAAATAGAGTTACCATTAGTGGAGACTACTTAATAATTAAAGTATTATATGATTCAACGGTTAGTCGTAGCATTTTACAATTACACTTAGGTTTGTTCGTAAACACAATTTTTAAACGTATGTTGTTTTTATGCTATTAATTAATTGGTAAATGTAATCAAAGGAGTGTTTAGGTTTCATTGGCTGATACGACTGTCTATCATATTTCCCGCGTTATCATTGGTGGACGCAGCCCACACGCTCTCCCGTAGGAAAAGCGAAATACATCATCATGCGTGTACTGTTATGTACGGCTGTATGCCATACACACTTCTGCCGTAGCCGAGCAGCGGAATTACACTGATGGCCAATTCCTTACAATCTTAAACAACCTTTTGACATCCGTTTGAGATTTAAGTCACTGCCACAAGTGCGCATCTATTTTGCCATGGAGCCGGAGGAGAAAAATCCAGATTCCAAATATGGTGAGGCGTTTATATTTTAAAGGATGTGGTCCTCCTTCTCCTGAAAGTGGTGGTAGGGATGGTCTTCTGATGGTAATGACTAACGTTAATGCGTTGGGCGTGGGTCTCTCGGATTTTGATAAAGAATTGTAATGCAGAATTGCACGTGATACGCCTCGCGCTCGACCAGATAAACATATGCGCGTGAATTTAAGGTTTGCAGTTGACCAGTCTGTGAGATAAAACAATAGGGCGTGTGTGCGAAAGAAAACAATGGGCGTATGTTGTAACACATGGCTGCTGTAATTACTCTCAGGTCAATAACCACTGGGAATAACATACTTTGTGTGTAAATGTTATGTAAAATATCCTTTATAGTCCGTTACTAGCACACACCCATTTTAACGCAATTTTACAATAAATGTTAACCGTAAAACGCTTCAATTAACATTTTTTTTATTACAGAAGTACTTAATTATATGAAATAAGCATTTTTACTTGTGGCTACTTAAAAAATCAAAAAAAAAAGTGAGTTTACTACATGCAAAATTTGATAAGACTTCAAAGATAGCAAATTCTGTAGCTCTTTCTGTATAGCCTTTTAATTTGTGGTATTTGTAATAAGGCCATAGTAACCTGAGGTAAAACAGTGAATGACTCCTCATTACCATGGTTACATCAGTGTCTATAAGGCAAACTATGGAGTTGGTTACAAGCAGCAGTAACCTAAACCCATTACCTTACACATTTTAACCATGGTCTAACCTTAGTAACCACAGCTTTTATTTGTAGTAAAACCATAGCACCCACAAATTTACTATAGTACTTCCATGCGTTAACCATGATTTGTGTAATAATCTGTTGTAATGCAAATAGTAATCAGTCTGCAAAAAACATGGTTACTTCACATCCACAGTCTTAATATAAATCTTACAAGTAACTTGGTAATGTTTCGCAAATTTGCCTAAAGAAGTAAAGATTATAACTATCAAGACATCCTTTTTATTGACTTTATAGACAACTTGATGCATTCTTGAAGTAGATTTTGGATGAAGGATTTTGGAGTTCTGTTCTCAGTTCGCTCACGTCTGTGCACATTTTCGGTGTTAGTTTAAAACAAGTTGTAACGTGATTTTCAGTACAGCGCACCATACTTAAGACTGTAAGGCTACAGTCAAACAGCTCCTATTCACCTTCCTGTGGTTTGCATTATGATCTAGTCTTTAATTCAGTGTCACACCAGAGGTCAGTATAGTAAATCTCTGAGGACCATAAACATGATGTCTGTGTAAAGACTGTAACTTATAGGGCTGGTGCATGAATGACAATGAAACATTTTTCTCCAGTTGCCTAGCAATCTTACATCGTGGCAAATCTCTTATAACTACAAAGGCATCTCAAATATCAGCAGCCTGTATTGTGTCAGGAGATCACGTGGGTTTGGAAAAGGTCAGTTTGAAACAGGGGCCAAAGTGTGTGATTAGAATCAAGCTGTAGGTTGCTGTCAGGTCATGTGTTTGATCAAAGCATCAGATTGAAAGCTTGAAAATTGTGTGAAAACACAGAAATATTTACACATAAACAGCAGATGGGTACTTCCGATTGCCAAATAAATAGCTCTGTCTTGTTGACGTTTACAATCATGCCAGTCTGGTTGCATGAATTGTCATTTTTTCCTATATACCCTAGTGCATTGGTGGTAGAAAGTGCATCGTATTTGACATTTCGGGGGAATATTCCAGTCTGCCCTCTTCGGGAAACTGCCCCAAAATGCCATGTTCACATTACAAGTGACACGCAGCAACAAAGCAACACGATTCCATTTATTTTAAGAGCGTGAGTGATCGTTGGGAACCGGATGGCGCGTGTCCAGGAACGCGACAAACTTGAGAACAGTTCAACTTTATGCAAATGACGAGGGACTTTCGGGAACGACTACCAATAAGAGTGAAGCTGTGGAGTTCACGTCATCTTTATTTCTTCATTTTCATCACCCTCATGCCATTCCAGATGCATATCACCTCTTTTATTTAGTTGAACTTGTAAGGGATAATGTATAGGCAGCCGGTCGTTAACGCAGAAAATGTTTCACAACAACAATCATCTGCCTATACATTATTCCGCTTATTACAGCCCAGTCACACGAAATTACATACCTATAGATGGTTTCAGCAGTAACAACATAAACAAGCGGCTGCCGTGGTCCGCACGTAACTTACGTTAAACTCCGCTAAGAATAAATAACAGCAAAGTTCTTTAAACGTAGTTTATTTATATAACAAGCAAAAAAACAATATATAGATTACCTAGGAAACCAAAACATCTGTTATTTTTCGAAAATCGAAACCGGAAGTAAAGTTCGGATCCAGATGTGTATCGTGTCAGCGCACGTGCATCCGATGAAACCGTCTATATTAAAGTAATTTTTTTAATTCTTTTTCGTGATACTGTCACGAATTTCCACGTTTTTTGGTGATCGTGATACTGTCACGAATTTCCACGTTTTTTGGTGATCGTATCAAGAATTTCTGTTTGTGTCGTTGTCACGTATTGGTTACTCAACTGTTTTGTCCTATTTTCTCACCATTGTTGCTTCGGTTTAGGGTTAGATTTACATAAAATGACATCCTTACCCAACTCTTACCCTAACGCCAGGCGACAATGTTTTAGAAAATATAAAAAAATCAGAAAAAATAGTATAAACCAATACTTAAAGTGACATCCTAATGCAAACACCGAATCTAAACCGAAGCGACAATGGTTTGAAAATAGGAAAAAGCAGTTGAGTAACCAATACGTGACAACGACACATAAACAGAAATTCGTGAAACGTTCACGAAAAACGCGGAAATTTGTGACAGTATCACAAAAAATTTTCAAAAAATTACGTGACTACATAATTTTGTGAGACTGGGTAGCTTATTACATGTTTACCTCATAAGTAAGGTAAGGATTGGAACATTAAATATTGATTTGAAGTATAACTAAAGCAGACCTTCCACGAGGAAAACCTGTTTATTTTCAAATAAGATAAAGCTAGGGCCACACCAAAAGATTTCTAAAATCAGATTTTCAAAATATGATGCTACGTACACACCAAACGTGGGGCATCACATTACTCGCTCTAGATTACTCGCAGGATTTAACTTCGTGTCATGCAAATTCTTTGCTTGAGTTGAAAGTTTTCAACTTGTGCGAAGACGCGTCAAACGCATCTTTGCATTGATTTTGCATTGATGTAATCTACTCACGCAAATCGTTGAACTTGCATCTGGTGTGAACCCACAGGGAGAGACTACAAAAATGATGAAAAAATTCTACAAATGATCAGTTCCAATAGTGTGTAGATTGCCGCTATGTGGTCATCACCATCTTCATTCCCCACCAGCCTTTTTTTTTGAAAGTTGCCTGCCAGCATTTCAAAATTGAAATGAACATTTTTACAAAACACAGGAAATTTTTCATCTAAAAATATATAAACATACAAACATATCAGTAACACTTTAATTACAATAAAGTTCATTAGTTAACATTAGTTAATGTATTAACTAACATGAACAAACCATGAGCAATACATTTGTTACAGTATACAGTATTTTCTAGTGGATAATCACGGTATTACTGATAACCAATAAAAAATTTTATGCAAATGTTTTCTCTTAATTGACGAGATAACTCGTCAATGGCAGGGAAATCTTGCGATGTCTCTCGTAGTCAAACGTGACTTCACAGTAAACAAACACGACAGACCTCATAAAGAAATTTCATTAATACTGTGGACTGCTTTTTATATCCCTGCTGCACCATGACTGCGGTTGTTATGGTTTCATCTTTCATCACCTCGCTTTCTGATTGGGTATCGTTTTGTTTCACGTGACAATCTACAATGTGCGTTTGTCCTCAGGATTTCTGATTGTAAATATTCAACATGTTGAAGCATCTCCAACGTGCTTCCAAGCCGACTCAGACGCTCTTAACACACCACGCGCCACAGGAAAATCTAATAAGATAGTCGGTTCAACTACAAAGATGATGAGAATTTTACCTAGGATTGTCATAAGGGGGAAAATCTATAAAATTTATATTTAACTTTTGTGTTATATGAAACTGTACCTGTCATAATGATGATTTGCAGCATCTAGGTTAATGTGTCATTAGTTTTGAGCGGTTGTTATTTGGGAATAAGAAACTTGCAAATGTTGCGACTGGCCAATCAGAATCAAGCATTTCAATGAGCCTTGTAATAAAACCAAATAAAACAGCAGCCATTATATCTATAAGTAATCGATACGTTAAAATTATGGAAATTTGTATGTAATAGAATCACTATTTTACTGTTTTGTCCTTATAGATTGTTTCATCGGCGCACGTGCGGTGATGCTATAAGCATCTGGTCCGAACTTTATTTGCTTCTGTTTGTTTAATGGTCTGACTAGTTGCTGAAACTGAACTCTTAAATACCTCGTCGAAAATAACACATTTTTTGGTTCCTATGTAATCTACATGTTGTTTATTTTGCTTGTGTTATATATAGGGCTGTCACAATGATTAAATAATCGTCTCATCGCGATGATTTCAGATCACCGCAATGATTGCATATCTTTCTAAAAACACAAGGGGGAGCTGCAGTGCTTGTATAAACTGGACAGTATCAGAAGGCGCTCTTTGACTGACAATGTAACGCTTGCAAAGCCATTTAATACAATGGAAAAACGGCATTTAAAAAATGCTGCATGATAAGCAGTATTAATTGCCAGGTAAAACATACATTTACAAAACAGCAATTCCAAATTTAGGGAACCTTTTTTACATTTTTGAAAGATATGTTCATTAACTAATTACTTTTAAATATGTGTTATGTGTATTAATATTCACTGGTAGGTAAACATTGCAAAATATTTAATTTTAAATAATCACAACAATGTCTAAAAATTATTCACAAAGCAATAAAACTGGCGAATAATTGTTATAATTTTCACAATTTATTAGACAATTAACCATCAGCCATATTTCATAATTGTGACAGCCCTAGTTATATAAATAAACTACTTTACAAGTACTTTGTTGTTATTTATTCTTCGCGGAGTTTACCGGAAGTTACGTGATGACTACAAAAGCCTCTTATTTATGTTTTTACTGCTGAAACCGTCTATAGTAAGAGTAGTTTTGTAGCATATTTGTAAACTCTGAGGTCATCTACATGCTAATGTACTTCCAAACCCAAACATATACTTTTAGCAGATATAGTTTCAGCAGTAACAACATAAACAAGTGGCTTTCATGGAAAACACGTAACTTCCGGTAAACTCCGAAAATAGAATAAATAAAATAAAAAAGAATAAATAACAAAGTCCTTTTTAAGTAGTTTATTTATATAACAAGCAAAATAAACAACACATAGATTACCTAGGAAACCAAAACAGTTGTTATTTTTGAAGAGGTATTTGTTCAAGAGTTCAGTTTCAGCAACTAGTCAGACCATTAAACAAACAGAAACCAGAAGTAAACCAGAAGTTCTGACCAATATAATCGCGTCACCGCACGTGCATCCGATGAAACCGGATGTTTACGTTTTATAAAGGCATTACTAACAGTGGACTCTTGTTTTGTCAAATGGTTTCTAGAATAAAACATTTCACTCCAACTACTTCTTACAGCAAAGAGCGAATCAAGCCCATGGCCATGACGAATACTTAAGGTGATTGGTGTTTTAAGGAAAGTCATGTGCTCTTAAAACTGCTCAGCTGAACTTCCTGTTTCAATTATAATGCAGACACAGGAAAGAGAACATCAATCATTTCATTGGTTCTTTAAGGAAGTATGTTCTCGAATAGAACACTGCAGACATAGCATGTCATAGTATCCTGTTTAAAGCAGATGTCGGATGTGGCAAGTCTATACTGTTGACGACAAAAGAGTAAACAGATAAGGATTTAAAAAAAACAGCAAGAAGAGTCAGAAGCAGAGATGGGAAGGGGTTCACGTTATGGAAAACAAGGTTTGATATTTTAAGAATTTTATGATATAAATTATTACGTTGCATTATTGAATAATTATACAAGCGTCTAGACCCGTCTGTTGCTATTTATATTACATTTAGTTTGCTTCTATCTTTGAATGCAGTTATTTAATACATGCCAAAGCAGTATGTTATGTCTGTGTCAGTTTAGTACCATTATCATCATTAAAAGATGCTGGACAGTGAGACTTTGGCTGTTTGGAGAGCTTTTAAAAGCTACGGTCATCGGGGGGCTGTTTGTGGACAGCTAAGTGCCTCAGTAATGATTTGCTCTAAATGGATGGCAGCTCAATAAAATAAACTGTCAAAAGGGCACGGATAGAGACTCACACTGTACATTAAAAACCAAGATCTATGTTTACTGCGATAGTGTAGTAGTGTAGTGCAATGCATTCGATGACTTTGGATGGCATGACTTTTACATTGATTTCAATCTTTGGCCTTACTCAGTCAATATTGAAGATATCAAGGTTATATTTTCATGTTCACGCCAGAAGTCAAAAAAAGACGTAAAACTTGTGTTTAATACCTCAGATTAGATAAATGGGTGGAGAGAAGGCGGTCGCGTGTGGCTGTTCAAACACATTCAACCACATGTGCGTTCCGCAACTCCAAAGCGATCCGATCGAAAGTGGTTTCGACTACCTCTGGATGTGGTTGAAAGTGGTCGAAAGTGGACGAGCTCAAAACGTTTTGAACACCGTTTACACTTGGCATTAACGTCGTGTGATCCGATCAACGAAAACGCATGTTTGCCAAGTGTAAACAGCCTCTATGTGACCCTGGACCACAAAACCAGGTATATGGGTCAATAAAATTGAAATTGAGATGTATGCATCATCTGAAGGCTGAATGAATAAGTCATTGATGTGTGGTTTGTTAGAATAGAACAATATTTGGCCAACTATTTGAAAATATAGAATCAAAATATTGAGAAAACCACCATTAAAGGCAACACATATTACTAATGATGAATACATTTTTGATATATTTACGGTAGGGTATTTACAAAATATCCTCATGAAATATGATTCTTGGCTTAAAAATTTGATAAGTGTGACCCATACAATGTATAGTTGGCTATTGTCACAAATAGACCCATGTTTTGGCAGTTTTTTGGTCTAGGGTTACATATTTTCTGTGTTTTGAAAGTGAGAACCCAAACTAATACAGTACATTTAAACCCAGCCATACACATAAGACTACATAGAAAAAGATCAAAGCATGTTTCTGAACCATAAATCAATCCAAAAACAGGAAAAATGTTGAATATAATTGATATGAAACCACACAATGTTATGTACTACGGTAAAGGGCCTTGACCAGATATCAAAAGACCATGGGGCGGTTTCCTGGACAGGGCTTATCCTAAAATGCATATTTAAGCTAATTTTATAACAACCTGCACTGACATATTTTAGATATCAGTACCAATGACTTTGTCCCAAGATGCACACCAGTATAGATTTTTGTAAAAAGGTTTGTTTGTAAAAACTATTTAAAAGTCCTAAACCAACTAAGGCCTATTTCTGGATTAATGTAAACCCTGTACGGGAAACCGCCCCATTATGTTTCTAATTTTGTAGTATAATATCACATCTGCACTACTGAATCTAATGAAACCGCATCAGAAGCATACGCAGTTTTATTCCTTTCTGCCCTGTCCACTCGCACATTGACAATAACACAGCAACCTTGCTTCTGACACAACAATTTCATGTGACAACGTGAAATAAGTAAAAAGTTATGCCAAACGCGATCAAAACTAAAACAGAATTCCAGAAATGTGATTTTAATTAGGAAACCACATAGGAATGTAGCTTGAGATGAATTTGTAAAAATGCTTTTTGCCGTTCACACATTCTAAATATGATCGGATTTTATTTGGATATGTAGAAAAATCTGCTGGTGTAAACAAGGTGTATGCGCTTTTGTCCTGCTAACATGTTCCTGGGTCATATCCGATTTGTGCAACATAAGAGAAAAAAATTGGAATTGAGTCTCTCTTCAATCATACAGTAAGGATGTGGTCCCCCTGCCCATCCTGCTTCCTTAAATAAACATCGTAGCTTTGCCAAATCCACTCTTGGCTGTGTTTAATGTAAGTGAGGCATTGCACACATAACTGATGATGACAACACTCACACTTTCCAAATGTTTGCACTCGTCAGTTAATCTTCCACGACGTCAATCTAAAAATGCTTATTTTGCAACACCAGCCGTCACACGTCATGTTCACACATATTGGGTGTGTTTGTTTGACAATTTTAAAGGTTTTGGAGAAAAAAAATTCTTTAAATGTAGCTTTTTTGTTAGTAAACATTGTGACATTTTTGTGGGCAGAATTTAAGTGGAGGCTGACCGATTCACTAAGATGAAGTAACAATAAGTAATAGTTTTTCATCATTTATTTATCTTTTTTGTTAATGTTTGGTATTGCCAGTACAGTTATTCATGAGAGAGTAGATGTCGGATTAAAGACTGACCTCTGAACCAACGTTACAGAAACCCATTGATTCACTTCAGAAGACATTTATTAACTGTATGGATTAGTTTTTGATGGATGGATGTACTTTTTGAAGCATTAAAATGGGGCACTATCCAATGTCATTATAAAGCTGCAAAGATCTGATATTATTTAATATAACTCTGTTTGTGTTCAGCTGAAAGAGACATACAGCGGGGAAAATAAGTATTTGACACATCAACATTTTATCAGTAAGGGGGCTGTTGACACAAAATTTCTACAAGATGTAGCCATCAAGCCAAAGAAATCAGAACATTTAAGTATACAAGTTGAGTCATAATAAATAAAGTGAAATGACACAGGGAATAAGTATTGAACACATGAAGAAAACATAGCAAAGAAAGCCAGGAGATCACCTGAATCTGTCAGTATTGAGAGAGAAACCCTGCCCCCTATCAGAACTAATTGATAATTGTATATTCCTAGAGTCATATATTCCTAGGATGGTTTGAACTATACTTTTAACTTGACCCATCTTTCTATAGCAGCCTCTTTGCAATACATTCATATTTGACAGGTTTTTGTTCACTGAATTAAAGCAGAAGATAAGATCATGATGTTCAACTTACATTGATGCATTGTGGGGTTTTTTTAATATTGAATGATTTAACACAGAATGATTTTTTATAAAACTTTACATGAATACATTGATCAAACTTGCTGTACATTCAGGCACAGTAAAACACATTTCCGCTGAGTCTGACTAATTTGGTTTTAAAATAAGCAGAACCAGGCCTATACAACATTACACGCTAGCTGTTTTTTAAACTAAGTTAGCCTTTTATCCTTCAATAGAATGGATCCATTAGTGGTCATATGCCACTTGAATTACATGATGGCACCACCTCCTTATAAAAACAGTGCTTTACAAATACATTTACGTGTTGGGCAGATACATTTATCCAAAGCGAAATACAATGCATTCATTCTATACAATTGCTCTATGAGCTGCAGGAACAGACCTGCCAAACTGCACAGTAATCCATTCACCTTAAATAAGAAGGCAACACATTAAAGATGTAGGCAGAATATTGCAACAAAGACATTCACATTAGCTATAAGGACAAAATATTAAATTATTTGTAAGTCGCTTTGGATTAAAGCATCTGCTATATTAATAAAGTAAATACACACACACACACACACACACACACACACACACAAACTAAAGTAATAAAACGTAATGTGTGCTTTTGAAAATGTACACACATAATTTGTCTTCTGGAAGTAAATATACTTTAATATCTTTACTGTCTTTACAGGTGAGGCAAGGAAATTCGACCCCACATTTAAAGGCCCAATTTATAACAGGTGAGACAATGTGGGGTTATTTTTAACCCCGGTGTTGGGTCAAAAGGGGACGAACCCAACTTGGATTTTAATTTAACCTATGCTGGGTTGTTTTACCCAATTGTTAGGTCAAATATAAAATTATTTGTCTGGGTTCATTCCTTAGTGACCCAACCTATAATTTTTTTTAGAGTGTGTGTTAATTTTAACACATTGCTTTGTGTTAAACTATTTAACACATTATGTGTTAATTTTAACACATTATGTGTCATTTCGTGCTGATTTAGAGTTCATATAAATAAAAGGGACAACACAAGATGTGTTAAAACAACACAAAGTGTGTTGTTCTAAAAATAACACAGAGATGTGTTAAATTAAGGACAACACACTAGGTGTGTTGTCCTTAACTAGACACAAGATGTGTTAATTTAACACATTCGTTTTAAGAGTGTATAAACTACATTTATGACATTTTATGGTACATATGTAAGGGATAATTTATAGGCAGCCGGTTTTTAATGAGCCCCGATCAGGATTTTGTATTACACCGAAGGGGCCTATTTGCGATAACAATCGGCCGCCTGTACATTATCCCATCTATTACACAGCTATTTACCTCATAAGTAAGGTAAGGAACATTAAATATTGATTTGAAATATTTTATTTGCTAATTTTTAACAAATGCAGACCTTTCGCGAGGAATAGCTGTTTACTTTTGGATTTAAGAATATGTCACAAACACACTATTTGGTTTAATCATTTGTAAATATAATGTCACATATGTTATTAAAAGACATAATTATTGAGACTGAAAGCACAAAAATGTAAAAACCGATGGTGGAAATGGACCTGTTATGTAACACACTCAAATGTATGAAACAAATGGAAGACCTGTATTTGTAGCACCCTACCAGTTCTTATTTTGTTCAATGTGAAATTTAAAGAAAATGCAAAAATAAAAAATGGAAAAAATACATATTTATCAGGGTTCCCACGGGTCCTTAAAATCCTTGAAAGTTTGTGAATCTGGGCGAAATAATTCAAGGCCCTTTTTGAAAATATACATACATAGATACAGGTCATTGAAAGTGCTTGAATCTATTTTATGCAAGAAGTTTTCTGGAAAAAAAATCCATATTATTCCCTGTGTAGTGTAGGATAATATCATAAAATCTCTAGCCTTTTAAGCACACAGGCTAAACTGTTGGCTTTAAATGCTTATATCTTCTGTATGTGAATATTGATTCATACCAAAATGCGGGTTACGTTTGTAACTGTTGTTCCCTGAGAAGGGAACGAGACGCTGTCTCCCTATCCACACTTCCTGCGTCCCTATAACGCCGTCTTTGGCAATATTTCAGATAGCGATATAACTAATTCCTGGCTCTCGCGTTACCCTGTCTTTGTCGTTAAACCTCACCATTGGTTGAATTTGATATACACATTCAGACACACAGGAGGCGTCCCCAAAGTGTCACCGCAATGACGCAGCACGAGTACCCTCGAAAGGGTACTGTAACAATGTATCTTAAAAGGTAGCACGATGTAACCTTGCTCTCACTTGAAATGGGTTCCCACATTTAGTCCTTGAATTTGAGGGTATTGGACCTGGAAAGTCCTTGAAAGGTCCTTGAATTTGAAGTTAACTAAGATGTGGGAACCCTCTGATTTATATAAAATGAGTATTATATTAAACTGTACCTGTTAAAATGATTTGCAGCATCCGGGTTACCGTGTGTCGTTAGTTTTAAACGGTAGTTATCTAGAATTTAGCATTCCAACAAGCTGTGTAATAAGAAAAAGCATTATTGTAATTTTATTTATAACCAAATTTATCACACCTCATATAAACATCTAAGGCAAAATTTGCGATCTAGTGCTAAATCTGCTTTTCTTGGTGAACAGGAGCTGCACAGACATCCTTTGTTGTATCCTGTTCATCTTGGCTTTGCTGGGATACTTTGCGGTCGGAATTTTGGGTAAGTTTCATCCTTCATATTTTTATAATGCCACTATGTGGAGATGTGGGCATTTTGATGTGATTTGAGTAACTTGTTCTCGTAAATGTGCAGAGTTCGTATTTTAAATTTTGTGAGTTGGCTTGGTGTACTGTCTGGCACAGATTTACACGTCTTAAATTATTCTGCAGCTTGGTCTCAGGGTGACCCACGAAAAGTGATATACCCAACTGACAGTAGGGGTCAATTTTGTGGACAGGCTGGCACCCCTCTTGAGTAAGTCACGTTATAGCTTTGTAACCACAGACGTTTAATGCATTTATATTAAGACGTGCCTGTTTTTCTATTTTTGCAAACATGTGAATTATCAGGAAGAAGCCCCTGTTGTTCTACTTCAACATTATGAAGTGTGCCAGTCCTCTGGTCCTGCTGGATTTTCAGTGTCCTACTACACAGGTTTGGCACTGTTTTAGTGAACGACTTTTCACAGCACCATGTGACTATAATGTTTGTCTGCTGACGGCAAAGCGTGTTTATTTTGACAGATCTGCGTGGAGAGCTGTCCCACTAAATTCATGACTTTGGTGAAGACCTTAGGATCAACTAATAATGAAGATAAAGAATACTACAAAAAGTTCTGTAAGGAAGGAGCAGACTTGACCAGCATGGTAAGTTGTGGACAGGAAGAAAAATACAAATATATAGACATTTTAGTTACACTTTATAAAAAGTGTCCATGAATCATAATGAACTAAGACACACATTTATTTTTACTTCAGCATGAGATAAGGCATGTACTGATCATAAACAAATGAAGAGTCATCATTAAGTACAACATTACATGTTTATTTATTTGTTAGTTTATGAATTAATTACAATAAACTTATGTGTTGAGTCATGTTGTACTTTTCATTAGTTTAATGCCTTAATTTAGCATTAGTTCATATTTAAGTAAGAATTCATTTAGGTATTAGTTTATTATGACCCTTATTATAAAGTGTTACCTTGTTATTTTTAATATAATACTCAGAAATTTAAGTTGTAAAGTATTAGGGTATTCAAAAGCAGTCATTACAACATTTTAAGACAACAGCGTTTATCCTTAAAGGTGCAGTGTGTAAATTTTAGCGGCATCTAGTGGTGAGGCTCAGTCCACTGCTCACCCCTCGCTTTTAAAACACATAAAGAAGCTAAGGTGGCCACCACCGGACAAGCATATCATTGTCGGAGACAACTTAGTAAAGAAATTTGTACGTTAAGGGCTTCTGTAGAAACACGGTGGCACAAAATGGCGACTTCCGTGTAAGGGGACCCTCAGTGTATGTAGATAAAAACGTCTCGTTCTGAGGTAATAAACACACAACGGTTCATTATGAAAAGTCTTTAAACACCACTGATAATATAGTTTTGTATATTATTTTGCATTTCTGTCAAGAGATCCTTCTAAAAATTACACACTGCACCTTTAAGGGGTTGTGCACACCAAAACTTTTAAACGCGGCTGAAAACGCCTGGACAACGCCGAATGCCAGCCAGCTGTTTTTTCAGCTCAGTGCCAGCTTTCTTCAGCTAAGCGCTTTGGTAGCTCTGATACATCAGCTGTGAGACGGTTGGTTGCTGTGGTAATGTCTCGCGTCTCCTCCACTGTGATTGGACGGCCACGTGAGAACTGACATTGACGAGCGGAGCTTTTTACCCAAAGTTGAATATTTTACCCGGTCGAATGCCGGTTTTCGGCGCGGAAGAAAACTGCTAACTGCTGGCTTATTTGAAAAACGCAGTGCTTCCAAAATGGAAACAATTGAAAACATGCGCCGGCCACGGGTGTAAAAGCTTTGGTGTGCACGCCCCCTAACTGTAAAATTGAAATTTGTTTTTTTCCAGGCAGCTCCTCAAATCCTGAAGGCAAGCTTGTGTCCTTCAATAATCACACCTAGCAAGGCTTGTAAGCTACTTAATATTAGTAATAACTTCTGTTGTATAATGCTCAAAAGGGCTTTTCACACTGTTCATACTTAACCTGAGGTTAAGAGATAACCCTGGGTATTCATAATCTGACGTTTCACACTGTGCATTCCTAAACCCTAGGTCAGGTGTCTCCAACGCTGCTCCTACACACCAGTCTGTTGTTATCAAGCAGCCCTGAACACCTTGCTTAGCTGCTTCAGCTGTGTTAAACTCTTTCTCCACCAATGACAAATTTTTACAGAAATCCGTATTTCCGCTATTATCTGCCAGGTGGCGCTCTTACCTAACTTATAAAACTCGAAGCATCCACTAAGGCCTAACGGTAAAAACTCTGTATGTTTTGATCATCGCTTTCACACTGCATGTGCTTGGCACCGAAATGTGGGGTTAACCCCACAAAAGCAGGGCTAATGGTGCGTTCACACCAGACGTGAAGAGGTGGCAAGTGCGAGTAATTTACATGTTAAGTCAATGCAAAGACGTGAATAAGCATCCTGCGGCGCGGTAAGTGCAAATGGCGTGGTGCGGATGGCGGGTTTCACACGGATTTTAATCAATCAGGAGCTTGCTATAGCAGTGACGTGATTACAGGAAGCAAGCGGAGGCAGAAAAACCAAACAACAATGGAGTTTTTGTCATCGCTGCACGAGACATCTTCGTACTTTTACAGGAATTAAAAGGATCTTGTTTGGAAGAGTGAGGAGGTCGAACAATCTGGTTAGTTTACTCAATTTGAGCTATATAAACCCCTCCCATGATGCGAATTAATGCTTGAATATCTCAAATGACTAGAATTTTACGCACGACTTTCATACGTGAATGAAGCGAGTAAATTCAAAATGTCCAAACGTCCAACTACGCGCAAATTGCGTCTTTTTGCCGCCTCTTCCGCGTCTGGTGTGAACGCACAGTAAAGCTTCTGAGCAGGGTTTCATAATTTTGGGTTAATTTCAGGAATAACCACACTTCTAAATTACAAGTGTGAAACGATTCTTAACCTAGGGTTAAAAGCGGGGTTTAGAATGAAGATAACCCAGGGTTAAGCAAAGTGTGAAAAGCTCTAAAGTAGTTAAACTACTTTTGTTTAATTCAAGTTGTTTATATGTAAAAACAGATCTATGGTAATTTCTTTCTTACTGTATTTCAGTCACGCGAAGGTGTTTGCCTGCTTTCGAGACATTGAAGGGTGGTGTGGTTGTAATTGGCAATAAAACCACATTCGATGATGGTGTAAGAACCGATAGAAATGTGACAGATCTTCTCGAAGCCTCAAAGTTAGTAATGTGTATGTGATGATGTGTGAAAATAGTTATTATAGTAACATTAAGAGTGCCTAATATATTGTTTTCAGTGCAAAACCTCTTATTCACAAATCCTTCGGCTACTACATGCTGAACTAGGACTGTGTTTAATTGTATTTCAATTTAAGGGATAGTTAAATGTACAAAATTACTGTCATTACTCTTCCAAACCTGTATAAATTTCTTCTTTGAAGAATGTTTGTAATCAAGCAGATCTGGGACACCATACGCTTCCATAGTATTATTTTTTTCCACCATGGAAGGCAATGGTGCCCCAGATCTGCTGGCTATGCGGCGAACTATCCCTTTAAAGGACAAGTTCGGTATTTTACACTTAAAGCCCTGTTTTCAGATTGTTTATGATGAAATAGAACGGTTTTGACTGAATTTTCGACATATGCGGCTGCCCCGAGAATTTTCGCGTGTTTGTTTCTCACCTCATAACTCTACAATGGGTTTAATGGTGCACTGGAACAATCCTTCCTAAAATGCATTAAACTTTTATTTACAAAGACGTGAAACTCACCCAGTGGTCAGGGGTGTTCACTGATATACTCACACAAAAGTCGCTGCAAAGGATGCTTTCCAACAGCTGTTTTAGCATTCGTTGTTAACTTGTGGACCTATTTTTCCAAACGCCTCACACCGGTACATTCTTCCGCTTAGAGCTTGAATAATAGACACTCCAGCCCAGGTGGTGGCGCTAATCCGCCATTGCCAATTGCAAGAATAGAAACAAAGTTCCCGGCGCGGAGTAATACCGTACCTCACAGCACATCTAATACAAGTCAATGGAGTTGGCAAAAACTACGATAAAACCTGTTGGAGTGCGTATTTTGCGGCGGTTTTTGTGTGGGCGTGCCGGTGAGCGCCCCTGGCCCCTCGGTGAGTTTCACGTCTTTGTAAACGAAAGTTTAATGCATTTTAGGAAGGATTGTTCCAGTGCACCATTAAACCCATTGTAAAGGTGGGAGGTGAAACACAAACACCCCAAACTTCTTGGGGCAGCCGCATATGTCCAAATTTCAGTCAAAACCGTTCTATTTCATCATAAACAATCTGAAAAAAGGGCTTTAAGTGTAAAATACCGAACTTGTCCTTTAAGTCATAATATTGAGCCTGTCAAGATGTTGAATGCAACTTTTTCACAAAACAGCGCTATTTGCATTTTTTGTGGATTTCCCCTAGATTAAATATTCAATGTTAAATACAATGTATGCTCCATAACCAGCACATGTGGTCATGACATGATGTTGAATATAACATTTCATGGCAATTTGTAAAATCTCTGTCTAATCTCTGTTAATTTGTATGATCTTATTGGTTAATTTTAGTACAGTCTGCTTTCGCCGCAGTGGCATTGGGGTTATAGGTTATAGGTCATTTGTTTTTGTATGATTCACACATCAATTAAATTCACACAAAATAGTCACATTTTATTGTAAGGTCAGGCGGGTATGAGATTATCACACTACTTCCTGTGTTGACTTCAGTTTGTAAGAGCATCATTGTACAAAATCATGTCAACAGAATTAAATACGAGTTATATTTAACATGGCACTATTCTTCAAAGTCATAGAAAATCAGAATTGTGTTGTTTATAACTCTCATTCATTTTGACAGGAAATCCAATGCAGTCGTGGAGGCGCGGGCGGTAGCCATGAGAATATTTGAGGACTATACTCAATCCTGGCACTGGATACTTCTGTACGTATGTTAGGGTCAAATAGCCAACTGTACTCAACATCTCTTCATGCTTACATAACATTTTATGTGATTTATGTCCTGATATTTTTCCGGATGTCAAATATCGGTTATTATTATTGCAGTGGATTGGTGATCGCCATGTTGGTCAGTCTGATCTTTATCTTCCTCTTGCGCTGTCTTGCTGGAGT
Organism: Misgurnus anguillicaudatus; assembly: GCF_027580225.2. Classification (NCBI taxonomy): domain Eukaryota; kingdom Metazoa; phylum Chordata; class Actinopteri; order Cypriniformes; family Cobitidae; genus Misgurnus; species Misgurnus anguillicaudatus. The sequence continues at coordinate 34,818,830 of NC_073344.2, forward strand.
CATGGTGTGGGTTATGATCGTCCTGGTCATTCTTGTGATTGGATACGGTAAAAGTCCATGAGAAGTGTATGTGTTGGGGTCATAGACTGCATAAAACATGGGCGCAGTGTCTGTGACATCACCCATAGGTTTCTGAAGAGCATTATTGAAGCCCAAAGTGGGCGAAGACGGCATTTTGGTGCTCCTGGATAACCAAAACTTGCCAAAGAGGCGGAATGTGGGTGGAGCTGATGTGTCTGGTTGCTGAAACCACGCCCGCCTAGCTCTACGGTAGTGACAGCAGTGGCAACTCACCTGTCACTCAAGTGGCCACGCCCTTAATTATGCAGAACTTTAAGGCTTAATGTTATTAAATCGAAAGGGTTACAAAAAATTCACCCCCTCACAGTTGTCATAAAGGGCAAAATGAGCTGTATAGACCAAAACCACTTTTTGTACCAGGCTGTAAACATATTTTTTTCTGCTGTAAAGTTTAAAATCATCAATGTGGTTGCAGAGAGGCGGTGGAGGTGGGTTACACACGGGTGAGGCGAGCAGGGTGGCTCGCTGGAGGGTGTCTTGTTGTGCTGTTGATTGTCGGAATGGGAGTGCCAAAAAGAGATGACCTTCGTTTTTGCAGAGTACCGTCGTCAAAGATACCATTTAAAGATAAACGTGGGTGTTTATGGTTGCAACAAGCCTTTAAACGGACGGACTGGAGTGATGAAATCATCTGGAGGTCTATTGATGATTGAAATGGAAAAAGTTGGAGAAGATGTCCGGTGTTCTGTCGAGGTCTGATCCTTCTGTGAGTTTCTTGTAGCGTTTTTATCACGTTACATTTGAAAGTTATTTAGAAAGATTGAAGATTTGAATGGGTTATACTGAAAAAGCAATAATGTCACTATTTATTAAATATTTCGTTTTCTATTATTTATTTTTATTTCCTTATATCTTAGCTTATGTCTTCTTCCTGTTTGTTCTAAAATTATTATGTTTACATACTTAATAAATATATAAATATAGCACACGCACAGACAAAGTTTTATTAATATGTAAACAGGCCTATGCATTTAAATTTGTATGTAAACATAATAGTTTTATAATAGTTTTAGAACAAACACGTAGGCTATAAAAATAAGTAAGAAATAATAGAAAACAGGAAAATGATGAAATATTTAATAAATGGTATTATATAAAATGCATGATAGTATTGCTTAGTTCTAATATGTACTTTAGCGATTCATACTGTAAAAATAATTGATTAACCAATAAAGAACAGTACACTGTAAAAAAATTCTATAGAAATTATAATGTTATTGCAGCTGGGTTGCCGGTAATTTATTGTAGATTTAAATTTGAAAAACAGCTGGCATTCGGCGTCCTCAAGGCGTTTTCAGCCGCGTTTAAAAGTTTTGGTGTGTCCAAACGCGGCTGAAAACGCCTCGAGGACGCCGAATGCCAGCTGTTTTTCAGCTGAGTGCCAGCTTTCTTCAGCTGAGCGCTTTGGTAGCTGTGATACTTCAGCTTGGTTGCTGTGGTAATGTCCCACCCCCACCTCCACTGTGATTGGACGGCCGCGTGAGAACTGACATTGATGAGCAGAGCTTTTCTTCCAAAGTTGAACATTTCTTAAGGGGGCGTGCACACCAACGCTTTTACGCCCGCGGCCTGCGCATGTTTTTAATTCATTTCAATGGAAACTCTGCGTTTTTCAAATAAGCCATCAGCTAGCGGTTTTCTTCCGCGCTGAAAACCGGCGCCCGGCGGTTTTTCCGCGCTCAGCGCTGAGCACCGAGAGTTGAAAGATGTTCAACTTTGGAAGAAAAGCTCCGCTCGTCAATGTCAGTTTTCACACGGCCGCCCAATCACAGTGGAGGAGGGGCGGGACATTACCACAGCAACCATCCGGCTCACAGCTGAAGTATCACAGCTACCAAAGCGCTCAGCTGAAGAAAGCTGGCACTCAGCTGAAAAACAGCTGGTATTCGGCGTCCTCAAGGCGTTTTCAGCCGCGTTTAAAAGTTTTGGTGTGTCCAGCCCCTAACTCTCGGTGCTCAGTGCTGAACGCTGAAAAACCGCCGGGCGCCGGTTTTCAGCGCAGAAGAAAACCGCTAGCTGATGGCTTATTTGAAAAACGCCGAGTTTCCATTGAAATGAATTGAAAACATGCGCCGGCCGCGGGCGTAAAAGCGTTGGTGTGCACGCCCCCTTAGGGGCTGGACACACCAAAACTTTTAAACACGGCTGAAAATGCTTAGGGGGCGTGCACACCAACGCTTTTACGCCTGCGGCCGGCGCATGTTTTCAATTCATTTCAATGGAAACTCTGCGTTTTTCAAATAAGCCAGCAGCTAGCGGTTTTTTTCCGCGCTGAAAACCGGCGCAGAGAGTTGAGAAATGTTCAACTTTGGAAGAAAAGCTCCGCTCGTCAATGTCAGCTCTGACGCGGCCGTCCAATCACAGTGGAGGAGAGGCGGGACAAGTATCGCGGCAACCAACCGTCTCACAGCTGACGTATCACAGCTACCGAAGTGCTCAGCTGAAGAAAGCTGGCACTCAGCTGAAAAACAGCTGGCATTCGGCGTCCTCAAAGCGTTTTCAGCCGCGTTTAAAAGTTTTGGTGTGTCCAGCCCCTTAGAGGACGCCAAATGCCAGCTGTTTTTCAGCCGAGCGCTTGGTAGCTGTGATGCTTAGCTGTGAGCCGGTTGGTTGCTGTGGTAATGTCCCGCCCCACCTCCACTGTAATTTTACGGCCGTGTGAAAACTGACATTGATGAGCGGAGCTTCTCACTCAAAGTTAAATATAGTTTTCAGCGCGGAGCTGCTTGCTTATTGGAAAAACGAGTGTGTCGCAACGCATCGCTTTCATTATGCATAGGCTTATGGTAATTGTCAAAATAGTTTTTCCAACTTGTCATCCTGGCATAATGTAGTTAAAATTAAATAAAATGAAAAATACACTGCTGTGGACGTTGTTTACTTCATTAATGTGTTTTACTGTGTTAATGGAATAAGGATGCGAGTAGGATTCGGTATTCGGTTTCGGATTCGGCCGAATCTTAAACGGTGGATTCGGGATTCGGCCGAACCTAAAAAATCTGGATTCGGTGCATCCCTAGTTTAAATGGCTTGGCTACTGATATGTGTGCATGTATGTAATGTATATGTATTGTTTTTTATTGGTAAATCAATTATTTTTACAATATGAATCGCTGAAGTACTTATAAGAGCAATACTATCATGTATTCTGTATAATATCATTTTTTAAATATTTCATCATTTTCCTGTTTTCAATTTCTTCCTTATATTTATAGCTTACGTGTTTGTTCTAAAACTATTATGTTTACATACAAATTAATTTGTATAGGCCTGTTTATATATTATTAACACTTTACATCGTGTGTGTGTGTGTGTGTGTGTGTGTGTGTGTGTGTGTTGTTTATGTATTTATTAGTAAACACCATAATTTAGAACAAACAGGAAGAAGACATAGACTAAGATAGAAGGTAAAAAGAAGTAATAGAAAACGAAAAAAGTATGAAAACTTTAATAAATGGTAATATTATTGATATTATGAACTCATTCAAATTTTTAATCTTTCTAAATAAATTATAAATGTAACATGATAAAAACGCTATAAGAGACATATAGAGGGAACAGACTTCGACAGAACACCGGATATCTACTCTAATTATTTTCTATTTTAATTATGAAAAGATTTTCAGATGATTTCATCACTCCAGTCTGTCCGGTTGAGGGCTTATTACAACCATAAACACCTACCTTTATCTTCAAATGGTGTCTTCGACGACGGTATACTACAAAAATGAAGGTCATCTTTTTTTGGCATTCCTATTCTGACACTCAACAGCACAACAAAACATTTTCTAGTGAATTATATTGTTCGTTTCACTCGTGTCTCATTCATTTCCACTGCTTTTCTGCCACCACATTGCGCGCGTGACGTAACTGTGACGTCGACTCGCAAAAGGTCTATAGGATTGACTCTCCTTTGAAGCCTGCCTCTATCAGCCAGTCGAATAATTGAATGTCATTTCCGTGTTGGATTCACTTCAATGATACATTTTCTTTAAGGAGAATATCCATCTTATTTTATTATTTTGATTTTGAAGTCAAATGTTTTCGTGTGATTCACTTTATAATCGTTTTATGAATGAGTTTTATCTTCTGTTTCTCTGCAGGTATTGTCCATTGTTACATGCAGTATGCAAGTCTGAAAGGCCAGGCCGGTTCTGATGTCACTATCAAAGATTTGGGTTTACAGACAGATTTCTCCGTATACCTGCAGATTCAGCAGACCTGGCTTGCCTTTATGAGTGTCTTCTTGTTAAAGAATATTTAACCATTATCAAACCCATACCAGACACTACATAATTTGTTATTTCATTGTGAAATTATATAATATAGGCATACAATTATATAATATTCTGCCATGATACAGGATAGACAACTTGGTGAACATTTCTAGCTTTATTTTACTAACGCACATGAACAATCTCTCTCTCCATCACACCGCACCTTACTACACTCTAAGAAAGGATGTGTTAATTTTAACACATTGTTTTGTGTTAAACTATTTAACACATTATGTGTTATTTTAACACATTGTGTGTCATTTCGTGTAGAATGTGAGCTTAAATAAATGAAATGGACGACACAAGATGTGTTAAAACAACACAAAGTGTGTTATTCCAAAAATAGCACAGAGATGTGTTAAGTTAAGGACAACACACTAGATGTGTTGTCCTTAACTAGACACAAGATGTGTTAATTTAACACATTCATTTTAAGAGTGTACCAGCAACCCTGTTCCCCACAGTTAACAGTTAATCACAATCTCTCGAGCACATATCACTTCATTATCTTTTCTAATTCTAAAGTTTTTAATTATAAGGTAGTATAATGCATTATTTTAATGAGGATACATATGTGAAACGTCTGTGTGAAGCCTGTGTGGTGCACATAAATGCCAAAAAAAGGGTTAAGCAATACCATAATGCATTACAATGTACTGTTTTAAAGTCCTTATAATAAGTTGTTGGAAACTTGGGACACAAAAAAAAGGAATTTGTCCACTATCATCTAAGCGTTAGCAAACAAGTCACATACACGCATATTAATAACATAACAAGTAAACACAGTTTAGGGAAAATTTAGTTTTGGACTTTTTAAAGATCGACCATAAAAAACAAGATTACGCGAGTTGCGACGCATCTCTCTCAGTTATTAATATCAAACATTTATCACACTTTTATGCGGCTTAATTATTTTAATAACATTTTTCATAAATCATCATACGACCCAGTTTTTTAAACCACTGTTTGTGTATCTTAAAGTTGTGTTAATTTGTAAAAGTTTCACTTTGTTTTTTTCTGTTCTTATTTTATCACTGATTACTTAATTATTTAATTACTTGGGAACTTTTTAAAGCAACACCAAAGAGGTTTTTTACCTTAAAATAACGTTTCCGAAAAAGTTTCAGTCATTCATACACTCGAAACAGGGTGAACGACAGCCCTCTATCGGCCAAAACCGCACTAAAGAAGTTTCCAACCGTCGGGTCGCGGTCCTGTAGTTCGAGTAAAAACTACAAAAATTTGCTTTACGGCAGACCTAAAATCCAATCAGAGCCAGCTATGCTGCAGTATTTACGACAGTGGTAATGGACAATTACACTTCTAACCTGTAGGGGGAGCAAAGAGCAAAAACTCTTTAGTGTTGCTTTAATATTAATTTAACATTTGGTAAGCATTGGTATCCTTTTTAGGAAAAAAAATACATTTCCTGCACATTTCTGGAAATTACCATCACAACATCAGTAATTTTCATTGCAAAAATAAAAAAGTCGTGAAATTGTGGAGGGACTGATAAATGCTGAAATTACATGAAATTAGATTAATGGATGTTGCACAGATATCAGTAATTGTTAGCAAAGTCCCTTCAGGGAAGTCATGTCAGTAGGCGGCCATGTTAGCAACCAGTGGCGGCTCGTGACTGGGGGGCGCAAATTCAAAATAAGTGTACAAAGTGTCATGTGTGTTGCTCGTATTTTCAAAATATGTGTTTGTTGCGTCATGTGAACCATGTGCATCACATGTTTCATCAAGATTAGTGCCTGCAGCACACGCCTCAAAACCGTTTATGATAAAACAGACGCTCACGTTCACAAAATACACGCAAGACACTCCCTTAACAGTAAACTCTGATTACGCATGAGATTATGCAAATATCTGGCAAACGTGAACGTCTCTTTTATCATAAACCCTTTAGGGACTTATTTTGACAAGACACGTGATGCACATAGGATCACTCTACGCGCAGAATACATATTTTAAAATTACAAACCACACACATGACGGGTTACATACATGTTGTGATGAACTTCTCATCGAGCGCCCTCGAAAAAAGAAGTCACATCCGCCACTGTTAGCAACGCCTCTGGGCAGTTATTTCAGTCTTGTAAGTCCTATCCACTTAAATGCGGAAAGACAGATATCTTTAAAATCATGTGCTAAAATCCCAATTAAGCAAAACATTTCTGACCAACAATTAAACATAACATCAAGTGTACTATAAATTTTGTTTCTTAAGCTTAATTGGACTAAGAACTCATTTTTTGAGGTTGTTTCAGCTACTGTGCATAGGCACAGGTATAGAATATCAGTCTTCATTGATTGATGATTGGTTCTTTAAACGTGAAGGCTGTACTTTTATTACAAGAGGGTCCAAATTGCGCATTGTATTGTCCCCTATTCATAGTAACAGCAGTGCTCAGACTTGATGTATTTAATATCTATGATGTTACAGTAGTTCAACTAATGTTAACAAGCAACCTTTTTTATTACCTTTTTTATTATTTAAATAATAATTCCAGTGTGACCCTTACTTTTGTTACAGTGATCATCCTGTGTATCGTGGAAGTGGTGATCATACTGCTCCTCATCTTCCTCAGAAAGAGACTTTTGATCGCTATCGCTCTCATTAAAGAGGCCAGCAGGTCAGTCCATCATAATGTTCTTAAGGACATTCTGTACTTTTATCATTGCCTACTTAAGGGATTAGTCCATTTTCTTAAAAAAAATCCAGATAATTTACTCACCACTATGTCATCCAAAATGTTGATCTCTTTCTTTGTTCAGTCCAGAAGAAATTATGTTTTTTGAGGAAAACATTCCAGGATTTTTTTCATTTTAATGGACTTTAATGGACCCCAACTAAACTGTTTTAATGCAGTTTAAAATTGTAGTTTCAACAGAGTTTCAAAGGACTCTAAATGATCCCAAACGAGGAATAAGGGTCTTATCTAGCGAAACGATTGTCATTTTTGGCAAGACAAATTAAAAATATGCACTTTTAAAGCACAACTTCTCGTCTTCCTCTGGTCGTGTGACGCGCCAGCGCGACCTCACGTAATACGTCATCACGTCAGGAGGTTACGGATGACGTATGTGAAACTACGCCACAGTGTTTACAAGTGTGGAGAAAGAGGACCGTTCTGCCGTTGTTGTATGTCAAATGATACAAATTAATGTCTTTGTGTCAGTTTATTGTTTAAAATGGTCTGCAAATGTTGCGTTTCATATATGTAACACGGACGTGACATTTCGACATCATTATGCAATTACGTGAGGCCGTGGTGGCACGTCACAGGACCGGAGGAAGATGTGAAGTTGTAGTTTAAAAGTGCATATTTTTATGCCTTGTTTGGGATCGTTTAGAGTCCTTTGAAACTGCAATTTTAAACTGCATTAAAACTGAAAAAATTATTAAAAAATTTTGGGGTCCATTAAAGTCCTTTAAAATAAGAAAAATCCTGGAATGTTTTTCTCAGAAAACACAATTTCTTCAAGACTGAACAAAGAAAGACATCAACATTTTGGATGACATGGTGGGTAAGTACTTAAATATCATGGATAGCAATGCATCAAACAGCAGCATTTACAATGGATTATTGGACTGGAGTTTTAAAGAAATCATCTCAGTACAAGTCTTATCAAAGTCCCGCCACTAGACGGCCATGTTTGCAACGCCTACGGGCAGTTATTTCAGTCATGCAAGACTAAAGTCCTATCTACACACGTTGGCAAGCGTCATGTGAATCGTCAGTCTTATGGAGTGGTTCTTTTAACTAGACTTTTGGTGCCAGAGCGGCCACATTTAGCGTTGCATTGTCCTCTATTCATAGTAATACCAGTGCTTAATCTTCATATATACAATAGCTTTGGTCTTAACAGTCACATCTATTTTTCAGAGCCATTGGTCATGTGATGTCATCACTGTTCTACCCTCTGCTGACGTTTGCCTTGTTGTCTCTGGTCATCGCATACTGGGCCATCACGGCCGTGTATCCTACCGGAAATGGATATTGTGATGTCACATGACTCATTTATGTGATATAATATATTTACCTAAAGAGGATCTACACAGTAAACACTTTTAGTAAAAGATATTGGGAATTATACAACAGTTCTTTCTGGTTCTCGAATCTGATTGGCTAAGAGGCGTGCAATATTCTACTGATAACGGCACAGTAACCGCTTCACCTTTCGTATCATTCCGCCACCTAGTGAATGGAGATCCTCTAAACAGGCTTATCTCTGAATAGAAAACTGCACACACACAAGGACACACACAAACGCGCTGTTTTTTCAAACACTCTCCGTGTGTCTCATTAGTTCACTAGCTCGTAAATCAGTCTGTGAATACCAAGTTATTATTCTGTCAAAGATCAGCGCTCTTGGATGTTACGTTAAACTTAATGGGATTAATGTCTTGTCACATCGTGTGGACACTTGGAAAGAGGATTGTAAACACTCTTTTTTCTGGAGCTATATCTCTTATCAGAACGCGAAAACACCGTGGAACTGCAGGGTAAGCACCGCAGCTTTTAAATGTGGACATTGATCATTTATTTAATCTCGCCGTGACTATTAAAACATGTTATGAGATATCGCCACTGATATATTTATAAGCAGCATGCAAAAAATATCTCTCTAACACTTATAAAAAACAGTTTTATATAGTACTGACAAGAACAAAATTTAATAATAATCGAGTGCTCGTATCGCGTTTAGAGTAAATGGGAAAGCAATAGTAACATTATATAGTATAGTTTTATTCACTTTTACCTCGCGCCAAAAAAATAACAACACAAAAGACATTAAATATGAATAAAAAAACAAGTAATAGTTTGATCATGACACCAAATACTGCTGATTTGATCTCATTTTGACCATCAAAAACAAACAAACAAGGCCAACATGAGAGCCAGGGAATCCCTGTGAGAGATGTAGCCCAGAGAGGGCGGTGGTCAGCGGGGCGAAATGAACACTGACGTCCGCTCATGCTTTGGTTCTCATACGTACCGAATCTCACTAAGCAAACTTTCAAACAGGCGCTATCTTTACTAATCGACTGCAGATTTAAATATAATACATATACATTCTCGACTGAACTAATCTTAAAACTACACTTTGTGACCAAGAAACGGTAATATAAAGTAACGACTTTTCCGTCCATTGAGTTGTTATGAGATTCAAAGCAGCCGAAAGTGTTACCTGTCATTCTGGCAGCCCTCAAATCCGTGGCGGAAGAAGTAGTTCTCAAACAAAGAGGCTTTTAAAATAACACCGTTGTTGTTTTCTAGTTTTTGTTTTTCAAACGTGTCCCATCGAACTGTTGTATAAAAGCAATATCGCTCTCGGAGTCGTGCGACACAGCTCTATATCATCACGGCTGTGATTGCCTCCGGCACTCGGCCTACAGCCTCGTGCCTCTGGCCTAATCACAGCCGTGACGATATAGAGCTACATCACACTCCTACTCGAGCGATATTGCTTAAATATAGATGTTAGAGGTCAATGTTATTTCTGCATAATATCCTTAACTTTTTTATGTAGATTTTTGTCGACATCCAATGAACCGGTGTATAAGGTTTTCAATACTACAGAGTGTCCGTATTTCAGAAAGACCTGCAACCCTGAGGTTACTGATTCTTTTTGTCAGCTTACCTTCATTATTAGCCTGATCTAATTAATGAGTCTGTGGATGTCCTATTTGTTATATTTAGCATGTTTTGCAGAGCAAAGCTTTATAAACTTTATTTACCGTATTCTCTCCAGACTTTCAACACATCGAACATCACCGCTGAATGTCCTGATGCTGAGTGTTTGTTCGTTTTTTACGGAGGAGAGACGTTATATCACAAGTACCTGATTCTGTTCCAGTTCTACAATTTATTTCTCTTCTTCTGGTGTGTCAACTTCGTGACGGCGCTGGGTCAGGTCACCCTGGCAGGGGCGTTTGCTTCCTATTACTGGGCCTTTAAAAAACCAGACGATGTGCCAGCATTCCCTGTGTTCAACTCTCTGGGACGGGCCCTCAGGTGTGCAATCTTTGTTTTTCCTATAATGTATTATTTTTGACTTTTTTTGTTGTTATTGTCTTTGAATTTATTCTTATGATAGATTAATTCTTGTAATACATTCATTTTTATATAAATGAAGAGTTTAGTTCCAAAACGCAATAAATCCATTTTGACTAATTTGGGTAAGAATGTGTTTTCTATTCCAAGAAAGTGACAAGATGAAAACCACTATTTTCTGTTACAAACTTTCACATAGCATCTTTAGATTATAATAACATTAAAAATTCAAATTCATAATTAGATTTTCAAAGATTTATTATAAAAATTTTATTATAAAAAAGTTTTTTTTTAAATCTATTGAATCGGTATATAAATGTGCATTCATCTTTGCCATGTTATATTCATTTAGTTAACTAGTGGTATACACTGATTAAAAAAATAAACATTAATGGCATTAATCAAAACACTTACTTTGTCACAACACTGTCATTGCTGCTGTCATCCTCGGGACATCGTTGCTAAACATTTATGACAGCGAACAGATGTAAAATGTATTGGTCCTGATCGATTTTTGTTGACTTTCTGTAAAATAATTGAAAGTTTTTCATAAGATCCCCTGGGATCAATATGTTAGCCTGACAGAAGCTTGATGCTGTCGTGTGAGAACAAGCAACAGCCGGCATTTTTCCTTTGCCCGAGTGCCTCTCATGTAAATTATTAGATTTTGATGGCATCAGTTTCTTCCCCGCAGCAGAAAACCACCACAGGTTTATCAATGCCATCAAAAGTATTATTTTGTTTTTGTTTGAGGAAAACTAGGATTCCATGTGTATAACGCGCCGATTTTGTTGTTTACAGTGCGTGGAATGCTGCACTGTGGTTGGTTAAGCGGATTTATTGCATTCTGCAGAAAAGGAGGACTGTGTTTATCGCATTTTGGAAAAAAAGGGAGAAAAGATGACAGAATAACACGGCGGATATCTGATTTTGCGAAAAATTAAGAACTTACTTTTTAATACTGACCACTGACAATACTGATTTTGGTGGTAACAATTTTTTTTTAAAATGGTGTTTTGGAACCAAACTCTTCATATATATAATATAATATATATAATTATTAATATTTTTATTTCTTTATTTAATCTGGGACATTGCACATTACAGTGCACATTAATAATACATATATATATATGTAAAATGCGCCCAATTTAGCAAGTATTGGCTAATTTTCATCCGTAGATAATAGATTAAATATATGGATGCTCTTGTCTTTCAGGTACCATACTGGTTCTCTGGCATTCGGTTCACTCATTCTCGCCATCGTTCAGATCATCAGGGTCATTTTGGAGTATCTGGATCAGAAGCTGAAAGGTTCCAGAGTTTTTCCTTATCTATCTATTCCATATCCATCTTCTTCAGCAACTATTCCGACAATTCACTTTCTCACCATGTCTGCGTAATGAGTAAAACATCACCCTTACTGTTCAGTGTGTTGATTGAAAACCATGTAATTTCCTGTCCTTGGGAACACAAAAGACATTGCTGGATGTTGACAGTGTTGTTTTCCATAAATCACAAACATCAGAAGACTGAATCTAGTGCATGAGCTGTGGTTTTTGACATGAAATGGCTCACCGTATGCTTTTGTTCTGCAGAAAAAGCAGCTCAGATTTAAAAAAGATTCATAAATGATGGCAGAATTTGGGTTTTGGGAAAAACATTTTCTTCAAAACACAATTATCTTTAAATGTTTCATTACACACAGTGTTACTACTAATCTCATGTTAATCCTGACTACCTATAGAGTAGAGGAAGGGGGGTTCTCCTCAACCACCACCAATGTGCAGCATCCACCTGGACCATAACGCCCACCACACACCAGCTTATTAGTGGAGAGGAGAACAAGTGATATAGCCAATTAGTATGAAGGGATGATTAGTAGTCCAATGGGCAAGTTTGGCCAGGATGCCGGGGCACACCCCTAGTCTTTTTTTCGAAAGACATCCTGGGATTTTTAATGACCACAGAGAGTCAGGACCTCGGTTTAACATCTCATCCAAAGGACGGTGCTTTTTGACAGTATAGTGTCCCCAACACTATACTGGGATGTTAGGAACCACACAGACCACAGGGTGAGCACCCCCTGCTGGTCTCACTAACACCTTTACCAGCAGCAACCTGGTTTTCCCAGGTGGTCTCCCATCCAAGTACTGACCAGGCTCAGCCCTGCTTAGCTTCAGTGGGCAAGCTGTTTTTGGCCATAGGGTGATATGGCTGCTGGATTATGATTCACTATAAGTTCATATCGTTTAGATATGCACTCACATGACGATTATCAATAAAACACAGACATTTGATGCATTTTACTTACCACCTGAGACCCATGACTTGGATGGGACTGCCCCATTTCAACGAAATCCATCTTAAATTTGGAAAGATGAAAAAGCTTCCCCACACTTTTCTGGTGACGTTGATTTCATGTAAGGTCTTGGTTTGTGTGTGTGTGCGCTATTCCGGGTAAATAATGTGCCTATATAAGGACTTCCTGCACTGAAATTTCCCATAAAAGAAATAAACAAGTTTGTTACGTAAGAATCTCTCATGTTCAAAAAAAACTTACGAACCCTGACCAAGTGCATTTGGCAAGTGCAACACTTTGTCACATGTCCAACCACTTTTATGACACTTTGCCTATGTATAGCATGAGGAATTAACACTTTTAACCTGATAAGGATCACTGTGCCGTACACGCCACACCCCCTCCCTTGCACGCGAGGCTGCATAAACGTCCTTGTAACTTTGAAGCATTAAATCTTCAAAATATACGGTCATGTGGCACATCGTTTGAAAGCTTAAGGGGGTCGCACACCGGACGCGCAGCTCAGCGCCGCGCCGAGTCACGTCTAGGACAACTCGAACAGGAAGTGCACATTAAATAAAACTTCAAAATGCAAAATATTTGCAGCCAATGTTAATCGCTAATGATTTGGCACAAATATGATGTTATTTAATGTTTTATGTGAGTGGCGCGACAGGGATTTGAGCAACTTCCTGAGTCGTAGCTGTGCGGCGCGGACAGGCGCCACCTGTCGGTGCCGGTGTGCGTATACTCATAAAAAAAATTCGTTTTCGATTTTTTTTTTAGAATAACGCGGCACGGGACTCTCAGGATTCCATTAGGTGCACACACAAAGCATAATATGATTTATAGCAGTCATAAAACTGTAATCTAGTTGTTAGTTACCTGAACCGGGCGGTGCCGATTTAGGACATTTACTTACTTTCAAAATCTTCCCTTTATCCGCTTTGGTGAAATTGTCCAAAACTAATTGTTCATAAATCCCCAAAAGTCCAAGGAAATGGAATATCCAAGCCTTTTAATCCAAAACGATTTGTTCGCCTCACAATCTTGAAGTTTCTGACCAAATTACGATGCAGTTAGTTCATTAACGGACATTCGTTTGAATCTCACTTTTCATTCACGATTTATAATGATATATTCGGATGTCACGTTTATTATGCAACGTCTGAGGAACAAATACACCCCATTGTGGAATTTCAGCCGTTCCATAAGAGGCTACACAGTGTTAAAAAGTCAGAATGCATGAAATAGCTTCCCCTCCCTTTAAGAATACTGAATAAAATGGGAGAAATGTACTATATATTATTCCTCAGGTCAGCCACTTATTTCTTTAGATTTTAAATGAGATGCCACTTGAAGTCGACTGTAGTCTAACTTAAAGCATTGTTGTGCCAATATATTATATGGTGACTGGCGCCTATCTCATTGCACACGGCTTCTTCAGCGTTTACGCCATGTGTGTGGACACACTTTTTCTCTGTTTCTGTAAGTGTGAAGAAAACTATTTATTTTAACTTTTTAACACATTATTGCTGTTTTTCAGAGAACAGTTCATTTTTCACTGTTGTCAACAGCTGATATATTTCCAAGGCTCAAACTGGCCCATTTCTTTCTTTCAACATGTGCTTTCCTCTAATGCCATACTAATGCCATACACTGCAACAGTGATAGGACATTTTTAGCAGTCATTGTTGTAGAACCAATCCTACTCATTTTCTCGATTCCTAAAATTCTAAGAAAATGTTGAAATAAAACAGATAAGAAATATAAAAAATGTGGGACTGAGAGACGAACTACTTATCTGTTGAAGTATATATATATATATATATATATATATATATATATATATATATATATATATATATATATATATATATATATATATATATTTGATTGCGTGGCAATCAAAGGGGCGGGGCGTACGTGTGATGATGAAAATTAAAATACTTCTATTTAAAACACTCAAATAAAACTTACATTTGAAGAAACTATGACAGAAAACGAAGACATACTAGATTATCAATGAATTAAATGTTTTTACCTCTAACGGTAATAGCTGCGTGATGAAGTGAAACTAAAGGGTTAATAAATACAATGTTGTACAACGTCTGCCGAACGATGATAGATAGCGCAAAGATTGTAAAAACTGATTATTTCCCACTAGTAATTACATTATCTTAAAGGATTGTAACTACTGTAGCATGTAAATAATGCACATAAATAACGTGTGCAGAGCGCTCAACAATTATATCTAATCAACAGACACTTGCAACCTAGCTAGCAGGTTGCTCAAACAACAAAATCACCTGCTAACTTACTTTAATTTTGCAAGAACTATAGACTAATACAATAACAGGCTTAAATAAACCCAAAACATAAGTCCACTTACAGTTCTCACGAACACGTGACGGACCACGTCTTTATCTCATTTCGGCCGTGTGGCGCGCATGCACGCTCGCGGTGTGAAGCGCGTCTGCGCTATTCTCTGAGATGTTTTATCAACTGGCTAGTTATCCTCCAGGCAGTGATGGTCCGAACCACGTCTTTCTCATTTCGGCCATGTGGCGCACGTGCCCGCTCGCTGTGTGAAGAGATTCACTTGACGGCCTTTTTGCAGCGATTTTTTTTTTAACGACCTAGTTAAGGCAGTAGGGTTTCCCAGCTTAGGCGGGCCGCCCGAACTGAAAAGTGCTGCGGGAAACCCTGCATATAGGGCCCTATTTTAACGATCTAAGCACATTGTCTAAAGCGCACGGTCCAAACAGGCGTGTCCGGTTCAACTTTTGCTAATTTAACGACGGGAAAATGCGCACAGCCAAGCGCACAGCCCTAAAGGGTTGTCCCTATTCTCCTAAAACATTTTCTTCAAAACACAATAATTTTTAAATGTTTCATTACACACAGTGTTACTACTAATTTCATGTTAATCCTGACTACCTATAGAGTAGGGGCGGGGGGGTTATCTTCAACCACCATCAATATGCAGCATCCACCTGGATGATGTGACGGCAGCCATATTGCGCCAGAACACCCACCACACACCAGCTTATTGGTGGAGAGGAGAACAAGTGATATAGTCAATTAGTATGAGGGGAAGATTAGTAGGCCAATGGGCTAGTTTGGCCAGGATGCCGGGGCACACCCCTAGTCTTTTTTTCGAAAGACATCCTGGGATTTTTAATGACCACAGAGAGTAAGGACCTCGGTTTAACGTCTCATCCAAAGGACGGTGCTTTTTGACAGTATAGTGTCCCCGTCACTATACTGGGATGTTAGGAACCACACAGACCACAGGGTGAGCACCCCCTGCTGGTCTCACTATCACCTTTACCAGCAGCAACCTGGTTTTCCCAGGTGGTCTCCCATCTAAGTACTGACCAGGCTCAGCCCTGCTTAGCTTCAGTGGGCAAGCTGTCTTTGGCCATAGGCTGATATGGCTGCTGGATTATGATTCACTATAAGTTCATGTCGTTTAGATATGCACTCACATGACGATTATCAATAAAACAGACATTTGATGCATTTTACTTACCACCTGAGACCCATGACTTGGATGGGACTGCCCCATTTCAACGAAATCCATCTTAAATTTGGAAAGATGAAAAAGCTTCCCCACACTTTTCTGGTGACGTGGATTTCATGTAAGGTCTTGGTTTGTGTGTGTGCGCGCTATTCCGGGTAAAGTGCCTATATAAGGACTTCCTGCACTGAAATTTCATATAAAAGAAATAAACAAGTTTGTAAGAATCTCTCATGTTCAAAAAAAACGTATACGAACCATTTGGCAAGTGCAACACTTTGTCACATGTCCAACTACTTTTATGACACTTTGCCTATGTATAGCATGAGGAATTAACACTTTTTTAACACCTGATAAGGATCACTGTGCCGTACATGCCACACCCCCTCCCTTGCACGCGAGGCTGCATAAACGTCCTTGTAACTTTGAAGCATTAAATCTTCAAAATATACGGTCATGTGGCACATCGTTTGAAAGCTTAAGGGGGTCGCACACCGGACGCGCAGCTCAGCGCCGCGCCGAGTCGCGTCTAGGACAACTCGAACCGGAAGTGCACATTAAATAAAACTTCAAAATGCAAAATATTTGCAGCCAATGTTAATCGCTAATGATTTGGCACAAATATGATGTTATTTAATGTTTTATGTGAGTGGCGCGACAGGGATTTGAGCAACTTCCTGAGTCGTAGCTGTGCGGCGCGGACAGGCGCCACCTGTCGGTGCCGGTGTGCGTATACTCATAAAAAAAATTCGTTTTCGATTTTTTTTTTAGAATAACGCGGCACGGGACTCTCAGGATTCCATTAGGTGCACACACAAAGCATAATATGATTTATAGCAGTCATAAAACTGTAATCTAGTTGTTAGTTACCTGAACCGGGCGGTGCCGATTTAGGACATTTACTTACTTTCAAAATCTTCCCTTTATCCGCTTTGGTGAAATTGTCCAAAACTAATTGTTCATAAATCCCCAAAGTCCAAGGAAATGGAATATCCAAGCCTTTTAATCCAAAACGATTTGTTCGCCTCACAATCTTGAAGTTTCTGACCAAATTACGATGCAGTTAGTTCATTAACGGACATTCGTTTGAATCTCACTTTTCATTCACGATTTATAATGATATATTCGGATGTCACGTTTATTATGCAACGTCTGAGGAACAAATACACCCCATTGTGGAATTATTTTGAGATGTGATCGTGTGATTTTCTGCCCTCAGGTGCCCAAAATAGGTTTGCCAAATTCCTGCTTAGCTGTTTAAAGTGCTGTTTCTGGTGCCTGGAGAAGTTCATCAAATTCCTGAACAGAAATGCCTATATCATGGTAAGATTTCATGATATCATCATTAGTCCTCGTTTCAAAGTGCTGATGCTCAGATCTGCTTCAACCGTATCGTGCTGTCTTTTCATGGTGGCAATATACGGTAAAAATTTCTGCACATCTGCCAAAGATGCGTTCTTCCTCTTGATGAGAAATATTGTACGGTACGTTCTCACTGAATCTAAACCTGTTAGTGACTGTTGTGTTGCATATCTCAGTATTTCATGCCATTTTTTTCTATCAAAAGTGTGGCAGTTCTGGACAAGGTTACCGACTTCCTTTTATTTTTGGGCAAACTTCTCATTGTGGGAATTGTGGGTGAGTGAATCTACGCTATTTTGATAGATCTGACTACACTCGGTCCTTGCATTTACTTGCTGTTGTCTTTTTAGGAATTTGTTCATTCTTCTTTTTTACGGGCAAGATTAAGCTAGTGGAGGAAGCAGCTCCGTCTCTTAACTATTACTGGGTGCCTATATTGGTGAGTAAACTGAGTTGGTGTTCCTACAAGTCAGTTGGTAGAACATTGAATTGGTTTGATTTCCAGGGAACATACATAGTACTGAGGAGCTGACAAAAAATGTATAGCTTGAATGCATTGTAGGTCACTTCGGATAATGCATAAATGTAAATTGTCCAGAAAGGCCAAATATTTCATTGGCAAATATTATGCAACATTTGTGTTTGGACATAATGTGTTGGCAGTGTGTGAACACAACAACAACGCTACAAGAAAAAAATCCACCCTCCTTTTTAAATCCCTCATAGTCTCATTAGACATGCTGTTTTGATTCTCTTGTTAATGTGATGTCACACTGATAAAGCCCCACCTACAGCTAATGACTGACTGAATAACTTTACCCAAAAGTTTTTTGTTAGCACATTGTAGTGCTAATGCAGCTAAAGATACTGTTGTCTCAAGAGTATTTACAGGAATCAGATCTACTTTTAACTGAAAGTCTGGTAAGGAAGTGAAGGGCTGTAGCTCATTTGCATTTAAAGGCTTTTTTGCACCCATATGGGCATATTTAAATAATCTGTGGGGTATTTTGAGCTGAAACTATGCCATTTTATTATGTGTCCCTCATTTGCAGACTGTGGTGATTGGCGCCTATCTCATTGCACACGGCTTCTTCAGCGTTTACGCCATGTGTGTGGACACACTTTTTCTCTGTTTCTGTAAGTGTGAAGAAAACTATTTATTTTAACTTTAACACATTATTGCTGTTTTTCAGAGAACAGTTTATTTTTCACTGTTGTCAACAGCTGATATATTTCCAAGGCTCAAACTGGCCCATTTCTTTCTTTCAACATGTGCTTTCCTCTAATAGAGACAGAGCGCCGTTATGCAAATTTGGGGACCGCGCCCACCGGGGGGGAAATCAATCCAACCGTCTCCATTGACTTTGTATTGCGAGAAGCCGCCTCCTTGTCATTTCTGGCTTATAACAAAAAACTGAATAATGCCTAAAAGCTGCTGTATGACAATATGTACAGTTAACAAGCCAAAGAACACAGAAGTGGGTTTTTGTAAGCTGTCGAGCCGTGGGGCCCAGTCTTTGAGGAGAATAAAGTGGATCGCCGACTACGTTTCCCCCTAGTGGACGCAGTTCCACCAATAGAAGTACCACGAAAAGCCGCCTGTATCCAATTCTGCGTCTTTAAACGCTCGTTTTTTGGGGTCGACAGCTTATAAAAACTTATTTACAGATTAAACTTAAAAACAGAATAATACCTAAAAGCTGCTGTGTGACAAGGTGTACATCTAACACGCCAACAAAATTAATAAATAATTTTTTATGGGCTGTCGACTTCAAAAAGCGAGCGTTTGGACACAGAAATGGAAACAGGCAACTTTTCATAGTACTCCTATTAGTAAAACTGCGTCCAATAGGGGGAAACGTAATCGGCGATCCACTTTATTCTCCTTAAAGACTGGGTTTTGCGGCTCGACAGCTTGTGGAAACTTGTTTCTGTGTTCTTTGGCTTGTTGGCTGTGCATGTTGTCCCGGGGCGGCTTTTGGGCATTGTTCAGTTTTTTGTTATAAGCCAGAAATGACAAGGAGGCGGCCTTTTGCAATACAAAGTCAATGGAGACTGTTGGATTGCTTTCCCCCCCGGTGGGTGTGGTTTTCAGGTTGTGACGCGCTGCGCTCTGTCTCTATGCCATACATCGCAACAGTGATAGGCCATTTTTAGCAGTCATTGTTATAGAAGCAATCCCACTCATTTTCTCAAATTCCAAAAATTCTCAGAACATTTATAAATAAAACAAATAAAAGACATTTACCAAATTAACTAGTTGATTTGAGATAAAAAATATAAAAAATGTGGGACTGAGAGACGAACTACTTATCTGTTGAAGTATATATCTATATTAAAAATAAATGAAAAAAATTATATATAAGTAAAACAATTCTGAAATGAATATATGAATGTCTGTGTGGTTAAATATACACAATAATTAGACACAGTACACGCACATATATTATGCAAAAAATCACTTTTATTTTGTATGCGATTAATCGCGATTAATCTTTGCCTAGCACTATATATATATATATAATATATATATATACTTATATATATACTTATATATATATATATATGAGGGCCCTATTTTAACAATCTAAGCGCATTGTCTAAAGCGCACGGTACAAACGGACGTGTCCGATTCCACTTTTGCTAATTTAACGACGGGAAAAATGGTTTATGTGCCAAGCGCTCGGCCTTAAAGGGTTGTTCCTTTTTTCTTAATGAGTGATGGGTGTGTTTTGGGGCGTAATGTGCAATAAACCAATGAGAGTCTCAGCTCTCATTCCCTTTAAAAGCCAGTAGCGCCTGGCGCCATGATGATACCCAATTTAGATGGCAGAATTTGTAACCTGAATAACTAAGCGGAAGAAGAAAACCACCACCAGTTTAGGAAGAATGGTAAAAATTGTGTTGTTTTCATTTTTATTAAAATTATTTTTTTATTAAAACCTTTAAAAGCAGTTTTCTTTCAGTCATAGAAGTAAAAATAGCAGGCTTTTAATTGCTGTAGATGTATGGATATCCAACATCATCAAAAAATGATTTACAAGGATGTAAGAAAAGGTTTGTACTCTAAAAATACTTTATTTGTAACAAACAAGAAATAAAGGATTTACAAATATGCGGAGAACCGTTTCAGCACTCGGACAGCGCCATGTTTTTTTTAAAGCATTACTTAAAAATGTTTCTCATCTCACCATATCCACAGGTACAGAGTCATCATATACAATAAATCCATTGGGTAGCTTTAAAAAACATTTAAAAGTCGATGCATTTGTTTAAAGCAAAGTACGTATTTACTTACCAGGCTACATGTGAAAAAGCTCTTTACACCCTCTAACGTCTCATAATCTGTCCTCATTTATGTCCAAGAGACTCAATAATAATCTTTTACATTTTAATCCTTTAATCTTTCATATTTAAACGTGTTTTTGTGAGGCTGCGCATTCATGTATGTTATAAGCAAACCCGCGTTGTCGTCCCGTTTAAAGGCGCATATTACTAACGCGCTCTTTAAATAACAAAAACATTATTGGGCCATAAACTTTAGACCAGGTTTTTGTTGGTCAATGGCATAGTCTATTTTAGTTGCCTCAAAATAGCAACGCGCCATGCCCATTTAGTCTAGCCCCATTCATTCCTATGGCTCCAAACAAAAGTTTAATTTTGTGCCACCATACAAACATGAGTGTTTGGTGGCTTCTAAATTCATCCCTGTTTGGAGCCATAGGAAGGAATGGGGCTAGGCTAAATGCTAACACATTCACGAGGTGCTGTACAAAGATTAAAAGTGCACGCATTGAAAAAAGATGGGTATGCATTAATTTGTCCAAGTTAAGGTAAGAACATAGCAAAATATTGAAAAACGGTGGCGTTTTCCTTTAAAACATAACCAATCTGCGTGAATTCTTGTCAAAACTGATATTTTTAAAACTGTAAAAGTGTGCATATATCGGGGTTGCGCGCCTGTGTGTATGCTTTAGATGTGTCAATCAGCACGAGGAAGATCGTTTTTGAATCATGTCGCTTTAAATAACTATTTGAACATCAAGTGAGTCCTGCACTTTATTTTCTAATTCCTGCATGTTTTAAAACCGACACCAAACTCTCAGACGCGCATGTGGATGGACACGCATCCTTTGTATTAGTTAAGCATTTTTACCGGTACACCTTTCAGAAAAGTACAAAAAAAAAGGTAATTTTAGACGTTTGATGATTATTTACTGTCTAAGGCTTTATCCAACAATGGCTAGGCCAAGGGTTAAACGGAAATTACACATTGCATTAATGGCCTGTTAATAAAATGTACTATACAAGGCAAATTAGCGCCGATGGGAATGGTAATATCTGCTGGTTATTTACTAAAAAGGCGCAAATTAAATAACACAGGCGCAATAGCCGATTTCCATAATGTCCAACATAATCTACTAAGAGCAGTGCAAATTAGTTCACGGTTGCAAGTAAAAATTAAAAGAAGTAAAAAGCTAAACTATTAGTATCGGTTGATGTCATTCTAGACAAATTGAATAACATTTATTTCTCTATAAAGAAAATGAATGGGATTATATCTGTTGCGATCTGCACTTCAAATCCTTACAGAGGCTTTTGGCTTGCTTTATGTCTAACCATTTTCCTTCTTTCTCTCTTTTTCTCTCATTTCAACATGATTTCAACCAATCATGTATCCTTGCACTGCCCTCTGCTGCACGCACTCCAAAACACTAACAATTAAAAAAAAAAACGATCACGTACAAACGTAAACTCAAGGCGAAGACCTGGAAAGAAATGACGGTTCTTCCGACAAACCGTTTTTTATGTCCCCCGAGCTGCATAAGATTTTATCTCTCGAACTGAGCGCAGAAGAGGCGGATCGTGCTGAGGTGCCCGTCGTACATGTTCAAGCTGAAGAGGAAGTCCCGTTGCAGGAGAACGGAGAGGTTCAGCTCAAACAACAAGGCATGCTTAAGCAAGAACACGAAGAGGAGACCCCGCTAAATCAGGAGACCCACGTTGAAGATCCTCCTCAGGAAACGCAACCTGCACAGGTACCTGCAGCTGCAGAGGAGAAACCAGAAGAAGTTACTACGCAAGCGACCGAACCACCCCAAATCACTGCGCACCAAAATGGACCCCAAGAGGTGGATGCTGATGACAAG
Source organism: Misgurnus anguillicaudatus (assembly GCF_027580225.2). Taxonomy (NCBI): domain Eukaryota; kingdom Metazoa; phylum Chordata; class Actinopteri; order Cypriniformes; family Cobitidae; genus Misgurnus; species Misgurnus anguillicaudatus. Next base: position 34,841,593 of record NC_073344.2, read on the forward strand.
GAGGAACCGGTGGAACCGGTACCCCCACAGGCGGAGAACCTACAAGAACCGGAGGAACCGAAGCCTCAGGAAAACGGACCTCAGGAGAGTGAGACTCTGCTCACCCCTCAGGAATAGATGTGAAAGTGTGCATGGTGAAGGAGCCTTGATTTCATTACTTTGGGAACTTGTGTACTCCGATTTTAAAGTCGTAACGTTTACTCAAACAATTGGTCTTGACTATCAATTAATTAAAAAGTCAACACTCATCGTAATGGGTGTCGTGACACAAAAATAAGCAGAATTATGTTCGATTGTGAGAAAATTGATAACGTGGACCCTATACATGAATATCAGTCATGTGACCTTTTATGTAATCCGCTCTTTTTTCAGCTTACTGCCGCCATCTTGAGTACCTACCGAGTACCAGTAGCATTAGCTAGCTTGCTACGATTTACGGATTTCTTTACTGTCTATGATTCGTACAGATACAGTAAATAGCTACGAAAGACAACATTTCGCACCTCGACTGGCATGAAAAGAAACGCTACTTTCAAAAAATACCATCGTTAGGGTGTGATCCCTACCCGATCCCTGAAGCGTTCTTCCAGCCACTGTCCGCTGCTACCGAACTACCACTATATTTACAACATTAAGAAGGCGCGACACGTCATGGGGCTTTGCTCGAAGTGTCGCCTGGGTCTCTGCACGTGAACTCGAGCATTGAGAACATTGTTTGTGTACTGGAGGTCAATATTGTTTTTCACTTGCGACAAAACAACGAATTATCCGTACATTTATATGGAACTATGCTTTAGGAGCTATCCATCTTAACACTCCTCCCTCCTTATACCTTACGTCGCATTTGGAGATCGATACATCTTGACTGGCAATATGGCGGCGAGCGGACACCAAAACAGCCAAAGTCAGTTGTTCAAAACCTTCTTTTTAGTAAACTCTGTGTACACAAACAATGTTCTCGGTGCTCGAGTTCACGTGTAGAGATACAGGTGATACTTCGAGCAAAGTATCGTGTTGTGTCGAGCGTTCTTAGTGTTGTAAATATTAGCGATTTTGATGCTCACAACATATTGAGGGCATAGCTTCTAGCTCTTTTGCGACCACTTCAGGTACTCAAAATGGCGGAAGACGAGTTTGAGATGCGAGTGACGTCAGCTGATATTCATGAATTAGATATGCCTACATAGCACTTGTAGAACGTGTATTTGTGTTTTACGTAGAAAGTTTTAACGTAAGGACATGTTAAAGTGTAGGTGCTCGACTCGTGCCTAATTATCGTTACTGATCAATGTCTTAATCGTATTGACGAATGCAAAAAGATTTCGCAGTATCGCTATGTTTACAGCAACAACAAACGAGACGCCCTGTTTACAGTGATACCAGCCAAGACCAAACAATGCTATTTTGTAAGTGTATTTGAAAATTGTGATAATTGCCTAATGTGATCATTTTATTATGGAGATTAACAAAAAATTAACAAACCAAGTGGCATCAAAACCGTACCGGCTAAAAAACAATCAAAGAAAGAAATGTTTTGCTGTTATATTTTGGTCTGCTGTGACTATTTATTGTATTGAGAGTCGCAACATTTTAAATGCCTGATATTTGTCGCTATGCCTCTCTGTTGCCTCTTTTCTACCTCTGTTCTTCACTTTTCCCGGTCTTTGCATGTTGTTAATGTGATCTTATACAGTGCTTTAATAAACTGAACTCTCTTCTTTGATGATCTTATTGCATTTTTACCTATTGAAAATGTTTATAACAACAACATACACTACAGAACTCACTATCTCTATCTCATGAATGTCATTCCAACAGTGGAGGATCTAGAGCGCAATGATGGCACAGCAGAAAGACCATACTTCATGCCAGAGAGCCTGCTGTCCATTCTCAACAAGTCAAATCAAAGGCCAAAAACAGTAGAGTAAAGGGAAAAAGATTCATAGGAAAGTTCAGGCTCCATTGATAAACTTATGTAAATATTACTATGCATTCTGCATAACTAATGCCAAAAGTATTACATGCTTTAGCTAATTTTGTTGTTAGCTAATTTAAAAAATATATTTTGTATTATGCAATGTAATTTGTATATATATGACGCTTTTATTTAGCTTTAAGTTTATTTAGTCATTTTAAGTTCTAAATAATGCTTTTGAAAGTCTACATCGTGTGTAATTGAATTACTATTAATTCATTTTTCTCATTGTAATGTTTTGTCATTTTACAACAATGTTGACTTTTAAAGTCTTCAAAAATATAATGGAAGCCATTCATTTTAATATGACAATAAAATTATTCAATGTCAGTTAATGTTTCTAAATTTGAACCTTTTTGTCCAAGGTAATGATGTAATCTGGTTGCCAATCTCATGAATATTAACAACTTTACACCATAAAATGCTTTGTAGGCTTCAGTTAATCTTAAAATAGAGGGTATGCACGTGACGTCACCTTCGGTGAAAGTGACTGCGGTTACGCCCACTGAGTGGCAAAAGACAGAGCGACAGTGTGAAGTCAACGAAAACGCGTCGAAATGGGAAACAGCTGTTTTGCGATAGACTGTACTAAACGATTTCGGAGCTATCGTTTTACAGACTGACAAGAAACACCGAAAGGAGAAGTAAATAGATCGTTCATTCCAACGTCCACAGACCACAGGTGGGTTGACAAGTTGCTAGGGTCACTATCAAGCAGAGGTTTTGCTTTCTACTCAAAAGTATTTTTCAAGTATTTGTATTTTATCCGTGTTTTTCTTTGTAAAACATACATTCCAAAGCATTTTATCAAACATTTTACTCTATTACATTTCATAAATAATACGTTTTTGTTTTATATTTAAGTACATTAACGTACTTTTACTCAAGTGAAAGTACACAATTGTAATGTAATTAGGTATTAAATAAATTTTAATATGCAATATTAAAGAATACACAGTATGATTCTATGCTTTAGAATGTAGTGAAGTAACATTTTTCCCAATACAAACACAAAATGTAACTAAGTATTGTCACCTCTGCTATCAAGTCCAAGCTGTTTTACTGGAATTTTCGCAGCGGCCGCTATGAAAACCAGCCATTTTGTTGGACGTTTTGCCACTCGACACCTGTCATGAGCAATTCGGTCCGAGCCCTCGCGTGGTCACGTGGAAAAGTATGGCGACATCAATGCAGTCAAGTGCTGCAGGGATGACGTATTTTTGTAGGCTAACCCCGGAAGTTAGCGGGACATGGGTTCCTTCCCCAGAAAGTCCACTAATTTTTCCTATAGACTTTTGGAATATCGCAAAAGTGATTTTGTGTTCGGCTAGAGTTTATGACATTTAAACGTTTTGTCCAACTACATAGTCTTCACAGATAAATACAAATGTTATTGAAGTGTAAATGCGTTACTAGAAATATAAAAAGCGAATTCTGACTTTTTAAAAGTTGACTTGATCTGTAAAGACTAATATGTTGGACAAAAAGCGTAAGTGTCATAAACTTTTGTTAAACTCAGAGCTTATTTTTGTGAGAAATATGACTTCCCGCTGACTTCCGGGGTTAGCATACAAAATTACGTCATCCCTTCGGCACTCGCGGTTCCTTGACGTCATACGCCGATCAGTCTGCGCAGCGCATCATGGTCGAAACCAAATACAGCGTTGAGTTGCTAGGCAACTAGCTACAGAAACAGGCGAATCCGCGGTGAATGTGGAGACAGAAAGCCAAATATAAAGTTAAAATAATACATTTTGGTAAAAATGTCGAGTGCGTTTTTGTCAAGGGCGATCAAGCCCCCTATCCATGATCAAATATCTGAGCTACAACGAAAAATTCAACTTCTAGGTAAGTTTTAAATTTCATCAGCTGGTCGGTTAAGCAGTATTTAAGCAGTTTAACTTACCTGAGTAAAAAAAGAACCTGTTGAATGAGAAGTAAGAGAATAGTTATTATTTCCGTTATCTTATTATTTTACGTTGTAATCATTTATTATCGTTAATTGTTTATTTAACGTTGCTTTCAAATTTATGGTTTAACTTATTATGCTAGCAGTTCTGTCTGATGTCCTGACTAAAAACCAAACCCAACGTGGCCGAAATATTCAATACCTTAAGTAAAGTTATATTGAAATTGTAGTATAATTGTAAAATTGCAATATAAAATATAAACTTAGCTATAGGACACTATAGTGTAATATTATAGTATTTAACGTTACAGCTGTATTTACTATAGTAACACTACAGTATTTTTCATGTCTGTTTTTATCCGTATGTTGGATTTATTGAACAAAGAGCTCAATTAAAAGGGCGACAGGAATGTATATATTGCACGATAACCCTTTTGTAATGTTTTATTGTAATGTCGCTTTTTGTACTGTCCGATAGAGGGAGACAGAAATGCGTATTTTGAAGTCTCTCAAGCTGCCATCAAGAAGAACAGAGAAACGATCATACAGCTCAGACAGGATAATAAAGATCTGCACAAGAAACTGGCGAGGTCCCTTGCAGTATGTTAAATGTTATAAACTCACACACACAGGCAATCTTCAAATCAAACCATATAATGTAACACATATAACACAACCATTGATGCAATATTTGGTCATGATGTCCAGGGAGATGAACAAATTATCAGAGAGGCCTTTCAGAACCATGGCGTGGAGAGAGCAGCATTTGGAAACATGTCTGGAAAGGTGACATTTTTAACTGTAGTAATCACAAAGAAATCAAGTTAAAGTCAAACTAAAGTTTTAAAACCAGGTATCATTTTCATTCATGTAAAGCAATGTGGAATATTTTTGTGAATGTAACAAAAGGGAAGGGAGTTAAGGGACATAATGGTTATAATAGCCTATTATTTAGCCACTATATTCAATTTTTTTACAATTATTGAAAATAATATTTTTCAAACAACTTTCAACGATTGGAAAGTACCAGAACTCGAATAGTTGCAGAATCCGCAAGATATATCCAGGGACCTGCCTCAATGAAAATCTTTGCTGTGCAGGCTGCTCGGACGGTGCTGGATCAGAAGGTGTGCGATAAAATGAAGAAGCTTAACGCTCTGAAACACAACACTCAGACACACAGGCGCCGTTTAGAGGACCTGAAACTCCAGTATCAAACCTTCAAGCCTGTAAGCAAAGGCTCTCAGCCTGAAGCCCAGAAAAGAGAAGAGGACAAAAAGGTAAATTGAACATGGATGAATCTCACAAGAAAAAGATCCAGGTTATTTTTCTGCTTATAATAAAACATTTTCTCATATTGAGAGTGATATTTTTTTACACTGTAACTTTTTTCTGTTTTACAAATAAACACATTTCCACCCTAATACCCCCATTATATTATATCAAATTATATTATATTATAATATATTTGTTCACCCAAAAATGAAAAATGTATAATTATTTTCTCATGTCGTTTGAACCTCCAATGTCTGCCAATTTATTTTTAAAGGAACAGATTTTGGGAATTTAGCTTATTCACCGTATCCCCCAGAGTTAGATAAGTCCATACATACCTTTCTCATCTCCGTGCGTGCTGTAACTCTGTCTGACGCAGCCCCCGCTAGCTTAGCTTAGCACAAAGTCTGGAAGTGAATGGCTCCAGCTAGCAAACTGCTTCCAATAAGTGACAAAATAACGCGAACATTTTCCTACTTATGTGTTGTGATTTGTATAGTCACAACGTGTACAAATAACAAGGTGATATGAGACACAACAATCTTTTAACAATGTGCATACTGGGAACTGTATTCTCAGAAGATGAAGCACTGCTACATAGGTGGAGTGATTCCGACCAAACTCTCTGCTCCTCACCAGGGGCTTCTCGGGTGCTGCGAGCAAATTACTCCGCCCTTGAGCAGTGTTTCGTCTTCAGAGAATATAGTTCCCAGTATGTATACTGTTAAAAGATGGCTGTGTCTCATATCACCTTGTTATTTGTACACGGTGTGACTATACAAATCACAACACATAAATAGGAAAATGTTCGTGTTGTTTTGTCGCATATTGGGAGCAGTTTGCTGGCTGGAGCCATTCACTTCCGGACTTTGTGCTAAGCTAAGCTAGCTAGCTACAGCACGCACTGAGAAGAGAAAGGTATGTATGGACTTATCTAACTCTGGGGGATACGCTGAATAAGCTAAATTCCCAAAATCTGGGCGTGTTCCTTTAAACATTTGATTCTTACCGTTTTGGAATCCATTCAGCTGATCTCCGGGTCTGCCGCTAAAACTTTTAGGATAGCTTAGCACAATCTATTGAATCTGATTAGACCATTAGCATCGCGCTAAAAAATAACCAAAGAGTTTCGATATTTTTCCTATTTAAAAGTTGATTCTTCTGTAGTTACATTGTGTACGAAGACCAACAGAAAATTAAAAGTTGTGATTTTCTACGCAGATATGGCTAGGAACTATACTCTCATTCTGGCGTAATAATCAAGGACTTTGCTAATGTAACGTGGCTGCAGCAGGTGTAGTGATATTACGCACTGCCCGAAAATTGTCCCCTGCCATTGAAAGTAACCAAGGGAACTATTTTTGGCAGTGCATAATATCACTACCTAAATGGACAAACTGTTCTTCAGAGTGCGTTTTGCCCCATGTTGTCTCAGACGATGACATGTTTGTCTTGTGGCGGCTACCGTAGCTTCTCTATGCATTTTGAAATTAGGATGGTTGCAGTCTACAATCTCACCACTAGATGCCGCTAAACACTATATGACATAATTGAAGTTATTTACTATACACTTTTGGTCATTTTGATGCTTTTTTGATCAGCATCCACTCCAGTGGCGGGTGGTGACTTCTTTTATTGAAGCGCACAATGCAAAGTTCGTCACAACATGTATGTAGCTTGTCATGTGTGTGGTTCGTCATTTCAAAATATGTGTTCTGCGCTTTAAGAGATCATGTGTGCATCATGTGTCGTGCCAAAATAAGTGCCTGCTGCCTTGAACTTGAACTTGAAGGGAGACGCTCACGTTTGCCAGATACTCGCACAATCTCATGCATAATCAGAGTTTACTATTAAGGGAGTGTCTTGCATGTATTTGGGGAACATGAGCGTCTCTTTTATCATAAACCCTTTAGACGCGTCGGCAGCGGGCACTTATTTTGACAGGGCACGTGATGCACACAGTATCTCTCCACATGCAGGACACGTATTTTGGAAAAGGGAACCACACATGTGACAATCCGAACACTTATTTTGAATTAGCGCATACTCGGAAGAGCAGTCACGAGCCGCCACTGATCCACTCCCATAGAAATCAGAAAAACCTAAAACAACACTTTAAAAAAAAAATCTGCATTTGGGTTCTGAAGAACAATGAAAGACATTGAGGGTTCAAACAACATGAGCATGAATAAATAATTATAAAGTTTTGGTTTTTGAGTAAATTATCCCTTTAATGCTAAATGTGAAATTTTAGATATTCATGACAGCTTTTGTGAGGTTCATGAAAACATGAATACATATTCAGTTGATTTGATCCTTTTAAGTGTAAACTGAAGTGCAACACTCCCCACAATGCAAATCACCCACGCACACACACACACACAATGGTTGAGTTATATCTTGTGGAATGATGGTAACTGTCATGTTGCCCTCATTCACAGAACGACGGGGACCCCGCCGAACAACTTCCCCAAAAGGTCATTCTTTACCTTCCCGACCCCTTCCTCTTTTTCTATGTTATTAACCAGCTGTACTGTTAAGAAGAAATAAATGTGTTAGCACAGTACAAAAAATGAATGATTGTATGTGTGCTTGATGTGCAGAAGTTACGCATGCTGGAAAACCGTCTGGAGAAAGCTCAGCTGAAATGCCATGAAGCGGAGCACATCATGCGGGGATACCTCAAACTGAAAGGGCACCTGCAGGTAACACAACATACATGTGGATGAATTCAGCTGGTTCATCAAAGCAGTGTTTCATCAAGAGCCCCGATACACTGCCACAATAAGCCAAGTTGCTAGGGTGCTCCTTGTCAATTACTGGTTGTTACAGTAGGTTGTAGCTATTCCCTCAAAATGGTTCCTAGGATGGTCTGACTTCTGCTAGGGTGTTGCTTAGGGTGACCATATGTGCCATTCTTCCTGGACACGTCTTCCTGGTGCATCTTCTGGAAGTCGTATTTGTCGACTGCATACGTCATAGAGGATTATTATTATTATTATTACAGAAAGCAACCGTTACATTTTAAGGAAAGAATTAATGTCTTATGTTTTTAACTGAATGGCGTGTGTGGTCGACAGGTGCGACTTCCGGAGGAGGCGCCGGGGTCCTGGCCGGGACGCGTTCGGGAGGAATGGCACGTATGGTCACCCTAGTGTTGCTAAGCAGTTCCTAAAGTTTTCTGGATGGTTGCTAGGGCAGTGATGATTGTTGCTAAGCAGTTAATTTCAAAAGACATTGCTAGGGTGTTCCTGGTAATGTTACTGTAGGCAGTTGCTAAGTGTTTGCTAGGCAGTGGCTAGGATGCTGTGAGTGGTTGCTAGGGCAGTGATGATTGTTGCTAAGCAGTTTTAAAGGTTTTAAAAGTCATTGATATGTTGTTCCTGGTGAATGCTAGGCAGTTTGCTAGGCAGTGGCTAGGCACTTGCTACAGTAGGTTGTAGATATGTTATCAAAATGGTCATCTGGGTGGTTGGTAGGATGGTTTGGGTTCTGCTAGGGTGTTGCCAAACAGGTCCTAGAGTTTTCTGGATGGTTGCTAGGGCAGTGATGATTGTTGCTAAACAGTTCAAGAGTTTCAAAAGTCATTGGTGTTCCTGCTGAATGCTAGGCAGTTGCTAATATTTTGTGGGTGGTTGCTAGGCACTTGCTACAGTAGGCTGTGGCTATGCTCTCAAAATGGTAATCTGGGTGGTTGTAGGATGGTCTGGGTTCTGCTAGGGTGTTGCCAAACAGGTCCTAGAGTTTTCTGGATGGTTGCTAGGGCAGTGATGATTGTTGCTAAGCACTTCAAGAGTTAAAAAAGTCATTCCTAGGGTGTTCCTGGTGAATGCTAGGCAGTTGCTAAGTGTTTGCTACGCAGTGGCTAAGATGTTGCGGATGGTTGCTACAGTAGGTCGTAGCTATGCTCTCAAAATAGTCATCTGGGTGGTTGCTAGGATGGTCTGGGTTCTTCTAGGGTGTTGCTATGCAGTTCCTAGAGTTTTGGATGGTTGCTAGGGCAGTGCTGATTGTTGCTAAGCAGTTTCAAATGTTTAAAAGTTATTGCTAGGGTGTTCCTGGTTAATGCTAGGCAGTTGCTAAGATGTTGTGGGTGGTTGCTACAGTAGGTTGTATCTATGCTCTCAAAATAGTCTGGGCAAAATAAGCTTGGCAGTTGCTAGGATGTTCTGGGTTCTTCTAGGGTGTTGCTATGCAGTTCCTAAAGTTTTGGATGGTTGCTAGGGAAATGCTGATTGTTACTAAGCAGTTTCAAAGGTTTTAAAAGTCATTGCTAGGGTGTTCCTGGTTGATGCTAGGTAGTTGCTAAGTGTTTGCTAGGCAGTAACTAAGATGTTGTGGGTGATTGCTACAGTAGGTTGAAGCTATGCTCTCAAAATAGTTTCTGAGATGGGTTTCTGGGACTGCTAGGGTGTTGCTAAGCAGTTCCTAGAGTTTTCTGGATGGTTGCTAGGGCAGTGATGATTGTTACAGAGCAGTTTCAAAAGTCATTGCCAGGGTGTTTCTGAAGCGATACTATGCAGATGCCAGGTTACTTATAACCAAATCAATATTGGCCAGCAACTTAACCTATGTTTATACTTAACTGTGTTTCTACAGGAGGAGAGTCTTACATATCATTCTCAGCTGGACGAACTAGAAGCAGAAATCCACAGACAGACACAAGAGCTCAAAGACCTGCAGGTCATGAACAGTGATGCTAACCTCTCCAAGGACTCTGCTAAGGTTAAACAACATAATGAGCATTTCATGACTTTAACAAAATGATAAAGCAATAATAAAGCAAAAACTGTATGTGTGCCAAGGTAAAGATGTCAAAAAGATGCCAAATATTCAAACACTCAGGCTGTGTCCGAAATCGCCCCCTATTAATTACTTAAAAGGGTAAATGAAAACGAATGAGTGAATTCCGACCACTGAGATGCTCTATTCTCCACTAAAAATATATGAGTGCATTATTTAAGGGTATAGGGGCTATTTCGGACACAGCCTCATTAAATTTAAATGCTAAGAGCAGGGGTGTCCAATCCTGCTCCTGGAGGGCCAGTGTCTCTGCAGAGTTTTGCTCCAACCCTTATCAAACACACCTGATCCAGCTAATCATGGTCTTCCTAGGCGGATTCAACTTTCAGGCAGTTGTGTTGAGGGAAGTTTTAGTTCAACTCTGCAGGACACCGGCCCTCCAGGACCGAGTTTGGACATCCCTGGCTTAGAGTACTGTGTGCGTGTCTGTGTTGCAGGCAGAGCTTCAGCTTCAGGAAGAGCAGGTTTTCAGAGAGCGGAGAGAGAGAGAGAAAATCCTTTATCGCTACAAGAAGCAGGCGGAGGAGAGAAAGGCTCAAGCAGAGAGAATGGAGAGAAAAGTGAGCATCATCCATCACACCTGCTGGAATCAAAAACATAATTTAAGCGATACTCCAGAAATTACCCCATGAATTACTTACCCTCAAGCCATCTGTGATACACACATCATTCATTTTTCAGAACAACACATTTGGAGTTATTTTAGTAAATGTCCATGACTTTAAACCCATGGATCCAAGGGGTTAATAAATGTTTTCTGGGAGTAATCAATGCACTTTTCTAAAAAATATATCAATTTTTTAAACTTTATAAACTATAGTAACTAGTTCTGGTAACAATATCTTTGACTCGCAAGGTACCTATGGCAATCAACACTCACTAGGGTTTTAGCCGAAAGATGGCATTGTTACCAGAAGCTAGTTATTACCAGTGTTGGGGAAAGTTACTTTTAAAAGTAATGCATTACAATATTAAGTTACTTCCAAAAAAGTAACTAATTGAGTTACTTTTCATTGAAAATAATGCTTATGTTACTTTTGCGTTACTTTTGCGTTACTTTTTCTTGGCTGATGCTTGATCTCTTTCAGGCCTTGCAAGTGTTTTTATGACTGAAAAGTTATGCATTCAGAAATTGCATATTTCATGTTACTTGTAATGCGTTACGCCGCATTCAGACAGCCAGCGATGTTATCGCTGTGTGTCGCCCATCTCTTTCAATGAGGCGTTTTTAAATCTGCTTGTCATAAACAAATGAGTACCATCCACGCCAGTAACTGACGATAGAAGGATGACGTGAACTCCAGTGCTTCGTTCTCATTGGTAGTCGCTTAATTTGCATAAAGTTAAACTTTTCTTAACTTTCTCGCGTCGCTGGACCCGACCACACGGTCACCAACGGCCACCCTCGCTCGTGTAGCCGGAAGTCGCCCGGTTTCCATTGAAATGAATGAGATCGTGTCGCTCTGCTACTGCTGGTCGCTGGCTGTCTGAATGGGGTGTTACCCCCAACACTGGTTATTACAGTTTATAGAGTTTAAATTTTTTTTCCTTAAAAAATCACATCAATTCCCAGCAGAAGACCTTTTTTACACCTTGGAGCAGTGTGGATTACTTATGTAAAGGATAAATGCACTTTTTGGGGGTTTAAAGTCAGAAGTTGTTTCCTTTCCCTGTTTTCTACTATTATAAAGCTGGGAGGAGCAAGGACATTTACTGAATTAACTCTAAATGTGTTAGTCTGAATAGATGATAAACATGTGTATCTCAGATTGATTGAGGGTGAGTAAATCATGGGGTAATTTTGATATTTGGCTGGAGTGTCCCTTTAATATGATTTAGAGGTCTAGGGAGCAGATTATAATAAATCAGATGGAGATTTGGAGGTGTGGTTCTTTTGACCCACCCTTCTCCCAAATCTCCACCAGTAAGCATTCACGTAGAAAAACCTTCGCAAAACCCTAGACAATCTACCCTTACGAAAGTTAAACATGGTTTTAGTACAGTTAAAATCAATAAAACCATGGTTACTGTCGTAAAACCATGGTAACCACAAAATAACCATGGTGTAGACAACCATGGTTTTCAAAAACCATAGTTAAACCATGGTTAGTGTAGTAAAACCATGGTTTTACTGATAGCAATCAAGACACCAAAAAACCATGTTTACTACCCTTTTACCACAATAAAACCATGGTTAATTTTTGTAAGGGTAAAAACCGCCTAACAATGCCCTAGTAACCACCGATAACACCCTAGCATGAATACATTTAGTTATTTTCCTGTTTTCTCTGGTTTCTTGTCTTCGTCTTTCATGTAAACCTGCTTTGAAACAACAGCGTTGGGGGTAACGCATTACAAGTAACGTGTATTACGTAATAATATTACTTTTCTGAAGTAACGAGTAAAGTAAAGCATTCCTTTGTAAATGTACATATTAATATTTGAGTTACTTTTTTAGTTTAATTAATTTGATAAAAAAATTATGTACTGAATTAAACTTAACGTAGTCGCATTATGCACTCTATGCGTACACGCCTGTGTGGAAAAAGTTTGAGTCAGAAACTGAGATGGCAGGCCAGAGCTCGACATTTTTGTGATGAAATATGCAATTTCTGAAAAAAACCCTGCAAGGCCTGAAAAAGATCAAGCCTCAGCCAAGAAAAAGTAAAGCAAAAGTAACTAAAAAGTAACGCAAGCATTACTTTTCATGAAAAGTAATTAAGTAATGCAATTAGTTACTTTTTGGGAGTAACTTCATATTATAATGCATTACTTTCAAAGTAAATTTACCCAACACTGTCAATCTGTGTACATTCAGCCCCAGCGGGCACCTGTGCACACCGATGAGATGAGCAGTGAGGCCCAGCACAGTGCCATTGGAGTCGGGGAGGAAGAGGAATCCATCTCTGCATTCGAAGAAGCTTTCCAGCGCATTAAAGATGCCACCGGGGTCACCGAAACACGGGTTGGGACAGCTAATATTTCGATTTTTTATACTGAATTGCAATTACACCTGTTTGCATCCTGAATTGTACAAAATGTGAATTTGTTGTTTATAAAACTATGTATTCCTTATACACAATTTAAACAATAGGAAATAGTAGACAGGTTCATCTCTCAGGAAGAAACTCAGAAACATCTGGAGAAGATGAAGGCAAAAAATGAGAAAACTCTTCTTCAGCTAAAGGCAGAGAAAAATGAGCTACAGGATCAGTTTCAGGAGATGAAATACTCGGGAGAAACCAAACTCTCAAGGTGAGACTCTGTAAGTGAATGTCTGTTTGGCTAATTCCCCACAATATGCTCATGCATGTGCTTGTGTACTTGTTTTACGGTTTAGTGAGCAGCAGGTGTTGCAAGAATGTGAGCACAGCCTACAGGAGGAGCAGCAGCGGCTGGATGCAGCTAAAGATCGTCTGGACCGGCTCGCACGCACACTCGTCTCCGTCAAAGCAGGAGTGCAGCAGCTGGCTGATAAACTGCTACATATACCTCTGGTACATACAGCACATAATTTTGTGGGCAATACATATGCTTCACAAATCAAATGTATAAACCTATTCATTTCATGCCTATAGTACATGGCCCTGTTACACTCATTTATAAATACGTCAACAATTACAAGTAATGTGAGTTTACATCACCTACAGTTTCTCTAGATAGTTTCCAATAATTTAATGTAACTGTTCATAAGGTGTTCTTGCACAAAAAGGTTTCATAATGTAAAAACAGAAAACAATGCTGTTTTGTCAATTTCGGCAGGTTTTGCACGACGGGAGGGTCTTCAATACGTCTTCAGTGCGTCATTAATCCATGATTTTAGGCCTGCCCAAAAAATCCTGAACTCAGAAATTGAGAAAAACTGTTTAAGGATTTAAAGGAATAGTCAATTTTCTTAAAAGAAAAATCCAGATAATTTACTCACCACCATGTCATCCAAAATGTTGATGTCTTTCTTCAGTCGAGAAGAAATTATGACCTCACGCAATACGTCACAACGTCAAGAGGTCACAGAGGATGAACGCGAAACTCCGCCCCAGTGTTTAGAAGTGTGGAGAAAAAGGACCGTTCCGACGTTGTTGTATGTGGAATGATACTAATTAATGTCTTTGTGTCTGTTTATTGGTAACAATGGTCCGCAAATGTGCGTTTTATATATGTAACACGTGACCTCCCTACGTCACTACGCATTTACTTTAGGTCGCGCTGGACCGGACCTAGAAGAAAAGTTGTGGTTTAAAAGTGCATATTTTTTCTTTTTCTTGTCAAAAATGACAATTGTTTCGCTAGATTAGACCCTTATGCCTCGTTTGAGATTGTTTATAGTCCTTTGAAACTCCGTTGAAAAAACTGTTACGTGTTTAGTTAAGTGTTAAGTGTTGGTGTCCATTAAAGTCCATTAAAATGAGAAAAAATCCTGCAATGTTTTCCTCAAAAAACATAATTTCTTCTGGACTGAACAAAGAAAGACATCAACATTTTGGATGACATGGTGGTGAGTAAATTATCTGGATTTTTCTTTTAAGAAAATGGACTATTCCTTTAACTCCACAATTTTGTCATCTAAGTGGCGCAACTTAATGAACCACATGTGTCAAGATTTTTGAGATTCGAATCCCTCGTGAGGACTGTTCTTCTAGAGGCAGTTGTATCCTAGTGGTTAGAGAGTTGGGCTTGTAACTCGAGAGTTGGCGGATTGAGGCTCACGGACCGGAGGCAACTGTGGTGCCCTTGAGCAAGACACCTTACCCTAATTGCTCCCCGGGTGCTGGGATAGCTGCCCACTGCTCCGGGTGTGCATGTGTTCACTACTCACTGGGAAGGGTTAAATGCAGAGGTCACATAGAGTATGCGTTGCTTACTTGACAAGCTTGTCATTTTCACTTTAATGCTACAAAGTTCACAGACTTTGTAATGTGTTTTAGCAATACATTTCTAACATGTTTCCACACTACAAGCCATTTCTCTGACACTGCAGCTTGCTTCACAGTCTCCCATTGGCTATTGTGAAAGTACTGGCGCAATCATTCCAATTAATTTTTTTTAAAGGATTAGTCCATTTTCTTAAAAACAATCCAGATAATTTACTCAACACCATGTCATCCAAAATTTTGATGTCTTTCTTTGTTCAGTCGAGAAGAAATTATGTTTTTTGAGGAAAACATTCCAGGATTTTTCTCATTTAAATGGACTTTAATGGACCACAACACTTAACAGTTTAAAGGCCATTTAAAATTGCAGTTTCAAAGGACTCTAAACGATCCCAAACGAAGCATAAGGGTCTTATCTAGCGAAACGATTGTCATTTTTGGCAAGAAAATATGCACTTTTAAACCACAACTTCTCTTCTTCCTCCAGCTGTATTACGAGCCAGCGCGACCTCACGAGGTCACGTGTTACATATATGAAACGCACATTTGCGGACCATTTTAAACAATAAACTGACACAAAGACATTAATTAGTATCATTCGACATAAAACAACGTCGCAACGGTCCTCTTTCTCCACACTTGTAAACACTGGGGCGTAGTTTTGATACGTCATCCGTGACCTCTTAACGTGATAACGTATTGCTGGCGCGTCACATGACCGAAGATAGACCAGAAGTTGTGGTTTAAAAGTGCATTTTTTTATTTTTCTTGCCAAAAATGACAATCGTTTCGCTAGATAAGACCCTTATGCCTCATTTGGGGTCGTTTAGAGTCCTTTGAAACTGCAATTTTAAACTGTATTAAAACTGTTAAGTGTTGGGGTCCATTAAAGTCCATTAAAATTAGAAAAATCCTGGAATGTTTTCCTCAAAAAACATAATTTCTTCTTAACTGAACAAAGAAAGACATCAACATTTTGGATGACATGGTGGTGAGTAAATTATATGGATTTTTTTTTTAAGAAAATTGACTAATCCTTTAAATCAAACATGTTTGATATGATCAGGGCAGCCCCAATTTGTGTGCAATCACATCAGGTGGTTTTGAATTTGATCTAAACATCACACAAAAAAATGATAATCGATGAGTCAAACATCAGAACATTAAGGTCCTGAACCTGAAATCGGGTTAAATTCAGGCTGAAAAACCTGTGGTGCGAGTTTGGCTTTAACCTGACATATGTATGAAATCTACTTAACATTTATTCGTTTTTATGCTCTGACAGGTGAAGGGCCCGGGACCCCAGCTGCCCCCAGACTCCGATGAATATGTTCTGCAGCTGTTATCTGAGGCAGAGCAGAAACTAATGCTGCTAAAGGAGGAACTGCAGGGCAAAGATCTGGCAACCGCCATGAAAGAGATGAAAGAAGATGAGGTGAGGAGCGTAGAGATGGGTGAAAAAATTAAAGATTATGTTGATTATTCTTTTCTGACCAATGAAATGCATTGTTACCTTTATTTAGATATTTTTCAATTTAGGATTCATTTCAGCGTCTCATTTCATTTGCAAAATTGTTTATACGAAACTGTTGACAGTGTTGGTATTTTTCCATGATCTCCTGCAGTTTCAAGCCAGTATCGAAGGGAAACTTCCCCAGCACAACACGCGCGTTCAGTTGCCTGAGGCCCAGAAACTGGACCCCTTTGATGGTACGCTAGCAGTTTATACGACCACACCTGTTCACAGCCACGTGCTCATTCAAACTAAATCACGGGTCAGCATTACGCATAAACTGGGTCCGTTTTTTCAATCCACATTGAAGGTTTGAGGAATTTCCTTAATCCCATACTTGCACTTACAACTTGTCCAGTGACCACTGGATCATGAATTTAGAACTGAAGATGTTCTTGTTAACTTCTCTACTACCCACAGTACAAATGTTCCCTCTTTTCAAGGAGGACAAAAAACATGTGCTCTCTGATGCACGTGTTGCACTCAAGATCTAAAAGTCTCTGGGGCCTAAAAATCTCCTAGCACATTTTTGTGTGATTGTGTAACGAGAGCCTGGTGTACTGTTACCTGCAAGCTGTGTTACTGCTGATACACTGATACTTGATTGATAATGATTTTTTTTAAATGCACCTCTGTATCTTTTCTTTTAGCAGATGACGATGAAAGCGATGATGACGAGGGTGATCTCATCACCCGTGCCACCCTGAAGCAACAATCGCAGCTCATCATCGACGCCAAGACCAAGAGAAAGATTCGCGTCAAAAAGAGAAAAGGGAAATTCTGATAAGATCAAGACACGAGCCTTCGAAGTTTATCTCCGTTATTAAAGTAATCTGATATGAATAAAGATTGAGTTCAATAAAAGTGTCGTATAGTTGAACACAGCCCACATGAGTTCTTACCAAGGCCCGATCTACGGGGTCTAGGGGGGCACCCCCCCCCAGATTTTCCCTCTGCCCCCCAAAAAATGTCAAGCCAACCATAAAAAAATAGTGTCTCTTTACACAAATAGTGTCCCTTGTGGTAAACGCTGTTTGTATTAGCTCCCGCCCATCATTGTCTGGTTATCTAAAGCTTAGAGGTCTCTTCAGCAGTATTTAACTCACAGAAAAGATAGGCTACTATTCTCTGTGACGGTTACTTAAAGGGGACATTTCACAAGACATTTTTAAGATGTCAAAAAATATTTGGTGTCCCCAGAGTACATACGTGAAGTTTTAGCTCAAAATACCATATAGATAAATTATTATAGCATGTTAAAATTACCACTTTGTAGCTGTGAGCAAAATGTGCCGTTTTTGGGTGTGTTCTTTTAAATGCAAATGAGCTAATCTCTGCTCTGTATAATTCAGATTAAAGGGTGGTTTTATCCAGTGGCGGCCGGTGACTTCTTTTTCCAAGGGCGATGCGAAGTTCGTCACAACATGTATGTAGCCCGTCATGTGTGTGGTTCCTTTTTTCAAAATATGTGTTCTGCGCATCGAGAGATCCTGTGTGCATCACGTGTCTTGTCAAAATAAGTGCCTGCTGCAGACGCGTCTACAGGGTTTATGATAAAAGAGACCAGATCCTCGCATAATCTCATGCGTAATCAGAGTTTACTGTTAAGGGAGTGTCTTGCGTGTATTTTGTGAACGTGAGCGTCACTTTTATCATAAACGGTTCTGACGTGTGTGCAGCAGGCACTTATTTTGACAAAACACGTAATGCACATGGTTCACATGACGCAACAAACACATATTTTGAAAACGCAAGCAACACACATGACACTCCGAACACTTATTTTGAATTAGCGCCCCTGGGATGAACAGTCACTAGCCGCCACTGGTATTATCCCCTTCTGACATCACAAGGGGAGCCAAATTTCAATGACCTGTTTTTTTACATGCTTGCAGAGAATGGTTTACCAAAACTAAGTTACTGGGTTGATCTTTTTCACATATTCTAGGTTTATAGAAGCACTGGGGACCCAATTGTAACACTTAATCATGGAAAAAGTCAGATTTTCATGATATGTCCCCTTTAAAGAAAATGCATCTTAAAAATATATCATGCAATTTACTATAAACGTTATAACACAACACTGTGAAACTATTATATTTATTTTAAAACATCCACAAAATAGCCCCAAATCCTTTCTTAGACACGCCTCATTATTTTGCAGCTCTCCAGCAGCTTTCAGTATGTTTGTTATTGTTATTGACGTAGTTACGTTTATTAAAATTAGAATATGCAGTTTGGTTGGTAGCATGATATAAAGTAGATATAAATTATATAAGATGGTTAATATACAGTATTTTAACAGCTGCGCTTCGCGTGCAATTTTTTTCCTTTTTTTGCAGTTTTGAGAAAAACGTGATTAATCGATTTTTACTTCAGGAGGAGCTTTTACTCCACAATGTCATTGTAAGGAAAAACGATGTTAATATAACATTTGTCGTGTTATGAACAAAGTTTGTGCAACACATGCAGTGCTTTTGTCTGTTGCAACCTTTTGACGATTTTGTCATGCATGTCAATTTGTCAAAATTGCTTCTGTGATGTTCCCATTAAGAGATCATTTAAAGCGTTGTGCTTTGTTGTGAGATTGGATATGGTTGCTGCAACAGCATGTATGATAAAGTCATATTTTACATTTTACAAAATTCCTGACTGCCTCCCAGTCCAGCTGCGAGCCACGTACCAGGCCTGGTTTAACGTACGTGACAAAAGACACGGCTCGATTCTAACGTGACACCTGCTGAAGACCTTATTCCTCAGGTGACAACTGTACTTACGATAAGACAAAGATAACATCTCAGCGAACAATTTGAAAAATGTCCTGCAGCGAATCCTTTCATTCTTTACTGCATATTCTCATAGTGGAAAAGTACTGGTCCTGGGTTCCCCGAATGAAAAAGATGCGGCTTCCTTTAATTCTCAGATCTTAAATGTTTTGTCATAACAGATTAGAATAATCTTTGTTGACATAATACTTTTCTCTTTTTAGGAGTCCCCTTAGAATTGTTTCATAACAAAACATCCTATATATAGGCAAATTACATCGAATGTGGTTCTTATTCATTTTTCTCAAGCATATTATGTAATGGCATTTCTATGTACCGGTATTCTGATTATACACTTTGCCCTGTCTGATTTTGTTATATAACAGGCACTGAAACAAATAACAGTATAACCAGAGGAGCATGGTTGTTTGTGGTAGAAAAAACATGGTTACTGTAGGTAAATCATTACCACAAAAAACATGGTTAATTTTCAAAATGGTTATATTGATAAGTATTAAAGCAAGTCTTCTTGGGCCGCTTTGAAACTTAATTTTTAACATAAGTGCGTCCAATATTCTTCTATCTGTTAACGCTGGAGGCTGCGCAAAACGATCGACACATGACGTCATAGTTTCGCGAGAAGCTTGTATTTTCGTATCATTCTCGCGGTACTTTGACTTCATGTTCTTACTCAGCGCAGTTCCTCATGAAGTCTGCAGGTCCTTTTTTGCGCATGCGCTAGTTTAATCACTTTTGCAATGTGTGATTATTTCTGACAAATCGTTGGTGTAACTCAAATATATTTATTATGTAATAAAATAACGTCTCAAAATATATTTTCAGTTCAGTTTTTTCATAAGAAATATATATATATTGCATTAAAACAAAACCAACAAAAACGGACAGCCGCATTGCTTCAGTTAAACGCAGTTAACGTAACACCTGTGCACATTTACGTAGCGTGGCTGCAGTGTCAAGGCCTTTTAATGTTTTCTTCCCCACGTATTAAACAATAATTAATATTGCCTATTACGCGCATTTTGTGGTTTAAACTATGCTAAACTGTGTCGACATGGGATATAAATCTGAGAAATTCAGATTTTCGGACGTTTAGAAAGAAAGGTGAGATTCGCATGTTCAAATCCAGATCAATATGAATCCTTTTTGTATGTGAAATGTGTAGATGTTATATTATTATAAAAATGTTAAAATGATTAAAGCCAGTCTTGAATTTTAAAAATAAAAAATGACATATCGATGAGCTTGGGGCATTTCTGTGATCGATATAATTTTTTGTAGTGTTTTATTTACAGTGTCACGTGTTGTAGCCTACAGATAAATAAACACGAGCTCATTGAACTGTATTTTTATCGCTATTTAAAATGCACATCAAAGCAATGTGAGAAACAGGACAGGTTGAAAGGATGCAGTGAGTGGAGTTAACCAAAATGACAGCTCATTAACTTGTGTAGACAATACGTTTATTGTGACAGTAAGTTATGTGTACAAAATGTGCCTGTTAGTCAGCACGTATAATGATGAATAGATAGATGGGAAATGCAGGGTTACTACAGTTTATATCACTTACTCAGAAGACCTCAAACTGTGAAATCTGCATCAGATCATAAAGGATCTTTCTGGAATGTGATGTCCTCCCCTCTCCTAAATTTTAGCAGGGGGCACACATGGATTAGGAGCTAACCTGTCTATTAAACAGACACTTCATCATTCACAGTAAGTAGCTCACCCTTGTGTTTTTCATAAGGGTTAATGCTTTATCAGAATTATAGCCCTGTAGTAGTTTGTTTTTTATTTATTATGCTTAAAAACTGAAGTGTATGTGTTGCTCTTGGAGGAAGTTGCAGATACATGTGTAAGATGAGATCCTCTCTGGTGCTGTCTGGAGGAGAGAGAGGTCTGCGGGCACGACTGGGCAGAATGAGGCATCAGTTATGCCACGCTGGGCATCATGTGGATGTGCAGACAGATGAGGAGCCCGGTGTCTGGCTCATGAGCTTTAATCTGCTGGATCTTGAGGAACAGAGTGAAGTGAGTTCTGGTGGTGAAACACCAGCAAACATTTTTGTATTTATGTAAAGAAAATGTTGTGAGTCCCGGGCCGGCTGTTTGCGGACACATCAGCCAGCATGTGACCTCTGTCAGAAATAAGTGGTATTGTTAGTGGATGTGCGTAAATTCATGTTAATGACTGTGGTCTCTCAATAGACAGTTCAGTAATGTGCAGCACCCATTGTTGCTTTTTGTGGCTACGTGAGCGTGGGATGGGCGTTTTCAGATCTACGTCAGAGAGAACAGAGAGCTTTTAATGAACTCACTTTTTATATGCTGAAACCAACAATCTGCTGTTTGTTATTATGAGTGTGTTCAGTTATCATCTTTGTTCATTCACAGTTCAGTATAACTGCTTCTGACTCATTTGTACCTTGCATGAAAACGTTTCACAAATATAATGGGCTGCAGCTGCATTCGTGAATAGACCATAGTGTATCAGCAGCACTATGTTCATTTAGTTCAAATTTACAAGTGCAAAAGGTCATGGTTCGAACCCAGGAAACACACATACTGAAAAAAAAATGAATAAAAAAAATTATATATATATATATATATATATATAGAATTATATATATAGTTTTTATATATATATATATATATATATATATATATATATATATATATATATATATATATATATATATATATATAATATAGTTTTTTATTTATATATAATATAAAATGTATAAAAATATAAATAAATGTATATACACATGTAAATGTTTCTTAAATACATACATGAATGCGTGTGTATTTATATATACATAATAATTACACACACAGCACAAACTCATATGTTATGCAAAAAATTACTTTTATTTTGTATGAGATTAATCTAGATTAATGCTATATTAATATGAGAGATTAATATATATATATTTGTATGTATGTAAAATGTAAAAATGTCTTCATTTATTTGTTATAAATTAGTGTGGCATCACAATAATATGTTTACCTTAAAATAATTTTAATTCATTTTTAAATTATTATAATTTTTTTTTTTTTCAAAAAATACCATGCAGCTTATGTGATAAACCTTTATGCAAAACTACAGATGTTTATTAATGAGTCAGTTTCCCGACTATAATTTAACCAATCATCACGTAATGTAGTTAATATTCATGAGGCACGTCCTCATTGTAGAATACGTAGGAAGACCCGCCCACCGGCCGTTTAAAGCTGTTTGACAGGTGCTTTGGCTGCAGTAAAGACAACTCGAAGAGCGAAAGAACATCCTGCCTAAACCATCAAAAATAATAAAAAATACAAAATAAAATAGTTTTTTAAATAAAATCCTGAATAAAGAGTGCTTCGCCAAGTCATTCATTTTCAGCTCGTGTCTTGGAATGACAGTCCGGCGTGACACCAACCGACGGGGGATTTTGATTTACAAAATTTTTGTTGCGCTAATGGAAAGATTGAACTTTTAAACTGATTGAATACGGCTGAGGAGAAAGCGGCAAAATGGGCAAATGGGAGTTCACGATGGTAAGTCACTTTCTGAAGTAACCTTAGCCTATAGTTTTTATATTAAATATATTACATATCATATAATGGCTTGATAATGTTTGTATTGTTAGCAAGTTTCGCGCAGGCGCAGTGTGTTCAAACACTGGTTCTCGTGCCATTGAAAATGCAAAATATCCTTTGGTTTATGGGTGACCCAATTTCCAGGTCTCCCAGTATTGCTATGGTGTCACACTGGATTATGTCATTAACAAAAACTGTCCCACATAAATTTACTGTTGTCTAGTTTAGTAAACTGTAGTATACTGTTAGTATATTATAGTAATTACTACTCTTTGTTAATGTATACTATAGTATTCTATAGTACTAAATAGTGAACTGATAAATGCAGTATACTTTAATATTTATTATTGGAAAAAAGACTGTAGTATCTAGGTATGTTACTACAGTTTATAAATACTTATATACTTAGTAGTATACTTATAACAGTATTTTGTTTCTCTGGGATTGGATTTGATGTTGGCTTTCTTAAACTAAATTAAGTCTTATAGGAGTGGGTGTGGTTCAGTTTAGGGTTCTCTTGGGAGTCAGTCTTGATTTTGTTGACAAACCCACCTGTAGATACGAGCCATTTACATACAGCTTTATGCGTCCTGTTTTACAGGTGACCTGTTACACCTCTCGTGCTCCCCCATCATGTTTTGTAATTTTTTTATTTTTTTAATATTAAACTATTTTATCTGGCACAGATAGACGTGGGCTTTTGCTTGGAAATTCCACTTAAGTTTTCTGTCTTGCTTGACTGGAGTTTCTATAAAGCATGTACTTACCATGACTTGTTAAGGCTTGTCTTTCTTTCCTCTGAAGGAAATCTTGTATGTTTTTATGACGTAGTTCAGATACAGAAATGAATATTTTTTACGAAATTATGTAGGATAAATGTGTACTGTCAGAAAAATAAATGGTCAAAAAATGGTCCCAAGCTGTCACTTGGGCATGGTCCTAATATGTACCATTCAGGTACAAATATGGATACATTTGTTACATTGTGTACATTATGTACCTTTTAGGTACTAGTACTGTATAAACTCTTTGGGACACCTGTGACAGCTATAGGGACCAATTTGTTTTACAATTATTTTCAGTATGCATCAATATTTCTAGATCAAGTGGTTAATATATGTGACCCTGTAAAGTTAACTTACACAACAATATACATTTGTGTAAAAACAAAGTGGTAATCCGAAATCTTCATGACAAGTGGATATGTTTGTATTCTTTAGTATTGACAAGTATCAGTGAGAGATGGCACCAATGTGCTAGCCCAGTATGTTCTCACGCCAGCTGGTATGAGGTCATCTAATGCTGGTCACATTTAAATCAGTCAACCAGCTGAAAAACAACACTTGTTTGCTTTGAGAGACAAAACACTGAACATTATTTACATCAAAATGTCACAGTCTGTCTTTGTCTTTGTTTAACTCATCAGGTTTTTTATTCACCACAACTGGTATTCCCCGAGGGATGCGTTATTTCCTATACAAATAATTCAGGTTTTATTTTATCACAGAACAGAGGGAGATTTTTAGAAGGAAGTTATCGAGTCTTTTTTTAGTGTCAAATCTCAAAAAAATCTTTTACCACATATACTGTAAAGTAAAGCCTTTTCCACTTCCTTAAACTGGCAAATATTATTATGAAAAAAATATAAGCTATATTTGCCCATTACATGGTTTGTACACCTTGTTTAAGTCCAAAAATGTAAAGTTAATGTAAAATCTCAGTCTTCGCAAGCCAGTAAAAATAAAGCGTGCTTAGTGCGTTGTAATTTGGTTACCCATTTGCCTGCATTTTCCCAAGGATCCCTGTTTTGTATATCTCGGCCTGCGCGGGTGGTATGTTGGTCAGTCAGGGAACATTGCGATTTCAGCGCATTTGACTGAATCAAGTGCACTGCAGTTTCAGCATTTTTGTTGAACTGGAAAAAATTTATTTTCATGACTGAAATGATGACCATTGGTTGTTGACAGCAAAATCTGAATGTGTAACCTGTTACACTTACATTTAATCATTCAGCAGAGACTTTTATCCAAAGGGACTAAAGCTTATTTATAGTCCCTAGGCTATGCCATAGGCGCTATAGCCTGACGCGCACCTTTATTTTAACAACACATCCATTCTATGCGGACTGCAAGCGCTGTGATTGGTCTGCTAGAATCCATCCCCTTAAGTCTCCTATTGAAAAATAACTAAACACTCGCGGTTGCCGTGTACCGTGTGAAACGCCCATTACTGTGGGTTACACACGTGGATACTGCCTGCATGTGTAAAGGGCGATTTATAGTCGTGCGTAGGTTCTACACCGTAGGCTATCCGTAGCCTGTGCGTAGCTCTGCATAGCCTGACGCGCAACTCACAAAAAAACTTAACAGCGCATCAGATGTACGCGGACCGCAAGCGCTGTGATTGGTCCACCAGAACCCCTCCAACAGGTAAAAAAACTGCGTCATAGGTATTTCCGTTTGTAAAGATGAGCCAAGTTGAGGAGTGATTTAACTCAAACTGCATCAAAAGTCGCTGTTTATTTACTTCCATCATTGCTGGTCATCTCAAATTATACACAACAAGTTGCTGTTTCTTCTTCGTTTGTGGGTTAACTTGCTAGGCTTCTTTTCTTTCACGTTTGTGCTGCTACTGTGGTTACACGCGTGGATACTGCCTACCAGCGGCCACGCGTGTGCTTGCACGTCCACGCGGACGACGACGCAAAAGTATAAATGAAAACCGACGCGGAACCTACGCCGTCGCTGCTACGCCGTAGGACCAACGCACGACTATAACGAGCCCTTAAGTCGACGTGGACGATGGCCGTAGGACCTACGCATAACTATAATGAGTGCTTTACAAATAAGAAGAAGGAATCAAATAAGCGAAGTCTACCATATTAGCAATTTTTCAATTCAATTTTATTTATATAGCGCTTTTCACAATTGCTAATTGTTTCAAAGCAGCTTTACATGAATAGATGTAGGGGAAAACACAGAAAAATCGATAGATTATATAAGAAGCAGAATTCAACGGCTAATAATAAACCGTACGCTTTAGTATAACCATAAGCTTTAGTCACTTTGGATAAAAGTCTGCTGCATAGTGTATATAGCATTTTTTGTTGTTTTTCAGTATATAAATAGAATAAGGTACAAATCCCTAGTATTACTATTATTAGTCAAGTGTTGATGAAAAGATGCTTGGGTTGAGATAGTTAGGTCCTTCCTCCAAGTGGGCAACAGCCGGGTGCGTGATAGTGATTTTCTGTCTGTTTATCTATTTTCCCAGGACCCGGTCCAGGAGTGGGGAGAGGAGGTAGAGGATGGGGCCGTTTATGGGATCACTCTTCACAGAGAACCCATTCAGCCCGTGCCGGACGTGACGGAGATCGACTGTGCCAGTGGCTTTATGCAGTACCGCACGCTCAAAGTCCGCAGGCTTAAAGCGGCCGCTCTGGAACGACTGGTGACAGAACTGGTGAACCCAGAGTGCCCCGACCCAGACTACATACACATCTTTCTCTCCACGTACAGAGCCTTTACATCCACAGATGCTCTCATAAAGCTCCTGTTTCAAAGGTGAGCAGTAAGCACTCATAGACTTATCATTTAAAGGGTTTGTTTATTCGAAAATTGTGTTCATCTACCCATCTAAAAGGATGCAATGTCCTTTGATGTAGAACCCAAATAATCTAAAGATTTGTATGAGAAACAGACCAATATTAAATTACAGCGGATAAAGAGTCTTGTTTTTTTACAAGAAAACATGTCAGATGCACTTAGAGGGTTTTGCATCTGAGCTCTTTGTATGAGAGTAGTGTCATACTTTACTGTATCTACTAGCTGCAGTAACAGATATAGCTCAAATATGTACTGAAATATGATAATTGGCACATTTTTTAAATGCTTGGAAATGATATGACCTCAACTGAATACCAGATTTTCTTAGCGTTTCCAAGACTTCCCTTTAATATCTATGGCAGTCACACCAAACAGTTCAGCGAACATCTTTTTGCAGAACAGGTTACACTTGACTAGTCCCACGTCACCACTGCTTTTGTTGTACCTGGAGAGGACTCTCCTTTGTGGTCGGTTGAAGCATAAATAAAGATAATAGGCTTTGAAAGCGCGTAACATCTTGTGACATTTGTGTTGGTTTCCATGTGCGCAAAACATGACCTGAAATAGTTATAGTAGTAATCCTTTAAATCATCTTACTCCTTGTCTAAACTACTTTTATGTTGTTCAAATGTTCTCAATTCTTACTTTGTGCATTTGTCTCTGTAGAAACGACAGGGACCCCAGTCTGGACAACAATGTCAGAAGGTAGGTCTTTATTATTAAAACTATTTAACAGCTCTATAGAATGCTTGGTTTTGATTGGTCAGTTGTGGAATGGTCAAATATTGTTGTTTGATTTCTACTATAAACTATAGTTGACGTTAACTTCAAATCTTAAGGAAACTTCATAGATTTCATGAAACCCAGAGCAAAATTTTAAGATTCCCATACATCCAACATGTGTTTTATTCGCAACAGTTTGCTTGATCACCATGTCTTGGTTTATTTACCAATAAATAAACTGGCTGACTATAAGTTATTTGTCGCTTACATAAGCTGGTTTCGAACAGGTTATCCATCTTAGTCATTCGTTCTAATTCCAAGTATTCTATTATCACCATGTGCTTACAAGGAGTGTATTTGTCTATGTTTAGCACTCTGCCCCGTCTAATCCGTCTGTGGCTAGAAGAGTATCGCGAAGACCTCCGGGACCCACCAGATCACCAGGCTCTGCGCCAGCTGTGTGTTAATCTGCGACATCGCTTGTGTTTCAGACGTTTGGCTCATCAAGCCGAAGCTCTTTTCAAAACGTTTCAGGCAGAAGGTTAGTATCGTACAATGACTCCAGAAGCCTGCATACCCACACAAGCGTGTGTTCTTTCTGGAGCTTAATAAATATGTTTACATCAACAGACACGCACACGGATGGCTGCGTATCAGCGGAAGCCTCTACTGCCGGTGAAGTTGAGCCCACAAGTGAAGAAACCGAGGAAAGACGGCACACAGAGGAGATGGGAAATGTTCTGGATTTCCCCGCACGCGATATCGCAGAGCAGCTCACGCTGTTGGACGCTGTAGGTGTCCAGATTTTTTATTTTTATTGGGAAAAGTTAATATTGTTAGTATTTCTGATGTTTAAGAATAATATTGTCTGTTGGCTTTCTCCTGGATAAGAAAATTGTCTGATTACCCAATAGGAGTCATTAGCTGCGTTTCCATCTCCCTTTAAATTGTGGAAATTGAAATGGCGAATTGAAAATGCGGCAAATGAAAACACAACAATTTCGGATAAACTCCTATATGTCACACTTTTTTTTACCTTTAAATAACGTTTCCAAAAAAGTTTCAGTCATTCATCCACTCGAAACAGGGTGAACGGCACTTTCACATTCGCTTTGCAGCCCTCTATCGGCCAAAACCGCACTAAAGAAGTTTCCAACCGTCGGGCCGCGGTCCTGTAGTTCGAGTGAAGATTACAAACACTTGCTTTATGGCAGACCTACAATCCAATCAGAGCCAGCTATGCTGCAGTAGGCTAAATTATTTACGACAGTGGTAATGGACAATTCTGCTTCCAACCTGTAGGGGGAGCAAAGAGCAAAAACTCTTTAGTGTTGCTTTAAACCTCGGATGAGGTGGTTTTTCAGTCAATTTAAAAAGGAATACATTGCTAAACTGCAATGGTTTACAGGTCATACGTGCATAAAAGTCACATGATCATTCTTTTATAATGGTGCGGTATGTTTGTTTGGAGGACAGGACAGAATAGGTGTGTTTGACTTGCGGCAAAATACCACAAGAGCAATTCGGGAGTCGACCGCTCTGTACTTTCGAGTTGCGGTATTTTGGTGTCATCGGCAATAACGCCAAAGTTTTAATAGAATCGAAGCTATTTACAAGTTCATGGTCATTTATTCTGAGTGATGTCACAAGTGAACGGTCAATGGTCATTTTTGCTAAACTGACATTTTTTTGGACATAAGTTAATTTATTCTTTTTTTCTTTCATTTTTCAGGAGCTCTTTGTTAAAGTAGTTCCATTTCACTGCCTCGGCTGCATTTGGTCTCAAAGGGACAAGAAGGAGAATCGAAATCTAGCGCCAACGGTCCGTGCCACCATCGCTCAGTTTAATGCCGTCACTAACTGTGTGATCACCTCACTGTTGTGCCCGCCTGCCAGCTCCCCTTCCAGTTCCCCATCCTGCCCTCACAGCAGTCCAACGCAAAGGGCAAAGATTATTGAGAAGTGGATCACAGTGGCTCAGGTGTGTATAAAGCTTAAAAATAATCCAAATGGACACATGTTGAAGCTGTTGTGCTGTGGTCTGTGCACATGGTTTAGACTACAAAACCTGTAATAAGTTGCTTGGGTATATTTGTAGCAATATCCAACAATACATTGTACTGTATGGGCCAAAATTATCAATATTTTATGCCTAAAATCGTTAGGATATGAAGATCATGTTCCATGTAGATATTTTGTAAATGTCCTACCGTAAATATATAAAAATGTATTTATTGTTAATAATATGCATTGCTAAGGACTTCATTTGGACAACTTTAAGGGCGATTTTCTCTATATTTTGATTTTTTTGCACTCTGATATTCCAGATTTTTTAATAGTTTAACTCGACCATAAAATGTCCTATCCTAACAAACCATATATCAATGGAAAGCTTCTTAATTCAGCTTATTATTTCATCATCTATAAATCTCATTATTTCATAAAATTAAGCCATATGACTGGTTTTGTGGTCCAGGCTCACAGCGACCCGAGTTTGAATCCAACCAAGGTCATGTCCAATTCTCCCACACTTTCCTGTAAACGCTTCAGTTCCCTATAAAAAAGAATGAAGGCAAAAACCATGGTCAAAATATTTAATAAAAATTGTCAAAATATGTATCGTATTTTCTGGACTATAAGCCACATCATTCAAAAATGCGTCATTAAGACGAAATAACATATATAAGTGACCAGTAGACTATACATCGCGTTTATTTAAAAAATTATTTCACAAAATCCAAGCCGAAGAACAGACATTTAATCTGGAAAGGCAACAATAGCAGACAGAACAACAGGCTGAATAGATGTCTGTACGTTAAAGTAATATTATCAGTTATTTAAACGATAAACCATTGCATAAAGAACTTACCTGGAAGGTTGAATAATCTAAATTAACCGAACAAACCAACTAGTGTGAAGTTCGCAGACTCGTCATTCCGCATCACTGAATCCATTAAATTACATATACAGAAGCACCATATAGCGGACACTCGCGGCTGTAGACGGTAATGTTGTCTCTTGCCTCATAAATGTCAAAATTAATTCATACTGGCTTACAAGGCGCACCTGACTATAAGACGCAGCACCAACCAAGTTATGAAAAAAAACGCGACTTATAGTCCGAAAAATACAGTACCTCAGCTGTCACTGGGGCAGTAGCCTACCCTTTTAAAAGGTCCGAATATGTACCATTAGGTACAGATATGTATACATTTGGTACGGTATGTGCCTTTGAGATATAAATATAATGTATCTTTGAGGTGCTAATCCGCTTTCTTACGTACCAGTGTGTACCTTTGAGGAACTGTTTAGGTACAAAGTTGTACAGCCACGGGTACATATTTTTTTGACTATAATTTTTTTCTAACATTACACCGCAGATGAGCTGTCATTGTCTAAAAGAGACTGACATCAGGACTAACGCATTTATGGAATGTTGTTGTCACACCCATAAATAGTTGAAATTTGCATATACAGCACAGGATTAAGCAATCTGTTAACGCTAGGAGTGGCAACCGTGTTTAGCCTTAGTATGCATGTGGCCTATTTGCAGTTTCTTGTCCGTTTGCTTTAACAATGCTGTTTATTTTTACAACAGGAGTGCCATCAGTTAAAAAACTTTTCTTCTTTAAGAGCCATCCTATCTGCACTTCAGTCCAATGCCATCTACCGGCTAAAAAAAACCTGGGCAGCAATCAGCAGGTAGACATCTCTGATATACATTATGCACAAATAACTGCTAAACCTGCATTGTTATGTTACGCACAGTCACTTTTTTACAATAGCTTTGATTTATACATTTTAAAAACATCAAATTTTTCATTACAGGGAGAGCGTGGCTACTTTTGATAACCTCTGCGAAACCTTTCCTGATGAGAACTGTGTGCTTACCAACAGAGAAATCTTTGTAGAGGTATGGGTCATTGATTCATCCATTTCACAACTTTTTTTGACCTTCAAAACACTCCTGTAACCTAACTGGGTGTATAACGTGCAAATGCGTGCTCCCGCTGCTTTACCAGTATGCGTTTCATCCAATAAGAGCTGATAGCAGTGTTTGAAAACTGATAAGATTCAGGTGTGTACTCATCCTCTAGCTGCTATTAAAAACCCTATCAGGCAATATCTAATCATTTTCGTACCATATTTCAATCTCTAGCTCGCGTGTGAGGGATAAATCAATATGAGGATAGGCGAAAAATGCACTCATTACAATTCTCTTTATCACATCTTGCTCACAAACAGGTGTAGAGGATTGCATTAGCAGGGCAAAGATTCTGGGTTCAAAAGCGAGGAAAAACACATACTGACATAATAAAAAAATACAAATAAAAAATGTATAGCTTGAATGCACTGTAGGCACTTAATATTAAAGCATCTGCTAAAATGCATAAATGTAAATTCAGGTAACTAATGCCTGGTTTCACATGCAAAGCTTAGCTAAGCCAGGACTAGGCCTTAGTGTTTAAGCATTTTTTATAAACATGCCTTTAAGATCTGTACGTGCAAGGTATTTTGTTGACACAACTCAAACATGTATTTTACTCTAGGACTAGCCTTAAGCCTTGGCTGTGAAACCGGGTGAATATGAACCCCAACTTTAACATGAAATTTTTTGTGTGCGATAGGAAGAAAACCGGGAATCACAGGTGGACACTGCACCAAAGTCTTCAGGAATCAGCCCTGCATCTAAAGTTATGGTAAGACTGATCAGTAGCTTTTATATAAAAAAGTAAATATTTTTACATTAGCTACTTACACTAAAATGACATCTTATCTTCTTATATGGTGGTTGACATGGCAAATCTACAGAAAAGCACATAGATTTATTTATGTTAAGGGGACATATCATGGAAATCTGACTTTTTCCATGTTTAAGTGCTATAATTGAGTCCCCAGTGCTTCTATCGACCTACAAAATAAGAAAAATAAGAACCCAGTAACTTTTGGTAAACCATTCTCTGCAAGCATGTGAAAAAAAGGTAATTGAAATTTGGCTGCCCTTGTGATGTCATAAGGGGATCTCATTATAATTAGGGCTGGGCAAAAAAAAAAAAAAATTCTATTAATCTTTTATTTTTACGTGATCGATTAAAAATCGATTCTCAAAGGCCATGAATCGATTTTTTAAAAATGAAATAACCTGATCAAGGAATGCATTTTTTATCTTGCAACAAAATTGTATTGTATTTAAAATAATTGTATGCATTTGAAAATTAGAGATGGGTTCTGTTTTAATGTACCCAAGTGTACCTGAAATAAAAAAGTGTAATATACAGGTTTGTGGCTATTAAATTTTTTTATTAATTACCCACTTGTAAACTTATGTTCACTGTTCATTTTTATAAATATAGTATTTGTATTAAATCTATATTCATTGAGTTGAATCGAGAAACGAGTATAAAAATAATCCGAGAATTGGAATCATATAAAGCATATAGGAATAATGCTAGCTGATACAGAAAGCCATCAAATGTATAAGCAGTAAACGGTGTGTTCCTCTTAGTGAGATATTTATAATCACATAAATCACAAAGCCTCTTTTAGCTGTAGGAAAAAGATGATGTGCACTAAAGCGGAAGTTTATGTGTATTTACGTATGTCTGCCCAAATATTAAAATATTCAACTCTTTGGCCTTATATTGTATGTTGATGTTTTGACAGACCTCATCCAGTGGCGAGGTGCCGTACCTGGGCACTTACCTGACCGTTCTCACCATGTTGGACACGGCACTAGGCGATAATGTTGAGGTGAGAAGCTCCGTCAGATCTAAATTAATCTTTTGTGTAAATTGGTCTCTTTTTTTAAGATAGACATCATTTGATTGTGGTTGATTTCTCTCTTTTCTGCTCACAGGGCGGTCTCATTAACTTTGAAAAGCGCAGAAAAGTAAGTAAATTGTTTGCTTATATACACAGTAGTATGAGTTCATTGCAATGCATTCTGGAATTCAGTCTTCTCTAACACAGATACATGCAATGCTCTATTAGCGTTTGTCCAAAATGATGTCTATGCTCTGTAACTTACACTGTTTTACACTGTTTTCTTTTGTTCTTCCTCTTTGTGTTCAGGAGTTTGAGATTCTGTCTCAGATCAGACAGCTGCAGGCATCATGTGCTCAGTACACACTTCAGTCACAACCTCACATCACTGCCTGGATCAACAGCAGCTTGCCCCTCTCTGACCAAAAGAGGTGAGATGCTTTCCATGGTCTGTGTATCATACAAATAAAGAAAAAAAACATCAGCATCAATCGATGCCGATTTCACAAGATGTAATATAAGTCTCGGGTGTGCCTAAATGTGTCCGTGACGTTTCAGCTCAAAATGTCAGACAGATAATTTGTTATAGCATGTCAAAAATACCCCTATTTGGGTGGGAGCACAAAAGTGCCGTTTTCATTTGTGTACCTTGCACATGAGCTACAGCTCCTCACTCCCTTACCAAGAGACAGTGAGCATTTTTGGTTAAAAATAGATCTGATTCCTGTGAAAACAGTCTGAGAAAATATAATCGCTAGCCGCATTAGTGCTACAACATGCTAACAAACGCTTTTGGGTTAAATCAACCAGTCAGTCAATGGCTGTGGGCGGGGCTTTGTTTGTGTGACATCACATTAACAAGAGAATCAAAACAGCTTGTCTAATGGTACTGCTCCTCGTATGAGGGTGATTTTTTTCCATTGTACGGTTGCTGTGTTCACAGACTGCCAACACAGATTTATGTCCAAACACCTTGTAAAAGTGGATTTTGCATAATATGTGCACTTTAAATGACATTGATGTTGCTGCTGTGGGTAGGGTGGGATTATGATCTCAGATATTTAGATACCAATTATCTTTTTTACCCATCAGCTATGAGTTGTCAAGAGAGCTTGAGCCCCCAGTAGATCCGTGTCCCAGCTCTCCAAACGCCTGGGGCCATCGACTTTTCTCCAAAAAACTGACCTCGTGAGTACTAATATTTTATGAGATGCGGTTAAAAAAATGTTTCGCTTTATATACATTTTTGCCCTGCTGAATTTGCTAAATTGTTTCTCATTTGCTCTTTACAGTTTGCTGTCCGGCAGTGACAAGAAGACTCTCAGTGATCAGATCAGTCTATCTTCATCTGGCTCCAGTGGCTCAGAGATGGAAGATCTCAGCAGCCCTAACATCTCACTCCTTAGATACAAAGCACTGGTAAGAAACTAAAGAGCAGCATCGACTACTTCATATACCAGATACTAGCATCTTCTCTAAAAAAGGACAGACCTCTTTCTAACTTTATGAGGTATTCTGTCATTTTACATGAGTCAAGTCCAAGAGGGAAGGGAAATTTACTCCGTAGCCATATGTTCTGAAGAACGGAAGAAGTGACGTAAAAAATTGTCTTTATGGTGTCATTCGCTTTTTTAAGATTTTTGGGTCGGATGACAACAATATGTCTTCCTGCATGATGATTACACCATTGCACAGTTGTATTATTTTTATGTCATTTTGCATTGTTGACATATCCCAAAGAACAGGAAGTCGCGATCGACTTAACTTCTGTATTGTGACATCACACAAGGAAAGTAGCAGTAGTGACTTGTGTTTTCCACTGTGAATTGATTGGATATAGAAATCGAGACATTTCATTTTGAAATGGAACTGCCAGCAGCCATTTAGAGAGGGCGGGGCTAACAGATGCTTCACGCAATCTGTCTAGCTAACTTCATCAGAGAATGATCGCCACAAGGGCAGAAGTACATTTTAAGATTTATTTAAAGTTTATGATGTCACTTGAATTAAAAAAAATAATGCTGGGCAAAGATTAATCGCATACAAAATAAAAGTGCATTTTTGCCTAATATGTGTGTGTGTACTGTGTGTAATTATTAAGTATATTTAAACACACACACATACATATACATTTCGGAACGTTTTTATTTATATTTCCATTTTTATTGTTAATATATAATATATAAAATTCTAAATAAATATATATACACATGTAAATGTTTCTTAAATACATGAATGTGTGTGTATTTATGTATACATAATAATTACAAACAGCACACACTCATATGTTATGCAAAAAATCACTTTTATTTTGTATGCGACTACTGCAATTAATTACCGAGCCCCTAAGGTGACATTGGAGTGAAAAAAATCTAAAGTTTAGTTTCATGTGCTCACGAAAAAACTTTGGCGTGCTCACGTGAAACTTTAGCGTGCTCACGTGAAACTTTTGCGTGCTCATGTGAAACCTTTTAGTGGTGGGCAAAGATTAATTATGGAGCCCCTAAGGGGACATGGAGCAAAAATTAAATAAAATTTAGTTTCGCGTGCGCATGTTAAACTTTCTCATGCACACGTGAAACTTTATCGTGCGCACATGTAACTTTCGCTTTCACGTGCGCACGTGATAGTTTCACGTGCGCAGGCGAAACTAAACGCAATAGTTTCACGTGCGCACGCAAAACTAAACTTTTTTGCTCCTTGTCCCCTTAGGGGCTCCGTAATTAATCTTTGCCCAACACTTAAAAAAATATAAAAACCCACACTGATATGCCAGTGCCATTGATTTGTCTTAAGATACACACCAGTAACGTTTTTTTTAAGGCATGTTTATAGTTTTGCTGAGCCTTGTTTGTGAAACCAGGCTTTTGTGTATTAAAGATATTACATTGTATGTACAAATTGCTTGTATAAATTGCTTTTTAATGTTTTTTTTAATGCATATATAAGGCCAAACTCATAAAAGTTCTCTTTTCTCATGAAAAAAACAAATGTCTTTAAACTTGCAGTCATAAAGTATTTCATGTTTGCACTGTCAACAAAAGATGTGACGAATAATGAGGTTGAAAGAACACAGGGTATTAGATAAGACCGCCAGTATGTGACGTTATATTAGACATATCTTTTACGCTTCACGCAATCTGTTTTGTTGAACACGCAAACAAACAAATGCGTGATTAAGTTTGACACTAAGTAAGTTCAAAACTTTGACTCTTTAACGTCTGTTCTTCACTGCTAATACGATTTGACGGCGTATGTCTGATAATTTATTTTAATGGACTGTTCATTATTCTCTCTTTCATAGTCGCCGTCTGCATCTTGTCAGGACATCTCAGAAGTCACGCCCACTTCTTCTCTGACCCCACCTTCCTCATTTAGAAGATCCTTACGAGCAGATTTATATGCGCTGAACCATGACAGCCCCTCCACTACGTCATCTGCTTCATCACTGTCATCAATATCGTCTTCATCATCATCATCATCTTCGTCGTCATCTCCTCCTCTCCAACAGCCGTTGTACAACAAGCAGGTTGCTGATTCTTGTATCGTCAGGGTCAGCGTGGAATTTGGCAACAATGGCAACCTTTATAAAAGTATTTTGGTAAGTTAAGAATAACATTCGTTAAATTGGAGTTTGTTACTGGGCCAAATATTAAAACTGTCCAAACGTTTTGTGTTTAGATAACAAGTCAAGACAAGACAGCTCAGGTGATTCAGAGAGCCCTGGAAAAACACAACCTAGAAGACATGAACTGCAAGGATTTTAGTCTCACACAAGTGCTTTCCAATGATAAAGGTAAACTTTTGGATTTTCTACAGTGTATGGCCTACATTACTTTGCAATGTAAAGCATAACTCGATTTTGTTTTCTTTTGTAGAGCTGGTGATACCAGAAAAAGCCAACGTCTTTTATGCCATGTGCACCACTGCCAATTATGACTTTGTGCTTCGCCAACGTTTCAAAAATCACCGCAGAGCTACCAGCTTAACCTGGAGCCTAAGGGGACGCAAATAAGCACCTGTATGGGTTACAGGTGACTAACATTATAGACCACATTGGCTATCAAACCACATGGACGACTCGCTTGAGGTGGCTTTGCAATGAAGCATCAAAACAGATAACCTCTGCACACAGATTAAGAAGTTGACTACTGGATGTCAAAGCTCAGACTGGTGGGTTCATTGTTTGACCTGTGTGCCAAAAATATTCAATTTATGAAGAATGATCTGATTCACCGATTAAAAGGGCTGAGGAAAGAATCTGAGAATCATATTAATGTACTCCGAAATGAAGACCAGGGGAAAATGCAATATACGGCCACATCTACTGACAGTTTATTCAGAGATCTCGCTTTGAAATGGGTGGTCACATATATGTTGTAGGTTGACAAACACTTTTGTAAATATTACATAAATACAAACCTTTACAGAGATTTATGTAGCTAATATTTATTAATAGGAATATATTGAATATACATTTAGGGTTTTTCCAAGTTATTATAATATTAATATTATATTAGGATTTTAATAAAGATTATTTTAATTACTATATTTTAATGGTTTGCCACATTTCAGTTTTAGAGTATTTATTTTATTTTATATGTGCACATTAAATTTGAAATTTTGTTTGTTTGTTTGTCTTGTTCTGTATAGTGCTGTTTTCTTTCGGCTCTTGCTTTTATTCCATTTTTAGCTGATTTTATGTGCAATAATCTGAAACTTATAAACTGTTTCTTTACTAAAATCTAGTTTTCACGACTTTACAAAGTGAATAATGGATGATGTTCTCTTTTTAACATTGTATATGTACAAATGTTGTTGTAACCGTGTCAAGTAAATGCACGATACTCATCCATATTGGATATCTTCTGACATTCTGAGCACATGGGATCCGAAGGGCACTGTGCACTATAGATGTATATCTCATTGAGATGAATAAGTATGTGTTTTGTGAAAGTTCAAGTAAGTCAGCTAAGTTATTGGTCTGAATTAAATGGTTTGTTGGTAAGTAGTAGGGCAGGCTTAATGCCAAATGGAAAGTTAATCGGAATTTTAAATGCACAGAAAGCCATGATTTCTGACTCATGAACATACTGAAATACATTAAATATGTATGTTTTTTGTTCTGTGTGTAATAATAAAAATAATTTGACATTTAATGTTGTCTCCTTTTCTTTTTTTGACATTCTTGGATTTTAAACAAATTCCTTCTGGTTGTTTACAAGTACATTTCTTGTGAGTCTTTGTCATTTTTTTATTAAAATAATTTTTATATATTTTTCAAAAATGTATGTCCATTACATAGGACCTTTATAGATAGAGCTAGGATTTATGACCTATTTCTTCAGAAAAGCAATACAAAAAGAAAATAATTAAAAACTAAATGGATGTTTTAAATAGATGAAGTTAAGTTAGGTAAGGTTTGTTTAATTTGTGAAGATGCGGTTTCGACTGGTTGTGGCTGGACGGGTAACAGCAAACGCCGAAATCGCGTCGGATGAGCGACATTTTTATCCATATATATGTCTATGTTTTTATCCTCCTCCTGGACCGCCAAACCTAACCCTAACCCCAACATGTCACTGGATTTAGGTCGTAGCTGTATCTTATCTAGCCAGAACCGCTGTTTTCATCCTAACCTATCCCCAAACCTAACCTTAAACCCAACATCTCGCGAGATTTCTGCGTTTGCTGTATCCCTTCTAGCCAAAATCATCTCGACTCGGTGGGTCTTCGATCAGATTTCTAGAAAACCTTCTTGACACCTTCGCGTTTGACAAAGAGGTTTCTAGTTTGTGTAACAATACTTTGCATATATTATGCGTAAATATATTTTAGTGTACAAATGTATGTTTTTAATTTTAAAAATATCTAAGCCAGCGGACTTCACTTTTTTCAGGTGAATAACAGATTTAGCAGCGTTCGCCCAGATGGACCAATCAGATTAACTGTTACTGGAATACTTTGATAGCTTCGCTTTGACAAACGAGTTTATCATTTTTGTATCACTGTATCAACGCTCTGGATAAATAATATTACATTGTATTTTGGTAAAAATGTACATGCCTAAACAACTTAAATGTAATATATTTCTGAGCTCGCCGCGCCCCCACATGGAGGAACTACACTATTATATATTTTTTATTTAACTTTTTTTATTTAATTATTTTGTATTGCTAGTATAAACAAGAGTAACTTGAACATTCATGGATGTCAGCAAGATGATAAAAGTATAAGGTAAGTAAGGAAGGAAGACAACCATTAAAACACAAATTTTACACGTTTTTTTTTTTTACACGTTTTGTTATTTATCTTCTATTTATCTCAGTGACGTGCCGCTGTCGTTTGGAACTGCACGAGGCCTTGCCTAAGTTACAGCCTACTGCAGTTTATCCGGCAGAGGGAAGCAAAGTTTCATTCATTGCACCGTCTTGAACCAAAGTAGGGAACGACGACCTGCGTGAGTTGCTAATTGTACCTATTTATCAAGTTACTGCGACTCGGTTTATCTATGTTGTGTTTAAAACAATCAATAGATTTGTTACCTCATGTCACCACTTACACCTAGCTCTTTCTCGGTCTGTAGATTGACCTTACATTTAGCTTAGCTTGACAGAAATCAGTCCCTGAGGTCTTTGGATTTCAGCCATACGCAAAGTGCAGTCGAGTGAGCTTTTAGGTATTAAATATAAACTCAGCATCTCTTTAGTGTCTCAGTTTTACACATGTGTGGTTATTGTGGGAGCTGCATAGAAGGCAATCGACCAAACGCTAATAAGACTATTTAACGATGTCCGCCCGGTGTTAGTCACTAGGAAAACAGTGTAGTGTGGTGACCTACATTTACATTACTGTTCAAGAACCACTGAAATGTTTCTTGTGATCTTAAAAAACCTTGATGATGTATGGTTTAAAGTTTTAAGTTATGTTTTTACACAAAAATATCATGGTGCCAGTGTATTGTTTTATATTTTATGACGTAACGTTAGTGGTGCTTGCTAAGGCAATACTATAATATGACTATATTAAACATACTAATATAAATTATAAATAACAAAAAACTACATATGTAAATAACTAAATGTGTTATTTTAAAATGTTTAACTTTGAACCAAATCGTGAGGAAAATGTAGACAAAAAGAGTCCAGATTGACAGGACTCCTTCCTTTAACAATCTTTATAAAGCATCCAGGCTTTTTGCAGATTTCCACATTTTAGACAAAGGGTAAGGAATGCTTTGTTTTTTCTTTCACTTTTTCCGTTTAGTCTGGTATGTCTACTGGGCAGACATAATTAACCACAGTTATGAAAATATTGATTTTAATATCACTTAATGGGGCTTTTTGATCATCACTTAATATCGTAAATATCATTATAATTTGTACGTATTTGTGGTTTTGGGTGTGTGTACAACTTTGGATTTATTTGTGAGGTCCAAAACTAATATAGTGAAACTTGTTGAACAGATCAAAATAGTGACCTCATTACCTCAACAAGTCTTTGAATCTAATTATGCGCATGGATTTCTATGATGGTTAGGTTTAGGGGTAAGGTTTAGATTAGGGCACAGAAACTATGTATGAACTCTATTAGATGTCCTCATTATAAAATAAAACAAGCATGAATGTGTATGTGGGTCAATGACATTTCATGCATACTTTTGTATCAGGGCATTAGAAAAATAAGTTTTTTTTTCTATAAAACCTATTTAGTTTAAATACATTTTCAGTATTTTTTAAATAATAATAAAAAAAATGTCTGTATCTCAAACTTGTAAAATGGCATGTGGGGCAACTGTCCATACACTTTAAAAAAAAATTCTGTATACATTACAGTATTACTGGCAGCTGTTGGCCAGTAACTTACTGTAGATTTAAATTTGTTATTTATTGGCAACAGTTTGTTCAAAGTTAAATG
This sequence comes from Misgurnus anguillicaudatus, assembly GCF_027580225.2. Lineage (NCBI taxonomy): Eukaryota > Metazoa > Chordata > Actinopteri > Cypriniformes > Cobitidae > Misgurnus > Misgurnus anguillicaudatus. The sequence goes on from NC_073344.2 coordinate 34,882,315, forward strand.
AACATTAAACATTAACAAGTCTTTATCTTTTACATAACTAAACCAAAATAGCTTCATGCAAAGCACCCTGGGAAACAAAATCTGAAGTAAAAAAAATAAAACGGTTTATGAGGATTTCTGGTTCCCAGAATGCTTTACATGAGGCTGTTATTTTATAGTTTTATTCTGTAAAGACAAAGACTTGTTAATGTTTAAACTGTTGCTAGTAAATAAAATAAATTTAAATCTATAGTTACTGGTAAACAGCTGCATTATTACAGCAAATTTCTACAGTGTACAAATTAGCAGTTTAAAGTCGGCATGAAACAGAAGTAGCGATTGTCTCATTTTCCCCATGGTGATGTATATCCGAGTGAAACGGCTTCTGAAATAATAAAAATGTAGAGCTGGACTTGAATTCGCCCATTGAGAATTGATTGGATTGTTTAAAGTTGGGTCATGTTGCTATTTGCTAATCGCTGCAATCTTTTCCCGGACCCCGCCCACCCGCCATACCATATGGAGATTTGCATATTTGATGAAAGATTATGAGGGCAAGTGAATTTCTAAAAAAGTCATTTGTAAAAAATACCACAATACATCGCAAAAAAAATAAATTTTTTATTTTAACTTCAACTAGACTTTAAGGAAAAAATTGTGTTTAATTCATTAAAAATTCAAAATAAGATACTTAAGAATTATTTTATGTTCGAAACTTTTCCTATAAAAATGTGTAGATTTCTCTAAAAAAAAGTTTCTTTAATTTAATGGGTCAGGTATAACCAGTGTAAAATGATAAAGAATTATATTTTATCAAACACATTTTAAATGTATTCAAAAAGTATATTTATGAATTTGATATTGCAGATCAAAGTTTATAGTAGAAATCTCTTAAATGTGTTAAATTCATTGCAGAGGTCAGGTGGTGCAACCAGAAAGTCAAAGGGTGCAGCTGCTGTAAATTCCTCTCAGAAATAAAAAAACATTAAGCTAAATAATTTTAAGCAGCTAATAATTTAACTAATCGCTTTGATGCCAGCTAAGGTTGTGTATAATTTATATATATATATTTAAAATGATTGTTTTTAAATTATTGTTTTTTTGTATAGTTCTCAAATGTTAGTTTTATGCTAAAGTTATTTTACACTTTCAAACTAGAGCCCGACCGATATATCAGCAGGCCGATATTATCGGCCGATATTAGGCATTTTCCAAACTATCGGTATCGGCATTCATAATGGCTGATAAATGAATATTTAAAAAAATCCGTGTCATGAGTGTTGCCGTTGTATAGTTTGTCCACCAGAGGGCACTCTACAACCTCCCTGTCGTGTATAACGTGTCACACATCCTGCAACCTGCTGATCCAGCCAGAGTTGGGCAGAGAGAACAACGGTTAAGTGAGTTCATGGTTAGTTTGTCACGAGACACAAGTTTCTTTTTAAAATGCAATATCATATTATTTTAGTTAAAACTCATAAATAACTACAAATAACTAATGTTAGGGAAATCTGTTAATTTCGGCCGATATATCGGAATATCGGATTTTAAAACCAACAAACATTTGTATCGGTTTCAGCCTTCAAAATCCTTTATCGGTCGGGCTCTATTTTAAACGAATGTCAGGATATTAATTTTAAATGCCAAATAGCCTAAACAAACACTCAGCAAAACACAAGTAGCACATTAAAACTTATCTTGATAACTTGATAACTGACATTTTTGACAAGTGGGATATCAAAATTTTGTGAAAAAAATCTGAAATGTTGTTCAAGAAACAAACATTTTAAATGTTCCTTATTCAAACATATGCATTACATCCATTAAAAAAAATTTAGGAGCTTGTTTTGTCATTAACCCATGTGTATCATTTACCCAACGTATTAATCTCTGGAACATGATGTCACCCTTACACGCATCCAAACTTTGGGGCTATTAACCACTCCCTCTTCCTTTCTTGACCCAGTAACCCACGCTGAAACAAGAATCAAACTCTGTTACTGCCCATGCTCCTGGTGTTGTTGATTAACCTACTTAAGCTATTTTGTCTCTCCGGTGTCTCGCCTGGACTTGAAACCAAAGCTAATTGGAAACACACCGCTTAGATACTTCCTAGAACAGATCTATTTTAATTCCACGCCAGACGGTTCTTTCCAATTACAAATGCAAGATCCATATGTCTTACAAAAGAAAAAGGTTCATGAAATTAAAAGCCATGTCTTGGCATGGTTATGATTTAATTTGATCAGTTGCAAAGCATAATTACTTCTCATAACTTCATCTTTAAATATGTTGATACATTTATGCATTTGGCAGATGCTTTAATCCAAAGCGACTTACAGTGCATTACAAGGTATACATTGTAATCAGTTTGTGTGTTCCCTGGGTTCGAACCCACAACTGTTTGCAACTTTGCGTTGTTTATGCAATGCTCTACCACTGATTTATACAGGATCACATGATGTATGACAATCAAATTTTGCAGAATTGCCCAAAATCTAGGAGATTATGGTTTACAGTTCAAGCCTTGTTTGTTGAATATGTTCTTAGACAAATCCAGCATGTAACTGTGTGTGGACCTTTACGTTTTCAGGCATTTTCTCATTTGACTCACTGCAATGGCGTCCGGCCCCATGTGAGCTCTCTGTCACGTGTCCGCACCTCCTGTCAGCGGAGGTGTTCGGATTAAAGCGATAAAAGCAGTGGGAAACATTGATCTATTCCAGCAGGCATGGGTGAACAAGTGCCGGTATAAACAGACTTATATTGTTGTTCCTGTGAGTCAGAGAGTTTCCTCCCCACAGCTGCTGGTCGTTTCGGGCTCTGCAATGTGTTTAGCGGATTTGTTTGGCTGTAGACTTGAAGCTCTGTAACTCATTATGATGATTCCCTGAGTCACACACGCTTACATGAGGAGAGCTCAAGACAGCACACCGCCTTTTACATCATGCCAAATAAGGCATTTCTTAAGTGTGTTTGTGTGTTAAGAGATTGTTATGGAGTTCAGAACATTTGGCAGATGCTTTAATTCAATGCGAAACAGATTATCGGTATGTGGTTTCTTGAGACTCAAACCCGTAACCTTAGTGTTGCTAACGCAATGCTTTTACCAGTCGAGCTACAGGAATATGCAGAACCGTCTCTCATAAGACAATCATTTAATTAATGTGTGTAATTTATGTGCATAACGTTATTGCTAATAAAACAAAGACCACCTGTTGCTCCAAGAGGGAAAAATATTGTAGTCTTAACTTAAAGCAGAGATGGGACTACAATTAAAACAAAAAAAGGTTGATATGCAGTGTAACAAGTTTTTAATACTTCTATTGCTTTTCTCATTTTTGTTCAAGCACTAAAACTTCATTCCTCTTTGATGTGTGTGATTTTATTGTTTAAATATAAGGCTACTTTATACGTTAAATTGTTACATTCTAACTGCCCAATATTTGGGAAGGAGAGAATGAAATTAATTCATTTATTTTCTGTCCTTGACCATTGTTTTCTTAATAACTTTGCCCGTATAAAACTAGAGTTAACATGCAAAGATGTGGTTGGTTATCACAGTATTGCTAATGGATTGCTAAAGTGCAAGCATTTTTGACTCAAATGAGAGGAGTCTACTTTCTCGTTGCTTAGACTGCTTTTATTAATCAGTATCACGTCTGTAAGATTAACATGTGTGTGTCTGTGTGTATGTAGGTCAGGACTGAGCTGTATTAAGGCCTAGTGTTGTGTTGGGCCATACACGTGAGGAGGCTAACAGGTTGTCGGCTGCAGGTAACTGGACACAGATGCTTATCTAATGGATAAATCGGGTTATCTAGTAAACTTCAGCTTATATGTAGCTAATGGTGTGTGTGCTTTTTCTACTGAGTTTCAAGGGTAAACATGACTTTAAAACAGGATAGTTTAAACCAAAATTAATAAATCATTATGAAACTCAGACTTTCTGTTGTCCACCTGCAGAAAGAAGTAGGAGTCGACCCATTATTGGTCTGAGACAGATTATTGGGGCCAATATATTAAAGGCCTGCTAACCTAGGTGTTTTCAGAAATATAAAAAATAGTCTCTGTTATCCCCAGAATGTGTCTGTAAAGTTTCAGATCAAAATACACCACAGATCTTTCATTATATGATGCTGAACATGGCCATTTGTGGCTGCAATGAAAAACGTTTTTCTTTAAATCCAAAGAAGGCTTCTGTTCCTCTCCCCAATTTATGCAAAGTAGGGGGTAGAGTGCTTACACATGTACTTTGGACTACATCAAAACATGTGTCTCTGGCAAAAGATTTGAGAACTATGCGCTCATAATGGTGCATTCCCACCAGCCGCGATAGAGGCGGCAAAACGGGCTATTCGCACGTAGTTGGAAGCCTGAACATTTGAGTTCACTCAATTCATTTGTGCGTGAAATTCTAGTCATTTGAGACATTCACGTGGAAATTCGCGTCATGGGAGGGGCTTCTGCGACTCCGCTGAGACTCCGCCACTCCGCTCGCTTCTTCTAATCACGTCACTACTACAGCAAGGTCCTGATTGTTTAACGCGGCGTGGAAATCCGCCAAAGTTTAGATTTTTCAACTCGCGTGTTTCCCACGGCAACCCTGAATTCACGCGGAACGCTGCATCTGCGCTGCACTCACCGCGGCATCTGCGTTGCACTCATCGTGCCATCTGCGCCGCGCTTACCGCATCATTCGCGCCGCGAGTACTGCGCCGCAGGATGCCTGTTCGCGTCTTTGCATTGACTTAAATCACTCACACTTGCCACGTCTACCGCGTCTGGTCTGGCCCTGCATGAGGCGGAGGCGGAGTCTGCGAGCGGTTATGGTTGGGCCGTCATCAATTTGACATCACATTGATAGGAGAACCCCCACAGCCTGTTTTGTGTTACTGTTTCGGTTAAAAGGAGATTACACAAAGGTCCCGTACACACTACATATTAATTCGTTTGTCAGTTCACCTTTTAATGCTTAATCCTGTTCTGTACAGACATAGTTCAGTAATTTACGGGACTGGCAACCGCATTCTACAACCGAAATAACTCCCGCAAAATGCAGGTATGACAACCACATCAGAAACTCTGCATACTGTGTACCAAACTGAACAACTAGTAGTTAAAAAGTGTTTAAACTATATCACGGACATGACAGGTCTCTCTTCTGATAAAATAAATTCCTAGAAGGGGAAAAAGTCTTATGTATGCACGGTGCAAAAAATGACAGAGGCACGAGTGTTTGCTGACTAGTGTTGCCAGATCTTGCACTAAAAAAACAGCGAACAAGAAAAATCTAATAATAAACCGAAATAAAGCCAAATGCTTTACCTCAAAAATCAAATTATTGGGACCTTCACACTTTAATAACACCAGAAACTTGATCGCTTCATGAGCCAAAAGCCAAAAACGGTTAAGCGCCAAAACGGTATGTACGTTAAAAAAAGACGAGGACCTGGCAAGACAGCGCGCTGTGGAGCAGCTTTAAAAATGCGTAAAATGCACAACGCCAAGACGGAAGTTTATTTCAAAACATAACGCTTTTAAATTATTTTGGTCAAAGCTGTGAGTGATAAGCACCCGAGAAGGCAGAACGTTGCTATGGTTATATCTGTGTCAATCATCACATTTTCTGCAGTGAGTTTTGTTACGAACATTTACGGGAATTTACTCCCAAATTTAAATGCGGTTGTCACTCCCGAAAGTTTGTAGTGTGTACGAGCTCGAGGCCAAAGACGAATAAATAGATTTGTATAATAACAGGATCTTTCTGCACACACACAGGCGACTCATTTTCTGCTAGAAACACATTTAAAAGTACATTTTCTAATTTTAAATATTTTTATGGTTATCGATATCGGTCATTTTCAGACTAATTTGCCGATAAAATAATTTAATTTTGAAATACACTTTTTGTCTCTGATGCCCCCTTTGTCTGAACTCACCACTCTTTGGCCTATAGTATTGTCCGCTCTAGTGTTCTGGACATAATAAAACTCAAGTGCCCTTAATGTTGAGTGTCCTTGTACTGTAGGTGGAAGTCTGATGCAGAAACTGTGACTCTACTCCACTCTTGATTTATGATTGCATATAAATGCCTTTGTGAAGTGGTTTCATCACAGAGGTTGGCACATATTTTGTTGCCTCTCACATTTAAACAATCATATGCAAAATAAGTAACAAGATCTGCCTACAAACCGTATGGCCCCCTGCCTCTCATTGAAGACAGCTGTTCAATCCACGCACACATTTTACCCAGAACATATGTCAGTCACATTCGTACATACGCAGATGCATGGCACTCTCTTTTACTCCATACTCCCTTTTTTCCTTATGCACACATTACACATGCGCAGAATGTGGCAATACCCCTGATGCTTTCGTTGCATAACTCTGGGCTGACTCACTGCTCTAGTGGCCTATTTTGTCTCATTTAATGGAGCTGAAGTCTAGTCCTCGCTTACACTTTTGCCCCACTTTCTTTGACTTTTCAAACTCGTACCTTTTTTTCTGATCACAACCTACTTTTGTTAACTACTTTTTGGCCAATGACATTCTTCTTTTCACTTGGTTACATATATATATTTATTTTAAATTAGTTCCTATAGCTTAATTTTGTCAAGCATGACATTAGCAACGACAAGATCAAGGGTTCAATACCTAGGGGACATGATAACCATAGAAAATGCATAGTTTGCATGCTTTGTATGTCACTTAAAAGCATGCCAAATGCATGAATGTAAATTATAGGTGTAATCTCTTTCCTGTGCTCTTATAATGGAATGGCCGGTTGGTTTATTTACAGCTGTTGCCTGCATGACATAATAGGGAGGTGTTATAGAGGCTGAAGCTTTTATAAGTGGTGAGGATTATGTACTCTATTTTAAAATAGCTTGTGTGGCATGAGAGGGCATTTATATATTACCAGTTTATCAGGGTTGGGTGTAGGTCAGCCTGAACCTTTCACTAAATTTCAGTCCTGTAAATGTAAAAATGTTGTGACTGGGGTGGTACTTTTTTAATTCTACCATTTAAGTACAAAGGTGTATTTTTCAAATGGATACCACCGCAGTAACTGCCTTTGTAAAGACAGACATTGGTTCATACAGGTAATCAAAAAAAATCATTATCTAATATGTAGGGATGAAATGGTTTAAATTAAATTAAAACTGAATTATAGAACTAATGAAAAGTCTTAGGAATAGTTCACCCATCATTTACTCAATCTCACGTTGTTACAAACCTGTATACATTTCTTTGTTGTGATGAACACGAAATAAGATATTTTTAGGAATGTTTGTAACAAAACTGATCAAGGGCCCCATTGACTTTCATAGTAGGAATACAGAATATGATGGAAGTAAATAGGGCTCATGATTGGTTTGGGAACAAACATTCCCCAATGTGTTTATCTCCATACTATCTCTATTTTTCTTTACTTGTCCTGTCGCTGCTATGACATGCAAATATCTTCCAAGTATTATGTCATCTAATATACACTGCATTTACATTTATGCATTTGGCAGATGCTTTTATCCAAGACGACGTACAGTGCATACTTCTGCAGTATGTAGTATGCACACTGGATTTACATTTATGCATTTGGCAGACGCGTTTATCCAAAGCGACGTACAGTGCATACTTCTGCAGTATGTAGTATGCACACTGCATCTACATTTATGCATTTGGCAAACACTTTCATCCAAAGTGACGTACAGTGCATACTTTTGCAGTATGTAGTATGCACACTGCATCTACATTTATGCATTTGGCAGACGCTTTTATCCAAAGTGACGTACTGCATCTACATTTATGCATTTGGCAAACACTTTCATCCAAAGTGACGTACAGTGCATACTTCTGCAGTATGTAGTATGCACACTGGATTTACATTTATTGATTTGGCAAACGCTTTCATCCAAAGTGATGTACAGTGCATACCTCTGCAGTATGTAGTATGCACACTGCATCTACGTTTATGCATTTGGCAGACGCTTTCATCCAAATTGACGTACAGTGCATACTTCTGCAGTATGTAGTATGCACACTGCATCTACATTTATGCATTTGGCAGACGCTTTTATCCAAAGTGACGTACTGCATCTACATTTATGCATTTGGCAAACACTTTCATCCAAAGTGATGTACAGTGCATACTTCTGCAGTATGTAGTATGCACACTGCATCTACATTTATGCATTTGGCAGACGCTTTTATCCAAAGTGACGTACAGTGCATACCTCTGCAGTATGTAGTATGCACACTGCATCTACATTTATGCATTTGGCAGACGCTTTTATCCAAAGTGACGTACTGCATCTACATTTATGCATTTGGCAAACACTTTCATCCAAAGTGATGTACAGTGCATACTTCTGCAGTATGTAGTATGCACACTGCATCTACATTTATGCATTTGGCAGACGCTTTTATCCAAAGTGACGTACAGTGGATACTTCTGCAGTATGTAGTATGCACACTGGATTTACATTTATGCATTTGGTAGACGCTTTTATCCAAAGCGACGTACAGTGCATACTTCTGCAGTATGTAGTATGCACACTGCATCTACATTTATGCATTTGGCAAACACTTTCATCCAAAGTGACGTACAGTGCATACTTCTGCAGTATGTAGTATGCACACTGCATCGACATTTATGCATTTGGCAAACACTTGCATCCAAAGTGACGTACAGTGCATACTTCTGCAGTATGTAGTATGCACACTGGATTTACATTTATGCATTTGGCAAGCGCTTTTATCCAAAGAGACGTACAATGCATACTTCTGCAGTATGTAGTATGCACACTGGATTTACATTTACGCATTTGGCAAACGCTTTTATCCAAAGCGACGTACAGTGCATACTTCTGCAGTATGTAGTATGCACACTGGATTTACATTTATGCATTTGGCAAATGCTTTTATCCAAAGCCACCTACAGTGCATACTTCTGCATGTAGTATGCATACTGCATTACACTGCATTTACATTTATGCATTTGTCAGACGCTTTTATCCAAAGCGACATACAGTGCATACTTCTGCAGTATGTAGTATGCACATAGCATTACATTTATGCATTTGGCAGACGCTTTTATCCAAAGCGACGTACAGTGCATACTTCTGCAGTATGTAGTATGCACACTGCATCTACTGCATTACACTGCATTTACATTTATGCATTTGGCAGACGCTTTTATCCAAAGCGACGTACAGTGCATACTTCTGCAGTATGTAGTATGCACACTGCATCTACTGCATTACACTGCATTTACATTTATGCATTTGTCAGACGCTTTTATCCAAAGCGACATACAGTGCATACTTCTGCAGTATGTAGTATGCACATAGCATTACATTTATGCATTTGGCAGACGCTTTTATCCAAAGCGACGTACAGTGCATACTTCTGCAGTATGTAGTATGCACACTGCATCTACTGCATTACACTGCATTTACATTTATGCATTTGGCAGACACTTTTATCCAAAGCAACATACAGTGCATACTTCTGCAGCATGTAGTATGCACACTGCATTTACATTTATTGCACTGTGTACTTTGCATAATCATGACCAAGAGTGGTGTTTGGCCGTGGAGAGGTCGTTGCCATGGTGCCAGGAGATTGTAGGTGGTTACCAGGGTGTTATGCGAAGGTCCATTGTGTAAATTTTTAGCGGCATCTAGCAGTGAGACTGTAAATTGCAACCAACAGCTTAGTCCACAGCTCACCCCTCCCTTTCAAAACGCATAGAGAAGCTATGGTAGCGGCCACAGGACAAACATGCCATCGTCTGAGACAACGTAGTGACCAAACGCACTCTATTAAACTGTGTGTCCATTTAGGTCTACAGTAGAAACATGGTGGCGCGAAATGCCAACTTCCATGTAAGGGAAACCGCAGTGCATGTAAATAAAAACTGCTCATTATAAGATAATAAAAACAATTCAGTTCATTTTGTAATGTCTTTATACACAACTAATAATAAAGTTATGTATATTATATTGCATTTCTGTCAAGAGATCCTTCTAAAACGTTTGTGGATTTAATGGGTAAATGTAAGGCGATTTAATGGTTGTTAGGTGGTTGTGAACAAGCCCAAATCCTACATCTCTATGATATTCTGGTACTGATTCTATGGGTCTGATCCGTCAGTTAATGCAAGTCTAAATCTAAATTGCAAAATCTAATTGCAAACCTCTCCTCAACGAGTCTCATAGCTTGTGGCATCAATGCACAGATTTTATTAATGTGGTCTGTAGCACAAACGGACAACAGATTTAAACCCATAATCATTAGAAATATTAATAATGTTGTTCACCTTAATAGGCATTACCAATAGTTAAATGACCGAAAAGCATAACTTTTGTTACAAGATTGAGAGAATAGGGTGTGGGGTGGGCAAGGCTGGGTGACCTACATTCAACATTGCCCTTTCAATTATCTGTCTGTGTGCATCACACTGCCTTTTTTAAACTCTTATGACACACTTGCATTTTATACTCACTCACACGCACCCGTACTGACCCACATTCATTCAAATCAGGTTAAATATTATAAACATATATCCAAGTACATATGCACATACACACAAATGTCCTAACTGATACATTGTTATACATGACTCAGAAACTCAGACACTTCCTCCCTTGTTTGCACTCTCGTGTACTTGACCTACATCTTAGGCAGCTCGGTTACGTAACCGGAGTTATGTTGTGCTCTGGAATCTCAGCGCTTCTGCAGATGTTCTTAAAACAAAAACCGACTTTATTTTGTCCTCTACTCCCTTTTCCTTGTTCTTCCTCTTTTCGTTTTACTCTTCCTCCTGTCTGTTTATTTCTTTTGTCGTGATTATGATTGCATAAAGCACTTATGAGAACACGGTATGTAATGTGCTACATAAACTTGGTCAACCTTTCCAAGGCCATGGGTTTGATTCCTAGGGAGAACACAACTAAAATACGTCTTTCAATAAAAGTGTTTGTGAAATGCATAACTCTTGATGACACTTTTTGAGTCAACTAATGGCGCTTTTCCATTGTACCCCACTGTTTGGTTCGGGTCAGCTTACTTTTGGGGGCTTTTCCACTAGGTGTAGTACGTAGTACCTGATTCTTTTTTTAGTATCACCTTGGTTGGGGTTCCAAGCGACTTGAGCTGATACCAAAACGTGACAACACTGTAGATCACTGATTAGTCTGAAAGAATCGCCATCACCAGCGTCATCGTTATAATGTAAAAGATTAGCTTTACCTTCATGCTAGCCTGCGCTATCTCGAGTAAACCTGTTATCATCTGTGCTTTCCTGTAAGTTCCCAGACTCCCTTTTAGCGATGAAAAACATCCACAGGTTGAGAATCAGGAACACCATAACTGTTTTTTCCAGACTTGCAGTTTGAAGCGGCACATTTGTGACGCGCATATCCGCATACATGCTTTAATGCAACTTAAATGAGGATCAGCAGAGCGCGTCGACTGACACCATAGGTGTTTGTACAGAAAAACGGGATAAACGGGATGTGCAAACATCTATTTATGGTGGTCAAATTTAATTTTGTGGCAGACGGAAAAATAAATGAATTTATGGGAATGTACAACAACGCTCTCACTTGTTGTCACAGCAGTAGGCAGCGCAAATATAATGACACGCCTATAATCCCTCCCACTCCAAAGTGCTACTAAACTCAATGGAAAAGCTAACCAAGCCAAAGTGAGGGAAAATTTTAAAGGGGACATTTCACAACACTTTTAATGACGAAAAATAAATCTTTAGCACTATTCGGACGGGATTAGTTTTACAGGGGGACCTCTGAGAATATCGTGCTTCTCAGAGGTCCTCTGTGTTTTTAATCCCGTCCGAATCGGCCATGTCTGTGTTGTTCTCTGACGACCTCCGTAAAAATTCCAGAGCAATTTACCTACCGTTTTTCACCGAACTCAGAGGTCCTCTGAGAAATTTAATCCCGTCCGGATGCAAATGTCTGTGTTTGCCCGCAATATCTTTTGAAAACGCGGTTCATTTCGTGTTTTGGCCAACGTGATCTGCCGTAAGATCTTACTAATGCGCGTATATTGTATTTCCTGAGTCCCATTCATTCAGATATTAATGTTTTTTCGCATTCGGCAAAATAAAGTAATTAAATCAAGACGAGCTGAATATCATACACTGTTAAGACTAAACACTGTAATATCATTAACGTTATAAGAAACTCAGTTCAAAGTTGTTCAACTCCGGAATGGTAAACTTAATTAATAAAGATATAAAAATTTATTAATCATTATTTCTTCATTACTTTGTGTTTGTTATAAGCAGACAGTTATATAAAACACGTAGGCTAACGTTACTTTAGTAGGATTTGTATATTTTATTTTGATTTGTTAAAATTAAATTAATAAATTACATGTTCTGTCATGATTTTACATTTAAAGCAAAATATTTAACATTACAAACACGCGTATCCAGAGCATGTGCTACTGCAACGCCCAAATGCATGAAACAGACACTCCCATCTCTGGAATAGCCTGCATCCTTTTAATCCCGTCCGAATCGGTACATAAAATCACAGACGTCCTGGGGGACACGCTGAAACTCAAACGTCGTTTGGAAAACTAATCCCGTCCGAATAGTGCTTTTGATGTTCCCAGAGTACATATGTGAAGTTTTAGCTAATAATACTATATAGATCATTTATTATAACATGTTAAAATTGCCACTTTGTAGGTTTGAGCAAAAATGTGCCGTTTTTGGGTGTGTCCTTAAAAATGCAAATGAACTGATGAAATGCAAACACAGATCACCATGATGTTGGTTTGTTGAAATTGAAACACTGTTGTGCTGTCAATTATTTCCTCTCTTTCTCTCTCTGCACTAAATGGAAGTGCCGTGGTTGGATAGTGCAGATGAAGGGGTGGTATTATTATAATAAGATCCCCTTATGACATCACAAGGGGAGCCAAATTTCTGTGAATTTCAGCTAATTTTTCACATCCTTGCAGAGAATAATTTACCAAAACAAAGTAACTGGGTTGTTCTTTTTAACATTTTCTAGGTTGATAGAAGTACTGGGGACCCAATTATAGCGCTTAAACATGAAAAAGTAAGATTTTCATGATATGTCCTTTTGAAGGGAACAAGTTAACTTAATTTTTAAGTTGAACCAACAACTTGCTGATGTTTTAAAGTAACATCCGATAATCAGCATCAGTTTATTATTAAGGATTAAATTGTTCAAGGACTCAGATCTGTGCAGTATCATCAATAAGATCACATTGCACAGTCCTCCGCATACTCCCTTTAAGCTCTCGGCAAACCGAATGACGTGTCTGCACATCCACCCTCTCTCTCTCTCTCGCTCTACCCTCAATCTCTGAATTCCCCTTTTTCTCCTTCCTCTCCTCCCATCCACACTGACCTACTTTTCCACTGACCTGCTTTCATAAGGTTTTGCATCTGAACACATATTCTGTAAAAATCAGGAAAAGGGGAGAAAGAAGGAAACAAAGAGTGAGAAAAACAAAAGGGAGGAGGCCATAGCACTGCAGCGCTGCCTAAAAGTCACCTTGCTTTTGTTCTTGCACTTTGCTTATGTTACTGTAGCAACCGGTAGAGCAGCATGCAGGCATCAATTCAGTGAATCATGTGTATCTACAATGCAGGTTAACTGAAAATCATACACATTTTACAGAAATATTTTACAGAAAAAACACTTGTATTTGTGAATTAGAGTAGAGGTAATATGCTTTCAAATAAATGTTAGACAGCTGGTTGTGTAAGTACTGCACGTTATTACATAATGCTTAATGGAAAGGGTAAGTCATTAAACAAACTGGCACTGTAGCGGGTGCAATAAATTAACAAATGACAACTATAAATGTTTGAAAATGAGTATGAAAAGATCACCTACGATAAAATTCAAGATGTAATTTCTTATTTAGATTATGTCCTTAGCTTGAAGTGTTTCTCGTTACGTCATTTGATACCCAGAGTTACATAACTTGTTTTTCTTTGAAGTCGTTCCTCTACTGCCAGTTTATTTTTGCAACCAGTGAACTTTGCGACTTATAAGAAGCACATCATGTTTCATTTCCAAGTACCTTGTGTGCTTTCATACATATTGTATAATTTGCAGTTACCTGGTAAATGAAGTCCATTAAAGCGGTTATAAAAGCATCTGTGGATGTGTGTGCACTTGTTTTTGGGTTACTCATCCCTGTTGTTTTTAAACTGCGACACCGGTGTTGTGACTTGGCCTGTGTTACATCATACTGAATGACTCTCTTTCCCTGCAGGATTGCAAGTGTTTCTATGCAATTGCAAAGGTCTTGTTTCAACTAATTTATCATGTGTGACCCTGGACCACAAAACTAGTCTCGAGACGCACAGATATATTTGTAGCAATAGCCAACAATACATTGTATGGGATAACATTATAAATTATTTGTTCATGCCAAAATCCTTAATATTGTTTAAAGATCATGTTTCATTAAGATATTTTGTAAATGTCTAACTTAAATATATCAAAACTTGAGTGAATGCAGTTGCGTACATCATTTGAACAACTTTAAAGGGAATTTTCTCAATATTTCAGATTTTCAAATAGTTATCTCAGACAAATATTGTCCTATGCAAACTAACCATAAATCAATGGAAAGCTTATTTATTTGACTTTCAAATAATCAAATATTGACCCTTATTGAAATGATAAATTGACTGGTTTTGTGGTCCAGGTTTACATATAGAGAAGAGCAGTGTTCGAATTATGTCAAAGATTATGGGGGTCCCCTAGCTAAGCCTTACCTCCCCGCCAAAGCCCCCCATCATTACAGGGTTGCCGTGATTTCACAAAGTAAGATGTGTTCCTGGGATGTTTTGTTGGTCCTGGATCAACGTTGTAATCAAAGAAACCCCAAATTACCATTTACTCAAACCTTAACCATTTTCTACCACGCAAATTAGTGTGAAATTGTAGTTTGAGATACATTTTTTTGAAAGCCCCTAACCCAATCCTAAATCTGTCAATTCCTCCAGAAAACAGCACGAGGCGCACCTTATAGTTTACATTTATTTTAGACAGAAATCTTTTTAATTTAATGTAAAGTTGGGACAAATAATGGACAGTATCGCTTTGTGGACCCCCTGATTTATATTTTTGTGCTTTATAGTGGGTTCCTCAATGCTTATGGGAGATTCGGGACCACCCTAGCTCCCCCTCGTTTCAAACACTGGAGGAGAGGCTAAAAGTAAGGAAAGATGAGACAACATTTATTAAGCTGTTCATGTTCTTAATCTTGTCTAACCTGCTATTTAGCAAGTGGATGTGTTAAAGTGCATTTTAAGATTATTTATAGTATATGTTTCCTATACACACGACAATGTTAGACATCATAAATTTGACATACAACGTTTTATTTTTCTTGCCACTTTAGTGTCATTCTGAGCACCTTGACAGGTGAGCTCTTCTTTTTTTTTTTTACAAACATTTTTCTTTAAAACTTCAGTAAATATCACACAATACACCAAGGTACAGAGGTGAAACGGATGAACAGGACATCAAATACATACTGTATCACATTGAGGTGAACAGACAACAGACACGAGAAAATATTAAACCCAAAAAAGAATAATAGCATTGGAATATAAAATAAAATACCATATTATTAATAATTATTATTATAGAATGCCAAAATAAACTTGATACAAGCATAAAATACTCAAAAGAGAATTTGTCTGTACACTTTTTACATAATGGCCAGTGCCAGGCACCTGTTTGGGAAAAATAAACGCAGATTGTATAAAATCTGAGGAAAAAAAATTCAGTGCAGAAGCAGCTTACAGCTGTGGTAAAATTCTACAAAGACAACTAGTGGGACTATACAATTGTTGTGTCTACTTGTAACACTTGTGTGCTGCAGCATTTTACTGTGTGGTCACTTTTATACGCAACAGTAGATGGGTACGATGATGCAATGGGGTACACACACCAAAGTCTCATTCCCCTTTTAAGAGGAAGAATAAACTCAGTTCTGCGTAACCTCAACCATTTATTCTCATGAGGTAGCATGTGAGACATCTCTGAAACCTGACCACAACGGACAAGACCATCTTTAGACGGCAATTATTTATCATACACTTTGTACAGTCTGTCTGCTAGCTCAGACTGACATTTCTGAAAGGGCTTCGACTCTAATTTGGCTAAATGTCAGGTAAATCGTAATGTCATGTAAGCATTGGTCACAGCGAACTTTAAAGAAGGTTTCTTTACAGCGGTTCTCAAACTAGGAGGCCGCAAGATGGTGCCCAGTTTTTATGAAATCGTTTTTGTTAAATTCTGTGTAATTAAACATCAGAAAAAATAAGGCATCTAACCAACAGCATTGTTTAAATTGTTTCGTTCCGTAATTTTTTGTGGGGATGCGCGGAAAAGTTTGAGAACCACTGCAATATAGTAAATTGATGGACAAGATGTGAAAGGTCATTTTACTGGTAAGTGTTGACCTACGACTGACTGAAACACTATGAACAAGACATTCAGGTATCAGTCAATCAATGTGATGCATAAAGGTGAATTCAATGAAATAAAAAATATACTGGAAGCATCAAACATGAACAATCGAAAAGAGCTGTACAAGAATCCAAATACTAAAAAGTAGACAGTGTTCTCCCACTTAAGTTTCTACAATTAAAGACTGACATGTTTTATCCTTGCAAAATATTTCGAAATATGATATGTTTAGTCATGTCACAGTATTATATAATCCAAGTGCTTAAATAATGCTAAGGTCAAAAGGCATAATTGGAGAGTGAGACAGGCATAAATCTTTTGAGGTTTTTCTTGTGAAATCACTAAGGAGAAAAGGACTCGTCTTTAACTCCATGAACTTGTAGGGACAACTACGTATTGGGTTCAGAAACTACCCATTAACTAGGCTAAGCTACAAACATGGCAGAGTTATGTAAATATATAAAGGGAAGAGTAGTCAAAACTTGCTATACAAAGTCATTTTGTAGGTTTGTTGTGAAAGGGCCCCTTTACTGTCTTCTACTCTTAAAAATAAAGGTGCTACAAAAGGTTCCATTAAAGAACAATTTTTAGTTCCCCTTTTCTTTTTGAAGTCTAAGTAACGTTTTCCACCTTTTGTGAAACCGCAAGGGTCTCTGGATGTTAAAGGTTCTTTATGGAATCTTGCAGGTTCTTCTAATCTATGGCAAAGTGTGGCACCTTTATTTTTAAGAGTGTAGGAACCCCTTTGAGTTACTAATATAAGTGCTTATGAAAGACAGTGTAGGAACAGAGCTGCATTAAAGGTCACATCTTCGCTTTTGACAAGAGAACAGACCAGAAACACAAGTTACACTTTCTTTTTGTTTTTGTTGTGGGGTATAAGCATTTCATGCAATTAACTGGTACCCTTTAACTTTCTGTAGGATGATAAAGATAACATTGATCCATCTTAGCTGTATTAATGTATCTCACATCCTGCTTCAGTCACGTTTCTTATTTCTGCTACCTCGTCCTCCTGATACCCTCTTCCCACTGTCCTTCCTTCCCTCTTCGTTCTCTCTGAAGGGAGATTGTTGTGTGCAAAGTTCATCTAACATCTCACTCTCCACGTCCTTGCTTCCAGAACTGCTGCCTTGCTGCTGGTTAACCTGCGCTAACGCCAGGTACGGATGCTGAGGCAGAGCGGAATCAGGTGACGTAGCAGCTGTCGTAACTGAACTGCAGACATCTTGGGAACCACCGTTGGATAGTGCTCTATATTTGAGCCTTAACTTGTGTGGCAGAGCAGTGGCTTTCATTTCACCTTGATAGTCCCCATACTGGCATGTGTCACCAGTGGCCATGGTGGGCGATGATGCTGATTGGTGGATGACGTGATAGCCACCAGTATCAGAGCAAGAGGATGAGGGAGATTCATCGTCAGTAGAGGCTTCCTTGTCTGAGCTGCGAGGGTCACCGTCACTTGAAGAGGTGTCCTTGCCTGAGGAGGAGTGCTCTTGATAGAAGCCATCTGTTCTTGGGCAACCCTCATACGTTAGAACAGGGGGCTCCTCGTTCAGAGTGCCGAGGTAGGGATTTGACCGCTGGTATACATGGGATTTTCCAACTTCGCTGAGCAGATCTGGGGCAAATGAATCCAGATCTTGCGCCTGGCTTCTGCATTGTCCTTGAACACTCTGGTCTTTTTGCTGTATGACAAACCGTCTGTTTTCCCCAGCATCTGCTTTGCCATTGGTGAACTCGTAATTTGGTGAATCCAAAGATCTCCTTGCCAACTGCTGTGCCACCTCTGAGAGAGTCTCTAAACCATCAGGTCTTAAAGGCAGATTGCACCCTGTTTGCGTTAAATGAGTGATTTGTCCATTTTGCTGTGGCTGAGACACCACCTGCTGCTCCATGTCCTCAATCCTTTGGCTCTCAACGGGGTAGGAGCTGCTTCCAGAGCGGAAAAGGATGACACTTCTTTGGGGCGTGGCAGATGGAGGAACTGGGGTGTTGACACCCTCTCGCTGCTCCCTTTCTTGCGGCTGGTGAGTCTCTAGTCGTACATGATGGCCATTGAACATGCCATTAAGAACACTTGCCTCAAGCCTGTTAATGTCCATTCCAGAGCTCTCATGCTTAATGTCATAGTTTATGGGTTCAGGGCTGTCCCGTGAAGATCCATCGGACATGTCCGATAGCGATCCACGGGGAGAGTACTTGAGTGAGTGGCGTTCACCTCTGGTTGGCTGCTCGGCCTCTGAGGAATCAGAGTTCATCATGACCTGAGAAGCACTGGAGTATCCGCTGCTTGAGTAATATGGATTTCCAGATGTTGCTCCGGTACCATTAGCACCATTAGTCATTGTCTCAGTGCCATTGCTGATCTGCTGGGTCTTCTCCATGTAGGAGGCTGAACTTATGAGTCCGAATCTCAATTTTAATTGCAGGAGTTCTGTCTTCAGTCGCACATTCTCCTCGTTCAGTGCCATGACTCTGTTCTCCAATACCATGTCATTGAGTCGCCGCTTCTCTCTTGACCTTTTGGCAGCCTCGTTATTCTTGCGTCGTTTTTCCCAGTAGCACGCATCCTTTTTCTCATCCGAGATGAATTCACGCTTTCTCCGACAGCTTGTGTTGGGTTTTGGTTTTATTAGTCTGCCTTGACGAGTTGAGTTAGAGATTTGAGGAGATGGTAAACTTTCGCTGTAGTTTGAGAATGTTTCTAAAGTGTCCAAGTTGGCACTGTTGTTTTGCGTAGGAAGATTTAGGCTTTCCATTGCGGTCCTATCGAGGCCAGTCTGTATAACTGACATTCAGTGGACATTGAAAATTTGAGTAGTAGTATTAAAGGGTGAACTGCACTAAATTTCCTTTTGTTTTAACCAATCCTTAAAACTTTCAAGTCTCCAGACTGGTCAAAAAGATAAGAAGAAGATGAAACGCAACAAAAACAACCGTCATTGGATACGTGTGTTTTGCGTTTCTTCTCTAAAAAAGAGAAAAGTCCTTTTTGTGTTTAGCTTGTTTTCAATTCTGATTAAAGACAATATAAGTTTGTTGGCTTGGAAAAGGTCCTCCAGAAATAGTTGAAGCCCAGTCGCTTTGTGTTATCGATGATATAGAATGATCTTGTTCTTTTCAGGAACCTTCATAAAGTTGTTTATTATTCATGAGATCTGTCTCGGTTCACTGTTTTGTCCCAGTCTGAGTTGAGCAGATCTGCAGAGACAATGAAACACAATTGGGTTACTGAGAATGTGTCTTGATGATTTATTAAACGCAACTACAACATACAATTGAGGTAAAAATAGAACAGTAAAAACAAAGCAGAATGACAAAGTTGCTGAACAATTCATTATTTTACTTCACTGCATTGGTGTTGTAGTTGTGTGTACATTAAAGGTATCCTTTAGAAAGATATCTTGATGGAAATGCAACATAATATACATAGAACTATATTATCAGTGGGGTATAAAGACCTTACATAATCAACTGTACTATTTTTATTATCTTAGAATGAGCAATTTATTCTACATACACTGCGGATCTCCTTACATAGAATTTGCCGCCATGTTTCTACAGAGCGTGTTTCATTCATACGTTGTCTCAGAATAGGGCTTTTGACATAAAATAGCACTAGCGAAAAACTTTCTTTGCAAATAAAGTAAAAAAAAAACGTATCTTGGCCACAACTGAAATGTTATGTTATCCCAGTATCCTAAGAGCTCTACAGAAATGTAGGTCAGTGGAGTAATAGCACTTGTACTTCGAGATCATGCCGCTCTGCAGTAGGACACGTATTGCGTAAGATACTGCACAGTCACATAATCTCAAACCAGACTGAACCAGACTTCTTTAAACGTTTATTTGAGATGAAACATTTATGTATACTAATAATAACTGAACCATTTGGTTCATCAGTAGTGAGCACAGTGTAATTCACTGTTTACTATGTGCAAAATCAAGCGTATCACTAAAGCGTACATGGAAATTCCTTGCACATTAGAAAGCCAAACTTTTTAAAGGATTTCTTATTGTTCAATTTGATTCACTTTACAGTTGACTTGACAGATGGTGCTACATTGTTCTGTATTAGAAAACGAGACTAGTCTTTTTGTTTTCAGATCGAGTGGTTATTTACATTGTAAAGTTATTAGGTCTTTCTTTTTGATTAGTTTGCCCGTGTATATTGTGCAGCTTATCGTGAGAATCTGAGTTTGTGTTACATAACACTGGGGGAACTATTACAACATCTCCAAAACACAACCTCAACCAAACAAAAAAAGAGGAAGAGTAATATAAATTAAAAACAGGAACACTTTTTCAAAACCAAAATAAAACTCTGAATAAAACTATTCCAGTAGCTCAACTGGTTAACACAAAAGGTTATTGGTTCCATTCTCAGGAAAAATACATACTGATAAAAATGTATACTTTGAAAGTTGCTTAGGATAAAACCCTCTCCCAAATGCATAAAACGTGGCTGTTCAATTAATTACCCAAATAATATACCCTGAAGATGGTCTTTTGACCGAAAGCTTGGAAAGGTTATTAAAACCGGCTGCTAAAAGGATTTAAGTGTGCAGACGTCTTTATTTTTAATTAATAACCCAACAAAATCAATCATTTTACTTTGCACTTTACATTGTGGATAACTTCTGCACTTTGGTCAACCTCACAACATTATGGTACATCCCATACATGGAATCATGGAAGTATTTGGTTCATGTATGACCCTCTGTCTGTAGGAACACAATGTGAACACAGGGGAGGGTGCGCGTATGTCCCACTGACCTAGAAACCGGCTGCTCCGTAAACACGGTACGTGCGTGCGCGCGCCTGATCCAAAGCCGCGCTGCAAAATAGGTCAGTGGAGCGGCAATAGTACGTGCGTGTCTGTGAGAGAGATTGTGCGCGCCTGAGCAAGCGGTGAGGAATTATAGTGCGACCAAAAATAGTGTGCTCGGGTGAGGGAGGAGTTGAGGATTCCAATTGGGGGACGAGAGTGGAATTTACCAGCACTGCGGAGGTACGAAAAAGAGCGAATACGTCAGCAGGAGAATATTAGAATCAGGTCATGACAACAGCGCTGATGCACTACATTTTTAGATATCCAGGAAAGGTTACACAATTATTGCTTCTGCCTTTGCATCACAGGACTTGTAAATGTCAAATATTGTCCAGGTTGTGGCACAATGCCAGACTGTTACTATACTAGTTAAGGAATGACTTTAGGACATGTTGATCCATATGGTATCCATATGGCTAATGAACAATTGATACACTAATGGCTCATTCATTACAATTAAAGAAAATGGGAAAGATGTAACTCTATCTCACATGCTTATTGCTATTTTCGGTTTCTTCGGCACGTTTACCTTTCCTTTTCTAAGAACCAGAGGCCGCAATTCAGGAAATAGGTTGAGGTCAAGGCAAACGCAGTTATGCACCATCCCATATGGATAGTGTTTACAACTGGAAGCCTGTCTGCATGTGTCTGCCCAGTCACATGCAGGCAGAACGGCAACGCATCCAGTCGTTCTTCTTTAAAGCCAATTAGGCCAGTACGACTGTGAGATATATTGTGTACTGGCTAGACTCATAATTAAATGGGTTAATGCTGAAGGCATTAAACTGTAAAAAAATTATGTCAGGACATACATATTTCTTAGGTTATGGAAGATTAGACATTGTTTTTGTTACTAAATAGTGCAAATGTTTTAGTGAGGTTAGAGCTCTAGTATAACTCTGTGGTAGGGAATTGCATTACCTGCGCAAGAGGTCATGGGTTCGAGCCCAACCAACACACATGCTGATAAAAAATGTATAAATTGTAATGAACTGTAAGTCGCTTTGGATAACTCTCTATTATATATAGAGCTATTATTATACAAAGTCTGATGTAATTATATTTCAAAAAGATGCCAAGATGTTTGGGTGCAATGTGAGGCTGTTTCAGATTCCTGGCATTGCTGAGCAGGGAGTGGTAGAACTGTTAACTTTTAGTCTTTATAAACAGAGCATAAAGACTTCACGACCGTGAATTTGTCCCCGCCCTATATACAAATTACGCAATATTTGGCTTTAAACATCTGTCTGTTACAAACCCGCCACACTCATCCAAACAAAACTTTTACGCAATTAACCACGTAGACGTGTGAAAACGCTAAGACTAGAAAACGACCAGTTAACAATTTAATTAAAACAACTCGGTTATAACATAAGTAGTCGCGGCACGCTGGGTGGCCGCTAAACGCTCAGCCAATAATTCACAGCATTGCGAAGCATTGTCCTAATGGGAGACGGCAGCCGCGCCACGCGTTATTTTACAACCGTATGCTTTGAAATAAACGCTGACTTGCAATTTAGTTATCGCCGTGTATGCGTTGCGTTAGCGAATTATACAGGAATTACCGCCGCAATGCATAGACATCCACCGACCCCACGGACACTCGCGCGTTGGGATTTCGTAATGATCACCACCTCCCCCACGCCACGACCGTCTCGACTTGACATTGAATGTGAACGTAGGCTATGCAATGCACAATGCAAACGATTAACTGTTGCTACCTTACACTTCACAAAAGGTCACGAAGGCGTGAATCGTGATGAACAATAAAGAAACAACACGAATGATTTCACAGAGATGTGCGTTTAAGAGTGACGCCGACCCCGATGTCGGTTTCCATGTGAACAATAACATGCCCTGACCACGTTGCAAGGTAAAGCCTAGCATACAACTGCCTAGCCTGCTACAGTACTGCATTATAATAAATATGACGCAATACACATTTCACAGAAAAAAACGACCCGTGTATAAACTCACCTATGTGAAATCTCAAATTCCTTTTGTTAAACGGAGGAATCCGCTTTTAGTCACGAGTCGATGTGTCCTCCGCGATTCTCTGTGCTGTTTCGTGTCCCGATCGTGTCGTTTCGCTGGGTTTCTTCTCTTTACAACTTCACATCGGCATGAAAATGTCCCGCGTGGGTCGTGATCCAGTCACCCGGCTTTGTGTCGATTAATGTGACTCCCTTAATGTGCTGCTATTCGCCGTCTCTCTCACTCCCTCCCTACTCGTCCTTATGTTATGTCGGAGGCTTTGCTCCAGTTTTCCTCTCTCTCCCTCTCTCTCTCTACACACACACACTCTCTCTCATTCTCCTCGTCGTCCTCAAATGTGTGTTAGTAGGTCAGCGGTTGCATAACATGGAGCTTTGGGTGCCTAGTCACGTTTTTGTTCGTCGTGGCTATAGATACATAACTCCAGGTGAAATGTTTGAGGTGGAGCCGGGGTGGTCAAAATAAAACTGTTCTCCGTTTTAAAGTTACGGCATGTGGTTGGATTACCGATCACAGATACGGCAGTGGCTGTGTACCGGGGTGCAGTTTGGTCTTCATTGAACTAAACTGAGAGAGAGAGGAGGTTACGAGACTGAAACTGTTGCATAAATATCCAAACTTACATAAAGACGTTTTGGTAGTTGACACGGATAAATGTGTCATTATGAAACGATTTAAATATCCAATGTCGGTCTGTCATATATTTGTTCCGGTTATTTATCCATCTGTCTGTCCTCCACTTGTCACTTTACCTGTCGGTGTATCCATCTGCTGTCTGTCTGTCTTCTGCCTGTCTGTCAATTTATTTGTATATCCAAATATATTTTTTCTGTATGTCTATCCATTTGTCTGTCTGTCTTATCCTTCTGTCTGTCTGTCTGTCTGTCTGTCTGTTTGTTTGTTTGCATGTCTGTCTTTTTGTCCTATTTGTCTGTCCTTTTTGTCTGTTCATCCTTCTGTCTGTCTATCCACCTGCCTGACCCCATTTGTCTGTCTGTCTGTCTCTCTGTCTTATCCTTCTTTCCGTTCTATTTGTCTGTCTATCCATCTGCCTGATCCCATCTATCTGTCTGTCTTATCCTTCTTTCCGTATTTGTCTGTGTATCCAACTATCCATTAGTCTGCCTGTCTTATCCTTCTGTTTGTTTGTTTGTTTGTCTGTCTGTGTGTCTTTCTGAACCTTTTTTCTGTCTGTCTGTCTATCCATCTACCTGACTGTCCGTCTACTTGTCTGTCTCTCTTATTTTTCTTTCAGTCCTATTTGTCTGTGTATCCGTCTGTCTGACTGTCTTATCCTTCTGTCTGGTTTGTTTGTTTGTTTGTCTATCTATCTATCTGTCTGTCTGTCTGTCTGTCTGTCTGTCAATTTATTTGTCTGGGTATCCAACTGTTTTATCTGTCTGAATATCTGTCTGCCTGTCTTATCCTTCTGTCTGTTTGTTTATCTGTCTTTATGAACCTTCTTTCTGTCCTCTCAGTCTGTCATTTTTCTGTCTATCCATCTGCCTGACTGTCAGTCCATCTATCTGCCCATTTGTCTGTCTGTCTGTCTATCAATCTGTCTGTCTGTCTGTCTTATCCGTCGTTCAGTCTTATTTTTCTGTGTATCTGTCTGTCTGCCTGTCTTATCCTTCTGTTTGTTTGTTTGTTTGTTTGTTTGTCTATCTATCTATCTGTCTGTATTTATTTGTCTGTGTATCCAACTGTTTTATCTGTCTGTCTGTCTATCCATCTGTCTGTCTGCCTGTCTTATCCCTCTGTCTGTTTATTTATCTCTTTTTCTGAACCTTTTTCTGTCCAATCAGTCTGTCCTTTTTCTGTCTATCCATCTGACTGACAGTCCATCTGTCTGTCCATTTGTCTGCCTATATATCTGTCTGTCTGCCTGGCTTGTCCTTCTGTTTGTCTATCTATCTGTCTGTCTATTTATCCATCTGTCTGTGTCTGTCTGTATGTCTATCCATCTGTTTGCCTGCCTGTCTTATCCTTCTGTCTGTTTATCTGTCTTTCTGAACCTTCTTTCTGTCTTATCCGTCTGTCCTTTTTTCTGTCTGTTTGTCAGTCCGTCCTTCTCCATCTGCCTAACTATCCGTCCATCTATCTGCCATTTGTCTGCCTATATATTTGTCTGTCTGTCTGTCTATCTAGCTTTCCGTCTGGTTGTCTTATCCTTCTTTCAGTCTTATTTGTCTGTGTGTCTGTCTGTCCTATCTTTTTTGTGTCTGTCTGTTATTTATCTGTGTATCCAACTGTTCTATCTGTCTGTCTGCCTGTCTTATACTTCTGTCGTTTTGTCTGTCTGTCTGTATTTCTGAACCTTCTTACTGTCCTATTTGTCTGTCCTTTATCTGTCTGTCTGTCTATCCATCTGCCTGACTGTACGTCCATCTATGTGTCAATTTGTCTGTCTATATATCTGTCTGTATATCCATATTTCCATCTGTCTGTCTATCTACCTGTCTGTCTCTCTGTCTTATCCTTCTTTCAGTCCTTTTTGTCTGTCTGTCTGTCCGTCCACCCGCCCATCTATCCATCTGCCTGACTGTTCGTCCATCTCTCTGTCTATCCATTGTTTGCCTGTATGTATGTATATTCATCTTTCTGTCTGTCTGTCTTATCCTTCTTTCAGTCTTTTTTGTCCATCCGTCCGCCCATCTATCTTATTTGTTTCTGTTTTTGTATCAGTCCTATTTGTTTCTGTGTGTGTGTGTGTTTGTTTAGCTGTCTGTCTGTATGTCTGTCTATCCTTTTTTCAAGTGCTATTTGTCTGTCTGTCTGCCTGTCTGTCTGTCTGTCTGTCGGTCATGTCTCTTTCCTTATTGCAAAAAACTGTGATATGCATAGTGTGATATGAAAAAAAAGGATTTCCTTTTTGCACTAATACGATAATTCCGGTATATTGCGCAGCCCTTTTTGTGTGTCTGTCTGTCTATCTATCTATCATCCAAAAGAGCAGTCTACTGCTGACAGGATAGTTTATTTAAAGAATTCCCTGTACTTACTGTTCCACTTATAAAACACGATATAGGTCAAGGATGCCATCCAAGAACAGGAAGGCAGTTCAGATAACATTCTCACCATTATTTGTTTATGCACTCGAACATATTTTCAGTTGTGCCTTCATGCCCATGAGAATGTTTGTGTGCAAATCAAGTATTACACAACATAAATACATAAAAAGTTTCTTCCTGTTTATATTTCGACATCTTCCCTGACATAAAAAACCCCGATATGGGCACCAGTTGAGTTCTCAGAAGACTATAAATTGTTTGTACTGTATGTACCCGCTTAAGGTATTATCACATGCACTTTGATGTCATGATTTGTGCTTTAAAACATTTTCTCCTTGACTGACTGACGTGTACAATGCCACTCAGCTATTATGTATTTTTAATGCACCAATAACCTTAAGGCATCTTTGACAATCTTTATATCATCCAACTCTATGACCTTGCTGAAATCATGGCAGAATAATGCAAAGAGCAAGATATATAAGATAAGCCTACGTTATGCCTACACCACCACCTCACGCACTCTTCATTCATCTGTTGTGGTGATGACAGACATTATACAGATTGGGGGTGTTGGCCTTGAACTTGCCAATCCTTCCCCCTCCGCATTCTCCCCGATTCACTCACAGCTGCGTCTGCTACAGTTCCCTAGGCAACCGTTATGCTGCCTGCCTAGCAACTGGTTTTCCCTTCCCACCCCCTTCACGTCCCCTTCTTGCGGAGAGGGGTTGATGAGGGGTGCTGGAAGAGACAAAGAACCCAATGTGTGCTTATCTGGATCAGTAAGTAGTGTAGGCATCCTCTGTTGAGCTTTACTGTGTGAGCAACCTCAGTCGCCAATCCAGTAGTAAGATCCAATGAAAGGAGATATTTTGTTTTGGGGGGCAATATTTTGAAATGCGGCCATATTTTCATTCACAAAAAGCAGAATGCTTAATAAATGTAACACCTTTTTGTTCAAATCTCTGTAGATATTTTATAGTCATGCCTGTTTTTTGTATGTAATTAAGTGCAGAATAGGAATGCACTTATAAACGTTAGGATGGACTACTTTAAAAAAATGCACTATTTTATAATAATTACTGCATCAACCAATATACAGTAAAGACGATGGTTGACAGAGCCCCAAAATTTTAATTTTCGTGCTTCAGTTGATTAAAAACACCATATTTTTAATAAATCTACCCCCACACTCTATCAAAATAGTACTTTTAAAGGTTCATATTATGAGATTGTTTTTAAGACGTAAAATAATTATTTGGTGTCCCCAGAGTGCATATGTGAATTTTAGCTCAAAATACCCCACAGATAATTTATTATAGCATGCCACTTTGTTGGTGCAAGCAAAATGTGCCATTTTTGGGTGTGTCACCTTAAATGCAAATGAGCTGATAGGAGCACTGGGGCCTGGTCCAACCAGACTCTCGTACATTCATTTCATTTGTACAGAGAGTCTGGCCACGCTCCATTTCAAAGCGTAACTTCCGTTAAGGGGGGTCCTCTGTTGAAGTTTAAAACTATTGGATCTGCCCAGAGTCCCTCAGGATCTGCCATAGGCGATCGCTAACGTGTGGTCGTGACGTATATCATGCGCCGAAACCGTACGGAAACAACAAGTCCGAATACTCAGACCAACAAAACTTAGCAAACCTGGTTCTTGCTCCGGCTTTTACTTCTGTATATTTGGCAGTTTTGCAACAACTGACCGAATAGCTTTTCTCACGTCTTTCTCCGCTGCCATTACCGAACAACAACTCAAACTGACGCACGACCTCAACGTCATCGTTCTTAGCCACCCACCTCTGTTCGCTGATTGGACCTGCAGATTTTTGCAGAAGAAAACGAAACTCTACACAGCAGTCCCAGACGTAGTACTGAAGCGAAATGAAAATTAAGCGGAAGCACGTAGGAGGGCAGAGCCAGGGTACTGGGAACCCAATTATAGCAACATGGAAAAAGTCATGTGACCCCTTATAAGCATCTAGCAGATGGCTTTATCTTAAGTGACTTGCAGTGTAGTGATGCGCGGGTCAGGGTTTTTTCCAACCCGCGGGTCCCACTTTTATGAAATATTTGGCCCACCCCGCACCACTGTATCTATTTTTACAACCCGTACCGCACCGGCCCAAATCCCGCGACCATTAAAATAGACACACTAGGCATTTGTAATGTAAATAAAAAAGGCTTTATTTCAGCCTAAAAGTGCTTGGAAACAGCCATTAGATTACATCGCCGTGTAACCTGGCAATGTAGTGTACTGTTGCCATGTAGGCCTAGTTAATTTAACCTTATCAAAGAGATTAATAAAATATAAAAATATAAATTCCCAAATATTTAATATATGCTACAGGGAATTAGACGCAACACATATTTTATTTTGTTTTTAATGATCCGCCCCAACCCGCCCCGCAATAAAGTTACAATTTCTTTACCCAACGACATACGGCAATCCGTATGTATTTTATGACATGGCTAATTCGTATATATTC
This sequence comes from Misgurnus anguillicaudatus, assembly GCF_027580225.2. Taxonomy (NCBI): domain Eukaryota; kingdom Metazoa; phylum Chordata; class Actinopteri; order Cypriniformes; family Cobitidae; genus Misgurnus; species Misgurnus anguillicaudatus. The sequence goes on from NC_073344.2 coordinate 34,911,128, forward strand.
ATGCAACCACATTTGTAAATTTTTTTGATTTTGCCCCAGTTACATTGGGGTTAGGGGTGGGGTTTCGTTATTAGTTCTTTATATTAATCGTATGTTTTTGTACGATTTACTTCATACTAATTGATATGAATTGGCAAACTTGTAAAATACGTACGAATTCTCATGAGATCTGACTGGTGTGTCAAACTTCTTACCTCTGCGCTGTTAATGCAATGCGTTAACAAGCTACAGGAACAGTTTTAAGGCACTTATAACATTAAATTTACAAGTATAGATAGTCTCTAGAACTAGACAGTCCAAGACATTATCACTTCATAAAATCAACTATGCATGTTTTTTGAAAAGCCTCTGAGTGTATAAACCGTTCAGTGATCTTTTGCTTACTGTTCTTTCTTTTTGCATTGCTTGCATGTTTAGTGGAGAGCACAAATGCATTCGCAAATCAATATCTTTGTCTCTCACAGCCTAAAATAGCCACAGAAGTGCTGATGTTGACATTGGACATGTAGCTGCGATAAGCTGTCCTACAGAAACCTGGACTGTGGGAATCTCTAGAGGAAATAAATTCAGAAATGTTGTTTCTTTACCACTACATCCTCGGGACAGTAACACAAGTTCTGCCTTAACCCAATGTTTCTTATAGCATTGTTTGTCAAGTCGCACTATAAAGAATCAATGGCTATTAAGCTTACATCTTTAAATAGCTGTTTAACCGCTGACGCTGCCATTGAAGCTGTTGCTGTAATTAGTTTCACACTGTGGAAGCCAAATCGACTGTTGCTGCTGTAAAGAGCTGCCCGTCATCTGTACTGATGATAAATGTTATTCTCTTGTTTTGATACCAGAATGGTATCTATCTAAAAATATAGATGACTCATTTTGTTTGCAAGTGCGCACACGTTTTGTCTAATAAAACACTCAAGAATTGGAACGTTCCGCACCCCAGTACCACCTGTCACTATTTAGCAATTATTCAAAGCCTCCTATCCTGTTATGTAAACAAATGTAAGGCTGGAAGGTGTCATTTTTTGACGCAGAAAATGTTCAATGTTAAAGATTATTGCTAATAAACGTGTAGGCAGATGTGGACCTTGAGTGTGCAATTGACCAAATGTGCAATTGTTAATGAAATCATAAAGAAATCGTTTATTGTATCATTGTGCTTTGTAACACACAAGAGCCGTGACTCATGTGTTATATATACTTTCTTGGAACATACAACAGTTGTTAAGTTCACAGGAAAACAGGTTTTAATTTGGCCTACATACTGTTGATCTGAAAATTAACACCTTTAGTCATTAAATAAGAGTTTGGTTCCAAAACGCAATCAATCCATTTTGACAAATTTTGGTGAAAACGTGTTTCTATACCAAGAAAGTGACAAGATGAAAACCACTATTTTCTGTTACAAACTTTCACAAAGCATCTTTAGGTTGTAATAACATTAAAAATTCAAATCCATAATTTGATTTTCAAAGATTTATTATAAAAACGGATTATTTTTTCTTCCAAAATGCTATAAATCTATTGAATTAATATATAAATGTGCATTCATCTTTGCCTTGTTATTCATTTAGTTGACTAGTGGTATACACTGATTAAACTGTTATTACCTCAACCTAGACAAATTAATACATACCTATCTTTTTTAATGCGTGCACTGTACAACGTGTCGTAAATGTGTTAGCATTTAGCCTAGACCCATTCATTCCTATGGTACCAATCATGGAAGCCACCAAACACTTCCATGTTTTCCCTATTTAAAGACTGTTACATGAGGAGTTATACCAGTAAGTATGGTGGCACAAAATAAAACTTTTTTTTGGTACCATAGGAATGAATGGGGCTAGGCTAAATGCTAACACATTCAGAACGCGCTGTACAGTGCACGCATTGAAAAAAGATAGGTATGTATTTATTCGTCTAGGTTGAGGTAATAACATAGTTTAATATGGCAAAAGGGTAGACTATTCCTTTAATGGCATTCATCAAAACACTAACATGCTACATACACACCAAATGCGGGGCATCGCGTTACTCGCTCTAGATTACTCGCACGATTTAACTTTGTGTCATGCAAATTTTTTTCGCTCAAGTTGAATATTTTCAACTTGGGCAAAGACGCGTTTAAGGCAAGTGCGCACATGTTTTGTCTAATAAAACACTCAAGAATCGGAACGTTCCGCACCCCAGTACCACCTGATTACTCGCAGGATGTAACTTCGTGTCATGCTAATTTTTCGCTCGAGTTGAATATTTTCAACTTGGCCGAAGACGTGTTTGAGGCGAATAAAAGTTTTATATTTTATTTTACTTTACTAATCTTTTTTGTTTAAATGTAGCTTAAATAAATTGATTGCAACCACTTACCTTAAAGAATTTATTAAATTCATTGAATCATTTTTTTTCAGTGTACTTACTTTTCAATTGGCTGTGTGTGAATGGGTTGTAATCTCACATTAAAATGATCCCCTTTGCGGGTTTTGGTATTACCTCTGAAAATTATTATTTTTGTGTGAAAGTGCCGGTTTGGATTTGGCGTGAAATCCAGTGACATCACCTCCATGTGTGCTCTATGCGCGCTCCCGGATCCGGAGTTGGCTTTCATCCTATTTGACAGGTAAGCTAACATTACTACAAAGCATGTAAAATATAGTTTGATTTTGTGCTTTAGTTTTTTAGATGTTGTTTCGGTTTGCTAGCCTTCGCTTTAGCGTGTGTTCGCCCAGCCGTCGTCGATCGATGACGTAAACCTGCGGACGCGATTGTTTGTGTGCGTCCAATTTTTTAAAAGTCTTTAAACTCGTACAGTCTGACATTGATGGAAACTGAGATTATATAGTGTGACATGGCCTTAACTACGATATTGATCACACAGTGTGGCAAGCAACAATCCTAGAGGACTATTTAAAATCGCACAGTGTATTTACTGTTATACTGAAATTGTTCAGTGTAGTTCACTAACCGTTTTCGTTACCGTAAATGTATCTATGTAACATCACATTACATAGGCTAAATGCAGTCAATTTAACGTTGCAGTAGGAGTTTACCTGAGTTTCCAGCATGTTGTGTGTTGCAACTCAGTCTGGCCGTCGCTCATGAGTTCGCGCACGTGCTTGTAAACTTATTGGTTGCTTGCAATCTGAAACATGACCGCTAGAGGCCGCTGAAAACTACATAAAGCACCTTTAATTTAGACGTTAGTTCCATGTGTTTTGATGTGGGAAATATCCTAAACCCGAGTTGTCTGGAGGGCAGAACCATTTCTGATAAAACCGAAACGGTTGAAAGGTTTTTAATAAATAGGTTATTTTGGTGTGGTGTTGAGTCAGTTAATGGCACAGTGCATGTCGGTGATCTCCACCGACCTTCTGTCCATCACATTTTTGAGCTCTTTTCCACCTGAACAATAACCTCAGTATCAACACCTACAAATCCGCCTGACATCTTAAAGCGCAAGGGAGTCCTTTCATGTTTTCCTGACACCGTGAGATTAACTTCTCTTTGTCTAATGATTTTGTATTAGCTGCAAGGATGTAGGTAGTGAATTCACAACCTGGATCATCTCTCTTTTCACCTAAAGCATCATCAGAAAAAACTGGGCTTCCAAAGCTTGATGCTTCAGAGATGAAGAACCGAGAGTCCTCTGACATGTTGGGTCTGTCACGCATGCTTTGCACCCCATCTGGCCAACCATAATGTGAGATGTGAGCGGGTTGTGGGTTTGTGTTGGGACAGTAGTTGTGTCTTGCTGGAACATATGCTTGTATATGAGTACCAAAGGAGCAGATTGATGCGGATGAATCTGTGGAGTCTTTAATTAGACTTAATCTGAACTGAAGCGCCAACAGCTCTGCCTGCAGATGTGTATTGTCTTCAAGAAGAGCCGAAACTTTGTTTTCGGCCACCATAACGTCGATAGCACGTTTCTTACGCGAACGCCTAGCAGCTTCATTGTTCTTTTTGCGTTTGTCCCAGTAACTTTCATCTTTTTTTTCTCTGTATAAACGCACGCTTTTGGCGCAGCGTGTTGCTATCACAAGTCTCAAATGGATCTTTTTCTGTGAAACCTTTGAGATGGATAAGAACAGAGCGTGCTAGCATGCTGCTGGATGTTAGAATGGAAGGATGTGGCTTCACCCTGACTGGATCAGATGTATCTTTTGGGTACATCACACCCTGTTCTGTCAGCGTGATGCTTTGGTCCCTTGTGCCATGACAATTTACTCTGGCTGATTGTGTGAAATTATACAGTTTTGGTCCTCTTTACTTTTTTGGACCTTGGGAAACGTTCAGAGGACCTTTAGCTCCCCCTAGTGGATGAAAGTAAAAATATTTAATCGATTTACACCTCACAACGTTATGTTACAAAGCAACGATATGAATGTAATATGGCAATAATAATAATAATAATAATACAATATGGCATTGTGTTCAAATATATGTTTAAAATGTAAATTAAATGTAAACAGGAAGTTGAAAGAGAATATTAGGGTTTTCAATACTCAAGTAAAATTTTAATTATGCAAAGTTTTGACATGTTGTGGATAAAATAAAAATTTGATCTTTTAAAAAATTGGGAAACTTTTAATCTTTAGGTACACGTGAACCCATGGTTATTTAGTAATGTGCACGTTATATGGTGTCATCGCGTTCCCTATTAGAAATATTAAGAAAACTATTTACATTTTTCTCATTTCAAAGTCAATGTTTTTGACAGTCAAGTAATCTACATGAATGTCCTTTTTGTAAGAAGTGTATTGAAAATTAACGCTTGTAAGTTAGATATGCTTACCTTCAGTTAAATGGTGACCTGTACAGTTTTAAATCGTTGCCCTACAATTGAAGAAAAGGTCAGAAGAAAATTATTGTTGCAACAAGCTATAATAATAATAATTGTGGTTGTTGCATTGAAAAGCACAGCGGTCCTCATTTGTGTTGTCAGTGAATGGCTCTGTGCTCATCTGTAGACTGTTGCTCATGTTTTACTGGGAAAAGTTCACGTCGGATCTCGAGCTCACCAGGGTTTTTTATAGTCTATGGTTGAACCCGTTGTCATACGGCCCTAATGCCCCAGCCACGTGCGTTTGATGCACATTTACACTATTATTTGTCATACAAAATATGATCTCAGATTTTTAAAGGCAGCATTATGCAAAACACTGCTCCATTAATGTCATGCCACATTGTTCGTATCACACAGTGTATTAGAGTAATACAAATAAACAGCCTTACACTTACATCCAAATCTTAAATCAAGATGCATTTTCTTGATGAGCAAAATTACCTTAGAAAAAAGTAGTTTATAGACTAAAAATATACAATTTAAGCGTAACCTAGTAGATTTTACATTTTATGTTATTTACTGGCAACATTTTGTTCAAAGTTAAATGAACATTAAACATTTTCAGTTTTTATCTTCTACAGTGAGTTACTGGCAACCAGCTGCATAATTACAGCATTTTTTTACACTGAAGCAAAAAAATCTGCCAATGGGGTAAACAAATATTTCTTGAATTAAGTGTTTAAGAAAAAGTTTTTTCTTACCCCATTGGCAGATGTTTTTTCTTGTTTTAAGCACCACAAATTAGCTTAAATTGTATATTTTTGGTCTATAAACTAGACTTTTTTTCTTGGGTCATTTTGCTGGTCAAGAAGATGCATCTTGATTTAAGAATTTTTAGATATTTGTACTGATAACAAGACAAAAATACTAAATTTTTTTCTATTGTGTATATATACACACACCACACAAGTTTGAATTATATACACTACATGCTTATACTGCATATCTACATGCTACAGTGAGGAAAATAAGTATTTGAACACCCTGCTATTTTGCAAGTTCTCCCACTTAGAAATCATGGAGGGGTCTGAAATTGTCATGGTTGGTACATGTCCAGTGTGAAAGACATAATCTAAAAAAATCCAGAAATCACAATATATGATTTTTTAAAACTATTTATTTGTATGATACAGCTGCAGATAAGTATTTGAACACCTATCTGCGAGAATTCTGATCCTCAAAGACCTGTTAGTCTGCCTTTAAGATGTCCATTTATTATCCTAAATTAGATGCACCTGTTTGAGGTCGTTAGCTGCATAAAGACACCTGTCCACCCCATGCAATCAATAAGAATCCAACTACTAACATGGCCAAGACCAAAGAGCTGTCCAAAGACACTAGAGACAAAATTGTACACCTCCACAAGGCTGGAAAGGGCTATGGGGAAATTGCCAAGCAGCTTGGTGAAAAAAGTTCTACTGTTGGAGCAATCATTAGAAAATGGAAGAAGCTAAACATGACTGTCATTCTCCCTCGGACTGGGGCTCCATGCAAGATCTCACCTCGTGGGGTCTCAATGATCCTAAGAAAGGTGAGAAATCAGCCCAGAACTACATGGGAGGAGCTGGTCAATGACCTGAAATGAGCTGGGAACACCGTTTTCAAGGTTACTTTTGGTAATACACTAAGATGTCATGGTTTGAAATTATTCATGGCACGGAAGGTTCCCCTGCTAAAACCAGCACATGTCCAGGCCGTCTTAAGTTTGCCAATGACCATTTGGATGATCCAGAGGAGTCATGGGAGAAAGTCATGTGGTCAGATGAGACCAAAATATAATTTTTTGGTCATAATTCCACTAAACGTGTTTGGAGGAAGAAGAATGATGAGTACCATCCCAAGAACACCATCCATACTGTGAAGCAAGGGGTGGTAGCATCATGCTTTGGGGGTGTTTTTCTGCACATGGGACAGGGCGATTGCACTGTATTAAGGAGAGGATGACCAGGGCCATGTATTGCGAGATTTTGGGGAACAACCTTCTTCCCTCAGCTAGAGCATTGAAGATGGGTCGAGGCTGGGTCTTCCAACATGACAATGACCCGAAGCACACAGCCAGGATAACCAAGAAGTGGCTGGCGTAGCCTAGCAAGTCTCCAGACCTAAAGCCAATAGAGAATCTTTGGAGGGAGCTCAAACTCTGTGTTTCTCAGCGACAGGCCAGAAACCTGACTGATCTAGAGAAGATCCATGTGGAGGAGTGGGCCAAAATCCCTCCTGCAGTGTGTGCAAACCTGGTTAAAAACTACAGGAAACGTTTGACCTCCTGTAATTGCAAACAAAGGCTACTGTACCAAATATTAACACTGACTTTCTCAGGTGTTCAAGTGCGTGTTTGCAGCTGTGTCGCGCAAATAAATAGTTAAGGGGACAATAAGTGGGATTTACCCCCATCTAGTGGCGAAATTGTATTTTGCATTCAAATGAATAGTGCTCTCTAGCGCCTCGCCTTTGCGTGTTGCAACTACGGTAGCCGTTATGAACTCACTGATCTCCTTGTACGTTTCAGCTGGTTCATGTGTTCTGAATGAAAACGCGTTGTGGAAACACGTTGGTAGGTTAGTGCTTTTTGTCCCTCTCTGCTATTATAGTTTATCAATACAGCAGAGCGACATGGAAGCCTCCTTGGACTTACCCGTTCAATGTAAGTAAAGAGGAGAAATTCTAAGTCAGAAGAAAAGTCAGATCACTGGCAGAGTTCATTTGACACCAACGAGGACATATTTATGAAAAAAGACATTGATTTTGATTTATAAAACACTTAAAACCCTACTTACTGTCCCTTTAAAAAAAATCATACATTGTGATTTCTGGATTTTTTTAAAAATATTATGTCTCTCACAGTGGACAGGCACCTACGATGACAATTTCAGACCCCTCCATGATTTCTAAGTGGGAGAACTTGCAAAATAGCAAGGTGTTCAAATACTTATTTTCCTCACTGTATATGTAAATAATAACATAATGCATATATTCCCTGCTGAAAACAACAGAATCTGCTTAAAAACATTAGAAACCATCACTAAAAAATCTAATGGAATTAATGGTTGTAATGGGAATTGTATTGGTTTTACAAGGAAATTATAATGGTCTTTGATGGTCAGAATCTGTGATTTTACTTAAAGGGACGGTGAATTTGTCGATTTTATTGTTTTATACTGTTGTCTGATGTCTATGTCACGGAGTGACTTTTTAAGGGCGGAACTAAAAGTGATGGAGATTAGTTCCGCCAGGACCATAATCCCCGACCACCAGCTACTTCCGGGAACTCCGGGCAACCGAAATCTGGGCTTTATTGATCGCAGGTGTGCAGATGAGCGTGGCGATCGTGGATTGGGCGATTTGAAGAAGAGGAGGAGTATAAAAGGAGCCTCGAAAACACCAGAAAGTGCAGTTTATTCTAGCCGATACGGCGGGTGAGACGGAGTGTTTGGGTGAGTGCAGCGAACAGAAGTGCTGAGGATATTGTTGACTGGGCGAAGAGAAGTTAAGGATTTGGCATGAACGGAGACCGGGCTGAGTATACATATATTGCTACCTACCTTTGAAATGTCCTACGGAAATGTGTAACGAGCTTTGAGTGATCGTAAACAGGAAGACTTACCGGAAGTACTGTTGAAGGAGGCCGCCTCAAGGAAGATCGCACGGTGGGCTGTGTTTCCATCAAGTATCTGGAAGAAAGAGGAAGAGACCTTGTGTCAACAAACATGTGAGTACCCCAAATCACCATTGTGTCAGCGTAATCTCATGAGTGTGAAAAACCAGCGAGCCTCTTGTGAGTTGTGGCATAGTGTGTGAGCGGCCCCACCGTGGAGAGGAGTTGTGGGTGAGCCGGGAACGGTTAGCGAGGGAAGACGTTGGATTTGTTGTGGCGGCGACGCTTACATCTGGCTACTCGTTGCATCAGTGCTTCAACGATTCCCAGGACGAGTCTCCGGTCCGATGTGGTTCTGACCTTATCTCACTGAGAGAGTGTGGAGTGCAGTGGGCGAGTCCTTTGCTTTGTTGCGTGTGTACACTTGGAACTTGCAGTGTCGTGCTGTGTCCATGTAGTCAGTAACCACTCTCTAGGCTGGACGTGAATCCTGTGAAGAGATAGAGTATTGGTGCTGGTGAGCGACCATCTTCACATATATGCCGCTTGTGACATCCTGACTCTTTTCCCCCATGTGATGGTGGTGAGGCAGCGACACCAAGTAAGAATAGTGTGAATATTGTGGGAAATATTAATGGTGAGAAGTTTTGGCTGCTGTATGGAAAAACCAGCTGTGTGCGTATGACTACCTGTTTGTGGAGTATCTTCAGAAGTTCGCCCCTGTCTAGATCTCTTGTCTGGTTGGTTGGAAGAGAGGAGAGGGAAGCGTTCGATCCACTCATTGTAGTCCACCCCGGGTGTAACAACTTACCTGAACTTACCTGTGTAGTGACACCAGCCGAGGCCGTGTTAGGCCCAATGAGCAGCAGCCTTGACCCGTACATCTACCTGCCCTTGTTCGAAGCCAAGAGGTGGTATACCCTTTACCCACATATTCAATAGAGCCAGTAAATTCAAGAAGGAGTTTGTGTGTCTGCCTTTGCTATTCGTCCAATAGGTCTGAGCCTAGGACTCCACGACGTCGTGGAAGTGTTGTCTACATAGTGCTGTGGAGTGTTGTCTGGGAAAACTGTCCCGGTGAAGAAGGCCACCAGTGTCGTTGCGAAGATATTCTCTCCAGTCTCTCAAAGCTTCAGAAAAGGCTAAAGCCTGACGTCCACCTCTCCGAGGGTCTGTGAGTTATAACCATTTCCTGCCCTGTATGCCCAAGTGAAGGCCCAGTTGCCCTCCTGTGTAAGCCCAAGCCAAGATCCAGTCGCCCTTCTGTATACTCACCGTAGGCCCAAAGCTAAAGCCAGCGTATTGTTTTGTATACTCGCCTGTCTGCCCACGTAAAGACTCAGTTGCCCCTTCTGTACACTCACCGTGCGCCCAAAGCTAAAGCCATCGTATTTTATTGTATACTCACCTGTATGCTAAGTGAAGACCCAGTTGCCCTTCTGTATACTCATCTGTATGCCCAAGCAAAGAGCCAGTTACCCCATCTGTATACTCACTGTACGCCCAACGCTAAAGCCAGCGTATTGTATTGTATGCCCGCCTGTATGCCCACGTAAAGAGCCAGTTGCCTCTTCTGTATACTCGCCATTCGCCCAACGCTAAAGCCAGCGTATTGTATACTCGCCTGTATGCCCACGTACAGAGCCAGTTGCCGCTTCTGTACACTCACCGTGCGCCCAAAGCTAAAGCCAGCGTATTGTCTTGTATACTCACCTGTATGCTAAGTGAAGACCCAGTTGCCCTTTTGTATATTTCATCTGTATGCCCAAGCCAAGACCCAGTTGTCCTTCTGTATACCCATTGTATGCCCCAAACTGAGAAGCCAGTGCAACACTTCTGTACCCTTACCTGTATGCTCCAGTAAAAACCCATCGTACCCTTCTGAAATACTTAACTGAACGTCCAAGGTTGGGAGGCAGCGTAGCACCCGGGAGGACCAGTGCGTCTGTCTGTAGGTCGACCTTTCAATAGGCATTATAAATCAGTGCTTGCTCTCTGTACACTTACCAGGACGATCCAAGCCAGATCCCGTGCAGTCAGTGTGCACCTCCGCTTGTATCTGGAAGACCAGGAGCCCGACACGCTGGGCCGCCCAGGGATTCGCCGCAAATAGCCTCAGGTACTCACCTCGCATATAATTTCGTGGTACTTACCATCTGCATCTCTCACGTCCAGGAAAAGGAAAGGCCCCCTGACAATCCCCCTGCAAAACAGAACGAAGGCATACTGTGAATAATCTGTTTGACGTCGCACGGATGGAGGAATAAGAGGAGTAGAAGACCCACCTGAGTTCTCCTGCGACGAAGTCCGAGTGACTCGAGACTACTTACTCTCCGGCCCGAGAGTTGGATTTTAGCCTCCCTTTCCCCCTCCCCACATACCTTTTAAATAATTTAATAAAGTTTGTTTGAAATTTTACTTACGCTCTCTGTCTGTCTGGTCATTGGGGTGCTCTTGGGACCTTGAGGTGGAAACTAGGGAAGGGTGAGACTCACGACATCTGTGGTCCACTCCGACCTGTGACATCTACTTATGATGTTCGTGTGGTTTTTACATGCAAAAACATCAAAAGCAATAAGTAATAGGCTATTTTATAACATGGATTAGTGGCTCTCTGGAGAAAAGCTTCGTTTAAAGGGGCGGGCCGCATTGAAGACCTGGATGTAAACACCCACTGCTATGATTGGACAGCTTCATTCCCCGTCATTACATGTGGGGAAATGTTTTAAAAACATTAATGTGTAAAAATAGCAGCTGAACACATATATGTTTGACCCACAAAAGATTCTGGGTGCTAAAGATGATACACATAAATGACAATACGTATATTAAAGTAGAAACAAAACTTAAAACTCAACGTGACTAAATTACCGTATACAACACAGTAAGCGCGCATCAGAATCTAAACTGCGGCTGATAAATCCTTATCAATAACTTTGTATATTTCTATTGTGCTTGTGAGGTTGCTCTTAGGTACACGTAACGTTACATACCACAGTTATATGATAAAAAAGCTTTGTTGAGTGTTTGACTGTTCAAACGCAACTTGCCTAAATTACCGTTTACAACACAGTAAGCGGGCATCATAATCTAAATTGCAGCTGATAAGTCCTTCCTTATCACTAACTTTGCATATTTCTACCGTTAAATTGAAATTGTATTGTTAAGTGTTGTACATTTATAAATCGTTTAATGTTTTCAGTAAATTAAAACAGTCAAACATACGTGTTTAGACACGGATGTTACAACAGGACATATCAAGCGATCTCTTCTAACAAAGCAATAGTGAAACCCAGTAACTTAAAATTAAAGTAAAATGTCTTACTTGCTGTGTCATTTTCGTCAGATCCAATATTAGTGGTGCTTTTATCACAGTCTCTCTGCAAATCCAGCATCGACTTGCTTCTTTACAAATGAATCCGCAGTACACAAAGTAATCAGACACTCTCCCCACGCTAGCTGGAACTTCTTCAAAAACAACCTTTATCCACGCATTCCTAATGTTATTTTCCGATCCTCCGAATTAAAGTATTCAGCTTCTGTGTTGTTCCCACGTGGTTCTTCCACAACCCAAGACTTCGTTTCCATGGTTACTCTATTATAACAGATCACCGTGTCAAAATAAAAGTCTCTCAGAAAAAATGTATTTAAAAGTCATTTTGGTTACATTTGGCAATCTTTAAAGACATGTTTACTTATTGTTAAGACACACGTGTGTCACGCGAAGCTGTGGGCGGGGCTACAAAAGTGGTCGCTGTATTTGGATTCGGGGAGGTGCTTCAATTCTACTTTGGCATCATATTTCTAAAAATTCCACACTCGGTTGTAATACTGGCTTAGCCATTCGCCCAACGCTAAAGCCAGCGTATTGTATTGTATACTCGCCTGTATGCCCACGTAAAGAGCCAGTTGCCCCTTCTGTACACTCACCGTGCGCCCAAAGCTAAAGCCAGCGTATTGTCTTGTATACTCACCTGTATGCTAAGTGAAGACCCAGTTGCCCTTTTGTATATTTCATCTGTATGCCCAAGCCAAGACCCAGTTGTCCTTCTGTATTCCCATTGTATGTGGGCGGGGCTACAAAAGTGGTCGCTGTATTTGGATTCGGGGAGGTGCTTCAATTCTACTTTGGCGTCATATTTCTAAAAATTCCACACTCGGTTGTAATACTGGCTTGGTGCCAAAAACTGTTATATTTTTAAGTAACACGGACATTTTCAGTTTTGAAACATGCAGGATGTTCATTTAACTATGATGACCTCTTATATAACAAATTATCAAGTTAAAATCTAGTATTTGATTCACCGCTCCTTTAATATACCTGCAATGAGAAACCATTATAAAGAAAGTGGAGCTCATGAGCAGTGATTTGCTGAACTGTAATCATTAGACCTGTTTAACAAACGCAAAAACTAGCTGTGCAAACTGCTTGGTATTGTGAACATGGAATTATTACACTGTCAAAAGTGAAAAGTTGGATCAGCTTAAAAAATTACTTAAGTTGGTAACACTTAACACTAAAGTGAAGTTGAAAACATTCGATCCAAGTTGATCCAACTTTTCACTTTTTAAGGCATTACTTGAATTGTGTTGTTTGCCTTGGTTTAACACATGGTTAGGAAAATTTGGATAGAACCAACTGTTGGTTATGAAACCCCATGGATTCAACCCATAGTTGGATAACAACAACCCATCATAGGTTTATTTATAACGCAACAGTTTTTTCTGTCCAATATTTAATCAACCATGGGTTAAAGGACAAGTTCTGTATTTTACACTTAAAGCCCTGTTTTCAGATTGTTTATGATGAAATAGAACGGTTTTGACAGAAATTTGGACATATGATGCTGGCCCGAGAATTTTAGGGTGTTTGTTGTTTCACCTCCCACCTCTATAATGGGTTTATAGGTGCACAGAAACAATCCTTCCTAAAATGCATTAAACTTTTATTTACAAAGACATGAAACTCACTGAGTGGTCAGGGGTGTTCACGGATATGCTCACACAAAAACCGCCGCAAGATACGCACTTCAACAGATTTTATCATAGTTTTTGCCAACTCCATTGACTTGTATTAGATGTGCTGTGAAGTACGGTATTACTTCGCCCTCGGGAACGTTGTTTCTATTCTTGCAATTGGCAAAGGTGGATTATCGCCACCAACTGGGCTGAGGTGTCTATTATTCAAGCTCTCAATGGAAGAACATACGGGTGTGAGGCGTTTGGAAAAATAAGTCCACAAGTTTACAACGAACGGTAAACCACCTGTTGGAAAGCATCTTTTGCAGCGATTTTTGTGTGAGCATATCAGTGAACACCCCTGACCACTCGGTGAGTTTCACGTCTTTGTAAACGAAAGTTTAATGCATTTTAGGAAGGATTGTTCCAGTGCACCTATACAGCCATTATAGAGGTGGGAGATGAAACAACAAACACCCAAAAATTCTCGGGACAGCCACATATGTCAAAATTTCAGTCAAAACCGTTCTATTTCATCATAAACAATTTGTAAACAGGGCTTTAAGTTTAAAATACCGAACTTGTCCTTTAAACCAACCCAATATTTTTAGATTGCATCTTTCCCATGGAATGATTGCTTGATGCTTGATTTATTATTGCATTTATTATTCTGGCGTGGTTTTTGCATGCAGCAATATCTGCTTAAAAATTTGGTTTACATGCAAATTCTGGATTATTTTCAGCATTGGTTCAAAAAGTGACAAACCCAGACGTTAGGGTTTTTGTTTTTGACCAAACAATGCGTTTAAACAACTCGGCATGGGTTAAATTACAACCCAACAAGTTGCGTTCGTCTCTTTTTACCCAACGTTGGGATGAAAATAGCAATAGTTTTTAGAGTGTACAACTGTCTAATGCTTAAATGTTCTTTTCTTTTATATTTTACCTGGTTAGTAAAGTAGGTAATATACCAATACTAGAAACAACCGATTCACAAATGGCACAACAAAAGACTTTTCCTGTCTTGCATTGTCTTTTATAAAAGAGAGCTGGGGTGATCAGAAAGCCATTTCAACATAAAGACACTTTGTAAAGCAGCCCTGCCTTGAGTTACCACAGTAACAAAGCAACATGCAATGAAATTTCTCATTTGTCTCAGTCTTTCTGTCAGATACACAACCATTTCTCTCTTACCTCAACAACCTTCACTCATGACTACTGCAGTGTGCATTGGCAATTAAATCTCTTATTTATTTTTATTGAGAATTGATTTTAATGTTAATTTATAAAGCCTTCATAATTGGTGTACCAAGATTGAGCTGTGATATCTACAATTCAGTGTAATTCTGCGTATTTTTAATAGTAAAAAATGTATCATCCTGTTTCTATAAATCACTGTAAAACACTGCTTCCTTGGGCTGATGGCTTTTATACAGTGGTTATTCCATACACCTGGCAAGGTTTCATAAAATCAAACAGAGCCAATAAATGTAATGATATTGCTAACAAGCAGCTCTTTAGAAACAGTGGGTGCAACGAAGTGGTTGTCAAGCAACACGACAAGTGGCGCTTCGGTTATTTATCTGAGCGATCCGAACGTATCGTCCCTGTGCAAATAATACTGTGAGGACATAGCATAGAGATGAGGAAAGTGAAGAAAACAGGCAAACCCACAGAGAACCACAGAAATGTGGTTAATTGAGATGTTTTACAATAGCTTTAAAACAATAAGGATCAGAGCTAACCATTTTATAAAAAACATTTAGAATGACGAGTTCATGAAAAGTAACAAATCAATGCATGACTGCACATAACCTTCCTTCTTCCTCTTTCCTTCATTGATGTAACTGTTGGTGGTAACATGTAAAAATGCATAAATCTACAGTAGGCGGTTCAAAAAGGAGGCTATTCCGGTGCAAACCATTCCTGATGCTATTTTGCAGTTTCAAAAAACAATTGCGCCACTGACCAAAAAAAACTAGTCTAAAGTCAGTGTCGCGTTGCGCATGGTTCATTATGCTATTTTAAGGGTGCATGCTTGACCATAGTGTATAGCGTGCACAACGCGCACACACTTTGCTTATCTAATCTACACAGATGCAACAACAGTTATTTTTGTAAATCATAAATTGTTACAATAAAAAATATTAACACATGAGATAAGGGAAGTCATTGTGGTGAGCATTGTGGTGATAGTTTTTATTTATTGTGTGGTTGCGTTAAAAAAATTCTCATGCAAATAACGATTAAAATATTTTCATAAGTTTGTTGTGTGGCTGTATTACGTTTATTTTATGTAAATAATAATTAAAATGTTTTCATAAGAAACCTTAATGTATGTGAAGTTGATTTTTAAGTGTACTTTGGGGTTGGACCTTGCTTGCGTTTCTTGGGTCTGATTTCAAAGCCCCAAACCCTTTCAGCGGTGAGGGTAGATGCAGCGATGTCCTCTGCTGGCGTCAGGTCGTGTGTAGAGGCAGATCCACCTCCCGTTACACGGTGTGCCCGATTTATGCTGGCAAGCTTGGGATTCCCCCGTCTCCTGACATCATTGTAGCGCTTGGCGCAACGATGGGGATGCCAGCTGATGAGACAATTGTGGCTATTTCCTCTCACGCCTGTTTAACCGACGCTGATTTGGGCGGGTTTCTCCCATCCCCATACAAAACAACTTCTCTGTCTTTGACTGCTCTTACAAGAATGTCGGTCTCCTCGGCTGTGAACCGCTCCTGGCGTGCGCCTGGTAAATCCGTCATAATAATAGCAACCCACCATGGAACTTGCGCCCTTGCATTTAAAGGGAATGTTGGATAGCGTTCTGATTGGTTTATTTGACGTTACGCCCAAACCACACCTATGAATAATGAACCTACTTCAGACCAACCCCTTATTGATTTGCATCTGGTGCAAGAGTTATTTCTCCCGCCAGGAAAATAGCAACAGCGCCCAAGATCCGCCCACAGTCACTTGCGCTTTGCGCTTCACACTTGCGTTTCAGATCTTTAAAATAGGGCCCCTCGAGTGTTTAATGTTTTTCAGCAGAATGAAGTTAAAAGACTATTTCTTTAAAATTAGAAATTATGATTTAATTTTATTTAGATTTAAGAAACCCTGCAGTTTCCTGCTATTGCTCAAGTGGAAGGTAAGTTTACCATAAAAACTTGACACCTCAGTTTACAGTTTTTAATATATTATACACATTTCCTGTATTTTTTGGATGTGTTCTGTTTAAGAGACTGAGAAACAATTATACATGATCACTATAACATTGCAAAAACAACAAATCTAATTCTAGCATGGGGGCCTAAGACTTTTGGACAGTACTGTATATACACGAATAACTAGATTAAACTGGGGCAGCCGATGGTGGTTGATTGGTCAGTGGTGTGATGACCTTTATGTCAGCATGAACTGGGTCTGTTTGTCTCATTGTCCTCGGGATCGAGGATGAGACCGGGAGAGAGAGATTCTCAAACATTTTTGGTAGACCATTCCAGAGCTTAGGGGCTAAGTAGGAAAATGATCGACCACCTTTAGACCACCTTTTGATATTCTAGGGATAATTAAGTGACCAAAATTTTTGTCATTACAGTGTACGTGATAGATTGTATTCTGATAGTAATTCTCTAAGATACAAAGGTGCTAGGCCATTTAAGGCGTTATAGGTGATTAGCAATATTTTAAAATGTATGGGATTTTTAACTGGTAACCAGTGTAAAGATGCCAAAATTGGGCCAATGTGGTCATACTTCTTAGATCGACTAAGCACTCTAGCAGCTGCGTTTTGAACCTGCTCAAGCTTGTTTACCTGATTTGCGTGGCATCCCCCTGAGTAACGAGTTACAATAGTCTATTCTTGAGGTCATAAAAGCGTGGATATGCTTCTCTGCATCTGATGCAGACAGCATATGGCGTTTGAGATAATTCTAAGATGGAAGAATTCTGCGCGGCAGACGTTGGAGATATGACTATCGAAAGATAGATTGCTGTCGAACATCACACCTAGGGTCTTGACCGTGGAAGATGGCACCACAGTGCAGCCATCTATGGGCAACTTGTAATCTGACATATTTTGTTTGGAACTAATGCTGCGTTCCAGGCAGATTTTTGAGCCTGTATATCATGACTTCAAAACCACGACTCATGACTCAAAACCGGGAGTACGCGTTCCAGGCAACCTGTAACTAGTGTTTTCCAACCTTCTACTCATAAACGTGCACTGGAACGGCAGTCAAACCCATGACTTTCACCCTTGAACTTGTACTAGATCGATGTACTTTCCAGTTCAGAGTCGTGATTCATGGTTTTGAAGTTGTGATTTGTGGGTTACGGGTTGCCTGGAACGCAGCATAAGTATCTGTCTTAAGGAAGTTATTTGCCATCCGTAACTAATATCGCTAATACAGTCTGTTAGCTTAGAAAACTGGGCGGTTTCGCTAGGATGTGAGGAGATGGGTATCATCTGCATAGCAGTGAAAACTTATGTTGTGTTTCTGATAATGTCTCCTTGAGGTAACATATATAACGAGAACAGGATAGGACCTAGAACTGATCCCTGCAGTATGCCGTATTTAACTGGGGAGTGATATGACTCTTCCTCGTTTACATAAACAAAGTGATAGCGGTTGTTTAATTATGATCTAAACCAGGCTAATGCCTGACCACTGATGCCAACATGGTTTTCTAGTCTATTGAGTAAGATTGTGTGATCTATTGTGTCGAAAGCTGCACTAAGGTGTAGTAATATAAGAATTGTGATTTCACCACGATCGGATGTTAAAAGGAGGAAATTTGTAACTTTAAGCAGTGCTTTATTCGCATTGATCTGATTATGCTGGTAATGTGGCACCATACTGGTGCTTTGTTAAAGTTAGGATGTGGTGTGTGTCCTAACAACAGGATGTTTTGTATCTTATACAAGTTGTTTTTCTTTCGCAAAGTAGTGGATAACCATTATGTAATAGTTAAAAATATTATAAAAATAGCTACAGTTTCTTAATATAAACCATAATAAGACTTAAATAATCATGGAAAGCAGTTCAAAGAGATTTCATTTTATTTACATCATGTAAAAAAGAAAAAGAGTAAATGAAGTATTGACCTGAGGGCTGTTTGCATTCAACTTCCTCCTGCTTTGTTTTTTAAACAGGTGTAAAATACACAATGCACTGTGTCCTCACGCGCTCCCTCACTGAGCACATGTGACGTGTATATGACGCTCCGGGCATAACCAAAGCTAATCTCAGCCTGTTTATCTCTGTTTGTACTGTTTGTGTCCACCAGATGTGTGTAACACCGCAAGATGGTTATGATCTGCTCAACCCACTTCAGCTGTAAACCACTGTTTGTGTTTTTGGTACACGGTTTGTCTACAATGCTGCGCTATCTAGGGGGATTAAAGTATTTATGAGGTCTTTTTTGCATTTACATCAAACATTTACATGAATTGTAAAAAAATGTACAGAGTCCACTGGCACAAACACCACCAAAATGATCTGCATGTTTCACATCATGTAGTTCCAAATGCCCTTTCTTTTATCTAATAAAAGAGTTGTAATGTTGACAATTCTCTTAATTATATAATTTCAAGCAAAAAAAATATGTTTAAAGTATCTTCTTTTGTATTCCATAAAGGAATGAAAGTCATAGGTTTGGAAAAACAGGAGAGTTGGGTTAATGCTTTTCCCTTATTTGTAAACTACTGCCTTTAAATTTTCATTGTTAGTTTGCCATCTATTGGTTAAAAATGAAACATACAGATTGCAGTTGTAGTTGCTTTATTACTGAATAACATACAAAAGTAACATTTGTACATACAAGCAGAATATATTTATTTTTCTCTTGACATTTTTTTGTGATTATAAATAGCAAACACATAATCACTTTTGGTTTCCATAACTTCCACACGATAAGTAATACATAAAATAAATAGAAAATTGAAAATACAAAAACAAATCACAAAAAAATACAAAGCTCACTACACTGTAAAAATACTTTGCTTTCTTAAAATTTTTTGTTGAATCAGCTCGGATTTACAAGTCATTTTAACTTACTATTTTTTATCTTGACTAGAGATGAGTTGTTATAACTACAGGTGAGTTGTTATAACTTAAAATTAAGTTGACTTTTCTCAACTATATTTTATAAGTTGTGACAACTCATCTCTGTTGACATGACTTGTAAATCTGAGTTGATTTAACAAAAAATGTTAAGGCAGCAAATTATTTTTTACAGTGATGTAAAATGCACATCATACCTGCTGTTTTAATAGTATATCTTGTCTTGTATTTCTTTTTGTTATTTCGTAATAATCACACATAAGCTACATTAAGCTATATACACAAACACATATGTGCTATAATATTATTCATGCATACACTGTAAAAAATAGCATTTTTGTCAAATCAACATATATTTTAATGCTACTTTAACTTAAAAATTAAGTTAAACATCTTCAACTATAAGTTATAACTATTCACAGATCAAAACTTATAGTACGTTGAAATTGACTTGCAAAACCAAGTTGTTCTAACTTTATGCTGCAATTTTTTACTGTGTATGTATACTGTAAAAAAAAGATTTGCACCTAATTTTTTAAAGATTTTAATGTAATCTACTTGGATTTACAAGTCATCTCAACCTCCACTTTTTATCTTGACTAGTGATGCGTTGCTTCAATTTATAATACAGTTAAAATAAGTTAAACTAATTTAACTTTATTTAATAAGTTACAGCAACTCATCACTAGTCAAGACAAAAACAAAAGTTGAAATGATTTGTAAATCCAAGTTGATTTGACTTAAAAATGTAAGTGCACTTTTTATTTTACAGTGAATATGTAATAATCCTAATTTAAATTCTTCAAAACAATTTTGAACAAATGCCTTTCTAACTAAATTTCAGAATCTCCTTTTCGCAGGTATAATTTTGTGATTGTTTAATAAAATAATTTTGTAACTGTGATATATTTTTTACAGTTTCCAAAATCATACAGTTTAGCTTAAGGCTCCAAACTAGAAACAAATGATATTTGTACCATAACTAATTACAATTGCGGAGCTCCTTATTTCTGACTAAACCCTGTTTTAAATTGAAAAAAAGTATTTTTTTCAGAATTTACCCACTTTCTTATTCCCTTTATATTATATAATGTACAGTATGTACATGTCAGTTTTTTGTTTATATAAAGAAACAGCGTTTTTAATACACTTTTTATGAATGAACACTTTTCAGCACCTCACCTGCTGAACATAGGTCCTCTCAAAGACATTGAAATGCCCTCACACACATGCATTGACCAGATAAGTGCATATCTATTTGTGCATATGTGTCTGTTGGTGTGTTTTTACACGTGTCTCTTCATGTGTAATGCCAGGTGATCCGAGCGGCTGAAGGCCCTGTGGCACAGCACGCACTCGTATGGTTTCTGACCCGTGTGCTTTCTGAAGTGTCTCGTCAACTCGTCCGAACGGGCGAACTTCCAGCCGCAGCCATCCCATGTGCAGTGGTACGGTTTTTCACCTAGAGCCAACACAAATTAAACAAGATAAAGACCTGACCTATAGTTTTAAGCTAACAAGGATTTGCTGTTGTTTAGATGATTTCTCCTTACCTGTGTGCGTACGAAGGTGTGCTTTGAGATGGGAACTCTTTGTGTAAGTCTTGTTGCAACCTGGGTATTCACAACTGTGTACGGTCACCCTCCTCTTCACCACCCCTCTCCGGACGCGCTTCCCCTCCTGACCTGCAGATGGCACTGTGGAATCAGGCGCCATGCACTGTGCGCCCGTGTAGTGGCCGGTCGGCTGGCTGTGGACGTAGGTCACTTGCTGTTGGTAGTGTCTTGGGTGCGAGTAGTTTTGGATAAAGCTATAGTGATGGTGTGGAGGAAATGCCAGCGTGTCCATGGCCACAAATTTTGAGTCAGTGAAGGGTATCAGAGGTACAGACTGGGGGTACTGTGCAAAATCCCACGATTTCACCTTTCCTATGTTGCTTCTCTCATTTGTTATGTCCAAGTCATTCGTATGAGAGAAACTGATCTGATGTGAGTTTTCTGGTGGTGAGAACGATTTCCCCATTTGGTGCTGCTCCAAATATCCTCCATTATAGAGGTCAGGAAATGAGGAATTTAAGGATGCTTCATGAGGAAGCAGCTCAGCCAGAGAGCTTGGCGTGGAAACTTGGTGTTTGTTGAGTCTTGTGTCGTCCCTTTGTTCATCCAGCTCCTGAACATGGTAAAGATTGGGACCGTGAACCTGGTCTTGCAGGGCTGGTCTTGTGGAAGTGTAGTTTTGAGCATTGGACCGTTCCGGTGATGTGCTGTCCCAGTCAGAAAGTAGAAACTCCATATCCCAGCATCCTTCAGGGTCGTTATTGGGTTCTGTCTGTGAAGGTTCATAACAGCCAGTGCTTTGACTCAGACTCAGATCCAAAAGACCTTTTTCAAACTTCCAAGCCTTATATTTTAAAATCAACATTGGCATTTATTGATACACGATTAAACATTTTTTCGAGATTTTAGTGGGGCTTCTTTGAGAAAAACATATAACCTATAGCTTGTTGCACTTGATATCACATTTATTAAAACAAGAATTAAAGGGATAGTTCACCCAAAAAATTAACATTCTGTCATCATTTACTCACCCTTATGTTGTTCTAAACCTGTATGAGTTTTTTAATTTGATGAACAAAGATGACGATATTTTGATAAATGATGATAAGCACATTTATTAAAATATCTTCTTCTGTCTTCATGAAAATAAAAAAATCATACAGGTTTAGGAGGTTAACGACAGAATTTTCATTTTTGGTTGAACTATCCCTTTAAGTTGTACCTTATCATAAACAATTATTTATTAATAAGCACAAATTGTTGCATGAAATGTCTAAAAAAACACATACCTTCATGTTTTCTGATGCATCGCAGAAGTTTGAAAACGAACTGAATGACGGCAACGCGGCTTGAGTCACAGCCATTCGTTTGGTGTCTTTTTTAGCATATGTTTTTAAACTACCTTCTAATGTCAAAAGTCAATATTAATCAAAAATAGCTTTACATGTGCAATAGCCAAAGGACGGAAGTCCAAAAAATTAGTGTTTTAAAGTTGATATATTTACAAAGTGAAAAGTCAAGATCACATATTCATAAAACTGCTGGTCATTTCCCCTGTCTATTTCTCCCTCTCTTTTTCTTACTATCAGTGATAAACTGAAGTTTAAGACCCCTGACAGTTGTGATTGTGGGTGGGGCTTAAATGTCAGTCCAGAATTTTTTAAAAGTATACCTTTTACTCTTACCAGTTCAGTAACTTAACCAAATAAATGCTTATGAAGCTATTGAACTGACATACTAAATGGATGATTTGGACAAATATGGACATTTTATAAGTTCGTTGAAACTTGATGTTTGGGTTTGTCCGGAAAAAGTGTATGTTTGTAAAAAGTGAAAGGTTGGATCTACTTAAAAATTACTTTAAAAATTTCTCACTTTAAGTGAAAAAGTTTAAGGTAAAAAAACTTTAAAAATAGCTTCACTTGGAAACACCTAAAAATATAAGCGTTATCAACTTAAATTGAAATTACCAATTAATAAAGTTATTTAAAAAGTTATAAATTACCAATAAAGTTGGTAATTACCAAAAAGTAATATAAATTACCAATAAAGTTAATCCAACTTTCGCTTTTTACAGAGTACTTAACCACGTGGTGAATCTACTCCTGTAAAGTAAAAACATTCACAATAATCTCCCTCATACACTGTAAAAAATTAAAAGTTGGATCAACTTAAAATATTTCACACCTAAAAAAGTAATTTTTTTCAATTTATATATTTCTGTGAAAAATATTTTACTTTTCTTTTTTAGGTGTTACCAACTAAAGAATTTTTTTAAGTTAATCCAACTTTTAACTTTTTACATTGCAGAAAGCTATGAGAATGTATTATTTTTGTTACTAAATTGTATTATGCATATTGTCATTACGAAGCGCATCACCCAACTTTTTTTATATGGTTATAAGTAACAAAATACGTACAGTGTATATATTCATTGTGATAGTAGCTGCGGTCGTATGATAAGAAACTATACACATACTGTAAATTAAGGTACCATAAAAGATCCCACAGAAGAAGAGCCTGTATGGTTGACTGTATGGTTCCATAAAGAACCATTAATATCCAATTTATGTTTAACAAAAGGTTCTTTGTGGTGAAAAAAGGTTCTTTAGACTATAAAATGTTTTTGAAAAACCTTTCTTTGACTAAATAGTTTTTTTGATAACCAAAATGGGTTCTTTTATGGCATCACTTTAGACCCTTTATAGAAGGTCCCACAGAAGAGCCTGTATGGTTGACTATATGGTTCCATAAAGAACCATTAATATTCAATTTATGTTTAACAAAAGGTTCTTTGTGGTGAAAAAAGGTTCTTTAGACTATAAAATGTTTTTGAAAAACCTTTCTTTGACTAAATAGTTTTTTTGATAACCAAAATGGGTTCTTTTATGGCATCACTTTAGACCCTTTATTTTAAAGAGTGTTTCATAACAATACATAGTGTAGTATTAAAATGCAGTTCATGCTTCAAATGTACAAATGAGTATAAAGCTTTAATATCTTGGTGT
Source organism: Misgurnus anguillicaudatus (assembly GCF_027580225.2). Lineage (NCBI taxonomy): Eukaryota > Metazoa > Chordata > Actinopteri > Cypriniformes > Cobitidae > Misgurnus > Misgurnus anguillicaudatus. Next base: position 34,935,151 of record NC_073344.2, read on the forward strand.
GACATCAGTTCAACACATTTGACATTTTTGCATACAATATCAGGAGTGTCGGCAGAGTTAAAGTGATGTGTACGGTCTCTTCATTTACACACACGACTCTTCAAGTCATTTCAAGCGATGCCTTTCTCCCAAAACACACTCAAACCGGCTTTACTGTCTCTGTTAGTGTGCGATTCTCAGAAGACCTGTGCTCGGTAGGTGATTATGTTCTTCAGAGCAGTTATCACGCCGATGACAGACCTCCTGTCCCGCTCTAGATAATAGAGCCCTGGGTAATATCTCTCTCTCTTTGATGCCTCTCTCCGCACAGATAACAGCAACACACACACACTTAAACCGTGAAACCGAGCTGTAGAGTTGCCTTTGTCGAACGCCACTGTCATCGACTCATTTGAATGGGAAAATTTCATTTTACTATGCACTGCGTACTGTGTTTTCTGTTCCGTGAGAACAAAACACACAATCAAATATGTTAAAGGTACTCAAATGAGGAGCTAAATAAACAGGCCTGTACAGTCAGCGGCCGTTGAAATTACCTAAGCTGTAAAAAGGGCTCTTATATAAGCTTGTTGTTCTCCAAAAATTGATTTTTTTCTATTCATTATTAATGTGTTTTTTATTAACTTAATAGTTTCTATTCTGACCTGCTACCAGCAATGGAGAAGCCAATATTTTACGCATTTATTAAACAACTGTTTGAATCTAGCCTATATCTAAATCTACAGACAATTTTTTTGGGCAAAAAACTCAATTTCTTACAAGACATTGTAAACTTAAAGAGATAGTTCATCCAAAAATGAAAATTCCATCATCATTTATTCAGTCTCATGTTGTTACAAACCTGTATAAATGTCTTTATTCTAATGAACACGAGGAGGGATTTTGAGGAATGTTTGTAACCAAAACGATCAGAGGCCCATTGACTTCCATAGTATTCTTTATTCCTACTATGGAAATCAATGGGGCTCTAATGTATTGAGAATCAGTCTATGATGACACCATTTTCATTTTGGGGTGAACTATCACTTTAAGAAGCAACTAGAAACATTGAAAATTATGTCATAATTCAAATTGTAAAAGCAGACTCCTACTACAACCTAAAAGAGTTGAGTAACACAGCAACAAAAACGCTGGCAATGTGCATGCAGCTTAATATGTGCCAAAGGCATTTGGCCAATATTGGTCGATATAAACAACACTGCTCAATCCCCATAGCCTGTATACATATAATATGTGTACAATACAGTATACTTATGTCAGCTACATAGTACAACTAACACAAACACACAAATACAAACACTACGGTGGTCACATTTTGCTATGCAGTATATATATATACACTATATTGCCAAAAGTTTTGGGATACCTGCCTTTATATGCACATGAACTGAATGACATCCCATTCTTAATCCATAGGGTTTAATATGGAGTTGGCCCACCCTTTGCAGCTATAACAGCTTCAACTCTTCTTGGAAGACTTTCTACAAGGTTTAGGTTTAATGTGTTTATGGGAATTTTTGACCATTTTTCTAAAAGCACATTTGTAAGGTCAGACACTGATGTTGGACAAGAAGGCCTCGCTCGTAGTCTCCACTCGAGTTCGTCCCAAAGATGTTCTATTGGGTTAAGGTCAGGACTCCGTGCAGGCCTGTCTAGTTCCTCTACACCAAACTCGCTCATCCATGTCTTTATGGACCTTGCTTTGTGCACTGGAGCTCAGTCATGTTGGAACAGGAAGGGGCCATCCCCAAACTGTTCCCAAAAAGTTAGGAGCATGAAAATGTCTTGGTATGATGACGCATTAAGAGTCCCTTTCACTGGAACTACTGTAAGGGGCCAAGCCCAACCCCTAAAAAAAGCACACACCATAATCCTTCATCCACTTTACACTTGGCATAATGTTAAAACGTCATCAGTGTGCGCCGTAAAAAAACAAACGCGTGAGAATTCTTCATCATGCCAATTGGTTTCCGCCATTGGGCCAACAAATGTATATGAAGAGTCCAAAACGCAAAAAATCCATTTTGACAAATTTTAGTAAAAACGTGTTTTCTATACCAAGAAAGTGACAAGATGAAAACCACTATTTTCTGTTTCAAACTTTCACATTGCATCTTTAGGTTATAAAAAAGTTCAAATCCATAACTTGATTTTAAAAGATTTATTTTTTTTTTCCACAAAATGCAATAAATCCATGACAAGTTTATTTTCAAAATGCTATAAATCTATTCAATCAATGTATAAATGCGCATTCATCTTTGACATTTTATATTCATTTAGTTAAACAGTGGTATACACTGATTAAAAATAAACATTAATGGCATTAATCAAAACACTTACTTTGTCATATTAAGAACACTGCGGTTATACTTGACGTCGTCATAACACAGCGATCAGCTGTAAATGTTTTGGCCCTGCTCGATTTTCATTGACTTTGAGTAAAATAATGTAAAGTTTTTCATAAGATCCCCTGGGGTCAATGTATTAGCATGAGAAGCTTGATGCTGGCGGGAGAACAAGCGGTCGTCTCCCGTCACAGAAAACCATCACAGGTTTATCAATGCCATTAAATTATTATTTTGTTTATGTTTGTTTGTTGAGCACGATGTACAAAGTAGATGAGAAAAACTAGGATTCTGTGAACTTAACGGGCCGCCATTGTTTGTTTTCATTGCGTGAATGGTGGGCTGTAATTTCTGGAACGGATTTATTGCGTTCTGTAGAAAAGGTGGAGTGGCGTTTATCGCGTTTTGGGGAAAAAAGGGAGATAAGATGACAGAATAACACGGGGGATATTGGATTTTGCGTAAAATTAGAAATTTACTTTTAAATACTGACCTGATACAATACTGATTTTGGCAGTAACTCATTTTTTTGAAAAATGCTGTTTTTCGCCTTTTGGAACCACTCTTCATATTTTTTTCCCTTACAGCAATTATCATTTTCACGTTTAACGCTACGTTGTTTAAATAGCATTTGCATTTGTGCCCAATTTTGCGTCCATGGGCATTCTGGTCTGAAAACGGTGTGTTTAGGCACATTGTTGGCGCATTGCTATTCTGAGGCAACTAAAATAGACCACGCCATTGACCAACTAAAACCTAGTCTAAAGTCAATGGTGCAATATTGTTTTTGTTATTTAAAGAGCACGTTAGTAATATGCGCCTAGAACCCGGACGACAACGCTCGTTTGCTTATCACACCCATGGATGCACAGCAGCACACAAATGTTTTAAATATGTAAAAAACGATTATTATTGAGTTTCTTGGACATAATCAGGGACCGATTAGCCTTGTAAATAATTAAAGGTTGCAAATATTGCATTTATTTTTAATGGGTTTTTTTTGATACCCCGCAGATTTATTGTATATAATGACTTTGTACCTCTGGATATGGTGAGATTAGAACCTTTTTTAAGCAATGCTTTTCAAAACACTCATGGCCCTGTCTGAGTGCTGAAGCGTTGCTTTAAAAGGGGAGAGGAGATTACACATTACGCCCAAAACACACCCATTACTTATTACGAGAATAGGCACAACTCTTTTAGATTGTTGAGGGTTAAACTTTTGAGCTGTACAAACCTCAACATTATGATACAGAAGTAGGTTATAGGAATTCTCAAGAAATTTCAGTTCCTTCCTTAGTATCATGTTGAAAGTAATCTAGAAAATCAGCATTATTATTACACTGTTTTTATCCCTCAATTTTCAGTTTGATCACCGAACTATATTGGGCAGTTTCCCAGACAGGGCTTATCCTAGTCCCAGACTAAAATGCATGTTTGAGCTGCTCTAAGTAAAAAAAACACCTTGTCCTTTTTAATTTCAAAATATTTCATTGACATGGCTTTGTAAGGTATGTTTGTAAAAACATCCTAAATGATCTTATATTAATAAGGCCTAGGCTTGGATTAACCTAAAACCCTGTCCAGAAAACCACCCCTAAAAGCACAAATAAGGATTAAATGTTACTTTTAGATGATCATTGGGTTATGTATATGTCCATGGTATATTTAGCCAATTACATTTTAAAAATGAATACAATCAAAAAGAGATTTGATACAAACTCTTTGATATCCAAAACTGACTGACCGAATTAGACACTACAAATCAGAAATCAGATAGACAATGTGGTATACAGTGTTTGTTTGTGTTTCCTGACCATGTGACTCAATCACGGACCAAACAATCAAATGATCAAAAGTTCCTCTCAACTTCCAACATAACAAAATATGTTGTTAGATTGAAAATACAAATGTTTATTCTTATTCTTAAACACCATACACATGTATTAGGTCTCAATGGGCCCAAATCTTATAGCCTATGGCTATTAATAGCATTTTGTTCCAGCACTAATCTGAATGTCTGCATTAGCTCTGGTAAACACCTCTGTTAACCCATGAACAGTATTGGTGAGCTTGTTTGGCTGTAGAGGACATAAAGACGAGCAAAGTGTGTATCCTGTCATTGTTTAATGTTTAAAGCAGGCTACTCTTGAGCTGCATGTGTGCTTTTTCTGCTTTGATAACGTGAAGGATGTGGTTCACATGAAGCATAAGTTGCTGCTGTAAAGTGTGGGTGAGGAAGTTTGCGTAAGTGAATGGGAAGGAAGGCTCAGCCTGTGAAGATTTTGTGCTTTTGGCGTATCACTTATCGAGATCTTAACATACACATAAACATACAGTATAAATCTACACACGTGAGAGACGTTTGAAACGCTGATAACTGTGAGCATTGGAAATTTTGGAAGGTCACCAGAAGAAAAATGTCATTTTACGGATATCTCCTCACAGCTTTTATCATTTTTAGGCAGGATTTTTGCGGTAAGTAATTACAACATTTCATATTTATCATAATACTTATCACCACATGCTTGTTTTCCCAATGTAATCTAAATCAGTGTTTTTTTTTACTTTTTCGGTGTGTAGCCCCCCTTGTGTATGGCGCATCCCTTCGTAACTCCCATCAAAAAAAAATTTTGGACATAAAACATTCTAAAACTTAATATTAATGAAACAAAACATATTAAATGATACGTTGGTTGGTATTTTTCTGAGGTTTAATTACACCCTTATTTATGATAAATTTATGTATTTTATGAAATGTCACACAATCTCACGGCACTCCAGTTTGAGAACCACTGAACTAAATCAAATGTACACTGTAAAAAATATGCAGCATTTTGTCAAATCTACCTATATTTTTATATTAGGATTCAGTTAAATCATTTTAACTTGATTATATTAGTTATGCCAACTTTTCACAAGCCTAAACTTAACATAGTAGGTTGAATTGACTTGGAAAAACAAGTTGTTTTAACTTCATGCTGCATTTTTTACAGTGTATTGGTGTACGCGGTTATCTAAATATTGTAATAATATCTACATTTTTATTTTAACCTTTAACTGGTTGGTCACTAGAATGTTTGTTTGCATTTTTATTATTTTTATTTTTTGTGGTAGTTGCTAAATAATACGTAAACAGATTTATTTTTGTGTTTTTTTACAACTACAAAGCCATTTCTATTAATTTCAAAGCAGTCCCTGTCAAAAGACCGGCTTGTACCATAATGATGGTTATTGCTGATAAATTTTTCTGGAACGGCAAATCTTTTTCTTATGAAGTTTGTTGAAAAAAGTACTGCATGATGATTGTTTAGAACTGATTTATGGTCTAAAGCTGTGTTTCTTAAACAGGGGGTCGGGGACGCTAGGGGGCCTCAAGATGACCTAAAATTATTCAGACAAAAATAACAATAAAAACATAAACAAAACAAAACAAAAAATAAACAAGATAATTTGTAGTGTTTGGTTATTTTTTATAAATACACAATCTGTCTAGTTATGCCAAGCTCTAGTATATTTTATTAGGTAGAATTTATGACTGGGAGGGCATTTGATTTTGTAGTGGACGATAAAAGTAAAAAGTGATTGTGGACTGGATTTTTTATATACCTTTTCACAGTCTTGGGCATGTCAAAGATTAGATGTCAAAGATGTCATTGGCTTTGTTACTTTTTTAGTTTTTGTGCAACATCAGATTTTACTTTTGGTTCGTGGCCATTTTTGCCCCATTGACTTCCATTATAACAAAATATTTTGATTGCAGAGCCATGACACCCTATTATTATGTATTCTTGAATGTTGGTAGTTTTTAAAATTTGTGTTAATCGAAGATTTGTCACCAAACATCATTCCATTTGCTGAAACACAGAGAAATTGTGGCCAAATTAAGACCAAAAAATAAATAAATAAATGGCCTCAACAACACATAAGGCTTAAGGAACTATACACAGAGTATAAGAGTAGCCTAAGTCGTTTAAAAGAAGCCTATACACTGTGTTTATTCCATGATGTAAGCTTTCTATTTAATCATTGAACCACAAGACTAACAGATCTATTTTTTGATGATTTTCTGGTTGTAAATCAGCACGTCAACATCCTAAACAAAACGGGTCATGGTGCAGGTCTGAGATGTTTACCCACCAGATCTTTATATTTAACAAATGCTTGATTTCTTTGCATTTCAGATAAATTATACACCATATTAGGGTGGTTTCCCGGACAGGGATTGGCTTAAGCAAGGACTAGGCCTTAGTTTAACTAGTTTTAACAAACATGCCTAACTAAAACATTACTTGTGTGCATTTTAAGGCACAACACGTTGTGCAAGTTGTTACATTTATTTTAGTTTAGGACTAGGGTAATCCCTATCTAGGAAACCGCCCCATAATGTTCAGTATATATAGTGTAAGCACTAGTCCAGGTTATGATCCATATGTATTATTACAGGTATACCATAGACTGTAAAAAAAGATGGACTTAGTGTCCGTGACGTCACCCATTGGTTTCTGAAGATCATTTTTGAAGCTTAAAGTAGGCATTGCCTGCGCGTCACTGTGCATCACTCGCAGATAACCGAAAATGGGTAAAGAGGCGGGACGTGGGTGAAGCTGAGGTGACTGCTTGCTGAAACCACGCCCGCCTGCTGAAACCACGCCCGCCTAGGTTGACTCTAGTGATGGCAGTGGCTGTTCAACCATCACTCAAGTGGCCACGCCCTTAATTATGCCGAACTTTAAGGCTTAATATCATTTAAACGGATGAGTTACAGAAAGATCCACCCCCCTCACAGTTGTCATGAAGGGCAAACTTAGCTATACAGACCAAAAACACTTTTTGTACCAGACTGTAAACATATTATTTTCTACTGTAAAGTTGCCCATTTTAACATGGAGGTCTATGGGAATTGACTCCCTTTTGGAGCCAGCCTCTAGTGGCCAGTCAATGAATTGTAGTTTCCGTATTGGCTTCATCAGAGAGATCGGAAGGTTGCCCCTCGATGTACACTCATAAAAATAAAGGTGCTTTTTTAGCTAAATGGTTCTAAAAAAAACATTTTTAAGCACCTTTATTTTTTAAGATTGTACATGTAATAATACATATGGACAATAATACCTTTTTTATACATCACCTGAAAGCTGAATAAATAAGCATTTTATTAATAGACTATTTGAAAATCTGGAAAAAGAGGCTGCAAAAATCAAAATAATGAGAAAATCGCCATTAAAGTTGACCAAATGAAGTTCTTAGCAACACATATTACTAATGATAAAGACGTTTTATATATATATATTGATATATATATATATTTATGGTAGAAAATGTTATAAATATCTTCATGGAACATGATCTTTATTTAATATCCTAATGATTTTTGACATTTAAAAAAGATAATAATTTTGACCCATATAATGTAATGTTGGCTATTGCTATAAGTGTACCTGTGTGACTTATGACCCCTGTTTTATATATATTCTTTCTTTGCTCCTCCAGCTGCTGAAAAGCCATCCGTCCCAAAAGCTCCCACCCTGACCCAGACATCCGTGAGTGGTTCATCAGTGGAGTTGTTGTGTCAGGCTCCACAGGGCTCTGGTGGTCGTGAATTTAAACTCTTTAAACTACGGACACTGGTAGATACTGTCAATCATAAGAGTAAACTGCGAGAGGCACGATTTGTGCTCAGGGTAGAAGATACAAACAAAGACAATCTGTACTGTTGTCAGTATGAAAACAGCGAAATCAGTCCTTATTTTAGCCCAGAGCTGAAAAGTAAGTAAACGTTTTGTTTAATTTTATTAATTTATGAAATAATGTATTACTTTTATTAATATCATTTCTTTAGGACGCAGCTCTCTTCATCACTTGATTCTGATTGGTTCACCTTATATATACATATAGGGGTGGTTTTCCTAACAGGGCTTATCCTAGGTCCAGACTAAAATGCATGAGCTGCCTTCATTTAAAAACACCTTGTACAGACATATCTTAATATATATATCATATTGTTTTGTCTCAAGATGCACACCAGTATTTTTTGTAAGGTATGTTTGTAAAATCTTTTGACTTTTTCTAATATAACTAAGGTCTAGTCCTGGATTAATCTAACACCTGTGCAGGAAAATGCCCTATAATGCCCATAGCAACACTGTATACATATACAGTATGCCCATAAGTGGTACATAATAGGAACTTTTAAAGGGTACTGTGCCACTGACAGCTTATTTGACCATTGTTTCGCAGTGTAGATGGGTAGAAGTTCAGGTGTCACTAGTCAAAACACAAGCAAATACACAGATTCAATTATTCCGCCTTGTAATAAAAATATACCGAAATGCATGATTTACATGTATAACATATCACATGTAAAGATTTTTGTGTAAATAATATTTGATTATAAGTGAATCTGTGCTTTTTTAGTTTAACAAATAGGCAGCTGTGTTGTGGAAGGAAATGTTTTGAGGTCATAAAGGTGTGACAGTTCTGTTAAAGGTTGAAACCTTCAGTAACCACCAAACCAAGCTACTCCACCCAGCACTTCACATAATATGGTGTATTTCAGTCTGTATCTGAGTAGTCCTTTGCATAAACTCCATAAACTTAAAACAATCTGTAGTGAAGACAGGTTTTAAATCTTATCAGCTTGACTTGAATGATGTTCACATTCAATTCAAGTTCATTTATTTTGCATTGTTGCAAAGCAGCTTTACAGTAAACACATATTAACTGAAGACAGTAGAGACGCATGAAAAATATAAAAAAGTATAAAATACATGGTATTATTACAATTGCAAAAAAATATTATTGCAAAAAAAGTCTGTGTGGATTACTTCTATGAAGTATGGATGGACTTTTGGGGCTTCAAATCAGAAGCACCATTTACTAACATTATGAAGCTTGAAAGAACCAGAACATTTTTTAATATAACTCTGATTTAGATTGAAGTCTAAAAAAGATAATCATATATATATATATATATATATATTGAGGATGGCCTGATGGTGAATAAATCATTAGGTAATTTTTTTTATTGATCTATCCCTTTAAAAGTCAACTGGCCCAGTGATAGCTACGGACCATTTTTCTGACAGCATAATCCACCAGTTTATCTCAGCTGTTGCTTTAAAAACACTAAATGCTTCTATGTATCTCTTTTCACAGCCAAAGTACCTGTTGCCCCCCCTCCATCCCCTCGTCTGGTGGTGGAACCCTCGAGCGATTATGTGGTTACTGATCAAACGCTGTCATTCCAATGTCAGGCCCCAGCTGCCTCCCTGAATCAGCCACCGGCTACTTTCCTCCTAATCCAGAGAAACAGAGGAACCAAGGGGTCCATGACCGCCCCATCCAAACTGGTGTCCCGGTCTCAGCATCCTCTCTTCAGTGTAAAGACAATGGGACGAGAAGACAGCGGAGAGTACGTCTGTCTTTACCAACTCACCTTACCAAAGACGGGGCAGGTGAACTCTTCTACCAGTCAGCCGGTACACATTACTGTTATAGGTAAGAGGATTGTTCAGGACGCCCTACTGATGAGGTTTGAGAAGATCTCAAGTTAGATCAAACAGTATCATTTTTTACAAATATTAGTTGTGCTTGCTATTGATCATACATGGTACGTATGGTTAAGTAGAAAACTTATATATGTGCATATATGGTAGGATAGTTCACTGTTTATCAGCTACACTGAAAAAAATGATTCATTGAATTTAATCAATTTTTTTAAAGGTAAGTGGTTGCAATAAATTTATTTAAGCTACATTTAAACAAAAAAGATTAGTAAATTAAAGTAAAATATAAACTTTTGTTTAAATGTAGCTTAAATAAATTGATTGCAACCACTTACCTTAAAAAAATTGATTAAATTCAATGAATCATTTTTTTCAGTGTATACATTTTTCCTAGCAAATTCCTCAAATACATTAAAGGGATAGTTCACCCAAAAATGAAAATTCTGTCATCATTTACTCACACTAATGTTGTTGCAAACCTGTATAAATTTTTTTGTTCTGATGAACACAAAGGAAGATATTTTCAGAAAGGTTTGTAACCAAACCGTTCGTGGACCCTATTTACTTCCATATAATTTTTCCTACTATGGAAGTCAATAGGGTCCACATACTGCACAACTGCATTTGGTTACAAACATTTCTTAAAATATCTTTCTGTGCTCATCAAAACAAAGAAATTTACACAGGTTTGTAACAGTGTGAGAGTGAGTAAATGATGACAGAATTTTCATTTTTAGGTGAACTATCCCTTTAATAGACAGACTATCTAGAGACTATCTATTTGGATCTGAGCTCTTTTGACTTGGGCCTGCAGGGAACCACATAGGAATTGTTTTGCAACTGCTTACAACACCTCAGCATCACGCACTTGTGGCATATGAAAACTTCATTTACATTCATTTGAATGAATTCTTCAAGGTTCTTGAGTCACTGTAGCGGAGGAATTTAACCTGCCTTGTATGGGATAACATACTCCCTACTGAAAAACCAGCATAAGCTGGTAGCTGGTTTTAGCTGGTTAAGGTAAATGGACTGCATTTATAAATTGACTGCATTTATATAGCCCTTTTAACAGGTCAATGGCCGTCCAAAGCGCTTTACAAGTTTTGGCTCAAATTCACCCATTCACTGACTCATTCATACACCGACGGCGGCAGTAGCTGGTCTAAGCTGGTTCTCCCAGCCTGGCAAAGCTGGTCAAATTGGTGGGTCAGCTGGTCTTCCAGCCTGACCAGCTAAGTCCAGCTAGACCAGCTTGCTAAACCAGCAATACCAGCTGAAACCAAGCTGGGAGACCAGCTCACCAGCTAATGCTGGTCTTGGCTGGATTTTTCAGTAGGGCTGTAACAACACAATTTAAGTATAACTAAAATAATTGCAGAATTGGGCATGCCTGAATTTAAAAGAGTCAATTATCCACATACTTTGGAGTAAATTGATAAAAATGGTCTTATTTTACCAAAAAATATTTTGTAATTTAAAAAAAAATTGATGCAGTTTTGGACCCGCAGGTGGGTCCGCAGAGTTTAAGGGCTTTTAAAATGACACTCCACTTTTTTTGAAAATATGCTCATTTTCCAGCTCCCCTAGAGTTAAATATTTGATTTTTACCGTTTTGGAATCCATTCAGCAAATCTCTGGGTCTGGCGGTACCACTTTTAGCATAGCTTAGCATAATCCATTGAATCTGATTAGACCATTAGCATCGCGCTAAGAAATAACCAAAGAGTTTCCATATTTTTCCTATTTAAAACTTGACTCTTCTGTAGTTATTGTGTACTAAGACCAACAGAAAAATTAGAAGTTACGATTTTCTAGGCAGATATGGCTAGGAACTATACTCTTATTCTGGCATAATTATCAAGGACTTTGCTGCTGTAACATGGCTGCAGCAGGTGTAGTGATATTACGCAGCGCCCGAAAATAGTCCTCTTGGTAACTTTCAACAGCAGGGGACTATTTTCAGGCACTGCATAATATCACTACGCCTGCTGCAGCCATGTTACATCAGCAAAGTCCTTGATTATTACGCCAGAATGAGAGTATAGTTCATAGCCATATCTCCCTAGAAAATCGCAATTTTTAATTTTCCGTCTGCCTTAGTACACAATGTAACTACAGAAGAGGCAATTTTTACATCGGAAAAATATAGAAATTCTTTGGTTATTTTTTAGCGCGATGCTAATGGTCTAATCAGATTAAATTATGCTAAGCTATGCTAAAAATGGTAGAGCCAGACCCGGACATCACCTGAATGGATTTCAGAAAGGTAGGGGTCAGATGTTTAACTCTAGGGGAGCAGCTGGAAAATGAGAATATTTTGAAAAAGTGGAGTGTCCCTTTAATTTTTACCATTTAGGTACAGATATGTATATATTTGGTACCAGTATATACATTACGCCACTTACATACCGCACACTTAAGCAGAGCTTATTTCGGCACCCATGTTAACAAGAGCTTTCATACTTTAAGCGTACTCGCAGGAGCGGTGGCGATGCAGCATGTTTTAAAATGCGCTATATAAATTCATATGACATATTTATTGTGAAAACTATTTTTGTTCAGTACAAATGTTCTTATATCACGTGTGTGTGTGTGTGTGTGTTTTCTTCCAAAGACCTCCCAGTTCCCACTTTGTCATTGTCCAAAAACGATGTTTTGGAGTGTGTGGGTTCCCCCTCATATCCACAAGCTAGCTTCTCTTTATTCCGCGTGGGTTCCTTGTTACCTGAGGCGACCCGCCTGTTTTCCTTGACCGAAGTCCGTGGTAAATTTCCAATACCCAATCACTACGACCAAGGCGAACAGTATCAGTGCCAATACACAGTGCAGATGGGTAACTCTAACCTGTACTCTAAAATGAGCCTCCCAGTCAATCTTCCATGCATTAAAGGTGTGTATGCTTATTGAGTGTATTTCCAGTAATGAACTTCATTTGAAACATCTAACGCATGATTTTGCATGATTTTTAGGAAAGCAATGCACACCATCCTCTCCAGGTAACATTGAAGTTTTGTCATGATCTTTAAATCAAATATACCTGAATGAAATATAAAACATCTTCACTTGTTTTCAGATACAAGCAAAACAGGGAAAGTGGATCTGGTGCTTATTATTGGCTCCGTTTCTGCTGGTGTGCTTTTCCTTATGGTGGTGTCGCTCCTCAGCTTTGCCATACACAGACATAGTGAGTATTTGATTTCTAGACTCTTATCTTAGCTTCCCACAAGTCTCTGATGAACAAGTATTCAATGATGATTAACCATTTAATTAAACAAGGGAACAAAAAGTCTTTAGTTTCTCATTCATGCGTGTAATCCTCATTCATGTTAATTACATTAATCTCTCCCGGTTTATTTGTAGTCAAAACAATGGCAGAGAGAAGAAGAAAAAGGTGAGTCACAATGCTAAAGAATATTGCTGAGGCTCATTGGATGCACCGAGATAACATTTCCTGACACAATATTCAATTATTTAGAATGAAATCTGGCTCATTTTAAAGAATTGCACATTTGTCCACTCGTGTTGCTATAGTTTCTACAACCAGCAGATAAGGATAGCGCGGATATTAAGTCACTAAAAGGGGGACAATTACAGGGGAGACAAAGGATGAGCCATTATTTAGTATTTACAAATCCTTGGGTGCTTTTGAGTACCATGACTCCATGAAATATATCACATTCTGCGAGTGTTTTTTGTATATATTTTATTATTGTGGCTTTAACTCCTTGTTGTATATTATTATTTTCTAAAATCCTTAAAGTGCAGAGCATCATTGTCACCCAATTCAAAATAATCTGATGCATTTTCCAGCCCTTTGGATGATCTGCCCTGATAATCGACTGTTTTAAAAAAATTGCCGTTATCTGCTGATACCGATTATACGCCGATATATCGGGTGCATCCCTATTTAAAATTACATTTATTCAATTTCCTAAAAACATTTTTCTTTATCACCTTGCTTTAATCAAAGCTTATTCAGGGTTCCCAACAGGTCCTTGAAATCCTTGAATCTGGGGGGGAAAATTCAATGCCCTGGGAAGTTTTTAAAAATATACGTACATAGATACAGGTCATTGAAAGTGCTTGAATCTACTATTTTATGCATGAAGTTTTCTGAAAAAAAAAAATATTCTCTGTGCAGTGTAGGACAATATCATACAAATTCTAGGCTTTTAAGCACATGTGCTAAACTGTTCGCTTGAAATGCTTATATCTTCTATATGCGAATGTTGATTAATACCAAAACGCTTTTTTGCATAGTTGTGTTTGACACATGAAAACATCTCTGGTTACGTATGTAACTGTTGTTCCCTAACTGCGTCTCTGTAACAACGTCTTTGGCAAGATTTCATATAGCAGTATACTTCCTCACTGTAAAAAAATTCCGTAGAAATTGCAGCTGGGTTGCCGGTAACTTACCGTAGATTTAAATTTATGTTTTTTACTGGCAACATTTTGTTCAAAGTTAAATAAACATTGAACATTTGCAAGTCTTTGTCTTTGGAGAGTGGGACTGAAAAAACAGCATCAAGCAAAACATTCTGGGAAACAAAATCTGAAGCAAAAAACAGAAAAAGGTTGATGATGATTTCTGATTCCCAGAATGCTTTGCATGCGGCTGTTATTGTATAGTTTTATTCTGTAAAGATAACGACTTGTTAATATTTAAAATTTATTTAACTTTGAACAAACTCTTTCCAGTAAATAACATACATTTAAATCTACGATAAATTACCGGCAACCCAGCTGCAATAACATTGTAATTTCTACGGATTTTTTTACAGGCTTCCGCGTCACCCTGTTTTTGTCGTTAAGCCTCACCATTGGTTGAATTTGATATACACATTCAGACGCACTTACCTCTGGAGGCGTCCCCAAAGTGTCACCACAGTGACGCAGCTCGAGTTCCCTCGAAAGGGAACTGTAACAATGTATCTTAAAAGGTAACACGATGTAATCTTACTCTCACTTGAAATGTGTCCCCACATTTAGTCCTGAAATTTGAGGGTATTGGACCTGGAAAGTCCTTGAATTTGAAGTTAACTAAGGTGTGGGAACCCTGTTATCGAACTGCTAGCATTCATGTTCATTATTAAAAATTATTCATGCAAAAAATATAATAAAACACATTCTGCCCACAGAGAACAAGACAAATTATGGCAACAAATTCACATCAGAGATCCTATTTTTGGTGAGTCATTGTGCAAACCATACATAACTAAATGGTGTTTGTTAATCGTGCTGTTGTGATTGTGAATTTATCTGCTTTATATCTTTATCATAACCACCTATCTTTTTGAGTCATCTGATTTTCTGTTTTTTATCAGATCTTCCACGGCAGCCTTTTGACTGTAACTCACAGGTATGATGCGTCATTTCTAACCTTCTGTTGTGATATAACTACAGTACAAAGCCTCTTAAAGGGGTCATATTATGAGATTTTTTTCAAGATGTGAAATATCTCTTTGGTGTCCCCAGAGTACATATGTGAAGTTTTAGCTCAAAATAACATAGAGATCATTTATTTTAGCACGTTAAAATCGGCACTTTGTAGGTGTGAGCAAAAATTTGCCCTTTTTTGGGTGTGTCTTTTAAAATGCAAATGAGCTGATGAAATGCAAACACTGATCGCAATGATGGTGGTTTGTTGAAATTGAAACTCTCTTTCCCTCTCTGCACTAAATGGCAGTGCTGTGGTGGGATAGTGCAGATTAAGGGGCTGGTTTATTGTAATAAGACTTGCTACCTACGTCACAAAACAGGCAAAATCTGAATGACCTCATTTTTCCTCACGTTTGCAGAGAATGATTTACCCAAACAAAGTTACTGGGTTGTGATTTTTCATGTTTTCTAGGTTGATAGAAGCACTGGGGACCCAAATATAGCGCTTGGAAAACATGGAAAAATTTCACACTATGACCCCTTTAACTGTAACCTATTACAGATTGTTCATGAGTTTAAACATCCTTTAGACCAGGGTTTTTCAAACTGGGGTCTGGGGACCCCCAGATGGTTTTAAAAGAGAAATTTCACAAAGGTTTTATCAGATGTCAAATAAATCTTTAGTGTCCCCAGAGTACATATGTGAAGTTTTAGCTCAAAATACCATATAGATAATTTATTATAACATGTTAAAATTGCCACTTTGTAGATGTGAGCAAAAAGGTGCTTGGGTGTGTCTTTTAAATGCAAACAAGTTGATCTTTGCACTAAATGGCACTGTCGGGGTTGGATAGTGCAGATTAAAGGGACGTATTATCCCCTTATGACATCACAGGGAACTCATATTTCAGTCACCGAAATTTTACATGCTTGCAGAGAATGGTTTACCAAAACTAAGTTGCTGGGTTGATCTTTTTCACATTTTCGAGGTTGATAAAAGCACTGGGGACCCAATTATAGCACTTAAACATAGAAACAGTCAGATTTTCATGATATGTCCTCTTAAAGGGTTTCCCAGAAAATCTCAAGATACAAAAGACAAAGCAAAAATACTAAAATTATTTCAGTTTGTAAGGTCCGGTCTTTATAACATCACAAGGAAAGGTGTTCCTCGCTGAAATTTCGTCATATGTGGGGGTCCCTGCTATCATATGAAAACTCCTGCTATAGACTTCCTTTTCAAAAAGCTGATTTATCGCAGTTAAGAGAAACACATCATCTAAAAACTAGTAAGCTGAACTTGGAGAAAAAGGAGGAAGTTTTTTTTAAGATAACATCTCGTTCCGTGATACAGCATTTGCCAATATCCTCCTGTTGCATTATGTCAATTGCGAGGAAGATTGCGTTGTCATTTTCCTGATTTCTGCATGTTTCATTTACTGTTTTATTTGTTTATTTCACAGGACTTTGAACCAGCATTTAAAGGAAGACCCTTGGTGCCAGAGCCTATCTATGACTGCCCCTCCATGACAACCTTTACCAATCCTGCACTTTATTGAACACTCCTATAAATTCTGTTTGCCTATATTGGTAGAAGGCTGTGGGTTCGATTCCCAGGGAAAATGTATATCTTGTTTGCATAACTGTCTATCTATCTGTCATCCATTTATGTATTTCACATTTTGTAACCGATTCTGTATGCTTTACGGTTTATTTAGCTGTTTTATATATTTATTAAATAAATGATCAGAATGTAGGTGATTATATAATTGTCATAATTTTTAATATTTTTAATTTTTTTAATAATTTTGTACTCATTGTCACGGATCACAAGATATTACGGGCCATAACATATTATCATATGATCTGTAAAGTGTCTTGTATAGCTGAAAAACATGATTTCCTGTTGTCCGCATTGGTCGGTGTCGGCTCTGTTGCTGTCAAACTCTGTTCCAAGATAAAGTAGCAGAATTGACAGTCATATATGTGAGACTGATGACTGCCAATTCTGTTACATACTGAATATTATATATTATACCAAATGTGACGTTAAAGTCGAGATTTACGTCCTAAACATTAAATTAATTACAATGTTGTTTCAATGCTAAAACTAAGTTGTGATTGCTGAGCTAGCGTTATATGCTAATCTAATGCTACATGCTAGCATTTAGGTTCTACTATTGACGTTTTGCAGGTCGATACTGAAAAAACACAAACTTACGACTCAGAAACCTCTATTAACAATCTCCAAACAAATAATTATTCTTCAGATTTCGTATATTTGTCTGATACAGGCTCAAACATAAAGGGCCCTATTTTAACAAACTAAGCGCGTGGTTTAAAGCGCACGGCCTAAATAGGCATGTCCGACCCCTCTTTTGCTAATTTAACTACGGGAAAATTGTTTATGCACCAAGCGCACGACCTAAATGGGTTGTTCCTATTTTCGTAATGAGTAATGGGTGTGTTTTGGGCATAACGTGCAATAAACCAATGACAGTTTTAGCTCTCATCCCCTTTGTCTAATCCCTATTTAGAAAGCGGAATTTGGAGACTGAAAAACTAAGTGAAGGAAGAAGACCACCAGTATAAGATTAATGTTAAAAAAATATGTTGTTTTTATTTGTATTGAAATTATAATTTTTTGGATTAAAACCTTTAATAGCCGTTTTCTTCAGTCATGGAAGTAAAAATAGCAGGCTTTTAATTGCCGTAAATGTATTGATATCCTACATAATCATTGTAATTTCATAAAATAATTAGCAAATATGCAAGAAAAGGTTTGTACTCTAAAAATACAAACAAGAGAATTTACAAATGTGTGGAGAGCCGTTCCAGCACTCGGACAGCGCCATGGATTTTTTAAAAACCATTACTTAAAAAATATTCTCATCTCACCATATCCACAGGTACAGAGTCATTATATACAATAAATCCGTGGGGTAGCATTTAAAAAACATTTAAAAATAGATGCATTTGTTTAAAGCAAAGCATTTATTTACTTACCAGGCTACAGGTGAAGCAGCTCTTTACACCTTCTAACGTCTCGTAATCGGTCCTCATTTATGTCCAAGAGACTCAATAATAATCTTTTACATTTCAATCCTTTAATCTTTCATATTTAAAAGCGTTTTTGTGCTGCTGCGCATTCATGTGCGTGATAAACAAACGCACGTTGCCGTCCCGTTTATAGGCGCGTATTACTAAAGCGCTTATTAAATAATAAAAAGAATATTGCGCCATAGACTTTAGAGCAGGTTTTAGTAGGTCAATGGCGTAGTCTATTTTAGTTGTGTCAAAATAGCAACGCGCCAACAATGCGCCTTAACACACCTCATTTTCAGACCAGAACGCACATGGGCGCAAAATTGGGCGCAAATGCATTTGCTATTTAAACAACGTGGTGCTAAACATAAAAGTGATAATTGTGCCGAGTTGAAGCTAGCAAAAAACACTTGCATCTTGCATTGCGCCGGGTGTATGATAGAGCCCAAGGTCTTTTTACACACACACACAGAGCTACTGAAGGAGCTGCTCTGTGAAACAGCCAACCAGAGCAGAGCTCAACATTATTATTCATGACCCTTTCAAATAAGGTAATATTAGACTTATTTATTCTAATCCTAGGGCAAATCCTAGGGTTGTAATGAACATGTAAAAACTTCAATTTTTGCACTTTATAAAGCCACATACATTCTATGTAGATATCAGAAAACAATTTAACAGATTATTTCAATGCATTCTTTGGCACCTTTAAAATAATAACAAATATAATATAGACTTTATACAACAAAAGATCATGCACTATAATGACCCACATATCTGCAGTACTGATGGTCATTTGTTTGTAGATGTTGAATTTCTCTTGAGTGTCAGCAGGGGGCTCTGAAGTCCAAATATATTAAGTGGTTTTGAGTCCTGATCAAATCTTTGCAAGTCATTTGATAGATTTAATTACGTGAAACTCAAAACCAACAGATGGTTATAACTCAAGAAACTCAGCACAATAGCCTCTTTCATTTCCTCTATACGTCTCTTTAATCCCTACAATTAAAAGTAAACCACTCATCAAATATGATGCTAAGACTTTGTAGGACACTTTCCCTTTCAGTCTGTGACTTACGTAGTCTCAGACTAAAATGCATGTTTGAGCTGCCTTCATTTAAAAACACCTTACAGACATATTTTAACATATATATTGTTTTGTCTCAAGATGCAAACCAGTAATGTATTTTGTAAGGTAGGTTTGTGGTAAACTACTTAAATATCCTAATATAACTAAGGCCCAATCCAGGATTAATCTAAACCCTGTCCCTTTTATTGTAAAATGAAACTGATTGTCAAGCCTGTATGCCCTGTCATCTATATTGCGGCATAAACCAGTACAGTATTTACACAGATGCTGTTAGACAAGGTTGATATTAAATAACGTCCAGTAACCAGACTACTGTAAAACAAATACACATGTGTGCTTAATCCCGTGCAGTTTTTGTGTACGGTGGATGTTAAAGGTATTGCTTGGAACCACACAGGCTAACAAAGGACCTTTTATAAACTTTTATTTTTAACAGTGTAGGAGTTCATTTGTTTATTAAGCAACTTTTAGGCAAATGGTACCAGTAAGTGGGCACCTTTGCAAATGAGCATTACAATGAAGCGCTCTCTAAAAGTAAATGAAGGAGTGAATGAATTATTCACAGGTGACTAGAGGCACACTAAAGCATGCATTCTCACTCGTGACTAATCTCGCTCGGGCTCGGATGTATTTTTTGTACCTTTCAAACAGTACCATGGAGACTCATTTGAATGACCATCGGCGTGTTGAGTCACGGTAGCCGGCACGGTATCTCATGGCACGGACACGAGACTGTGGAAGGTCTGTGATGTCATTAAACAAGCAAAGGAATTTTTACATGGAAACTGGATGAAAGATGGGAATGTTACCCACTTTATTTGTTAATATACTCGAACTGAAACCATTCATATGCCATAAATAAACATTACAGCCTGGTGATGTTTGTGATCTATTATAAACGCAGATTTAGTTTCGGTCTCTTAACACAGTGGGTATAAACAATGCTCATTTAAGGTGGCTATGAAATCGTACGACCACTTTCGTACATTTTTGCACAGTTTACGTGACGATCCACTACGTATGAATTCATACAAATTCGCCAACTTGTACAATACGCACAAATTCTCGTGACATCAGGCTGGCATGAATGAGCAGGTTATGACACTAATATATAAAAGCATTGGTTTCTTCTTAGTAACATTCAGTCATAGTGAGTTTTACAAATATATTTAGAAACAATCACAAATAACAAAATAACACATTTTAAAATAATTTATAAATTAATCCATTTCCCAGTTTGAATTAGCTTTTTTAATGAATGTTGAAATGTATAGACTGTATTGATTACCTTTAACTCCTATCTAATATGAAATGAGCAGTTTATTGATAATAAATGATTTTATATGATTGTAGATTATTTTACAATGATTAATTATTAAAGCAATTCAGCTTTTTATTCATGTTCCCAGACGTTTCCAAAACCTCAGTTTCGGAAAATCCTGTTCCTTAAAATCCATATTTTGTATCCACGTCTGCCTTTCCTTTAGAAAACAAATGACACTCTTCACTGTTCATTATTGTGCTGCTAAACTCCTCTGTGGTGTTACATGTCGTGAAGCCGTAGTTTGTGTTTTGGTCTCAGTTGATGTCCTCCACTTGTCCGTTCACCATCCCTGACTCCCAGCGATCAAGTAACGGGGTTCTCTGTCGTGGGGGCCTTGATGTTTTCTGTGTGCATAAGAACAAATGAGATCATTACCCCCCAAAAAAACCACGAATGAGATCGGTGTAATATCTCAATTATTTCTCCTAAACTTCAATAAGATAAAATAGAAACTTTTTATTGATTTGTTGGCCTCGTTGGCTAAGGCTGTGAATGATTGCAGCGAAGTAGTGGACGTGGAATTGATTGGGTTGCCAGATTTGTATAATAGGCAGCAGCAGCAGCACATAACATTAAATCAGACATATCTCATCCTCTTCATAATCCGTTTCAGATCATCCCCTCTGTATCTTCTATAGGGTCCATTTAGCCAAGACAAACAGTTTCAAATTTTCCAAACATATCTGGGGCACCATTGACTTCCATTGCATTATTTTATGGAAGTCAATGGTGCCCCAGATCTGCTTATGTTGCAAACATTCTTTAAAATTTCTTACTTTGTGTTCAGCAGAACAAAGTAATTCATACAAGAGGGTGAAGAAATTATTACCGAACGTTCAATTTTGGGTGAATTATCCCTTTAACAAAAGGTTTTAGAAGAAATTATAGTCTGTGCTGTGCTAATGATGAGTTTAATAATTATATCCCCAAAACTAAGAGGTGATTGTAAAACTCGCTAAAGGTATCGGGATGTTTTTATTGTATTTGTTCAGTGAGTCCGTTTTGAGACTAACGATTTATCCCAATTATTTACTTTTATAAAAGGGGCAGTTCTGGTTCTTCATTCTGATTGGTTGAATCGCGTTCTACAATTGCACAATTAATGGCGATATCCAGATAAATGTCAATAAATATTGTTGAGTCATCTCGTCGATAAAGAGAAAACGTTGTCTTAGGAGTTTATAACTCAAGTTCATACGTCTGCTATTATCCACCGGGTGGCGATCTTACCCAACTTAAACACTGACACATTCACTCAACACCAAAAACAGCGGGTTTTCATCAGGCTCTGAATCTGATCTCTTACAAAAGTTCTTCACAAAAATTGAATTATCTCCGCTTTTAACTAAAAAAATTGAGAGGTGATAAGAGAACAAATGAAGGTAGGATGAAACTTTTTTGTTTGTTTTTGTTTGAAAGCGGATGGTCTGTTCTTTCATTTGATATTTTATGTTTATTTAAAAAAGATCATTTTTCTGCAAGGCATTAAACTAAAACTGGGTGGCAACTTAAAAAAAAAAAACGCTGACGGGGAAAGAGTTAAGCACGCTTCCAAGCATATTTGATCATCACTTCAACAGTTGCACAATATAAATGTTAATGTATAAATTAGATGAATGGTGATTTATAAAATAAACACCACAGTCTTAAATCATATTTTCATTGTGTCTTTGCTGCATCTCTGTTGGTTGAAAACTGCGCTCTGTTTCAGTCACACTTGATTCTGAGGAACTACTTTGTTTGGCGGAAGAGTAATATTTGTACTAATATAATTACAACTTATTTCTGTTTTATTTTATAAAATCCCGCTAAAGTTATGCATATGAAGTAACCGTTTTATAAACGCAATAAACCCCTCGAAGCGTTGGGTTACCAGTGCATCCGCTTCGCATCGTGCCTAACAACGCCCCTTAGCTGTTATAAAATGCACTGGTAACCCACTGCTGCTTGGGGTTTATAGCCAGACTGTCTTCTCTTTACTGTCTCATTTTAATTGAGGACGGCTCCTTTCTTTATGCAAACAAGAGTTTAGATTAGGTGAAATGAAAAAGCTGTCTTAATATAAAGACAGTCTCTTTAGTTTCATTGTGCTGCTGTTGTGTCTCTGTTAGGTGATAATGAGAATCCAATCTTCACATTTAATTTGCTGATGAATGCAGATGCTGTAAATTCAGCTCTGGTGCTTTTAAGTGTCTGTGGTTATTTGCACAGGGATGGTTACTGGTACTTTAATACTCTCTGATTTCCTGTTTGAACGGTGAATTGCTTTAATGTGTGTTTGTCATGTGCCATCCAAATTTATTTACTAAAACATCTGATTTACTAAAAGTCTCTGTGGACAGATGTGTTTAACTCATTGTAAGCAAAAATAAGATCACCTAAACCAGACTTTACACTTAAGACTTGTAGGGGTGGTTTCCCGGACCAGGATTAGCTTAATCCAGGACTGGGCCTTAGTTTAATTAGGAAATATAACTAGTTTTAACAAACATGCCTTACTAAAAACATTATCTGTGTGCATTTTGAGGTAAAACAAAGGGCCCTGATGTATTTTAAGATATGTAAGTGCAAGTTGTTTTCAGTTTGGAGAGCTCTTAAAAGTGTTTAAGTCTGGGACTAGTGTAATCCCTGTCCGGGAAACCACCCCGTAGGGTATTAGCACAAATTAAACAATAAGACTACTGTACAAAATCTTTTACCTCTGACTGTTCTTCCTCAGTTTGGGGTGGAGGCCACATCAGGTCCAGTTTTCCTGTGGGTTGTCGCTCTGGAAAAGAAATGGGTGGTAAGTATTTTTTTAAGTTAATTTATCTGCACATTAAATGGATACAACTTTTTGAAAACACACAAGTATGTGATTTGTCCACGGTGACAGATTTGAGGCTGTAACATAACTAATATTAATTAGCTATAACCAATTGCAATGTTTAAATAACAATGAATAAACGTAGTGATTGTCTTAGTTTTTTTTGTGGTGACGTATATTCGAGTGAAACGATGAATTAAGGCAGGGCTGGACTTGAAATCGTCTATCAAGAAATGATTGGATTGTTGGAAGTTAAAGGCGGAGTCCACGATGTTTGAAAAACGGTTTGGAGAAGGAGACGGGCCGACTACCAAAACACACTTATAGCCAATCAAATCAAATCAAATGCCAGTTTGCGTATGTGTGGGGCGGGTCTATCAACAGAAGGTCCAGATTCTATTGGGGTAGGGGCGTGTTTGTTTAGGTGATTTCAAATATCAACATTGGCTTTCAAACATCATGGACTCCGCCTTTAAGTCATGTTGCTAATTGCTAATCGCTGCCATCTTTTCCCGGGCCCTGTCCTCGAGCGTTCGTTATGACCGGAAGCAAAAAGAGATTGTTTCTGGGAGGGGAGGAGATTAGCATTTTTAAATGAAATTATGAGTGCACATTCATTTTTTTTAAATAATGAAGCTCACATATACAGTACTGGGCAAAAGCCATGTAGTGTTAATGCTACGTACATACCAAACGCGGGGCATTGCGTTACTCGCTCTAGATTACTCGTGGGATTTAACTTTGTGTCATGTAAATTTTTCGCTCCAGTTGAATATTTTCAACATGGGGGAAAGACGCGTTTGGGACGAATAGCACGTGTTTTCGCGGCAAACGTGCTGCCCATATCACGTCATTCGCATTGCCCCAGGCGAGGACACGTCTGATCGTGTCTTTGCATTGACTTTGTATGTAATCTACTCGCGCAAATCTTTAAACTCGTGCCTGGTGTGAACCCACAGTAACACTAGACACGGTAGAGGCGGCAAGCACGAGTGATTTACATGTTAAGTCAGTGCAAAGATGCGATTAGGCATCCTGTGGCGTGGTATGCGCAGTGCGAATGGCGCGGTGCAGATGGCGCGTTCTGCGCAAATTGAGTGTTGCCGCAGAAAACGTGCGAGTTGAAAAACCTGAACTTCGACGGATTTCCGCGCAGCGTTAACTAATCAGAACCTTGCTGTAGTAGTGACGTGATTACAGTAAGCAAGCGGAGTCTCAGCAGAAGACCCTCCCATGACACAAATTTCCGCGTTTCCGCATTTAGTATCTTAGTAAACTGGATTAAAAAATAAATAAGAATGAACATTAAAACTTCTAAAACAACAAGTCTGGTGGTGGTGGCCTAAGACTTTTGCCCATACTGTTAGTAATAAAAAATACCACAATATCCCCCCACAAAAAATGTTTGTTTCAATTTCATTGTGACTTTAAACTGAAGTTTAGGCTAAAATCTCATAATCCAGCACTGTAAAACCTAAAAGTTAACTCAACTCAAATCATTTAAGCAGACCGTTGCATTAGTTTTAAAACACATACATTTGAGTAATGTGAACTTAAACAAATTGAGTCATATGCAGTTATGCACTTATATTTAAGTTCACACTACTTAAATATAAGTGCATAATTGCACATGACTCAAGTTCACAGTACTTAAATGTATGTGTTTTAAAACTTAAATGGCCTAATGCAATGTGTGACCTGCGCGTACAAAGTACGTACGTACGTACCTGTAGGACTACTATTCTAACAGTGGTGGCCGATGACTTCTTTTTTATATGTGCAATTGTGCATCAAAGGTCTTTTCAAAATAAGTGCCTGCTGCAGACGCGTCTAAAGGGTTTATGATATAAAAGACACTCGCGTTTGCCAGATACTCTTCATAATCTCATGTGTAATCAGAGTTTACTGTTAAGGGAGTGTCTTGCGTGTATTTTGTGAACGTGAGCGTCTCTTTTATCATAAATGGTTATGATGCGTGTGCAGCAGGCACTTATTTTGACAAAACTGATGCACATGGTTCATATGATGCAACAAACACATATTTTGAATTTGCACCCCTCGGATGAGCATTTATGAGCCCCCACTGTATTCTAATGATGAAAATTGAGTCACACGAACTGTACGTGAACCTTTGCGCATGCGCAAAAATGTAACTATACGTATTAAAGCAGGAACAAGAGTTACGAAAAATAAATTTTTAACCTTTATAGTACATCCTTAGGGCGGATTCTTGTTGTTCTGAAGGACTATGAAACTTTTAGGTGACTCTTCCTTTCAAATAAGTATGCCACTTCTTATAAAGTAGAAATGATTTAAGATTCACTTCCTCAGTTGAGTACTACATCTGAATGCCCTTAACTGGCTGTGAGCATGGATCTCAGGACTATTTCCCTACATGAAAATCAGCAGTGAACTGTTTAAATAGACTTAGTGACTCATACAGAAAAAGATCAATCCAAGAAGCCACAACTTTACTCAAACATAGCGTAAGCAAAAAAACGAACAGTGAAAGTTCCTCCAAAAAAGAAAAGATCCTGTCAGCAGTTTCTCACCATCATATTATTCTCAACCCACAAAAGAAGATATTTTGATATTTGTTTTTCTTATTGTGTAAATTAACCATGTCTTTTGGCTTATTGATTACCATTGGCAAAACCATTGCTTTACTACAGTAACCATGGTTTAAAAATGATTTGTGTAGCAAAACCATAGGCATTTTGTGGTAACCATGGTTTAACTATAGTAATCATGGATTCTTTACTGTAGTAAAACCACGGTTAGCGATATTTCTTTGTTAGACTGATCAGGACGCTTAAAAAAACGAAATAATCTTTTATAGCACCACAGTGTTTACATTTTGTTAAAGACATCAACCTATTAGTTTACTTACAATTATTATATTAATTTGACATAACAAAATGTAAAGAGCTCAGATGCAAGCTCATCTCTCTTTAAATCAGTTTCTTTATGGATTCTGCCTGCCAGATCTCACGAGAATTTGTACATATTTTACGAGTTGGCTAATTCATATAAATTCATACGAAGTTAATCGTGCAAAAATGTACAATTCTCATGAAAAAACAATAACGAAACCCAACCCCTAACCCCAACATCACATGGGTCAAGGCAAATCGTACAAAAATCTACGAATGGGGTCGTATGAATTTATACGAATTAGCCAACCTCGTAAAATATGTATGAATTTTCGCGAGATAGTGTTGATTTCGCCATCAAATCAGTGTTTCTGAATGACCTGAGGCCGGGATTAAGCAGATTTGAAGTGAAAGTATTTGATGAATGTATAATACATCCTGAGAACATTCCGTTAATATTATTATCTTATTTTTGATGGAGGTGGTGTTTAGCGCACTTTCACCATTTGGAATCCATTCAGCCGATTCAGTCTGGCGCTAGCACTTTTAGCATAGCTTAGCAAAATCCATTGAATCTGATTCAACCATTAGCATGGCGCTCAAAAATGACCAAAGAGTTTAGATATTTTCCCTATTTAAAACTTGACTCTTCTGTAGTTACTTTGTGTGCTAAGACCGACAAAAAATTAAAAGTTGCGATTTTCTAGGCCGATATGGCTAGGAACTATACTCTTATTCGGGCTTAATAATCAAGGACTTTGCTGCCGTATCATGGGTGCAGCAGGCCCAAAAAAAGAAAATTGCAACTTTAAATTTTCCGTCGGTCTTAGTACACGATGTAACTACAGAAAAGTTTAAGCGCAATGCTAATGGTCTAATCAGATTCAATAGATTATGCTAAGCTATGCTAAAAGTGGTACCGCCAGACCCGTAGATTGGCTGAATGGATTCCAAAACTGTAAAAAAACAAATGTTTAACTCCAGGGGAGCTGGAAAATGAGCACATCAAAAAATACAGGAAATATGTACACAAAATTAAAAACAAAATAATTTTCAGTACTGAATGTCTTCTTCAGGCATCAGTCAGTATTTAGTGTGACCTCTCTTGGCACTAAAATACATCTTGAGCTTTATTGAGGAGACTGAAGTCCTGAAGTCATTCGATTAAATAAAACAATATTGGATATAACTTCATTTAGGTTTAAGAGATCCTGCAGTTACCTGCTATTGCTCAAGTGGAAGGGGAGTTTACCCTAAATTGACACTTCAGCTTATACGTTAATATCCAAAATGACCTATATGTATATTTAATCTATACATTTTTATTAGTATTTGAATACATGTGTTGGAAATCAGACCCATGATGAGCATTTGCGCTGCTAATGCAATGCTCAACTAGTTCAGCTACACTCAAAGCATGAAAGGTGTGACTCCATCAATTCTTTTATCTACCCTGTGAACCAAAACCACATGTGACTCACCTGACGTTGGGGTGGATGACACTTCTGAATAGCCGCCTGCTTGAGGTAGATTTGTCTGTTGGGATGGTGGGCTACTCTTCACTATCTCTTCACTAGATGTTGTTTCCGCTTCAACCGCTTCAACTGTACTATCTGCTTCAGCTTGACTCTTTTCTTCTCCTTGTACTGAATCTCTTTCTGTTGCCTTTTCTGCTTCAGGTTCCACAGGAGGTGCTTCTCCATAAAGACTGCTCCTCTGTTTCTGTAGCTCTATTTCCCTCTCCTTCGCCTCTTTAATGTCTTGTTCCACCTGAGGTTGCAGAGACAACGAGGAACGAAGCTTGAAGAAAGGATTCTCCGTCACCAAACTCAAGTCTGGGACACCTTTGTCTTCAACCACATCGACATTTTGTCTCACAGGCTCAGCAGAAGCCCTCACGCTTGCTGGATTCTCATCTTTCGTTGTTTCAAGAGCACTGGACTCGCCTACAGTTGTGATAACAGGGGTGGTCTCTATGATTATTATCTGAGCCGTGGTCCCCTCAGTTAAACCAGGTCCTAGAGCAGAAGGTGGGCCACTGTTTGGACCTTCAGCTTTGGATGGTGCTGGCGGGTCAGGAGAATTCTGCGAGAACTGCATTTGCCGTTGTTTGATGCCCATAGAAGAATTAATTTCCTGTATCACGGCAGCATAGTCCGGATTGGCGGGTCTTCCGGTAGCGGTCGGCGCCGAGTCCTTTGGCTGTTGAAGAGATTCGAAGAGTTGCTTTTTCTCATGAAGCTGTGCCTCTGTGCCCTTGTCGTAAAATCCAGGAGACTTCTCCCTCTCGGCATTGATCTCCATCTGCATCATCTTTTCAGAAAACGCCTTGTCCATTCCCTGGCCGGGATTGGATTGTACGTCCTGGGAGAGAATGGGTCTCCTCACTGGAATTTCCACAAACTCTTTAGTCTTGTCCGGTGCATCGTCCAGTCCTCGAGAACGTCGCAGATTCTGTTCTCTCAGCATGGCAAGACGGATTTCCCTCTCAATGGGAGTTTCATTGGGAGGAGTTTCAGAGAGCTGAGGAGCATCGGATGCATCAGTCGTGCTGTTAGGGGAGAAATCCGCCGATACACCGCTATCACTCTGGTTGTCATCAATATGATCCACACCGTCCATTCTACTCACTTTCAAAGAAGTCTCTGCTTCTCCCGGTCCTTTGTTATCTTGTTCTTGTCTTTGATCTTCTACCCCTGCTTGCTTTTCTTCTTCTGGCCCACCTGTTTCAGCACGTTCTCTCCTTTCCTCCCTTTCGCCGTCTCTGTTCGTTTCTGTCAATGGCTCTTTTACCTCAGTAGGGCTACAGGCAGGGCTATCTTGCCCCTGATTGGCTGGCTCACCTGTTTCTAGGGGTGGAGCCTCACCACACAACTGTTGCTCCACCTCATTTTCATTCAGACTATTCTGCCTGTTTAACTCAAGTTCCTCCTGCTGGATGTTGTGAGCATTAACCCTTGACTCACCTGTGGTGGTGTCCGTATCTGGTTTGCAGTCTGTATTTTGTTCTTCACCCTTCTCTGAGACAAACACAGTTGAATCCAAGTCATCACATAACTTGACCACAACACAACAACCCTCTTCTTCACTGGCCATCTGTGTTATGTGATCTTGCACGGGGGTTAGATCATCTTCACTTACTTTTGTGTTTTCTATTGATCCCTCTTGACACTCATCACTCTCCAATTGGGTTTCTTCATCAGGTTCTGGTACCGGTGGCCAATCATGGGCCTGGTCACTATTAAGGTCATTTTCGTCTACATTGAAGCTTTCCATACTTGACTCAACACCTCCATCTGCTGATAAGGAAGTGTAAGCACCCTGAGGTTGGGCAGGTGAGTCTGTTTTTTCTATATCACAGATGGGTTCTACGTTTTGCTCTTTGAGTTCTCCAGGGTCTTCCTGGGTTTCTTTTTCTTGCGTAAACTGGGAATCTTTCTTAATACACACATCACTGCTGCATTTATCCCGAATTTCGGATCTCTGATGGTCTGTTTCCATTTTGCACTCGATTTGTCTGAAATAAATATCAAAATGTTACATATGATACAATCACATTTATCCAAAGTGACTTGCGGTGCATTTAATCTATACATTATCAGTATGTGTGGTCCCTGGGATTGAATCCATGACCTTTGCGTTGCTAACACAATGTTCTACCCATCAAGCTACACAATCATCAAATGATAAAATGCCAAGGTCTTTTTTACTTTCTCTCTCACTGTATACTAACAAGGATCATTTGTGGCATGACGGTGAGAAGCCTTTTCCTTGTGCAGCCAACGAATGCATTTTTTGCTGATTTAGTGCAAACTTTAATCAGCTTATGTGTCAATCCCAGTAGCTCAGGACTCGTGCAAAATTAAGTTTCTCGTAAGCTCTGTTGCAGTCTTGTGTCTTGGGTTTGATACCTGCCTATTTGTCTCATTCGGTCACCTTCACAATTCTTCGACCTCTATAGTGTTAATCGACTTCACAAGGTCATTTATTCTTTAACACACATGCCTCCGAGTCAGATTAGAGTCATTTACCGTTAAACTCACCTTGAGACAATTCATCTGGAACAATTCTTCATACATTGTCAGAAAAAAACAATCCCTAGCTGTCACAGACGGGCGGTACCCTTGTACACATTTGCACCTGAAGAGGTCATATCAGTACCTCAGAGATACACATTGGTACCAAATGTATACATATCTGTACCTTAGTGGTACATATTGGGACCTTTTTACTGCCACAGTGACAGCTTTAGACCATTTTCACCATTCAATTCCACTTTAGTTCTTTGCACAAGTCTCCAGATCAGATATTAACTCAACATATACACTCCTGCTCATTGATTCTTATGGAAACTTCAATGTTGACACAGAATGATTAACAAGTTTATTAAACTTCTAAGAAAGGTAAATGGCACAGAGACAGAAGTGAAACTTTCTTTCATCTTCAGAGAAATCAACTAAATTTCTCTGCAAAAAAAGTTAAATTTTAACCAGGTGTTCATTTACTTTAAGCACTTTGATGCAGTTTTTTTACTTTGTTAGTTAAGCAGTAATTTCTTTTAAGTCTTATTTTAGTATTATATTTGACATTAAAAAAATATTGGGACTCTGCATTGCAAACACAAGGACTTGAAGGTTTGTCATATAGCCTAATGCTAAATACATAAGAGCAGATTAATACTGTTTAATCAGATAACACCGTGGCCTTGTTACATGGAAATTCTGATTCAGATATAATACTATAGTGTAATGCTTTAACATATAAAATATTTAATATATAATTAAACACTAGGAAAAAGATCATGAGGTTTAAGTGAAATATCTATAAATGTTATTTTAAATAAGATAAATTGCATTAATGTAAACAATAAGCCCTAAGGCCCATGAATAGCTTTTACTTAAAATCGATCAATATTCAATAAGTTTAGCTATTAAAACCAGTTATACCTGAATAAACCAATTTTTTATTTCAAAATAACCCATGGTCGGGTAAAATATGAACAAACCCATCCAAAGTTAATGTTACCTTGATAATGTACATATTGATAGCGTATCAAATGAACTGAAATTTCTTGCATTGCATGTAACATAGCTGTATATAATCTGCTCAATTTAGAAAAGTCTACAATAAAAACTGAAAAACTGACATACCCACAGAAGAGATGAAAGTTGGGTCAGAAAGAGTGATCCGCGGGAGGACACAGGTAACTGGAATCTGCAATTTCCTCTGCTAACTCAATGTCTTTCAGTTCTTTCTCTCTCTTTCTCTCTCTCTTTCTCTCTCTCTCTCTCTCTCTTTCTCTCTCTCTCTCTCTCTGTGTACTCACCCCTGTTTGACAGTCAAGGTTCAAATCTGTGCTGTTCTTTTCAGTTCAACTTGCATTCTGAAGCTGTAAGCTGTTGAGTAAAGCACAGATCATTAATCCAAATATCCTTCTCAAAGCTCTCGTGACTGAAGCAGAGGTTTACTTTAAACACCATGCAAGCAAACTGAACTTACTATTTTTATTAATAATATTCTTAACATTCCCATTCTTAAGCCACGACACCCATATTTTGTGTATATATAATATGTTACACACATACTATGTCCAAAATAGTTTGAAAAATTAGAATACGGCGTCCTAAATCAAAAAAATGAACAGGTTTGAGTACTTTACAAATTTTTTTACACATTTTTTGTTTTATGCTATTTAAAACATTAGGAGCCAGATTTAATAAATGGGGCAAATAAGCATGAGAGCGCAATTCCAAAAAAGCACCGATGGGAGTGGTAATATATGCTGTTTATTTACTAAAAATGTGCAAAATAAATAACCCAGACACAACAGCTGATTTTCATAATGACCAACGTAATCTACTAAGTGCAGCGCAAATAAGGGTCGCAAATAAGCCGCTGATAAGGGGCGCTAGAATTCAGCAACATGGACATCTCAGCTGAAAATTTGGGGTGTGAAATCGACTTA
This sequence comes from Misgurnus anguillicaudatus, assembly GCF_027580225.2. Classification (NCBI taxonomy): domain Eukaryota; kingdom Metazoa; phylum Chordata; class Actinopteri; order Cypriniformes; family Cobitidae; genus Misgurnus; species Misgurnus anguillicaudatus. The sequence goes on from NC_073344.2 coordinate 34,967,489, forward strand.
AAAAAACGTTTAACTGAACTTTTAAAGAGAACCAAAGGTTTTAATAAGGGCTGGGCATAGATTAATCTAAATTAATCTCATACAAAATAAAAGTAATTTTTTGCATAACATATGAGTTTGTGCTGTGTGTAATTATTATGTTTATATAAATACACACACATTCATGTGTGTATTTAAGAAACATTACATGTGACTGTATATTTATTTATATTTTTATATATTCTATATTATATATAAATAAAAACGATATATAAATAAAAAAATCTTAAATGTGTGTGTATATATATATATGTGTGTGTGTGTGTGTGTACCTGGTAATTATCACGTTGTGGGGACCAATTGTCCCCACAAAGATAGGAATACCAGTGTTTTTGTGACCTTGTGGGGACATTTTGAGGTTCCCATGAGGAAACAAGCTTATAAATCAAACAGAATGATGTTTCTTGAAAATGTGAAGTAGTAGAAGGGATTCCGTGATGGTTGGGGTTAGGGAATGGGTTAGGTTAGGGGAATAGAATATACAGTTTGTACAGTATAAAATGCATTACGTCTATGGAATGTCCCCACAAAACATGGAAACCAGAATGTGTGTGTGTGTGTGTGTGTGTGTGTTTAAATATACTAGTCAACATTTGAAGTGGATCAAAAAAGTTTATCAAACTTGTCCTAAGAAAAGAACAGGTATTAGTGATTGGTTTTATGTAATTTTTTATTAAAGGGTTTGATCCACTTCAAATGTTGACTAGTGTACATAATACCAGGTACCAGTTAAATATCGCATACAATTTAAATTATTACTAATCACCTACAAAGCTTTAAACGCCCTAGCACCCTCGTATCCGTCTCGTAGACTTACCAACAGAATACAATCCACTACGTACACTGCGATCACAAAATTCTGGCCACTTACTTATCCCTAGAATATCAAAAGTGTCTAAAGGTGGTAAATCCTTTTCCTACTTAGCCCCTAAGCTCTGGAATGATTTACCAAATAATGTTTGAGTATCAGACACAGTCGATCAATTTAAATATAAACTTAAGACATTCTTCTTTAACAAAGCATTCACATAAAATGTCCAGTAAATGTACTTATCTCGCAATAGTTAGTTTGTCTAGAACAAAGCACTCACATACTTCATATGGGTAATATACTTATGCCGCAATAGGTAGCCTGTCTGGAACCGAGCGGATTTTAAACCACAATACTGTATGACACTTCGGTTTTCAAACCAGGGTCCTTCAGGTGGTTTAAGGGGGTCCATAGAAAATTTTTAAGAAAAAGACTAATTAAAGTAAAACTGATTTATTTATTAGGTTTATCTCTCATTTCTCACTACAGTACATACACTGTAAAAAATGTTTGTAGAAATTACAGTATTAATGGGTATTACTGGCAACTAGCTGCCAGTAAATTTTTTAAAGTGTACATTTCAAAATTGTTCATACTGGTATTTGTTTTGTATCTTTTTAGTGTTTTACCTTCTTTACAGTCCCCTTTATTTCACTCACTGGGGTTTTCCTTGTAAAGCTGCTATATGACAAAATTTACCCTCATAGTTGCTGAAGTACAAATAAAGTTGAATTAATAACGTAGCATTACTGTAAATGTAGCCAATTATATTTGTTATAAATAAAATATGTAAATTGAAAGGATATATATTTGAGGTAGATGGTCCCTCACAAAAGGTCCATCATATTTGAGGCTCCTTCCTTGGCATCATAAAGTTTGAAAACCCATGTTCTGAGTGAAGCTAAATTTATAGCAACAGTTTGGTCAGAGCTCTTTTCTATTCCAACATGACAATGTTCATTTAAACAAAACAAGATTCAAAAAGAAATGATTCAGGTGAAAAAACACCTTTGGTATGACTTTCAGACTTTGAGCCACAAACCCATCAATGACTTGTACACATGACTGCAGTCATTTCAGCACAGAAAAAGGCCCTTCCAAAACGGTTGCAACAAAGATGGAAAACCAATTCTTTAAAATTGTATTGCATGGTACAGCATTAATATTTATTTCGACTGGAATAGATAAACATGTTTTTTAGGAGGCGGCATGTCCCAGTACTTTTGTCTATATCCTTTTTCCCAGATGAGCTACAGTTTCCAGTGAAAACCTGTAGTACAGATCCATGAGTGCTCTACGGCTTACATTACCCACCAAGCCGTTGCAGGAGGGAGGAGTTCAGTTGTACAAATACACCTGCCAATCAAGTCTGTAATAGTAAGCTGTAAGCAAACCCATTAAGCTTGCAAGGAAAAGGATAGACTTTAACAACATTTGATCAATTTATTTATTTTTATACAGCTCTTCCAATGTAAACTTTCTATACAAAATACTCTGCATTCAACTCCTTATATAGCTATATATACTGTACATACAAGGCACTCAGTTAAGGCACTGAGAATTTGCATCAAGCTTACTGTATAATTTCTGTGTTCAAAAATCTGATGGAACTGAAAACTTTGAATAATAATGATAACATTTCATGGTATGTAGCTGCTGTCAATTTCTAAAAAGTAAAAAGCTAATCTCAAAGGTTCTGTTGTTAAAAACAGAAGTATACTGTAGAAGTACTGTAAAAGTATACTAACATACTGTTATTTGATAGGCTCAAAGCAGTTACACACTTTCATTTTGGGCTTCAAAACACTTCTGTCAGGCAGTTAAGGGCACTGTAACAATAAAATCAACTCAGACCAGCAGTAAAAAATCCTTTTTGCACTTTTTTTAAAAAGTTTAATCAAATTCAACTTTCTTGACTAGAGCAATTGAATTATAATATAAAGTTGAAATAACTTAAGCTTAATTTGAAATTAATTTTAAGTAGATTAATTTTACGTGCAACATGGATTATTTTAAGTTGAGTTATTTCTGCAAAAATATAAGATTAACATTATGATTTATATTCAAATCACACATGGTATATGATTATGTCACTATTGTAGATAGATAATTATTAGTCGCTGTATTAAGATGACTTCCATGTGCTTGATAAAACATCATTTTTTACATCATAGTGTTAAAACCAGGGCCCCGGTGCGTCAGCAGCTAACGCTTTTATAGGTACTTGACATTAATACACCAAAGGCATGATGGGAATGTACAAAAGCTTATGCATCAACAAATAAGCAGTCATATTTGTCCAAGGCTACTGTATGTGCTTAAAGGAGCAATAGGCCTTTAAATTGTGAAAAATGGGAATCCGGTTCAGGAAGGAAGTCTTTTAGATTTAAAGTCTTGCTTTTTACGAACAGTACAAACACGGTGTGCTTTGATGACTCCGCAAAGTGAAAGGATACTGTGGCGAGATCAAAAATATGAACATCTTGAAAAGGATTAAAAGGCACTGCAGTCAACAACGTTCACATGATGGAGCAGCATTGGCAGGTTTTTCGTTTGGGTGCACCTGCGTCTTCAGCCCGATTTGGGCTGCTGGTATCCATCTGTGCCTCTGCTTTGGCGATCAGTGGTTCTTGTTCTGCGGGCGGTTTTTCACTTTTTGCCTTGTTCTCTGGTGATTCTCCATCTAGAGGAACCTCTTGAAATTCGCCGAGGGAGATGCGGGTGGTTGCCACGGCCTCCTCCTCCTCTTCTTTTGGGGGTCGTGATTCTGTTGTCATCCCCTCGGTTTTTGATCTGGTTGTAGGAGACGGTTGCGTTGTTGACAGCACCGGAGCCTGGGAGACCTGCACAGGAGCTTCTAGTGTCTCAATTTCTGGAAGCTCTTGTTCCACTGTTTCTTCTTCTTCAACTGTAACCACCGGCTGCTCAGCAGAAACATCTTCACTTTGGGGATCTTTAGTAACTTCATCCTGCTCCTTATCTACAGAAATTTCTGGATCAATCTCAGTCTCGATTTCATCCACTACGACAGTTGGCTCTGCGCTTTCAGATTCTTCATTATTTCCGTCTGATTCTTGCGCCGACCCGGCATCTTCCTCCTGAATTTCCTCGCCTTCGTCTGTAATGATCACTCTTTCTGCTCGAATGACTGCGCAGGCATCATTATCCTCATCCTCATTTACTCCGTGCCCAGGCTCGGCCTCTTTGAAGCCTAGGAACGTCATAGTAACACCACCTGCTCCAAGAATATCAACAGGGTGGATCTGCGAGCCGTTAGTGTGAGGTGCTTCATCCTGTTCTGGAGTTTTGGTTGATGTTTCTGCATCCACAGCTCCATTAACAACAGCAGCAGTTGTTGTCATCTCTTTTGCTTCTACCTCGGCATCAGCGACTGCTTCTACTTCTGAATCGTGATTCTCGGTATGCCCAGAAACATCTGCAACCAAAACAAAAAGTATACGAATTAAAACTAGTGTTCAAATCCCCTCTTAAACCAGAAAACAGATCAGGATGGGAAACCATCCAAAGGCCGAAGAAGAAGATACAACACTGAAATTTCATACCTTTCGTTTCATCTTTTCCATTCTCCACGATGGGTCCATTAGGGACCATCTCAGTAACAACTGTAAATGATAAACATTTATGGTTGATATTAATTTGCTTGACCCTTTAGATAAGATTTTTCATTACAAAAACGATTAAAGCCCATTTAAAGGGACATTCCACTTTTTTAAAAAAAAAAAATGCTAATTTTCCAGCTCCCCTAGATTTAAACATTTGATTTTTACCGTGTTGGAATCCATTCAGTCGATTTCGGGGTCTGGCGCTACCACTTTTAGCATAGCTTAGCACAATCCATTGAATCTTATTAGACCATTAGCATCGCGCTAAAAAATCAAAAGACTTTCGATATTTTTCCTAAAACTTCTGTAGTTACATTGTGTACTAAGACCGACAGAAAATTAAAAGTTGTGATTTTCTAGGCAGATATGGTTAGGAACTATACTCTCATTCTGGCGTAATAATCAAGGACATTGCTGATGTAACATGGCTGCAGCAGGCGTAGTGATATTACGCACTGCCCGAAAATAGTCCCCTTGGTTACTTTCAATAGCAGGGGACTATTTTCGGCACTGCGTAACATCACTACATATATAAACTCTTTGGTTATTTTTTAGCACAATGCCAATGGTCTAATCAGATTCAATGGATTATGCCAAGCCAGGCCAAAAGTGCTAGCGCCAGACCCGGGAATCAGCCGAATGGACTCCAAAACGGCAAGAATCAAATGTTTAACTCTAGGGGAGCTGGAAAATGAACATATAAAAAAAGTGGATTGTCCCTTGAAATGACAGAATCTAAGTGGATCGACTTTAAGCTTCAGTTAACCCAAACAGATTTAAATAGGAATTATTCTTGTGTAAGCATTAATCAGGTTTAGAAAACACATAAGCCAGATGCTGTGTAACAAAACAGTCCTCGAGCTAAAGGAAAGATGGTTGCAGGTGGTTGGCTGCTTGGACACATCACACTGAATGGACAGGTGGCACACACATACCTGTTTCAACTGGCTCCGCCTCCCTCTGTTCCTATTTGATGAACGAGAGTAAAAGGTCAGTAGTTATCCTTAGAGAGGAGGACACATTAACATCTCAAATCATTTACTCCACTGGTTAATATTTCATTCAGACCCATTGAACATTTATAGGCGTAACCTTCAGCTCCGAACAGCCTCCATTTAAATACGACTAAAGGAGTTGTGCACCATCTGGTTAGTGTCTTACAAGTCCATCATAGACCGTATGTGACCCTGGACCACAAAACTAGTCATAATTGGCTTGGGTATATTTGTAGCAACAGCCAACAATACATTGTATGATACATCTCAATTTAAAGGTTAAAGGTTTTGTGGTTTAGGGTCACATATGCAATGTATAAAATGTAATTAATATTCATTACATTCCTAATTTAATAATTTCACACCGCTTTATCTGTTACATTCACATGTATGTATTTGGCAGACGCTTTAATCCAAAAGTATACATTTTTTTATCAGTTTGTGTATTCCCTGGGTTCAAACATGACCTTTTGTGCTTCTCTACCAGACTGAGCTATACGTACTTATTCACTACAATGCAACAACCTCTAATATTTAGCTTATTAATCTGACTTACTAATCAAAGAAATCATTTCCTATTCAAGATTATGATAAAACATGGAAGCGATGGCAGAATTATTTACAAGCAACATATACCACCAACCACAAGGGGGAGTAAGAATGACGCTGGAGCTTTCATAGACACCATTTAGTGAATTCATGGCACAGTATTACTGTAAATTTGTACAGTATCTCATGTTTGTATGAATTCTTTTTCAAGAGTAGTAGCTAAAGGTCAAGAATAAGGAAAACATCCATTTCTTTAACAAGAGTGTTATGTGCATTTTAAATGCAATGTGATTGTAGATGCTTCTTACAGCAACCGAATTGAATTAAGCTCGATCGGTCCAATGGATGTGGCATCTCACCTTACTGTTTGTCTGAGCGTCTGAGCTGGGTAGATCGAAGCCATCTTCAATATGTTTCTTCACTTTGACCTCTTCTTCTGCCAACTGTTCGGACGTTACCTGTAATCTAATGTACACAGACTCACATCATGTTTTATATCATGGTGGTAAATACTGACTTCTGTTGTTATTTAAAGGGGTAGTGTATTTAATCATGCTCAAGTTGTTACAAACTCGTATAAATTTCTTTGTTCTGCTGAACACAAAGGAAGATGTTTTGAGGAATTTTTTTAAGCACCATTGACTTACATAGCATTTTTCTTTTCTCCTATGGAAGCCAATGGTGCTCCTGTTTCCTGCTTGAATACAGATATCTTGCTTATGTTTGGCAAAAGACATTTATACAGGTTTGTAACAACTTAAATAATGACAGAATTTTCATTTTTGGGTGAACTATCCCTTTAAAAAAGCTAAATGCACAACCTCTAACGTATGCCATATGTCTAACTTTAACCCAGTACTGTAGATAGATACCTATTGGTATTTATACATGTAAAATATAAGAATCAGTGACATCTGGTCCACGGTTAAATGCTTAATAAGCAGGTGTCCAATAACGGTTGCAGAAATAAATCTTTAATGCAACCAAGTTGAATGGTTAATAGAAAGTTGTCTCAGTTGTGATATCCAGTGAGTTGTATTTAGCGAATTTCCACCAGTTTTAATCTATTTAGGTCAGTTGCAAAGATAATAGATGAGCATTATCATGGTAACAGGGTCATACATCAGTCGATAATTGACAGGATGGACGTTCTTGTCACCTTAGACGAAATGCCAATAAAAGCATTGCATCGTTTCTTTAAATTGCACGGCTTGCTGGAATAATTGATTCTGTTTGGTCTGATATCCCTCAATAGCAACATCGAATGTGGATTAGGTGATGTTGGGCCGCTTGAGCTTACCACCTTAAAAGAGGAATGTAAACAACATTTTTATAGCCCTGCCCAGTGCCCACAGGTTAATGTGTGACATAGTAGGGAAGTAACACAACTGGCACAAGGCAAATCGAACAGAGCGTCTAAGCAACAAACATGTCGGTACGGCAAATCATTACACACAGTAACCCGGATGCGTAAAATCGTTACACACGGTAACACGGATCCATCAAATTGTTACACATTGTAAACCTGAGTAGGCAAATCGTTACACACGGTAACCCGGATGCATCAAACTGTTACACACAGTAAACCAAGATGCGGCAAATCGTTACACACTGTAACCTGAGATGTGGCAAATCGTTACACACAGTAACCGGGATGCGTCAAATCATTAATCACTGTAACCCGGATTCAGCAAATCGTTTCACACGAAAACCCGGATGCGGCAAATCGTTAAACACTGTAACCCGGATTCAGCAAATCGTTTCACACAAAAACACAGATGCGGCAAATCATTAAACACGGTAACCCGGATGCTTCAAATCGTTAAACACTGTAACCCGGATGCGGCAAATAATTAAACACTGTAACCCGGATTCAGCAAATCATTACACACTGTAACCCGGATGCGGCAAATCATTACACATGGTAAACTGGATGGGGCAAATCATTACACATGGTAAACTGGATGCTTCAAATCGTTACACACGGTAACCCAGATGCGGCAAATCGTTAAACACTGTAACCTGGATGCGTCAAATTGATACACACAATAACCCGGGATTCGTCAAATTGTTACACATGGTAACCCGGATGGGTAAAATCGTCACACACGAAAACCCAGATGCATCAAATCGGTACACAATGTAACCCAAATGCGTCAAATCGTTACACACGGTAACCCGGATGCTTAAAATCGTTACACACTGTAACCTGGATGCGTCAAATTGTTACACACAATAACCCGGGATTCGTCAAATTGTTACACATGGTAACCCGGATGGGTAAAATCGTCACAAACGAAAACCCAGATGTGGCAAATCGTTAAACACTGTAACCCGGATGCAGCAAATCGTTACACACGGTAACCTGGATGCGTCAAATCGTTAAACACTGTAACATGGATGCGGCAAATCATTACACATGGTAATGCGGATGCTTCAAATCGTTACACAGGGTAACCCAGATGCATCAAATCGGTACACACTGTAACCCAGATGCGTCAAATCGTTACACACGGTAACCCGGATGCTTAAAATCGTTACACACTGTAACCTGGGTGCGTCAAATTGTTACACACAATAACCCGGGATGTGTCAAATTGTTACACATGGTAACCCGGATGGGTAAAATCGTCACACACGAAAACCCAGATGTGGCAAATCGTTAAACACTGTAACCCGGATGCAGCAAATCGTTACACACGGTAATCTGGATGCTTCAATTTGTTACACACAGTAAACCGGATGCATCAAATCGGTACACATTGTAACCTGGATGCGTCAAATCGTTACACATGGTAACCGGGATGTTTCAAATCGTTACACACTGTAACCTGGATGCGTTAAATCATTACACACAGTAACCCTGGATGCGTCAAATCGTTACACATGGTAACCCGGATGCCTAAAATCGTCACATACACGAAAACCCAGATGTGGCAAATCATTACACACGGTAACCTGGATGTGGCAAATCGTTACACATGGTAACCTGGATGCGTCAAATCGTTAAACACTGTAACAAGAATGCAGCAAATCATTACACACGGTAATCCGGATGCATCAAATTGGTACACACTGTAACCCAGATGCGTCAAATCGTTACACACGGTAACCCGGATGCCTAAAATCGTTACACACTGTAACCTGGATGCGTCAAATTGATACACACAATAACCCGGGATTCGTCAAATTGTTACACATGGTAACCCGGATGGGTAAAATCGTCACACACGAAAACCCAGATGCATCAAATCGGTACACAATGTAACCCAAATGCGTCAAATTGTTACACATGGTAACCCGGATGCTTAAAATCGTTACACACTGTAACCTGGATGCGTCAAATTGTTACACACAATAACCCGTGATTCGTCAAATTGTTACACATGGTAACCCGGATGGGTAAAATCGTCACAAACAAAAACCCAGATGTGGCAAATCGTTAAACACTGTAACCCGGATGCAGCAAATCGTTACACATGGTAACCTGGATGCGTCAAATCTTTAAACACTGTAACACGGATGCGGCAAATCATTACACACGGTAATGCGGATGCTTCAAATCGTTACACAGGGTAACCCAGATTCATCAAATCGGTACACACTGTAACCCAGATGCGTCAAATCGTTACACACGGTAACCCGGATGCTTAAAATCGTTACACACTGTAACCTGGATGCGTCAAATTGTTACACACAATAACCCGGGATGCTTCAAATTGTTACACAAGGTAACCCGGATGGGTAAAATCGTCACACACGAAAACCCAGATGTGGCAAATCGTTAAACACTGTAACCCGGATGCAGCAAATCGTTACACACGGTAATCCGGATGCTTCAAATTGTTACACACGGTAACCCGGATGCATCAAATCGGTACACACTGTAACCCGGATGCGTCAAATCGTTACACATGGTAAACAGGATGTTTCAAATCGTAACACACTGTAACCTGGATGCGTTAAATCATTACACACAGTAACCCTGGATGCGTCAAATCGTTACACATGGTAACCCGGATGCCTAAAATCGTCACATACACGAAAACCCAGATGTGGCAAATCATTACACACGGTAACCTGGATGTGGCAAATCGTTACACACGGTAACCCAGATGCGGCAAATCGTTACACACGGTAACCCAGATGCGGCAAATCGTTACACACGGTAACCCAGATGCGGCAAATCGTTACACACAATAACCCGAATGCGGCAAATCATTACACACGGTAACATGGATGCATAAAATTGTTACACACGGACACCTGGATGCATAAAATCATTACACACGGTAACCTGGATGCATAAAATCGTTACACGCGGTAACCCGGGTGCGGCATATTTATACACACGATAACCCGGATGCGGCAAATCGTTACACAAGGTAACCCGGATGCAGCAAATAATTTTGACAGGTACAGTTTAATATTACACAAAGTTAAATAAAAATATGTATTTTAATAACATATATGACAATATATTTACAAACAATTAAACTAAATAGAGTTTACTACAAAAAAAAACTGTTATCCAATCATAGCAGTGGGCATTTACTTTCAAGTCTTCAACGCGGCCCGTCCATCAAAACAGAGCGTTTCTCGAGCCAGCCTCAAAACCAGGGTACATAATAGCCTATTTCTTATTGCTTTTGATGTTTTTGAATGCAAACATCATAATGTACAGGCAGCTGGTTGTTATTGCGAAATAAGCCCCTTCAGTGTGATACAAGACCCTCCACTTCACTGTCGATCAGGGCTTATTTCTGTGATGACAACTGGCTGCCTATACTGTACATTATCCCTTACATACCCCTCTTTAGAGTGAAACAAGAACACCCTAACACGTACTGTACATTAAACCTTACATAATCCTGTTGAACTTGTGGGAAGAACAAAGCCTGATGTCATTTTTTACAGGTTTACCATTAACCAAACAACACTGCACAGGTGAGGTGAGGTTACACTAATACCGACTCATTCACAGAGTCATTAAATTCTCTCTTGAAATCAAAGCACGCTTTATCTCCATATAAAACGGCACTGTAACAAATACACGCATTAAACGCATCAGGACAAGAAGCCATGAAAGTCTGTTCCCTACAGGAGTGTGAGCAGCTTATTATCACCAAACTTTGCTGCGAGTAATTAAAGGCTGCTTCAGCGCAGAGGAACATCTCATGGGCCAACTTATTACAATAATCACCATCTCCTTCAGTCAAGCAAATAAAAGCTGATGTGCAAAGGAGGAACATCAAACACTTTTACTCACGCTCACAGAAATAGAAAGATATTTTGGGGGGGTACGGACCCGTCACCTGCTAGGAGCTGCTGGGGCAAGCATAATTTGTGCTAATAAAGATAATTTATATTGTTGCTCATACTTGCAGAATCAAACTACAACCATCTATGCATGAAATATACTGTAGAGCATAACTTGCAGAAATTATTGGTGTTATAAAAGTAAATAAATAAAAATGAAAAAAGAATATATTCATACATATATGTGTGTATTTATATATAATAATTACACACAACATACACACAAATATATTATGCAACACAAACATTTATTTTGTATGCGATTAATCGCAATTAATCTTTTGACAGCCCTAGTAAAAATCTAGTTTCTAGACCATAATAAAAAAAATTCAAAAATTAAGCTTAAAGGAATTTTCCATTTTCCTAAAAGAAAAATCCAGATAATTTACTCACCACCATGTCATCCAAAATGTCGATGTCTTTCCCCGTTCAGTCCAGAAGAAATTATGTTTTTTGAGGAAAACATTGCAGGATTGTTTCTTATTTTAATGGACTTTAATAGACACCAACACTTAACACCCAACCCAACATGCAACAGTTTTTTTAACAGAGTTTCAAAGGAATATAAACGATCCCAAACGGGGCACAAGGGTCCCATCTAGCGAAACGACTGTCACCTTTGACAAGAAAAACAAAAAACATGCACTTTTAAACCACAACTTTTCGTCTAGGTCCGGTCCAGCGCGACCTAACGTAAATGCGTAGTGACGTAGGGAGGTCACGTGTTACATATATAAAACGCACATTTGCGGACCATTGTAAACAATAAACTGACACAAAGACATTAGTTAGTATCAGTTGACATACAACAACGTAGGAACGGTCCTCTTTCAACACACTTGTAAACACTGGGGCAGAGTTTCATGTTCGTCCTCTGTGACCTCTTGACGTATTGCGTGGGGTCACATTGGCGCATCACGACCGGATCTAGACGAGAAGTTGTGCTTTAAAAGTGCACACCTGTCACTTTTATTGTCAAAAATAACAATCGCCTCGCCAGACAAGACCCCCACGCCCCATTTGGGATCGTTCATAGTCCTTGTTAACTGTTAAGTGCTGAGCCAAGTATCAACTGTTGGTGTCTATCAAAGTCCATTAAAAAGAGAAAAATCCTGCAATGTTTTCCCCAAAAAACACAACTTCCTCTGGACCGAACAAAGAAAGACACCAACATTCCGGATGACATGGTGGCGAGCAAACCATCTGGACCCTTCCCCCAAGAAAATGGACTATTCCTTTAAAGATAAAAAAATGAAAGAAGAACTAAACAAACAATACTTGTTAATGCGTGTCTCTATATCCTGAGCTTTAGAGCCCCAGAGTGGAGATCGAGGGCTTGTACTGTCAGGAGATGTGGGAGGTCCATCCATCAGCCATTGATCTCGAAGGGACTTCCTCTTAATAGAAATATGAAGACGATTGATATTCAAAAACCTACTGACCCTACAAGCTTTTAGGTCACCTGAAACCAGTATTACAGAGAAAAACAGTGACGGCTTGTATTTTGCATCAACAGAGTTAAAATGTTTATTGTCTGATCTGTTTCTGTATTGTCTGAAGTCTGTTGTCATGCTTAGTGTGTGAAGAGACCTTTTGTCCTCAAGTCATTTTTGGTGTGACCAGGGCTTAAAGGTGCAGTGTGTAAATTTTAGGAGAATCTATTAACAGAAATGCAATGTAATACATAATAGGGTTGTGCCAATAGTATCGTGTATCGACAATCGTCAGACATATGGCCGATAGCGGGCTTTCATGACAATAGTTATTTTTATTATCATCACAGTTTCTCATTAAAGGTGCAGTGTGTAAATTTTAGCGGCATCTAGTGGTAAAGTTGCAAATTGCAACCAACGGCTCAGTCCACTGCCTAACCCTCGCTTTTGAAATGCATAAAGAAGCTACGATAGCCACCACCGGACAAACATTTCATCGTCGGAGACAACTTAGTAAAAAAGTTTGTCTGTTAAGGGCTTCTGTAAAAACATGGTGGCACAAAATGGCGACTTCCATGTAAGGGGACTAAAATAAAGGTTATAAAAACATAACGGTTCATTTTAAAAGGTCTTTATACACCCCTGATAATATAATTTTGTACATTATTTTGCATTTCTGTCAAGAGATCCTTCTAAAAATTACACACTGCACCTTTAACATGCGCATTGCACGAGAGGGTTTGTGGGCTTTACTTTGTGCTAGAAAGCTTGTAACGTGCATGGATTCCTTCTCGCACACCCCTGGACTTGTAATGCGCGCGTCTTGGACTCTAGCTCTGACCTGAACGCATGCGGCATGGACTCCTTCTAGCACCTAAACTTGTAATGCACATGATTCAGACTCTTCTTCGCACAAGAGCTTGTAATACGCCGGCTTCGTCATTTCCTTGCACTAGAGAGGTTGTTAGGCGCGCAAGAGTTTAAAACCAGCGAGTGTGTTGTTCCTGCTCCCTGGCATGCAGGAACTTTTACGCAGGATTAATGATATAATTTTTAAGAAGGTTGCGGTTGTGACCGTGTTGCGCTTACGGTACATTCACACAGGACAGAAGCGTTAACGATTGAAGGAAGGCTTGTCTGAACCGTGGCTAAAAGCCAATCACAGTACCTGTTACACATGCTCTGGTCTTCCTATCAAAGTAATTGGCTGGCTTTGCCTAGGCTATTTGCATAAAGCCCGGAATACACTGCAGGATTTTTGCACTCCTATAAGATCATTACCTTATCACACTGTGTGACATGGATCGTTTAAACTCGGGTACGACAGGCATGTAGACTGTACGCTGATGACACGGAAGTTTCGGCGGCTGCGTCACATGTTAGTGCAACCTTACCAGCATGCGCTCGTGGTAAACAAATATCAGCGCGCAGTTCGTAGCAGCAAACACACTGTGCGGTGATCATGACGAATTTTTGACACTGTCAGAAAACTATCGTAGGCTATTTTTAGACGCAATACCAAAAAACGGCCATCCTTGAACCTCACTGTACGACATAGGACCACCAATGAAGAGCCACAATCACAGAAATCGCGACGATTGTTTCATGATGGCAATCTTTGATCTGGGACAGCTAAAAATAGTCGCCGCCATGTTTCTACAGTAGCCCTAAACGGACAAACTGCTCTATAGATGGTTTCAGCAGTAACAACATAAACAACGCGTAACTTCCGGTAAACTCCGCTTCGAATAAATAACAACAAAGTACTTTAAATGTAGTTTATTTATATAACAAGCAAAATAAACAACATGTAGATTATCTAGGAAACCAAAACATTTGTTATTTTCGGCGAGGTATTTGTTCAAGAGTTCAGTTTAGCAACTAGTCAGATCATTAAAAAACTGAAACCGGAAGTGCGCCAGATGAAACGGTCTATAGAGCGCGTTTCGCCACTATGTTGACTCAGACAATGACATGTTTGTCCTGTGGCGGCTACCGTAGCTTCTCTATGCGTTTCGAAAGGGAGGGGTGAGCGGTGGACTGAGCTGTTGGTTGCAATTTGCAATTTCACCCCTAGATGCCATTAAAACCTACACAGTGCACCTTTAAGGGTGTTAACCAGAAAACTACTGCCGTATAACACACACTCGCAAACATACAGCTTTATTTTGCACACTGTACATTTAAAAATGAAAAACAACTGTAGCTGCGCTCGCTGTTATTACTGTGCATTGATGTTGCAGGGCTGCTGTGATCTTCTCCTACAGTCTCTGCTTTAAATCAATTCCCACACCATCATTCAACTTGAATGGAGGGCTTTAAAAATCAATGAGCCGTGACAAGATTTGCTTTAACTTCAGTTCATGTGAGTTTGCAGTGTGTAGACAGTAGGGTCTGATATTTTGGTAGGAAGCCAGGATGACATTTATTCAGGACTTTTCTGTCTCTAAGGAAAGGGAGGAGTCTTGTGCTCAGGATGCTGTGGAGGATTTTACCTCAAATGATGTTTACACAAATTCCTCTGAAGTTATTAAGGTCAGACTTAGTTCTTTAAGCGTTGGTTAAGCGATGGTTCGAGAATATTTGTAATATTGAGTGCTGAATTTGAAAGTGGCTGAATTTGCATTCGGTCTACTTCAGTGTTTCGTTTATGATGCCGTGAGTGCCGCTGAGTTATAATTTCGGTGTATGTAAATGACTGGAGTTTCAATATCATTCGTGCAAA
Source organism: Misgurnus anguillicaudatus (assembly GCF_027580225.2). NCBI lineage: Eukaryota > Metazoa > Chordata > Actinopteri > Cypriniformes > Cobitidae > Misgurnus > Misgurnus anguillicaudatus. The sequence continues at coordinate 34,982,983 of NC_073344.2, forward strand.
CTTTATTCAATAATTTGAAGTGCACTCTGTGTGAATAATTATAGTTGTCGCTCTTTTGCATGACATTTTGTCTCATTGCTCTTAAAGGAATAGTTCACCCAAAAATGAAAATTCTGTCATCATTTACTCTCATCTTGTTACAAATCTGTATAAATTTCTTTGTTATTATGAGGAACACAAATTTTGAGGAATGTTTGTAAACAAACCAATCAGAAGCCCCACTGACATCCATAGTAGGACCTACTATGTATGTCAATGGGCTACGGCTGGGACAATGCGTCAACGTCATCGATGACATCAACGCAAAAAATACGTTGATGCAAAATATGCGTGTCGATTCGTCAGATCCAAAAAGGCGGCGCCGTAGAGTAGTAGCAACGCGAGTGGCCCCTGTGTGAGCAGTGCTTAAGCGGCTTGTGTTTTTTTTCAGCGCCCATGAGCAGCGCGAGCTTGCGGCACTGTAGCAGCAGTGCTGCGATCGTTTCTGCGCGGTTCTATTTTTGCTGCGCTGCTCACGCTCAATTAAAGTGCTTTGTTTATGGTTTAAATGCTTGTGTATTGACGCGAAAATGTGTAATTTTACCATAAAATCATGAATGTGATGCCAAGTGTGTTTTAAACAGTCATGAGCAATTTAACAGAAAGCAATGAAATATTTAAAAACACACTGTTGCCAGAAGACTTCAGATATGTAAATCAACATATAAAAATTGCTATTAGTTAATTAATAGGTAGATAATCGAGAATCGAATCGGACTGATAAAATGAATCGTTAGATTAATCCAGTGGTTTTCAAACTGGGGCGAGATGGTGCCAAGGGGGCCCCAGTTTTATGACATTTAATGAAATACATTAATTTATCATGAATTAACCAAAATCACTACTTTTTTGTATAATTTAATGTTTTTTTTTTAATTAAAATGTTGAGTTTTAGAACAGTTTTTGTCACAAATTTTCTTTGGGGGGCCGCGAAGGAATGCACCGTACACAAGGGGGGCCGGACGCTGAAAAAGTTTGGGAACCACTGGATTAATCGATGCATTGAAAAATAATCGCTAGATTAATCATAAAAATAATAATCGTTTATCCCAGCCCTCAGTGGGCCTTCTGATTATTTTGGTTTTCATTTTTGGAATTTTTTTTTTGGGGTGAACTTTAATATGAATTAACCTATAAATAAATTTTAGGTTGTGTTTTACCCATGGTTAGGAAAATAAGGACAAACTCAACAGCTGGGTTTAAACTAACATATGCTGGGTTGTTTTGACCTAAAATGCAAAACGGTTGGTTCAGATATGGAAATTCTCTAGGTTAATTTAAACCACAGGCTTGTTCAGTTTTTTAGAGCGCGTGTTTGCTGTATCTACTTTTCTTATTTAAACTTTAACATTCCTGACAAAATGAATTCTCTCTTATTTAAAAGTGTGTTTTCTATGTTCAACACACGATTCTCACAAGCTGTGTCTTTAATGTAACCTTCAAGAACAAACCTCAGAAACGAGTATGAACACGTTTCTATAAGCATCTATCTATCATGACACTTCAGAAGTGTTTTATCTCTTAAGCAGTCATAAATCAAGGCTATCTCTCATTGTTCAGAGGCACACATGGATCAAAAAGGAAATGCAGAAAAGTTTATCTATCTTTCACAGGAAGTGTACTAGGAAAACTGAAACCGCATGTTGCGGTCGTGAAAGAATGTAAGTTATGTTGGTGCTATAGCGGTCTATCTTAAGATTGCACAATAAACCTGCCTATTTATTGTATCTACATGCATGATTACATCATGATTACAGTATGTATCACTGAGACACAACTTATTCCAACAAGCATATTGGGCTGCTTAACATAAGGGCTTTCCTCAAGAGCACTTGTATATATATTTTTCACCTGCTATCATTTTTTTTTTGCTTATGATAACAACTATCCATATATAAAAAAATCACCTTATTCCAAACTTTAAAGTGGGTGAAAATGAGTATGCATAATTAATAGTACAGTATACTGTTTGAACGATCGGTAAGTAGGCACTTAATCCGATTTAGTATGTACAACAGCACTGTCACAATATGCAATTTTAAATGCAGGATATGATAATTCCAACAAAGATGTATATAATTATAAACCATTTGAATATTTATTCTACACAAATTATAACTGTTCCCAGCTGTCATTTCATTTGCATCTAACAATTTTACCCGTCAAAGTTATTCAAAGTTAATGTACTTTGTTACCAAGGAGACGGCAGTATAAGAAAAAAAGCATGCTTAAGTGTTGTGGAAATGACAGAGACCTTTTGTAAAGATGACTGTGTGTGCGTGCATGCGTGTGTGTCCACCTTTACTGTACATCTCCAATGTCAAAAGTGCTTTATTTTCCACAAAGCCAAAAGTAGTTGTAGTTGAAGAAACATCCGTAAACGTGCACATATATACAAACGCACACACATAAGAATTTGGAACCGACTGTAGGAACACAAAGGAATAGGAAGAGGGAAACGCCAATCTGGAATTATTGTGGAAACAATGGAGAGAGAGAGAGAGAGAGAGAGAGAGAGAGAGAGAGAGAGAGAGAGAGAGAGACTACCCACATTTCCAAGTCATACTTAAGCAGGGTGTGTATGTTTGTGTACACTCAATATTAAATCTATTATTTATGTTTGGCATTATGCATGAGGTTCTGGTGACTGTGATGTGTCCTTCATCTCCTCTGTGTTTATGTTTACAAGTTTATCTATATTTGTGATCATTGAATGTCCTCACTTAAGGCCTTTTTCAAGAGACATGGCAAATGAGTCTGGAATTTGTCCGGGATCATTTGATTTTTGGTTTATGGGTCAGTGACAAAAATGGTTTGGCAAGATGAGAAATTCAAAAATCTTTTAAAAAAACTTGTTTTAAAAGCACGCATGAGGTTTATTTCAATGCACATATTGTATTTATGTTAATTTTATGTAATAAAAAATTACATTTGCACCATTTTTATGAAAGTTAAGACTGAATGGACCTGAAAATGTCAAATGGTGTAACTGCCAATTGTGCCAAAGATTTTGAAATATTAAATATATTTTATACACCTTGATGGCATGTAAGCGTAATCATAAAAAATCATTTAAAAATATAATTTTATTAGTTATTTCTTAATGAACATTTGTATGCGTTTTTGTAATATTTGTCCTGAAATAAAAATATATAAATAAATAATCTTTGACAAATTATGTTAAAAATCATATTACACTAAACTAGATGATTGTATTTTATTCCACATTTTTTATAAATATATTTATATTTTCATTTAAAAAACATACTAGTTACACCAATTGACACAGTACACTACATTAACATTTTTGCAATTATCCCCAAAATATTCTTTCAAAATATAATAAAATCAGAAATGTTAGACTCGGTCCTCAAAAAAAAAAAAAAAAGAGTATGCAAGTAATCTGCAAATTTATTTTGAAATTTTAACAATTTACATTTAATTGAACGATACAGACAACATCATGTCATTGACCCTCAATTCACACTGTCAATGATTTTCCTCAGCGTCCGGAGTTTGCTAATTATCCGTGATTTCTCTCTCAAGAAACCACGCATGTGCATTCTGACTAGTTGCTAAACTGAACTCTTAAACAAATCCCTACTGAAAAATCCAGCTAAGACCAGCATAAACTGGTAGCTGGTTTTAGCTGGTTTAAGATGGTTTACGCTGGTCCTCCCAGCCAGACAAAGCTGGTCATGCTGGTGGGCCAGCTGGTCTTCCAGCCTGACCAGCTAAGTCCAGCTAGACCAGCTTAAAAACTGACCAAAACACAGCTAGACCAGCTTGCTACACCAGCAAAACCAGCTTCCGACACCAGCAAAACCAGCTAAAACCAAGCTGGAGACCAGCTAAAACCAGCTCACCAGCTTATGCTGGTCTTAGCTGGATTTTTCAGTAGGGATACCTCGTTGAAAATAACAAATGTTTTGGTTTCCTAGGTAATCTACGTGTTGTTTATTTTGCTTGTTATATAAATAAACTATTTTAAAAGGACTTTGTTGTTATTTATTCATAGCGGAGTTTACCGGAAGTTACGTGATGACCACGAAAGGCACTTGTTTATGTTGTTACTGCTGAAACCGTTTATATGCCTGTCATTATATTTGCGCTGCCTACTGCTGTGATATCATACAAGTGAGAGCATTGTTGTACGTTCCCATACATTCATTTATTTCTCAGTCCGGCACAAAATCTAAATGGATTACCACAAAAATATTTTGCACATCGCATTTATCACTACCTCTGTCTCACATGAGTTTTTGTACAAACACCAGTGGCGTAAGTTGACGAGCTTTGCTGAGCCAGTTGCAGCCGCGCACGCGGAGGTTCGGTTGTGAAGTCTGGAAACACAGGTATGGGAGATTGGGAACTTACAACAAAGCATAGATGACAACAGGTTTGCTCGAGACAGTGCAACCATGAAGGTAAAGCTTTCTTCTTGTGTTTAGCATGAAGCTGGTAGTGACGATTCTCTCAGACCAATCAGCGATCTACAGTGTTTTCGCATAACGTTTTGGTATCAGCTCAGCTCGTTTGGAACTTCAACCGAGGTGGTACTAAAAAGTATTTTGTGCTTAAAACGAGCAAACTTACCTGCAAATGAGGTGAGAAAATTTTGCTTAAATTAAAATTTGCTTAGATTTTTTTCTCACCCCATAGGCAGATATTTTTGCTTGTTTTGTTTAAATTTACTTTTTAAATTGTATATTTTTTTGTGTATAAACTAGACTTATTTTCTTAGGTCATTTTGCTCTTAAGCATCTTAATTAAAGAATTTTTAGATATTTCTACTGAAAACAAGACAAAAATATTAGGTAAGAAAGTCATTTTTTGCAGTGTCTACGTACTGCACCCAGTGGAAAAGCCCCCAAAAATTAAGTTGACCCGACCCAACCGGTGATGTACTCAGCAATGGGAAAGCGTCGTTAGATACAAAGGTGAACTTTTTGAAAGGGCCCCAGTGGCAGCTTTTTGATCTTTTTTTAGTGATATATATGTAAAGAACATTCTGTTAAAATATAATCTTGATATCTTTAATATTGACTGAATAAGGCCATGTTAAAGATTGAAAATAATGATCCTTTTGATCCTCTTGATCTCATCATGAGACTTCACAGACAGGGTCACATATAGTGACACAAACATGTGTCTGTGTGTTTGTGCACATGCAGATAAATTTGTGAATTTCCTCCAGCCAAGCGTGACATGACGTGTCTGGTTACAGAACGAGGTTACAGGTCACGCATGTTTGTTTATGTGTATAGAGAGAGGTCACACCTTAAGCTGTTGAAGTCTTAGTTTTTCATCCTCCATTTCTCTTCTGGCACGCTCTTGCTCCTCCTGTAGACGCCGTTTCTCCTGAAAGCAGAGATGTTAGCTTATTAAAATGTGATGTGTACAAGCTTACATGTCCCTTCCTGTACTGACAGCATTATGGTAATACTGATGCTGCATTCTCGAAGGCCCTCTGTAATTGTAAGCACTTTTTCAGCTTTTTTCCAATGAAGAACTGACACTCACAGCTTTTTAAACTATAGGAGTAATTCAAGTGTGAAAACTGTGTTCCTATAGTTTATAGCATTTAAATATTCCTGAAGCACAATTGGTAAAAAAGTTAAATTAGCACTGCAAAGGTTCATGGGTTTGATCCCAGGACACAAGAATAATGATAAAGGAACTGTATAGGTTGAATGCACCACAAGGCAGTTTGGATAAATTGCGTAAATTAAAGGGCACACATTGTGCAAAATCCTCTTTTACAAGTTTGGACATAAATGTGTGTTGGCAGTTTGTGAACTCTACTGAAAAATCCAGCTAAGACCAGCATAAGCTGGTGAGCTGGTTTTAGCTGGTCTCCAGCTTGGTTTTAGCTGGTTTTGCTGGTGTAGGAAGCTGGTTTTGCTGGTGTAGCAAGCTGGTCTAGCTGTGTTTTGGTCAGTTTTTAAGCTGGTCTAGCTGGACTTAGCTGGTCAGGCTGGAAGACCAGCTTGCCCACCAGCATGACCAGCTTTGTCAGGCTGGGAGGACCAGCGTAAACCACATTAAACCAGCTAAAACCAGCTACCAGCGTATGCTGGTCTTAGCTGGATCTTTCAGTAGGGAACACAACAACCCTACAATTTTAATCCCCATTAAACCAGAGCAGTCTCATTAGACATGCTGTTTTGATTCTCTTGTTAATATGGCATCACACTGATGAAGCCCTGCCCATGGCCTCTGGCTGACTGGTTCATTTTACCCAAAAGCTTTCCTAAATGTGATTGTTAGCACATTGTAGCGCTATTGCGGCTAAAGATACTATTGTCTCAGACTGTGTTCACAGGAATCAGATCTATTTGAACTAAAAGCGCTCACTGTCTCTTTTAATAGACGTCTAACCAAAGTCTAAAAATAAATAAAATATATAAATAAATAAAACCACACACCTTGTAATCATTGTTGACTTTGCTTACATGATGAAATATCATCGCAAGTTCACAAAAATCAACATACAACCATATTCAAGTTTATTTCGACTAAAAGTGGATAACTCATAGCCTGACTATGGGTTTGTAGTTAGCCTAGTTGGGTTGATAGGTGCACAGTGTCAAGCCTGGATTGTGTTTTTAACATACTGTACATTATTCTTTAACCATCCTGTCTATTACATGTCGCTTTGTAAATGTTTAAATGATGATGCATGCTCAGCCTTCACACATTAAAAGCCTAGCATATGACTTAATATGTCAGACAGTAGGTAAAGATGCATTTTTACTGTTGTCTGGTGTAGTTTTACCTGACCTGGACAGACTCCACTAGTCTTAATAATTTAGAGACCACAGAAGGTTTGAGATCACGACTAACAACCGTTTCCATGCCCACGTCTGTGTTTGTGACATGTATATGTAATATCTAACAGTCTTTTAGTTATCACACTTTTTTATTAGTATTACAATCTATAACCATTGGATGTGTGCAGAATGTATAACACTATACGCTGCTGTGATGGATGTGTATGTCTGTTTTCAAACATAATACTGTTTGCAGAGCTTAAGCGATGCAGTGGTTTGTATGGTGAGGTAATCCAATGTACACTATTAGCAAGTTTGTCTGCCTCGGCATCTAATGATGAATGAAATTGGCTTGGGCTTTCCGTACCGCTATGGCTTGGACTCGCTGCTGGTATTTCTCTGCTTCATGTTCCATCCTGGACCTAAAACATAAGAGACAAGAGTTTAGTTTAGTTTATTACATTTTGATTATTTGGTCTATTTTAGGGCTCTCAAGACACTCGCGATTAATCACATACCAATAAAAGTTTGTGTTTGCATAATTTATGTGTATATATATACACACACACATACACATATATGCATACATTTAATAAATGTTTTATTTAAAAATGCATTTGTTTTATTTGTATATAATATAAAATATCTAAAAATATAAAATAAATACATAGACCATACATATATACATAGTGCATGCATACATACATACACATGCACAAATACACACGCACACATATACAAATTACACACATATATTATGCAAACACAAACTTTTTGTGATAAATCCCTTAAATATTCTGTTAAAAAATGTCCGGGGACCAACACAAGTTAAAGGATTAGTCCATTTTCTTAAAAAAAATCCAGATAATTTACTCACCACCATGTCATCCAAAATGTTGATGTCTTTCTTTGTTCAGTCGAGAAGAAATTTTTTTTTTTTGAGGAAAACATTCCAGGATTTTTCTCATTTTAATGGACTTTAATGGACACCAACACTTCACAGGTTTTTTTTAACAGAATTTCAAAGAAAAATAAAAAATATGCACTTTAAATCACAACTTCTTCCTCCAGGTGTGTGACGAGCCAGCGCGACCTCACGTATTTACATAATGCTGTGGAAAGGTCACGTGTTACATATATGAAATGCACATTTGCGGACCATTTAAAACAGTAAACTCACACAAAGACATTAATTAGTATCATTCGACATAAAACAACATCCGAGCGGTTCTCTTTCTCCACACTTGTAAACACTGGGGCATAGTTCCACATTTGTCCTCCGTGACCTCTTGACGTGATGACGTATTACGAGAAATTGTGGTTTAAAAGTGCATATTTTTTATTTTCTTGTCAAAAATGATAATCGTTTCACAAGATAAGACCTTTATGCCTCGTTTGGGATAGTTTAGGGTCTTTTAAAACTCCGTTAAAAAAACAGTTAAAGGAATAGTCTACTCATTTTCAATATTATAGTAGTTATACCAGCAAGTTTGGTGGTACAAAATAAAACGTAGCGCTTTTCTAAGCGGATTTAAAAGAGGAACTATATTTTATGGCGTAATAGCACTTTTGGGAGTACTTCGACTCGCCTGAAAAGTCCGCTCCCCTTCTCCCTCTCATAATGGGAGAGGGAGGGTGTTACTGCGCCGAGTCGAAGTACTCCCAAAAGTGCTATTACGCCATAAAATATAGTTCTTCTTTTAAATCCGCTTAGAAAAGCGCTACGTTTTATTTTGTACCACCAAACTTGCTCGTATAACTACTCGTCTTAAATAGGAAAAACGTTGATGTGTTTGGTCACTTCTAACTTTATCTCTAAATGGTACCATTGAATGAATGGGGCTAAGCTAAATGCTATCGAAGCGTCGCTCCAGCGCTTACGTGCACGCACACAGATGATAGAGGGATGTATCAACAATTCCCAGCCAAAGCAACAACATACCGCAATATTGAAAATGAGTAGACTATTCCTTTAAGTGTTAACTGTTAAGTGTTGGGTTCCATTAAAATGAGAAAAATCCTAGAATGTTTTCCTCAAAAAACATTTTCTTCTCGACTGAACAAAGAAAGACATCAACATTTTGGATGACATGGTGGTGAGTAAATTATTGTTGGATTTTTTTTTAAGAAAATGAACTAATCCTTTAGCTTATTTGTTAGCAGCTTTCGATCTGTATGTATATTGCTGTCAGATGATATACAATCAATTTGCAACAATCATTTTTATAATGTGCAATTACAATGGAAGTCTATAAAGCATTTTTGGAGATTTTAAAGGGATAGCTCACCCAAAATTTTAACTTTGTCATTATTTACTCAACTTTGTGTCATTTGAACCCCCAATGTCTTTCGTTGTTCTTCAAAACCTAAACCTTATAGACCCTAAAATATTTTTCCAAAGTGTTGTTTGGGGTTTTCTGATTACTACTAAAGTGAATTGTGACCACCTCGATCACCATCCACTCCCATAATATCCAGAAACCCTTCAAGCATGTTTAATAAATAACTCAACTCAACTTACGTCAAACATATTTTAAGAGTCTTGAAGACATTTTCTCCTCTACTTCTTGTTTTGGAAATCGCTGTTGTTCCTGTTTACACATTATTCAAAACTAAACATCCTAAAACTGCCTAAACAACAGACATAGAAAATGTGCACTGAATATGTCTGGCAAACAAAGAAAAAAACTGGGGGTTCAAATGATTAAATGACAAAATGTTCACTATAAGAAAAAAATGCACACATTTTCTTAAAAGTGCATACATTAAACATATTACATAACAATGTAGATGTTAGGGAGTGGGACTGCTAGTTGAAAGAACTTCTGAGAACAAGTTAAGCAGTAATTTCTATGAGTAGATTTTATTGTACATAATAATCAGACCATTTCTTGTATCATGCACATATTATCAAAAAGTTATCAGGTTTATGAGCCATATTATTGGATATTACTTCTAAAAGGGTAATAAATGATTTTATTATACTCATTTCATGGTTATACGACGTATAATGTCTTGTGGCTTTTGTTTCGAAATATTATTATTTACACCTTGTTTAAATGTAATGTCAAGGTTTAATGTGATTTGCCAATTTCATTGATAAGACAGAGAGAGCAGGTTTACTGTGCTTATGAGAAGAGAGAAACCGGATCGGTGACATGAGTCAAACTCAAATTCACAACATTCATCTGAGAACCCAAAGCTTTATGTGTTTTGTGCATTAACTGCCAGGCTAATTCATTGTGGCCAGAGAATACCGTTCATTTTCAGGAAGACATTTCATCATTCTCACGGCTGTCATGCACAGCCTGAGGCGATAACAGGAAAACACAGCTCACAAAAATGCACGAAATTCACTTTCGGCTGTGAGAACAGAAGCTTGCGTGAACCGAAGCCCCTTTGGGTCCCATTAGACTGCGTGCATGCGTGCACATAAAACAGAGATGTTTGATCCTTGCTAATGTTCGTACCTGGACTGCCTGGCCCCTGCAGGAGGGAGTGTGGTTTTTGGGGTGGGAAATAATATGGGTGTGTATAATAAATACGTGGAAGTACAGAGGCTAAACAGTATAAACCCTCTTTTGTTTGAGTTAATGCCAATAAACACAGCAGGACTAGGAAATACTGGAAGATTAAAGTGAATTTTGCCTGCTCTTCGCATTTCTTTCTAAATAGCAGCGCCCAAGCTTGTTTTGTCACAGTTTTTTGAGAGCCCCGGGTTTCCATCGCAGGGAAAAACAAAGCATAATACGCTATGTCAAATGAGGCCGTGACAAAGAACCTTCTGGTGTCGCTCATGTGTTTGACGAGGAGAAAGAGAGATTGAAAACATTTACTCATCTTTTTCCCCAAGGCTAATGGGTAACTTCCAAACGGCCGCGAGGGGAATGACAGTTCTGGAGATGAACTTTGCCTAAAATAGCATAGACGAATAAACAAAAACGAGCCTTTGATGATTCACTTTCGTCAGCTTGCGGCAGAAAGTTTGGTGCTAATTAAAATGTGAAGCTCTGCGTATCCGTCAGGCATAAAAAATAAGAAAAGACAATAAAAGACGGAGGCGATAAACAATTCGCCAATCCAATTTCTTGTTTATTCTGCATCGTATCCATCATATTTCATATGAATTCGTACATTTTTTTGGCTATTCCCACATTCACGTTCACTCTCTCTGTCATTAATGTTCAATATACATTTTGTCTTTCCAAGAGTAGTTCACAGATTATGTTTTTTAACAATGACTTTTATTTCGAAAAAATAATCACCACCCTTTGCTGCCAATCAAAATCATTACACTATATTAAGGAGTTCACAATCGGTAATACCTGTCAACAGTCTCCCTTATTTTACACCTATCTCCTGCCCCGCCTGTTTTGTTATTTCTCCCAGAAAAATCCCGTAATTTGAATGGCCCTACCTCGTTATATGAATAATTACATCAATATATTATTCCAAGATTGTACAGTTGCCAGATCTTGTATGAAACGCATCTTATTCACACAATAAACAAATCATACAATTTTGAAATTATTTTTGACCTTAACCTGGCAACCTACAACTCGGTTGCCCTGTTGATATCTGCGCAGGTAAAAGAATCAAATTTGCATTAACTCTTTCTCCGCCAGCGCCAACATTTTTCATGATTTTCACAAAAGTTTAATGCCTTCCAGAAAATGTTCTTCTTTAACTATATAAACAAACAATATCAAATGAAAGAACAGATCCTCTGCTTTCAAAACAAAAAAACTAAAAAGTTTAATCCTACCTTCATTAGTTCTCTTTTTTCACCTCTCAAATATAGGTTTCTTCAAAAACACCCAATTTTGAGCAAAAAGCTGAGATAATTCCATTTTTGTGAAGGACTTTTGATAGAGATCAGATGCAGAGCGATCTTTAAAACATACACAGAGTTCTTTCTCTTTCACGTGAGGCGCTATCTTCAGGTTGTATAAGTTGCGGATGTGTGCCACCTGGTGGATAATAGTGGTTTTGCGGAAAGCAGAAAATTCTCGCCATTGGCAGGGAAGCGTTTTCTCGTAATTGACGAGTTATCTCGTCAATGGCAGGGAAAGAGTTAAAAAAGCTCAGTTGGTGCTATGGCAAAAAACGAAATATAGCTGCAAGTTTAACAACAGTTGGATGGAGGAATTTAATTTCTTATTGGAATGCAGCATCGACAATTCCCACGCTTTTTGCAAAGTATATATCGGACAAGGTGGCGGGAAACGACATAACGCAGAACAATAAATCACAACGGCACAATCGCACTGTGGCGGTATAGAGCATAGACACAAAAAATAGCGTTGGCTGCTAGATTGTGGAACGGCGCTGCAATTCTCCAATAATCTCATAGCAACTGGAGATTAGGGATGGGACGATTACCGGTTTCAGGATTAACCACGATAAAATGTTAGTATTATTGTTTAAAATTAAATTATCATTATAACTGTGTTTGATTACCATGATTTTGAAAACTCGCTGTAAATCCTGTCCAGCCAGAATCAGTTTGACGCAGGCGCGCACATGCAACATAGTTTTTTGCACAAGAAGGCATTTAAGGGATAATGTATTGTATTCATTCACGGTAAACTTATTAGACAGATTCATTTATTTTTTTTACCACAAAAATTATTTCAGGGACATGAAATATTAAATTGTGATTTTTAAAAATAAAACTTGCTCAAATGTTTTCAGTGTGCGTATCAGTTCTTTTTGAAACCATGATAATATTGATAACCGTGATAACTTTGGTCACTTTAATCATTTTGATAGAGAGTTGGCAACTGAAAGCAGACTGTTAATACAGTAGCTAGAGATTTTTAGCTATGAATGTTGATTCTTAATGAGAATTACGTATTTTAACAAGTATTAGAGTTAGGCTATATTAAATTGTCCGTCTCATTGTAGTTCGCTGGTTATGGTTTCCTAAAGTGAAACATATGAGGAAGCACCTGTCAAGACAACATTGGAGGAAATTAAGCGCAACAGATCGTATTTCATTATCCGGTGCCGTGATGAAGACAGAAACATTACGACAGTGCCTGTAAAGGGCTGTTTACATTATAACTATAATGATACAGTTTTGAAAACCTTTTTATATTAAAGATAATAGCTCACGCCACAACTATAACGATAAAGATACAATGAACAATATAGTTGGGATCACTTTCTGAGCGATTTTGTCCCACCAGATGAACGATAAACCATTGACAGCAAATCAAATCTATTTGAACTTTAAGTGCAAGTGCACTTGAAATGCAGTGTAGAAGCTGCTGAGGTCTATAACATAAAATTACCGCGTTGATGCAGTTGCTGTGAAATTCATAACTTAATGCTTTTTTCTACCACACTGACTACGCCAAAAGGTAAGATTAGATTACACAAACTACTAGTTTCACTAGTTTAGTTTAGTTACGAGAAATGCAGCGTGTTGAGGACATTTGCTGTGTAACAGCAACAAGAACAGCATATTTACATATTCAGTGACATGTAAACATTTGCAAACAAGTTTTTAATTACAAGAAATATCTAGTATTAGTTAATGCCATTAAAGGCAAGTGCTTTGCGCGAGTGAATTAGCATGAATTTATTGTTATGATGTGGTCACTAATATATTTATCGTTATAATTATCTTTATAATGTCTCTTAAGGGTTTTAAACGCTGCTGTTGTGATTTTTGAGCTGTTTCTGGATGAAGGCAGACTAGTGTTAAACAGATCTCTGAAACAAATATCGAACGTTTTGTTTGCTAAAGATGAGGGGAGACGATGAGCATAAATAGCAACTGTGCAGAGAGGTTTGGCAGCCAGGCAAGAATTCAAGGACCTGTAGCTAACATTGTATACTGTAGGTTAATTTTACAATAAATAACATTAGCTTAGTGTAATAGTTGATACGTGTTAGATATATGAACGACTGCAATATCAGAAATAAACTACTGTAAAAAAACTCTGTTGTTATTGATTCTACGTGAAAGTCTACGTGAAGTTGGGTTTGGTCCACAAAAACGTTTGTTTACGTTGTTGCTTCTGAAACCGTCTATATAGTGTTGAGCAGATGGATGAATTGGTTTTAGTTCAATTTGTGTGCAGAGGCAGTTGTGAATGTATATTATTTATCTGCCTGACTGACATATCCTGGTTATAACCGTAGGAGATAATTGGATACTCAGGGGGATGGGGATCATGAGAATTTAGATGAAAAGCTTTTTCACTTTCAGACACTGTACATGCCCACACATACAGAAACACACATGCCAGCAATATACTTACAGTTTCTAACATAAAGTAAATCTGCTAATATAGCATATAACAACATAACGGCTCTGTCATCATAGCTTTACGGTACTTAATCTTAACGATTCATCCTCCGAGTAACATTCATTCATTTTGAACTGCAGCTAAACCCTGAGGAAACACAAGTAATCACTGCGGAGAGAGCGAGTCAGCACTAGCTTTGTGTCTTTTCCCTGAAATTCCCTCTCTCGCCATCACTCTTTTTGCTTTATGTCTTAGAGAAAAGAAACTAAAAAAATAAACAGATACTATTCATGGTGGTAGCAATACTTGAATAATAAACCCCCGTGTCTTACGAAACACTAATAACTGGAATCTGAACATGGGGGAAAAGTTTTTATTTTAATTCACCCACATATTGTTCCCAACCTGTATGACTTTTTGGATGGAATACAAAAATAGAAATGATAAATAATGTACTTGGTTGTTATTCTTCATGTCATCAAAGTGGACAGGATTCCATGGTTTGATTCCATGATTTAAATTTTGCCATGGTGTTGATAGACTTACATTTTATTTGTGGCGTCACATCTGCCAAGAACAATGGGTGAATAATGGGTAACTAATATGCCATCAGGTTGGTCTTTTTCAGTAGTGGAGCCATGGCATCTTGCACACCCAATCGCGACCGCCCACTCCGTGATTATTTTTGCTACGCGCACCAACGCGGACATGTCAAGTATTAACTAGACTTCAGATTCGCAGCAGAGTGCACCAACTGACGTACAGAACGTGTCATGTAAGAGAGGTAATGGAAAAACATGCTGTGCAAAAATCCATTTGTGGCGGTCAGTTTTGATTTTGAGGCATGCCACTGCAAATAAATGAATAAATGGGAAACACTGCAGTTCAAATTGAAAGCAGCCTCGTAAAAGGCACTGTTAATTTTAAACCCCTGACACAGTGTGACACGCTTCCCTGCTCCGCCATGCATGCTTTCTGCTCTCGTACTCTCAATTTTCAAGTAGTGACGAAGCTCTTCCTGTGGTTTACATCACTTTAGTCCCATGTGACTAAGTCTGGTTACTGTGCATATTCTTACTTCAGTGGTGAGAAACTACGTTGCTTTTAAAACTTCAAACACTCAGCAACAGCTGGGTGTGAAAATGTAATTGTAGATGACAAAGCTGCACTTTAGGCCTTCAAGACTCTTCGAAGTAGATGACCGGGTGTTTAATCATTTATAAGCAATGCCTTTTGTACTTTAGGGGTATTTTGTTTAACCTAGTAATTCATTGAAAAGCAGCTAGGACGTTGTAAAGGTGCCTAGCAAGAATTCTGAGTGCCGTACAAATGCTCACAAATCTGTCAACAGGGCACCTGGAGCCGCTCCGCAGGGAAAGGAAACGCATCTGTGTTCAACTAGCCTTGAATGCCGCCGTTGAAACGCCAACGGGAAGCTGCGCTGATGCGATTGCTGAGTGTTTCGAGTCTTGACCCAACCACATGTTCGTATCTCACGTTTGTGCATGTGGGGAATTTCAATGAGACATTTCCAACTGGCAGCTTATTAACAGAAGCCTACAGGTATTAAACACTTAAAAACAATATCAACTTTTTCACATCATTTCTATGGCAACTAGAAAATTGGCAATGAAAGTTTTTCCTGCTATTGGAGCCATCTGTTTCAAAAACTAGCGAGCTGCCCTGTACAAAGACGATATCTAAGTAGTTAAGGCATTCAATTTACACAGGACACGTTCTTGAAATCCATCTGCATTATTTTGCAATCGTCTGTTACAAAGATGATTAGATGAGTTTCAGTGGCATTTTAAAGGGGTCATATGACATTGCTAAAACATTTGCTGTAATACAGTGGCCCTCATTTATCATTCTTGCGTAGAAACGGGCGTATATGTTGGCGTAAGATTATGCTTACACTCCTCTCACCGCCTGATTTATAAAACTGTGCGTACCGTTGATATTCAGGTGTACGCAATATCTGCCCTTCATAAATGCCGCGGCTGAAAACGATCGTCATTAGTATAACAAGCCCATATAAATTCGAGTCTCCACCTCCCCCACGCCCTCATTTTACGACATTGACACATGGAAGACGGCAAAGAAGAGAATCCGGGGAAGTGGAAAAAAACAAAATTGTTTTATTTGGGAGTTTAAAGAGCGGGATTAAAGACACATTAATAATTGCATGACATTTTGTAATATTTGTATTATTATTTTTATTATTAATGACGCTTAATTGATATTTAGAATAATAATTATTTATTATTATTATTATTATTTACTGTTGCCTACATCTAAATTATATGTCTGCTTAATGGTTCGGTTAAGTTTTTTTAAATAATATTTTAAAATGATGTAGTAACTTTATAGTGTGTTTTTCTGTATTTACATACAGTTGTTTGTTAGCTAAGATCCAGTTTCATACGGAGCTCCGGATATAATTCAAATTAACAATTTGTTTCCACGACATCCACATGTTTTACTAGGCTAATTCATAATTTGAAGTAATAATAATTGTAATAGTAATGATGAAATATTATAATAATTAATCCCAAGGAACAAACTGTTGAATATTGGGAACGAATTTTATATTTATGGCCATACTTTAGACTAAATAAGAAAAAGAAGTGTCCATAGCATAAAAGATAATTCGTGGCCATGATTTTGTCCGCATGTCATCATGATCGGATTTATGGCTCCATTAAACACAAACATTTTACTTTACCTATTCATGTGTAGCTATTTATTTATCATCGAATGGTATGTAACTAGCTTACCTTTTGATGCATTATTACCATGTTTTCGTAGCACATCCTTGTGCTTTCTTGCAATGTGCCGCTTCAGATTCCAGGATGAATATTTGCTAACTTTTACAGTCTCTCCGCACTTCCTTTTAATGTTTTCTTCCTGTCCAATCTTAACTTTGATTTTTACTTTACATCAAAGGGCGTTCTGGGTTCAACGAGCGGTGCTGAGCGAGCGGACTTTTTAGAAAGGCGCTTTGATGGTAATATTACCGCACCGCTCAAGGCTCCGCTCCGCTCCGCTAACATGCTTTGCCCTGAAACGTCAGGTAAAGCGCCCAGGCTCTCAACTGAAGGAATACATATGCATACAAATCAAATGCTTTGGTAAAGTCTTTCAAATTAAACATTGAAGTCCATGTTGCATAAAAATAAACACTGAAGTTTGTAATTATTATGTTTTTTTTTTACAGTGGGTCATAATATATCATATATTTTAGTTTGTCAGTGCGTTTTGTGGTGTTAGGAAGTGTTTGCGCATTTCTGCACTAACTCAAAATGTGCGTACACCACCTCCCGAGCAGGCGTAGGATTTGAGCGTACCGTACGCCAACGTCCATATTGATAAATCTCAAAGTCACCGTGGTTTTGGGTGTACGCCAGGTGTACGCTGGAATTTTGGTGTACGCACTTTTGATAAATGAGGGCCAATGTGTTTACGCAGTTTATGGTTCAAAAAACATATTATTTTCCACATGCCGTACATTATTGTTGCTTCTCCATGGCCCATCTTTCTAAAATTTGTCAATTTTTATGCGTAAAGCTCATCGTTTTGAAATGCGCGATGTGCTCTGATTGGCCAGCTATCCAGTGCGTTGTGATTGGGCGAATACCTTAAGCGTGTGACGGAAATGTTACGCCCCTTACCAAAACACAGCCTCTCCACAACATGGTGGCGCCAACAATACTACAGCGTAAATAAAAGTTACGCTTTCTTTTTTTGGGCGGTGTTGTTCAAGCGGTGTTGACGTAGATATGTGGGGGTGTGTTTGAATGAAGCATTTTAAGAAGGGATGGATAAGGCTTCACTTTTAGAAAGATGTAGTTATGTATATGATTATATTTCTGTCAAAACTTCATCTTAAATGTATACACTGCACCTTTAAGATGGACTTTAAAAAAACATGAAATTATATGCATAAAAAATACAAAGCACAAAAAAAACCTTTTGTTTTGTCTGCCACGAGCATAGCTATGATCCTTTAACTCTTTCCCCGCCATTGACGAGATATCTTGTCAATTAAGAGAAACCGCTTCCCCGCCAATGATGAGATTTTCCGTCTTTCCGCAATACCGCTATTATCCACCAGGTGGCAACTTTTTAAACCCGGAAGTATTGCCCTATGGCAAGCTGCTGCATGTCCGTGTCTGTTTTAAAGATCGCTCTGAATGGGATCTCTATGAAAAGTCCGTCACAAAAATGAAATTATCTCTGCTTTTTGCACAAAATGTGGTGTTTTTGCAGAAACCTACCCATATTCAAAAGCTGATTACAAAAGAACTACTAAAGGTAGGATGAAACGTTTTTTTTTTTTTTTTTGAAAGCAGAGGGTCTGTTCTTTCATTTGGTATATTGTATGTTTATATATTTGAAGAAGAACTATTTTTGAAGGCATTAAACTTTTGTGAAAATGATGAAAAACGCTGCCGCTGGCTGGCAACTTTTTTAAAAAACGCTGGCGGTGAAAGAGTTAAAATGCTTTCCAGGTAGGCAATGAGTGTTGGGCGATATGCCCCATTTTGAGATCGTCAAGTTTACTCATTTATTTATTTGGTTATTTTTACGCATTTACGACAAGTGACTTGATTGAAAAAAAGAATCAAGGGAAACAATGTCATGACTGCAACCTTCTTAAAACTGATGCCATTAGTCCGAGCGCATCATTGCGCTCAAAAATTTTCGCTCGCTTTCAGGTCCAAAGCAAGAGTCCAAGACGCGCGCATTAAAGGATTAGTCCATTTTCTTGAAAAAAATCCAGATAGTTTACTCACCACAATGTCATCCAAACTGTTGATGTCTTTCTTTGTTCAGTCGAAAAGAAATTATGTTTTTGAGGAAAACATTCCAGGATTTTTCTTATTTTAATGGACTTTAATGGACCCCAACACTTAACCGTTTTAATGCAGTTTAAAATTGGAGTTTCAAAAACTCTAAACGATCTCAAACGAGGCATAAGGGTCTTATCTAGCGAAACGATTGTCATTTTTGGCAAGAAAAATAAAAAATACGCACTTTTAAACCACAACTTCTCTCTGTGTGACGAGCCAGCGCAACCTCATGTAATTGCCTAATGACGTCGAAAGGTCAAGTGTTACATATATGAAACGCACATTTGCGGACCATTTTAAACAATAAACTGACAGAAAGACATTAATTAGTATCATTCCAAATACAACAAAGTCGGTACGCTCCTCTTTCTCCACACTTCTAAACAGTGGGGCGTAGTTTGGATACGTTATCCGTGAGGTCCCGCTGGCGCGTCACAGGACCGGAGGAAGACGAGAAGTTGTGGTTTACGTGCATTTTATTTTCTTGCGAAAAATTACAATCGTTTCGCTAGATAAGACCCTTATGCCTCGTTTGAGGTCGTTTAGAGTCATTTGAAACTGCAATTTTAAACTGCATTAAAACTGTTAAGTGTTGGGGTCCATTAAAGTCCATTAAAATAAGAAAAATCCTGGAATGTTTTCCTCAAAAAACATAATTTCTTCTCGACTGAACAAAGAAAGACATCAACAGTTTGGATGACATGGTGGTGAGTAAATGTTGTTGTTGTTTTTTTAAATGGACTAATCCTTTAAGTCCAGGTGTGTGCAAGAAGGAATCCGCGTGCGTTAAAACTAAAAGCTCTATCACGCAAAGTGAAGCCCACAAACACTTTCATGCGAGGAAAAGCATGCAATGTGCATGTTAATGTGAAACTATGATGAAAATAATAATAACCATTTCCAACAATCTTCATGAAAGCCTGCTATTGGGGATATGTCTGCCGATCGCCGATACTATCGGCACAACCCTATAGGCAATTCACTATTAAGAGCAAAGGTACAAGGTACTGAGTTCTGCAAAACAACTCAAAATGCAAATATGCAGCTAACAATGAAATGCATTTGGCAGGAATCAGAAAAGACAGACTTGTTTATCTCTGCTATGAAATGGCTCGCCTTCCACAGACTTTGACAGGCTCTGTATCAACACGACATCAGTATGTAACTGTTGTTAAAAGTCATTCCTGCATGACATCCGTTTACCCTCCCTTAACACAAAGACTGAATTATTTGACTTGACACCTAATAACAGCTGCATATAGTATATAGCATAGATCTGAATAATTGCTTGTCTTTTACATCAGCAAAAGGAAAGCTCTTTGTGGAGGCTTTGAAAAAGACGATCATGGTTGTCAAGCTTACTACAATTTCTTTCAATACAATCCTCTTCTGGCCGCCTAAAGAAGGCAGAGATTATATACAATAGTGCCAGTGTGGTGTGTGTGTGTATGAATGCCCTACGATTATGCAAATGAAAGAAACATTACAACAGACAAACCTACTGACTTTTTCTGTATTTAAACAATAGGGCAGAATTGGAGTGCTGTTAAATGTTTCCTGGCTGGAGTTCTTGCTATTGAGATTTTCACTCGCAAACAAATGTGAGAAAACTCACAATAGGAGACGCGCGGGGTTAGGAGTGTAGAGCAGATGCTTTTAAAAATGATGTATAATTATGTCTTTTGTAAAATAATTCATGTTTACTTCCATGAAAATGCACTTCCTTTCCCATGGCATTTTAACATCCTACATTATCATGGCTTAGAAAGTAACTTTTTATTATAGGAGCATCACACTTCAACATCCTCAAGATTAAAAGCTTGAATAATCAAACTTGCTCTTTAATTATTTGCCAGGCACTTGATTTGTGATTGGCCCATTTTTAACTCTTTCCCTACCATTGGCGAGTTATCTCGTAATTAAGAGAAAACATTTGCCTGCCAATAATGAATTCAAGTACAAATATTTTGAGGATGATTACATCACTAAAGAAATACATTTCTTATTTTTATTATTTTAAAAGTACATTTTACTATATAACAACAGTCATTCTTGTAAAGTTTCATTGGTCTCTATGAGACTTTTGCTAATTATTTCACAGTATATGTGAGTGTTTCATAAATAAAGCAGGTCGCACCACAACATTTGCACGCGCACAAACGCTCCCAAATATATTTTGAGATCACGTCAATTAAATTTCTACGGAAGAGGATTAGGGCCACTGGTGAAAAAAATATTTGAATTCTGACTTTATTCTCAGAATTCTGACTTTATTCTCAGAATTCTGACTTTATTCTCAGAATTCTGACTTTATTCTCAGAATTCTGACTTTAATCTCAGAATTCTGACTTTAATCTCAGAATTCTGACTTTAATCTCAGAATTCTGACTTTAATCTCAGAATTCAGAATTCTGACTCTAATCTCAGAATTCCGACTTTAATCTCAGAATTCTGACTTTAATCTCAGAATTCCGACTTTAATCTCAGAATTCTGACTTTAATCTCAGAATTCTGACTTTAATCTCAGAATTCTGACTTTAATCTGAGATTAAAGTCAGGATTCTGAGAATAAAGTCAGAATTCAAATATTTTTTTCACCAGTGGCCCTAATCCTCTTCCGTAAATTTCTGTAGCATATGGGACCAAAATCGTTGCAATTTCGAGAACAGTACGTTACAGTATAATAAAGTTATGGCTTTTTGAAAGATGGCAATTGGTTTTTGACATTTTTGGAGGTTATTTGTAAATCTGGCAACCCGGTTAGTTGTAAATCTGGCAATAGCTGTGTAATAAGTGGGATAATGCGTCGGGTCCTGATCGCACTGTTTTGGGCTTATTTCTGTGATAACAACCGACTGCCTATACATTATACCTTAAATAATTTGGCAGATAAAAACTATTTTTTCAACTAGCGTACATCACTGATTGTTAAAAAAACAGCAGATGATCAAGGCAGATTATATCCTGGCAATCAAAAAGAGCGAAAAACAGACCTCATGCAACTACTCAGAACATAATAATTTGAAACAAGGAGTAAAAGCAAAACTATCGCTACCTATCAGTATCCGTAGATGTCATTCTAAGTAATCGAATATCAGTATTGGCCCAGAAATGTTGTATCGGTGCATCCCTAGTTTAAATAAACACTCTGAACTGAGAAAGTTTACTTTATCACAGACCCCTGGTTAAAATAGATCTACAGTAAGTGCTGGTGGTGGCTGTTTTTTAATACTCTCCTCTATGAGAGTATTGATTCACTGCGGTTGTTTTCCACAGTCCTGCCCTGTTTCAATCCTCTGTAGGCCAGAGACCTAAATCAGGTTTGTGGAATTTAGTGCAGCACAAAAGTGCTGCTTTTCTGCGTATGGGCGTGCTTGTAAGTGTACATGAATGAATGCGTGTTTGAACGCTGGGGGGGTTATGAGAGGAATTTGAAACGTTTAGTTCCACGGTTGTAACAGTGCACTGAGGTCTCAATGAGTGACACTGCAAACGGCAGCGAATGAAAACACTGCATTCCAATGAAACCAGCGGGTTGTGGGTGGGATGTGTGAGAAATGTGTGTTTCTTTTTTACAAGTTTTGCAAGACATCCCTGAGGCAGATTGTTAACACTGATATCATAATGGTACAAAGGCAAGTGATCTTACAAAACAGCTCAGAGAAAACAAACAATCCGATCTTGTCTCCGGGTGATGCGTACGGTCCCAACTTTGTCCTACAGTTAGGACATTATTAAAATTGTTAAATATTTCCCCTGATTATTGATTTAAAGCTGCAATACGTTGAATGTTGGGGGGGGGGGGGGGTTAAAGCTAATTTATGCATTCTGACCACTGACCAAATGACTGGATTGCGCATAGAACGCTTAACGTAACAGCGTGAGGTGAAGCCAGCACAGAGTTCGAGCCGCCATCTTGGGCGTCATTGACTTCCATTCAAAATCATGTTTTAAATTCACCCGCTTTACAGCATATCAGTCACGCAAGATTATTTTTAGGATATGTGTATGTAAATTAACTGTTAATTCTGGTGTTATTTGCAATGTTTATGTTTTAATTGGGCAGGAAAATGGATTTATAAAAAAACGTTAAGGTGAATAAATAAAGTTTTGTTTGACATTCAGCTACACGGTCAGCGTTATTTCTCTAAATAAGTTTTGGTAACTTGTAAGTTTAGATAACATAAAACCAGCAAATTATTGCATGCACATACGGTACAAAGTATGATTATTTATTTAGATTTCAGAATGAGCACGTTTTTCATTAATACTAAATATGCTGCGGTCTGTCTGCTAATCTGATACTGTAATGATGATGAATGTATAATAACTGATTAAAAACTAAAATGTACAACTTTCAGTAAATATGTACATGCTTAGAACGTTTGTGTTGTAATAATGTACAGGGTAACTTCAGATATAAAAACGAACACTAGTAAAGTGATGTTTTATCATTAAAATCTGATCGCGTCCATTGATTTAATAGAATGTTTGGGTATACCAACATGGCGGCGCGGTGGCTTCACAGTTGTGACGTCATGCGCAATCCAGTCATTTATATAGATTGGTTATTCTGACTTATAAATCCTGTATTTTTGTGCCGAATCAATGCACTTCATACAAGTTTTGGAAAAAAATGTAACCTGAAAGATTCATACATAACAATCTTCATTTTTGATGCGCAATTTCAATGCAGGAAGTACAGTGGAAGTCCTTATATGGGCACTTTAACTGGAATAGTGCACACACATACCAGCCAAGAGCTGACACAAAATCAACGTCACCAAAGAAGTGTGTTATTGTTTGTGGGGAAATAAGGGAATTTAAGTTTGTTCAGTCTTCTCTAAAAAAAACAGCATTCCCGGGTAATGAGTCGCAGACGGTACGTAAAACTGCATCAAATGTCTGTGTTTTGTTGGCCATCAGTAAGTGCATATAATGTAAACGACACGAACATGTAGCAAATCATAAGTTATCCAGAGATACCGGGATAATGTTTTGTGTGTGTTGCTTGCTCGTGATTCGCTCCCCAAGAATTAGTACAGCTACTCTGTCTTTTATAAATCTGATAAAACTAAAGACTCTTTGGATATATAATGGATGTAATACTACTCTATAGGTAGGTATACTCTTTAGGTAGGGGAGAGCGGGAGTGAAAGTACCATTTTTCAGATTAAAAAAAAAAAGATAATGTTATAGACAGAGATATATTTTTGCTGTGTTCAATAACTTACAAATATAAAGTATAATATAAAGTTAAATATAAGTAGTGAATTGTTACTTTTGACCCTGACTGCAGGGACGAAAGTAACACACGGTGGGTCAAAAATAACACAACAAAACAAGATATTGTGTTACACTTGTTTTTAGTAAATATACATGACTATGTCCAGAAACAGCGTGCGTTTTGTGAGCTTTAAGCTTATAATAATTAGTGATGCACAGATGTATCGGCCGCCGATATTAATCGGCCGATATTTGATGAATTTGAAACCATCGGCATATCGGCAATAGCACGAGAAAGGCCGATACCGATTGTTTATTAATTAACTGCATAAAGAAATCCATTATATGTAAAAAATGAGTTAATATTGTTAATAAAATAAATGCTGAATAGCTAAAACCACCTTTGAAGGTTGTCATGCTGTCTTATTATATTTGTTTTAGCTTAATTTGTGCCTCTCTTATTATGTTGGTCAGTTGAATGTTAATTAGATCCAATCCATGTTCAGTAAAAATAATTTGATGCAGAAATAAACTAGCTAATAGACCAACTGTATAGTATTGTATACAAGTGTTTAATATCGGTATCGCCATCGGTATCGGCCAGAAGTCGTCTGTTTAAATCGGAATCGGTATCGGCCAAAAAAAAAATCTTATCGGTGCATCCCTAATAATAATGATTATTAAATTGAGCTGTCAGGTCAGACATCATTGTAGACTTACTCTAATATCAATTCTATGACACTTTGTCTCACCATTAGTTAATTGCAGAATGTGTTATTTATTTCATTAGCATTGCAGTCCTACCTGACATTTCTTCATTCTACCTTCTGGCCTCCACTTCAGTCCAACTACTGGTAAAATAAAATTAACCGTCTCTGGGGAGGAGCAGAGGTGGCTGGCCGGCAGACAGACAGGGTCAGCCTCTCTGGGCGTTTCCCTTTCTTGCATGGGATGTTATTGCTGCACGGAGCAGTTAGAAATGGATCAATAGCCTCTCTGTCAGGTGCACCCCTGTGCTAAACCTTACTGACTTCACACAATAGAGTCTCTGTTCGGACAGGAACACGGTCTTCACTACCTCCACATTTAACCATCTGTAAAATCCTCCATGCCGACTCGCGCCCAGCCAGAACTTCACAGAATTCATAACAGGGAAAGCGCTATCACACCTTTGAAATAACATTTCTAAGTGTTATAGAAAACTTAACATTGTGGGGTGTTAATGAACACTTGTGGTATGCATGTTTCTTCTGCTAAACTGCTGCAGCCTTGCATTAGGACCGTAAAGGTCACAGGTTTAATTTAAATAAGTCACTTTAAATAAAAGTGTCTGCCAAATGCAAATACATATCATAAACCTATATTATCATGACATGCTCATTAAAGGCGGAGTCCACGATGTTTGAAAAACGCGTTGGAAAAGGAGACGGGCCGACTACCAAAACACACTTATAGCCAATCAAATCAAATAAAATGCCGGTTTGCGTATGTGTGGGGCGGGTCTATCAACAGAAGGTCCAGATTCTATTGGGGTAGGGGCGTGTTTGTTTAGATGATTTCAAATATCAACATTAGCTTTCAAACATCATGGACTCCGCCTTCAATATGCTGCCAGGGGAGAGCAGTAACATCAAGACATTTACATTATAATTTAAGCATTTGGCAGACACTTTTAAGATATACATTTTATCAGAATGCGTGTCAAGAAGTCTGATAGTCAGCTAATCCTCAAACGGAGATTCTTGCCAACAAGCTTGCAGACACTAGAAGTACTGCTGTCATCCGCCAGCTTAACAGTTAGTAAAGCTGATGAAATCATCCCTATCACACATTGTATGTGTCAGCAAAAGCCTGTTTTATCAAAGCAAGCTTCTTTTAATCAATTTCGGATGTTTGTGAATGGGGTGAAGGAAATGCCTGGATGATAGGAAAAGCCAGAAGAAGCCATATTAGGAACGGTCAGCCCTCATTAAAATGCACTAGATGACAGTTCAGCTAATTATAAACCGATTCATACTATAAGAGGATTTAAATAGTTTGCGATCGAAAGCGCATTGACATTGCTCCAAGTTGCCAAAACACTGACAGGTCACACCGGATGATTTCTGTCAAATCCTCAACACATTTTCGGAGGCTTCCAACTTGTAAAGTTTCTTTATCAGGCCAAGCCACAAAGATTTGTTTGAACATCTTACGAGAAACGCAGCCATCAGCAAGCAAAGACCACGGACTGAGACACGACTCGTGAGTCACGGCTTGATAACCACAGTCAGACCGCAGGCTGAGTGTGCAAAGTGCACATGCATGTAAGTGGCACAATATCTCACCGTGACAGAACGCATGCCAGGCTTTATGAATTAATCATACAGAGCTTGATTAAATTTCATTTGTTGTTCGGGTTCAAATGAACGTTGTGCCGCAAAGGCGTTTTTGTTTACCCAGTTTTTGTTTTTAAGTCACGAGTCGAGGGAATGCTCCAGAGGCATGGCTCAGATGTTTATTATAGTACAAACACACTTGTGACCATGAAGGCCAGTAAAAGAATGTTTCTTGCTTTTTATTTTTCCTCTTTCTATGACAGACGCATTACAGACAGGAAGGGAAGAGCCCTTGTCAAGGACAGGAATGTTAACCTTATTCTCTCTGTCTGTGAACTGGTGGAATCCCCAGACTCTGCTTTCTGTTTTGGTCTGTTTTTAATTCCATCCTCCATCTCCAAATTAAAACACCTTCCAAGCTATGGTTCAACAAAAAAAGTTACTGAATGACATTTGTTGATAGGGATGCACCGAATGTTTGGCAACCAAAACTATTTGGCCGAAAATAGCAAAAAAGCATCTTTCTCGGACACTTCAAAATGCTTTCAAACTGACCTTAAGGGAGGTCAACATGTTGCCTACGTTTGCTGGATTTAAGCGCTAGCAATGGCGATGCAACGCAATTTCGATTTCACTGGACGACTTCTGGCAACACAAGTGAAAGTGGCTGCATCCGAGGCAATGAGGCATTCGGACAGCCTTCATAGGCAACGTAATGGAATTCTGTTTAAAATATATAGAGCGCGCCTTTGTGATAACCCATATTTGAAAATTACAATTCCAAATTCTCCCTAGAAATGCAATTAAAAGCTTATAAAGTGAAAATATAACTTTCTTTGAACTAAATTTGTGCTCCAGACGGTTTTTTGGTCGCTATTTTATTTTTTCGAACTTGACCAGGCTCGACCAATCACATTCTCTGTGCACGCCCACGCATAGAATTGTGGGACAGGACAATTAAGGTATCTCAGTCAGGAGATAGGAAGTAAACCTAACGTTGGATTCGGACGTGCCTTGATGCCTTCCTGCCTTGGAATGCTGTCCCCTGCTGAAAGCAGCATTTTAGAGCTAACAGACACAGCCAGTGACTGTTGGCGACAGGAAGTGGGCGTGTCCAACTACGCGACAAAGTTGAAAACACTTTAACGTTATGCAAATGACGAGCGACTTCAGAGCGTTACCAATGTGAGTAAAGCAGTGAAGTTCACGTCATCCGCGTTTTTTCATTTACTGCGAAGGCACAAAGCGTCAAATCCAGTGCTGGTGTGCACGCACAGACACTCTATTCTATGCATGGGCGTGCACGGAGAATGTGATTGGTTGAGCCTGGTCAAGTTCGAAAAAATAAAATGGCGGCCAAAAAAACGTCTGAAGGACAAATTTAGTTCAAATAAAGTTATATTTTCACTTTTTACACCTTTTTTTTGCATTTTAGTGAGAAATTAGAATTGTAATTTTCAAATATGGGATTAGTGCTGGTTGCTATTAGATCACGTCATCAAAATGTTTTTGTTTAGTACATTTATTTAGTATTTTCCCTTAGCCAGCCACAAAACTATTTTTGGCCACAATTTTTGGTAAACACACACTAGGAGCACAGCGTAATAAAACAAACAAACAATTTATTAACATAAATAAACCATTTATCTTATACATGCTGCTAAGCTATATATAAGGAAACTATGAGACTATTACTTCCCAAAATCTAGGCGGGACATGTCTCTTCCCAAAATCTGTGTTAGAAATGAAGAGGACATGTCTTATCCTGTTCAAACTTTTGCTTTGTCGCTTTATACAGCTATAAAATTATTGTAGATTGCACAGCTTAGATAAGTTGGTTTTTGATCCATCTTATCATATCTCTCAATCTTTTCTTCTGTATAATCCAAACCAGCCGTGATCATCGACAGTGTGTTGCACCACAAGAGATTTTTAGATTACTTGCAACCTAAGAACCAGTATGCATGCTACATTTAAGCCAAATATATATGAACATTGACAATTTACATCAGAAGTGTAAAGTATGAACCAAACTAATTTAAAGTAGATAAGAGACACTGAGATCAGGTAAAAGAACAGATGGTAAGACACCTGTTCTGACAGGCCCTGACAGCGCCTTGGGGCTTCAGGCATTAAAGAACACGTCACTGCCAGATGAAACACCCGACATTCCTCTGCTATGCAATTCAACCCTGATTCCTGTGATCTAAAATTTCATTACTCGTACAGCAAGCATTAAAATGCAGCTTTCATGTATTTACGACTTTGGAAAGTGGCATATTCAGCATTACTGTTATACACTGTCTGTGCTGAATCAGCCTATTACTACTACTGACACACAGGTTTAGATGACAGCAGGCGTACGCTAATAAAATAACTTCTGTTTCACTGAAACAGGCAAGTTTTCACCTACCAACTTTTGGCCAACAGTCGAACCATAGACCAAAAATGGTCAGAAGTCTAAATTGATTTCACAGGTTATTAGGCTACATCTACATGGAAACGATCTGAAAGAAACCGCAAAAGTGGCGTTGCGTTATAACTTTTTATTCCTCGTTTATACGAGCGTTTTGAGGGGGAAATCTGCGTGCATATGGTGACGCAAAAGTGTGTGATATTCGATGTAGTATGCACTCCAGGCAGCTAGGTGGCAATGTGAAGCACTGACACACAACACCAAGTCCGTGTGCCTGCGTATAACCTTCTTCCTGGTTCTCCCAGGTCTCGTCCAAACCCGTCTAATTTGCTTCCAACGAATTGACGCATCAACAGTTTGACGGAGGTAATTAATGCGCCTTCTCTGATGAGTAATACTAGCTGGTAATATTTCGTACAACTGCTGGAAAGACTCTTGTATATTTATCAGAGCTGCTATGGCAACTTGAAAGGTCCGAAGTATGAAAATAATCCGACATGTTTGTTGTTATTTTCCTGAACTGGCACATGCCTGTAACATAAACACGTACATGACGGTAGATCGTTTTTAAGATTTCCACTCTGAAGGGGAAGTTTCACTTTTTTGCGTTTTTAAGCACCCAAAACGGCGTCGCCGTGTAAACAAAAGGCACAACAGATAAAATAGTTTTAATAGTTTTACGTTTTACCCTCGAGCATTCTCGTGTAAACAGGCCCTTACTGTGCCTTTACACCGCCACCGGCGAGAGCGTCAAAGTAGCCAGAAGTCATTCATTTTCAATAAGAGCCAGTGGCGAGCCCCGTCGAGCAGCGGCGCGTCATGTACGGCGTGAGCGTCGAGGACAGCTGAAATCCGCTCTGCGGCAACCAATCGGAAGGCGGAAACATTCGGCGGCAACCAATCGGAAGGCGCAAACCTCCGCTTGAGAGGATTCCAGAGAATGCATTCAAGCATCAGAGCGTCCGCTACACCTTTTCTATAGCGTTGATAGTAGGGCAGCCAGAGCTTTTATTGACGCTCTCGCCGGTGGCGGTGTGAATGCACGGTTAGTCTCAAACTCATCAAGGTCTAAAGCTGAATATAAAAATGAGTTTATAAATCTAAAATGTCCTCACCAGCACATTGCTTAAGATTGAAAAAACTCCATGTGTTTTATTTATATTTTGACATTTAAAGGCGTTTTACTATTTAAAAACATGTGAATACCCTAATTTAAGGTTTTATTTAGATATAATAAGTAAAAAATGTAATTGAGTAGATAATTTTATCCGATTAGTTGATTAATGGTGAAAGTAATCACTCGATTAATCGATTATAATAATTAAAACAGATTAAAATAATCGTTAGTTGAAGCCAGTCTTTGGTAAGTTACTTTAAAAAAAGCAATTAATTACTAGTTACTAATCACACTTTCAATCATGTAATTAGATTACTGAACAAATTACTCTCTCTACAAGAAGTATTTAATTACTTACCGGTATTACCAATTACTTTCTAAATGCTATTTAGTAAATAATACAAAGATAAGCTTAAAAACAGCTTAAATAAATCATATAAAAGGACATAAATTATTCCGGTCCCATTCTCACTATTAACTACTTGCCTTATTAGTAGGAATTGGATAGGATTAAGGATTTTGCCGAATC
Organism: Misgurnus anguillicaudatus; assembly: GCF_027580225.2. Lineage (NCBI taxonomy): Eukaryota > Metazoa > Chordata > Actinopteri > Cypriniformes > Cobitidae > Misgurnus > Misgurnus anguillicaudatus. The sequence continues at coordinate 35,013,513 of NC_073344.2, forward strand.
AGGCATTAAAATGTGCTTTAAGGATTAATAGACAGCAAATATCTCAATAATATTAACCAACCAGTTAATAGTAAGAACTGGAAACCTTAAAAAAGTAAAATAAGGGATTACTTTTATTTTTCCAGTAATTCAATTACAGTTACTTCTGATGTAATTGAACTACTTTGTATGGACTGTAGATCAATTATATATACAATAGTGGATTTAACATCAAAATTTAAAGTCTAAAGTTAAAATGCATGCTTTTTTGTATCCTTTTCACTTTAAATACTTTGGTGAGTTAATAAGCTTAATGGTAACAAATTACAGTAACTAACTAATTACTTAGTAAGTAGTAACACCCAACACTGGTTGCAGCCCTAGACTTCACCAAGTTTCTGGAAACTATAATCAATACTAAACCTATCTAATAGGGGTGGTTTCACGGACAGGGATTAGTTTAAGCCAGGACTAGGCCTTAGTTTAATTAGAAAAATTAGAAATACTTAGAAAAACTAGTTTTAACAAACATGCCTTACTAAAAACATCCCTTTTGTGCATTTTGATGCAAAACAAAGGGCACTGATGTATTTTAAGATATGTCAGTGTAAGTTGTTTTTAAATTGGACATCTCTTATTTTTAGTTTAGTTTAGGACTAGTCTAATCCCTGTCCGGGAATCCGCCCCTTAATGATTCACAATTGGAATGCCATCAGCCAACATGTGGTACGCAAGTATGTAAAGGAGCCCAGTGAAAGCTTGAATAGAAAAATTTATCAAAATAATAATGCTAGCAAAGAAATATTTTGATAATTTTGTAATTTCTTCATTCTTGTGTTGCTTTTTATAGCACTTTGGATAAACCCTCAAGCCTTCATTTCACATGAAGGAAACCCAGGGTGAATTTGTTTACATTATAATATGCTCTCTTCGTTCCAAATCTTGAGAAATGCTCTCATATTCTGTTCTGTTTTGGTATGTGCCTTTAGCTTTGTATAATAATAATCTGTATACATTGTAAAATAGGAAAATAAACCCTGAACGCTTCATGTTTATCATGTAGAATGTGCAAATCAATATTTGAGTGAACCGTGCTCATAGCCCCTCATGAGATGAAGTGGGGTCATCGGGACGACACGACACTGCTGCACTAATATACAGACTTGAAAAAATAAGCATTTAAAGTATTTGGATGGCAATATGCGATTGGACTTTAGGGTGTTTTCACACCTAGTTCGTTTGATCCCTCCAAACGCTCTCAGAGCAGTTCAGGGTTTATATGTGAACAAACCAAGTGATCTCAGACCCCCCTAAAAGGACCCAAAAGCGAACCGAACTCAGACCACTTTTGGAGGTGGTCTGAGTACAGTTCGCTTTTGGGGTTTTTTGTGGTTCGATTTCTTTTTGATATGTGAAATCAATGAGGTCCCGGTCCGTTTCGCGTGTGGTTTTGACATTGTATCAAAATAAACTGCTGCACAGAAAGCTGGGGTCTGAGTTCTTATGAAGTTGTGATGTGAACAAGAAAGGGTCTGAGATCAGTTCAGTTCTAAAGAGGACCAAAAAAGAACTGGGTCCTCTTTTGAGTCCACTATATTGTGAACACCAAAAGGACTGAGGTCACATTCGGCTAGTCCCTTTTCTGGTTCACTTTAAGTGAACTGGGTTTGGTTCTTTTAAAATGAACTATATGTGAAAACACCCTAGCGCAAAAAATCGTGATCACCCAATGATGTAATAATCACGAAAAGCGCACATACCAGTTAAGCATGATTTCGGCACAATAATAAGTTGTTACTAATACTGCTGCTTAAAAATCATCGCAAGTTCTTATAAGCTCAGTTTAATTTATTCATCCTGAAATTAATGAACAGACATAGTAAGCCACGGTCAATGATTAAACAGATCTCTTTTCTCAACGGGATGTCAAAAACACACTTGGCCTCAAAAAGTCTTGTGCTTGCATTGTTTCGGGACATTCTGCCGGATACTCCTAAGATCATGACATGCAGGCAAAGTGACATGTAAAGGCTTGTTGCTGTTGTTGTCAGGGATTAGTGATTTTCTTAAACAGGTTAAAGAAAAATGCAAGACCAGCCTAATCCTGTCTAAACCATACGCACAGCGTTAGGACATACTCCTGCAAGCATGTCATTATACTCTGCAAGACACAATTATTGACCTTCCTCGCATACTTGCGTCCACTTATACGTGGCTTCAATTCGTCTAGGCAGAGGAAATTGTCTTTGAGATGCAGAGAATAAAATTATTTATATATGAACAATTTAAGCAAACGCTGCTATGGGACCAAAAATAGATTACAAATTGCAGCGTCTATTAGTAAATAATTATGTGGTTTATTCACGTCATGTTGACTGTATTGTTAACTCTTAACACACGTTTATGATCTTACTGAGCACCATACATCATTACACATTATTTCTACAAAATGAAGTCAGTCCATCATAATCATAATGCACTAGCCTCTGAAACAGCTTTCAATAACTATATTTGTTTTTCTTTGAATATCCTGTTTGGCAGAAATACATCATCAAAGAGATAACAATAGGTTACGTGTTATATGAAGAAATCACGTGTTGTGCAACTGTTTCTTTTTATGTCACGTCTGTTAGTTTTTCATAAACAAATTTGCCCTTTAGCTTTCAAATCGGTCATTGTTTTGTCTCGGATGATAAAATATCTGAAGTTTAAACACATGCTTTTCTGCTGCCCTTGAAATATATCTATCCTAGAAATGACACATTAACTCGAATCAAAAGCTCAGATAACAACTCACATTTTCAAACTTCAAGCTAGTTTTAAAGACAGTTTTCAATTTAAAACACATTTTTTATTAAAAAGCACTCTGTTTGCCCTTAAATTAATAAAAAACTCATTACCGCTATTAAACTCCTAGAGCAGTGGTTTTCAAACTGGGAGCCGGGGCCCCCAGGGGGGCCGCGAGATGGTGCCCGGGGGGCCCCAGTTTTATGATATTTTATGAAATACATTAATTTATTATGAATTCTGTGTAATTAAACCTAAAAAAAAATAAGGCTACTAACCAAAAGCACTACTTTTTTGTATAATTTAATGTTTTATTTATTAAAATGTTGAGTTTTAGAACAGTTTTTTGTCACAAATTTTCTTTTAAGGGGCCGCGAAGGAATGCACCGTACAAAAGGGGGTCACACGCTGAAAAAGTTTGGGAACCACTGTCCTAGAGGACAGCTTCAGTTATCTTTAACTGACAGCTTTTCTAACATCTAATAGTTCAACCAGGGTAATAATATCAAACTTAATTAATTCAGGGTGGCACCACACCAACTGGAGGGCAATGAAATAGTGCAGACTGTGGGGTCGGCACACACTGGGTCCAAAGTTGTCCTGACACACCAAGGCCTACTGTAGGTGAAATTAGACGCCTACGTAAATTTCACGTTCTTATCAGTGAAATTAGATAGATTTTCATACCAGCTCGTGACAGTAGTCATTTTTATTACTGAAAAACGGAAAACCAAAGTGACTAATCAAATACAAAACATAAACCAGTGCTTATTTAAGGGGCGGTTTACATTTCGTCTTTTACATGCACAAATTTGTTATTTTGAATGTAGATGTGAATGTAGCTCTTTTTAAGGCACGCCAGCGCCGCAGCCAGTTGAAAAAAACACAACTTTTCAGAATGCCGCATCAGAAAGTGGCACTGGAAACAAGGAGGAAAGTGACGCAGTAGGGCTGGGTATTGTTAGGAATTTCACAATTCGATTCATTTCGATACAATACTTTATTTATTAAAAAAAAGGTGACCATAAGTTTACAAGTGGGTAATTAATAAAAAGAAATTAAGAGCCTCCAACCTGTATATTACTGTACACTTTTTTATTTAAGGTACACTTGGGTACATTAAAACAGAACCCATCTAATTTTTAAATGCATACAATTATGTTAAATACAGTACAATTTTGATGCAAGATGAAAAAATGTATGGTGAAAAAAGTCAAAACAGTTCCTTGATTAAACAGGATCAGGTTATAAAAAAAAAAAAAAAATCGATTTGTGGCCTTTGAGAATCGATTTTGAATCAACCACGTAAAAAAACACAATTAATCGAAAAATAAATATTTTTGCCCAGCCCTAGTTGTGAGTTTCCTCAACCCCTTCGTTGCTTGCTTTCTCACTTCTGTTTTTCTTCTCATGCATTGGCTGGCCAAGCCGAACAGCCAATCAGAATGATTAGTCTCCCAGACAAGATCCATTGGTTTATCGAAGCAAGATAGAAGGGGGTCTTACATGTAGCATGTGGCGGCTTAAACAGTCAATTTAAACAGGGTGCATTCTTTTTATTCGATACAATGAACCAACTGCAGGTGCTTTGCAATATTGCTGGTGACACTCATCTTGCAACATAAAAGTTTGTCATAATAATTACACCTGGCTTTGTCTTTTTCTGATTTTGCAAAATGCAGCCACACTTTAGAGTGCCGTACACCACGGTCCATCATGCATAAATGTGAACATATCCCTCTCGCACTTCAATATATGAAATGTGAAACAGCATCTCAGGAGGGTGCTTTCAAACATTTCAGCATTATCTAGAGTTATACCACAGGCCTGTTGAATGCTTTATTCTGACTGGTTGAGAAACGTTCCACAGGTGTTGATTATTTTTCTTAAAATATCCAATAGAGCAATGATTGTGGTAACCGTGGTATAAGCGAAATATTTGACTCCGGTCGTTTGAATTTTTTGAAAACAATGCACAATAGTGGTTAAAACTCTGCTTCGCGTTGTGCCGCATTACCACTTTGGTTGTGCATTATTTTCAAATTCCTTACATAGTAAACAGGTCAGAAAACATTGATGGAGTCAACAGGCGAGTCAATCGAACAGCTGAAGTAATAAACCAGGCGGATAATTGGTCAATTAGTCACAGGAGAAAAGAAATTAGAAATGGTCTGGGATAGAGCTGCACAAATGATCAAATAAATCATCACGATTGCGATTATAGCTGCGGCAGCTTACTGATTCACGAGGTCACACTTACAAATAAGTGAGATAGAATGAATGGTATGCATATCCGGTGTGCTGTTTGCGGAAAAAACTCTGATATCGGTATTTGGCCAGAACCCAGAATACTCCCCCTGTGTTTCTGGTTAGGAAAGTAACCAGGCAAGTGTGGGGAGATGGGGTGGTGGAGGGTTGCTGAAAACATGACTGCTTGTTACAATTACATGAAGATTTGGTAGATGATCTGAACATGTTCTTCTCCATGTAAAACATAATTTGTGAAACGTGTCGATTACAGCACTTCATTTAGATTATTCCCACTGCATTATAATATCTATTCATAGTGTTTTGCACAGTATGCAATGGGATGATCATCACCAAAAAAATATATATTTTTTATTTTGGAATCACTAAATGTGACATAACTCGCTTGTAAAGTAGACAATTGCACAATGGATTGCCATTTAAGTCAACAAAGAGTAGATAGGGTGTTAAAATGAGATTTGTTGTGCGGTGTGGCTTTGTTGACCCAGAATTGACCGTATGTGAACACACCCTAAACAGCAGGACTAAAACAATCAACCATATAAGCCTCTAGCGAGGGATCATAATGAGATACAGCTCGCTTTTTGTGCATGGTTTATAAATTTGAACGGCACTTTTATTCATCCTGCTGCTTATAGGTGCAATGTGAAGTCTATAACTTCATTTAATGATGTATAAAATAGCAAATAATTTAGCAACAGATCTCCACTTGTTTTGTATGTACAGTATAACCTGAGGAACAGGGCATGCAGTTGCATTACACTAAAGTATTTTGATTTGAATTCTGCTTATTGAAATTAATCATTTTAATTACAGTATTACAAAAATCTGTAAACTGAAAACAAAGTAGACAAAAGTGTCTTCGTTTTGATTTTTAGACATTGCAGATAATAAAATTCGAGCCATTTGAGCATGTCTTGCACCAGCTGAAGATAATTCGTACCAGGCTTCTGCTTATAAATAATTTCAAGGCTCCCTAACTGCCCTTCATGCAGGCAGAAGAAATTAATCAGTGGCATATCAATAGCAAGGGTGGTTTCATATATTCAATATTCATAGTTTTTATTGCCAATTCTGTACGGCTCTGTACGGCAGAGATGACAGAAGGACTGTGACCTTGTTTTCTTTATGCGTTACAGGGTGTCGCTGAATAATTTTTTCAAATTTTGGAGTTCAGATTTGGAGCACCTATTTATAGCTGTTTACACCTAGTATTAAGGTACGTTGTCATCAATCGGATCACAAGTGGACGTCTCTAAAAATAGTTGTAAAACATTTTAAACTTGGCTTCTTTCGACCACATTTAGAGGTAGTCGAAAACACATTCGACCGCATTGCTTTTGTGGTGTAAATGCGATTTCGCACAGCCACAAGAGACCGCCTACTCTCCGCCCATTTATCTAATGTGATGTACTGAGCACAGGGCTCCAGACTGCCACCAAATGGTGCCATTTTGCCACCAAAATTTGAGAGTGTGCCACTGAATTTTACATCCAGTTGCACATGTGAGACCAGTAAATTTGACCTTTTTTTGTGATGTGACACAGCACATTGTACTTTCTGCATCTGTCATTAAAGTATTTATTAGTAAAACAGTGGAAATTATTAGAAATGTGAGTATTTGGTAAGCATGTTGATTTTTGGTGTGTGCCCCTAAATTTTCTGGTTGCGCCCCTAAAATTTTCAGTTGGGGGCAACTGTGCTCCTGTCACGAATTTCAGGAGAGAACCCAAGTGCAACGATGAAGGGGTTAACAAAAGACTTTAATTATAAAACAAGACAAAACAAAGGCCCACGTGGGGGCAAACAGTAAATGTATAAACAGACACAAAACACTAGACTAGACTAGACTGAAGACTTGACAAAAGACACTTGACTCGTGAATACACACGACTCGGAAACATGTACAATACAAAATGAACCGGCACAGAACTAAGGACAAGATAACATTATATAAGAGAAACTAAACAAGATAACGAGGGGGAACAGATGATGGGAAAAAATCAATGATTACTAATAAGCAGGAGAACGAGGGGGCGGGGACAAGAGACCAGACACCGGAGGCACATGACCCAATAAGCAAAGTATGAGCCTCCACATAGAGCCTGGGACTTCCAGAACCCTGCCATCATGACTAGACATAAATACAAAACAAGACTCCAAGGCAGGATCCTGACAGCTCCTAGTGAAAAAAGTTAGTCTGGAGCCCTGGAGCACAATGTTTTGTTCCAGCACGAACACAGTGTACAGCGCTATCATCTTTCACTGATAAAACCAAAGTGGCTGCTCTCCGCGTCTTTAATTAGTTTCATTTTGCGAGCATGTGCAGAATATCAGAAAAAGATCTTACATATACATGCACAAAACATATACATGCACCATGTTTACTAACAACACAAGCATGAACTTTGACCTAATATTAGTTGGCGTCAATATAAACCCGTAATTTCTCCAACTCACGTTTAAGCGTAAGCAGAGGGACTCGCCCACAGACCATCCCTTCACAGTAATCAGGACAGAAGTGGTTGAAAGTAGACAAAAGAAACAGATTTTAATACCAGATATAAACAGAATGTGTCTCTCGTCCACTTGTGATCCGATCGACAAAAACGCATCTTAATACCAGGTGTAAACAGACAATATTTTTATAAGTAGAGAAAAAATATAGATGGGATGAAATGTTTTTTCCCGTTTGTTTATTGTTCGTTTGAAAGCAGAGGGGCTGTTTTGATATATTTGTATGTTTATATATTTTTAGAAGAACATGTGAAACTTTTGTGAAAATCACAAAAAATGCTAGCGGGTTACTTTTTAAAAAAAGTGTGGCAGGGAATGAGTTAACTATTGTTACTCTGGATTTCCACCGACTGCGGAACAGTGGCGGAGTCAGTCGGTTTCCATTCAAGTCAATGTGTGTATTTCCACTAACTGCGTTCCGAATCCTTCACAGCTCCCGCCATCCGCAGCCCTCTGGAACAAATACATTACGCAGAGCTTCTATTTTGCCCGGACAGCTCCGCAGGGCGGAGCCATGATCTCGTGTCATGATCTGGGCTCTTCCAGCAAAACGTCATAATTTAACATCATAATGGGCAGAAACAGAACTAGATCACGTGAATTTGCGAGACCTCATGGGTCATCATCATTTTAGAACGCAGCCGCTCTGCAACAAATACGGAACTGGTGGGTATTGGCGGACGGCAGAGTGCGGAGCAGTAACGTAGCGGAGCCGATCTGCAGCCGCTCCACAGTTGGTGGAAAGCATTGAATTGTGAGCGAATCTTTCAAAAATGGTAAGGAGCGTCTCATTTCCTGCTAACATCAGAGGTATTCAGGCCAATCACAACGTACAGATTAGCTGGCCAATCAGGGACACAGAGCTTTTCAGAGCAATGAGTTTTGTACAAAATCTGTGCGTTTCAGGAAGACAGTGAAAACTGTAGCTCCAAAAATGTACGGTATGTGGAAAATAATGTGTTTTTTAACCATAAACCATGCAAATATATGTATTATACAAAATAACATTGTTTTTAGCAATGAAATAGGTGCTCTTTAATTTCAGAGACAAGATAAATGCTATATAGTGCTTGGGATGTAGGCTCCAAACAAAACAACAAATAAAATATACAAATCATGTACGATTTTCAAATCATGTACAACAAAATAAATCATGTACGATGTTTATTTTTAACAAATCATGGTACTCACATGTATCGATAGTTTCTTACACCCCTACGCGTACAGTCTGTAAACTCTTGCGTTAACAAGACATCGACTGACGCATTTGTACTACATTCCAAAGAGAAATAAAACCATATCCATGCTGGCTCGGTCAGATCTGTACAGAACTTTTGACGGTCGGTTACACAACAACAATTTAGCATAGCAGTGGAAAAGTGGCTGAAGTATATTCTCAAAAGAATCAAAACTCTTCAGAAAATGACATTGTTTAAGTGTACAAAATTGTGGGCAAGTTGTGTCCAATTCACCAAAATCTTATAAAACTGAAGCTAAAACAACATAGCACACAGCGATCTCTGGAGTCTTAAAGTCAGCCAGAAAAGCCATTTGAAAGACAGACCAACTAAATAAACTTCAGATTTATTACGTGCAGATTGTTTTCGCTTTCTAAGGCCAAACAGCACCTCTTTCACAAAGTAATAAAAAGATCAAAGTGACATGGAGTCTGGTGGGATCTGATGGCAAACTTATATTTCATGGGTATATTTTCTCAAAGAAATATAAGATAGAGATGAGATACAGCTTGATTTTGACTTAACCCTTTTCCTACACTTCAGGTCTTATCCCTGCAGGAATGTTCTTCAGAAGAAAAATATAAACGCATAGTAAAAACTTAGCTAAAAATGAACCGTGTCAGATGATGCAAAATACTGTATATACACTGATCTCCATTATTTGAACCTTTTATAGTCATCTGCTGCCTCTGTTATTATAAAACACACACAAACATCTCTTTTCAATAGAAGTCTATTCATTCACCATCATAAAATACAGCAGGTAATTCTATGAGTGAGCTTTGTTGAAGCGTGCATGTTTACATCAATAATCATATTAACATTATCCACTTTTCTATGCACTTTTCTCCTGTGGTTCTCCACAGCGTTTCCCCATCAAAAGTAAACATGTCTCCTGCAGCCAGCCAATTCTTTAACCAGCGGGATGCATGCACGCACACACACACACACCGATGAGAACTGAGACAGCATCAAGGGACGATGGGGAAAATAGTCAGTGTAAAATTACACACAGAGGCACAGCTCCTGCGGCCTGAGGCTGATAGATAAAAAGCTCTCCAAAATAAATGTAGGATCCAAAATGAATTGTGTCTAATAGAAAGGCGCAAGTCTCAAAGTAGATTTGTTCAAAATATGAAAAAGAAAAGCTTTTAAACTCTTCTTAGACATGTGGTCTCAAGGGTTCTTTTTTTGGGTTATTCTTCCATAAAACTGACAGTACACCTTTGGGGTGCGTTCTCAGATTAAAAAGGTTCATCATACAATCTCTCGTAAATTGTCCTGGGTGGCACACACATACAGATCTCGCCTACAGAACAGGTCTGGGAGGAACCTGCAAAACTGTAACATCTCGCCAGCACACCCATCTTGCAACATTCCATATGAATTTCCACTTCACATTTTTATGCATTTTCAGTCCTTCCAGAAAAACGCAGAGTTTTTTTGTGATTGTTGCGGGCAAAAATCCTCGATTTTGCGGCACGTTTTCTTAAAAAATGCGATAGAATATGTGGGATATTTATGCAATTTATGCGATGGAATTGCGGGAATTTGCGAAAATTGCAGAACTTGCAAAAACTGCGGAAACTTGCAAAAGCTGCAATGATGTTCACGTCACATAATCACGTCACTTCATAACGTTACCATGGCAATAGAGGTCACGGGTGCGCTTTTGGGAAGTAAATGCAACATTTTCAACTTTCTGCTAATATATGTGACTTTTTGCTACAAAAATGCGGAGATTAAGAAAACATGCAAGCCCCGCATATTTTGTGCGCGGACATATGTAATTAATGCGGCGAAAGTGCGTCGTATTTGGAAAAAATGCAGCCCCGCATAAATATGCGGACTTTGGCTGAACTACATGGATGGAGTCATCTTTACAGGTGCTATTTAATACTTACAAATCATTCAAAATAAATATGCATAATAATATGTTAAATTGTTCTCTGATATCTACATAGAAGGTATGCGGCTTTATTAAGTGCATAAATTATCCAGAGACGGTTTTACATGTCCATCTAGGATTTGTCTTTATAATGAAATGGTATATTATGACCTTATTTGAAAGGGTCATGAATAATAATGTTGAGCTCTGCTCTGATTGGCTGTTTCACAGAGCAGCTCCTTCAGTAACTCTGTGTGTGTAAACAGACCTTATGTTTGAGCCTGTAATATCAGACGAAGATACGTAATTTGAGGAATAATCAATTAACGGAGGTTTCTGAGTGGTACGTTTGTGTTTTTTTCAGTATGGACCTGCAAAACGTAACTGTAACGTCAATAGTAGAACTTTTGCATAAACGTTAGCATATAGCATTAATTAGCATATTGCGCTAAATAGGGGTGGAGAATAAACCGGTAGATAGGAAAAAATCGTCAACCGGTAGAGATTTTGGGCTTTCATCTCTATCGAAGTTACGCGCCCACGTAACGTTGCTGTGCGCGTGGTCACAAAAACTTAATGTTTGTACACGTATTTAAGTGATCTTAGGCCATTGAAACACAAACAACAGTGCTATATGCGCATGCTGTTTTTATGTGAGAGGAGCGCGCAAGTCGCGCATCCGCAGCTCTTTAAGCTTGTGAGCATTTTTGCTGCTTTATTTGCTTTAAATACATATATACGCATCAAAATTCCAAGTATCCTCATAAACATGACCATTTAGGGCTTAAGAGAAAAGTAAACCGATGAAAGAGACATCGCATGTGTAACAGTATATTGGATCTTAAAGGGGAAGTTACCTAATTTTGCTCCTGTCTGTCACTCATGTTTTTGTGAAAATCTCTCACTGCTCTTGACTAAATCACATTTCTACCTTTAAAAAACGTATATAATATACATTATTATTATTATGTATTATCATGCTTTCATCACTGACTGTTTATCTTCAGTAAGCTTGAAATTATTTTTGTTTTTATCTTCTTTTTATGCATGTTAAGTTTTTTGTTAGAATTATGAAAATTCTATGGCATTAAATATTTTAATAACAAAAAACCTTATTAAAAGATAAAAAAAACTCTACCATGATTAGGGATGGGCATGATTAATCGACGATCGACAATTGATCGTTAAGAATTTAGTTGATTACATTAATTTGTTATTGATTAATCGAATACTTTTTTTATCTAATGCAGGTTGCGTTGCCTAGCGTAGCGTGTGTCTTGAAGCAATTAAATGAATTTCACTGTGTGGCAGCAATTCAACATTTTACCACCAGGGTGCAATATTTGACACCATACTCTGTTATCTGTGACCTTCCGTTTTGATTTTAAAAAAAGAATCATGAAGAGGTCATGATATTTTGGAACAAATGAGGTCTCTGTTTAAGAATGCGGCTCGCAGCTGCAGGTTCCGCTGCTTTAGAGCACCGCATATTCAAGCGCATATATGTTCCGTTTGTCTAACTAAATGTAGTTAAACTGTTTGCCACAAGTTAATCTTGTAATAAAGGTCTCATGAATACAAAAATACAGCGTGTTTTCCTCCAACATTTTTGAATTATAAAAGTTAAATAATTATTTTTTATTATAAAAATATTAATGATTAATCGATAGTTGATCGTTAATTCTCCCGACAATCGACTAAAAAAATTTAATCGAATGCCCATCCCTAACCATGATACATATTGTTATCATGATATAAAATGAATCCTATCGTAAAATAAAATTTTTGTCATATCGCCCACCTAAATCTGTAGTCATAACTTTGTTTATAACATTTTAACAACATTGTACTTAATTTAATGTTATTTAATGTTGGAACTCTTTCTATTCCTAGGTAAATACAGTTTTACATTCTACGGCACCTTTAAATAAAATTCATGTTTGTCTTGTTTGAACTTTGAACTTGTTTCAATGTGTCTTGGCTTAAAGCCGCTAGGAGACATATTGGCGTTTTTTACAAATAAGATAATAACATATATCAAATTAATATATGCACATACAATGTGCAAGTACTGTAGCCGTGCAATAAGTTGAATAAAAAAGTTGTGATCATCCTGTTGAGATTTATTCTGCCATAACAACCCCATGTACGTTATCACTTGTATATCAAGCTGGAATAGCGGGTAAACTCCAAAAAGGATACTTTGGCATAAAAGATTCAAACTCCAAGAGAGTTATTCACTGTCTGTCAAGTTGTGTCCTGCTTTAAATCCAGAACCACAGCAATGCTTCAGACTGGACAGGCCATTTGTCTTTGAGTAAGTGTGCATTTGTCAACAGTGTGACCCCATGACAGTGAGGAATGTTCTTTCAGCAAACTGAGCATCCATCATCTGAGGTTTTCTGACTGCTCCAGGGAATCACAATAGCCGTCTGAGAACGCTGTCTCATTCATTCACAAACCGTTACCCGTCTACATCACTCGATAATCTCCATCTGACTGCCGCAAATTGTTATTTTCACTTTTTTAATCTTCATCTCTGGGCTTTTCACTCCAGTGGACCTGAACAGTTATTTGGGATCTTTCCTTCATGGGTGAACAAGCACCGGATAGTATTCGTTCAAAATCATCAGCTCTGCTAGAATGTGTGCTATTGTGTTATTTTTTAGCTTCACATAAAACCTGTTTTTTATTCTTGCACAGACAAGTAGCCGTCTTATAAAAGGGGGAGGAAACCTGGGGTATTCTGTCTCTCTCTTTCTTACTCTCTGATCATTCAATTTCAGTGAGTTTTAATATCTAGAGTTTAATAGACATACAGTACAATGTGCACTTTTGAAAATTACTTCAGTGTGAAATTGAGTTGTCAGCTAATCCTGCAAGTGTCTTCAAGCAAATTATTACCTTAAATGGGTACCACACACTTTTTACCTACCTGTACATAGCGCTTACATTACTTTTTTATTATATGGATAATTCCATTATGACGGAAGTTCCAGCATAAAATTAAGGTACCGATAATTGCATTAAATGACAGCTGATAGCTTGTGAAAACTAAACTGATGTATTTAGCTCTGTTGTCATACCGTCTGATGTGATTAACAGCACGTGAAGATATCGGCCTGGCATTTCAAATGATAGCAGTCCATATGAGATAAACTTTAAGCATGAGTTACAAGACTTAGTGTAAAATTACTGTAAAATTATATTATATAAAAAGGGTTCTCATTTGAACTGTGTGAAGGCTTTCAAAATATGTTTCTTATCAGAATAATGTTCAAGAAGATTTATTGCACGTCCAGTTTTATTGCTATTAGAAATAAACGATGTATTGTGAAAACTGACACTGACAGCTATGGCACATGAACCGGTTAAAAGTCTAACCACGTTTTGTTGCCTTACTGTACCATTCGTATTACCAAAGTTTTACTAAACATGTTCGACTATTGTTATCGTTACTGTGGTGGTGAGAGCATCAGCATGTACTGGTTCATTGGTTGTACTACTGGTGGTTACTGTAGTAAAACTATAGTAAATTTTCGTAGTATGATTGAATTTCTCAAGCATGGTGGGTTCATTGATTCATACTTTAGGTAACAATATACATAAGTAAAATAAGTAACGATACAACTAAGATGCTTTTTTGTTGTAATGCATCATCGATAAACGAAGGACCAGTATGCGCGCGACTGATCGTGAACGCGCCCAACGGACGCGTCTTCGATTATTGAGTGGAAAGTTACGTAAAGTTACGCCGTTAAAACGACAACAACTATTAGTTTCATCGAGTTTGAAAGCAGTATGAGCATAAAACAGGTAACCAACATCATTTAGGAGTCTTTAAACACACTTACCGGCTGTACTGTCCGTATCCTTCCAAAAAATGTACGAGAAGTTAAAAAAGAAAATAAAAAAATGAAAGCGGAACTGACGAGGTCTTTATCGATCTTTCTGCGCATAAAACGTTAAATCCATAAACTTTAACGCGTTTCTTCAGCTGCAGCTACAAAACACCTGATGAGCTTCGCCTCGAGCGCATGCAAGATTGTACGGCTTAAGTTCTACTACGCATACAAACCGGTTCGTCCAAAACCGCTGCCAAAAAGCGCGCATTTATCGCAAAAAGTATGACAAATGAATTTCAATCATCCGATGAAAACTTTGCATCCACGCGCTTCACAAGCACACCGACCGAAGGAGGTGTGAGGTGTCTGTTACCTGACTCTCAGTCAGTTCCTGTTTGTCAGGCCAACCCAACCCACTTCTGGTTTCCTATTTTCTTCGTAAAACTGCCATGTTTGTTTAATTTGTGTTTTTGGGGGGACCTGTTAAACATTAACTGCTCATGTGGCGTGTGGTTAAGTGACTATTGACCCATTTAGAGCGTGTGCATCATCAGCTATACGGAGTTTAACTCCTAATTACCAGTGTAACAGGCTTTTCTTTGAAATTGAGCTGTTATTTATGGAGGACAAAGACATGTCAGTTAACTAAATATTAAAAATATCAAATTATCGTTATTAAATAAAATTATTTTGTAATGAGATTTGTTCAGTCTCATTATAAAATGCTCCCAAGATGGTAATTCTCATAATACTTTATGGATCTATTAGTGGCATTTTGCCTGTCTAGACTAAGAAGTGGGTTTCCCCATAAATTACACTGAACAACATGAATTTCTGTATTTATTTTGGTATATCACCCCCTTTTCCTTTAATGACAGAATGCACTTAAGATGTCATGGACTCCAGAGTTTTGTGCAGAAACTAATAATCCATGTTGTCCCAGCATGATATATGTTTCATAAAGCATCTCAAATGAAAGCAAGAACATCTGACCGGCATGGTAAGTAAAATTGACAAGTGACCAAGAAATAATGGGGTGGTTTCCCAGACAGGGATTAGACTAGTCCTAGACTAAAATAAATGAAAGAGCTGTCCAAACTATAAACAACTTGCACTGACATATCTTAAAATACATCAGTCCCCTTTGTTTTGCTTAAAATGCTGGTTTAAGCTAATCCCTGTGCGGGAAACCACCCCAATGTCGAATTTTAAATAGTGTAATGTTGCTGTGGCTGATTGGATAGAGCAGGGGTCACCAACGTGGTGCCCGCGGGCACCAGGTAGCCCGCACAGAGTCTGTGAGGTGCCCGCCAAAGCACATTCTATTAAAAGTCTCAACTGTAATATTCATTCATTACATATTTTTTATATTAGCTTGGCTTGGTTTACGTATGTTAAAATTTTAAACAATACTAAAACATATAAACAAGTCAAATAAAATAAAATAAACAAGTAAAACAAAAAAGTTTTAAGTAGACTATATCAAAAAGTAGCCCTCCAGATTGTTTTATACATTCTGGTAGCCCTTGCTTATAAAAAGGTTGGAGACCCCTGGGATAGAGCAATGCAAATTTCTTTTTCAACATGTTATCACAGTACTAATGCATGGGTGATTGGCTAAAACACGAGGTTCCCAAAAATTTTACTTTGCGCCCACTCAAATAGATATAATGTATCCAGGAACCCACCAACATATTTGAAAATAAAAATATTATAATGCTGCATTCACACCAGCCGCGGTATAGGCGTCAAGCGTTAGTGATTTCAATGTTAAGGCAATGTGAAGATGCGTTGATGCGTGTCTGGAGGTCTTGCGGTGCGAATGAGGCATTTAGCGCGGGGCAAATGAGGCGTTAAGCGCGGCACGGTAGACACGATTCCGCCTCATTCGCGCATCTAGTGGGTCAGTGGGTGAAGCTGGGGTGGCTGGATGCTGAAACCACGCCCACTTAGCTCAACGGTTGTGACAGCAGTGGCAGTTTACTCGTCACTCAAATGGCCACACCCTTTATTATGCAGAACTTTAAGGCTTAATATCATTTAAACAAATAAGTTACAAAAAAATCACCCCCCTCACAGTTGTCAGGGAGGGCAAAATTAGCTATAGCCTAGACCAAAATCACTTTTTGTACCAGGCTGTTTACCGGACAGGGACTAGACTAGTCCTAGACTAAATGTAAGATCTGTCCAAACTGAAAACAACCTGCACTAACATATCTTAAAATACATCAGTGCCCTTTGTTTTGCCTCAAAATGCAAACAAGTACTGTTTTTAGTAAGGCATGTTTTTTAAAACCTGTTATATTTCCTAATTAAACTAAGGCCTAGTCCTGGATTAAGATAATCCCTGTCCGGGAAACCACCCCTTAATTTTCTGAATTGAATTGCAGTTTACTTCTGTATTAACTTCATTAGAAAGATCAGAAGGTTGCCCCTCTGTCCCAACCAACAAAATATTTGACCCAACCATAGAACAACCCATCATTTTAGACAGTATAGTTTAATATTCCTGTCTTGTCTGCTTCAATGTCATTTTACTCTGTTTTTTAAGCATAATTTATCCATGCCTGTTCAACATTCCTCTCCTGTTTCCGTAAAATTGACTTGGACACTATCCACATGACATAAATTAATCTGGGTGTGCAAGTTTAGGGGCGAACTTACTTTAGATCTTTAGTGAAATGCAGAGGATGAAAACAATTCAGAGTGATGCAAGAGTATGGGTACAAATTCTGCCAAAGTTTGAGCCTTCTTTCAACGATTCGGTTTCCTTATGTTTTCTGTGTTCATGATCTGATAAAGATTGAATGGACGAAAAACAGGAAAACACTTTAAGCTGTATGAGAAATAAAAATGGTAGGAGTCAAAACCAGGGGAGCATAGGAAAAGTTGGCAGAACATAATACAAATTTACAATGTGAAGTAAACAATTTTTATCAGTTAATCAACAATGAACCAGAAAGTGTTTCACAGCTAAAATCCAAACAACAAGGTGCAGTCAGTTTTTTGCACTGCCATTTGCAAGTTGCAACCATGTACACATGCCTGTGCAGTCTCAAATTGTCAATTGAAAAAGGTTCAGAAGGGTTCTCGCAAGCGCCCCTGTGAGTCCATGGTAGCTGTTTACCTGATGCTGTCTATGCAGCATTACATCACCTACAGTAAGTGTGCATTCAGAGAACGGCAGTGTGCGCTTAGGGTGCAATTTGAGTCTAGGCTTACGTGTTTGCTGAGGTCTTTGACTCCATACTGACACCTGTTGGTGTGGATGCAGCATCACGCAAAATACAGTTTTGGTATTGCTCTGCTGCTTTTGCGATGTCTTTTTTATAGATTATAGGTGATTGTAACAGTCAAGACTTTATATCTAAAATAATATACATCCAAGTAGGGCTGTCACGATTATGAAATTTGGCTGAGGGTTAATTGCCTTAAAAATTGTGACGATTATGACAATTAATTGGCTGTTTAGGGCATGGACGATTATGACAATTAATAGCCTGTTTTATTGCTTTGACATTTATTGTCATACATTTTTTTGTTTGTTCATGAAATAATTTCCACACATTGTTGTGATTATTTAAATTAAATCTTTTGCAAGGTTTACCTGGCAGTAAATATTAATAGACATAACAGATAGTTAAAAGTAATTATTTATTGAATATATCTTTCAAAAACTGAAAATTCTTCATAGGAAATAAACACAATAAAGTGTCTAAAAATTTATGGAAATAAAAATGCAATAAAAAACTGACTTTACCATAACAGGCCTTAAATAGTAGCCAATCCTACTAAGGTCATATTAGTACTGGACCGCATGTCTGTAGTGGCTGCAAAGAATGTATTCCTTACAGATTCTTAAGAATACCATCTTTCACTTCCCTAAATTAGGAATTGTTGCTTTGAAAATGTATGTTTTACCTGGCAATTCATACTGCTTATGAAAGTTTTGCAGCATTACTTCAAATGCTGTCTTTTCCACTGTATTGAATGGCTTTGCAATATATCGCGTTACACTGTCAGTTAAGGAACGCCATCTGATACGGTCTTGTTTATAACGGGGCTGCAGCTCCCCCTTGTGTTTTTAGAAAGATGTGCAATCATTGCGGTGATCGGAAATCATTGCAATGGGGTCAAACAATCACGATGAGACGATTATTTAAGTATTATGACAGCCCTACATCCAACTAAAATAGATAGTAGGACTCCCCATTGCTCCCAGATGTTAACTTCGAGTCTATTGATGTCAATTATAATTGTAAATTCAGGTCTTATAAAGCGTGACCTAATGCTTAAATGTTGTACTTTATTGTAATTCTATAAACATAATTGATCTTGTTCATTTTCTTGATACATTCCCCTTGTGCAATACTAACCCATGACCTTTGTTTAAAAAATAACCCTAACCCTTTTTTTTTACTTTTATCAAAATGTAAAAACTTGATCCACCTCTGAAACAACTTTTGGCATCATCGATCCCTCTTATTTTTATCCTGACCATTTCAACAGCGTGTCAAACAGAGTCCAATTCTTGATAAATAAAATGGCGACCTAGATCTATCCTGTTTCACTCCGAAATGCAGCACGGAAGTAAAATGGGTTGCGATTACAATTTCACATTGATTTAATTGAAATCCCAATACCTCGATTTTGTGGTGTTTTTTTCTATTTTACAGTTAACTAATGTATTACAGATTGTTGAAGCATTGCTCCGCTTGTTATAGCCTTGGCTGAAACACCATAATCGTTCGCATAGATCGTCCAAGGGATTCTACAATGTTAAGAGTGTTAGGGAACGTCTCTCTCGTGAGGCATGGTGCCTGAGTTTCCATGGGAACTGCGAATCCACCTCCCGCCCTACATATAGACCTTGTGATATTTTTTAACAATGTCATGCAGAAGAACTAGCGCACTAAAAGCTGTGAGTTTATCTCTCTCTCTCTCTCTCTCTCTCTCTCTCTCTCTCTCTCACACACACACACACACACACACACACACACACACACTTCCTTTCTTTCTAGCTCTCTCTCTCACTCATTAATTCTCATACATCTATTTACAATGCCTTAGTTTTACTCGCGGCTGCTTAGTAAATACATTTCCAACGAATATCACAATTTGTGCTATATTTCAGATGCTTCTTAAAAAAAACTCTTAATATCTGTGCAACAAACCCTTTTATTATAATTTAGTTGGCTTTATAGGTTAATGCATGAAGTCACAAAGTCTTTAGCTTTAGCTGCATTTGCATTGGTGCATTTAAGCTATTCAAAAACTCAATAGGAAATGAGCATGGATTTGAACCCATAACTTTGACGTTTGCTAACAACAGGCTCTTACAGTTAAAGCAGGGTAGGGGATTTTGTCCAAAAACATTTAATGTTATGCTGGTGGAAAAATCTCTTCATATCCTGATGATCACAGTAAAGTGGTCTAAATTAGATATATATACAGTGCTGAAATGGTCAGGATAAAAAATAAGAGGGATCGATGATTCCAAAAGTTGTTTCAGAGGTGGATCAAGTTTTTACATTTTGATAAAAGTAAAAAAGGGTTAGGGTAATTTTTTAAATAAAGGTCATGGGTAAGTATTGCACAAGGGGAATGTATCAAGAAAATGAACAAGATCAATTATGTTTTTAGAATTACGTACAACAATTAAGCATTAGGTAACGCATTATAAGACTGGAATATACAGTTATAATTTACATCAATAGACTCAAAGTCATTTGGCTAATATTCTTTATTATAACTGGGCCACCACAACCAGCGTTGTTGTTTTAGCAAAGTTTTAATGTCCATCCATATTTATTTTTCACTCTTTTTTTATTAAATATACAAACAGAAATACAGAAAAAAATGTACACAAAATTAAAAACTAAACAATTTTCAGAACTAATTGTCGTCTCCATGCATCTGTCAGTATTTAGTGTGACCTCTCTTGGCACAAAACACATATTGAGCTTTTTTGAAGAGACTGAAGTCCTGAAGTCATGCGATTAGAATTAGAAAATAGGATTTAATTTTTTATAGGTTTAAGAGATCTATTGCTCATGTGGAAGGGGAGTTTACCCTAAATATGTGACACTTAAGCTTTATTTTATACTGTTTTTAATACTACATACACATTTCCTGTATTTTCTGGTTGTATTCTAATAAAGAGACTGAGGAATAAATTATATATGATCATTATACCATTGCAAAAACGACAAATCTAATGATGGCATGGTGGCCTAAGACTTTGCACACACTGTATATCTTCTGGAGAAGGCACAGGACTTTTCCTCCAATCAGTGCATTCGGTCCGAATCCACAGGTTAAATCAGTCAGTTTTCCTCTATGGCTAGCCTCTACGAAAATGCCTATCCTACTTTTGAGTTATGGGAACAGACTTGCAATGTCAAGCATGCTCGAAAGAAAACACATGCATGTGCACACACAAGATACATAGTATGAGCTTGCACAACTCGCCTCCACTACATCCTTCGTTCTCTGCACTTGTTCCCTCTCCCAATTGTTTTTAATCACATTTTAAACTTTCTCTCTATCCTGGTCTTTCAAACTTTCACTTCTTCACAGACACTTATGAATTGACTTGATCTCTGCTGTGGATCATCAGTTCAGCACATTGCGTGTCTAAATGTGGAGAGGGGTGGCGCTTTTGAGTATGTATCGAGAGAGAGAAAGAGAGAGAGGGAGAATTGTGGCAGTATGCTTTTGCCGAAGAGACAGCCTATTACACGCAAACAGCGGAGTTAAGCAGGTGCCTGCCCGGTTCATTTGCACACACTTTTTAAAGCATTTGTTCACTGGAAATGGTTGTAATATAGCACCTTTATTTCTAACAGAGCTACAAGCATTAGAGGTAAGCACTCTTTCTGTCTATCCGATGGGTTTGTAAGGGTGAATGTGTGCTGTGGGCAGCTGTAACAGATTAAGAGCATTTGAATGCAAAAGCAACTGAGCCGGCACTCGATTGAGGTCTTGTAAGGAGAAACATAATGTCTTCAGGTTCTGACCCACATTTGGGTTTCGTAGCACAGTTGCACCATCATGCAGAGCGGCTTCGTTTTTCTCATCTGATCAAAAGTGACAGTGACAAAAAAATGACATAGGACAGAAGGAATTCATCCGACGCGGTGTGTTTGTCTTTTTGTGTACTGAAAGTGTGTGTTAAAATGAGTGGTTTAGTACTAGTAGATACAAAAATATCTAAAAGTGAGCAGTTGTCTCAGTGGGACACTTTAAGAATGAGCCGGGCAAAGTGTGTGAATGTGTTTTTAAGTGTTTAAGGGCAGGTCAGACTATGCCAACTGTCATAAACAGGTCCTGCAGCATGCAGTTATGCTCCTGTATACAGTAGCTCAGTGATAGTAGCATCACGCAAGCAGTGCAAAAGGTCATAGATTCGAATCCCAGGAACAAACATACTGATAAAAATGTATAACTGGTAGTACACTGTATTTAGGTTTGGACAAAATGATTTGCCAAATGCAAAAATCTAATGTAATGACTATTGCTGCATAGGCATGCTGTGAGTGTGTGTGTACGGCACGCGAGTATCAGTAGTTTCACAATAAAAATACTTAAATATATATGCCAAACAATGTCTTATAAAATGCGAAACAGAGTTAGTGAAAAAAATGGATTTAGCTTGGGATGAAATCAAAAGTCTATGAGACCTTGTCTGTGAAATCCATGCTAAAGTCTTATAATGTTATTGTGCGCTCTAAAAAGTGCTGGTTTGTTTTTAATCCATGGCTGGGTCAATATTGAACCGAGCACACTATTGAGTTAAAGGAAACCCCCATAGTTTTTCAATATTTTACCATGTTTTTATCTCAACTTAATAGATACCTATCTTTTATCAATGCCTGCACTTAATCTTTGTACAGCGCATTGTGAATGTGTTAGCATTTAGCCTAGCCCCATTCATTCCTTAGGATCCAAACAGGGATGAATTTAGAAGCCACCAATCACTTCCACGTGTTCCCTATTTAAAGACTGTTACATTAGCAGTTACAAAATAAAACATGGCGATTTTTTAAGCGAATAAAAAATACTATGTTGTACGGCAGAAGAGCACTTAGTTTGCAGCACTTCGACCTCAGATGCAGTAATATTGACCAAAGTTTGAGCGAGAGGGGATTAGTCAGTGATGACAGGCCCGGATTGGCCATAGGGAGAACCGGGAGGATTCCCGGTGGGCCGGTCTGGTTTTTTTTGGCCACGAGGGCCGGTGTTGTCATGCCACCGGGATGACGCGTATTTGCGGGTGAGAGATGTCCTCGCCACTTTGTGCACAAGTTGATTGTGTCCCGAGTCCCGACCACTTATTGGAAGAATTCTTGCATTAGGGTTCATTGACATCTAAAACGCATGGGAAACGCAGGACGTGCCGCTGTCTTCTGGTTTTCAAAGCGCTTACTTGAACACGAGTTTTGTTTCAGACGCGTCTATATTGAGTGCGCTTGCCGGCCGCGCGTCTATATTTAAAATAAACTTGAGCGCGTCTTTTGAGTGTGCTTGCCGGCCGCGCGTCTATTATATTTTAAATAAACTTGAGCGCGTCCTAATACAAACGGGCTGGCCTCTAAAAGGAAAATAATTTACAAAACGTATTTTTTTATCCAAGTCATAGATGAATTCTCTATGAATAGTCATTATTCATCGTTTATTGCAAGAGGAACAAAAATCTATTTGATGCAAAACTAATGAAGTTTATTTGAAAAAAGTAGTTTATCCATGATGTTTTCTTTTTTTTAACACAATGTAGGCCTACGTTATTTAGCAATAGACATGATCTAGGTTCTAAAAAAAAGATACAGATTTTTTCCATTTGTTTTTTCAAAGCATACTTGATAAATCTTGCTTGTGTATTGTATATCAGGGGTTTCCAAACGTTATCAACCCAACAGTTAATCTCAAGACTCACCATTTTTTTAGAAATAGAAATATAGAGGAAAACACAAACACATTTGTTTCCTTTTGTTTTTGAATAAGTTTACTTTAGTAATATTATGGTGTTATGGTAGGGCTGCATGATTATGGCAAAAATTATAATTGTTTACTGCATTTGCACAGAATATGAAATTATATATTTGAAGAATACAGTGAATTGCAAGGCTGCAGAGAACAGTGCACTACTGCAGACTTATACTACTGAGGGTTTAAAGATATTATTTTAATAGTCAGTCGTGAACTAAAGTGGGCTGGTCTAAGGCATGAAACTCCAGGGCTGAAAATGAGTCCCACTCCGGCCCTGAGTGATGATGTTACTGGGCGCAGAGGTGGAAGTGCTGCAAACTAAGTGCTCTTCCTCCATACAATATAGTTCACATTTTTTTATCCCCTTAAAAATTGCAACGCTTTGTTTTGTGCCACAATACTTATTTGTGTAACTACTCATGTAAAAGTCTTTAAATAGAGAAAACATGAAAGTGTTTGGTGGCTTCTAAATTCATCCCTGTTTGCATTGCCCCCCCAGATTTTCCTTCTGCCCCCCCCCAAAATTTCCAGCCAACTATAAAATAACGGAGTCTTTTTAAACAAAAACGTGTTCTGTTGGCAAACACCAGTGTATACGGCTCCGCCCATTATTATCTGATTAGCTTATTCAAGCCTTGACGGTCTTTTCAGCAGTATTTAACACCCGCATCTTTAAAATATATATCAGAAACAAAGCAATTTAGTATTGCATAAACGTAATAACACAACACATATTAAAGTGAAACTTTTTTTATAGTAAAACATGCCCAAAATAGCCCCTTATCCTTTCTTAGACTCACCTCATTATTTATTCATTCAAATACAACAGCCAATGGCAAGTCTCCAGGAGCATTTAATGTGTTTGTTTTAGACGTAGTTCTGTTTATTAAAATTAGAATATGCAATTTGGTTGTGGCATACTATATAGTAGATATAAATGATATAAGATGGTTATACAGTAAATATACATTATTGTAACAGCTGAGCATCGCGTGCAGTTTTAAAATCAAATTTTAGCGGTTTTGTCATCGTCATTCATCAGCTCATTCAGCTCGCGTTTGAGAAAAACTTCACACGCAAAAATCTACATACTTTTAAGTTCAGTAGGTGCTGTAACTCCGCAAGGTCATCGTAAGGTAAAACGTTGTATTTTATAATTTTGCGTTGTTTTATAATATGTAATTTGCTGTGATATGAACAAAGCAGTGTGATTTATCTTTGGTCTCGTCCCAAATCCCACTTACAGTATTTTAAAGGTAGGGTAACAGATTTGATCCTGAAACATTTTTTGTTATGCTGGTTAAAAGACTGTGTGTGGTGGGCGTTCTGGCGCAATATGGCTGCCGTCGCATCATCCAGGTGGATGCTGCACATTGATGGTGGGTGAGGAGATTCCCCCATTCATATGTAAAGCGCTTTGAGGTCTGCAGAAAAGCGCTATATAAAAGTAACAAATTATTATTATTAAACTTTGGTCATCTGTTGAGAAAATCAATATCATTTAATACTAACATTCATCATCTCATTATCGACAGGGAAAAGCCATATGGGACGACTTCAAACAAATGGCCTGTGTTTGAACAATAAGGTCCTATTTTAGGCAATCAAAAATGAATTGCAATTCTGTTTGGTTCCACTTCTGGCACAGAAATGACACCCTTCACCTTTAAACCTAAATAAGCACTTGTCACTTTATAAAAAAACATTGCTAAAATGGTTTTGTTGTGAGCTAAAGTGCTAGAGAAGGTTTTTTTGTCCTTTTGTCCCTTGTGCACCTTTGGATTCTGAACTTCTCTTTAGCACTGACCTGAATTTCTCTCTCTCTCTCTCTCTCTCTCTCTCTATCTCTATCTCTCTCTCTCTCTCTCTTTCTCTCTCTCTCTCTCTCTCTCTCTCTCTCTCTCTCCTGCGAAAAGAGTGTTACAAAGAGTTCAGAGCATAGATGTGTCGTAAAGGATGCAGTCGATTTCCCTTTGAAGATAGATTGCTTGAGCAAGTACACCTGCACTCATTTTTCCAGCCTGGCGTGTTTGCTCTAAATGTAGCGATCCATTTTTCAGTCTGTTGAGAGATTTTATCACACGTGTCAGTGGTTTGTCAGGATGTTGTTAATTTAAAGACAAGGACACCCTAGCCCTGATGTAAAAATGGGGTTTTGATGCTCAACATTCAACAGTTGTACACCTTAAAAACAAATTCTGAACTTTTAAAAAAATTTTGTTGAAAATACTTGGAGTGGATTCAAGCTATATATTTTATCAGTAAGTTTTCTCTTTATTGCTTAAACCCACAATTTTTACATTGCTAAAATAGTAGCCATGTTTGCATTACCAGCCCTCAAGCGGGCGTGCCAGTGCTTGCCAGGGGCGTTCAAGTTTGCATTGTGATTTCCGGTGCCTTATTGTTCCTCTCCTGGCCTTGACCAGCTAAATGTTCATGACCTACCATTATATGCATGTCCACCACCTAGACCATAACCAAACCAACGCAATCTCTCATAAACCAGCATAGGGGTCCAGGTTTGTCATATGTGCTAAATCAAAGACCCTTTAGGAAATCTGCTCCACTAGGCAGCCATGTTATTTCAGTCATGCAAGTCTAAAGTCCTATTTACTTGAATGGGGAAAGACGGATATCTCTAAAATCACATGCTAAAATAACAATTAAACAACAAATATCTGCCCAACAATTAAACCTGACATCAACTGTGCATTAAGGCACAGCTTGGCAAACTATTAAAAGCTTAATTTATAGTCGTGCGTAGGTTCTTTACTGTAGCTGCGCCATAGGCCATGCGTAGCTTGATGCGCACCTTACCAAAATTTAACATCAGGGCCGTTTTACATGGACCACAAGTGCTGTGGTTGGTCCACTAGAGCAGTGTTTCCCAATCTTGGTCCTCGAGGACCCCCTCCCAGAGTGTTTTAGATGTCTCCTTATTTAACACTGCTGATTTAACTCATCAGCTTGTAAGGGAGACATGTTTACCATTTTGGAAGGAGGCTGATTAGTTAAATCAAGTGTTTTAAATAAGGAGACATCTAAAACTTTCTGGGAGGGGGTCCTCGAGAACCAGGATTGGGAAGCATGGCACTAGAGCCCCTTCTGTCAGGTCAAAAATATCTGTGCCGCATTTCTTCATAGGCATTTCCGTCTGCGACAGTAAGAACAAACATGGGACAAGCAAACTGCTTTTTCTTTGGATGTTGCACTGCTACTGCCTACTAGCGTTCTGCATGTGTAATTCCATGTCGACATGGATGACGACCATAGACTGTAAAAAAAATACGGACGTAGTGTTCGTGACGTCACCCATAGGTTTGTGAAAAGCTTTTTTGAACCCAATAGTAGGCGGTGACTGCCGTCGCCATCACGTCACTGCGCATCACTCGCGGATAACTGAAAATGTGTGAAGAGGCGGGACGTGGGTGAAGCTGAGGTGGCTAGTTGCTGAAACCACGCCCGCCTAGCTCGATGGTGACAACAGTTCACCTGTCAACTCAAGTGGCCACGCCCTTAATTATGCAGAACTTTAAGGCTTAATATAATTTAAACGAATGAGTTACAAAAAAATTCACCCCCTCACAGTTGTCATGAAGGGCAAAATTAGCTATAAAGACCAAAACCACCTTTTGTACCAGGCTGTAAACATTATTTTCTGCTGTAAAGTTGGGCATTTAACATGGGCGCTATGGGAATTGACTCCATTTTGGAGCCTGCCTCTAGCGGCCAGTCAATGAATTGCAGGGGCCTATTTTAATGATCTAAGCGCATGGTCTAAATAGGCATGTCCGAATCCACTTTTGCTTATTTATTGACGTGAAAAATGGTTTGTGCGCCAAGAGCACAGCCTAAAAGGGTTGTTCCTATCTCATAATGAGTAATGGGTGTGTTTTGGACATAACATGCAATAAACAAATGAGAGTCTCAGCGCTCATCCCCTTTAAAAGCCAGTTGCGCTGGCGCCATGCCAATTCCTTATTTAGATGATGGAATTTGTAAACTGAAAAACTAAGTGGAGGAAGAAGACCACCAATTTAAGATTGATTTTTAAAAAATGTGTAAAAAAATTGATTGTTTTCATTTGTATTGAAATTTTATTAAAAAAAAATTATTAAAACCTTTAAAAGTCGTTTTCTTTCAGTCATGGCAGTAAAATTAGGCTTTTAATTTCTTTAAATGTAGGAATCTCAAAAAATAATTTACAAATATTCAAGAAAAGGTTTGTACTCTAAAAATACTTTATTTGTAGCAAACAGGCAATAAAGAATTTACGTGTGCAGAGCTGAAACCACTCGGACAGCAGCGTGAGTGTTTTGAAAAGAATTAAAAAAAGGTTCTTATCTCACCATATCCAACGACATACACAAAGTCATCATATACAATGTGTTGGGTGGCATTTAAAAAAAAAACATTTAAAAATAGATGCAATATTTGTATTTGTTTAAAGCAAAACATTTAATTACTTTCCAGGCTACAGGTAAAGCAGCTCTTTACCCCTTCTAAAATCATATAATTGGTCCTCATTTATGTCCAAGAGACTCAATAATAATCTTTTACATTTTAAAGGAACAGTATAGGATTGTGGCCAAAACTGGTACTGCAATCACAAAACTTGTGGCTAAAACTGGTACTTCAATCACACAACTGGTGGCCAATACACAAAATGACAACATAAACATCAGTTGAGGCCTGCAACTCCACTTTTTAAATGACAATATCCTGGCTGGACCGCTGTTGTCAGTGATATAAGTATTTGAAATGAAAATGATTTCTTTACGTCTAGTGACATATCAGGGCCATTTTATGATTAATTGATATAAATTTCTTACATACTGTTCCTTTAATCTTTTAATTTTCATATTTAAAACCGTTTGTGTGCTGCTGCGCATCCATGTGTGTGATAAGCAAACGTGCGTTGTCGTCTAATTTATAGGCGCACCTTACACTCATTAAAAATAAAAACAATATTGCGCCATTGACTTTACACTTTAGACCAGGTTTTAGTTGGTCAATAGCGTAGTCTATTTTCGTTGGCTTAAAATAGCAACGCACCAACAATGCGCCTGAACACACCTCGTTTTCAGAGGTAAAAGACACTTGCATCACACATTCTGCCGGGTGTAGGGCCCTACAGTATGTCACTTCCATATTGGCTTCATCACAGAGATCGAAAGGTTGCCCCTCGATGACAGAAGAATCAATAAAAACTGGTGCGTAGCCCACGATGTCGTAGGACCTATGCAGAACTAAAAGCAATTAAAGTGATTTTGTACAGAGCTCCTCCCCTCGAGAATCATCAGCCTTTACTGATCGATGATTGGCTCGTTTAACTGGAAGTTGTGACTTCACTTGCCAGAGTGGCCATATTGAGCATTACATTTACCCCTATTTATAGTAATAGCAGTACTCAATCTTGTTTTATCTATTATCTTTGACTAAACGTCCAAAGAATCCCAAAGGCCTGTTGCTCCTTTAAAAACCAATCATTATTCGTTGAAAGCTTTCATGTTTCATTTACTTTTAAAACATAAAAGAGTAACTTTATAGCGCAAACAAGTAGCAGAAAATGTCTTCATCCTCATTTTAATTTGGTTGAGTTGCAGAGCTATAAGAAGTGCGAACGACTTGTTAAATCACATCTCATTTCAAACTCTCTTTTTGCTCATTGACAGCTACAAAATGTTTATGGTGGTGTTTGCTTCAGGCCTGAGGAGTGAGCTCAAAAAGACAGAAGCTAAACCTTATGTTTTATTCATCTGTTTTTATTCCTCCATTTCTATCTTTTTATGTAACAGTGGTAAATAAGATAAAAGTGATCTCGCCCCACGACTGTCACACTTTCAGAAAAGAGCTTATATTCATGCTCTTGGTCTCTTGAAATGATGTGTTCTGGCCTGAGGGCGACATATACATGTGCGTTTGTTATCTTGACATCAAACTTCCTATTTCACTCTCGCTGCATAAATTGATGGACTTAGACTTTAATCCCAATCTCAGCTTCTCCCGCACAGCGACACAGTGGGAATTCATTCCTCTCTCAGTCCCTCCTGGAAATAGATCGAAAAGTCGCTGTGCTGATAATATTACTGATTTGAGCTACCAGACTGGATTTCAATTTTAAAGATCCAGAGTTGGTGAAGGAGAAATTGTCAATGCATAAAAGTTGTACAGATTGAATCATGTCAAAGTGCCACAGTTTATGGAATAAATGTCCATTATTTGTTGTGCTGCAGAAAATCTATTTAACCCTATCCACCTTTTTCTCGAACGCGGATGTAAGTGATGTGATGTATTTCCTATCCAGGACTTCCGGTTCAATAGCCAGCCGGTAGAAACCAGTGTAGTAGGAGCACGCATACTGTAAAACATGATTTAAACACTTAATATGTACTACACCTGCCATGTATGAACCAGTGTGAGGATGAAATTAAGAAGTGGCTTGATATGTGAAGATATATTCAATCATTTCGTGTTGTTGATCAGAGGTGACGGGTCTTCAGTGCGCAAATATAAAAGCACAGAGACATACCAGTATCTTTACAATGGGGAAAGTCAGTCGAGTGTCGACTTCGTGTTTTTTACTTTTCAGGGGTTGGTTTAAAATGTCACAATTGTCCCTCTGGTGTGAGTTTCTTTTTTAAACTGCAATTTTTAATGGACTTGTTTATGGCGACACGTCGAGCTTCATGCGGTCCGACACAGTCAGCAGTATCTTTCTAATTCAAAACATTGTAATTTATTTTAACAAACCATAATAAACATATAAAACTTCTCCATGTACTGAGTACTGTTTTCGTTTTATGAAAATATTATCGCTTCTTACGCACTAACGTTAGGTGGAGACATGAAGGTGGAGCTTACTTGCTTACTTTTTACAGTTTTCATTTAAAACATACACAACAAATACAAACTATTATAAACATTAACATTACGAACTATTATAAACATTAACTAAGCAGATTATGTCGTATATATTCTGTACTGTAATCACATTTTTGTAGTAATTATAGTAGCAGAATAAACAAAATCTATAATATTAGATTAATATTAAATCAGCATAATATTAGTTTTTAAACATTTATTGTATTTATTGTTTACTGCCAGTTTCTATGAAAGGTTTTACTGGATGGATTTGTAAATACAGATCATGAGTGCATGTGCGCCACATACACATTCAGTTCTTGTGCATGGATTAAACAAATGTTTTGTAGAGATTTACTGCGTTTGTATTAGCTATTATGGCAACCCCTAACTGCACAAATTATGTCGGTCTTCCTGATTTCATAATAAACATTAAACAGCCAGTCAAAACGGCACACTTGTGTCCTTCACAATAGACTACCATTAGCCTTAGCGGCTCACCGGAAGTCATAAACCGGAAAGCTCAAAGATGGTGGCGCCCACATTTACCTCAAGAAACAGGTGGATATAATGATTTGTAATACTTTCAGAGTGATAGTATGATTGTATGGCGACCCAAATATATGCATTCAAAATTCTTGTAAAGGGCTGAAATAAAATCATTAATGCTGTCTGCTTCTGGACTGAACCTTTGAACATAACTCGTCCCACACCATTTCTTATGAATGTGAATGATACCTCAAGTTATGCAGCTTAGTGAGGAAAGATTATTATTCAACATTTTACTATTGTATAGACTACTATTAACATTTTGTAGACTTAAAATTTGCCGGATTTGTTTTGGAGTCCCAGGAGCCAGATGTGACACAACCATTAGGATTAAGCCATAAGGGTGGGCTCCATTTAGTTCAGGTGATCTGAGGTCCTGTACTGGAGACCCAAACCATATCCCAGCACCAGAATATTATAGGGACATGGGAGCAGTTTTGACTCAAGTCATAGAGCTGAGTTTTGGTAATATATCAGTATTTTGTCCCAGCGAAATAAAATAATACCATCTATATCAGTAATTTCTGATATAACTCTGCCAGAAATGTACAGTTTACAACCAGCTCGTATGGTGTGCCGCTGTATATTTTCAAACAGGTAGGAAAACAATGTATTTCAATTTTATCATACTTTGTTTTAATAAAGGTGATTGTGACATCTCACATAAGGCTTTTACTTGCATATTACTTTGTAGGAAACACTGAGATATTTATCACATAGCGCCATTTATCCCAAAATTACGGAGATATGAACTTTGGTCAGTGTCGCCCAGCCCTGTCAAGTCATCGTACATATTCTGCGTCAATAGGCATTACTCAAATTTCCTTTCAAATGTCAAACAGTTGTTTACTATGTGTGTGATTTTCCAGGTGTCTCACTGATACACTGTAGGAGAGATGGACAGAAGGAGAATTGCAGTGAAGGGAGGAGTAAAGAGGAGCACATATATAGTGCCATGTTTCCTGCTTGTGGAGGTAAGTTGTACCCATCAATCCATCCTGCGACACACTTAGGCCGTTTCTCAATCGGAAGCCTGCAGCCTCCGGAGGTTGCATATGCAGGTTGCATACATCTTCAAGCCTGGTTTATTTAAGTTAACTGAGCATTACATTCACAAGTCATCATAAGCATATACAACAATTTACGATTACATAAGAATAATAATCAAATTTATAATTGTTTTATAAATGACGTATGCAGCCTACAAATGCGACCTCCGGAGGCTAAACGGCCTTACACATTCAAGACATTTGTGTGTCATTGTTTTGCTCTGCCCTCTAGTGGTGTTAAATGGGTTTAAAAAGCATTTTATAAGCCATCTTGGGTTAGTCCACACTCCTATAACATCATGTTTATGACATTTCATCCGTATCATGGTTACGTTGGTTTATATGTCATCTGTATAGCTCCACAACCTCTATATTTAGCTCTGATCTTCCCACATCCCATCATTCCTGAGTCTTTGTTGGCTCAGGGGACATCAAATACCCTCAGAAGTGCTCTTAAGTAATCCTGCTAATGAGCAGCGTTAACACACGTGACGCCTGAAACGCCTTAAGTGTTTGCATCAGTATATTTTTGACATAGTTTTGACATTTTTGATACAACACAACAGAATGTTCCCGGCTTTCCAAAAACCAGAGGGCCAAATGTACATATTTGCATAGTCAAATTGCAGGATTTCCTCTGCATACCATAAACCTGTGTTTACATTCATGCATTTGGCAGATGCTTTTATGAACAGTTACTGAAAGTGCATTACTAAGGTATACATTTTTATTTGTATATGTGTTCTCTGGGTTTGGACCTAAAATTACCTTTTGTGTTGCTAACACAACGCTGTACCACTGAGCTATACAGAAGTAAACAAAAATAAACAAAATGGTGTGAAATTTATTAGTAGCATGAACGGCATGAACCCAACAATATGCTAAATGAATAAAATGCCAAAGTCTGATAGATAAATTCTAACCATTTTCTGAATATCATCTTAAAGATTTTATTTAGACTATTGTTCAGTCACTACAAACTTTGGTCCACAAATTACTTTTTCTGCATTTGGGTTGTGTTTGTTTTTAAAACTTCCGTAATTCTGTTCACAGTTCTTATCATAGACCTGCAACCCATTTTCGGGTCACCCCAGGTATCTGAAAGCTTTTTAGTTTAACATCTAATGCAGTATCTCGGCGGACTCATGCACTTGGCTTGCAGATTATTTTCATCTAAATGAACTTCTAACTGCATACAGTATAACTTATTGACCGACCCTGGGTTCACATCCCTTATAGTGTATACTGTACACTTCAAACAACAGGTTCACGGACCACCCGCAGTCCTCTCACAGACCATCTGCTAATGCAAATGACACATAATGTAAGATCGCAGTCAAACGAGTTGGTGAAAATGTCAACAGCTGATAAGTAATGCCTCCAAAGATAAGCTAGTTGTTGGATGAGCCTAGTATGCAAGCTTTGTGATTCTTTGAAATATTTAATTTAGTTTAAGTTAGTTTAGTAAGTTTTACTAAGCCATTGTACCTTTAATATTAACGGCCTGTTATTGTAGTATATTAATTGTACCTGTCCCCACAAATATTTGTATTTTATCGGATTCACAAGAACACTTTAAATTCAACAGAGGGAGTACAAGGTTATGTTTAAAACAGCATGCTAAAATATTACTTTTTCTATAGTATTGTGCATAGCATGTTGCATTTGCTAAAACAAAATGCACTATATTAAAAAACTTTTAGATATTCTCATTTATATTATTTATTTATTTTAGATCAATTTTTACATTAATCTGACAATGTACATTGAAAATCACCACTTTTATTTTAAAGATTGCAATGGCTTATAAGGTCATATGTAGGGATGCACCGATACCACTTTTTTGGAATACAAGTACAAGTATGAGTGCATTTCAGTCTTTGCATTGACGTTGTATGTAATCTACTAGCACAAATCATTGAATTCACATTTGGTGTGTACACCCCATAATATGAGGTAAATATGAGCGAAGAAGGCTGTTAACCTTTTGATTTTTTGTTTAAAATATTAAGTGAAACAGCCAATCAGAGCAGAGCTCAACATTATTATTCATGACCCTTTCAAATAAGGTAATAATAGAACATTTCATTCTAAAAGCAAATTCTAGGGTTGTAAGTGGACATGTAAAACCGTCTCTGAATAATTTAATAAATAAAGCCGCGTACCTTCAATGTAGATATCAGAGAACAATGTAACTTATTATTTCAATGCATTCTTTGGCACCTTTAAGATTAATAAACAAACTATTGCAAACACAACACAATTTATATATATCTTTGTTAAATACATGTGTGCCATATTTATTGGCACCCCTATGACATTTTTAAGTATATTCCCATTGAATTCTTTTATTTTTGTACACCTGGGTGACTAGGAACAGGAAATTGTTCAACCATGACTTCCTGTTTCACAAAGTATTGATCAAAAAGCTGCCAATAATTGTGGCACACATATATTTTATAAGGTTTTTGTTTTTATGCAAAACTGTGTTGTGTTTGCAATTGTTTTTTCAATTCGATTTTTTTGTTTTGTTAATATTCTTAGCAAAAAATTAAAAGGTTAAACAATTAAGGTGTGCTTTCCAGGACAGGGCTTAAATCTGGTCCAAGACTAAAATGCTGATTTGAGCTGAAAGCGGCTTGCACTGGCATGTCTTGGGGTATATCAGTGCCGTTGTTTTGTCTCAAGATGCACACATGTAGGGGCGGTTTCCCGGACCAGGATTAGCTTAATCCAGGACTAGGCCTTAGTTTAATTAGGAAATATAACTAGTTTTAAAAAACAAGCCTTAATAAAAACATTACCTGTGTACATTTTGAGGTAAAACAAAGGGCATTGATGTATTTTAAGATATGTCAGTGCAAGTTGTTTTCAGTTTAGAGAGCTCTTAAAATGTTTAATTCTAGGACTAGTCTAATGCCTGTCCGGGAAACCGCCCCATAATGTTTTTGTATGGTATGTTTGTTAAAACTACTATACTACTATTATAAAGTCCCAGTCCTGACTTAATCTTAAAACTTGTCCGGGAAACCGCCCCTAAGACATTTTTTCACAGCCCCCTTAACTCATATTTACCAAGGGTCCCAATATTAGTGGAGGACACTGTTACTTCATTGGACTTTGAACAGAATGGTCTTATTGACCGATTTTATGATACTTAAAATTGAAGGTTTCGAAACTGTATAACTTTTAATTTAAAATAGTATATGCAGGAAAAAGTTGTACATTGTGCAGTCATAAGATGGTATTTCAAACATAATCAAAGCAGCTCTATGCAGCGTTCCTCTGTCTCCAGTTGTAAAACACCAGTAGCACTCTCTACTGGAATCCAGTCCTCCCCCATGACCCATAATCCTTTGATCTACATTAGCATCTCATTATCATTTGCGTTTGGTGAAATTGTCTCAGGCATTGTGCTTTCCGCTTTCCTTGAAACTGTTTCAGCTCAGTTTCATTGCGTGCTTCATCTCGGTGCTGTGGGATGAATGTTATCTGCACAGTAAAAGCCCGAGGATTTCTCAGCTCTTGAGTTTCTCAGATGAGCTTCACAGATCAATGAACACATGCTTGTAGGAGTGTTTTCTATGTTGGTCCTCTTGTTTATAGATGTTTTATTTTTTATTTTTGGGATTTAAAGAAACAATCCTTTTTTATACAATAATTCTGCCATCGTATACCTGGAGTCATGCTGTTCCTGACCCATTTTAGTTTCTTCTGTGACACAATTCTGAGGATTGTGCATATAACTAGTTACACTATGTGCACACCCGTCGCTATGGGCGGGCCTTAGGGGGCCGGGCCCGCCCTCAAGGACGCTTGTGCCCCCCCCCAGTATTTTAAAAAATACTGTCATTTTAAATTATTAATGTTGCTAATTTTGTGTTGCATTAATGTTGTATTCTTTATAATTCAAACATTAAAAATATAAAAAACAATGGTGTGATTTTGTTTGATTGATGCGAATCTAGCTACACTGCAACAGCCTATCACGAGGCTACGTACGACACGTACGTGACGTAGCCTACGTCAGTGTAGCCGCTCAACAGTTACCGCACTTTTTTTAAACTGGATGAGTTTTCGCTTAGCTATACTGCTTTAAGATGGATATTATCCGCAAATGGTTAAAAGCCCAACAACAGTCTCCAAAAGACGCGCAGCAGTCAGACAGAAAGAAACTCCGGTGGCCTTGCAACCAATTTGGCGAGCTGCTCCATTGGTTTTACTTTGTTATCTGACGACGACACCAACGTAACCGCTAAAATGTACATTTATAATTGACTGACAAGTTTGTCTCAATGAAAATGAACCTTCCGACAACCACACAATGTCGCAGGCGCTCTTGGCAAACAGATGAGAGGTTTGAAAAGGATATTGACGCACACAGGCGAGAGAGTTCGGGTCTTCTCGGGTCCGTTCAGAAAAAACACATTCATTTTTAAATTACCCGAGACCCGATGCCGCTATTGTTGTACCCGACCCGTGTCCGAGGCACATGTGAAACTTTTAGACCCGAACCCGATCGGGTCTCGGGTCGGACCTCGGGTTTTCGGATCTAAGTGGACCCGTGAAGACCTCTACCGTGGAGCCCGACCCCGGGCCTAACAGACTACTACATTCAGAAGATATGGACTTGTTCACTGCGGTGATTCAGCTTTCTTCTGAAAAGGACCTCACTCACAAGTTTAATTCCGAGTGGACACTTTATTAATGAGGAGGTTCTGCTCGGAGAAACGCCGCCTGCCGCTGTACTGACAGGAGGGAAGGGGGAGACGACAGCGCTGCCTCCACAGTACCGTAGGTTCAAAGTCTGCGTGCGTGTGTGTGAATGTGTGTGTGTGTGTGTGTGTGTGTGCACGTGTCTCATGGCAATGCATATCCCTCTGTTGACTGCTTTAAAATGCAATGTTTGAGAGATGTCTCTGGTGTTACATGTAATATGTTGTATAGATTTATGGATATTCATAAAATTGTTTCTATATGTAATGTGGTGTGTAGGCTATCTGGTCATATTGCTGATGGTTGTTTAACGTGGTGATTACGTGCTGCGCGAATAGAGTATATATTATTATAAGTATACGTACTGTAGGCTAATAATAAGTGTGCCCTCCCATGCATTTCATATGCCCCCCTTAAGACTGAGGTCTGGCGACGGGTCTGACTATGTGAACCAAGGCTTTTGATTCAATAATTATTCAACCATACAGTATAAGTAATGAAAGTCTTTTATAGACCTATGTTAGCTTTGTATAAGAAATTTGATCAATTACTAATAATTTATTATTATGCTGTTACTGGATCATTGCGCAGTGAATTATGATGGAAATCTGTGTCTTGCACATGAATATGTCCTACTGGTTGTGTGAACCGGATAAAATAATGAATTGTAAATATTTGAATAAAAAATTGATTTATGTATTGGATGTCACTACTATAAACGCTTATAAGCATGACAAGGAGAGCTGTTCCTGGTCAAAACTCATCATGCATTAAACATCTGTATTTGTTAAAGGAATAGTCAATTTTCTTAAAAGAAAAATCCAGATAATTTTTTCAACGGAGTTTCAAACAACTATAAACGATCCCAAATGAGGCATAAGGGTCTTATCTAGCGAAACGTTTGTCTTTTTGACAAGAAAAATAAAAAATATGCACTTTTAAACCAACTTCTCGTCTAGATCTGGTCGTGATGCGCCAGCGTGACCCCACGCAATACGTCATGACGTCAAGAGGTCACAGAGGATGAACACGAAACTACGCCCCAGTGTTTACAAGTGTGTTGAAAGAGGACCGTTCCGACGTTGTTGATTGTCGAATTATACTAATTAATGTATTTGTGTCAGTTTATTGTTTACAATGGTCCGCAAATGTGCGTTTCATATATGTAACACGTGACCTCTCTACGTCACTACGCATTTACGTACATTTACCTTTGATGGCAAAAATTTTAAAGTGGGGGGGGGTTAAGCTATTTCTTGCATTCTGACTTTTTAACATTAATTAAGAGTTGGATTCCTCAGCATAGTAAAAAAAACGGTTTGATATGTGACGGAGAATTTCTGTGCCAGATGCACTTCGACTAAGGTTTGCACAAGTTTCTGAAAGTTTTTTAGCTTGTTTAGCTTCCCAAAGAATCCAGCATTATGAAAACAATGGTTGTAGGGTACAGGTAGCCGAAGATTTGTGCGTGTGTGTTTGTTTAACGCTGGATTTCGTTGAAATGGGGCAGTCCCAAACGGGTCATGAGTCGCAGGCAGTAAGAAAAACTGCATCAAATGTCTGCGTTTTATTGGCAATCGGCAACAAAGTGCATATAATATAAATGACACGAACATGTAGAAAATCATTCGTTATCCGGAGATAGTGGGATAATGTTTTGTGTGTGTTGCTTTCTCATGCCTGCAGTACAGGTTTATCTGGAAAGAAGCGGTACAGCTGATCTGTCTTTTATAAAATTGCTAAAACTAAAGACTTTTTGCAAATATGAAGGATGGTATACTACTCTATAGGTACTCAGAATTAACATGAGACAAGCCAAAACAGTGTGTGACCTTCAATTGCTGTCCGTAATATCCATAGGAAGTCTCACTGTAATAAAGTAAATCCAATTTGGACCACATTACTCAAGGGCAAAATATTGACACAGTTATTTACCGGTTGATTCATCATCTCTGCAGGATTTTAACTTGCATCTTTTGCAAACCAATTACTTTGCCCAGCTTTCCAAGCTACCACCGCCCAGCATTCGTGTAATCTGCAAGACATGTTTTGTTAAGGATCCGTTTTTGAAGTACTTATTTATGTCCCCCAAAGGAGAAAACTCATTGATGTTTAGTGTGGCTGTAGCGGAAGATAAGACCAGAGATAAGAGACTAATTCTGAACTTACACAACACAACGGCAGTGGGAGGAACACAAGAAGTTGCCAAAAGCAAGGATTTTTACTTGATCTTTGTTATCGCAACCCAATCAAAAATCAAGATAAAAGATGAGGAATACAATGAAAAATGTGTTGCACAAAAGAGAAAGTTGTAAAATATTATAAATATTATAAAATTTAATACCTTAGTAAATAATCCAGTGGAAAGCATATGTATTACTTTAAAATTCACTAAAGTAGAGGTAACCATGTTTTATAGAATGAAGTAAAACTAGAATGTTTTAGGAATGTTTATGTTTTAGTAAAGGCAAAAGCCATGATATCATTAAAGGTTCTTAAAAGCCCACTGAAGTGCCTTGGAATGTGCAGCATTACTTGATGTTGTGACGTCAAACAACGGAGCTATCGAGAAGACCCTAAAAAAAAATCGAACCACAAAAGAACCCTAAAGCGAACTGTACTCAGACCACATCTGGAGGTGGTCTGAGTACGGTGCGCTTTTGGGTCGGATGTGGTCTGAGTTCGGTAATGCTGTTCACTTTGTACTGCAAATTTTTCTCACTGGTGAATGAGATGTGAGATGTGGGCTTTTTTGTATGTGCGTGTTCATGTGTTTTGGAGAAGGCGTGGCTTAGAATGGCGATTTGAAGGGAGGGAAAAATCTAAATCAAATACCTTTAATATCAAACCTAATTAAATTCAAGAAAATCAAACCTAATAAAATTAAAGAAAGGCTTATATGATAATATTATATTATAAAAATGCTGTGTTGTTTTAGCACTATGGGCTGGGTAAATATTGGACAAAACACAACTCTGGGTTAAAAATAACCCACCATTTTTTTAAGTGTACTGTAGATAAAACATAAAATTTCATAACTGCTTATTTGAACTAATCTTGTAAACAGACTTGAAATATAATGTGTGAACAGCAGATGGCATAGTTATCCCATACGTCAGACTTGAAGTTCTCAGACAAATGTATTGTTTATGTGAGACCATTAAACTTATAATTTGTTTTGTTTTATTTAGAATTTCAAGTGGGGTTTTTAGACAACACTACTGGACAAATGCAACTATTAGAAGAAGTACACAAAATCGTCCTTCTATAAATAAATTAAAAAGATTATCTTAGACCAGCATTTAAGCTGCAAGTTACAGTGCATTTAAGCTAAACATTTTTCAAAATGTGTGTTCACTAGGAATCGAATCGACAACCTGCTATTGCTGTGCTTTACCAAGCTACAAGTGTTTGACATCTTATCATCTTAGACATCTTAATAGTATGACCATGTTTGTTGGTGTTTCTATCATGTGAAAGTGTTCACTCATCCCTGTTTTGAATATGTAATCTTACTACTTTAGCAGTGTTAAACTTGATCACAGACCTGCTGCTGTTCCTTTTATTTAGCTTAATGATAATCCTTGAATATTAAAGCCCAAAAAGATTTTTGATAATTATTTGTTAAATGTTATAAGAGAATTTGTATCACTGTAAATAAAAAATCAATAGAAAACTTGCCGTAGATTTAAATTTATGTTATTTACTGGCAACATTTTGCTCAGAGTTAAATGAACATTAAACATTAATAAGTCTTTGTCTTTACAGAGTAAAATTAAAATAACAGCATCAAGCAAAGCATTCTGGGAAACAAAATCTGAAGCAAAAAACAGAAAAAGGTTGATGAGGATTTCTGGTTCCCAGAATACTTTGCATGAAGATGTTATTGTATAGTTTTATTCTGTAACGATAAAGACTTATTAATATTTAAAATGTATTCAACTTTGAACAAATTCTTGCCAGAAAATAACATACATTTTAATCTACGGTAGGTTACCGGCAACCAGCTGCAAGTAACATTGTAATTTCTACCGAATGTTGTTTATTTTTAGCCTACATGGACAAGCATCACACTTTTGCATCGTTAACCAGAATTCATCTATATTTTTTCC
This sequence comes from Misgurnus anguillicaudatus, assembly GCF_027580225.2. Taxonomy (NCBI): domain Eukaryota; kingdom Metazoa; phylum Chordata; class Actinopteri; order Cypriniformes; family Cobitidae; genus Misgurnus; species Misgurnus anguillicaudatus. The sequence goes on from NC_073344.2 coordinate 35,054,313, forward strand.
CGATATTTATCGATATTTTAATCTGTTGACCATAGGAACCAATGCCAAAACAAACTCACTTGGTGCTGTCTTAAAGGAAGTAGTTATACGAGCAAGTTTGGTGGTACAAAATAAAACGTAGCGCTTTTCTAAGCGGATTTAAAAGAGGAACTATATTTTATGGCGTAATAGCACTTTTGGGAGTACTTCGACTCGCCTGAAAAGTCCGCTCCCCTTCTCACTCTCATAATGGGAGAGGGAGGGTGTTACTGCGCCGAGTCGAAGTACTCCCAAAAGTGCTATTACACCATAAAATATAGTTCCTCTTTTAAATCCGCTTAGAAAAGCGCTACGTTTTATTTTGTACCACCAAACTTGCTCGTATAACTACTCGTCTTAAATAGGAAAAACGTTGATGTGTTTGGTCACTTCTAACTTTATCTCTAAATGGTACAATTGAATGAATGGGGCTAAGCTAAATGCTATCGAAGCGTCGCAGCGCGCTCCAGCGCTTACGTCGGGCCCTATAAAATCCGTTTTATTTTTTCCCAAATTCCGTTTTATTTTTTCCCAAATTCCGTTTTCTCCGTTTTTATTTTTGCAAATTCCGTTTTATCCGTTTTAATTTTTGGCAATTATATTTTTTACCCTTTACTTTTATTTTAGTCATATAAAGAGTGTGCCTTTAATGTTAATGATTAAAATGTAAATGATTTGGGGAAAAACTGAATAACAGGATAACTTAATGACTATAAAAGATGCATTTACACATGCAACATACACACGCCCACACGTGCGTGCACACACACAACTCAATTCAATGCATTGTTTAGTGTTGTTGCAGGAGGCTACAACAAGGTGTCAACGCAGTGGTGCCTTCAGAAGTGCCTTAAACACATCAATCCAGTGAAACGCGATCCATATTTTATACACAATCGCTTGAAATGCATATAACTTTACTTTACAAACATACACAGGATAGTGATCTGACTTCGGACAGCATGAGCACGCAGCTCTTTGCACGTGCCAGCGAAAGAGAGACAGAGAGTGGCGCCATGATGCAGATCATTATATTTTAAATGCGAGGGATAGTTAGTTGCCTCAGCTCGCTTGAAATGCATAAAACTGAACAAATGTGTCGCCCAGATTTACTTCCCCCGGTCTGCATTTCCCCCAGACATACGTTCGTCTCCCACACAAAAACATAATTTTATTCAAAATATGTAAAATTCCGCAAAATTCCGCGTTAATACTAGATTCCGTGTTAATTAGCCAATTCCGCGATTCCGTCCGCGATTCCGTGATCGCAAAAATTATAGGGCCCTAGCTTACGTGCACACACACAGATGATGGGATGTATCAACAGTTCTTAGTTAATGTAATAACATATTTTAATATTGAAAATGAGTAGACTATTCCTTTAATATGCCAAGTTTTGAAACTGGCACATACTGATTTTGTTTGTCTTACAGTATAAGCCAAATTACAACAATATTTTTGACAGCATAAACTGCCAAATCTGTATTTGTTCTGAAGCAGTAATTTAACCATATTTCAAGGTATGCTAAAAAGATTTCAGTTTGCTATAAAATCTTGGATTGCCCTTCATTTAGAAATTAATTGTGACTTTGGACCACAAAACCATGTGTATATTTGAAGCAATAGCCAACAATACATTGTATAAATCAAAATTATAGATTTTTATGCCAAAAATCATGATATTAAGTGAAGATCATGTTCCATGAAGCTATTTTGTAAATTTCCTACCCTAAATATACCAGAAATGTATTTATCATTAGCAATATGTGTTCCTACTTAGATTTAGATTTTTTCGGACCCTCAGAATTCTATAAATCTCAATTTTAAAAAAAATGGACCCTTATTTGGGGTGAAGGGTCACAATTAGTCGCCTTGCTGGTGGGACTCCATTACAAGGTGTATACGTTTTCACCAGTATGTGTGTTCCTTGGGTTTGAAACGATGACCTTTTTTGCTGCTATCACGATGCTGTACAACTGAGCTATACAGGAGCACCTAATGTACCACATGAAATAGCTTTTGTATCCATAGCTTAATTTGTAGAACATGCTGCTATACCAGCTCAAAGGGTTCAATTCCCGGGGAATACCCATACAGTACTTGAATGCATCCTTAAGTCTCTTTGAATAAAAGATTCTGCCAAATAAATGCGTTTAAACTGCGAAATGAAAATGCTATTGTAAAGGGGTCACCAAGCAGACGTAACATAACAAAGCTGGTTGCAGACCTATGAAATTGCTTTTAAATGAGAAAGAACAGAGAACTCGTGTTCATGTGCAATGTGCTGGGTAAGAGCTACAAATAACATGAAGGCACACAGCAGGAGGACGAAACAGAGCCGGCAACAGAAAGATCTACAAGAGGGAAGCAATAACTAGGCAATGGTCTATAAAAGAGCTTAATGGAGAGGATTTGTTTATCGTGTTCTCGAGCACAGATGGATGATAGTACTTGCCCATTATCCTCTTCTTTCTGTGAGATGAGATCAGAAACAGAATTGGTATTCTGGATCAGTTTGTTCAGGCTTTGGGATCTCTGCAATAGCCTACAAAATTATCAAAATATGTACCCCAGCTGTCACTGGAAAAGTACCCTTTAAAAAGGTCCTAATTTGTACCCTAAAGTACAGATATGTACTCATTTGGTACCAATATGTACCACTGAGATACTACTATTTATCTTTGAGGTACTAATAAGCTCTCTACAGTACCAATATGCACCTCTGAGGTACTAATATGAGGTGCAAACTGTACTTTTCGAAATGTTACAGCCCCAGTGACAGGGTTACATATTTGTGACAGTGTGAGCTGGTGTTTTTTTATCAGGCTACAGTTGAGCAAAAAACACTGGGCAGTAGATGTCTAGAAAATCTGAATGAACCATCTGGTGAAAGACCTCTGCAAATCGTTTACATACAGTCACTAAAAAAATGATTCATTCAATTTACTCTTTTTTTATAAGGTAAGTGGTCGTAATCAATTTATTTAAGCTACATTAAAACAAAAAAAATTAGAAATACAAAACAAAAAAGTTTTGTTTAACCCTAATAAGACCCTTGGGGTCAATTCTACCCCCAAGCCACTTTTCTTTAGTTAAAAAAAATGGTTCCCTTCATAAGATTTTGTGACTTTTCCAGATTATCTGTCAAGATTCATATAAAAAACTGGGCTTGATTCGGTGGTTCTAAAGAGGCGTAAAAAAAGTCACTTAATTAGTCTCTTTGGGGATAAAAATTATCACAATTGAAATGAATGCGAAATGAAGGGGAAAAAATCATTTTTTTTTTCATTTGTCAAAAAAATGCATCCAGAATAAATCTGAAAATTTCAACACAGAAAGGTAGGCCTGGTACTAGATCACAAATGTTACATAGAAAATATATGCTCAATCACACACAAACACCCACAAACACACAAAGGTATGACTGCCACAGAGAAAATTTTTTATAGAATTTGGCAAAAAAAAAAAAACAGCCACAGATGCAAAACAAAGATGTAAAATACTCACACAGGTGTGTGCACACACATACACCCACACACACACTTGTGCGCACATACATACACACACGCACGCACAAACACAGACTCACGCACAAAGACACAGTAAAACTTACACACACAAAGACACACACACACACACACACAGAGAGAGAAAGACAAAGTCACACACACACACACACTTACATTCAGTCAAATTTCTGTGGCATTTTGTAAAAACAGACATTTCAAAATGCATCAAAAACTACAAAAAAATGAAATATTTATTTTTAATGTCCTTTCTAATGTTTCATAAATACACAAACATAAATATGTTTCACTAAAGTATTGATGTTAAGCAGTTGGCCACATTCAGTGAAATGAATGTGTCTCTATGGGCATCTACTGGCCGAAGTGATTTATTTCCTAAACTGTAACCATAAAACATCAAATGTCTGAATTCAACAAATAACATCTAGATCAATATCTAAAAACAATTTAAATCAAATTTAGATCATTTATGATAAATTTTTATAAAAATTTGATATTTTTCAGGCAAACTAATGGTGTAGTTGAGGAATTGAGTGGTAAACGGGTATAAAAGTACTTCATATCTCCCAAAACACAGCATTAATGTATAGATAGGAAGTAAAGGAAAAACATGATATATTATTTGTATCATTAAAAATTTATATATTTTTGTAATCACTCTGGGGTCATTTTTACCCCCAAGGAACTATAATGTATACAGGAAAATCTGGGCTTATGAGGGTTTAAATATAGCTTAAATAAATTGATTGCAGTTAAATGAATGAATATTTTTTTTTCAGTGTAGCACCTTCTCCGGCTTTTTTGTTTTGAAAAATTGTATACTTTATTTTTAATAAAATCCATGTAGCCACAAAGGCGACAACCACACTGTTTTAACCCTGAACAAAAAACAAATTTAATTGTGACGTGAATGTTTTATTTTAAAAGTGCAAACAACATCTGATATTGGCAGGGCATTTTACAAAGCGGTTGACATTTGTGTTCTGGATGGAAAACAAAATGTACTGTAGGGAACATTGCTTGTCTGTAATGATTTTTAGAGAAGGCCATTTGATGTGTGTCTATAAATAAATTGCTGCGCGACTGTGCAGAGCTAAATGATGTTAATGTTTTATAGGACATTAATGGAAACACTGACACAAGGGGGTCATGGGTCCAAATAGTCCAATCTTTCCTGCACACACTTTAATGCACCTGACTGCTTGCTGGTGTGTGTGCAATGCTTTTACACTTGTACACTCTATCAGTTTCTCTCTTTATATTTCGCCAATCACCTTTAAAGGTGCCAAAGAATCCATTGTAATAATATGTTAGATTGTTCTCTGATATCTACATAGAATGTAAGTGGCTTTATTGAGAGCAAAAATTATCATTTTAAACATTTTATACACTCTAAAAAAACAAACGGTGCTATATAGAACCAAAACTGTTGCTTTGGATCGTAATCATAGTAGAACCGTTTTTAGTGCCATATAGCACCGGTGAAGCACCAGTGAAGCACCTGTGTAGAACCATATAGTGCTATGTAGAACCATATTTGGTGCTATAGTGGTTCTATATGGCACCTATATGGTTCTACACAGGTGCTTCACTGGTGCTTCACCGGTGCTATATGGCACTAAAAACGGTTCTTCTATGATTACGAGCAAAGAACCACTTTTGGTGCTATATAGCACCGTTTGTTTTTAGACATTTGTCCCTAGAATAATATGGTCTATTATTACCTTATTTAACTCTCTTGGGTCGAGAAACGCATTATTTTTCAAGCACTCCACGAAGAGACTTAAGCCCTTTTCACACATACATGTTTATTGTAAGAAAAATCATCAAACAACTGTTTTCTTACATTTTATGACCAAATATAAGATTGCCAGTAATTATAAACCACATTGGGTCCCATAACAGCTATCCCTTCTATATGAAAACCTAAGCTATATACTTGCAATGTTACTAATATATGCAATAAATGTTATTTAATTTTGATGTTTGCTGAATGCTTATACAGAAAATACAAACACTTACCATTTAATAAACTAGATAGGCAAATAGCTCCTTAAATATTTAGTCTGATTTTCAACATTTTACTAATGATTAAATAATAACCCCTTTAAACTGACCAGAATAAAATGAATTATTGAAAGCTTCAAGCCCAATTCCTTATTCTTAATTTGTCATAATGAAGTCATGCTTTTTTCTTTTCATTGCCCTAAAAATCTAAGAAATATATTTTTCACCCGCAGCAATCCACCCATTTCTTCTCCTGCTGTGAGCACAGATGCACACGCCCCCCTCTTTCTCTCTCTCTCTCTCTCTCTATCTCTCTCTCTCCCTCTCTGTCTCTCTCTCTCCCTCTCTGTCTCTTTTCCTCCATCTCTACAATATTGTAGTCTCTTTCCTCCCTCCCCTATTTTCATCTCTCCCTCGATCCTTCTCATATGTCTATTTTCTTTCTCATAATATGTTTCTTCTTTATTTGCGTTTTCCATGCCTCTTATTTCATCTCTTTAGAGAGCCACAGCTGATTTTCTAGCTTTGCTCTCATTTTGTGCAACCTTTACGCATTCACATCTCAACGTCTTTATTCTCGCTTTTCCTCATTTATTCAAGTTCAACCTCTGTTGCATGTTGGAACGTCATCGTCCACGTTTAGGCTGGATTCTCAACTCTAAACTGGAACCATGTTCTATTTCCAGCTGGTGATCATGGCAGGAACGGTTCTCCTGGCGTACTACTTCGAGTATACGGACACGTTCCCTGTGCACATTCAAGGATTCTTCTGCTTTGATAAAGCCTTTTCCAAGCCGTATCCAGGACCTGAAGATGACAGCAAAGCTTCTCCTGTGTTGGTGTATTCGTTGGTCACTGCTATCCCCACGATTACAGTAAGACATCCAGTGTCATTCATAAACTCACACGTGTGTGTACCTTGCGGTGTTGCGTGAGTGTGTTTGGATATGAATGTGTTTGATGTTTTAATAATTCACAATTTGTTTGCTTTTCTCTTCTGTCCTAGATTATATTTTTAAAATTGTACAGTTAAAGTAATTGATATAAAGGTACAAAGATAAAGTATTACTGTACATAGCCAATTTGGACTTCTGTTTGCAGAAAAGGGGAATGATAACCATTTGTTCTGTCTAATTACATTCCTGTCTAGGAGAATTTAAAGAATCATTATCTGTCCTCTATCTATTGGAAGCAATTTCAAAAATGCAAATCAGTGTTAAAGGGATAGTTCACCCCAAAAAAATCTGTCATCATTTTCTCACTCTCATGTTGTTATACACCTGTATGAAATCCTTTATTTTGTTAAACACAAGTGAAGATATTTTGATAAATGATGGCTAGCACACAGTTGACGGTACCCATGATATTTGTTTGTCCTACTATGGAAGTCGCTGGGTACCATCAAACTATCATGTATGAAAATATCTTATTTTGTTTTCAACAGAATAAAGAAACTCATACAGATTTAGACCAACATAATGGATTTGGGTTTTTAGGTTAACATTTACTAACAGTGACCAGTTGTGTTTATTGGTTTTTACACACATAAAAAGTATTTAAAAGTAGTAAAGAATTTTATAATGGTCCAAACTTGTCTACATTGTAAAAAAAATCTGTAGACATTACAACTAGCTGCCAGTAACTCACTGTATATTTTACATTTATGTTATTTACTGGCAACAGTTTGTTAAAAGTTAAATTAACATGAAACATTTTCAGTCTATATCTTCTACAGTAAGTTACTGGCAACCAGCTGCATAATTACAGCAAATTTTTTACAGTTTGTTATTTTTTACAAGGATAGATAAAGGATTAATTTACCAGAATTGAAACATAAAAGATCTAACTGTCTGTCAATACTCTGTATGACCAGAAACACACATTATACAAGCTGTGAAGTTTACAATCGGGGGCTCATCTGGGACTTTAAAATAAAGGTACTTCAAAGGGTCCATAGAACAACCAAACTACAAACTAAGTGCTCTTCCGCCATACAATATAGTTCAAATTTTTTATCTACTTAAAAAATCGGCACGTTTTATTTTGTGCCACCATACTTATTCATGTAACTACTCATGTAACAGTCTTTAAATAGGGAAAACATGAAAGTGTTTGGTGGCTTCTAAATTCATCCCTGTTTGGATCCTAGGGAATGAATGGGGCTAGGCTAAATGCGAATACATTCACGACGTGCTGTACATAGACATTGTACATTGTACACTGTACATTGTTCGTGTACATGTAAAATGTATGGTTGTTGTAGCGCCTCCTGTGTAGTGAATGAGAATGCAACATACAGCAGGGAAAACAAGCCTTTGACACATCAGCATTCCCACCAGCAAGGGGACCTCCAAGTGGGCTATTCACACAAAACTTCCACCAGATGCAGCCACCAAGCCAAACACCGAATCCACACAAAGAACCCAGAACATTCAAGTATACAAGTTGAGTCACAACAAACAAAGTGAAATGACACAGGGAACAAGCATTGAACACACTTTATTTAACTTTGTAGAAAAGCCTTTGTTGGTGATCACAGCTTCTAGACGCCTCTTGTTTGGAGAGACCAGTCGTCTGCATTGCTCAGGAGTGATTCTGGCCCTTTCTTCCACACAAATGGTCTTTAAATCTTGAAGGTTCCTTGGGCCTCTTTAATGAACTTTGATCTTCAGTTCTCCCCATATATTTTCTATGGGATTTAGGTCAGGTGATTGACTGGGCCATTCAAGCAACTTGATTTTCTTTTTTTAAGCCACTTTATTGTTTCCTTGACCTTGTGTTTGGGATCATTGTCTTACTGAAATGTCCACCCTCTTTTCATTTTCAGCTTTTTGGTAGATGGCAGCAGATTTTTATCCAGAATGTCCCGGTACATTTTTCCATTCTTCCTGCCTTCAATAATATGAAGTCTGCCAGTACCTCGTGCTGAAAAGCAGCCCCAAACCATGATGCTTTCACCCCCAAACTTAACTGTTGGTATGGTGTTCTTGGGGTGGTGGGCAGTGCCATTTCTTTTCCAAACATGGTGTGTAGAATGACTGCCAAAATGTTTTGCTTTCATCTGACCATACTATAGTCTCCCAATAATTCACAGGCTTCTCCAAATGCTCTTTCGCAAACTTCGCAAACCAAGCCTCAACATGCTTTTTGTTCAGCAATGGAGTCTTGCATGGCGGTTCAGTGCATTGCTTATAGTTTTATTTGAAACAACAGTACTTGCTGATGCAAGATCTTTCTGAAGTCCTGCCCGAGTGGTTCTTGGAGATCTCTCTTGATTATTCTTTGGACTACTTGGACAGGGATCTTACATGGAGCACCTGATCATGGCCGGTTTATGGTGAACTGATGCTCTTTCCCTTTCCTGGTAATGGTCCCCACAGTGCTCACAGGAACATTCAGCATACTGGAAATGCGACTATAACCATTCTTCTCAAAATGCTTTTTAACGATAAGATTACGAAGATCTTGAGAGAGTTATTTGCTTTAACCATCATGAAGTATTCCTGGGTGCCTCCTGGGTAATGAGAAGCCTTTATAGGCCATCAATTAGGGGGCAGGGTTTCTCTCTCAATACTGACAGATTTCAGGCGATCTCCTGGCTTTCTATGCCATTTTGCTCCTTGTTCTCTTCATGTGTTCAATACTTATTCCCTGTGTCATTTCACTTTATTTATTATGACTCAACTTGTATACTTAAATGTTCTGGTTTCTTTGTATGAATTCAATATTCGGCTTGATGGCAACAGCGGGTGGAAATTTTCTGTCAATAGCCCACTTAGAAATCGCCTTACTGATAAAAATGCTGATGTGTCAAATACTTATTTTCCCCGCTGTATATTTGCATACCATTAAACTGTAGATTGCATTCTGCCGTGTGCTTTAAAGCTTGGGCAGATATAGCATGGACTTGTGTCTTGGGCCTGTTAAGAGAAAGATCCATGTCTGTCTGGATGTTTAGGGTGCATGCGGTCACAGCAATTGTGTCATATTTATTTAGGTCAGACTAAAACCAAGTGACATTAACAAAGTCAGATGTAGAGTGTGGTGCACCGCATTAAATGAAACACATATAAGGTCAACCCAAGAGTGTCTCATTAACCACAGATGAAAATGATAATCAAATGATTCATTATCAGAGGGAGATAAGGATCAAAGAAAGAGGGACTTTACTTCTGTCTCAGCTCAAATCACAAAAACAGATGGTGAGATAGCACAGCATAACACTTCTGAAGGGTTTTCTTCACTTTTAAATATTTTCACATACACACGTTGGCATATGTGGTTTACCGGGACAATTCAATAGATGCAATGCATTTTATACTTCCTGTGTCCTTGTAAACCTTGTTTATAGCATTGTAAACATGTCATTATACACTATTCAAGTGTATAATTCCCCGTAAACCTACCAACCCACACACACGTTCCTCTTCTGTGTAAATGAGAGTAGAGGGTGAAACAAGCTCACCATCTTTTCCCCTGCACAGGGACACCTGTCACCTCATGTTCCATTAGGACAAAGCTGTGTATATGACAGACCAAGAGCGAGAGAGAGAGAGAGAGAGAGAGAGAGAGATATTAAGAAATTTCTTAATCTATCTTACCATCAGTATTTATTTACAAATGCAGTACACTGCAAAAAATTATCTTAATTTTTTACACATTGTGTGTGTCATGCCATTTAAGGCGTTATTTCATGTTAAAAGAAATGAAAGTGAAAACACAAGTTGTGTTAAAAACAGTGATGGGAGTAACACGTTACAATTAATTCTGTTACTGTAATTTCACTACTTTTAGCGGTTATAAACATGTAACAAAGTATTTTATTTTAAACCAAGTAACGCGGTTACAATTAGTGAAATTTAAATGAGTTGGTTACTCACGTTACTCTATTTTGTGATAAATGAACACTTGCAGACAAGACATTTCTGATCTAACGTCGCAGGACCATGGGGGGCGGCACAATGAATAATAACACAGAAGGTGTGTTTGTATAGGGACCTCACACTGCAAGTGTTCATTTATCACAAATTAGGGGCTGTTTACACTTGGTATTATGATGTGTTTTCATCGATCGTATCACAAGTGGACGAGAGAGACACATGACGTTTACACCTGGTATTTAAATCCGTCTCTTTTGTCCACTTTCAACCGCTTCTGTGCTAAATACTATGAGGGGGTGGTCTGTGAGACGGTGGGCGAGTCTCTCTGCTGTCATTCAAACCCGAGCGGGAGTAATTATGAGTTTATATGGACGCAAACTAATATTATGTCGGAGTGCACTGCTTGTTTAGCAAGTAAACATGCTGCACAGTGTTTTGTACATGATGAGTATGTAAGAGCTTTCTTTGAATTTTCAGCGCAATTGATGAAATAGGATCGCGCAACTTTCACACGCTTTCAAAACGAAACTACGGAGATCAGCCGCTTAGTTTTATCAATGAAAGGCTAAAAATAGCGCTGTTCACCGAATGTTCACGCCAGAAGTCAAAAAAGACGTAAAACTTGTGTTTAATACCTCAGATTAGATAAATGGGCAGAGAGAAGGCGGTCGCGTGTAGCTGTTCGAACGCATTCAACCACATTCCGCAACTCCAAAGTGATCCGATCGAAAGTGGTTTCGACCACCTCTGGATGTGGTTGAAAGTGGTCGAAAGTGGACGAGCTCAAAACGTTTTGAACACCGTTTACACCTGGCATTAACGTTGTCCACTTGTGATCCGATCGACGAAAACACATGTTAATGCCAAGTGTAAACAGCCTCTTAGAGTAACGTGAGTAACCAACTTATTTAAATTTCACTAATTGTAACTGCGTTACTTGATTTAAAAATAAAATACTTTGTTACATGTTTATTACCGCTAAAAGTAGTGGAATTACAGTAACAGAATTAATTGTAACGCGTTACTCCCATCATGTTTTTAACACAACTTGTGTTGTCACTTTCATTTATTTTAACGAAATTAACACATAATTTTTGCAGTCTATGTATTTATATTGTTTTGCATTTGATTACATTTCATTTTGTTTGTTTTGTGTTTGGACCTGTTATTTTCAAGTTCATGACATTGTAAAATGTAAATTTTTCTCCCTCGTATATTCCCATCTTACTTTAATTTGGGAAAAATGATGTATTTACAGTACTTGATGAAAACCGTAAGTACCATAAGTGAATTCAAATTAAATCTTTGCGTCTGAAGTGGAGGATTTTTCATAAATGTTTTACATTTACACTTAGTCGTTTTGCAAACATTGTGACTTCCAAATGAGAAATCACAAGCAGTCAATCCAACGCTATCTCATGGCAATGCGTACGTGTTTTAGTAGGGGCTAATTCGTATTAATTTGTACAACCATATTCGTACATTCAGGCTCATGCAAGAAACAAAAATACAAGCAAGTACCATCACAGTGTATTTTATTTATAGTAAGTGTTGTAGATCAGATCAAGGTTTATGTGGGTCTTTAGATGTTTAAAGGTTGTGATAGTTTACAGTAAATCAGGTGGAGGTTATTGTATTTAATGAGAGGGCAGAAATGAGACCTTTTAGTAGTAAACATGCTTAACTGTCATGAAAATAATGCAAAAATAGGCTTTATTGCTTGAAAATGAAAAATATTGTTTCTTTCTTTTTAGGGTGAAATGTGGCTTCGTGAGATTCATCCACAGATAACCGTGCCCCTTTATGAATTTTACACGCATGCACACGTGTAGTGTGTATGAGCAAGCATCTCTTTGTCTGGATGATGATAGTGAAGGTTTGCATCTGCGCCGTGTGAGTGCGAGTGAATATGTGGGCTCGTGGAGAGAGTGTGGGTGGTTAGAGGTTTCTATCTTTTGCCGAGAGTAGAATCTGGTACAGTAACTGTGATAGTGAAAAGGAGAAACTCTCTCTCTCATCAGTTTTAGCGTTCTCTCCTGTAAACACACGATTGAAGCCCGCTGAAGGGTTTAATTACTGAAACATGCTGCCTCTTCACATCTGAAGATGTCAAGTGGCTCTTTGATTCACAGTAGTCAGTTTTTGTATTCCCTAATGAGCGACTAAATTAAGTACTAGATTGGGCTAGGTTCCATTTTAGTATCGCTTGTTTAACATGTTGACCAATTTTTCATTTTCCCCAGTGCATTAGGAAATTCTGCCATCATTTACTCACTGTAATGTATGTTGTTTAAAAACCTGTAGCTTAAGAAGCCTGTCCTCCTCCAAAAAACGATCCCATTTATTACAACCTATAGTTTTAAAGTTAAGCGCCCTCTAACTGGCTTAAAAAATGACAGTGTTGTGATCAAATAACCTTTCAATTAAAGGTTTGTTTAAAGGTCCTGTTCTTTCTGTGTTTTTGAAGCTTTGAATGTGTTTACAGTGCACAAAATAACATGTGTTCATGTTTCACATGTAAAAAAACAGTATTTTTCACACAATTTACTTATCTGTATACCGCTGTTTTTACAACATGTCTTACTTGTTCTATAAAGTCCCTTCTTCAGAAATACGTATCCAGTTCTAATTGTGTAGCTTGTTTAGTGCACGTTCGATAGCACCTTAGCTTGCCGTTAGCTTAGCTGGCGACTGACGTATTCCTGTGGGCGGAGTTTAGCCAAAAACTGTTCTACTGACGTCTTTAAAGCAGGAGGTAGAGGGCTTTAGTCCAAACCGGCCGTTTGCTGTAGGCTTTGAAAGGCGAATTCTTTTAAAGGTGCAGTGTGTAATTTTTGAAAGGATCTCTTGACCGAAATGCAAAATCATATACAAAACTATATTATCAGGGGTGTATAATGACCTTTCATAATGAACCGTTATGTGTTTATTACCTTAGAATGAGTTGTTTTTATCTACATACACCTAGCGTCCCCTTACATGGAAGTCGCCATTTTGTGCCACCATGTTTCTACAGAAGCTCTTAATGGACTAAATTTTCTCCGACAATGACATATTTGTCTGGTGGCGGCTACCGTAGCTTCTCTATGTGTTTCAAAAGCGAGGGGTGAGCAGTGTACTGAGCCGTTGGTTGCAATTCGCAACCTCACCACTAGATGCCACTCAAATTTACACACTGCACCTTTAAAGAAAATATATCGCCTGGCAGTGAACTTCGAGCTTGATCATTTTACAGGTATTATTTATGCTATTATAGCAACATTACACACTAACTAGGGTTTAAAAAATGGGATCAGAAAGAACGTGACCTTTAATCTGCAAAATTTGCTTATACATTTATTCCCAGATGTTTTGGATAAGCATTTTGGCACCACCGTTTTTCAATATTTTACTTTTTTCTTACCTCAACTTAGACGAATTTACAATGCATGCACTTAATTTTTGTAGAGCGCATTGTTAATGTGTTAGCATTTAGCCTAGCCTCATTCATCTTTAGTATCCAAACAGGGATGAATTTAAAAGCAAACCCTTCCATGTTTTCCCTATTTAAAGACTGTTACGTGAGAAGTTACACGCTACCCAGTCTCACAAAGTTGCGTGATATAGTCACGTATTTTTTTGATTCTTTTTTCGTGCTATTATCACAAATTTTTGCATTTTTTCGTGATCGTATAACGAATTTCTGTTTTCGTGTGATTATCACGTATTGGTTACTCAACTGCTTTTTCCTATTTTTAACCCATTGTCGCTTCGGTTTAGGGTTAGATTTGATGTCACTTTATATATTGGTTTATACTATTTTTTCTGATTTATTTTTTAAATGTCGCCTGGCGTTAGGGTTAGAGTTGGGTTTGGTTAGGGATGTCATTTAATGTAAATCTAACCCTAAACCAAAGCGACAATGGTAAGAAAATAGGACAAAACAGTTGAGTAACCAATACGTGGTAATCACACGAAAACAGGAATTTGTTATACTATCACAAAAAAATTCGAAAATTCGTGATAATAGCACGAAAAAGGAATAAAAAAAATATGACTATGTAACGAAATTTCGTGAGATGGGCTGTTACACGAGTAAGTATGGTGGCACAAAATAAAATGTGGAGATTTTTTAAGCGGATACAAAATGAGAACTATATTGTATGGCGGAAGAGCACTTAAGGGCAGGACACACCAAAGCTTTTTTACGCTTTTTTTGAAAACGCCTGGAGGACGCCAAATGCCAGCTGAGTGCTTTGTAGCTGTGATACTTGAGTTGTGAGCCAGTTGGTTACTGTGATATTTGTCCCACCCCTCCTCAACTGTGATTGGATGGCCGTGTGAGAACTGAAAATTGTCGAGCGGAGCTTTTCACCCAAAGTTGAATCTCTTTCAACTCTTGACACTCAGCGCTTTCAGTGCAGAAAAAAAATCAGTTTTTTATGCATTCTGACTTAATAACACTGTTTAAAAGTTGTTTCCTCATGCTAAACGTAGGCTAAGTGTCAAAAAAGAAATTGGGCGTGTTACAGAGTATTTCTGTGCCGAATGCGCTTCGCCAGCATTCGTACAAGTTTTGAAACGTTTTTTTCGATTACGGGTCCAGCTGACAGCTTTGTTTAATTTCAAAACTCAACAATGGCATGAAAGAAGAAGTGTGTTTTTGGATGTAAGGATGAGAAAGCCAGCCTTATGGAAACAATGGATATAGTTTATTATCCGGGTTAGCAGCGGAGTTTTGCTTGTGTGTTTGATGCGCTGGATTTCAATGAAAAGTCCCAACCGGGTCATGAGTTGCATGCGGTAAGACTTCTGTCTTATGTTGGAAATAAGCGTGTGCATATTATATAAATGACATGAACATGTAGTGAATCATAAGTTAAACAGTGTTGTATAGTGTTGCATGACTCGTACTCGCTCCTCCCGCGGTAGTAACTTATCCTTCTTCTTATTTTTTTATACGTTATCGGAAAGAATTGGTAAAGCTATTCTTTCTTTTATAAATCTGATTAAACTAAAGACTCTTCTGAGATATAAAGGATAGAATACTACTCTATAGGTACTCCAGATTAACATCAGAAATGCAGAAACAGCATGTGTTATGTGAGCTTTAAAAAAAGCTGCGCTTCCATTGGAAACAACTGAAAACATGTGCCGGCCGTGGGCATAAATGCTTTGGTGTGCACGCCCACTTAGTTTGCACGACCTTGGCACGAATTGAAATCACCCCATGCACAGTGGATTTGTTGCCAACAGCTATAACTACAGTAAACTGGAAAAGACAGACCAGTTACAGCTGATAAAGCCAAAGGCATCATGTATTATATAACAGGTCCAGGTGATGGTTTATATAAAGAGGTCCCAACAAACCTGCACAAACCCACATTATAAGCAAACACACAGACTTAATGAAATTATGAAGTTGCATGATACATTTTTAAAAATGCCGGGGTATTTTCAACCCAGCATTTAGTCAAAAAGAAGCGACTGGGTTTGTCTCTTTTTGAATCAACGCTGGGTTAAAAATAACCTAAAAGAAAAACGTGGTACAGACACAACAAATACTTACTGAAATACAATAGATTGAAAGTTGTGCTGAGTCACACGACAAAGAGAAAAATTTTGTATGAATCACAAATCATGATTTGTGTCCATGAACGTGCTCCTGGGTAAAGGTTATGGGTTTAAACTAGGGCTGCACGATTTGGGTAATTTTTCCCATTGCGGTTATTGATGCTAATATTGCGATTATAATAAATGGTATCATGAGTCAACTTGATGGGTTTTAAGGAAAATCCACACACAGTTTAGTGATAATGCTAAAATGTGTATTTGTAAAACTAGAAATGTTTTCGTATTGCCACGTGATGTAGCAACTGCTCAGTGTCAGTAATCCTAAATCCAAAATACCGCCATACAACAGACGTAGAGGTTTGTTTAGCTACCAGATCACTGTCAACCTCCTCTGCATCCATCTTCGCTCTGGTATTTTCGCGCTGCGCACACACAAGTGCCGACGCACACCACACACGTGCATGCCACACATGCACTGCTTTTTTTGTTCGTTTTTTTTTTCTTTTTTTAAACAGCAAGGAAAATCATCAAACTGTTATTAGAAAGTTTGTGTTAACAAATCCACACATTTATTTATTTAATATAATCGCACAGGCTGACATCGCGATTGCGATGCGATTAATTGTGCAGCACTAGTTTAAACCAAAAATATTTAATATTAACCATATTTAAGATGCATACTTTTTAGAAGCCTACATGCTTTGGAAGTGAGCCTGCTATAATAATGACATCTTACTAGATGTTGGAAGAGAGCAATGATAAAGCAGAGAAATGATACGATGAGTCATTTTTCAATATTTTAACTCCCTAAGCAGAGTATAAAAATCATGGATAAATAGGAAAACATGAAGAACAGGGTGTGATATTTAAATGAGGGAGAGAACGAGAGATAAATAAAGATGCATGCAAAGATGATTCTCATTGAGATCTGCGTCGACCACACTCAGCTCTTGTAAGTATTCACTGAAGCCCAGGGGATGTGGTTAACCTCTCTGTGGAGAGATGTACAGTCTAATCTTAGTAAGCTTTAGATCAAGACATCGGCCTTTGTTAACACTCCTACTCAGATTCGATAACACCAGGAGAGCAGGTTGGTCATGTGGGCATGGAAAAAGAAACAGAGTAAAGGAAGAAATATGAAGAATTGTGAAATGAGACAAATGTGAGCCAAGCTCACACTACATAATTTAAAAACTGCACACTTCTTCTCTTCTTTGACTGAATCTACATAAAGCTCACTAGTGTAATACTGTATTATTGTAATACTCTAACATGGTAGATTCTTGAGAATATCTTAAATAACACAAAGTAATTATTATTTCTTAAAGATTATAAAGGTACTTATGGATGTTTTGCACAGAACAGAAATAAAAATAAGAAAGAGGGAAAAAATCTAGAGGAAAAATTTATTTATGGCTTTCCTGTGCATAATTCTTCTCTTTTGCTTGTTACCTTTTTCTGCATTTCAGTGCCATGTTATTTGAAATTGGATAAAAAATGCGGTAAAGTTCCATTTATTTATAGGATAACCGAATGCAGTCACTGAAATAAACGTGTGAGGCAAAATTTTACAGAAGTTATATCTTTTCAAGAACTTTCTTGTAAGTGTGCATGTAAAATAGGGGCCCTATTTTAATGATCTAAGCGCATTGTTTAAAGCGCACAGTCTAATCGGGCGTGTACGATTCCACTTTTGCTAATTTACGCCAGGAAAAATGGTTTTTGCGCCAAGCGCACGCCTTAGGGCGCACTCACACTATCCAAACCAAACCGCGCTCGGGCGCGTTTGACCCTTAAAGCCTGGTTTGTTTGACAAGTGTGATCGCTCTGTTCCGCGCCCGGGCGCGGATTGGTTAATCGCGCCGTGGCCGGGTTGCAGAGGTGGGCCGGAGCGCTGTTTACTTGGGCTCAGGCGTGGAAGGCTGTGGTGTGAGCGCAATCGCGCCTGAGCGCGATTCAAAAGGTGAAAACGTCAGTTGCGCGACCACTCACCTTCACCTGCCGCCATAAAAACCTTTTGATGCGTGCAGCGGAGTTACGTGAATGTCCGAGTTGCGCACGTGACAGATCAACTAAGCAATATGATGACATGTGAGAGGGCTGTCTGTAATTGCGCACCAAACGACTCCGAATATAAAAACACAGACTTATCATTACGGTGGGTTCCAGTGTTAAGAGACAGCTTTACTTCCTGCTTTTTTCAAAACAATCGCATCTCAATGGCGAAAGCGCGCCCGGACTCGGATCGATAAAAAGTACAGTGTGAGTGCGTGCACCTGGGGGAGAAGGGAGGGGTGACAATCGCGCTGGGGCATGGTTTGGTTTGGTTTGGATAATGGGAGTGCGCCCTAAAAGGGTTGTTCCTATTCTGGTAATGAGTAATGGGTGTGTTTTGGGCGTAACGTGCAATAAACCAATGAGACTCTCAGCCCTCATCCCCTTTAAAAACCAGATGGCGCCATGCCGATCTCCTATTTAGATTGCGGAATTTGTAAACTGAAAAACTAAATGGAGGAAGAAGACCACCAGTTTAAGATTGATATAAAAAAATTGCGTTGTTTTCATTTGCATTGAAACTGTTATTTTTTTGTATTAAACCATTAAAAGTCGTTTTCTTTCAGTCATGAAAATAAAATGAACAGGCTTTTAATTGCTGTAAATGAATGGATAACCTACATCAGTGGTTCTCAAACTTTTTCGGCGTGCGGCCCCCCTTGTGTACGCCGCATCCCTTCATGGCCCTCCAAAGAAAATGTATTACATAAAATATTCCAAAACTTAAAATTTGAATTAAACAAAACATATTACATTATACAATGTAGTGCTGTTGTTTAGTAGCCTTATTTTTCTGAGGTTTAATTAAACAGGATGTATGATATATGAATGTATTTTATAAAATGTCATAAATTGGGGCCCCCCTTGCACCTTCTCAGGGCCCCCTAGGGGGCCACGGCCCCCAGTTTGAGAACCACTGATCTACATGATCTGTGTTATCTCAAAAAAAATTTTTACAAATATGCAAGAAAAGGTTTGTACTCTAAAAATACTTTATTTGTAACAAACAGGAGATAAAGATTTAAAAACATGCGGAGCCTTCAGCACTCGGACAGCGCCATGAGTGTTTTGAAAAGCATTGCTTAAAACGGTTCTCATCTCATCATATCCACAGGTATAAAGTCATCATATACAATACATCCGTGGGGTGGCATAAAAAAACATTTAAAAATAGATGCAATATTTGCATTTGTTTAAAGCAAAACATTTAATTACTTACCAGGCTACAGGTGAGGCTGCTCTTTATGCCTTCTAACATCATATAATCGGTCCTCGTTTATGTCCAAGAGACTCAATAATAATCTTTTACATTTTAATCCTTTGATTTTTCATATTTTAAAACGTTTATGTGCTGCTGCGCATCTATGTGATAAGCAAATGAGCGTTGTCGTACCATTTGTAGGCGCAAATTACTAACGCTCTCATTAAATAACAAAAACAATATTGCGCCATAGACTTTAGACCATTTTTTTGTTGGTCAATGGCGTAGTCTATTTTAGTTGGCTCAAAATAACAATCAACCAACAATTTACCTGAACACATCTTGTTTTCAGACCAGAATGCCCATGGGCGCAAAATTAGCGCAAATGCATTTGATATTTAAGCAACGTGGCACTAAAGGTGTAAATGATAATTTTGCCGGGTTGAAACTAGCAAAAGACACTTTTAAACGAACAGACATCGAGTCCTTTTGCAACCCGTCCTCTGTTTGCCAAAAGCACTTGTGAAATTTTATGGCTGGCGGTAGGTTAATTTTTGTTGAGAGATTTAAACTGGTTTGCAAGACTACCGGCTCTGCTTTGTTAATCAGTCATTGAATGATGCGCCAGTTGGTTGGTGTCGTATTTGTCCCGCCCTCTATACTGTGATTGGACGACTTAAGTGAAAAGTGACATTGAAGAGCCTAGTGTTTTTCCCGAAGTTGAAAACCTTTTATCTCTTTGTGAGCAGTAAAAATGCTGGATTTGGTAAAAAAGCTTTGGTGGACACACTGTCTAATGCTGCATTCACTCCAAATGCAAAGCATTGCGTTCTTCTCACTAGATTACTCGTGGGATTTAACTTCACGTCATGCAAATTTTCCGCTTGAGTTCAATATTGTTAATTTGCGCAGAAACTCATTTGAGGTGAATAGGATGTGTTTTAGTGGCAATCACATCGGCCAATTCACGTCATTCGCATCCCCCGTGAGTTTATTCACATCCTTGCATTGACTTTGTATGTAATCTACTCGCATAAATCATTGAATTTCCATTTGGTGTGTACGCAGCATAAGTCTGAACCGCCCCTAAAACATCATTCACAACCCTTTTAAATCTGTAAGATATTCAACAAAATTATATAAAGCACATAACTTTATTGATTTGTGAAAACTAGGCAATGCATACCAGAAATGAGTCAGTGGTTGGAGGGGAGTTAAAGAGAGGGATTGGTGATGTCAGGTGGAAAGTAAAGTCATTTTGTGGATGGAGCAAGTGTGCTTCACTTCAGAAATGTGATGAAAGGACATTTGTTTGACAGCAACATGCACTAAAGATGAACATTTTAAGAATTTTAAGCATATAATTTAAAGACCTAAGGTATGTGAGACAGAAAATCTGAAGAAATTTGGTGGTGGGGACGGGGAGAGACGGAATGAGGCTAACCCAGTTTCCCTATACAATACTTGGAGAGATGCCTGCAAAAAGCCAGAAGGACAAATCCCCAAGAATCAGGAATGACAGAGTGTGAAAGGCACAAGAGAAAAGAGCAAACAAATATAAGAAATATAAGATAGACTGTGTGAACTATTGTTTATGACAGCAGCAGGCGAATATTACGGGCAGAAATGATCAATGATGGCATACTGGTACTGCTGATTCTGTTTGATTTATTAAAATGACAGCTGAACTGTTTAGGTCACATGCTAATGGGCCGAAAGGATGTAAATATCGATGGGATGCGTGATGTGCCGCCTATGCATTTGTGATTTGTATTGGATTAGCGTTAGCATGGATGCATCAGCTGTCATGCCGATGCCATGGTAACGCTGCGACAACAGTGTGTGTTCTTCTGTATCCTCAAAACCTACAGCATGTCACCCAGAAAGATCCTAAGCAGTCGCTTTGTCTCAGGAGGATCAGGAAAGCCAGCTGTGCAAACCATGTGGTGTGTGTTTTAAAGAGAAATGTGCTTGCATGCGTGCATTCATAAGTCTGTGTTTGTTAGTGCATAAACCAAAGATCATCCAAAGAAGGAGAGGGAGAGTGTGTTTTTATTGCATTCATTTTCCTGTATAAATTATATCTAAATTATATATATATATAAGGTGGTAGGGTTGGGCGGGTGGGCGTGGCTGGGGGCGTGGAAATCAAATGGGTGTGATGAAGTGAAACTAAAGGGTTAATAAACACAAACTCAAATGAAGCAGATGTAAAAACTAACTTATTTCCCACTATTAATTACATTAAGAGGATTTGTAACCTAGCTAGCAGGTTGCTCAAACAACAAAAATTACCAGCTAACTTACTTTAAATTTGCAAGAACTATAGACTAACACAATAACAGGCTTAAATAAACCGAAAAAATAAGTCCACTTACAGTTCTCACGGACACACATTTTATCAACTGGCTACTAGTTATCCTCCAGACAGTGACGGACCACGTCTTTCATTTGGCTGTGTGGCGCACGTGCCCGCTCACGGTGTGAAGCGCGTCCGCGCTATTCTCCGAGATGCACTTGACAGCCTTTTGTGCAGCAAATTATTGTTTTTTTGGACGACCAAGGGTGCGTTCCACTCCAGTTTTAGACACACACTCGCGAACTTCCCTAACCACTTCCCCACGGGGGAATCCCTGTCGCCATTTTGAAGTGCGTTCCACTTCGTCAAGTGGATGAGGGAAGTTTGTATGGACAGACCCTCGCTCCCTCGATTTTGACCGAGGTTAGTCTGCTTCATATGTACACTTCATGCAGCTTCATATCCCACAATGCAGCACGATTGTGACGTCACTTTAGCAAATCGCGCTTTTCACATGGAGGGGGCGGTCTCCACTTTCCATGTGATCAAGGGCTTAGGGCGATCCATTTGAACCCACTTCAAGTGTTCTAGCAGTAGTGGGCACTCGTACAACGT
Source organism: Misgurnus anguillicaudatus (assembly GCF_027580225.2). Lineage (NCBI taxonomy): Eukaryota > Metazoa > Chordata > Actinopteri > Cypriniformes > Cobitidae > Misgurnus > Misgurnus anguillicaudatus. The sequence goes on from NC_073344.2 coordinate 35,076,468, forward strand.
AAGCAATGACGTACATCCGAGTGAACGAGACTGAGGGAAGTTAGCGAGGGAAGTTCATAAAAAAACGAACTGGAACGCAGGGCTAGTTAAGGCGGTTGGGTTTCCCAGCTTAGGCGGACCGCCCGAACTGCAAAGTGCTGCGGATACTTTTCCCGCAGCACTTTGCAGTTCGGGCGGCCCGCCTAAGCTGGGAATATTATATATATATATATTAGGGCTGTCGAAATTAAAGGAATACTCCACTTTCTTAAAAAAAATCCTGATGTTTACTCACCCCCATGTCAGCCATAATGTTGATGTCTTTCTTTGTTCAGTGACAGTCGAGAAGAAATCAAGTTTTTTGAGGAAAACATTCCAGGATTTTTCTCAATTTAATAGACTTTATTGGACCTCAACAGTTTACAGTTTCAATGCTGTTTAAAATTGCAGTTTTAGCGCAGCTTCAAAGGGCTCTAAACAATCCCAAAAGAGGCATAAGGGTCTTATCTAGCAAAACGATTGTCGACGTTGTTGAATGTGGAATGACAATAATTAATGTCTTTTATTGTTTAAAATGGTCCGCGAATGTGCATTTCACATTTGTGATGCATGACCCTTCTTCATGCATCAGTCAGTATATAGTGTGACCTCTTTTTGGCACTAAACACATCTTGAGATTTTTGGAAGAGAGTCCTGAAGTCATTCAATTAAAATTAGAAATTAGGATTTAATTTCATTTAGGTGTAACGTTATTGATCTGCCATCATATTAAAATTAACTTTGTCGATTTGAATGCTTTCATGAATAAATGAAAAACTGATTGCTTTACCATATTGACTTTCTTAAGAAGATAAGATGAAGGCATTGCAATATAAAATTATTTGTTTGTGTTCAGCTTAAAAAGGAAGTCATATACATCTGGGATGGCATATGGTTTAGTTAATTATGAGAGATTTTTTCATATCTTGGGTGGACTGTTCCTTAAAAGATTTATTTATCTGAAATCAACAATTTGTTATTATTATTTCCTAACCCATACTGTATGGTTTTTAATCTGTGGAACCCCAAAGGAGAAATGTAACGTAATACCACTGCTGAAACTATGGTTTCCAGATTGTTTAATGAATAATGCCTTGCATTTTGCTTAGTTTTCCATCAAAGCTGTCATGTGGCTTGGAATATAATTGAATGCAGTTAAAATAGTTGTTAAACCCCTCTGGGTGAGTACATACTGTAATAACAGAATTAGGATTAACTCTTTTTTTTTAAATCTGTGATTTTTCTTCTCTCTGGAAACAATTGATTCTTTTCAAAATGACCCCTTGAAGGCACATGAAGTGGTATAATGAATTATTAATATTACACTGTAAGGTAATGTCCACTGAGAGAATTAGGTTGGCAGGAGAAAAGTGGGTCACTACCCGGGGCAATGCGCCACTGGCAAATGTCCAGTTATGTTTTACTTTGCGAACCACGGTTGGTCTAGGTGCCACACCTTGCAGAATTGTTAACTAGTTACCAACAATCCTAAAAAATAAAGTCCTTAAAACGTTCTTCACAACCATGCCATAGAAGAACCATTTTTGGTTCCTCAAAAGACAATTCATGGAACAGAAAGCTTCTTTAATGTTAAAGGTTCTTGATAAAACAACATATCCAAAAATGGTTCTTCTGTAGCATCGTGAAGCTCCTTAATTTGAAGTCCATGGTATGGAAATTCATGTTGGTCTGTTTAATAGTATTAGTGTCAGTGTTCAAATTATGTCAAAGAGTATGGGTGTCCTTTAGCTTTTAGGTTAGTTTATTGTAAAATTGGGACAAATAATTGACAGTATCCCTTTGTGACAGTGTAGCACAATATTTTTAAATTCATGATGTATTTTAATTTTAATAAAAATCAGGAAACCCCCCTTACTGTATTTCCCTTAATGCTTATAGGAGGTCCAGGACCACCCCAGTCCCTCTCAATTTGATCACTGGTTTTAGTCCTATTTGGACAGGACTTGTTTTTCCAGATAAATGTGTTTTATAGCACTTATAATCTAACACATTTCTGAGGATTCGCACAATACATCTACACTTTAAAAAAAAGATTTGTTGGTTCAACTTAAAAAAGTAACTTACTTGGTTGCCTTATATTTATTTTTTATTATACTTACAAACAGTGTTGGGGGTAACGCATTACAAGTAACTTGAGTTACGTAATAATATTACTTTTCTGAAGTAACGAGTAAAGTAACGCATTACTTTTTAAATGTACACATTAATATTTGAGTTACTTTTTCAAAAAAGTAACTCAAGTTACTTTTTTAGTTTAATTAATTTGATTAAAAAATATGTACTGAATTAAACTAAACGTATGCACTCTCTGTGCCTGTGTGGAAACGGTTTGAGTCAGAAACTGAGATGGCAGGCCAGAGCTAAACATTTTTGTGATGAGATATGCAATTTCTGAATGCAGAACTTTTCAGTCATAAAAACACCTGCAAGGCCTGAAAGAGATCAAGCTTTAGCCAAGAAAAAGTAACGCAAAAGTAACTAAAAGTAATGTAAGCATTACTTTCCAGGAAAAGTAACTAAGTAATCCAATTAGTTACTTTTTTGGGAGTAACTTAATATTGTAATGCATTACTTTTAAAAGTAACTTTCCCCAACACTGCTTACAAATATAAATTTTGAATTAACTCAAAAAAGGTATGTACAAATTGTTGTCAACTAATATTTTGAAAAGAATTTGAGGCAAACAGGTAACTTACTTTTTTAAGTTAGAAATCGAATGGTTCGGATAGAAATGTGATTATCTTAAAGTGGTATTTCACAACACTTTGTTACATCATTTCAACATTTCAATAACCACTTCTTGAGACTGCCTGGTCCACTTTTGTTTTGGATTTAAAACTTTTTGCTTATATAGGTGAAATAACAGTTGGTGGTTCAAGTACTGCTGGTGTCCCATCTGACCCAAAAAAACATTCTTCTGTTTCCATATTTGGTGTGATGGTCAGTTGTGTGAACTTGCACCGTTATGCTTCCATAAGGAGCATCCATAATGTCCCATATGAGTGTTTGAATGGGGAATAAAGGGCCTAGTGTCATACAGTCTTCTCCTTCTTCTCATTTTAATGATGCTGTGTGAACATAAGTGGACAGTAGTGAAGTATTTTCACTGTAAAAATTTGCTGCAATTATGCAGCTGGTTGACAGTAACTCACTGTAGAAAGTTCATCACACCGCTGATCTACTGACCGTCTTTCTATGAGATGCCAAGCCGATGCCTGACCAGTGACCACCCGCGGAACCAGTTTAATTTGCTTAGCCGTTCACATACCCCGATAGTATTTATATATATTAATATATATGTATGTCTCTCAAGGTTTTTTTTTCTCCTAGGAGTTTTCCCCCTGGACTAGCCAGGAGGGTTTTTCTCCTAGGGGTTTTTTTCATCCCCTGGAGAGTCCGCCACCTTTGGCTTAACTTACTACTTTACTGTATATGTTACATTATTACTACGCTAATTTTTCTCTGTTTCATACATCTATTAATGTAAAGCTGCTTTGAAACAATTAACTATTGTGAAAAGCGCTATATAAATAAAATTGAATTGAATTGAATAGAAGATAAAGACAGAAAATGTTTAATGTTCATTTAACTTTAAACAAACTGTTGCCAGTAAATAACCTAAATGTAAAATCTACAGTAAGTTACTGACAGCTAGTTGCTAGTAATACCCAGTAATATGGTAATTTCTACAGAATTTTTTACAGTGTATCTGTACTGTTTTTCTTGTATACTATTTCACTACTGCCCACCTTTGTTTATTAAAGGCGCTCTGAGTGAATCTGGGTGACGTCATTTATTGTTGATGTTTGAACTGTTTTCAAACAAACGGAGCGTAGCTAAGTCCTTCCCCTTCCTTCCATGCTTTCATGAACGCACCGAACCCCCACCCCCAAATCCTTCTTGTTGTTTATTGGCTGGAACACTTTGTTAGGGTTTCTTGTGGTAGGTTTGGCCACTTTGTTTTTATTGCAGTTTTTGGAGCCTGGGCTGTCTGCAGAGACCGGGTTTTTTTACAGTTTGATCAGCGGACAGGCAGCAAGCAGATAGTGAGGAGATGTTTGTAACAAACAATATTTTATGGTCTAAAACGCGTGAATTCGCTTAGAGTACCTTTAAAGGTTTTCAGTACTATTTTTCAAAATTTATTGTGAAATATAACAGATACAAAATTTTGCATAATGTATCTTGAGGTGGTGTTTACTCTATATATGCCATTTATTTTCTGACTAGCAGATTGAGATGTTTTTCTGTAGATTGCAAGGAAGGTTTTCCTTTTTGCTAAGTGCCGGTGATTTTTGGTGCTGCACTTTTCTTTTCGAAGCATCTGATTTGACAGCATTCCCAGTTACCTTGAAAAAACATGTCAACATTCACAGTATTGGTTTCCTGGGGATCCTGACAGGCCTCTATTCACTTTAACCTTCTTCAGCTTGTTCTCCCACTGTTTCATTTCTCTCCCTGTCTGCGTTTTGCTATCGGTCTCAGTTTGCTTTGAACTTTGCATCCTTGTGCCTCCCCGTACTCTTTATATCTCCCTCATGAGTGTTAAGAGTCAGCCGAGCTATTTCATCAATTAAACATTGGCGCAACTTCCATTAATCCTTCTTTAAAGGCCACTTTCTGTTTTTCTAGCTCCAGCTTTTAGAGAATGTGTGTTAAACCTTGTGTTTTTTAAAGTCCCCCTGTGGTAAAAATCAAGATTTTATTGTTGTTTATATGTGGTGTTTTAATATGCTTTAAGACAAGCCATGTGGACATGTATCTTCAAAACCATTGCGGAGTATTTTCTCCATAAAATGTAAAGAGTTTCCAAAGACATGCTGTAAATCACAGTTTATAATTGACTCGCAAGCATGCAACCAATCACATCATCACAGTTAAACGCGTCGTTGATCAGGCAGTCCGAGCCATAGATATGTATAGATGCGGCATAGACTTAAGATGAATAGGTTTTAATAAAAACGTATACTTTGTAATGCACTTCGGATTAAATCATCTGCCGAATGTATGAATGTAAATGAACAGACATCAATTCTATTTATTTACTAAATAATCATGCCCTCCTTTTTATATTTCAACTCATTTTTTCTTCCCCACCTTCAATGTCATGTCATATTGGTTACAACACATCATACAACAAATAGTATTTAGTGTCACTGATATTAAACCTGGCATTTGCTCTTCACAAAATGCTAAAAACTTCAGATAACTTGGAAACAGCCCATACTTATCAAGTATCATCCAAAACACAAAACAACCCTCATTTGCATACACTACAACTGCACTTTGCTAAGTGTACAAATATGTGTGTGTTCAGTTGTAAAGCTCTTCAGAACCATGATGTGTGTTAAGGATTTAAAAGCATAATGGCTCCCGGTTCATCTCGGCAGAGCTCTCGCATATGTCAAAAATGTTCTGGTGAAATTTTCGTTTTTCCCTTTCTCTCTTTGTTATTTCATAAGAGCTCTTAAACTGCTTCAATATACCACACACACAAAATCACTCCCAGCACCTCACTGAACATTTGAAGGTTACTCACAGAGATTTGTTCATTGACGTCCCTGAATAATTTCCATTTTTTTTCTCATGGATAGAGAGTTAGAGTGGCATTAATGGATTCAATGAGCATTACAATTCAGATAGGAGAACTTTTAACACAGGCAATAGTAGATGATAACAAGTGCTACTTTTAATACACACTGACCTTGATATTCAGATCTGTGAAGGTTAAATACGTAAGACTTTTCAGTCTGTTCAAGTAATGAAACCGATGTCGAAATGTAGAGGGCCGGTCAGATCCAGAGCTGTAACTGGGAATTCTGAGATCCCTGACTGTGTAGTATCCGTTTTTAACATCTATGCCTATGACTAAGTTTTGGATTACATGGATGCGCAGAATGAGGAGCCAAACATTATTGAAGGGTAATTCACAATTGTAAATCCATAAAACTGGCAGAGGTCGAAACACGGGCATGCATTTCAAAAACAAAGACAATAAAACAAAAGAAAAGAAAACACTTTACCAATCTCAAAGTCCAGTCAACCACGAATGTCAGCAGAGGCACATATTAAGATCGCATTTACGTATTTTATTGCGGATAAAATAAAAGCTGAACTAAAATAAAAAACTGAAATACCAATAAATGCATTTATATGCACTCTAAAAAACATTGGGTTAAAAATAGAGCCCGACCGATATATCGGCAGGCCGATATTAAACTTATTCCAAACTATCGGTATCGGCATTCATAATGGCCGATAAGTGAATATTTAAAAAAAAAACTGATTAAACAGCCTTCAACCATGTAATGAGTGTTGCCGTTGCATAGTTTGTCCACCAGAGGACACTTAGTCTCGCGTAGCCAGACCTTCAGTATTGAAGGTCTGGCTACGCGAGACTAAGTGTCCTCTGGTGGACAAACTATACTGAAGGTCTGGTGTTTTTCGCTGCTTTTTCTGGACAAAGCCCGCCCACGAGCTGTTTGACCGTCATGTCAAACATCCATTCACAGTTTGTTTCATCTAGCGTCACGTTTCGGACTCCCCACAATAACGAGCCGGCTGGCAACAAGTCAGTTATTGAAATAACCAGCCGCAACCTCATAGCATCTAAATAAACAACATTACTCACCATAGGACAACGTTGTGCACTTTATCAACAGCCACACCAATGAGACGCTCCCGTTAAACGTCTGTTTGAAGCTTATCTCTCCACTTTTTAACACATACAAGCAATTCAGGAGAACCAAACTTTTTGACTCCACTAACTGCCTTAAGCAAAACTCTTGGACGTCTTTTAGAGAGTCGATGCCGCGAACTTTGCATATTTTTGAGAATCCAATGTTTAGCTGATCATGATAACTGCTCATTATTATCCATGTGAACACGACTGATTCTCTTCCTCAATGGAACGTCAGAGGTTTGTTTTCCAAGGACCGAAACTAATCGCGACACTCGCGTCTCCTGGAAATCCGTTTTTTTCAACCAATCAAAGACGACTTTAACATTCTCACAGGGTTTCCAGAAAAGTGTACAAAAAACATCAGACGTTCAGCCAACAGTTTGTGGGCGTAAAGTCTGAGGCTGAGACTAGAGGACAGTCTACAACCTCCCTGTTGGCAACACTCATGTATAACGCGTCACACATCCTGCAACCTGCTGATCCAGCCAGAGTCGGGCAGAGAGAACAATGGTTAAGTGAGTTCATGGTCAGTAGGTCACGAGACAATAAAAGAAACAAGTTTCTTTTTAATATGCATTATCATATTATTTAATTAAAACTCATAAATAACTAAAATAACTAATGTTAGGGAAATCTGTTAATGTTTTGTTGCGCGTTTCTGAAAAAAAAACGGCCGATATATCGAAATAACCAACAAACATTTGTATCGGTATCGGCCTTCAAAATCCTTTATCGGTCGGGCTCTAGTTAAAAACAACCCAATTTGTTTTTAGCCCAACGGCTGGGTAAATATGGGACAGAACACACACTGGGCTAATTTGACCCATCAAGTTGTTTGTTTTTTAACCCGAAGGATGGTTTCATTTTTATTTAAACATTCGTTTATTTTACATCATAAATGAGTTCATATTATTATTTTTATCTTAATTAATTTTTTATTTAATTAATTAATTCTTTATTTATCTTAATTTTATTTATTTTATTTTGTTACTTAATTGCAGATGTCAAATACGCCACATTAAAACACATGCCAACATGGTATCTTTTTTACTTTTTATAAATAACATTACATTACATGTGCTGTAATACAGTTTACCTCAATCAAAAATAAATATCTAAGAACTTAGAATAAAACTTAATCACAATAGAAATACATTTATAAACATTTATTTTATCAGAAAAAATAATAACTTTAGTATATCCTTTTGAAAACTGCTAGCTGGAGTTTGTTCTGGTGATGGTCCAAAATACCAGTGACAGGTAATTCAACATTGGGGTTAATTTGACTCAGCCCCGCTGTATGGACACTTAAGGTGGAGGATAAGCAATTTCAGCTCTTGGACACAAAAAGATGTTCAAAAATGTATTTTGAGATCTGCGTATGCAGTTTATGCAATGGTTAAAAACTTTATTTTTAATTATCTGAAAAAGGAGATTATGTATGTTCAACGTTTGTCTTCCTTTATTACCTCATGTTATTTGCTTAGGTTTTATAGGCTATATGGAGTAAAAACCTTACTTCAGTCATGTATTTAGGACGAAATGTCAGATTTAGATTAAAGGAGGCGTTTAAAAAAAAGTAACCAAGGTATTTACGATCCTGTGGGTGTAACAAACAAGCTTTCCCAAGACTGAGAAAACAACCCAATTAAATGACCCAAAAGGCTCAAACCAGCAATTGACCTATGGCTAAGCCATGCCCCCAAACAGGATAAGCCAATCACAGTTCGCATAGCCAACCCAATACACTTGGACATTCTCTGCTTCCATGTCCATTGAATTTTTTTTTTTTTCGTTTTTATTTTTTTTCTTGTCCTTTTAAGTTTAAAATGGTCAAACGGTGTGCATGGGGTACATGCAACTGTGACACTAGGTATCCCGAGATGCTGTGCATGTTGTGTATTTTTATCCTTTCCCAAGCCACATTTCAACCGAGATAACGTTAAAATAATAGTCCATTTTCTAAAAAGAAAAATACAGATAATTTACTCACCACCATGTCATCTAAAATGTTGATATCTCTTATTTGTTCAGTCGGGAAGAAATTATGTTTTTTGAGGGAAACATTGCAGGATTTTTCTCATTTTAATGGACTTTAAGAGAGCCTAATGCTTAATACTTAACTCAACACTTAACAGTTTTTTTCAACGGAGTTTGAGGTCTTATCTAGCAAAACGATTGTCATTTTTGACAAGAAAAATAAAAAATATGCACTTTTTCATGACGTATTACGTGAGGTCACGCTGGCGTATCACAGGACCGGGGAAGACGAGAAGTTTTGGTTTAAAAGTGCATTTTTTTTTCTTGTCAAAAATGACAATCGTTTTGCTAGATAAGACCCTTATGCCTCGTTTGGGATTGTTTAGAGTCATTTAAAGCTGAGTTAAAACTGCAATTTTAAACTGCATTGAAACTGTTCGGGTCCAATAAAGTCTATTAAAATGAGAAAAATCCTGGAACGTTTTCCTCAAAAAACGTAATTTCTTCTCGATTAAACAAATAAAGACATAAACAACTTGGGGACATGGTGGTGAGTATATTAACTGGATTTTGGCTGTTTCTTAATTCCAAGAATGCAAAGAACGGATTTGTGTTCTCTTATAGATCGGTCTTGCCAGGCGACCATTGAAGAGTGAACTCATAAGGTCGCAAGAACACAGAAGGCACTTGTGAAAATTGAGATGTGTGCGATCTCCCTGTTGGTCACCTGACCTCTGCCTTTGTTTTGGTGCAATGACTTCTGGGGCGTAAAGCTTTTTTAGCGCGCAAGTCTGCACTCGATGCATCCTCGCTGATCAAACTGTAAAAAAAACGCAATCTCTGTAGACAGCCCAGGCTCCACAAACTGCAATAAAAACAAAGTGGCCAAACCTACAAACAGAAACCATAACAAAGTGTTCCAGCCAATAAACGACAAGAAGGATTTGAGCGTGGGGGTTGGGCGTGTTCATGAAAGCACGGAAGGGAGGGGGAGCAGGAGGATTTAGCTACGCTCCGTTTCTTTAAAAACAGTTCAAACATCAACAAAAAGTGATGTCGCACAGATTCGCTTAGAGCGCATTTAAGAACAAATCTGGGTATTTTCATGCATCCTCTGTACTTGCGTTTTTTGAGAATTGGAATTGAATATTGACGGTTAATGATGACGTAGAGCGACAACACAAGGATGCAAGATCGCTGAACAACGCATATTGAGAAACAGCCATTCTTTCTTTTATTTAAAGGGGAGTAATTCTTTAAATAGGCTGGGCTAACAAAGATAACGAGACAGAGGTGACAGTGATTAGAGCTAATGAGATGGTGCAAAGGGTTATGGCAAATGTAATGCAAAATTGTGCAGATGTTACAACATGCTTTGCTTTGTCATTTTATCTTGCTTTGCTTGATGTTAATATCATTTGCTACTTGCTGTACATTTTGAATGGAGTAATATTGGAAGTCAGCCATGTGGTTTATTATAGTTTAGTCTCAAGCTGTTTTCCTCAAGCAGTGAGCTGGAAGTCCATTCACATTCTTGAAATGTGCAGTTTTGATTCATGCAATGCAAGCGCTGTTCAGAAATTTTCATTTTATAACGGTGCCAAATGTTGCTGCAAAAATAATGACTTTTCAAGCCATGAATTTTTTCTGTCTTGTTTGGTTTAACCAAAATAAAAACTAAAACGGCAAAACAACATGATTATTAAATTATTTAGCATTATTAAAGGCGGAGTCCACGATGTTTGAAAAACGCTTTGGAAAAGGAGATGGGCCGACTACCAAAACACACTTATAGCCAATCAGCAGTAAGGAGTGTGTCTACTAACCGACATCCTTGCCGGGTTGCGTATGTGTGGGGCGGGTCTATCAACAGAAGGTCCAGATTCTATTAGGGGCGTGTTTGTTTAGGTGATTTCAAATATCAACATTGGCTTTCAAACATCGTGGACTGCGCCTTTAAATAATATTCTTTTGAATATTATTTACAGTTTATACCAGGGAGTTGAACATAGATCTGGATGCGACTCTCTAGGGCCGACGTTCGCCACCTCTGGTATATACTCTATATGTGTTTATTTGTGTGTTTATTCAATGCCCAAAATGTCTTAAATGCCTTTCTTTAGGAAAGTCGCGCCACTTGTGACTTGATGGCCATGTTTGTAACGCCTCTGGGCAGTTATTTCAGTCATGCAATCTACTTGAATGGGGACCAAGAGTTACTCTCTAAATTCATGTGCTAAAATCACAATTAAACAACATATTTCTGACAAACAACTAAATCTGACATCAACTGTAGCATAACATTTGTTTGTTAGAGGGATAGTTCAGCCAAAAATGATATTAAACCCATGATTTGCTCACCCCCGGGCCGTCCGAAATGCATGTGTCCAACAATTTTCAAACGAGCACATTTTCAGTTATTTTAAAAAATGTCTTAGATCTTTCAGTTTATCAAATGTAAAGTTACAGGGTCCACGCACTAATCTATATAAATGACTGGATTGCGCATGACGTCACAACTGTGAAGCCACCGCGCCGCCATGTTTTTATACCCAAACATTCTATTAAATCAATGGACGTTATCAGATTTTAATGATAAAACATCACTTTACTAGTCTCTGTTTTTGTATCTGAAGTCATCCTGTATATTATTACAACGCAAACGTCCACATGTACATATTTACTGAAAGTTGTACATTTTGATTTTTAAACAGTTATTATACATTCATCTTCATTACAGTATCAGATCAGCAGACAGACCAAAGCATATTTAGTATTAATGACAAACGTGCTCATTCTGAAATCTAAATAAATAAATAAATAATCATACTTTGTATGTGCAGGCAATAATTAGCTGGTTTTGTAATTAATATATTTATAAGTTACCTAAACTTATTCAAGAAATAACGCTGACTGTCAAAAAAAAATTATTTATACATGTGTCATTAACAATGCAGGAGACGCACTCACCTTAACGGTTTTTATAAATCCATTATCCTGCCCAATTAAAACATAAACCTTGCAAATAACACCAGAATTAACAATTTATTTATGTACACATATCATAAAAATTAACCTTGTGTGACTGATAAGCTGTAAAGCGGATGAAATTAGATCATGATTTTGAATGGCAATGACGCCCTCTGCCTGTTGGGTATACCAAGATGGCCGCTTGAACTCTGCGCTGGCTTCACCTCACGCTGTAACGTCAAGCGTTCTATGCGCAATCCAGTCACTTATACAGATCAGTGGGTCCACGTCCTTCAAGTTCAAAAAATGAATAAATCCAAACAGCTCCACAGTGATAAACAAAGGTCTTCTGAGGGTAATCTGCGTGGTGTTGTTGTAGAAATATCCATATTTAAAACTTTATAAACTAAAATAACTAGCTTCCGTCTAGTAACTCGTTTTTCCGTCTGAAAATGATGACATATGCATCTTGGATGGCTTGGGGATGAGGAAATCATGGGTTTAATATAATTTTCGGCCGAACTATCCCTTTAAGCTCAAATTGTGCTACCGCATCGTTGACTCGAGGAAAAGCCACGCGATATTTACTCTAGTTTGATTTCTTTGTTTATTCCTTTTTTGCCTTGTTTGCCTTCGCTGACTGCAGATGCAGGTACTGTGAGTTCTGAATGCTCTTTCTCTGTCGTACTTTTGCTCTTCCTAGAGTGCCTCGTGCACGTTCAAATCGAATCGGGTGTGTGCATGTGTGGGCAGATCCCATAGCAACAGGGGGTGGTGCCATGGTCGCGAGAGAGAGTGATAGTCATTTGTTTCGTCCCGAATGGAAATTATTAGCTGTGTTTAAAACAGTGGTGAGAGGTCTACAGACACTCGAGTTTTATACTTTCTTTTTCAGAGTACTTACATTTTACTTATCTATTGGTATATAAAGACAGTTTAAACTAATTTGTAAAAAAGTTTTTTAGATAATTCCTGCCTATCCTGCCTTTAATGTCTAGTGATATATCAGGGCCATTTTATGATTAATTGATATAAATTTCTTACATACTGTTCCTTTAAATTTTCCTTTAGGTACGAAAAATTTTTGCAGTGAAAAAAGTTGTGTAAAATACTTGCAAGCAGGTAACTTTTTACTGTGCAGGTTGGCAAGCACCTCATGAGACCCCTGTATAGAGACCCTCTCCAAAGAATTATCGGTCTTTAAAGATTGATGATTGGTTCATTTAACTGCAAGGCGGGACTTCGGTTGCCATATTGAATGTTGCATTGTACCCTTCATAGTAATAGGAATGCTCAATCTATATTCAATATATTTGGTTAAAGCAGTGCTTCTCAAATAGTGGGGCGGGACCCCCAGGGGGGGGCTCGAAGCGACACCAGGGGGGGCATGTGAGACCCTGGGGAAAAATACTTTTTCAGGAATTGATTTTTTTGCACTGTCACTTAAAGACATTAGACCCCAATCACGCTGATAAGCCGCTTGAGTTTTTATTATTATTTATTGATTATATTTAATTTAATTTTTCAGTATCAAATGGTCAAAAAATATTATACTTTAAATAAGGATTGATTTTTTTTCAGGCAAATTGATGCATTTTAAGTCTTTTCTGTTACAGACTAAAAAACAATGTTAATAAAGTTATTCTTTGTTGTAAGTTGATCGATATTTCTTTTTTGTGTTTTCTTTAATGTTAATAAGGATACAATGTTTTGCAGATGTGTCATATTATAGATAAATTAGACTATTTACAGTCGTGGCGGAGAGTTGGGGGGGGGGCGCGAAATGTTTACTTCTTTCTGGGGGGGCGTGACAGAAAATAATTGAGAAGCACTGGGTTAAAGGAACAGTATGTAGGAAATTAATATCAATTAATCATAAAATGGCCCTGATATTTCTTAATGGACATTAAGAAATCATTTACATTTCAAATACTTATATCACTGACAACAGTGGTCTGGCCAGGATATTGTCATTTAAAAAGTGGAGTTGCAGCCCTCAACTGGGCTGCGTTCAGCCCGACAAAACGTTGCATAACGTTTATTAAACAGAAACGGTGATGCGTTGAACACCCTGTTGTGATGACGCAAAAGTTGCAACTATGTAACTTTTTTAAATGTTTCTGAAGCCTGATGAAATCGTTATAAATGTGTGTTTAATACTGTAAAATACCCTCGATGTTACAGTCACTGACCTTGCCGTCTAGAATTAAAGACAACATTCCAACTTGAACCCATTGAGCGAGCTGTCTCTTTACTATCGCGTGGTTTTATACATCTTGCCGCTGATTGGCCCGACATTTCTGACACACCCACCAAACAAGAGAAAACGCTTCTAAAACCTGTTGCATTCCGTTGCACACCGTTTCAAGGAAACATGTCGTTCAACCCGGAAACCGTAGCAAAACGTTGTGCACCGGTGTGAGATTGAACGTGCCCCTGATGTTTATGTTGTCATTTTGTGTATTGGCCACCAGTTGTGTGATTGCAGTACCAGTTTTAGCCACAAGTTTTGTGATCGCAATACCAGTTTGGGCCACAATCCTACATACTGTTCCTTTAAATGTGACCCTGTCTGTGAAATCCAGGTTAAAGTCTTATAATCTAGTTATGAGATTATGAGAATCAAAGTTTGATTTCGGAATTGATTTCAATCTTAGACATGACCTTACAATATTTAAGATATTAAGGTTATATTTTCACAGAATATGTTAGATGACTTTATATAGAATAGAGTAAATCACAAAACAATGACTTTAGCTGGGTTTCCACATGGAGGGTCACAAATATCCAGAATAAAGAATTCATTGTTCTGCATTAGATGTTTGCAATCACTGGTCATGATGATTTAATCAAGTGAATAGATATTAAAAAGGACATTGGTGTCCAGTAAATGTGGTGCTTGCTTTTCCTTCGTGAAGACATTTTTAAATTACAAAGAGTCATGGTTTATGAATGTGGCCCTATCGAGGTATTTAAATATATATGTGTGTGGCATGTCTCAGCTGTGCCGCTACATTTAGCATTTATACATTTATAGGACTGTAAATGAGAATCCGTCATTCTCATGAAAATATGGACCAAATTCTCATCAATTCTCATAAATTGTGGTTTCGCAGCAAGAAAACTCTTGACAATGACGAATGGTTCCTTATACACTTTGGAATGCGTTTAATCGGTTTAAGAAGCATAAATGTATTGTGTTTCTCCATGAGGATCTGAGATATCTCCTCTCTGTCCACTGTAGATACTGTTGGGTGAGCTGACATCTTTCTTCACTAAACCCGAGGCGATGCAGGAGAAGACAATTGTTACAGCTGACTGCTGCTATTTCAACCCGTTACTAAGACGCATTGTCCGTTTCCTTGGTAAGCAATGCACTGAATTTTTTCCTTTGCCGTTTTTAGCTTGAATTAATGTTGTTTATTTTTTTCTCTCTCTCTCTCTCACTCAGGCGTGTACTCCTTTGGTCTTTTCACCACCACTATTTTTGCTAACGCTGGACAGGTGGTGACAGGAAACCAGACACCTCACTTCCTGTCCACGTGCCGGCCAAATTACACTGCACTGGGATGCCATTCACCCCTGCAGTACATAACAGAGCGGCGCGCGTGCACCGGTAACCCGTACCTTATCACCACTGCCCGCAAATCCTTCCCCTCGAAGGACGCAGCACTCAGTATGTACTCAGCTGTCTACACCGTGGTGAGCATCCAGGAGATCAAACATGAGTGACACATGATGAGATGGGAAAGATGTTTGTGTTTTTTTAGAATGGATATTAGGTTGAAGGCATGGCCGTAGCCAGCTGTGAGGTCACCAAGGTCCAAATCTCTAAAAAATTAAAAATTAGAAAAAATAAAATTAGAAATTTTCTGAATGACTAATTTGTCATTTAAAATGACTCGTATTGGCATCTGCGTATATAATTACATTTGGACGGTTTACTATATAATTTAGCATAAAATTACGGAAATTGTCTTAAGCCGCTGGTGGACAATTGAGGGTGCAGGTGCAGCATTCGCAGCGTTGCCAGATCCCATTATTAAAACCCTTTTTAGATAGTATTTATTGTTTAAGCAGTTATTGTAACACTTTGGGAAATTTATAAAGTGGGGAGTAAGTCCAGGTTACTATTTGCGATGTTTCTGATTTATTTCTGAAAGACAAGTAAATTTACTAAGTGTTTTTCAGTTAACTTTTTTCAGATAGCATTTGTTAACTCTTAACACCCTGGAACTCACTAATTTTCAAACCCTTGCTACGGCCATGGTTGAGCGGTATACTGTACACTAGTTATTATACTCATAAGTATCTGCATGTAATATGTAAACTGTCGATAATATAGATTTGTAACTTGACCTCATAACATTGCACTTCAACTTAGGGCATATTGTATTCAACTCAAATTTGTGTAGAAATGTCCTAAAATTTAGAATGTGGTGAAATTTTCCTGGTTGATAGTTCTTCTTATTCACTTATTAAACACTGGAAATAGAAGGTTGAGCACATTGCATTGTGGGATGCAGCATTGCATGCACTGTAGCACTGTATACGGCACATTTTGGAAAATGTAGGTCATCAGGGTTGCTCATGCATACTCAAAATGTGTAAGCCTATACTGTGCTCAGTGTACTGCCTGCACAAACTATTGTGACCCTGGACCACAAAACCAGTCATAAGTCGCTATATTTGAAGCAATAGCCAGCGATACATTGTATGGGTCAAAATTATTGATTTTTTATGCTAAAATCATTAGGATGTTAAGTGCAGATTTGATTTGATTTTGATTTGTTTATTTGCACATTTAAAATACAACTTTAATGAATCCATAAAAGGAAACAACAGAAAAAAAGCAAAAAAAAATAATACTGTGCAGGAGAGAGTAAGAAGACCCTAAGGTCTTATAAAACCACCTCCCCGAAATCTCATTAAATGAAAAATAATATTACATGATCAAACAAGACAATATAATCAATACATAAATCATTTTAATATAACAAATTTACAAAATAAACTTATTTGTATATTAACATTTTTTTCAATTCTCTTTAAAAGAGGTTAGAGTGATAGTCTTTAATGCAGATTCTAAATGATTCCAGATCATGTTCCATGAAGATATTTTGTAAATTTACTACCATAAATATATAACAAAATGTATTTATCTTTATGTGTTCATTTGGACTTCATTTGGACAACTTATTTAGCACCCTCAGATTCCAGATTTTCAATCTATTTATTCAGCTTTCAATTTAAAAACATTGACTCTTTGTGGTCCAGAGTCACATATAAGCAGAAATTGTAATAGTTATGGTAGTATGATAGTCTGAACATGTGTTTGTGTGGTTTTTGCAGATGTATGTAACTCTGGTGTGGCAGACAAAAGGCACGAGGCTGGCCAAACCCACTCTGTGTCTGACTCTCATCTCATTGGCTGTACTGGTGGGCATTGTGCGTGTAGCTGAGTACCGTAATCACTGGTCTGATGTTCTGGCTGGATATCTCACCGGGGGATCCATTGCAGCATTTCTGGTAAGGATCTGGCATCCCGGGAGATCTTTGATTTGAAGTGCAGTCTGTGTCAATTTTAGCTCATTACCAATGGCAGACTGATTCTCAAATTCTTCAGTTTAGGGCTGCATCTCAATGCATACAAATAAAACATGACGAGTTTGGTTCCAAAACGCAATAAATCCATTTTGACTAATTTCGGTAAAAATGTGTTTTCTATACCAAGAAAGTGACAAGATGAAAACCACTATTTTCTGTTACAAACTTTTACAAAGCATCTTTAGGTTATAATAACATAAAAATTCAAATCCATAATTTGATTTTCAAAGATTTTTTATAAAAACTGAATATTTTTTTCCGCAAAATGCAATAAATCTATTAAATCAATATATAAATGTGCATTCATCTTTGCCATGTTATATTCATTAAGTGGTTTAGTGGTATATACACTGATAAAAAAAAAAAAATTAATGGCATAAATCAAAACACTTATTAGTCCCTTTCACACATACAGTCTTTACTGGTAATTTACTGGTAAATTGCCGTTAACATGTCATGTGTGAACAGAACCTTTCCGGTAAATCAGTGCTCCCAATTTACCAGTAAGACAGGTTGTAAGATTACCAGTAATTTACCGGTAAGCGCTGTGTGTGAATGAAAATTATAGGATTACCGGCATTTAGAATGGACGACGTCAGACCGTGCTGACAGCTTCGGGCCAATCATAGCGTTTTAATACAAATGACGCGTTTACCCCCGCAGTGTTTACTGACGTTTCCACACACACATGCTGCTTGAAAGTTGAGCACCCCTGAAGTTTACGTCCACATTTCTTCACCAAAGTTGTTTAAAACAGCTTACCGCCGAATTGCCGACGTCCTTAGCACGCCCTCTGTGAAGCCTAACGTGCAAACAGTAGTGTTGTTAAAAACGCATTTTCGGTTTGACGTCGTCTCATTCAATGTTGTTTGGTCATGAGCAACTTCGCGACTGTTTACCACAGACGTGAAAACAACAAAATACGGACTGTGGATATGAATGACGTGGATTGTTTACAAATACAACACTGAGCTCGCCGCGTGCTACAGGTACTTCCGCTTTCTCAACGAATTTACCGGTATTTTGATACTGATGTGTGAATGATGTCTTACTGGTAAAATAACGGAACGCCACTGCGTGTATGAACAGCACATTTTTGTATTTACTGGTAAATTCATTCCGGTAAATTCATGGTAATTTACCAGAATTACTGTGTGAAAGAGGCTAGTGTAATCCTTTGGACGTCGTCGCTGAACTTTTTTTTACAGCGATCAGCTGTAAAATGTTTTGTTCCTGCTCGATTTTCATTGACTTCGAGGAAAGAATAATGGAAAGTTTTTTATAAGATCCCCTGGGGTCAATTTGTTAGTATGACAGAAGCTTGATGCTGTCGTGTGAGAACAGTAACAGCCAGCATTTTTCCTTCGCCCGAGTGCCTCTCGTGTAAATGCTTTACACTTTTTCCCCGCCACAGAAAACCACCACAGGTTTATCAATGCCATCAAAATTACTATTTTGTTTATGTTTGTTTGTTGATGATCATGAAGTATAAAGTAGATGAGGAAAACTATTTTGATTCTGTGTGTATTCAAAGCGCCGCCCTTACTGTTTACAATGCGTGGAATGGTGCGCTGTGATTTGTTGAGCGGATTCTGCAGAAAAGGAAGACTGGCGTATGTCGTGGTTTGGAATAAAAGGGAGAAAAGATGACAGAATAACACAGCGGATATCGGATTTTGCATAAAATTAAGAATTTACTTTTTAATACTCACCTGACACAATACTGATTTTGGCAGTAACACATTTTTTTTAAATGGCTTTTAATGGTAAAGTATATGAAGATCTTAGATGCCAAAGCCACTAAACACCACCTCTGTCAAAAATGAGATATTAACCGAATGCTTTCAGCACGTATTATACATTCATCAAATACTTTTTGTTTGAAATCTGCTTAGTGGTCCACAGTTGCAACCAACGGCTCAGTTCACAGCTCACCCCTCTCTTTCGAAACGTATAGAGAAGCTACGGTAGTCACAGGATAAACATGTTATCGCTCTGTAGAGCAATTTGTCCATTAAGGGCTACTGTAGAAACGTGACGGTGACTTCCATGTAAGGGGACTCACAGTGTATGTAGTAGTGTTCATTTTGTAAGGTCTCTATACATCACTGATAATATAATTATAATGCTGCATTTACACCAACTGCGTTTGAGGTGTCAAAATCTTATCTACCACGCCTAGTTTTCCGCTTGAACAGTTTGAATGCATTCAGAAAAGCAAGCATTTGACACGCGTAAGAGGCGAAATCCGCTTCTTGTGGGAGAGGCAAGTGCTATGCGGTTGTCTGTTTGCAAGATGGCTAATGCATTTATTGAGAGAGTTACCGGTTTGTATTTGGTCACTGAGGTCAGCTGATTCATCTGCGTTTGCAGAAGATGCATGCAGCTCGTAAAGATTTTGAATGTTTCAAGACATTGCCAAGATGTCTTGAATGAGTGACTCAGGGCAGGGCTGCCGCCACAGCAGCAAGCAGGCTCCTGATTGGTTAACACGGCGTGAAAATCCGCCAAAGTTAAAAAATTTAAACTGGGGCATCAGCCACGAATTCGCGTCAAACGCAAAATGCACAAAAAGTACCAACTAGACGCGCGAATGAGGCAGAATCGCGTCTACCACGTCGTGCTTAACGCCTCATTCGCGGCGTGAGACCTCCAGACGCACGTCAACGTGTCTTCACATTGACTTAACATTGAAATCACTCGCGTTTGACGCCTCTACGGCAGCTGGTGTAAACGCAGCATAAAAGTTATAAAAGTTACACAATGCACCTTTAATGCCGGCCTCAGGCCATTTAGATCCCACAGACGTCATTGACCAAATGTAATGCCCGTTATCATTTTTAATTTTTTTTTGAAAAGCATTTATTGTTTACTGAAGGTCTTGCCGTCCGCTGTTTACCTGTTTTATTAACCCAGGCCATTCAATGGTGTACCCTTGAACAATTCATCCGAAAATATAATTTGGGCATCTTTAGTATATAACTTTTAACATACTGTTATTTGGTATGCATGCACTATTTACACCAGACTCTATGCAAATTAGGTAGCAACCATGTCTTGACTATCAAATGGAGATCATTGATAAAAACAGACCATAAGCAGATACCTGTTTATCAACTAATACTAACACTCATATGTTTAATGTGCATGCAGCTAATCCATCGGTTTCATCATCCTCTTAAAGACAGCTGAACATGCTCTGGATTTAAAATCCTTAATCCACAAAGGGCAAATTCAATCATTCTGAACTCCCTTGTACAGCTCTCTAATCGACATTAACATTCCCTTCTGTCGTTTCACACCTCCAGGTCACATGTGTGATCAATAACTTCCAGCAGACGCAGCCTCCGCTGCCACCCATGCCTCCACCCGTGCAACCTTCGCGTCCAGATCCCCCACTCAACATGCCCATGGTTGCCATGCCCTGTGTCGAAAGTCCACTCGAAAAGTTAAGTGGCCCTCAGGTAAGGGGTTAAGGGTGGGTGCATTGGACACCAGAATAAGGAGGGGAGGCATGGAAAATCAGTAACCTGCTGTAGTTTTGATAAACATTTATTCCCTATCTCTTGGCACAATGGGTTCAATGCCAGAAAACACAGACTGATAAAATGTATAGATTTAATGCAGTAAAAGTGTCTGCAAAATGTATGTGCGTATTAGTGGCTCCTTAAAATGGTAATCAGAAATGTTTTGTTTTCTGTCCTTAACAGGTTCCAGGAGTTTTGTACACAGGCATCACATGACCATCAGCCATACCTGGTCCCCGCCCCTCCCGATGTGCTCATCCACTCACGTCGCTCCATCTCCAGCGCAGTCTAGACACGCCGTCCGAATATACCACCCGTACCCGCCCTAGACCCTCTCTCATAAGATCATACTCAACTCAGGTCTAGAGCTTCACCATAACCACCTCTACTGCCCCCTAATGGATGACAGAGACAATGACAGCAATATCATTCATTGTGGTTTGCCTGAATCCTCTTGGTTTGTCCTTAAGTTAGTGTAGACTGTTTTATTCTTTTTATGAAAGCTGATGATAATCGTCCACCTCTTTAATTTTGCATTAACATTAATAATTAAGACATTGATATATGAACATTCTGTGTCCATTCCAAAAAAAAACTTCTCTCTTTATTTAACAGCCATAGGGAAACTGAATATCAACTGTGACATTTAAAACAATTCACTAGGTTACGATGTTGAAAATATAACAAAAAAAATATGGGGTCTATTTTTGAAACGTAGAGATATTGGAAGAATGTAGCAAACTACTAGTAAATGTATTTGAAAGGGAACCGATAGATCGTTTTATAGTTTAGCACTATTTTTATGGCAACAGGTTACTTTAAAGCAACACTATGTAGTTTTTTTTACCTTTAAATAATGTCTTTAAAATTATTTCAGTGATAGAACAACCTTTAACTGGACAAATTGTACTGTTGCTGCAACCTGAGCAGCCTCCTAGCTGCTACAAGCACACTCTGAAAGTGGCGGTGGAGGGTAGAGCACACCGCCCCGCCCCTCCCCCTGCCTGCAGAAGAGTGTCTGATACCAGGCACTGTTGCGCTTTTCAACCACATGGGGGAGCTGTAAGTCATTTTTACATGGAAACTACATAGTGTTGCTTTAAGGCAGGGGTGGGGAACCCTGGTCCTGGAGGGCCACTGTCCTGCAGAGTTTAGTTCCAACCCTAATTAAACACACCTGAAAAATCTAATTCAAGTCTTCAGGATTACTTGGAAATGACATGCAGGTGTGTTTGATTAGGGTTGGAACTAAACTCTGCAGGACAGTGGCCCTCCAGGACCCAGGGTTCCCCACTCCTGCTTTAAGGATAACATGAAAAAGATGTTGGATTAAGACTCTAGGTTGTATACAGAGATCACTCTTTAAAAACTATAATACATAGTAAAGACGATTTCAACGCGATTAGCTGGAATTTAAAAGTGATACATATGTAAAGGATGTAGCAAATGTTATATATTTTATGTTGTATATAATGTGAATGTTTTCCCCTTTTTAATTTATATAGCTAATTTATTATTTGCATATCCTATTTGATATCTTGACACAATGGATTGATATAATAATCCAGAAGCAGAAGACATATACACTCTTTGAATGGATGCATTGTCCCAGAATACACACATCTCTTTGTTATTAACACATTTTGTGTTACTTTTAACACAACTTGTGTTACTTTTAACACAACTTGTGTTTTATTTGAACACAAAATCAACACAAAATGACACATAATGTGTTAAAAGCATTACAAAAAAAGGGGTAAAAAATTAAAGGGACATTCCACTTTTTTTGGATATGCTCATTTTCCAGCTCCCCTGGAGTTGAACATTTGATTTTTGCAGTTTTGAAATTCATTCAGCTGGTCTCCGGGTCTGGCGCTGGCACTGTTGGCGTGGCTTACCACGATCCGTTGAATCTGATTGGACCATTGGCATCACGCTAAAAAATAACCAAAGGGTTTAAATATTTTTCCTATTTAAGGCTTGACTCTTCTGTGGTTGCATCGTGTACTGGGACCGACGGAGAATTGAAAGTTGTGATTTTCTAGGCGGATATGGCTAGGAACTATACTCTCAATAGCTATGTTTACATGCACAAAATTTGGTCAATCCGACTGAATTTAATACGATTGAAGGTTACGACGATACAGTTTACATGCACCCTAAACATTGCAATCTTATTTAAATGTTCGTTTACATGTACATTATATAGAATCCGAACCGAAAGTCTGCGCATGCACACAGCCAGGGTTGCCAGATTCGCGTATCAAAACCATCAAAATGGACGTTCAAAACTAGCCCAAAAGCACCCCAATTAATATTCACAGCCCAAATACCAATAACTAAGCAATGAAATGATTTAATATTTAACCCGCAGAAAAAAACAACTGGTGAAAACAGTTTAAACAGTAACCCAAATCTAAATTCGAAAAAACCAGAGGACTTGCCATTGCCAAGTTGGCAACGCTACGCTGTGGACAGCATCTCTCGTCGAGTTCACGCTTTATCTATGGATAAAAGTCAAAACGGAGTTGGAGAAAGTTTTCAGATATAGGTAATGGAAACACACTTTTCAAAAGTCACAGCGCTATTTTATTACTTTAAGTAGCCAAATGTTTTAAAACTACACATAAACGAGGTTACCCTGCAGAATTTAGTACAACGCGTGACCCCATTAACGCACATGATGCTATTGCCTTGCTATTGCGTGTTTCTGTGACGAGAATGTGATATAAGAGGTAAATATAACACGTGAACTTGTAGCACAATTCTTCTGCTCATGTGCACAAGGTATTTTTGCATCCGAATACTACGATTCACGCGTTTACATGCATACTTTTCTCCTACTGATCGGATCACAGATCGGAGTACACCACCCCCTTCAATACGATCCAATCGATACGATTGAGCCATCAATACGATTACAAACTGATTATTTGGTTGCATGTAAGCAAACCTATTCTGGCGTAATAGTCGGGGACTTTGCTGTCGTACCATGGCGCACTGCCCAAAATAGTCCCCTTGGTTACTTTAAATGGCAGGGGACTTTTTTCGGCTGCTGCATAATATCACTACGCCTGCTGCAGCCATGTTACGGCATCGGGGTCCTTGATTATTACGCCAGAATAAGAGTGTAGTTTCTGGCCATATCGGCCTGGAAAATCGCAATTTTTGGTTTTCTGTCGTTCTTGGTGCACGATGTGGCTGCAGAAGAGTCGAGTTTTAAATGGGAAAAGTGTTGAAATTCTTTGGTTGTTTTTTGGCGCGATGCTACTGGTCTAGTCGGATTCAATGGATTGTGCTGAGCTATGCTGGGGGTGCTGGCATCAGATCCGGAGATCGGCTGAATGGATTCCAAAACGGTAGGGGTCGGGTGTTTAACTCTAGGGGAGCTGAAAAATCAGCATTTTTCAGGGAGAAGTGGAGTGTCCCTTTAAAGCAACACCAAAGAGTTTTTTTTACCTTTAATGTTTCCAAAAAAGTTTCAGTCGTTCATCCACTCGAAACAGGGTGAACGGCACTTTCACATTCGCTTTGAAGCCCTCTATCGGCCAAAACTGCACTAAAGAAGTTTCCAACCATCGGGTCGTGGTCCTGTAGTTTGAGTGAAAACTACAAAAACTTGCTTTACGGCAGACCTACAATCCAATCAGAGCCAGCTATGCTGCAGTATTTACGACAGTGGTAATGGACAATTCCGCTTCCAACCTGTAGGGGAAGCAAAGAGCAAAAACTCTTTAGTGTTGCTTTAACACATCCTTTCTTAGACTGTAGACATTGCAAGATATTACCTCAGGTTTCAACCTAAGGTTTAAAGTCCATGTAAAGTCATTTCAGGGAATTGTTTCTAAACACATAAATGTTAGTAGAAATGTATTGCTGAAACATATTGCAAAGGCCGTGAACTACTGAATTGTGGAGTTAAACAGTTTTTCTCCATTTCTGTGTTCAGGATTATTTGGACTGGGCTAAAACATTGACTCGATGATGCACTGGAGCCAGAGAGTATGGCTCCGCCTTTAAAGGAGTCGCACACTGAGCGAAAAGCACCGCAATTTAAGAGCAAGCTTAAGGGCTCATTATAGTTGTGCGTAGGTCCTTCGACATAGCCTTGATGACGTAGGCTGTGTTTTGTTTTGTTTTATTCATACTTCTGCGTCGTCATCCGCGTCGATGTGCAATTACACATGCAGACCGCTATAAGGCAGTATCCATGCGTGTAACCACAGTATCAGTGCAACAGCCAAAGAAGAAGCAGCTTGGCCAGTAAACCCACAAATGATGAAGAAGCTTGTTGTGTATGATTTGAGAAGACCAGCAGTGGTTGAAGTGAATAGACAGTGACTTTTGTTGAAGTTTGAGTTAAATCACTCCTCAACTTAGCCCATCTTTGTTCTTACTGTCGCAAGTGGAAATGTCTATGAATAAATGCGACGCAGATGTTTTTTACCTGACATGTTGGGTCCTAGTCAGACACCGCTGGTGTGTGTACATTCATAGAAAATAATGTATTCGATTCGTATGTTCACACCACCGTCTGCGAGAGCGTCATAAAAATAAAATGCTCTGGCTGCCCTGCCAACAATGCTATAGAAAAAGATTAGTGGACGCTGATTGAATGCTTGGCCTTGTAAACTTTATATAAAGAGTCCGGAAAGCAAACAAGCATTTTGATATTGTGCAGACTGACCACAAGTAGTGCATACAAAGTATACATACAAAATAAAAAGTCAACGCAAAGACGCGAATAGGTGCAAAGTTATTATCTCGCAAGTAATCTAGGGCGAGGAACGCAATGCTTCACATTTGGTGTGAACGTAGCATTAGATACATGCCGCAGTGCTTCTTGCGACCCCCTAAATGGGGTGTACACACCAAACGCAAATTCAATGTTTTGCACTAGTGTATTACATACAAAGTCAATGCAATGACATGAATAGACGCGAACTCACGCGGGGCAATGCGAATGATGCAAATCGGGTGGCGCAATTGGTGCAAAATCACATGCTATTCACCTCAAACGTGTCTTTGCGCAAGTTGAAAATATTGAACTCATGACACAAAGTTAAATGCCGCAAGTAATCTAGGGCGAGGAACGCGATGCTTCATGTTTGGTGTGTACACAATTGGGAGCATCCCACGAGTGGGTGTGGTTTCAGCACAGACAGCCGACACGCCCCTTCCTGTTGAGATTTTGATAACTTATTTTATTTATTTGATCATTCAAATTTGGCTGGAATGTTAATGTAACATTTTTCTGTGGTGTCACAAGCTAAGAACACCCCTTTAATATCAGACTTTACACGGACTTTAATGTGAATCTGTGTCACCAGCCAGACTCCATTACTGACAACCTGAACTGTTTTAGTCTTACCAAAAGATTTTGTAAATAGCTTTCTTTTTCACATTGACAAAAATGATATTGTATTATTACATAACTAATTCTACTGCATTTACCGGACTTCACATTGAGTTACTATGAGAGATGGGACAGAGGGAAATATTCTGCGAAGACATTTTGTCTATAGATGTTATTGGCTTTTTTGTAAGCCGGCATTTTCTACACAGCACATCCACTGAGGGAAGAGAGCTGAAGCCTCTGTGTGTAACATGGTGCTTGGATGGGACTGTTCAGGTTTAGCTCCCTTACATTTTGTAAAATGTTCAATATGAAATGATTCTTGCAGATCAAATGAACTGTTAATTAAATATTTAATTAAAAGAAATTACTTGAAATTATGATTGAATATTGCCCCCTGGTGGTGCTTGATATGTAAATGAATTTTATAACAAATACGAATGTTTTATAAATGGCAGGTTGGATAGACGTGTTGCACATATACTTTGGCGACTTTGTTAAAGAGATAGTTAACTCAAAGTTGTTCGAACCCTGTATAAATTTCTTTGTTCTGCTGAACACAAAAAGAAGATATTTTGAGCCGTGTTTGTAAGCAAACCATGTGCTACACATATTTGTGGCTCAGCAAAACAAAGAAATTTAATTTTTGGGTGAACTATCCCTTTAAAGACTATAATATACGCTATACAAAGTGATGAATTTATTTATTTCAAGTTTAGTCCATATTCACCATTGCCTTCAGCTTTTCAGACTGATGTTTTTCAGAATGATGTTTAAAATATTTTTAGATGCCGTAGCACATCGCACTGCAGGGACACTGATGTGATATCTCAACCGAACAGTTGTCTCTTCTCCCTCTGGGTGTCGAATCGACAGGAAACAAACAGGAAGTGAATGAGACAACAATATGACAAATACAAACTATTGCACAAAAAACTTTATTCGTGTTCCCCATCATCTCGAGTAACACAAACCCTATGTATGCACGGTATTTACACCATAGATAAGATTACGGATACATCGTCTAGGAAGCACAATACAGCTGATTAAGCTGCAAGCGTTCTTGATAAATCTCATTCGCTGTCTTCCTATTTGGCTTGTGGTGCGGCAGTGACAAGTCTTTTCTTGCTAATTTTATCTGTTTATCTTTCACGCCATTGAGCGTGGCAGATGATGGGCAGAAAAGGAGATGATGAAGAGTGGGTGGGATGGTGGGGTGATGCTAAAAACAAGCCACACCCTTTTAGATCTCTGCCTCTGCGTTTGCCTCTCTGTCTCATACCATATAAGGGAGAATCAATCCACCTGAGGCAGGTACACATACTTATGTTTGGTAATGTTATTCTGTTTTGCCGTAGGTGTCTGTTTTGTCACAATTGTCTCTTATTTCAACGACAGTACAATGACCTTGTCTGTTATTTTTGTCACTAGCTCTAAAAATAAAATAAAACAATACTTTATAAGTATAGCACAGTTTTGGAAGATTTGGTATGTAGGCTACCTTTATTGTGCTTATTTGGTGCTCCACTGAAAACACAAACACGTTTATTGAACAACCTGAGTGTTTCATGATATCTCGTGGGTGACTCATGCACATTCCAGATCGACCTTTATCATATCACTATCATGTTACTCTCTCTCTCCACCTCCACAGCACGACTTTTAAACTATTGAGTAAAATTACTGCAGGGTTGCAGGTACAGACAAAGCTTTGCATTCCTTTACCCACAAACACCCACCAGCAGCAGTTTTTCTGCACTCATGTGACCCTCATGCATTAAACATGTTGTTTTCTATAATGTTTGACCTATAAGCATCATAAATATATGGCCTTCCTGCCATAATTGTGCTGTACCCAAATTAAATACATTACCTACATTAGTTTAAAAGTGTAAAGTGCTTCTTATTTTATTCTCTCTCTCTCTCTCTCTCTCTCTCTCTCTCTCTCTCTCTCTCTCTCTCTCTCTCTCTCTCCCTCCCCCTTCATAATAAGATTAATAATTTATGTGATTAGTTTATAGTTTAAAGTCAATGTTTTTAAAAACCGATGTAAATTATATTACAGCTAGTCAAAAAAAAACTGAGACCCTTACGAAAATTAACTGTGTTTTTTATGGAGTGAAGTAACCATGGTATTACTAGAAACGCGCATTACATAATAATATTACTTTTCTGAAGTAACGAGTAAAGTAACGCATTACTTTATAAATGTACACATTAATATTTGAGTTTTTTTTATAATGTGAGTTAATTTTCAGTTTAATTAATTCGATGTAAAAAAAGCAATGTACTGCATTAAACTGAACGTATTAACGTAGAATTGCACACTCTATGCATGAACAGTTTCAGTCAGAAATGGAGATGGCAGACCAGAGCTTGACACAATATGCAATTTCTGAATGCAGAACTTCTCAGTCATAAAAACGTAACTTAAAAAGTAACTTAAAAGTAACGCAATTAGTTACTTTTTTGGGGAGTAACTTAATATTGTAATGCATTACTTTTAGAAGTAACTTTCCCCAACACTGCTAACCATAGTTTAACTAACCATGGTTGTCAAAAATGTTTATTTTGTGGTTATTGTGGTTTTACTACAATAACCATGGTTTTGTGGCATAAGCTGGTAGCTGGTTTAAGGTGGCAGTAGCTGGATTAAGCCAGCCTGACCAGCTAAATCCAGCTAGACCATCTTAAAAAGTGACCAAAACACCTAGACCAGCTTGCTACACCAGTAAAACCAAGCTGGGAGACCAGCTAGCTTATGCTGGTCTTAGCTGGATTTTTCAGCAGGGAGGGGAGTGAAAATGTTTTGTATTCTGTTATGATTTATTTCGCAATGTTTAACTACAAATGATCATCATAGCAATTTAAATAAAGAAAGGTTGAATTTGAAGATATAACATAATTTCCTAAATATATTCCCTGCTGAAAAAAATAAAACCATTACAGAAAATTCTAATGGTTTCCATTAAAATACCAATAGGAACCTTTAGCTTTTACCATTAAAACCTACACTGTAGTGTGTTTTGGGCCATATTCCATTAGAACTAATAAAATTCCCAATAAAACCATTAGAATTTTCTGTAATGGTTTTATTGTTTTTTCAGCAGGGCTCTGAGTAAAGCTGGCAAAGACAAAACTAAATCCATGTCATCCCAGAATGTTCCTTGAAGCATCTTGCATGCTTTTATGGAAACGTACCCAGTGTCAAAAATTAACAAGCATCGAATACATTTTGCAATACTCTTTAAATGTGTCAAAATAATAATGTGTATAAATAAATGTGTATGTATATTTTTTGCTTATTTCAAGGTGTTTGTATCAATGAAAAAATTTTGATTTGAGCGAGACGCTGCGCAGACCTATCAGCGTATAATATCGAAGTACCGCGAGAGCTGTGATGTCATATGCCGATCGGTCTGCGCAGCGCCGCAAGAATACACCTATTAAATTGATAGCAGTGGGAGGGGCGATGGCGACGATTTGTGTCGTTTGGCCACGCCCACACAGTTGATTTAAGAGACCGAGGGAGTTTGTCAAGAGAGGAGAGGAAACTGAAGGACGCCGATGAGCCATCCGAAGAGTATCACAAACTCAAGTAATATTCAGTTATTTCTGTCGCACCCGTGCCATTCTCCGTAGGTAACTGTGGACTTTGGATACAGCAGGTCTCTTTAACCAGCGGCGCCTGTGAGAAAGCACCAGGTGAGCGAAAATTTCATATTCTGTTATATTCACACCTCAGCGCGCTTCGTGCACACCTGAACCTGTTCTGCGTAATCAGTCGATACGCGCGTCTGACGATGTGATATAATGATAACATTTTCAAGGAAACCACAAAGTTTTTTTGGAATTGACCTCAGGAAATGATTAATGCAGTGTGAAACGTTTTAAACTCCTAGTACGCTCACAAAAACAAAGGTGCTCAAACATTTTTGGTTCCCAAAAAAGCTTTCAGTCAGAGTTTGTATTAATTTCTTATCTATTTGTAGTCTGCAGTACTGTTGTATACACTAAGAACCATAGGAACCAACATTAAAATGCTATATTATTCTTTAGTATTTACTGCAGTAAACTTGATACACTTTGTAATAGTATACTACAGTATTCTGTAGAATTAACTACAGTGAACTGATAAACTGTAGCAAACACTCTTGTATCTTTACTACAGTATAGTAACTTCAGTATGGTGAAGTGCAAAAGTAGTACTTGGGAATTTTACTATATTAAATGCTGAACTATAATGTAGTATTTTTTCATGTGGAAACCTTCATGAGTATATCAGAGGTGTTTCCTTTTACTGACCCCGACCCACCCCAAAAAAATGGTCTGAATGCACACAGTCTTGTTAGTCAATGCCTTCTCCACTATCTGCAACATCTCTGTTCATCTAATCAGCAGGCCGCTTGTGCAACACACCCAGTCTTTTTTGAGACAGGATTTTCTAGAGCAGACACGACCTGTTTCGCTCAGCCCTGAGGATACAAATTCAGACGGGGCTCTGAACAAGAACCTTCAGCTGTTGCGTTGCATTGAACAGTTTTCTTAGAAATACCTTTTATACAGTGGAGTTGTTTTGACTTGCACTGCTTACAATCACCAGACTGCTTGTGTCCCATGCGTTGTTCTTGTTGACTTTGAGCTGTTGGCATTTAAAGTATTAGCAAGGATTGAACATCAGCCAAGATCAGGCATGGGATGAAGAAACGTGCTGCTCGGATAAAATAAAGCATGCAATTGCAGGTGACCACTAAAGTCCAAACTCTCAGATAAAAGGTACAAAAGCTGTCACTGGGGCAATACCCTTTCAAAAAGTACACCTTTGTACCTCAAATGCACATATTGCTACCTCGGGGGGGATCATATTTGTACCTTAAATGCACATATTGGTACCTCAAATGCACATATTGGTACCTCAGGAGGTCATTGGTACCTCAAATGCACATATTGGTACCTCAGGAGGTCATTGGTACCTTAAATGCACATATTGGTACCTCAGGAGGTCATTGGAACCTCAAATGCACATATTGGTACCTCAAATGCACATATTGGTACCTCAGGAGGTCATTGGTACCTTAAATGCACATATTGGTACCTCAAATGCACATATTGGTACCTCAGGGGGACATTGGTACCTTGAATGGACATATTGGTACCTCAAATACACACATTGCTATCTCGAGGGGACACATTGGTACCGAAGATGCACATATTGCTACCCGTGGGGTATATTGGTACCGCAAATGCACACATTGGTAGCGCAAATGCACATATTGGTACCGCAAATGCACATATTGGTACCGCAAATGCACATATTGGTACCGCAAATGCACATATTGGTACCGCAAATGCACATATTGGTACCTAAGTTATGGGTGGGCATTCCTGGTCCTGGTTGGCCTTTGTCCAGCAAAGGTAGGTTTGATTAGGGTTGGAGCTAAACTTTGCAGAACAGTGGCCCTCCAGGACCAGGAATGCCCACCCCTGACATAAATGGTACATTGTGAAGGTAGTGTCCCAGTGACAGCTTTTGTACCTTCTTTTTTTTGACAACATAGTATACTCACTTTTAATGGTGACATCTGTGAAAACATGTTCAGTGTGCATTTGACCTTAAAATTGAGAATACTAATTTAAGAAAATTGGATCTATACCTCTATACCTCTACCTTTTATGCATTTGACATTTTTATCAATTCACATGGAAGCCCTGGGAATTAAACCTTTAATTTTGTTGTTCCTAGTGCTATTTTTTTAAATGTCTGTATTACCCATCGTTTGATGGATTTTTGCAGATTTCCTGATGCATTACGGCAAAATTCTGAGTACAAGCTCTAACATGTTGCCTTGTAAGGTCTTGCGCCAAAGCCTGAAGCTCTGGAGGAAGCGTGTCAGCGTGGTGAAGCAACTTTGCAATATCAACATACTCCAGAAACCATTTCACTATTGTTCTTCCTTCATTAGTGGCTGGCTGTTCCTCTTTGCTCACATGAGTTGTTTAACTCTTTGTCATGTAAATGAGTCATTCAATGCACAATTTGTCGCTCTTGTATTATTGTAGTCAGGTAGGGAACCTGCAGGGTCATCTGCAGTTATTACAACAAGTGCATCTTAGCTGGTAATGAACTTGCAGAGATGGCACTAAGCTAATCTCCTTATGCTTCTCACACACAACCTCAACAGTATACGTTTAAGCTGTGTTGTCATCTGTTTTCGCTTTTACACAGTAGCTACTGTACCTCTTCACTCCAATGGTCTCGTACTGCAGTACCCTGCTGCTTTTGGGATCCTGTTTCTTGCTGTTTTTTTTCCGGACTGCCTGGTTAGGAATAGGTGGATTTAAATGGGGGTTAGAGGTCATGGGCAGCTAGTACATGCATAGTCTGCAAAGAGCTTCTGTTTTCCTCTCCCTGAGGGAAGGGTAGATTTGGGACACTGGTGTACTACTTTGAATCATGTTGCTTTAAAGGGATAGTTACCCAAAAATGTAAATTCTGCCATTTACTCAACCTCATGTTGTTTAAAACCTTTTGAGATTCTTCGGTTGAACATAAAATAAGATGTTGATAAATGATAGTAACCACACAGTTGATTTATTATATACAATTATTTTGAAATCAATGGGTAACATCGACTGTGTGCTTACCATCTAAGATTAAAATCTTTTGTGTTTAACAAAATAAAGAAACTCGAATGATGACATTTTTCATTTTGGGCTGAAAAATCCATTTAATCCCAGCTGGAAAACACAATTCAGATTAAGACTTCGGTTTATTGTTGTTTTTCATTCATAATTTGTGTGCATCTTCTGTTTTTTTATATTTATTTCCTCCTAAACTTAACTAGGCGTTGAAAAGCAGAAGGAACTTTGCATAACTTGTTAAATTCAACTAGTTTCTTATTTGTCCACTGGCTATTTCTTAAGTGGTCTTTAGTTATGCAATGATTAGCAACAAAGTCATATTACAGTATGTACATTTTTGTACTTTTTGACACAAGATGCTAAGTTGCACTATTTCTGAGCCCTGGAGACCTGCGCAGGGTGTGGCGGATAATGAGAATTCTTCGTCCAAACTTGTTTAGGAATGACTTCTTCTTCAAAGCAGATATGCTTTTTACTTCAAAGGTCTCCTATGGCTGTCTACATATCTTGCAGACAAATAGTGTATGCTGTGTATATAAGAAATAATTTAAGATGCTATGTCTAAGACCCACTGAAAAAATAAATATTTTGAAACTAAATTTGAAATTTTGATTACATTTCCCAGCTGAGATCAAATGGGAACATTGGTTTAAAATTACTTGTAGAAATGGTCACATCTTTATCGTCATTTGTGTTTTACCAACTTCCGTATGGTTGTTGGACTTTATCAAAATTAAATTGCAGTGCATCGGAGTTCCTGTAAATTTTATCACTTCTGTGTACACACTCAGAGGAAAGGTACAAAAGCTGTCAATGGGGCGGTACCCTTTCGAAAAGTGCACCTTAAGGGTGCATATCAGTACATCACAAGTACATATCTGCATCTAAATGGTAGATATAAAAAAAGATTGACGCCTGTTCGCTCTCTTCCATTGGTGAAAAGTGAAGCTGCCAGTGTCTGGATACGGCGCTGACATCTTGGGTCTTTGGTCTGCGCAGTAGCGATTTCAGGACCAGTCCTGTGCAGTAGTGAGCAGGAAGTAAAGACACGAAATCAAGACCCCGCCCTCGCTCTCGCAGAATGCGCATATCACACGATATCACAGCTGTCAATCATGACGTGACACAACTGTTTTTATATCATCAAATAACTAACTAAACACAAACTTATTTTAAAAACAAACATTTGAATTTACATCAGCGTGATAAAAACTACAATAAATGACAGAGACCAGCTTCGGTAAGAAGATAATTGAAGTGTAATAAAAAAATTTAGTTTGTCTCAAGTCCCTTTGAATAACATGGGGAGACGGGGTTTATGACCTATACTGGGACCAGTCACTTGGGGGCGATCGAGACGTTTTGGCTTCACTTTTCAGGGCTTGTGCGGCATGCTTGGTACATATTAGGACCTTTTTAAATGGTATCATTCCAGTGACACCTTCTGTACCTTTCTCTGAGAGCGTAGGGATATAAAACTGAGCGCAGGGAACTCTGGGATGAAGTGTTTGTGGGAATTTGTGGAACACCTGTAATAAGGTCTTGAAGGAGTTTGACTTGGATGTATGAAAAACTTGAAATGAAGATTTAAGACTCAACAGTTGTTGTGGTGGTTGTTGAACTGTAGCCCCATAGCACCGTGATT
The DNA here is from genome assembly GCF_027580225.2 of Misgurnus anguillicaudatus. Classification (NCBI taxonomy): domain Eukaryota; kingdom Metazoa; phylum Chordata; class Actinopteri; order Cypriniformes; family Cobitidae; genus Misgurnus; species Misgurnus anguillicaudatus. Next base: position 35,110,916 of record NC_073344.2, read on the forward strand.
GTATTAAGCCGCGGTCACACTAGACTTCTCATCCTACTGACTTTCATTCATGTGCAAGCGAATGCGTCAGACCAAAATCGAAGGGTGTCACGATTTGGATTTTAAACCGAAATCGATTGAAATGTAGTCACAACCTCGAACTTCGAATTAAAAATGGAATCGTCGATGCCACATGTCACATCTGGTCTGCTTGCCAAGCGGTAAAAAACATGTGTTGAGTGCTGCGAGTCAACCTTTTAACAGCCAGTTAAAAGATAGCATGGCAGATGCAGGAGACTGCATCTCGAGAATCAAATCGAATCAAACCGTGACCGTTGAATCGGAAATGTAATCAAATCGAGGATTTGGAGAATCATGACACCCCTACCAAAAACGCTCGTGCTCCATGTTTGTATCATGTGGAACGTTGTGACCAGTACAAAAGCAGTATGTCACTGCTTGACCTTTCTCTCATTACTGAAAAGCACAAATGGACAGCCAAAGATCATATTGATGAGCTGATCCCTGCCCACTCCCCACAGCAACGTCAGACAAACACTCACATGTGTGACCGTGGCTTGAGTTGGTCATGCCACAATATTGAATATTTGTCATGTTTATGTCCCGTCATATTAATATCAATTCTTGTTCTGTATCTTGTACTGTATTACGCTGTAAAAAGTGAAAAATTGATTTTCTTAAACAAATTTCAAATTAAAATTTTCACTTAAATGAGTCATTATTTCATTCAACTTCATGTAGACCTTAAACTGAAGTTTAGTTTGTCTGAATACAATCTTGACCACACATACTTTCTTTTACATGTAGCCAAAATGTCAGACGCAGAAAAGTTCCTCTATGCTGACCGCAACACCATCAATGACCCTTTGGCCCAGGCTGACTGGTCATCAAAAAAGCTGGTCTGGGTTCCCTCTGAGAGACTTGGCTTTGAGGCTGGCTCCGTCAAAGAGGAGACCGGAGATGAGTGTCTCGTGGAGCTTGTCGACTCGGGCAAGAAGATCAAGGTGAATAAAGATGATATCCAGAAGATGAACCCACCCAAATTCAGCAAGGTGGAGGATATGGCGGAGCTCACCTGCCTGAACGAAGCCTCCGTGTTACACAACCTGAGGGAGAGATACTACTCGGGCCTCATCTATGTGAGTCTGTCCATCTAATGGATCAATTTTCTTGTAGTGTCTGGTGGTTGTAGATTGGGAATAATTGGTCATGTTGGGAGTCTATTTAAAGCACAGCAGTAATGTTAATTTTAATTAAATATGAAGGGATATAAAGTAATGATTTGACAAAATACTTGCTTGCAGAATGTATGTTAAGGTACATTATGTTATTTTGAATAATTTAACCCTCTCCTAAATACTTTGTTGCCTGTTTCATCTGAAATATTTTCAGTTCCACTTTCTAGACTTTTTCTAGAGTTCTGTCATTTAGAAAAGTGGTTCTCAGTTCCACTTGGTTGGAACCCACAGCACTGCATATATAATATGTGCTGGGAATGTACTTTTAAAAACCAGTCTATTGTACAGTATTTGTAACCTGATTACTCTAGGTGAAGACTGAGTATTGTTATTTGTAGAAGTTTTGGTGCTTTGTGACACACAATGCATTGCTAAATTATTATTTCAGACGTACTCTGGGCTGTTCTGTGTGGTGATAAACCCATATAAGCATCTGCCCATCTACACAGAGGAGATCGTAGAGATGTACAAGGGCAAGAAGAGGCATGAAATGCCCCCTCATATCTATGCCATTACAGACACCGCTTACAGGAGCATGATGCAGGGTGAATAATATACTGCTATTCATTTCGATTTGGTACAATGCTTAAATGACAATTACTTCATTTGTTTGCTGGCTAACTTTCATCATTTATTAGCAACTGATCACCTTGTTAATTCCTATCTAAATCCCTTTAGATCGAGAGGATCAGTCTATATTGTGCACGTAAGTTTGATCTGGCACTCACTCAGATGATGACAAAACTACCTAAAGAAAATAACATTTATTTCAAATTTCTTAATTGGATTTTTTTCTGTTCCCACAGGTGAATCAGGTGCAGGAAAAACTGAAAACACCAAAAAAGTCATTCAATATCTTGCATTCGTGGCATCATCCAAAAGCAAGAAAGATCAAGTGAGTATCAGAGCTGTTCTCATAGCATCCTCATGACTTGTTAAATTCTTTTTCAACATAATTTTTGATGCCACATCCTCGTGACACATAATGCTGGGTTCACACTACACAATATTAGCCCAATCTTGGCATTTTGTGATTTGTAAATAGGGCATTGAGACTTACAAATTTACATTTTGTCTCATATGGTGTTCAATACTGATCATCATACCGACCAAACCCGCTCACTTTACGATGTACTGACAGAAAAATGATCCGGTTTAATCGTTTTTGCTCCTACAAATCAAATTCTGTGATGGTGACCGATAGAGCATAGAAGGTCTTTCATACCCATTTTTAAGCATGGTGACACTTTTGACACAAATTATGTATCTGTCCTGCTAGGTAGAATTATGGAGACACATCATTTCATTAATCTGTGTTTATTAAAGCAATAAGCCCCAAGAAGCAGTGGGTTACCAGTGCATTTTATAGCTGTTATAAAATGCACTGTAACACCACTGCTTCGCGGGGCTTATTGCTTTTATAAAACCGTTACTTCATTTGCATAACAGGATTTCATAAAATAAAACACAAATAAGTTGTAATTATATTAGTACTAGTCTATTATTCTTCCGCCTAACAAAGTAGTTCGTCAGAATCAATTGTGGCTGCAACAAAGCGCAGTTCCAAGCAACACAGACGCAGCAAAGACACAATTAAAAAATTATTAAAGACTGTGGTGTTTATTTTAATAAATCAACGTTCATCTAATTTATACATTAACATTTATATTGTGCAACTGTTGAAGTGTGGAGCAAATGTGCTTGGAAGCATGCTTAAAGGCGCAAAAGAGGTTGTTTTCCCGACTGAGAATCCAAAAACTGTTATTGAGTTTTTGAAATGCGCGCATGCGTAAGAACAACCCCCTCCTTCACAGTTCATTTCTAGGGAATGCCTTCCATAACTCGTGCACGAGTGTTTGCATACCACCAGCATATGCTGTGTCGCGTTAGTGGATGCATTATGTGAAATGATATGATGATAAACACATAAGACGTAACGTTAGATCAGTCAACGCCCATTTCAACTAGCATGTAGCAGACTGGTCGCCTAACAACTACAGTACAAGAACAACGTCAATATACCTGAATAACAGTACAACAATAATTATTCCACAAAGAAAGAATCGCTGTTACCTGTCGAGAAGAATTTTTGCGAACTGCGCGTCTGTCTTGACACCTGTTCCTTCATTGCTCTCCAGCGTTAAAATGTTTCTCCAATAACGACTCTGGTTAGATTATGTTCTTCTGACAATTTTCTCCTATTCTTAGCGACTTCAAAAAAAGTATTTTGCGTCCTCCTTCTAGTTTCTAATATGATTAAAGACTGTGGTGTGTCTTCATAAACCAGTACGCAACAACAGTGGCGCATTGATACTTATGCAATGCGGTCTGAACGTGGGATTACAGGGATATTTTATCACGGCTTAGAGCACGTTTCAACCAATCAGAATGAAGGACCAGACCGGGCCGTTTTATAAATAAAACTTTATTTTGGGAGTGACTCGCTAATTTTACCTTTTCTGTGACATCACAAACATTGTTAAAGATTTCAGGCAGTGATTGGTCGGGAAGCAACGTGTAGTCTGACATTTTATTTAGGAGAATTTAGGATTCCAAATGGCATAATCTCAAACAAGAACTATCGTATCTGAAAAAACTATTGTGCAGTCTGAACTCAGCATAAGAGTTGTGTGCTTATAAGGGGTTGCAGGAGTGAATCTGGCCAGCTTTGTCATGACCTCTACTATTGTAAGTGATTAAATGCGCAAAGGCATTTAAAAACTCATTTCATTACCCCCTCTCACTTTTTAAAACAATTTATTACTTGTCATGGTTGTTGCATAGTGTTGTTTGTGTTTTACCCCCCGAGTTTGATGCAATTCCTCTCTGTCATTTGGACCAGGAAGTCAGAACTCTGTATATTTCACATTCCACTATCAGGTCTAGACCCGTTCTTTATGGATGTCTAATAGCCATGTGTAAATACCTGCAGGTTTCCTGCTACATAAGACCTTGTAGAGATACCGTTAGCCCCCTGCTGATGAATGTTCTGTTAAAAGGTTGAGCGCTTTCCAAAGTTTTTGAGTGACTCCTTGTGTTATTGCCCATATTTGAAACTTTCTTTCTCATCTTCCAGGGAGGCGTCACCCTGTCACATGTGAGTCCTCCCTCCTTACCCATTTGTTTCTGTTTAACCTCTCTTAACATTTTTCTTTTTATTTGACTCTCGTTTCCTGGTCATGTGATCCGTCACATCCCAATATTCTTCTGCAGACTTAATTATATGGTGTTGTGTTGCAAAGTCTCTTCCTAACTGCTTCAGCCGATACAGATTTGAACACTTGTGGTACACAGATGGTCTTCAGCATCTTGAATCTAGTGATTAAGTTGCTTAAATGGCTAAATCTGTGATATTGATGGTGCATATTGATGCTTTTGGGAACTTTGGGTATTAGTTTGAAGCTATTCTTATTCGTTTCTGTAACTACAATTGTCACACAAGTCTACCGTTTATTGTCTTTTATGGATTGAAATGCTTTGTCCAATAGGGGGAGTTGGAGAAACAGTTGCTTCAGGCTAACCCAATTCTGGAGGCCTTTGGCAATGCCAAGACAGTGAAGAATGACAATTCCTCTCGATTCGTAAGCATGCAAATCAAAATACATTTATGTCCTTCATATGTCCCAGTAAGTGTGAATACCAATCAATGTCTGTTTCTATTTCACAGGGAAAGTTTATCAGGATTAACTTTGATGTAAATGGTTACATTGTCGGAGCCAACATTGAAACGTGTATCCTTTTTATTTTGTTGCTGGTGTTTGAATGCTAGCATTAGCAATATGCTGTGCTCCTATATAGCTCAATGGTAGTGATTGGGTTAGGAGTTCAAAGGTCTTGGGTTCGAGCCCAGGGAGCATGCATACTGATTAAAATCTATGCCTTGTAAAGTGTCTTTGGATGAAAGCGTTTGCCACATGCATTAATGTAAATCGTAAATATGGATAAAACAAAGTGGATATGATACGTTTACTAAAGGTCATTTAATTGCTGTCTACGTGGAAGTGAAATTGCATTTTTTTTTTATGTTCTCTCAAGGCCTATTTGCTATTGCTACGCTGTTTATTCTTTAACAAGTATTCCTCAGATCTTTTGGAGAAATCTCGTGCCATCAGACAGGCCAAAGATGAGCGGACCTTTCATATCTTCTATTACTTGCTGTCAGGGGCAGGAGACAAGTTACGCTGTAAGAATCACTCATAAAAACACATTTTTTTAAGTAAATTATTTATATAGCGCTTTTCACAATTGTTAATTGTTTCAAAGCAGATTTACATTAATAGGTGTAGGAAAAGCGAGCGTAGTAAAAATGTAACGTATACAGTAAAGTAGTAAGTTAAGCCAAAGGTGGCGGACTCTCCAGGGGATGAAGAAAAACCCTCCTGGCTAGTCCAGAGGGAAATCTCCTAGGAGGAGAAAAACCCCTGAGAGAGATACGTGTGTGTGTGTATATAATATATGTGTGTATATATCTATTGAGGTATGTGACGGGTAAGCGAATTAAACTGGTTCTGCCGGTGGTCACTGGTCAGGCATCGGCTGGGCATCTCGTTAAATGACAGTCAGTAGATCGTTGGTGTGATGACCTTCACAGCTGCCTTTATAAAAGCAAGTCACACAGTGTGAAATCGATTCAGTTCATTAATTTGCATTGTTGGGAAGCAGTTTTACATTAAATGCGTTTTGGAATGAAAAGTAGAAACAAGAAAATAAACCGGTATAGAAATGGAGTGCCGCAGGGATGGTGTATTTTTGTAGGCCAACCTGAAAGGCGGTTCTACACGTCTACAGGGGCACGAGCCACCCTTGGCCTCCATGTCCCTGGCCACCCCCATGGCCACCCTGTGCTGACCAAATAAAAAAGTATAAATTTATTTAGATTTTACACGCGAGCGCCAAAAAGAGCCAAAAGCGGATCTAATGCGACGCAACGTTCTACACGGGCGAATTAGAGCGGCGCTCCCAATCACTGTAGCCGGATGCGGGTGATGCTCAGCGAATTTGTTCGATGTTGAGAATGTGTATGCAGGTTTGGGCACTGGTAAGGACTCTAGCTGAGTTGACATTGGGACACTGTTTACTTGTTCTCCTGTGACGTGGCTGCTTAAGCGGGTTGATCATTCACAGCTGTTACTCATCAACAACCGGTAAAACCAACATCTCGCTAACTTTTTAAAGTTTACACATTGTAAAAAGCGCTGTAATTATGCTCTTACATATACGTGCATACGATTGGAGGAATTTAATTAAATGTTACATATAAAAATGTTTACAATTTAAAATAAATATTTTAAATACTGATTAGATTGTGGTCCCTAACTGTCTAGCAATGTGTGTTTATATTTAAACTAAAAAAAACGTTTGTCTTTATAAAAGTTTGCATTTCATAAGTTTATTGAGTAGGCTCGCATGATTATCGGTTGGGGGGGCTTTTGAAAAGAGCCCAGCTCCCCTTTTGCACCTGCACTCACTCTTGTATTTAATACATATTTATATGATTGTAAAGTAAAATAAAGTTTACAGGGCAGTTTCCCGGAAAGGGATTAGAGTAGTCCTAGACTAAAATAAATGTAAGAGCTGTCCAAACTGAAAACAACTTGCAATGCCATATCTTAAAATACACCAGTGCCTTTTGTTTTGCTTCAAAATGCACACAAGTAATGTTTTTAGTGAGGCATGTTTGTTAAAACTAGTTATATTTCCTAATTAAACTATAAGGCCTAGTCCTGTCTTAAACTAATTCCTGTAACCACCCGTATTATCTTTGAATATAATTTCTTGCCATTTTTTATGTGCCCCTCAGGTAAAACACTGGCCCCTCCTTGGCCCCCCTAGTGAAATTTGTCTAGAACCGCCACTGTTTACAACATTCCAAGTGTGTTTAACTTTTTGAATTTTGAAGTCTAAATGCGTTTACTAGAAATAAAAAGCTAAACTTAGGCTACAAGTGAACTACAGCACTGATAGATCATGCCAATTTCCATCCTGCTTACAAACGCAAAATGATCCAACTGTGGATATGTCCAAAATTGTTGGATACCACAGATCCAACTTTAGATCTAGCTTACAATGATGACTAGCGTGTCGTAAAACTCCCAAAAGACCAGGTCGGACTAGCACGCCATCCGGCTCCCAAAGGCCTGTCGGGCTAGCGCGCACTCACAATGATGACTAGGGCACCATCCAACTCCCAAAGGCCAGGTCGGACCAACGCGCCGTCCAAATCCCAAAGGCCGGTCGGACTAGAGTGCCGTCCAACTCCCAAAGGCCGGTCGGACTATCGCGCGCTCACAATGATGACTAGCGCGTTGTAAAACTCCCAAAGGCCAGGTCGGACTATCACACCGTCCAACTTGCATCCACAATCTTATTTGAGTTTAACCAAAACCCCAATTTTGAAATGTATAGAATATGTAGTAATTTCTTATAGTTTCACTAAAATACAACATGAAAAATATTTTGTAGGATTGTATCGAGTTCACGAGTCGTCGTATCAAAATTTCTTAGTATCAAAATCCTTTTCTTTGTTAATCCACAAGATGAGACAGATATTTACTTGGTTGCTATATTTACTCCAGAATATTCTCTCTAATTTAAGACATTTTTATAAATGCACATTTAGGTTTAGTCCATTTAGTTTGTCATTGAACTGCCAGGTAATAACAAAGTTAGTTTTAAGGAGATAAAGTTCCAAGGTTTGTCTTTGAAATGCAATCTGATTCTAGTACTTTCATATAGATGTATATATTATTGATTTTCCTCTCCTATAGCTGAGCTATGTTTGGAAGACTACAGTAAGTACCGTTTCTTGGTAAATGGAAATGTCACCATCCCAGGACAACAGGATAGAGAGCTTTTTGCAGAAACCATAGATGCCTTCAGGATTATGGGCATACCTGATGATGAGCAGACAGGTATGGAGACTCTAACAAGACACCCATATGGGTATTTTTAACATGTTTAATTGATTAATTGTGTAAAATGTAATTCTGTCACTAATATCCAGATTCAGTCATTGATTTCACATCAATCTTAATCTTTGGCAAGACCTTACTTATTGTTACTTACTTATAAGATATTAAGGGTTTTATTTTTATTTTACAAATGTGTCATGGTTTAAGAAAGGATCTCCAGTTTCTCTAGTTATAAGATCTGTTGAGGCATATTGAGTATTTGCCACTGTTGTCTCAGGTCTGTTAAAGGTGGTGTCTGCTGTGCTACAGCTGGGAAACATGAGTTTTAAAAAGGAACGCAACAACGACCAGGCCTCCATGCCTGATGACACGGGTACAGTACCTGACTCTTTTGATTCTTACAAATCAGGCTTATTGTCTTGTATAGAAATGGGTACTCATTACTAAAAAAGGTTTGAATCTTGATCTCAGTTGACTTGATGTCCATCTTTCTTATCAGCTGCACAGAAGGTGAGCCACCTCATGGGCATGAACGTAACTGATTTCACCCGTGCCATACTCACGCCGCGCATAAAAGTGGGTCGTGATTACGTTCAGAAGGCTCAGACTCAGGAACAGGCTGAGTTTGCTGTGGAGGCTCTGGCCAAAGCCACGTATGAGCGACTCTTCCGCTGGCTGGTTATGCGCATCAACAAAGCTTTAGACAAGACCAAGCGTCAGGGAGCTTCTTTCATTGGAATCTTGGATATCGCTGGATTTGAGATCTTTGAGGTGTGGACAGATGGCTGAAATTATTATTTTTGAGTTCCGGTAGACAGTGTTGATTTGAAATCGTACTTTTCCTCCTGTAGTTGAACTCATTTGAACAGCTCTGCATCAACTACACCAACGAGAAGCTCCAGCAGCTGTTCAACCACACCATGTTCGTCCTGGAGCAGGAGGAATACCAACGTGAAGGCATCGAGTGGAGCTTCATCGACTTTGGTCTTGACCTGCAGCCGTGTATTGAACTCATTGAGAAAACTGTAGGTTTATTCTTTATGAAATCATTTGCTTATGAGATGTTATCTGAACTCAATTCAAAGAGGAAAGTTCAGTGGAGTTAAGCATCTCATTTTTTTCTTCCCAGACTGGTCCTCCAGGAATCTTGGCTCTGTTGGATGAGGAGTGCTGGTTTCCCAAAGCCACAGATAAATCATTTGTGGAGAAGGTTGTTCAGGAACTCGGCAACAACCCCAAATTCCAAAAACCCAAGAAGCTCAAAGATGATGCTGACTTCTGTGTTATTCACTATGCTGGCAAAGTAAGAACCTTTGTCTTTTTGAGGAGGCAATTTGGTTAATTCTTTATAAGCATGTCATGCATTTGTTTGTTTGTCTGCTCTTCCACAGGTCGATTACAAAGCAAATGAATGGCTAATGAAAAATATGGACCCTCTGAACGACAACGTGGCATCTCTGCTCAACCAATCAACAGACAAATTTGTGTCTGAACTCTGGAAAGATGGTATGTGAGACTGAACATGATAAACCAATAAGCTTGTAAGAGGGCTAGTTGCACTCATTTCGGACTAAATTTTGACGACAATCCACCTGCTACATTGAGCTTTTGTGTGTCAGGCTTTTAGGGCGTCATAGAGAAAAAATGAGTCTTCTTCTGCCAGTGTGTATTATGCAGGTGGTCTGCTATTGTTGTTCATCCTGGACACTTAAAGACTCTACAGTTTAACACAAAGGTTCTTCTCAAGAGTCTTTGAACAATGCTTTGTTTTTCATTCAAGTTGACAGAATCGTGGGATTGGATAAAGTGGCCGGAATGGCTGAATCCATGCACGGAGCCGTCAAGACCCGTAAGGGAATGTTCCGTACTGTAGGACAACTGTACAAGGAGCAGCTGACCAATCTAATGACCACCCTGAGAAACACAAACCCTAACTTTGTCCGATGCATCATTCCCAACCACGAGAAAAAGGTGTGAATAACCCAGTCTTAATAAAACGACCCATTTGGCTTCTGTGCTGCATTTTGATGGTTACTGTTCCTCTTTTAGGCTGGTAAATTGGCACACAACCTGGTTCTAGATCAGCTGAAGTGTAACGGAGTACTAGAAGGAATTCGAATTTGTAGACAAGGGTTCCCCAACCGCATTGTCTTCCAGGAGTTCAGACAAAGGTTTGTGATTCTCCAGCTAATAAAATTTCAATGTTTGATACGCAAGTGGCACATTTAACAGGACACACCAACATTAATTCATAAATATATACTTTCTGTAAGTTGGTAGGCTTCTCAAACTGCATTATATTTTAGACATTGTATTTTTTTGTTGTTGTTAGATATGAGATCCTTACACCAAATGCAATCCCTAAGGGCTTTATGGATGGAAAGCAGGCCTGTGTTCGCATGGTAAGTGATTGATGCACACTGCACACAGTTATTTATAGTAGCTGGTTTTGTCAAATGTTTTGTAAAAAAACATGCTTCTCACATGCCAATTTGAGTTTACATAAACGTTTGTTTTTCTCAGATTAAGGCCCTGGAACTGGATGCTAACTTGTACCGTATAGGTCAGAGTAAGGTGTTCTTCAGGGCTGGAGTTCTTGCTCACCTGGAAGAGGAGAGGGACATGAAGATCACCGATGTTATCATCACGTTCCAGGCCTGGTGCCGAGGATATGTTGCTAGGAGGTAGAAAGATGCTTAAGTGTTCCTGCAGCTCAGTAGGTTGAGCATGGGTTCAATTCCCAGGGAACATGCATACTGAGTAAAGTCTCCACCAAATGCATAAATGTCAATGCATTAGAAATTTTGACAGCTTGGCAACCTTCAGTATGCTCAGCTGTGTAGTTCTGGACCACTGATGAAACGATCATAATAAAATGGTAAAGTCTGAATTCTGATTCTTTGGTTTGTTTTATTCAGAGCCTTTGCCAAGAGACAACAGCAGTTGACAGCCATGCGTGTAATCCAGAGAAACTGCGCTGCTTACCTAAAACTCAGGAACTGGCATTGGTGGAGACTCTTTACCAAGGTAGACATCTGAAGATCTTTCATTTCTGTCTCTAGGTTTGCAATCCTGTAGGTATTTATAAGTTCACTCTGATATCTAAAACAAAACCTCAATTTCTCTTTCTTTAGGTGAAGCCTTTGCTGCAGGTGACCAGACAGGAAGAGGAGATGATTGCTAAAGAGGAAGAGTTGGTCAAGATGAAAGAGTTCCAGCTGCAAGCTGAGGAGCAGCTAAAAGAGTTTCAGGCCAAACAGCTGCAGGTATGTAGATCTCTTAATCACCTTTCTTCTGAAAGTGAAACTTTTTTTGTCCATAATTTGAACCCTGACCTTTTTTCTTCATGATAGTTGAATGCAGAGAAGTCAGCACTACAGGAGCAATTGCAGGCTGAGACTGAGCTGTGTCAGGAAGCTGAAGAAATGAGGGCTCGTCTGTCTGCACGTCAGCAGGAGCTGGAGGAGATCCTTCATGACCTGGAGTCACGCCTTGAGGAAGAGGAGGAGAGAGTCGCACAGTTTCAGACAGAGAGGAAAAAGATGCAACAGAACATCACGGTAAGCGAGCAATGGAGAATAAGCTTGAGTCTGACATGTGGAGATGAGACTAAACTGACCCATAACCTCGAATCTTTTCTCAGGATCTGGAGCAGCAGCTGGATGAGGAAGAGGCTGCCAGACAAAAGCTGCAGCTGGAGAAGGTCACCACGGACTCCAAGCTAAAGAAGATAGAGGAGGACCTCATGCTGCTTGATGACCAGAATGTCAAACTTTCCAAGGTCTGACAAAAATGTCTTTTACAAACCTTATGTTGCTGTCTGGTTTGTAATTGATTTGTAAATGGAGGATTGGTAATGTAGGAAAACGACTGATTCTGCTAAATAATTCTCAGACTGTTATCAGAGTACTTCGTTATTGGCTGCTTGTTCATGATTTACGTCTTTCGTTAAGAATCAGATCAAAGTCAAAACCAAGTTGGAGCAATTTCTAGTGGATTATACCCACTTGCAATTATTGTCCTGTATACTCTAATAACTTGAACCTGCATGTCTGTGTACACAGGAGAAGAAACAGCTGGAGGAGAGAATCGCAGAGTTCACCTCAAACCTGGCTGAGGAGGAGGAGAAATCCAAGAGTTTGCAGAAACTCAAGAATAAACATGAGGCCATGATTACTGATCTGGAGGGTAACTCAATCACGAACCTTGAAATAATGCTACCGGTCTTTCAATTTATGCGGAGGTGCATGTGGAATGTCAGGCCAGAAATTCTGATAACTACCTCTCACTCTTACACTTTCAGATCGTCTGAGGAAAGAGGAGAAGCTCCGACAGGAGCTAGAGAAGAACAGGAGGAAGCTGGAGGGTGACTCGTCAGAGCTGCATGATCAGATTGCAGAGCTACAGGCTCAAATCGCTGAGCTTCGTGCTCAACTGGCTAAGAAAGAGGAAGAACTCCAGGCTGCACTGGCGAGGATTGAGGGAACCATTCTTCGGGTGCACTCGCATTTGAAATGTTTCTCGAGTGCGGTTGTCCCTTCTCCCCCACAAGCTCGAGCCTGTTTGTCTACCACTTTCACTTATAGGAGCTCTTGAACGTTTCTTAATTTAGGATTGAGGAGGAAGCTGCGCTGAAGAATGCTGCCCAGAAGAACATTCGTGAGCTGGAGGCCCAGATGTCAGAGCTGCAAGAAGACCTTGAGCTGGAAAAGGCTGCTCGCGCCAAAGCTGAAAAACATCGCAGGGATCTGGGAGAAGAGCTAGAGGCTCTAAAGACTGAGCTTGAAGACACACTGGACTCTACTGCAGCCCAACAAGAGCTCAGGTCAGCTATGAGCAAAATTGTTAGGGCTAGTGAGGAACAAACTAGCAGACTCGCTGGGGCAAAGTCAAGTCTACCATTGGCCATGCTTTTAATTCCGTAATGTGAGAGTGTAAACCTCTAACTGGATGATAGATCAATGGTTGAATTATAATTTATATGCTTTCATAGGACAAAGAGAGAGACTGAAGTAGCTCAACTGAAGAAGACCTTGGAAGAGGAGGCTCGTTCACATGAACAGCTCTTGGCTGAAGTGCGACAGAAGCACAACCAGGCCTTTGAGGAGCTCAATGAACAGCTAGAGCAGTCCAAAAGGGTGAGGACCGCCTGCTGCTTCTAAAGCATTAATGATTATTCCAAGTGCTGCTTTAAAAAATAACTCTAAACATCGTTGTATCCCTTAGAATAAAGCATCGGTGGATAAAGCTAAACAGGCACTGGAGAGTGAACGCAATGAACTTCAGATTGAACTTAAGTCACTGACGCAAAGTAAAAATGATTCAGATAACCGAAGAAAGAAAGCAGAAGCTCAGGTCCAGGAGCTACAGGTCAAACACGGAGAGAGTGAGAAACAGCGAATGGAGTTGGTTGATAAAGTGACCAAGATGCAGGTATTGAAACCAAAAGATTCCAACACATGATGAAATGCTTGCAAAATAGATTTATGCGTTTTTGAAATAATTGCATTTTTAAAAATTTAGGTGGAGATGGATGCACTCCACAGCACCTTGAGCAAGGTGGAAAGCAAATCCATTAAAGCAGCAAAAGACTGTTCTTCTGTCGAGTCTCAACTCAAAGACACCCAGGTACAACTTGATCATTGTTTGAAAGTTGCATAACCATCTATACCCAACAGCCTAATGAACCCTCTTGTTTCTTCTCGGGTTAGGCGTTGTTGGAGGAGGAGACCAAGCAGAAGCTTGCGCTCTCTACCCGACTTCGACTGCTAGAGGATGAACAGAACAACCTGAAGGAGATGCTGGAGGAGGAAGAGGAGAGCAAGAAGAATGTTGAGAAGCAACTCCAAACCGCTCAAGCTCAGGTGTGTAACAACATTGTAACATTTTAAGCTTAGGAAGATCTACAATCTCAGTCCAATGTGTCTAGGAGGAACATTGTGAATTCATTCAATAAAACCATCTTGAGTAGCCAACCAATTGGATTCTGATCTTTTTTTCTCAGTTGGCAGAGATGAAGAAAAAGGTGGAGCAGGAGGCCCAGACCTTGGAGAGCGTGGAGGAAGGGAAGAAGAAATTGCAGAGAGAGGTGGAAAACATCATGCAACAGTTGGAGGAGAGGAATGCAAGCTTTGATAAACTGGACAAGACCAAGACACGTCTGCAGCGGGAGCTAGATGATGTCCTGGTAGACCAAGCTCACCTCCGACAGACTGTTCAGGAACTAGAACGCAAACAGAAGAAGTTTGACCAGGTAAAGGACTTTCTGACCATGAATAGAGCATAAATGCGCACATTTAAACACGCAAGGTGATTTATAAGCATACAACTAACTTGCTTTATGCAGATGCTTGCAGAGGAAAAGAGTATCTCAACAAAGTATGCTGAGGAAAGGGATCGTGCTGAAGCCGAGGCCCGAGAGAAGGAGACCAAAGCCCTGACTCTGGCACGTGAGCTGGAGGCCATGACCGACCTGAAGGATGAGCTTGAGCGGGCCAACAAGCAGTTCAAAGCAGAGATGGAGGACCTGATGTCATCCAAGGATGATGTTGGCAAGAGTGTATGTAAAACTTAACGCACCATGTGTCTTGTGCATTCTTAGACCATCAAAACTAGTGAGTTGACTAACTAGAGTAGCATTTTAAGACTCTTAATCGCTTCCAAGCGTTAGGCAGTATAAAACAAGTTGCACGTATTGTTTGAGAAGAACGCGATCCCAAAATGCAATGGTCTGTGTGAAAAAAATAATGCAAGATGGCAGGAGAGTCGCGAAGTTGCATAAATACTAGGGGTATATCGTGTTGCTAAAAAATCTTATTTGGTGTAATGCAATGTTGTTACGTGGTTTAAGGTTTAAAAACGCAATTTTTCCACATACCGTACATTATTTTTACTAAGCACATTGTTCTGAAAAGTGCAGTGTGCTCTGATTGGCCAGCTATCCAGAAGCGTGTGATGTAAATGTTACACCTTTACCATTTTATACTATCTGCTCCCAAAGCACAGCGTGTCCACGACTTGGCGATGGTGGCAACAATACTACAGCGAGAATGTTACGCCTTTCTTTGTGGACATTTGACGGTGTTATGCAAATCTTACAGTGACTTCGATATGTAGGGGGTGTGTTTGAATGAGGCTTTTTAGAAAGGCGTTTGAGTTTTCCCTTTAGAAAGAATATCTCTTTGGGTTTGAGACTTTTAATCTTCCCGACTTTACAGATCTTCTAAATGCACAAACAGCTCTTCATGTTTTCCTTTGTGTTTGGAGAGATAAATCGCATCATATGACCTCTTTAAAAGCAGACTGTTGGTTCAATTGAATTAAAATGTGGACTTTTTGTATTATTGATTGTATGTTTTAGTATTGTGTCCTACTAAAATTAAGGTAATATTTCAGGTACATGAACTTGAGAGGGCCAAGCGTGGAATGGAACAGCAGTTGGAGGAGATGAAGACACAGATTGAAGAACTAGAGGATGAACTGCAGCTCACAGAGGACGCTAAGCTGCGTCTGGAGGTGAACTTGCAGGCCATGAAGGCCCAGTTTGAGCGAGATCTTCAAGGCAGAGATGAGCAGGGTGAGGAGAAACGGAAGCAGCTAGTCAAACAGGTATGTGCTTATGTGATCTGCCTCACACAAAAGTTTTATTAGGTTTGTTACCATGTTTATCCAAAGTATCCAAAGCATCTGAGAACAGAAAATGTAATGAATTTGAGCTCGGTGTATAGAAAATGTAAAGAAACATCACTAGTTTTATGTTTCATGGTAATGGTCATCATATGAATGAGTAAGATTCAGAAAATGTACCAAGCTATCGGTATTGGCAGATATAATCGGCCATCGGTATCAGCACATCTCTAGTTAAAACATAAGTTGAAAGGATTTATCAGTCGATGCCTGTAAAAGGTTTCAAATAACGGCTGATATATATTGGTCACTGCCATATATCGGTCTATCATTAGGCTATATGTACACGATTTTGCATCATTAAAGAATGATCGTGTGAGCCTTATACAAGGTAAGTAATCAGTAAATGCAAAAAAAGTTACAGTTTTTCAATGCATTTCTTGCCTGAACTTGCATGAAAAACCACCTCATGTGAGCGTTTTAACTTTTTTGCGAAATTTTACACGCAATTTACATTTTGTGAAACTTAGAGTGTAATGTAAACGCAGATAGCATAACTTAAAGGGACATTCCACTTTTTTTAATATTCATTTTCCAGCTACCCAAGAGTTAATATTTGATTCTTACCGTTTTGGAATCCATTCAGCTGATCCCGAGTCTGGTGATACTACTTTTAGCATAGCTTAGCACAATCCATTGAATCTGATTAGCACCATTAGCATCTTGCTAAAAAATATCCAAAGAGTTTCCATATTTTTCCTATTTAAAACTTGACTCTTCTTTAGTTACATCATGTTCTAAGACGGACAGAAAATTAAGTTGGGTGTTTTTTTGGCAGATAAGGTTAGGAACTATACTCTCATTCTGGCGTAATCAAGGACTTTGCTGATGTAACATGGCTGCAGCAGGTGTAGTGATGATACACACTGCTCAAAAATAGTCCCCTGCTATTAAAAGTAACCAAGGGGACTACTTTCGGGCAGTACGTAATATCAATACGCCTGCTGCAGCCATGTTACATCAGCAAACTCCTTGATTATTACACCAGTTTGAGAGTATAATTCCTAGCCATATCTGCCTAGAAAATCGCAACTTTAATTTTGTGTCGGTCTTAGTACACAATGTAACTACAGAAGAGTCAAGTTTTAAATGGGAAAAATATCGAAACTTATTTTTTAGTGTGATGCTAATGGTCTAATCCAGTGGTTCTCAAACTGGGGTCTGGGGCCCCCAGGGACTAACCAACAGCACTACTTTTTATAACTTAATATGTTTTGTTTAATTAAAATGTTACATTTTAGAACAGTTTTTGTCATACTTTTTTTTGGGGGGGCCGCGAAGGAATGCACAGTACACAAGGGGGGCCTCATGCGGAAAAAGTTTGAGAACCACTGGTCTAATCAGATTCAATGGATTGTGCTACGCTATGTTAAAAGTGCTAGCGCCAAACCCGGATATCAAACTGAAACCCATTTTAAAATTATGCCAACATCCATCAGGTGCGTGAGATGGAGATGGAGCTTGAAGACGAGAAGAAACAGCGGGCCCAGGCTGTATCTGTGCGTAAGAAACTTGAGCTGGACCTCTCAGAATTGGCTGCTCAGATCGACTCAGCCAACAAGGCTCGAGATGAAGCTCTCAAACAGCTTAAGAAACTACAGGTACCCACATACACATTTCCCCATTAGCCAGAACAAATGTTGGGTTGGGCAGTTCAAACTGTATGTTACATCGAGAAATGTATGTTTTACCTTTTGCTTCACAGATCCAGGTGAAAGACCAGATGAGAGAATTCGAAGAGCTGCGTCTGTCCAGAGACGAGGCTCTTAACCAGGCCAAAGAAAATGAGCGCAAGATCAAGAGCATGGAAGCCGAGATCATGCAGCTACATGAGGTCCGTCTTATTCCTTTCTTCTCTCCTGTCTCATGAATAAGAAGCGCAAGTTTTCCATATGTCTCATTCTGTTATCTCTGTAGGACGTTGCTTCTGGTGATAGAGCAAAGAGACAAATCCAGCAGGAAAGAGACGAGCTACAGGATGAGATCAACAGCCAGAATGCCAAGAAGTGAGTCACCTGCAGTTTTTCTTTTAATGTATTTGTGATGCATTGTCTTGCAGACAGGTAGGCAGTCCTACATGCACATCACTTTGATTTTCATGTTGCATGTGGTGTAATTTATTGACTTTTTGCCCTTTCAGCTCACTAAGCAGCGACGAGAGGAGACGATTGGAGGCACGTATCGCTCAGCTTGAGGAGGAAGTTGAGGAAGAACATCTCAGCATTGAAATGATCAGTGATCGACTTAAGAAAGCAACGTTGCAGGTACAGTACCGAGATGTTTATGAAATTACAATCTAAGTGTAATCTAAATATTTGAGGTGTAAGATTTACAGGTTACAGTAACTCATTAACATCTGCTTAAGGCTGAGCAAGTTACCGTGGAGCTGTCTGCAGAGCGTGCTAACGGCCAGCGTCTGGAGGGCTTGCGCTCCCAGCTGGACCGCCAGAACAAGGAATTAAAGCAGAAACTTCAGGATCTGGAAGGAGCTGTGAAGAGCAAATACAAGTCCACCATTGCCGCCCTGGAAACCAAGGTCGCCCAGCTCGAAGAACAACTGGACATTGAGATGAAGTAAGTGAGATGCTTTTAAAATCTGGCATAACTTATGAATAGGACCATTTTCTAGTTCTCTAATAACTTGTATTAACAGATTTTCTTTCACTTAAACTGCGTTTCTGTACTAAACTCCTTAGAGAGAGGCAACAGTCCACTAAACAGGTGCGTCGTGTCGAGAAGAAACTGAAAGAGGTCGTGCTGCAGGTCGAGGATGAGAGACGCAACTCTGACCAGCACAAAAATGAGGTGGGTTAGTGGAAAATTGGTAAGTGTCTACTCACACTAGTGCAGGGTTCCTCAAATCCTACCCTGGAGAGTTTGGATGAGACATCCATGATGAGACAATTTTAACTTTTCTCGTTCAGACTGAAGATGCCTTGTTGCTGATATGGCATTAAAAATCAATAAAACTCTTTCAGAATGAGAAGCTGAACACTCGCTTGAAGCAGTTGAAGAGGCAGCTGGAGGAGGCTGAGGAGGAGGCCACTCGAGCAAACGCCCACCGTAGGAAACTACAGCGAGAGCTGGAAGATGTCACCGAATCTGCAGATGCTATGAACCGAGAGGTCAGCTCCCTGAAGACCAAACTTAGGTATGTGCATTGCTTATAAAGTATCACTAGTGGGGTTTCCATCCAAACGTGACGCAAATCTTTTCAAAATTCACAAAAAAAGAACAACACATGCGAATAAGGTGCGTTTCCATCAAGTTGTTCGAGTTCATGACTGTGGTATTGATAACCTAGTAACTAACAGTAAATAAAACAAGGCACGCTTGGAAAATTGAAACGGGACTGCATTTAGTTACGATTGGGCAAGTTGTAAATTTACTAGCAGTGCAGCTTGTAATTGCCAAACTGAATGCTGTGCACAGAGGAAGAAATGCAGAATTTTTGATGCAGGCACTAACAGCAAGGACATTGTTGCTGTGTCCCAATTCAAAGGCTGCGACCTTCTAAGGACGTATTTTAAGACTGATTGCGTCACAGCAGCGTGACTTGATGCTAGTAAGGCCGTCCCAATTCAAAGGATGCTTGGAATGAAGGCTCAAAATGCGTCCTTATTTCTCCGCGCTGTTATGGATAGAACGAATGGATCCTTAACAGCCGAGGCTATCCCAAGATTCATTGCGTGCCTGCAACAGCTGCATATAACGGCTGAATATTCTAAAATAAACAATTAAAGTGTGTATTTATCAGAAAACATTCTTCTTGTCACTGTTTTAGTATTTTAAGTTATGTTTTGTTAATTTTATTATTTATGTTGCGTACAGGGCTTGACATTAACACCCGCCAACCCGACAAATGCGAGTAGATTTCAGCTGTGGTGGGTAAGACAGCCAATCCCACTAGCCACTTTGGCAGGTTGAATATAATTTTTTAATTGTAGTTTTCTTAAGTTATGCGAAATGATAAACAATGCGCTATGCGACACTGGGAAACTACAACTCCCATAAGCACTCTACACCAAGCGCAACGCACAGAGACCGTTTGTTGAGACACGCGCGCGATCAGCGGAGCATTGCGGACTAAAGCGTCACCTTCCAGAGAGTGCCGTGAGCTGATGGATTTGCGAATGCACAAGAGGACGCAGTCTGAGCACATACACACTTCGGGAAAGATAAAACAATTGCATGGAAGTGATTGGAGAGATTTAAATTGCGCGCACACTCTTAGGGCAAGAGCAGAGAGAAATTCAGCGCATACCTGAATGCACATGAAATCAAAGGAAACCCGCCAGCTGAGAGGTCCGCGCATCATTTTAATGTAGGCTACAGCAACAATAATGCCCTCTCGACATTTGTCATTAAAAGTCTTATCACTTTTAACAGAAACCACGATCAAGCATATAAAATACAATCTGCATAAACAAGTTGACAGTAAAATTAATGTACATTTCTTGACTGTATTTACTGCTGTTGTTAATAAATATTTAAAGTGGTTGTCGAGGGGTTTTGTTTATCTTTTCAGTTAATCTTCTACATCCCTGCTCCACTTTTAATATATTCATTCAAAGTTAATCTATTTATGTCTTACTAGCATGTTTTTCATGCACCTAAATATATGATATGATCTATACTGATATACCTGGTATATACCAGCTAATAAATGTTGTCTTAATTTGGGTGGTCAGACTGCATTTGAAATTCAATCTGCATCTAATTCGAACACATTTACTTGGTTTAGCTAAATTAAAGTCATTTTAGGATGCCAAAGTCATGTTTAATCATAGCATTTTCACTGGCCACAATAAATGTTATGAGTGGCTAGTAACTTTGGAAAACATGTATCTTTCGCGCTTTATGGCAGGCAGGGTGGACAGATAATTACTCAACATGTTTAATCTGAGTGATTTCACAAGTTATTTACGCCTGCCGGCTGTGTACGAAGGTTGCTTTGTTGCGCTATTTTGCATGGAAGCCAATGGAAGGTCTAGTCTGATTTCCCCCAAAAGTGGGTGTGAACTTGTTCAGAGACATTCTATGACGTTGCGCCGGTTGTGCGTATTGAGACACAGCTTGTGACGACATCGAGCCCCATATATGGTAAAGACAAGGTCAGCTGATACAGCTAGACAATGTCACGTGGGTTTAATGTTCAATGCGTCAGAATTTATTCGGCAAATGCGTTTTCATCTCCCATTATTTGCATTCACTCTTTTTCAGTGAAAACCACCTAAAGCAAGCGTAAACTTTTTTTTTGTGAATTAAGGAATTTTATTCTAAATTTAGCGTTTCTTATGTGTTACTTAAAATTGTGCATAACATCTAAGAGCCACACCCCGATTTTATGTTAAGCCAGTGGTTTGCAAACTGGGGACCCACAAAATGGTGCTGGGGGCCCGACATTTAAAAAAAAAAAATTTTGTAAATAAATTCTGTGCAATTAAAAAGTTTAACAATCAATAGCGCTACGTTGTATAATACAATAGAATTTGAATTAAACAAAACATAAGTTTGGTATTGTTTTATATCATGTATATTCCTGGGGGGGGGGGCTCGAGGTGGGATGAACATTTAGCTGGTAAATATTTTTTTTAAGCTATTCAGGTTGATAAAATAGTGTCCATAAAACATTTTTATTGTGTGTGTCCTATAGACGTGGAGATTTAAACGTCAACATACGACGCACAGGTGGACGATCTTGCTTGGACAGTGAGGAGGAGATGGACCAGAAGAGTGAGGTGTCAGACACGACTCCTGAGTAATTTATTCCATCCCAGATAACTGTTTGGTTGCATACAGGAAAGCTGTGC
Source organism: Misgurnus anguillicaudatus (assembly GCF_027580225.2). Lineage (NCBI taxonomy): Eukaryota > Metazoa > Chordata > Actinopteri > Cypriniformes > Cobitidae > Misgurnus > Misgurnus anguillicaudatus. The sequence goes on from NC_073344.2 coordinate 35,132,564, forward strand.
CTATAGATATATATTACTCTTTGATGACCTATTATATGCCGTCATGCTTATTTCTGTTCAAGTGTTTTGTATGCTTTTGAGGGCAATTGTAGCCTAATGGTGTTTTCACTGCAATTTTCAAATATTTTAAAGGAGATTGTGAGCTCAACTTGTACTAGTACCGAAAATTTGATATGAATTAAGATGCAAGCTTTATCATTCTTATGAAACCAGTTGAGATGGCCTAATCTGTCTGCTGCGATGACAACTGCCTAAAAGAAATTTAATACATATTGGCTATTAAAATGTTACTTGAGGACAAATTGATTTCCAGTTTCGAAGTAAAATGTCAGAAGGTTTTTATAATGGGAAAGGTTAACCTTTGCCAATTACCTTGCCAAAAATATTATCAGCCAAAGAGAGATTGTTAAAGTTTTTTTCTACATTTTAAGAGCACTTCAGCACCATTTATGCCTTTTTATAGTTCACCTTTCATCAAGACCACTCGGTTGGAAAGTTTGTTTGCCTTAAGTTCATAAAATACTGCAGATGTTTTGCTAAAGTTGTCACTCAGGAAATCTTTAAATCACTTATTATTGCAAACACTGTGTTCTTCTTTTAGCTTCTAAAATGTATAAATCTATGATGTTCACACTTTTAAGGGGTGGGGTTCAGTAAAAGCGCTTAGCTTGTATTTAACCTTTAACGTTTGCTACTTGACAATGTATTAATCATGCTTTTTCTTCGCGCTTGTAACATCCTGCATATTGAAATCGTCTCCAATGTTTTTCAGTGCAATGTGTCTTGTGTATTTGGTCTGACTGAAATGTTTTTCCTCTCACATGTGGTTTCATTGCATCAGAATATTAAAGGTTTGTCTTTTGTATCCTCAACTTTTATCTTGAGGTTTTTTAAGCAGTCATTTCATTTATATCAATATCTTTTTAAAAATTACTTTTATGTTCTCCACTTTAATTAGTCACAATTTCTACACAATGCATATTTCAAGCACTAAAATATTTACCTTGATTTTTTTTTATAGTGGTCAGATTTTAAATGAAGTAATCTAGAGGCCCTCTAGTGGTCACTTGGTTGAGAAACTGAAATAAACACCAAAACACTTTTAAATGTAACCAGTTAACGTCACATTTGTTTAATATTTTTAGTTTTTAAAAGTCATTATTGTGTGTCCTAAATTGATACATTTTTATTTAAATGGTACCATCTGTAGGCCTACCAAGTTAGTAATATTGATTTTAAGCTGGTCCAGCTGGACTTTGCTGGTCAGGCTGGAAGACCAGTTGACCCACCAGCTTAAACAGCTTTGCCATCTGGGAGGACCAGCTTAGTCCAGCTACTGCCACCTTAAACCAGCTACCAGTTTCTGCTGGTCTTTGCTGGATTTTTCAGTAGGGATTGTAAAAAATCTCATGCGTGGTCGTCATAAAGGCACTTTAAACAACATCGCTCAGGGATTTTGGTTCAAATGTGGCCGCATTTGGTGAAATGTTGATTGATTTTACTTTTTTCTATTGGTTTTACGTTTTATCTATTTATATTCCAAACGCGGCGATATGAGCCACTGAGGTTGACATTTACACAGTCTCATTCATACATGAAGCTTGAGGGCGCCCTCTTGCAGCAGAGACACTCCAAAATTGACACACAAACAACAGCTCGGACACACTGTATGGACACACATTGCCTGAAATACACATGTAGAAAGGAAAGTAATGGATGTTTTACAGGTTTATGAAAATGTTTGTTAAAACTGATGGCTATAGTCAAAAAATTGTACTGGTATTTTAAATGAACATCCAATGACATTGCAAGAGAGGTGCTTTTAAGGTGGAACAGATAGTTAGGTGAATAAGAAGCTGGCGAATCGAGAGCTTGATTCAACCTTGTATGGTAGACCCTTATAAGGGCATAGTAACCCAGTTGCTAAAACATGCAAATAAAGATGTTTATTTTTTAATAAAGATGTTTTGACGGATAAAACATGAAGACAATAAACACAATTGGGATTTATATATAGTTTATCTGTGTTCTTCTTGTCATTTCGTGTATTTAACCATAACGGTAACGTAACCCTTAAACATATCCTTTAGCACTAGGATACAATAAAAAGTAACATTAGGCTATAGTTTCATTTTGCAATCCGAAGCCACATTAGCTCAAATATGGTTATTAAAAAAAACGACTTCTGTTATAAAGTGAGTTTGATTCAAAAATGTGGTTTTAATATCGCACTATTGATTTAGTTTAGATAATGTGTCTAAATAGCATTTTACATAAACTAATGGGCACCTGAATTGATCTGGAGATAATTCAAATGGTAAAGCTTATTTAATAGTTTTTTTTTTTGTAAAATAGGCATTTGACACAAAGTCAAAGAAGGTTAAGTACATTTAATAAAAAATTTACTTTTTTATTGAGAAAATGAACAATAGAATAAGCATATAGAATAAGAGATAAGGAACAAAGAAAGCCAGGGGGAAAAACAGAGATTAAGTAAATTGAGTATCGAATAATATTGTAAAGATAAATTTATGCCCTTATTAAAAATCTTTAATACTGTTCATACAGCTTTATCTCAGACAACAAAATCCTAAAATGTGGTTTCTTATTTGTAAACTTAAAATTAAGTTTCTAAGTTAATTTTTTTTTTCATTTTCTTTGGGATAATAAGTAAAGCCAAACTAGCACAGAACATTCTCATTAATACATTTTTGCACCTTACATCACAAAAAGACATAAAAAAATACAATCCCAAAATAACTGCAGGGCAGTTTCTTCAAAGTTATTACAAAAAGTACAATTTGTATTTAAATCCTTTACATTTTTAGCAGATAATGATTAGCTATGAAATCTGTAACTTTTTCCCAGCTGATCATTTTGCCATTAAGCCGAGAGTTTCAATAAAATGTAACACATAGTACAGTGACAACTTCTTTTTGGAAAAGATTGCAAATGGCACTATTGTTATTTTTAGTGGTTGTTGACAAGCAAATTTTACCAACATATGATTCCATAACATCATGAAGTTAATCAAGAGAAACAGTGAACAGTATTTTAAGCAAAATGTGAATACCTGATGAGATTGAACCATAAACAATAGAAAAGTAACAGGTATTTTAAAATGAGAAAGAAAATCTTCATAAGAAAAGTTGCCCCTCTTCATTATATAACTGTCTTACAAGTTTAATTCCATTATTGAACCTATTCTCATAATAGAGAGATATCAAATATATTTTTTTTCCAGATGAAACAGTTGTGGGGAGAGAAATTATGTTTATAAATGAAAGACCAAGAGTGCTTGTTTGTGGAATGCTGATAGTTTTACTGGAATTTTGTCTATGTTATAATTGCATAGTAAAAGAAAGTTAAGACCACCATCTTTTGAAAAAACATAATGAGGAAAGAAATATCAAACAGAAGTTTTTTTTTAATGATGCCTAATCCAGTTTGTTTTTAAAGTATGATTCATTGTAGAGAAGTCCAAAACGTTAAGGCCACCATTTTCGTAATAGAGGGATTAAAAACTCTAAATAATTTTCAGTAAATTATAATAATAACAAAAGAATGATAATTCTACACCATACGCAGTCTGGAGAGGTATAAATGTGTTCCCTGGACAAAATTTAGCATCATTTGTAAATATAATGTCATATATGTTATTAAAAGAAAAATTTATATTTAAGTTTTGTGTAATATAAACTGTACCTGTCAAAATGATTTTCAGCATCTTGGATACCGTGCTATTAAATTTGAGTGGTTGTTATCTGGGAATAACATATACTGAAAAAAAGATTAATTCAATTTATTCCATTTTTTAAGGTAAGTGGTTGCAATCAATTTATTTAAGCTACATTTAAACAAAAAAAGATTAGAAAAATAAAATAAAAAACTTTTGTTTAAATGTAGCTTAAAGGAACAGTATGTAAGAAATGTATATCAATTAATCATAAAATGGCCCTGATATGTCACTAGACATTAAGAAATCATTTTCATTTCAAATACTTATATCAATGACAACAGTGGTCCTGCCAGGATATTGTCATTTAAAAAGTGGAGTTGAAGCCCTGAACCTATGTTTATGTTTTCATTTTGTGTATTGACCACCAGTTATGTGATTGCAGTACCAGTTTTAGCCACAATTTTTATGATTGAAGTACCAGTTATGGCCACAATCCTACATACTGTTCCTTTAAATATATTGATTGCAACCACTTACCTTAAAGGTGCAGTGTGTAAATTGTCCACTGCTCACCCCTCGCTTTTGAAACACATAGAGAAGCTACGGTAGCCGCTACCAGACAAACATGTCATTGTCGGAGACAACTTAGTAAAAAAATGTCCATTAATGACTTCTGTAGAAAATGGCGGCACAAAATGGTGACTTCCCTGTACAGGGACCCCCGGTGTATATAGATAAAAAGGTCTCATTCTAAGGTAATAAACACATATTGGTTCATTATGAAAGGGGTTTATACACCCCTGATAATATAATCTTGTATATTATATTGCATTTCTGTCAAGAGATCCTTCTAAAAATTACACTGCACCTTTAAAAAAATTAAGTAAATTGAATGAATCCTTTTTTTCACTGTACCTGCAAATGTCGCGACTGGCCAATCTGAATCATTCACTCCAACGAGCCATTTAATAGTAAAAATATGATGTCTTTACAAAATCTAAACATTTTAACTTGGTGGAAACTGGCTTTTGTACATTTGGACCTTTGGCTAACCCGGAGCCCCATCATTTGGATTTCTGTAATATAAAGAAAAGATGCAAAACTTTAGCTATAATAAATATATATTATGTTACAAATTCTTCATGTTCTATAGACCATTTTGCAAGATGTAAACAACACTGGTCCAGAAGAACTTCCTGTTTTAGTTTTTTAACACTGAACAAAATATTAATATTAATTAATATTATAACAAAATTTAGAACTGAATCAAAATGTTAAAAAAATGTGAACAAAAAAACTTAAAAACAACAGAAAGTGCTTCTGAACCAGCTTACATCTTGCAAAATGGTCAATACAGATGCATTGACCCCTCGGGCCCTATTTTAACGATCTGAAACGCAAGTCCGAAGCGCAAAGCGCAAGTGACTTTGTGGGCGGATCTTGGGCGCTGTTGCTATTTTCCCGGCGGGACTCGGAGAAATAAGTCTTGCGCCGGGCGCAAATCAATACGGGGTTGGTCTGAAGCAGTGGCGGCGTTTCACGAAAACCTAGGGTATGGCAAAAATTATTCGTACAAGAAGGCCATTCAAATAACGAATCTATGAAGCCACATATCCATTACGTGTAAATACTCCACCAACCTGTACAAAATCATACTATGGTTGCACGGATGTACACTTACTGACAACAATACGGAAGCAATACAATTGAAAAAACAAAAATAGAAATCATGGTTGTTTAAAATGCTTTTCAAATGTTGTCATTCTTAACTAAGTGCAACTCCAGCAACAGATAAACTAAAACAAGATAATATCAAAACATACTGTAACATCCCTTCACAAATCTTGTCATGACAGGCGCCAATAAACACTAAACACAATAAAGACTTTTAATGATGTGATAGAGCACACGTAGTTAACACAGCCATCTAACCAACTAAGACTTAAACACTAAATAAAACTCTTAATAAAACAGGGCTAAATGCAAAAACAAGTCTTACCTTTTGTCGTCGTGCAGTTTTTATTCCACAAGTCGCCATATTCAAAAACGCGTGCAAATAATTAATACACTTACTGTATACTGCGCTACAATTTCCCAGTGTAAGAGAACATGTTTATTTATCCACAGAGAACAAATCATTGTACTTCTGGAATAATGTATGCAATATGCATTGCACGAGTGTGGGGGAGAACCGTGAGTCTGTTTGAATGTTAAAACAAAAAAAGGAGTTTAGGTGCGAAAATAAAGATTATAACAACAGCGGTCATCATCCTGCAAGGACTTCAAGCTGCGCTGCAAGCAAGAACGACAGGCTGATGACATCAAAGTACCGCGAGGGTGAGGCGAGAAACCATCGGAAGAGTTTGCTTTCAAACCGCTCTCGCGGCACGTTGATGTCATCCGCATGTCGGTTCCTGTGTTATAGCATGAAGTCGAGCACACGTGTAAATTATCCATATTAGTGATGTACCAATGTTCAGAAATGTTCTACTGAAAATATTTAAAATTATCTTTAATGAGCATCATTATAGCCTGTTGATTTCTGGTGTTTTGTCTGAATGCTAGGGTATGGCAACTGCCATACCCTGCCATACGCAAACGCCGCCCCTGGTCTGAAGTAGGTTCATTATTCATAGGTGTGGTTTGGGCGTAACGTCAAATAAACCAATCAGAACGCTATCCAACATTCCCTTTAAACGCAAGGGCGCAAGTTCCATGGCGGGTTGCTATTACTATGACGGATTTGACAGGCGCACGCCAGGAGCGGTTCACAGCCGAGGAGACCGACGTTCTTGTAAGAGCAGAGAGTTGTTTTGTATGGGGATGGGAGAAACCCGCCCAAATCAGCGTCGGTTAAACAGGCGTGAGAGGAAATAGACGCAATTGTCTCATCAGCTGCGCCAAGCACTACAATGATGTCAGGAGACGGGGGGATCCCAAGCTTGCCAGCATAAATCGGGCACGCCGGGCACACAGGAGGACATCGCTGCGTCCACCCTCACCGCTGAAAGGGTTTTGGGGCTTTGAAATCGGACACAAGAAACGCAAGCAAGGTCCAACCCCAAAGTACACTTACAAATCAAGTTCACATACATGAAGGTTTCTTATGAAAACATTTTAATTATTATTTAGATAAAATAAACGTAATACAGCCACACAACAAACTTATGAAAATATTTTAATCGTTATTTGCATGATAATTGTTTAACGCTGCCACACAAAATAAATAAAAACTATCACCACAATGCTCACCACAATGATTTCCATTATCTCATGGATTAATATTTTTTATTGTAACAATTTATGATTTAATGATTTCCCTTATCTTATATTTTTTATTGTAACAATTTATGATTTGCAAAAATAACTGTTGCATCTGTGTAGATTAGATAAGCAATGCGCGTTATGTACGCTATACATTATGGTCAAGCATGCGCCCTTAAAATAGCATAATGAACCACGCGCAACGCGCCACTGACTTTAGACTAGTTTTTTTTTTGTTAGTAGCGCAATTGTTTTTTGAAACTGCAAAATAGCATAAGAGATGATTTGCGCCGGAGCACGCCTCCTTTTTTGCGCTGAACCGCCCAGGGAGCGCAAGTTCATTCCCTAGTTTGCCGACGTGCGTCTGTGGAGGGAAAAACCCGCTGTGCGCCAGTGCAAAATACGAAATGATACATGCGTCACTGACAAAGTCAATTGCGCTGGGTGCAAGATAGGGCCCCTCGTCTTTATAACACAAGATTATTGCAGTGATCATGATTTGTTTTTCTGTGTTAACAAACAGGCTCTTGATAGGTGTAATTATGGTAACACTTTACAATAAGGTTCCTTAGTTAACATTAGATAATGTATTAACTAAACTGAACAAACCATGCGCAATACATTTGTTACAGTATTTACTAATCTTTGTTAAAGTTAGTTAATAGAAATAAAGCTTTTAAGTTAATTTTGTTCATGTTCACAGTGCATTAACTAACGGTAACAAAATTTAAACAAAGTATTAGTAATTGTTGAAATTAACATTAACAAAGATTAATAAAAGCTATATAAGTGCAGTTCATTATTAGTTCATTTTAACTGTTAACTAATGAACCTAATTGTAAAGTGTTACCGTAATTATTAATGCCCCAAAACAATAATAACTGCTTTTATTCCTTACATCCATTACAAATTTCAGATGATGCTGCAAAAAACTTTACTTTTGAAATATATTATATATTTGTTTATATTTTATTTAAATATGAAATATTTTATATAATTATATTTATATTTCTTTATATTTATATATTTATATTTTATATAAAATAATAATGTGTTTTATATAGTAATAATTATTACAATATTATAAAATTTTACATATATTTTATTTGTATAATATAATATTATATATTCTATAGACGGGTTGCACGGCGACGTCACTAACTGGTTGCGCGCGCAACCGAGGGGCAGAAAGAAGAGAAGTGCATTGTGTTGTATGCTCGTAGCGGTGTCTGTAAGTCAAAATGCCAAGGAATTGTTGCGTGGAAAATAGTACCAACAGAGTTAGTGCTGGGTGCCTGATGTTAACATACCAGTAGATGCGACTATTACGTTACTAGCATTATAATAATAAAATTATAATTCATACATGTATCACAGTAAAACTGCAAAAATAAAGACAGAAAAACAGATCCAACTAAAATCAAGTCTTATTTATATACAAACAATAAAGAACGCTTCAATAATTAAGGTTGTTGCAGTAGCAGATCAGCTCACCAATCGGGCTTTCTGCCCCCTGGATGCGCGCGCACCCTGCAATGTTTGTAAACTTGCAACCCCTCTATATAATATTTATGTTCCAGAGGGGGGCATCTGGAGTCCGTACACGTGCTCAATGCTGGTGGCACCACTGGAATAATCGGGCTGAAACCGGTTCGTACCCGCTGCTGTGGAGAATACGAATTACGTAAATGACGCAGAACTTCCTTGCGTAACTCCAAACTTCCGCTGTCCGCAACGCATGTCATATATAAGTAGATGTGTCCGACTTCATGCGGCGACCGGTCAGTGTATGACATCACAGTACCGCGAGAGCGATTCGAATATTTAGCTTTCAAGGCGTTCTCGCGGTACTTTAATGGCATACGCCAAATAATCTGCGCAGCGTCGCATGACGTCGCATACACACTGGTAAACTCGTGTGTAAAGCAACACTCCATCATTGTACCGAGAATTTTGCAGTGCTGTCACCAAGAAAACACGCCGTTCAGATACAGGAAATACATTTCGGAACGCAATTATATGTAAGTTAAAACCTCATACATTGCGCAAGCGTCAACGGTGACTTAGCACAACCGGCTAACTGACAGAACTCAGCTGACTAGTTGTTACATCATGTATTCAGTATTAATGTGTTGCTTTTTTGTATTTCACACAAACAGTGTGGGATATATTACAAACTGTTGGGTTAATATCACCGTATGTGGTAAATATATGAGAGAACGTAGCATTAGCATAACGTACATTCAAATCTATTTCGTTTCTTTATCGGTATAAGCGTTACGCTGCATGATAGTTTGCCCTTCATAACGCACTTACTGGGTTATATACAGTATTTCATACATGAAACAGTCTTTTATGTTTGTATGCACATAAAAATGTCTTCATTCACCTCTTGTGCTGTAGACACAATTGTGTGTGCGGCAAGTGACAGATAGGAGAACCAGACATGATGAAGATCACCCCTAACTCACTCTTCCTCCTCGGTCCTTAACAGACAGGTTAACTTTTAATTTATTAACATGTTCATTTCTTAAACCTCCCTGAAATACTGTTATTTTGAATACTAGACTTGCATAGTGTTTTTATTAGAACCTGCATAATATTTAATGCATGGTAATGCAATTTTATGTTGAATTTTATGTAATGTTAGAAAGTTTGTTTAATCAATTTCTTCCAATGTAGTCTGAAATCAAAGCTTTGACGTGTCAGACATCACAACGGACATAGAAGGGGTTAAAAGGAGGGAGTTGGCCTCTTCCTCTGTGCAAGCTTCATCATCTTCACCTTCATCATCTACAATGGAGATTTTCCTGGTAAGTTTGTGGTCTCGCTGTTAGCTTTAAACTTGCATAATTGCTCAAGTGAACTGTTTGAATGTCTTTTACTCTCAAATTGATTCAACAGGTTTATCATTAACTTGCTTGGTTAACTATTTGGGAGATGTGGTAATACTTGACGTCATGCTTTTGCTGTCTAGACTGTTGTCGATTGCATTTAGCACCAACATGTGTTTCAATGGGTGACATTACTAACTATAACAGTGGGATACAAGATTTTTCAATGGCGAATGCAAATGTAATCAAGTATATTGTTTATTTATAAGGTTAATTTAAAGGGGACATATCATTAAAATCTGACTTTTCCATGTTTAAGTGCTATAATTGGGTCCTCAGTGCTTATATCAACCTACAAAATATGAAAAAGAACAACCCAGTAACTTCGTTTTGGTAAACCACTCTCAAAAATTTACAGTCAAGTTCCCGGATGTGCCGGTAGTCCGTATTTAGTGCAGAGAGAGAAAATGACAGCACAACTGAGTTTTAAATTTAACAAACCACCATTCGATCAGTGTTTGCATTTCATCATTCAAACGAACATACCCAAAAATGGCCCATTTTTGCTCACACCTACAAAGTTGCAATTTTAACACGTTGTAATAAATTATCTATTTGGTAAACTTCACATGCGTACTCTGGGGACACCATAGATTTATTTTACATCTAAAAGTTTTGTGAAATGTCCCCTTTAAGTATTTGGGATATTGTCATTCATGTGAATGTCCAAAGTGTCCCATTTTACTTGAATTCACCCCATATATCTAATACATTTTGAACTGCAAAAAGTCGTATATAAAATAACACTTTTCTCAGTAATATTCAAAATAATATTTTGCATGATCATTTGGCAGAGCTATTAGGCAAGGCAAGTTTATTATAGCACATTTATATTCATATCCAGAGGTAATTCAAAGTGAATTTAGGGACTTACCACTTCTGTTTAATAGCCAAGCAGACACAGTTAGCTGATATGTTATCTCAAAATGGCCATACATTAGCTGATACGTCAGTCGATCACTAGTAGAGAATACAGAGTCTGACTGTTGTATAAAGATCTGTAGTGCATTACATTTCTTTGTTGTACATCCCTGCTAAACCTTTTTTGGAAATTTAATCTTCCATGACCCACATAATATTTCCTCAACACAAGCTCACGTGCATATTCATATAAGCTGATATACATGTATGCCGTCGCCATTGCTAAACTAACACGGGAGAGGAATACAAATGTTTAGGTACGAGGCTGCGATGAGCACGGAAAAGCAAAGGCAAGCGTTGAAGGTTGTGGATTAAGCCATTGAATCCTCTGCAGTGGGTGGGAGGGGGGCGAGAGAGATTGTGTTGGAGAGAGAGATGGGTCTTATTCTGTCATGTGCTGTTAGAGGCAACAGAAAGAGTGAAAAAAAGAGATGCAGGAGCAAAAGGACCCTCAGCCTAAATCTGCCAACAGCCTGGGAAAGGTAGGGCAGATTAGCCAGTGCCTTAATGTGTGTATCCGTGGCATTTCTATAGTGTGTTCTTGTTGTTTGTGCATATCTGGACAGCTGTGTGCGTCTGCCGGTATTCATGCTTCTGTATGAATCACAGCGCTCGGAGGAGACTGTCGGTAGTGCTTAAGTCTCGATGTGCATGTCAGTATGCTTGTGTTGTTGCGTCTGCGTGTTTCCGTATGTGTTGGGTGTAAATTACGATCAATCTGTTTTAAGTGTTTTTGTGTGTATGTGTGGTCGTGCACACGTACACACTGTGCTGTTTGTTTTATTTGCACACTTTTTGATGCAAATGACAATGCGTATTGTAAGGTTTTCGGTGTCCAGGTTGGATATTCTTTGCTTGAGAATATCCTCTTATCTGGGGTGTCAGTGTTGGTCACCTTAGTATTTTTAATGTTGCTAAAACTTTATTACTAATGCAGGTCATGGTTTTATTTCTGGTATTTAGGGTAACAATATAAATGCTACAAAAGTGTTGCATATGGCTTCTTTAAAGTCCCCATGAACGGGAAGTCGAGATTAACTTTACTTCCGTAGTGTGACTAGGAATGTGCATTTATGTCTTTTTTATTTTGATTAATCCATAGGTAAGAAAAACGAGTACTTGGTTAACTGGGGGGCGGCGCAATCAAAGGGGCAGGACTTACGCGTCATGGTGAAAGTGAAAATATTTTTATTAAAACACTCAAATAAAACTTCATTTAAAAAAATGACAGAAAAATTAACACATACTAGATTATGAATGAATTAAATGTTTTTTTGAACAGAAACCTTTAAGAGGAATAGCTGCATGATAAAGTGAAACTAAAGGGTTAATAAACACAAACTGAAGCGCTTTCTATATGATGCACTCAACTTAATATTAAGCCTTGATACAACATCAATGTATTATACAACATGCATCTATCTGCACAAAATGCAAGACTTACACTAAGTTACATACTGGACTGAAAGTTTAACTTCCGTTGTGGATGTGCATCACAACAGTGCGCTTTAAAACACATCCAGTCACAAGCTTCATAACATTAAGCAGCTTTATGCTATAATTTTAGCGATTAGCTGTGTCGCGTCGTTCTCTCACCTATTTTTAGTCAAGATGTAATGTTCATATTGCTCTCTGGTAACTCTTGACATTTGATGTTTAAATATGAAATTTTAACCGATTGAACTTGTGACAGTGCTGTACATTTTGTACATTTTACTTTTTGACTGACTGTATTTTCGTTTTACCAAAAGCAAATCCGAAAATCACCCATCCTTTTAAACCATAGTGCCTCAGTGATGTGAGGTGTGTTCGGCTTCACAGCGTTGCACGGATCAGCGGGGTTGCCGCAGCGCGGGTGCGAGTTATCTGTTTGTTTTTGAATCATGCATGGTACTGATGTCATACGGCGGTATGCGCACTGTGCAGCTCAACATGACGTCAAACACGCACACCCAGTCTTTACTACCACAGCCGCTTGTAACACTAACCAGACATCCCAATGCCGCCATAACCATAAAAAATAAAGAAATAAACCCACACGATCATAGTTTTTGTTAGAACAAGACCAGTCGATTCTGTGCATGCATGGTTCTTTTTACTAGGAGGCGGGACTAGAGCGGCTATTCTGACTGTTGCGATCACCCCATTCATAACAATACCAGTGACGCATCTGGTTAATATTAAAGGGATATTCCACCTTTTTTAAAAATATGCTCATTTTCCAGCTCCCCTAGAGTTAAACATTTGATTCTTACCGTTTTGAAATCCATTCAGCTGATCTCCGGGTCTGGCGTTAGCACTTTTAGCATAGCTTAGCACAATTCATTGAATCTGATTAGGCCATTAGCATCAGGCAAAAAAATAACTAAAGAGTTTCAATATTTTTTTAGATTTAAAACTTGACTCTTCTGTAATTAAATTGTGTACTAAGACTTTGCTGCTGTGGCATGGCTGCGGCAGGCGTGGTGATGTTGTGCACTGCCCCGAAAATAGTCCCCTGCCATTGAAGGTAACCCAAGGGACTGTTTTCGGGCAGTGCGTAGTGTCGCTGCGCATGCTGCGGCCATGTTACATCAGCAAAGGCTTTGATTATTACGCCAGAATGAGAGTATAGTTCCTAGCCATATCTGCCTAGGAAATCGCAACTTTAAATTTTCCGTCGGCCTTAGTACAAGATGTAACTACAGAAGAGTCAAGTTTGACTTTTGGAGGGGGCGGAGTTAATGGAGGCTCCCGCCCAAGTCGTCTAGCTGACGTCATCAGAGCATGACCGCAACAAGAGGGCGGAAGTAAATTTTCAGATTTTGATTAAAGTTTATGAGGGGATATGAATTGTAAAATAATAATGACCCACACGGATAAATTGTTTGTAATATTCCATTAAAAAATAAGAAGAGTCAGATTTGATTTCATGGGGACTTTGAGGTGCTGAATTGTGTTCTGAATGTTGCCACATCTTTTGATCTTTCTATTCATCTCACACTTATTTAACTTCCTCTGCACTCAACATTTGTATCTGTTTTTTTCTTTTTACCTTTGACCTTCCCTTCAGTCCTTGTTTTCCTAAACATAATTCTCTGCGTTTGTTCTGTCAGGCTCATCCTGCCTTGAAGGCCTTTATGTGTGGCTCTCTCAGTGGCACCTGCTCCACTTTGCTCTTCCAGCCTCTGGATCTGGTGAAGACCAGACTGCAGACCCTCCAGAACAACATGCACCCAGGGTAAGACGTCACTTACGGTCATGACTGCCATAAAAAAAAACTTTACTGATCATTACTGACCAGACCACATCTAGACAGAAGTGTATTAAAAATACTTATGCTTGTGATGGTCACTATAAACTTTTATTGTTATATAAAATGCATTGTTCTTTTTTTTATCTAAACATGGCATTTACGCTGAAAGTGAAATCTCATGATTCAGATGAAGACTTATAATTCAAGTGAATTCAGCTATCACAATTATAATGTATAATATATATAAAAAATGGAGACTAAGGGACGGTTTCCCGGACAGGGATTAACTTAATCCAGGACTAGGCCTTAGTTTAATTAGGAAATATAACTAGTTTTAACAAACATGCCTTACTAAAAACATTACCTGTGTGCATTTTGATGCAAAACAAAGGGCCCTGATGTATATTAAGATATGTCAGTGCAAGTTGTTTTTTAGTTTGGACAGCTCTTAAAAATGTTTTAGTCTAGGACTAGTCTAATCCCTGTCCGGGAAACCGCCCCTAAATGTTTAGCAACCTATCATTTTAAAAAATGGGATTTCGATTACAGAAAGCATAGGGGAGAACCGGGGCAAAAGTAACGCGGGACGAAAGTAACAAAGCGATTTTCTCCGAGCCCTGATAACGTGTCCCAAACTAGGACAGCATCTTAGGCACACAACCCCTGACAGAGCTGAAAAAGATCACGTTATTTACTCCCTGTTTTCCGGGTGTAGATCCAGAAAGGTGTATTCAACCATTATAAGTAAATTCCAAATGAAAATCTCAACATTTCTATTTGTTGGATATGGGTATGTTTTTGTAGCCTGACGTTGTCATACTCAAAATTCTGGTCAGAATTTTATTCTGATACCGCTTCATTGGGCTGTGGTTATGAGGCATGTTTTATCCGAACCAGGGAAAAAATATCTCTGCACTCAATTGGATAGACCTACAACCAATCAGAGCAACGGAGTGTGTGACGTATGTTAAGCGACACTTCTTTCCAATCAACCATCCAAATACCTTAATCGCGTTTCTCTGTTCATTTTTTAGAATCATTGCGCTGCCAATATCTTTTAGAACAGAATCCACACATCTGAATTCTCCAGCGGCAGCCATTTTGTTGTAAACAAATTCAACACACTTGCTCTTTGGTGACGTGGTTAATTACATTACTTTTGATCATCTGTCCATTATCGTATAAATCCCGCCCTGAAAATTAGATTGGTTCGACCAGCTCTGGGTCGAGCATAGTTGCGCCACAATGGAGCGACACCACAACAAACTTCCTGACCTGAAATGTTGTGGGCGGGGCTAAGTTCGGCTGGCACCCAGGCTCATGTTTTTGTTTTCTCTTTTTATTATAGTGTCAGATATGAAGGTCTATTTTGGTCATATGTCTGACTGTGCCTGTGTTTATATAACTGTGCCCTCCTTGTCTCTCTGTGTGTTGTGTGGGTCTCTATTATTAAACTGTCATGGTCTCTCTGTGTGCAGTGTACAACATATTACCTATTGTAAATGCACGTGTTCATAAATGGCTATTGTATTCAGCATCATAGGGAATTTAAAATGCATGATTTTTTAGGGGCTTCATGTTTGTTCTCTCTGTTCATGGCAATGTGACCATTTCTATTTCTGTCGTCCTTTCTTTGTCTCTCAGTGCTCCTAAAGTGGGAATGATTACAGTGTTTTTCAACGTGATCCGCACAGAGAAGCTGCTCGGCCTGTGGAAGGGGGTTTCACCGGTCAGTTATATTACATTCACATTAAAGCATTTATCAGATGGTTTTATCCAATGTGCAACTAAGAGATGCATCCAAAAGTGCCAATAGCTCAACAACATATGCTAGAAAGAAATAGGACTTTTTAGGCAGATTTTAATGGGACAGATGTGATTGGTAGATAATAACCAGTAGAGTAAATGATGAAAGCTTATGTTTCCATTTTATTTGGTCTCCTCTTTTTGTTTGATCTCACAAACAAAAAGCTGTTTCATGCGTTCTGCTCTTCACTTAAGTGCAACTGTGTAGACCTTTTGTCAGAGCAGACGCTATATTTCATTGGCGAAAACAAACAAGGCTGAGAGGGACAGGTGTCTATTCTTTATGTCAGTGTTGTATAGCGTTGCAAAGTTTGGAAATATTCCAAGTTAGAAACTTAAGGAATTAAAAGAAAATATTTGTAAATGTTGTACAATTTTTATACTCTTATACATACAATTTCTCGACATCCGACTCGTCTTCATTCATTGGCCACAATTTCCATATGAAGAGTTTGGTTCCAAAATGCAATAAATCCATTTTGACTAATTTTGGTAAAAAACGTGTTTTTTAAACCAAGAAAGTGACAAGATGAAAACCACTATTTTCTGTTACAAACTTTCACATAGCATCTTTAGGTTATAAAAACATAAAAAATCCAAATCCATAATTTGATTTTCAAAGATTTATTATAAAAACAGATTATTTTTCCACAAAATGCAATAAATCCATTGAATCTATCTATAAATGTGCATTAATCTTTGCCATGTTATATTCGTTTAGTTGACTAGTCTTATACACTGATGAAAAAAATTAAACATTAATGGCATTAATCAAAATCATGTACTTTGTCATATTAATGACACTGTCATTGCTGCGGTTATACATGGGGCATCGTCTCTGAACTTTTTTTCACAACGATCTGCTGTAAAATGTTTTGGTCCTCCTCGATTTTCTTGGCTATGCGTAAAATAATGGAAAGTTTTTCATAAGATCCCCTGGGGTCAATGTGTTAGCATGAGAGAAGCTTGATGTTGTCGGCCCGCCCTTATTGTTTACAATGCGTGGAACAGTGCGCTGTGATTTGTTGAGCAGATTTATTGCATTCTGCAGAAAAGGACGAGTGCCGTTTATTGCGTTTTGGGAAAAAAGGGAGAAAAGATGACAGACAAACCTGGCGGATATTGGATTTTGCGTAAAATTAAGAATTTACTTTTAAATAATGACCTTAGTGATTTTGTCAGTAACTATTTTTTTTTTAAATGCCGTTTATCGCGTTTTAGAACCAAACTCTTCATATATTCCCATGTAATTTCCATAGAAAGTTTCTAAAATTCCCAGAATTTTGCAACCCTTGTTTCGTATCTGGGTTTATTGTATTGGTCAAAGAAGAGTACTAGTTCGAAATCACATGCCTGCCTTTCAGCTGAAATTAATATGTAAATGCAAAATTTAATTCTGGGGCCTTATTACATTAAGAGATAAAATAAGGAGATATGATCACCCATATACAGCATGATGGCAATTGCACCACAGCTATGAAAACAACAGGAAAAGCACAAAATTTAACCGTCATTTGTTTATTTTACCCACACAACACACATCACTTGCTCAGTCTTTTCTCATTGGACAGTGATGTTAGAGAAGTTGTGAATCTGAAGAATTAATATGACAATTTTTAAACTAAGAAGTTTAACTTGCATATAGTGCTGGTGGTCTGTCTGTAATTTGTTTGCATCTGTGTTGAAATAAATTATTAATTTAATCTTATTTTCATTTTCAATTTAACGAAACAATATCGAATTCCCTGTGATTCATATTTATGTCTATAAACTGTCTCGTTTTAAACGAAACTTGGTAACAACTTTTCTTTGTTTGATATAAAATAGCAGCATTGTTGCTGCTCACTGTTTGTCTCTCTTGTTTTCTGCAGTCGTTTATGCGTTGTATTCCTGGCGTCGGAATTTACTTCAGCACATTTTACTCGCTGAAGCAGCATTTCTTCAAGGATGGGTCTCCGAATGCAGGAGAGGCGGTGTTGCTAGGGGCGGGTGCTCGGTGCGTGGCAGGCGTGGCCATGCTGCCCTTTACAGTCATCAAGACTCGGTTTGAGGTGAGGGTCACAGCTTTTATTTATAGTATATTAAGGGTATGTTTTTATCAGTATATGTCTTTGCCTTGAGAATCAAACTCGTGATGTATTTATTTACTTTTGGTGTTTTCAGAGTGGCCGATACAACTACATAAGCGTAGCTGGAGCTCTTAAAAGTGTGTGTCAGAACGAGGGTCCAAAGGCTTTGTATTCTGGGCTCACAGCGACTTTGCTCAGAGACGCCCCATTCTCTGGTATATACGTGATGTTTTACAGTCAGGCTAAAAAGTCCTTACCACAGGGTGAGTTACATTTTATATAATTACATGCTTGTACCTTGAACATGAAAATGGGTAGCTAATGTTACAGAACATTTTATATGATATGGTTGGTCATTCTGTTTTTGCTATTAAGAAGGATTTGCCATTGTTTACTAATGTCTCTCTCACTTTCTCTCTTTTTCTTTCTAATTCTCTCTCAGAGATCAGCTCATCACCTTTTGTACCTGTGGTTAACTTCAGTTGTGGAGTAGTTGCTGGTATTTTGGCCTCTCTGGCCACTCAGCCAGCAGACGTAATAAAAACTCACGTGCAAGTGAACCCACAACTGTATCCCAGGACTAGCGATGCTGTGCGCTTTGTTTATTATGTAAGTATCAGACAATAGGTTATTCTGTACTTAACATTAAAATGCTTTTCTTGACTTAGTGAGCTTTAGGAACATTTGTATAAATGTAAAATCAGCAATACATCCTTTTTTATTTTACATTGCAAAAATTAAATGCATAGTAAATATTGTTTGTGACCCTCTCTCTAAGGGATCGCACACCGGCCCGCGCCGCCCAGCTGTTACTCAGGAAGTTTCTCAAATCCCTGTCGCACAACACAGCGCCACTCAAATAGTTTCACATTAAATAACATCATATTTGTCCCAAATCATTAACGATTAACATTGGCTGCCAACGTATATTATGCATTTTGAAGTAGACGCTATCTGACGAAGCTTGCGCTATTTAATGTGCATTTCCGGTTTACAATACCTCCGAGTTGTCCTAGACACACGACGCGACGCTGAGCTGCGCGGCCGGTGTGCGATCCCCTTCTGAAATCCAGGCTAAAGTCTCAGTCAAGATCATTAAAGGTAGGGCTGGGATAAGCGATACATTTTTTTTATGATTAATCTAGCGATTATTTTCCGATGCATCGATTAATCTAAAGATTCATTTTCCCAGTCCGATTCAATTTCGATTTGGTTCTCGATTATCTACCCATTAATTGACTAATAGCAATTTATACATGTTGTTTTACATAACTAAATTAAAATAAAACATGAATTCCTTAACATTGCAATCTATGTTTATTGCTCTTAATATTCCAAAATAAAAAAGACAAGGCAGTGACTTGTTGCCTCGCTGCCTCATGAGGAAATTACTTCGGAGGCATGAAGGCAGCTCAGAGAAAGACTTTCGGACACACTTCAAAGGCAGCGTGTTTGAAATATAAACAGAGAGCGCCTTTGTGATAACTAATCACATATTTGAAAACCGCAATACTAATTTCTCGCTAGAAATGCAATTAAAATGTGTAAAAAGTGAAAATCTACCTTTATTTACACTAAATTTGTGCTCCAGACGCTTCCTTGGCCGCTATTTTATTTTTTCGAACTCGACCAGGCTCGACAAATCACATTCTTATTGTACGCCCACGCATAGGTATCTCAGGAGACAGGAAGTAAACCTAACATTAAATTCGGACATGCCTTGATGCCTTCCTGCATTGGAAAGCTGCCTCAGAAGGCAGCAATTTAGAGTTTTCGGACGCAGCCCAGTCAGAGGTAGCATTCAATAAAGCGTTTGCAGCACATACTGTGCAGTTTAGTAACAGTAAAAAAAATCCCAAGTTCACATTACTTTATTTTACAAGCATTTATGAGCAAAACCTCTTCAATGCGCCTTTTGATGGTCTGTATAATTTTTATAATTGTGATTTGTTTAATCCACATTGCTTTCGTGCTGTTCTGGTTCATGTAATGACAGATATAAACACAATTATAGACTTAAGAAGCACATGCATTATTAAATCTTTCTTTTAAGTTTACGATATAATGAAACATTCCCTCCGTGATTGACAGTATAATGCAATCGATCGTGTTTCCCTTCAACAGTATAAGCATAAGATTTAGATTGATAGATGTATCTATTTCTCTGAAGATTATTAGGATAGATGAGGATTAATTTAGTGCTGGGCAGAGGGTGAATGACAGCGCAGTCTTCTGGCAAAAGTGTGTTTTTAAATATTTCATTGCTTTCTGTTAAATTGCTCAAAGTCATGACTGTTTAAAACACACTTGGCATCACATTCATGATTTTATGGTAAAATTACAAGTTTTCGCATCAATCCACGAGCATTTAAACCATAAACAAAGCACTGTCACTTTAATTGAGCGTGAGCAGCGCAGCAAAAATAGAACGGCTCCTTCTACGCGAGCATGCGATGCTCACACGTGCGGTGTGCATGCTATATTAACATGACATTTTGGGTCTGACGAACCGACGCGCATATTTTGTGTCAACGCCATTTATTACCCTACGTCGACCCGTTGTCCCAGCCCTAATTAAAGGTCACCTAATATGGCAATTTTTAAATATTTAATATAAGTCTTATAGGTATGCCTTTAAAGTTTCAGGTCCAAATACCCTGTAGATCATTTATTATACCTTGTTGAAAATTGCAATTTTTGGGTGTGCATGAAAAGTGCAGTTTTTGTGTGTGTGTGTCTCTTTAAATGCAAATGAGCTGCTGCTCCCCTCCCCGTTTACTGTTATCTATACCGAAAATATACACCTTTTTATAAGACCTTACTATGATTATGTAAAGAAGATTTAAAATGATGACCTATGGCCTTTGGACGGTTGTGGGTAGGGCCTATGCATAGAAAATGCTAACAGTTTGTCCCATGAGACAGGGATTTAAAAAAAAAAGGTGTGGGGCGTTTTTTATTATTACAGGGTGGTTGAGTAAAAACACAGGCAACACACAATTATGTTTAAACAACATATGAAAGTTATTTATTTCTCATATTAGGTGACCTTTAAAGTTCATATATGATATCAAAGTTATATTTACTTTACATTATGTAGGATGATTTTATGTAAAAAACAAATAAAATCACTTTTCCTGGGTTTTCACAGGCAGGATGAAACACAAATATTAATTTATTACTTTCGTTCTCCCTTTTTGTTTCAGAAGCATGGCCTGAGTGGGTTTTTTCGGGGAGCGGTTCCACGTTCGTTGAGGAGAACCCTCATGGCTGCGATGGCCTGGACGGTGTACGAGCAGCTGATGGCCCGCATGGGCCTGAAGTCCTAAAGCCGCATTTTGCACGTTATCTGTGGACTTTCATACTGTGTATGTGTGTGTCAGTTACAGAGAGCCTTTGCAGATAACGGCAGACAGATTTGGTGAAAACGAAAGCAAGCAGAGCTGGCTAAGCTACCGGCGAAAGAGTCATGTGTCCGTGTGTGTTTGTATCGTTTAAGTGCAGTGAGTCGTGACACCTTGTGACACCTCTGACATTGACATTCCTGAATCATCAGTGTGAGTTTATCAGACTCTTTACGTCCGCATTTTCAGAGTGATGTCTTCGCTGAAACATACCAATGAGAGACGGACAGCTCACATAAAAGTCCCGCACAAAAAAGAGGCCACTTTTGCCAGCCAGCATTTGCCAACAATGACTCTGCAGGCTCCTTACCTTGAGCCTGTTCCCTTCAGTTGAAAATCCTTTTAGTGTAGAATGAGACTTTATAAAGACATGTTGATAAAATCCTCCAGTGCTCAGACAATCAGACAGAGAAACTGAATTAACACCACATGACTCGCCCACAGAGCCCAGTACCGACAATTTTGCATCTAAATGCGATGATTTGTGCTATGCTGCTGTTCTTTGCTGCGGATGTTTGGAGAGACTGTGAATTTAAATCGCTGGATTTGTTTTGTTTTACGTAACCTCACTTGAAATGAACAACAGTTTCCAGCGTTCAGACAAAGCAAGGGTGCTGCCTGATCGAGAGTTTCATCAGGATAAAGATTTACAGAGTTATAGACTTAAAGTTCCGGAGAAAACGATCAATTGAAATGGAAAGTATCAGTGAGATTATAAAATGTCATATTATAATGTTTGCAAGCGTGTTGTTGTTTTGATTGATGTTGTTTTGTGTAAATCCTGCTGTAAGACACCATTGGTGTATTGTGCAGCCAACATAGGGTGAATCTCATGATACCTGAAGAACTAATAGTCATATTTAATCCCCAAAATCATTAAAAAATAAACAAAGTGACCCTTAAAATTTTGGCATTATTACATTAATTTCACAATGCAAAAAATCGTCATACAATTGGTTCATAAGCTTTGTGCACATATAAGGTGAATTCAGGTTGATCTGGACAGTTTTTTTTTTAAAGACTCAAAGTCAAAAAAATGCAATTTGAATTAGGTTTTGCAAAGAAATGTGACATTTTATACTGAGGTGCACCCTGTATGCCTTTGGGTTTGTTAGTCTTTGTGATGGTATTTTGCTTAAAAACACTTTTTCACACAATCGTGCTTTAAGCGTGAGTTTACGTGTACACCAAGAAACTTTGAGGGTTCATATTATAGTATGTAACCTAACTGGGTTTATATGTGTTTTGAGATGAGTTTATTAAACTGGATCACACTACATAGATCTATACATCATAGTTTGTTAAAGCACTTTAATTTCCGTGAAGTGAATTCTATTGAAACTGAAGCTGGTTGGTTGGTGTGTGTATGTGTTGGTCAAACATTGCTGTCTGTGCTTTGTGCTGTATTGTGAAGATATTCTGTTGCCTTCACACAATCAGTATTGTATATTCAGCATTTCTTATTGTTAATATTTTGTGTGTGAAAATACTTGCACATGCAAATGTTGTGCCTATGTTAAAAAAATGAATAAATCTGCCCCATTTTTTAAGTAAATGTAGTGAGGCTTTGGTTATTCTTTAACATTTAGTATGTAATATGCTTGGTAGGACCCCACACAGTTTACATGTAAGAGCTGTCCAAACTGATAACATCTTGCACTGACATATCTTAAAATACATCAGTGCCTTCTGTTTTGCCTCAAAATGCACATAAGACATAAGTAATATTTTTAGTAAGGCATGTTTGTTAAAACTAGTTATATTTCATATTTAAACTAAGGCCTAGTCCTGACTTAAGCTAATCCTTGTCTGGGAAACCACCCCTAAAAGAGAAAAAGATATAGTATATATCTATATATAGTATATATAAATATACATACACCTAAAGGATTATTAGGAACACCATACTAATACTGTGTTTGACCCCCTTTCACCTTCATAAGTGCCTTAATTCTACAGGGCATTGATTCAACAAAGTGCTGAAAGCATTCTTTAGAAATGTTGGCCCATATTGATATGATAGCATCTTGAAGTTGATGAAGATTTGTGGGATGCACATCCAGGGCATGAAGCTCCCGTTCCACCACATCCCAAAGATGCTCTATTGGGTTGAGATCTGGTGACTGTGGGGGCCATTTTAGTACAGTGAACTCATTGTCATGTTCAAGAAACCAATTTGAAATGATTTGAGCTTTGTGACATGGTGCATTATCCTGCTGGAAGTAGCCATCAGAGGATGGGTACATGGTGGTCATAAAGGGATATACATGGTCAGAAACAATGCTCAGGTAGGCTGTGGCATTTAAACGATGCCCAATTGGCACTAAGGGACCTAAAGTGTGCCAAAAAAAACATCCCCCACACCATTACACCACCACCACCAGCCTGCACAGTGGTACAAGGCATGATGGATCCATGTTCTCATTCTGTTTACGCCAAATTCTGACTCTACCATCTGAATGTCTCAACAGAAATCGAGACTCATCAGACCAGGCAACATTTTTCCAGTCTTAAACTATCCAATTTTGGTGAGCTCGTGCAAATTGTAGCCTCTTTTTCCTATTTGTCGTGGAGATGAGTGGTACCCGGTGGGGTCTACTGCCCATCCGTCTCAAGTTTGTGCGTGTTGTGGCTTCACAAATGCTTTGCTGCATACCTGGGTTGTAACGAGTGGTAATTTCAGTCAAAGTTGCTCTCCTATCAGCTTGAATCAGTCGGCCCATTCTCCTCTAACCTCTAGCATTAACAAGGCATTTTCGCCCACAGGACTGCTGCATACTGGATATTATTTTCTTTTCACACCATTCTTTGTAATCCCAAGAAATGGTTGTGTGTGAAAATCCCAGTAACTGAGCAGATTGTGAAATACTCAGACCGGCCTGTCTGGCACCAACAACCATGCCACTCTCAAAAATGGTTTAAATCACTTTTCTTTCCCATTCTGACATTCAGTTTGGAGTTCGGGAGATTGCCTTGACCAGGACCACACCCCTAAATGCATTGAAGCAACTGTCACGTGATTGGTTGATTAGATAATTGCATTAAGGAGAAATTAAACAGGTGTTCCTAATAATCCTTTAGGTGAGGGTATATTCCACGTTTGCATAGTAGTAAGAAAAAAACATGTCAAAAGTTCCTTAGTCAAATAAATCCACATAAAAAATATTGTTGCATATTTTTGCATTTACTATAGTAAACTTTGATAGATTGTAGTAACTACTACACCTTATTCTAGACAATAGTGAGTAGTGCTATTGTGAACTGATAAACTGTATTAAGTTGCATACTTTAATATTTTCTATGGTAAATATTTATTTGTAAGAATTTTACAATTAAATTCAAGAATGTATTTGTTTATATATACTGCAATATTTTTCATGTGGGTAATTTCTTTAAAATTTATTTTTAATATGTTACGACCATATTGTGTTTCAAAATAAAGTGTGGTATGCGGTGTATGCTGTCCTCCACCAGAAGGAAGCGCTGTGATGATGTATCGACTATGGACAACACGACCAGAGAATAAGAAAATGCGGTGTGTGATTGGCGGACTTCCTACTATATATATTACGTCATTTCCTCATCCCGCCCTCTTTTTGCCGTGAAGTGCAGAACTCCATACGGCGTTGTCTCGTGGTGAGCTGAATTTTTATAAACTTTACCACTTTCAAAGCTTTAACTGGAGCTAGAGTCACTTTAGTTAGCATAAAACATAACGAGACATTGACGATGTCGCATTTAATACCAAAAACAACCTTAAAATCGGTTAAAAATATGAAGGTTTTCAATCGCCATCGTGTGAGCGGCATTGCTCGATGAAGCGCGTGCGCGGCAGTAGTGCGTGCGTACTACGGCACATCATAAGAGCGTTAACTGCTAATCTTGATATAATCGGAAAAATTACTATGTCTGAATACTTAATAATGTTTCATTGTTTATATTCTTACATTGATGTTAAACGTAACGTTACTACTTATAAAACGCGAGTCTGTTTAATAGTTCACGTGCTGTTGTTGATAATGTAAACGATACGGGTAAGTTTTATTTATATTTCTTGTGCACACTGTTAAAGCCCAGCACTGATGTCGGTGTATGGGTGTCGGAAGTGTGCTAGATTAATCCAGCTGGGTTTTCGCTAACACCATCAGGGCTAAAGTGCCCAATGACTGGCGTTTGATAGCAACCTGAGCTACATTGACACGAGAATCGAGATTATGTTTTAGAATAATGTTTTCTGCGAGTGTCTTCTAAAGTCTGTATGGGGTTGCTTCTTTCAGCTTTTCCACTAAACTCGTAACGCAGGGAAAGTGGTCACGATGTCCGGAGGTCTGGATGTCCTTCAAATGAAGGAGGAGGATGTGCTGAAGTTTCTGGCTGCAGGAACCCATCTGGGAGGAACCAACATGGACTTCCAGATGGAGCAGTACGTCTACAAGAGAAAGAGTGACGGTAAGATACGTTGGCATGGTGTCAACACCATGTTACTATTTCTCATGTGGAGACAGATGTTATAGCTTTGTTTTTCTGTAGGCGTGTACATCATCAATCTGAAAAAGACTTGGGAGAAACTCCTGCTGGCTGCTCGCGCTATTGTCGCCATTGAGAATCCAGCTGACGTTTGTGTTATCTCCTCCAGGAACACCGGCCAGGTAAAAACACACAACCAAATAAACATTACTTTCTGAAGTGGCACATTGTTAAAGCCTGGCACTGATATCGGTGTTCAGGTGTCGGAAGTGTGCTAAAGTAAGCAGGCCGGGTTTTCGCTAACACCATTAGGGCTAATCCGCCCCATGACTGGGGTTTGATAGCCACCTAGGCCACATGTTTTATTGTACACTCTGTGTACATTTGAGTGTACAGAGAGTATTGTAGGTGTTAATTTTTTTCTTTTTATTCAGAGAGCTGTGCTCAAGTTCGCCTCTGCCACTGGTGCCACCACCTTCGCTGGTCGTTTCACTCCTGGAACCTTCACCAATCAGATTCAGGCTGCTTTCAGGGAGCCCCGCCTCCTGATCGTGACCGATCCTCGTGCCGACCATCAGCCGCTGACTGAAGCATCTTACGTCAACATCCCAACCATCGCCCTCTGCAACACAGACTCTCCTTTGAGATACGTCGACATTGCCATCCCCTGCAACAACAAGGTACGTGCGGATTGCGAATATCTTGTGTTTTTACCCAATTCGTTTGCAAAGTGGACTAAAGTTGATGTGCGTTTTAGGGTCACCACTCTACTGGTTTGATGTGGTGGATGTTGGCCAGAGAGGTTCTGAGGATGAGGGGCACCATCTCCAGGGAGCACCCATGGGAGGTCATGCCTGATCTGTACTTTTACAGAGATCCAGAGGAGGTAAGACACTGCTCATAACATCATTTAAGTTAAAAGTCATCCATTTGAGAGTCCTGCTCACCTTCTTTTTCACTTGTAGATTGAGAAGGAGGAGCTGGCTGCTGCCGAGAAGGCTGTTGGCAAGGAGGAGTTCCAGGGTGAATGGTCCGCTCCCCCACCTGATTTCACCCAGCCTGAGGTTACCGACTGGTCTGAGGGTGTGCCGGTTCCATCTGTGCCCATCCAGCAGTTCCCAGCTGGCATTGAACCTGGTAAGCTTATATTATAACGATATTGAAGTACAGCACAACTTTACTATGGCTCTGGCTCATGCCAAGTTGTTGCTTTTGTAAATGAGTTTAATTGGTATTCATCATGCACACTGCTAAAGCCCAGCACTGATATCGGTGTATGGGTGTCGGAAGTGTGCTAAAATGATCCGGCTGGGTTTTCGCTAACACCATAAGGGCTGAACTGCCCCATGACTGGGGTTTGATAGCAACCTGAGCTACACTGGATTAAAATGATGTGATTGTTCTGTAAAGAGAGGCTCACTTTTGACTAATGCGGTATTGTCTTGTCCTTATTTAGCAGCTCCAGCTAAGGCTGCCCCTGCTGAGGCGTTTGCTGGTAAGCAACATTTTCCTGTTTTCCATCTACTATTGTATGTGCATATTTAGTATATGGTGTAATTTTGAACCTTTCTCTTTAACAGAGGACTGGAGCGCTCAGCCTGCCACAGAGGACTGGTCTGCTGCCCCCACAGCTCAGGCTGGAGAATGGGGTGGCACCACTGCTGACTGGTCTTAAGTGATGTTAACCAGCAGTTCGGTGTGATGACATTGAATAAATAAATCTGGTTGTTTAAAAACTTGTAATTGTTTTTGTCTATATATTCTATGCAGTCTAGTAAATTTGTGTGGTGGTTTGGGTAATTGGAAAGATCTGGATAAAGATCTTCTTGATTTTGTTTCTAAAAATCAGTCTATCAGAAAACACCAATTCAGGGTTTCTGTGGGGTCTTGGTCTTAAATTCCCTGTTCTAGGTCTTAAATAATTTGAAACCGGTCTTAATTTTCTTGTGTGTTAGACATGCCGTCTTAATTTATTATTTTTTTGTAGGAATAAAATGTATATCATTGCCATTGTTTTGTCTCAAGATGCACACCAGGGGCCCGTACCATGAAAATGGTTAAACAAACTCAGGGTTACAGGATTAGTTTCAGGTTGACAAAACCAAGCCAATGTGCAGGCCTTGTTGGTAAAAGCTATTTTCATGGTACCCAAAACCCAGGATTTGCACAAACTAATCCTAAACAAAGCTGGCTAACCAACTAAACCAGCTTCATGGTATAGGCCCCAGTAATGTTTTGTGTAAGGTATGATTATACAAAATTCCTTAAATGTTCTAATATAAATAAGACCTAGTCCTGGATTAATCTAATCCCAGTCTGGGGAAGCCCCAATATACACTAGTCAACATTTGAAGTGTATCAAAACCTTTCCTAAAAGTTGTCTTAAAACCAATACCCTGTACCCGTACTTGTCTTGGGACAAATTTGAAGAATGTTTTTGATCCACTTCAAATGTTGACTAGTATATTTTGACATTGTTTAATAAAACCATTTGTTTATTTGGTTTAGATACTTTATTTGAACCAGTTATTGTAGTCTCATCAATATTGTCATTTTGAATTCTATTGCACACTTCTCGTCTATAATACGCAGTGTTGCGGAAAGTTACTTTTAAAAGTGATGCATTACAATATTAAACTACTCCCCAAAAAGTAACTGATTGCGTTACTTGGTTACTTTTTATGGAAAGTAATGCTTGCTTTAAGTTACTTTTTCGTACTTAGCTTAGGCTTAATCTCTTTCAGGGCTTACATGTTTTTTTATGAATGCAAAAATGTCAAGCTCTGGCCTGCCATCTCTGTTTCTGACTCAAACTGTTCTTGCTCAGGTGCACAGAGTTTGTAATTCTACGTTAATATGTTGAGTTTAATTCAGTACATTATTTTATTTTTAAATTAAATTAATTAAACTAAAAAGTACCTCGCATTACTTTTTAAAAAAAGTAACTAAAATATTAATGTGTGCATTTATAAAGGAATGCGTTACGTGTTACTTCAGAAAAGTAATATTAGGTAATGCACGTTACTTGTAATGCGTTACTCCCAACACTGATAATACGTCTATTTTATTACCAAAAAGTACCAAATTACTTGATCGTCGTCAATTACCAAACTAATAATTAGTAAAAACCCTAGATTGGATAAAAAGTTTCAAAATTGTTTTCTTTCACTTAAATGAAAGGCTATTTTCATATTATCGACTATATTTAATCACTGAGGATTTCTTTAAACTTCATCCTGAAGTCTCAAGGTGAAAAACTCGTAATATCAGCAGTGTAAAAATGTTGTCTCGTCTTATTCTCGTGAACCCTATCTTGTTTTGCTTTGTGGGGTAAGTGTCTTGTCACACCCCTAGAAAAAACATCTTGTTTTTATCATGAAAGATAAAAGGTCTTAAAAAAGATGCATGCATGCACACTGTACTATAAAATTGGTCTTAAATTTCATTTCATAATGGTCTTAAAAAGTTTAATTTAATTTGTTAAAACTGCGATTAATGCAGGTGTATTTTTGTAAGACATATTGGTGATTATATAATTGCAGGTACATTTGTTAAATTGTTTTCTCATTTTTTAAAATAATTATATTTTAAACTATTTTAATGATTGGGTACTCATATATTTTTAACATAGAAGTTAAATCTACTTCAGTATTGAATGTCAATATTTAAAATTCAGAAATGAGGGGCAATGAAGATTTCAGGGACATATACTAGTCAACATTTAAAGCAACACTATGTAGTTTTTTTTACCTTTAAATAATGTCTCTAAAATTATTTCAGTGACAGAACAACTTTTAACTGGACAAATTGTACTGTTGCTGCAACCTGAGCAGCCTCCTAGCTGCTACAAGCACACTCTGAAAGTGGCGGTGGAGGGTAGAGCACACAGCCCCGCCCCTCCCCCTGCCTGCAGAAGAGTGTCTGATACCAGGCACTGTTGCGCTTTTCAACCACATGGGGGAGCTGTAAGTCATTTTTACATGGAAACTACATAGTGTTGCTTTAAAGTCCATCAAAGAAGTTTATAGAAGTTGTCTTAAGACAAGACCAGTGGCCGGTTGCATAAACATAGCCAGGACATTAAGACTGCGTCTTAAGAATGATTCTGACTAACTAGCAATTAGTTAGGGCTAATCAGTCTTATTATTTGGATTTAAATTAGACCAATCTACCTTTCTATGTAACATACTTAAAACAGTTATGATCAGTCTTGAAAAAAAATTCATGACTAACTTTTAAGACTAGTCTTAAAGGTTTATGCAACCGGCCACAGGTAATGTTCAAAAATATTTACCCACTTCAAATGTTTTTGATCCATTTCAAATGTTGACTACTGTATTATACATGAACAGTATTGGTTACATTGTTAAACAAGTCAACAATAAGTATGTCCTGTTAGCAGGATATTATTTTTTTTAAATAGTTTTATTAAAAAGACATTATTTACATTTAAAGTGAGAGAAATCACCTCTTGGCTGCTCTGAACAGAGTTGGTAACATTGTTTTTCTTTCAGTGAGTGTAACATTATTTCACAATGGTGTTCATTATAGGCCTCTTTCTACTAATGTAAAACTGGAAAATCACCCCAAATGGGACTCAAACCCACAATCCCTGGCTTCGTAATGGTTTACTTCTGGATTATGGATTCATGCCTAATATTTGTTTCCACTTCTTTTCCTTACTTGTGAGATTTGCCCTTATCAACTTACTACAGACCATGGTTTGGCCCCATGGTAATCAATACGTTGTATTAATTTTCATACAGGCAGATTTGACTATTTTAAGATTTATGATTATTGCTTTAGGTTTGTACAAATACAATTCTGATATTGTGCTGTTGCAATGACATGGGAGTATAGGCATTGATATTCCTTGATCTATATGCATTGTAATGAAAACGAATCACCCCAGATGGGACTCGAACCCACAATCCCTGGCTTAGGAGGCCAGTGCCTTATCCATTAGGCCACTGGGGCTCGTGGAGACCCTCTGAAAACGTGCTTTTTGTTTATATATTAGATACACTTTTTTTATATACTTATGTAAGGGTATTTAATTTGTAGTGTTTTTCTTGTCCCTTTTGTAACTTTTTTTTACAAATCACATTTCGATTAAAAACACAAGGCACAGAACTAGGCACGAATTATACGCTTTTCTCTTGCGTTGCTTGGCAACAACTTGATGCCACCACACCATCATGGCAGTCGAGGTTAGCTGAGAGGATTACAAACGAGAGCACGAAAACATTTACACCCGCCTTCTTAGAAATGGTTTAATTTAGTTCAAAGGTAAACTCGACTGTGCTAAACTAGATAAGTCTAGCTGACGTTAAATTAGATTTATCTTGCGCAGAAACGCAAGCTTGTTTGCTAGCTAACGAGTTAGCCATCTGGCTAATTCACTCCCATCCGGTGGATTTTATATTATATCTTGACTGATTGATGAATACACGGTACTTTGTCGTATTATTATGTTACATTTGTAAGCGGTATGGTGACCATAATGTTATAAGGATTATATAGAGATCTGCTTATTTCGACACTGGGCAGAGTTTGAGAATCGTCACCATGGTGAGTATCAACCAACATGATACAAGATGTAAATACATGTGAGAAGTAACATAACTTTTTTGGATATAAGAATATTAGTAACATTATATTTATTTATAATTTCTTTAATTATAATACATAATTATTATTTTAATGATTTACTATATAAATCACTGCAGAATATATCATAATCTTAAAAATCTGCTTAAATGTTTGAGATTTGAAAAATGAAAATATTATTGTAACTACATAAACTTATTTATTTTGTTAATTACTAAAATAAATTAAATAAATAGGGATGACTTGGACCAAATAATGAAGAAGAAGCAGCAAATAAGAGTCCATTATAAATGTGACTTTTATGCCACATTGAAGATGCTAAAATATATCATAGTTACAATTGTGTAATTAAAAAGCTTTAATAACTTTACTATTATTCTGAAATGTGGAAAAAATAGAAAGAATGCGCAAGAGACCCTTAACGTTTGAACAGGGAAGTAAATACCCACAGTAATAAAAAGACATGATGAACTGATATGTACTTTTTAGAGTTTAGCATAGTATACTGTTGTGCATCCTAATGAGAGACGATAGCTGCGTTCGAAAGCTCTAAAATGCTGCCTTCAGAGGCAGGAAGGTATCAAGACACATTCGAATCCAATGTTTGGTTTACTTCCTGTCTCCTGAGATCAGGTAATGTGATTGGTCGAGCATAGTCGAGTCAGAAAGATGGCGGGGAAGAAAGCGTCTGGAGCACAAATTTAGTGTAAATTAAGTTTTATTTTCACTTTTGATTGCATTTCTAGTGCAAAATTACTATAGTTATAGATATTAGTTATCGCTAAAGCCCTCTCTGTTTATATTTCAAACAGAATTCCATTACACTGCCTATGAAGGCTGTCCGAATGCGCCGAAGTCATTGCCTTACGAGGCAGCGAGGCACCAAGTCAGCTGCCTAAGCTTTTGGACACAGTCGATATCTGAATAAACTGTTATTTATCTTAATAGATTTTGTCTCGGATGAAACCAGCATTGGGCGGCGAGACGTCAACCAGTTCGAGTGACAAGAAAAGAAAAAATAAAACAAAAAAGATCCCAAAACTTGAGGATTATCTGAGCCAAAGAGACTACGTGGGAGCACTGACTCTGCTAGAGGTACAACAAATATCTACATCTGTGATTGAGGTCTAAGATTTAAACAGATTTATTTTTTTTACCTTCTATAATGTCAGTTTCAGCGTAATGGTGGGGTGTCCATTGAGAATGCAGACTTATGGATCGGCTACTGTGCCTTTCATGTGGGGGACCACAAGAGATCAATGGAGGTTAGTGAAAGAAAGAATGGGTTATCAAAAATAACATACATTAACTGTTAAAAGAGAGGGTTTCGTTGCTTGAAATTTGTTGCGTTTATTTTTATATATTCAGGAGTACAAGGCACTGACTCTTAAACCAGATTGTCCAGTAGATGTTTGGGTGTTTCTGGGATGTTCCCTCTTTTTCCTTGGGCTGTATAAAGAGGCTGAAGAGGCAGCACTAAAGGGTTTGTTATTTTTTTCATGCCTTTGCAGATGTAGGTGTACACAAACTCTTCATCCAAACATTGTCCTGTGCTTTTATTTCAGGACCAAAGTCTCAGCTTCAGAATCGCCTCCTTTTTCATTTAGCTCATAAGGTAATTTTTTTCCATTTTCATATTTGTGACGTTTACGAAGATGACATTATAATCCACTTTGTTTTCTTTAAAGTTTAACGATGAAAAGAAGCTGATGGGTTTCCATCAGAACCTGGAGGACGTGACGGAGGATCAACTGAGTCTGGCCTCTATTCACTACATGCGCTCGCACTATCAGGAGGCCATTGACATATACAAGCGCATCTTACTGCAGAACCGGTACGTCAGCAGTGGCGGCCGGTGACTTCTTTTTCGAGGGTGCACAAATGCGAAGCTTGTCAAAACATGTATTTAGCCCGTCATGTGTGGGGCTCGTCATGTCAAAGTATGTGTTGGGGGCATCATGTGTACCTATGTGCATCACACTTCATGTCAAAATCAGAGTTTACTATTAAATGTGTGTTTTGTGAACATGACCATCTCCTTAATCATAAACCCTTTTGACGTGTGGGCAGCATGTATTTTGACAGGACGCATGATGCTCAGAACACATATTTTGACATGACGAGCCAAACACATTACACACCGAACACATATTTTGAATTCTTTCCCCTCACAAGAGAAGTTACCGACTGCCACTGTGTGTCAGAACTTACAGAACCAACCACATTATCACATCCAAATTTACTTTATAATGCTTTTTTATACAATAATATAATCAATGAAGCATCTGACTTGAAATAGGAGAAAACACTGGGAAAATGAGTATTTTATCTCTCTTCTTCTCCACAGAGAATGTCTCGCCCTGAATGTGTATGTGGCCCTGTGCTACTACAAACTGGATTATTATGACGTATCTCAGGAGGTTTTGGCTGTGTATCTGCAGAGCATTCCCGACTCCACCATCGCCCTCAACCTCAAAGCCTGCAATCATTTTAGGCTCTATAACGGCAAAGCTGCAGAGGTCTGATTTATAAAAAATATTGTCCATGATAAGATTAGGGGCGTGCTGAACCAGCTGGATGTAACATGCGCTTTACATCCTACGTAGAATTTATACCTATTGCACCATCTAGGCATATTGAACATCTTAGACAAATATTGATGGTGTGGGTCTGCACATGACGCACGCATCTTGAGGAAAAGCGCACTGGCAAAGCTATGAGAAGAGGGACAGTATCGCATATGGCGTCTCAACTAACACTGCAGTGCAATGTGTAACTTTTAAAAGGATCTCTTGGCAGAAATGCAATATAATATACATAACTATATTATCAGTGGTGTATAAAGACCTTACATAATGAACCTTTATGTTTTTATTACCTTATGCTCCGTTCACACCAGCCACGGTAGAGGCGTCAATCGCGAGTGATTTCAATGGTAGCCCCTTATGGAACGG
The DNA here is from genome assembly GCF_027580225.2 of Misgurnus anguillicaudatus. Taxonomy (NCBI): domain Eukaryota; kingdom Metazoa; phylum Chordata; class Actinopteri; order Cypriniformes; family Cobitidae; genus Misgurnus; species Misgurnus anguillicaudatus. The sequence goes on from NC_073344.2 coordinate 35,166,867, forward strand.
CTGAAATTCCACAAGGGGGCGTATTTGTTCCTGACGTTGCACAATAAACGTGACATCCGAATATATTCATTATAAATCGTGAATGAAAAGTGAGATTTGAACGAATGTCCGTTAGTGAACTAATTGTATACACTATTTATATCGTAATTCGGTCAGAAACGTCAAGATTGTGAGATGAACAAATCGTTTTGGATTAAAAGGCTTAGATATTCAATTTTCTTGGACTTTTGGGGATTTATGAACAATTTGTTTTGGACAATTTCACCGAAGCGGATAAAGGGAAGATTTTGAAGCTAAGTAAATATCCTAAATCGGCGCTGCCCAGGTAACTAACAACTAGATTACAGTTTAATGACTGCTAAAAATCACATTATGCTTTGTGTGTGCGCATAATGGAATCCTGAAAGTCTAAGCTTTACAACGATGTGTCGCATGACCGTATATTTTGAAGATTTAATGCTTCAAAGTTACAATGACGTAATGCAGCCTCACGTGCAAGGGAGGGGGTGTACCATGTATGGCACAGTGTTCCTTATCAGGTTAAGTCAATGTGAATACGCGTTGACGTGCATTCGGGGTCTCACGGCGCGAATGAGGCGTTAAGCGCGGCGTGGTAGACGCGATTCCGCCTCTTTTGCGCGTCTAGTTTGCGCGAATAGCGCGAATTGAGCGTTGTCACAACAAACGCGCGAGTTGACAAATTTTGGCGGAAAAACGTGCCTCGTTAATCAATCAGGAGCTTGCTCTAGTAGTGACGTGATTACAGGAAATGAGCGGAGTCGCAGAAGCCCCTCCCATGATGCAAATTTCCGCGTGAATGTCTCGATGACTAGAATTTCACGCGCGGCTTTCATGCGCGAATGAAGCAAGTAAACTCAAACTGTTCAAGCGGCAAACTAGACACGGTAGATGCAAATTTGACACCTCAAACGTGGCTGGTGTGAACCCACAGTTAGGGCCGATTCACACCGGCTGCGTGGCGTATCTGTTGCGTGTAAGTTGCGTGGGGGCTGCATCGCATTTTCTGTGTCTGTACATCCCAGAAGTGTGCCTGATGCGGCGCTGACGTGCTGCTGTTGCTATAGGTGACATATATTTTGCCTGGAAACGCTTCCAAGACGCTTGCGTGTGGCGTGAAAAATAGGCGTCGGTCCTATTCCTAGCATGCACGCGTTTTCGGCGCGGCTCGAGCTGCGTCTGAGACGTGCGTGCCATGCAGGCGCTGTGAACTGTCAAACCTGCTAACACGGGAGCCTAAATAAAAACTAACACGCCACGCAGCTGAGATGCACACGCCACGCAGCCGGTGTGAATCGGCCCTTAGAATGACTTTTTATTTATATACAGTGCGGGCCTTCTACAGAGTGCATTTCGTCCCTATGTTGTGTCAGACGATGACATGTTTGTTCTGTGACAGCTACCGTAGCTTCTCATGCGTTTCGAAATTGAAGTTGGTTGCAATTCGCAATCTCACCGCTAGATGACGCTAAACAAGTTACACTTTTAAACCGATATGTGGAGATGCACATCGTCTACGGTGAGCTTAGTTGTAGTTTGAGATGGTGTGACAGGTGTAAATATTTTTCACTAAGTCCAATGTACGGCTTACGTCCAGCTTTATTGTGACATCAAGTTGGTGCTCTGTGTTTAATGTTTGATCTCTTTAATGCATGTTTATGATTTGATAATGAATTTCACCCTCTTGGCTCTGTAGACGGAGTTAAAGAACCTGATGGACATCTCCTCCAGCTCGTTTCAGTTTGCGAAAGAGCTTATCCAGCACAATCTGGTGGTGTTTCGTGGCGGTGAGGGAGCCCTGCAGGTTCTGCCTCCTCTGATCGATGTCATATCAGAGGCCAGACTTAACCTGGTCATCTACTATCTGAGACAAGGTGTGGTCTTTTTCTTAAGCCTATATGCTGAGACTGGCTCAGCAGGTTTATTATTAACCATCTTCTCACCTTTAGATGACATTCAGGAGGCCTACAAACTAATCAAAGACCTCGAGCCCACCACACCACAGGTATTTAGTCCAACTTAACTGGATTAGAGTTTGCAGCTGTTTGGTGTTTTCGAAGAGACTATTATATACTTGTGTCATTTGCAGGAATACATTCTGAAGGGGGTGGTAAATGCAGCTTTGGGACAAGAAATCGGATCGGTTCGTAAAGTCTATTCATACGAGTGTTAAAGGGCACATATTATGCCAATTTTTAAAAGATGTAATATAAGTCTCAAGTTTGCCTAGAATGTGTCAAAATACCTCACAGATCATTTGTTATAGCATGGGAGTCAGTGGTCAGAGGCAGGGCTTTGTTTGTGTGACATCACATTAACAAGAAAATTAAAATAGCATGTCTAGTGAGACTGCTTTGGTTTAGTAGAGATTGAAAAAGAAAAGAGGGTGGATTTTTTTAATTGTAGGGTTGTTGCGTTCACACACTGACAACACACATTTATGTCCTTCCAAACACCTTGTAAAAGTGGATTTTGCATAGTATGTGCACTTTAATAATGCAGATTTTCCTTTACGCATGGTTTTCAAACGTTATCCCAAATTCATGTTCTTTTATTTTTGCATTTGTGTATTTTCACAGAGGGACCATTTGAAAATTGCCCAGCAGTTTTTCCAGTTGGTTGGCGGCTCGGCCAGTGAATGCGGTAACATCATTGTTTAGGCTGAGGATAACAATATTAGCGCTGGTTCAGCGCCCAGGCCCTTTTGCTGTATGGAAGATAGCCAATGACAGGGGCTGTATTCTCGACACAGACTAAACTTTGTCCCATACAAAAAACTTCTAAAAGTGGCCTTTAGTTCAGTGTCAGTGTATTGCTAAACCTACTTAATGCCCTGCTGGGTCCATACAGGCCGGCAATGGATGCATTTTTTATTTTACTGTTATTTCTTGCATATTTCATCTAGTTTGCTTTATTCCACACATTAACCGACATGATAAATGGTTTCTATAGTCGATGGTTGTATCTTGATGCCATGGTTGTTATTTAAATTGCACATTACTTTCTTCAGCAAAGATCAGAATATCCGCTTGTTAAGTCATGACATAATGAATACTGTTTCCTTTTCAATGGAGGATAGAACTGGGCAAAAAAAATCGCCTGCGATTCTCATGCGTATCTCATCAGTAAAGCCGGTTCGATGATTAGTAGTAAATCGTCATCACCTGCTTTCAGATGGAGTGGCATTTACTACACCGAGCCATATTTCACAGAGAAAATAGGCAAAATACAATATCGGAGGCGATTTCCTATGTTTATGAACGCGATTTTGTGATTTTTTTTGTGTTATTAAATATAATTAGGTGTAAACCATATGCATGACTAACAGAGACACTGTCCAGATGGCGAGTGTTTCACTAAAGGCACACTAACTTGCTTTTAACATTTGGCCCCTTGTGGTCATTTTGGACCCCAGTGTATCATCAACTGTGCCTAATGCATAAGCATATAATTATGACTGGATATCTTTAGATCTCTTACTGTTATTTAAAGGGATATTTCACCCAAAAATGAAAATTCTGTCATCATGTACTCACTCTCATGTTGGTATAAACCTGTATAAATGTCTTTATTCTGATGAACACAAAGGAAGATATTTTGAGGACAGTTTATCTTTTTATCCTACGTGAATGGGTCTCATTTTCGGTTTGGTTATAAGCACTCCTTAAAAACTTCCTTTGTGTATTTATACAGAAATGTATACAGGTTTGTAACAAAACATGAGAATGAGAAAATGATGACAATTTTTTTTCGCGTGAATTATCCCTTTAACTTTAATTAATGACCATTTTCTTTCTTTTCCTGATTTTTAAGATACAATACCAGGCAGGCAGTGTATGGCTTCTTGTTTCTTCCTGCTCAAACAGTTCGAAGACGTGCTTATCTATCTCAACTCAGTCAAGGTAATGCATAATCAAAGTGTCTATATTGAGAACTGATGACATTAAAGGAACAGTATGTAAGAAATGTATATCAATGAATCATAAAATGGCCCTGATATGTCACTAGACATTAAGAAATAATTTTCATTATAAATACTTATATCACTGACAACAGTGGTCCGGCCAGGATATTGTCATTTCAAAAGTGGAGTTGCAGCCCTCAACTGATGTTTATGTTGTCATTTTGTGTATTGGCCACCAGTTGTGTGATTGCAGTACCAGTTTTAGCCACAAGTTTTGTGATTGCAATACCAGTGTTGGCCACAATCCTACATACTGTTCCTTTAAATATCAACAACTTCACATGTTTCATTTTCACGTAGAGTTATTTCTATAACGAAGACACATTCAACTTCAACTACGCTCAGGCAAAAGCTGCTCTGGGAAACTACAGAGAAGCTGAAGAGGTATCACATCATTTATTTAGAAATCAAATGCATGTCCACGATTCCCTGGTATTGGCACTGAATGTGAATGGAATGTGAACAGGTGTTCCTGCTAATCCAGAGCGAGAAGATCAAAAACGATTATGTTTACCTGAGCTGGTTGGCACGTTGCTGTAAGTTCACTCAGATCTGAAAAGATTTGGAAAACTGTTAAAAAAGTTATTATTTAGATAATGACCAAATGACTTACTGGTGCATTCTCCATTTCAGATATTATGAATCAAAAGGCGCGTCAGGCATGGGAACTATATCTGAGGATGGAAACCTCATCAGACTCGTTCAGCCTCCTTCAGCTCATTGCAAATGACTGCTACAAGGTGATTGAATCATTAGAGTCATAACTATAAATGTTTTATATAGTATTGAATATTTTATTATATTATTTTTGTTGCCTTTTCAGTTTGCCAAGAAAAGTACTCTTTCTTAAATAAAAGTAAAAAGTTGTAATAAAGCATTATGGAGTTAGAAAGGAGTGTGTTAGGCCTCAAGTATAGTCTTGTTTTCTACTTACACGCGAACAACGTACTACACACGAACGCAAAGTATGGTTTATTTGACTCGTACATGTACACAGACGTTTGACGCATGCACATTGCTAAAATGCAATGCATCTCCGGGGCTTTATACTACACTCTCCTATACGTGCATGCGCGACCTAAAATTGCGGTGGTTCATGTACAGTACACGCATACGCGTAAAAAGTGGACCATACTTTGGCCTTTAGCGATAGGAATCTGCAGGGTGCAATAATAAAGTTAGTCACACATACAATGATACTGTATACTCTAAAATTTGACCTTGTTTCAGATGGGGCAGTTTTATTATGCAGCTAAAGCATTTGATGCTCTAGAGAGGTTGGATCAAAACCCCGAGTACTGGGAGGGAAAGCGAGGAGCATGTGTCGGGATCTTCCAGCTTATACTGGCAGGTCGTGAGTCCAGGTATGAACCAAAACCATGACTGAGATTTAATGCAAGCTGTTATTAGGCGTGAGATTACAAGATGTTTTACATTGTATGGTTAGCTGTATATCCACTAAACTTTGCACAATAAATTCACTCTCCTGGCCATCATTAAATGTTTGAACCCTAATGATAGGGTTTTTTTTGTGGTGTTGGTTACACTACATATTTGCTGTTGTTGTCTGCAGAGAAACGCTGAAGGAGGTTCTGCCAATGTTAAGGAGCAGTGGGAACCCACAGGTTGAATACATCATCCGGATTATGAAGAAGTGGGCCAAAGACAACAGAGTGGCTCTCTGATCGCCTTTACAGATCAAACAACACACACTGAGACCTCTGTTTGATAACAACAGAAGAATAATGTGCCCCTTTCTGGGGCATTTCTACTTTTGTAAAAAAAGCTATATATTAGTGTTGTATTTTTATGTTTTGCTTGTTTCTCTATTTGATGCCAACAGTTCAGATGCAGATTATAAGCGAAACATTTTTTTTTTACTTGATTCGAGTTGAATATTAAATTCTGAAGTCTTTAACCTCTATTACATTAACTGAACAATGAACTCTGTGAAATGTAATCAGTTTGTATTTTTGTAATATTTACACTTGTCACAAAGCAGGATCTATATTTACATTACGTTAATGTCAGTTAATGTGGGGTGTTTAGATTTTTTGTGAAATGGACAATGCAGCAAATAAAGTCTTTTCATACTTTAGGTAAACTTTTAACTGGTTTATTCTGGTAACATAAATTCACTGAATGTCTACCAATGGAACTTTTAACATTTGTTATGACAAATAACCACTTTGAAGAAACGATTATGCTGTGAAATGTCAATAAACATCCTCCTATTTAATTGTTATTTTCATTTATTATAGATATTCGAATTTTAAATAATTAATAAAAAATACTATCAGTCAAATTTACCTTTAGTGTTGTTTATTTTATTTGTTTTTGGGTCACACAAATGACAATACAATAAATAAATAATTAAATTAAAAATACTAAAGTTGCAAGGCAGAAAAGACCGTTTGTAACCATTGGGACTCTTAAGGCAACATTTTAATTAGCTTTTATATTATTTACAAAATTATGTTTAATATTAACACAATATTATGCTTTTTTATCATGTCAATATGTATTATTGTCAATACTGATATATTATACCCCTAATGAGTTAGAACCCCACATTCAAAATAAAATTACTAAAATTGTAACGTTTCAACAGATTGTCCGTTCCTCCTTAAATGTAAAATAAAATATATCCACTTAAAAAACATCAAACATCTTTAACTAAAATCTTCTAAAAGAAAAACACTTTTTAAAGGTACCCTGACTTTGAAGACTTGTATGCTTTAATAATTTGTATTTGCCGTCAACTACTAAAATTATTTGATGGAAACAGGTTAAATATTTTCATTACTTCAAAAAACCCACCATGTAGTACTCATTTAAACCTATGGGGGCCGCCATTATGTTTTGCGTTCTGAAATTAATGACGTGTAATGGTTGTTGTGAAATATTACTACAGTTTACTATAGTAAATACTTTATGTGATCATTTTTTATTTCAACTCACAGATTCTTACCGCTCAGATCTCGGCTTTTTGATCTTCTTTTATTAGTATGTTTTCTGTATTATTCTTCATTTATGTTACCCTCTGTAAAAGGGCTGAACAGAAGACCTGGTTCTGTATATTAATGCAATATAAATATATATATCCATATACTGTAAAAAAGCAACCATTTGTGTGTATAGTGATGAAAAACAAAATGGTACCCTATGATAAAAATATATTTTTTCAAGTTTATTAAAACTATGACTTTGTACTGTTTTTATATTGCCAATCCCAGTGTTAATCTATTAAACCATAACTGAGTTTATAACCAGGGTACCTTTTAACACTAAACTAGCCATTTAGTTTTGTCTTTCCGTTATAAAATTCTGGGAATGTTATAGCTCCATATTTTATTTCGTATTATTTCTGCATTTTACACCTTAAGGGGGTTCATAGTATCCATACTCAAGAGGATTTATGTAATCAGAGTTATGTAACTCTTATAATCAATTACTATCTAAATAGTAAACATAATATGTGCAGACGCCTTTTCAGATGTTGTTGTCATCATCATACATTCCTTTCATTTCATAATGACACCCAATATATTTCATAACATATTTATGAAATAATGACAATGTTATGAACAATGTTTTAATAGATTGTCTGTTTCTCTTTTACTGTCAAATCCAATCTTGTAACATAAAATAAGTGCACGTTTGACACACTAGATTAGTTCATGTCTGTGTATTAGTTCAGTTTCAAGGGAAATCCTTTAACATCTAATTGCTCATTAGAGCGTCTGTCGCCGGGAGCTCCGTTTCTAATTGGACGCGCTGCTGCCGACGGCGTTCTCTGATTGGCCACAGCGACGTCTCCATCGCGCACGACGTTTCCGGCGGCCGTGTGCGCGCAGGCTCAGTTCGCTCATCTCCGCTCTTTTATTTACTCTCTCTCATCTAAGATGGCTGTCCGGAGCGACTCGGTCCCCCGAGCGTAGCAAGCGAGGATGCTTTCGCCTCCAAAATCAACTTTCACCCGGCCATCTCTGTCCGCGAGCTTCCCCTGAGGTACGGAGGAGATTATAGCGTCCGTACGGCCTACCGGCGCCACATACATCCGCCTCGAAGCTCTCGAAATCAAGTTGTTTGGCGAAGTCGAGCCCCGCCACCGAGTGTTTGTCCAAGAACCCTGAACATCCAAATGGCCGAACCGAGAAAAGTGCAGTTTGTCACCCTGTCGACCCTGGCCGGTGCTCCGGGAGCGGAGGGCAGGAGACGGCGGCTGGAGGAAGACGGGAGCGCGGAGATCAACGTTGACAGAGAGGGCAGGATGATGATGATGGGCACCGGGGTGACGGCGACGGGTGACCGCGGGGGTTCGACCGAGAAGAGAGACGGCGACGAGCCCCGGGGGAAGACAGTGCGGCTCAATTTGTGTTTATCCGAGCCAGACGAGCAACGCTCGGCCGAGTTCAACTACAGCGAGCTTATCCAGTCTCAACAGGTACCGAAATGGGATGGGGTAACTATTCAGATCAGTTTCGGGAGGAGTATGCAGCCCTATCACGCAGCTTGTTGTTGTTTTATGCTGACTTTGCGTTAGCATGTTAGCAGAACCTTAACGGGAGTGGGTTTCCAAAATGTAGTCCTTATTAGACCTATGAAACATACACGGCGAGTGTTATTAATATTTTGTAAATGTGATTTATGACGTGGCTCGATCTTGTTACACCTCACGCGGCTCATAAACTTCAGATCACTTTGTTGAGTACGTGACCTGGCCTTAGCTTTAGTAGTGTGTGGAGATCATCAAAGCTAAACTTGAACTGGTGTTTGTGTAACTTTATCATTTTTTTTACATGTAGATCTGATGTTTGCCATCTGTATTTCTCAGATGTCAATGGATTCTGATTTCATGAATCCTAAAAATTCTTGTTCTTGTAACGTTAGATCTGTACATCATTGCATTAGCAGGGCAAAGGTCATGGGTTCGAGTCCCAGGGAACACACATATGGATAAAATGTCGTTTATAAGTTGTTTGGTTCAGTTAGGTTAAGTGCCTGCCAAATGTAAGTGTAGTGTATTCATTTGGGAGAGCAAAGGTCATGGGTTCGAGTCCCAGAAATCACACATATTGATAAAATGTAGCTTGCATGCAATGTAAGTTGCTTTACCATATATGTGTATTGTAGTGCAATATAGTCAATTGCATTAGCAGTGCAAAGGTCATGGGTTCGAGTCCTCAGGAACACATGCATAAAATGTAGCTTATACACAATGTACATTGCTTTGGGTAAAGGCCGAAGTATAGTGTGTTTTTAAAGCAACACTAAAGAGTTTTTTTACCTTAAAATAACGTTTCCAAAAAAGTTTCAGTGGTTCATCCACTCGAAACAGGGTGAACGGCACTTTCACATTCGCTTTGCAGCCCTCTATCCGCCAAAACCGCACTTAAGAAGTTTCCAACCGTCGGGTCGCGGTCCTGTAGTTCGAGTGAAAACTACAAAAACTTGCTTTACGGCAGACCTACAATCCAATCAGAGCCAGCTTTGCTGCAGTAGGCTAAATTATTTACGACAATGGACAATTCCGCTTCCAACCTGTAGGGGGAGCAAAAACTCTTTAGTGTTGCTTTAAAAATGTATGCAAACGTACGCGCACAGCCTTGCAAGGTATGGTTTATTTGACTTTTACTTTATACAGACGTTTAACGCATGTGCAGTGCCATTGCGACAAAATGCAATGCATCTTCTGTGCTACATACTAGTACATTTGTGTGACTTAAGTGTAATTTAATTAAGTGTAATTCATAGGTTATGCATAGGCTGTGCATAGCTTGATGCGCACCTTGCCAAAATTTTAACAACGCGTCCGTTCTACACGGACTGCAAGTGATGTGATTGGTCCACTAGAACCCTTCAGGCAAACAAATATGTCGCATTTCTTTATAGGCTTTTCTGCTCGCGAGGGTAAGAACAAAGTTGGGCCAAGTTGAGGAGTGATTTAACTCAGACTGTCAACAAGTCGCTGTCTATTTACATCTATCACTGCTGGTCTTCTCAAATCATACACAACACAACAAGCTGCTGCTGCTTAGGGCTGCACGATAAATCGCATGTGATTGTCAAGCGCATCTCGTCAGTAATGCCGGTTCCTTGATTAGTAGTAAATCGCCATCAGCTGTTTTCAGATGGAGCGGGATTAACTACACAGAGCTGTAGTTCACTGACATTCGGGGCAATTTCGCATTAATTATTGCGGACGTATCGCCTGCGATATGTATGCAATATGGCCAGCTTGTCAGGGAACTACGGCTCTGTGTAGTAAATGCCGCTCCATCTGAAAGCAGCTGATGGCGATTTACTACTAATCAAGGAACCGGCATTACTGACGAGATGTGCGATATCGCATGCGATTTATTGTGCAGCCCTACTGCTGCTTTCTTGTTTGTGGGTTTACTGGCCAAGTTGCTTCTTTGATGCATAAGTATATATGAAAACTGATGTGTAGCCTACGCCAACGAGGCTACGCCTAAGATCTACACAAAACTATAATCAGCGCTTTAGGCATACAATGTACGCAGGGTTTTAAAAATCTGGGGGTGCGGATACAGGAAGAGCGCACTTTTCTGATGACGAAAATTATGGAATGTAAGTTGCTTTGGATAAATGCTTTAGTTTGTTAATGAATTAGGACTACTTTCTTATTTAGGGGTGTCACGATTCTCCAAATCCTCGATTCGATTACATTTTCGATTCTGATGTCACGATTCAATTCGATTCTCGATTTTTAAATGATTTTTTTAAGACAAAAAATTATATGCCTTTATTATTATTATAGTTTTACATTAACATGCACATTGCGTGCTTTTCCTCGCATGGGGGTTTGTGGGCTTTACTTTACGCGAGAGAGCTTGTAGAGAGAGAATTCCTACTTGCACGCAGATAGACTTAATGCGCGCGTCTTGGACTCCTATTATCTGAACTAAAACCGGTGCGTCAAGCAGCTGCGCTTCTCTCTGTCTCACGTGCACGCGCTCTTGCATCTGTCCAAAGTCTAAACATAAACTAAAGTAATAATCCTTACGTTTTTGTTCAGTTTTATGCATTTCATGCGAGCTGAGGCAAACCATACCTTTTGTTTAATATATAACCCGCTGCATCTTGGCGGCTCTCTCGTGCACGTGCAGAGAGCTGCGCTCTGTCCGAAGGCAGATCACTAGTAATCCTGTTTATGATATGCATTTCAAGGAGTTGGAGCAATACATCTCTCGTGTTTAAAATATAAATCGCGTTTCGCTGGATGGATGTTTTTAAAGGCACTTCTTAGAGTTTATTTTTACCCGCTTGGCAAGCCGACCGGACGTGACATGGGGGCGTGGCAGCATCGACGATCCCATTTTTTAATTCGAAGTTCGAGGTAGTGACTTAATTTCGATCGATTTTGATTGAAAATTGAAATCGTGACACCCTTATATATTATTTTAGTAAATTTCATCCTACTGATTGGGACTGGGGAAGAGTCAACCCACCCATAACTACTTTGTTCTAATGGATTTTAGCAATAGTTTTGAATAAAGTCCAATTTATATTTCTGCGTCGAGTGTATTTAATAAAGCCTACGCATAGACCCATGCCATGCGTCAGTGGTTCCCCACCTTTTTTCTTGGGGGCCCCCCCAAGTACATATACAACAATCTGAGCCCTGAATTATGTAGAAATAATTATTTTTCATAATAGAATTTTTTTACTACCCTATATTACCATTGTAAGCATATGATTTAAAAAATGATTTAACTTTGTCACCCCCCTAAGGGGGGCCAGCACCCCAGGTTGGGAACCACTGCCAAGTAGCCGAAAGCGCACCTCCCCAAAAACGTAACATCAGGGTTCCCACGGGTCCTTGAAAGTTCTGGGGGGAAAAATTCAAGGCCCTGGGAAGTTTTTGAAAATATACATACATCAGGTCATTGAAAGTGCTTGAATTTATTTTATGCAAGAAGTTTTCTGGAAAAAACATTCCCTGTGTAGTGTAGGATAATATTATAAAAATTCTAGACTTTTAAGCGCACGTGCTAAACTGTTCACTTTAAATGCTTATATCTTCTTTATGCAAATGTTGATTCATACCAAAATACTTTTTTGCATAGTTGTGTTTGACACATGAAAAAGTCTCGGGTTACGTATGTAACTGTTGTTCCCTGAGAAGGGACCGAGACGCTGTGTCTCCCTTGCCATACTTTCTGCATCCCTGTAACGCCATCTTTGGCAATATTTCAGGTAGCGATATACTTCCTGGCTCCCGCGTCACCCTGTCTTTGTCTTTAAGCCTCACCATTGGTTGAATTTGATATACACATTCAGACGCACTTACCCCTGAAGCGTTCCCAAAGTGTCACCGCAGTGACGCAGCGCGAGTTCCCTCGAAAGGAAACTGGAACAATGTATCTTAAAAGGTAACACCTTGCTCTCACTTAAAATGTGTCTCCACATTTAGTCCTTGAATTTGAGGGTATTGGACCTGGAAAGACCTTGAAAGATCCTTGAATTTTAAGTTAACTAAGGTGTGGGAACCCCAAACTACGCATCAATTCTACGCAGACCGCAAGCGCTATGATTCGTCTGCTAAAATAACGTCGCATTTCCTCGTACACTTTTCTGCTTGAGATGATAGAAAGTTGAGGAGTGCTATTTAACAACTTGCCCGGTAACAAAAGTTGCTGTCTATTTGTTGCCATCAGTGCTGATGTAGTAACATGCCCGTCGACACTTCCTATTAGCAGTTTGAATGTTGACTCTACACTTGACCTTTTTGAAAGGCGTACCTCAGCCTGTCCACTTTTTAAATAGCTTCTGTTTTAGGCTCGCAAATAATGACGACGATTGAATCTTCTCGTTTTACAGGCCAAGAAGATTCCACAAGTTTCTAAGTCTTCCCTGGACCCGAACGATCCTTTCAACGACGATGAAAGAGAGCGTCGGGAAGTTGAGGCATTGGCCAAAAAGTTCGAAAGCAAATATGTAAGCATTTGAATTTCATTGTATTTTATAAATGGGCGGACACTCAAAAGCCAAATGAGAGCATGCATGGGGCGTCTTTATTATTTTCCCATTAATGTTGATGACCTTACAGGCTAACACGGGTAAAAAGAGGAGGAAAGATCGGATGCAGGATCTGATTGACATTGGCTTCGGATATGATGAGAGCGACCCCTTCATAGACAACTCGGAAGCTGTGAGTGGGCAAATGCCGTAGCAACAGACCTGCATCGCTATGGAGATGATCGATTGGCTTTAGACATGCTGTTTCACCGACACCCTGTCTGAACTTAAAGGGTGTCTGTGTCAAATTTGGTTCAGATGATGTTTTGCTGTTTCTGTGTTTGTCAAAGTCAAATTTAGATGTAATCTCACAAATACAGCTGACAAACGGCCGCAACCCATCTGTAAATCATATGTCTCTGTCTTGTTAGTATGATGAGCTCGTGCCAGCATCTCTGACCACTAAGCTTGGAGGATTTTACATCAACACGGGTACTTTGCAGTTCAGGGCCGCCTCTGAATCTGAAGGAGAGGATGGAGGAAAAGACGAAAAATCCAGGGTGAGTTTTCTTGTTCTCTTTGCCAAGTGACTCCCTGCTCCCGAAAACACCCTGGAGTTAAAGGGATTGTTCACACAATAATGAACATTTTGTCATCATTTACTTGCCTTAATGTCATTCTAAACCTGTATGAGTTTCTTTCTTCAGTTAAACACAAAAGAAGATATTTGGATCATAGATGATGATGGTACCCATTGACTTCCATAGAAATTGTTTTTCCTATTATGGAAGTCAGTGGGTACCATCAACTGTAGAACAACACATAAAACATGTAGAAATTATTTTCGAAACGTTTCCTAATTATGCAATCAGCCTGTAGTTTTCTTTAAAGCCACACATCACGTACAAAGTTTAAAACTCTTTGTTTTGGTGAAATTGTGAGATGTAATTTTTGACATTTTTGACCATGAAACCGTTTTGGCCCAGGTTATGATCTATATTTTGAAATACGATTTCTGGTGTCTATCTGTTTGTAGATAAGAGCTGGAGAGAAGCCACTAATAAAAAGGAGGAGGAAGAAAGAAGATGGAACAAGTATAGAGGAGAAGAAACCCAGGAAGAACAAAGTAGCAAAACAAGGGTAAGAAATTAAATTAGGGGTTATAATTAAATTTGTTGCATACATTTAAAAGTCATATTTTTTAATGTGTGTTGATTGTTTGCTCACAGAATGGCTGGACTCAGCCTTCACCGTCCTGAAAAAAAGAAGAGGAAGAAACTGATGAAGAATTCTCTCTGTCTGGCGGCAATGCTTCGCCGTTTCACGAGAGAAAAGGAAGAATTGCGAAAACGTGACGCTAAGGCACCTCAAATGGGACGTGGTCTTACCAGCACCCCAAATTCCCATAATCTACTGCAGAATTCCCATCTCCACGGTAACGCCAGTAATGACCTTTCATTAGCAGACCTGACAGCTGATCCCGCCATGATGTCATTGCTCAGTTCAGCCAACGAAAGAGAGCTTCAGGATCTCATGAGTGACCTGGACTTTAGTTTTTTGGACGCGGGACTTCAGATGCCCCCTTCAGTCAGAGAAAACGGGCAGGCTGAGTCGGGTCAATCATCTAGGCATAAGATGGGAGGAGGAGTGCTGGGTCGAGGGCTCATCTCTCCTCCGCCTCTCCCTAATGGACTTCCAGCCCCCTTGATCAAACGTATAGAAGACCTAAGAGCTGTGAGTCAGATTTGTCTTTTTTATTTGGTTGTCATTTCAGTTTAAAAGCTGCCCTTTCACTGTGTGTTATCCGTTATAATTTTCCCCCTAGTGTAGGGATGCACGGAATGTTTGAGTTACAAAACTATTTAGCTGAAATTAGCAAAAAAGCATTTTCAGTGTTGAAGTGTAAAGACCGAATACATTTTACCGAACAATAATATTTTTGATGATTCGAAAATAGCAACCAGTGTAAATGCAGCAAACATGTCGGCAGTGTCCGAGAAAGGTGCGTTTTTGCTACTTTCGGCTTGATTAGTTTAATAAGATTCAGTGCATCCCTACCTAGTGGTAGTTAGGGATGTCCCGATCCGATATTCTGAAAGCAGGTGATGGCGATTTAATACTAATCAAGGAACTGGCTTCTCTGACAAGTTGCGCAATGACTATCGCATGCAAATTTTGTGCATTCCTAACACCTCGCTATAGATTGTTCATGGGATTTAACTTCGTGTCATGTGTATTTTTCACTTGAGTTTAATATTTTTAACTTGTAATGTACACCCCATAATCTTAAGAAGCGATGCGCAAGTGTGTGTGGCTGCTTGGTTCATAATGGTAAGTTAACCATGGTAATCACTGCATTTCTGCTCTTGAAGTGCCATCTACTGTTAGGGGGCATGTACACCAATGCGTTTAAACCATAGACTGTAAAAAAAGATGGACGAAGTGTCTGTGACGTCACCCATAGGTTTCTGAAGATCGTTTTTGAAGCCAATAGTAGGCAGTACCTGCTGCCGCCATCTTGGCTGCGCGTCACAGCGCACCACTCACGGATATCCGAAAATGGGTATAGAGGCGAAACGTGGGTGAAGCTGAGGTGGCTGGTTACTTAAACCATGCCCGCCTAGCTCAACTCTAGTGACAGCAGTGGTTGTTTAACCATCACTGAAATGGACACGCCCTTAATTATGCAGAACTTTAAGGCTTAATATAATTTAAACGGATGAGTTACAAAAAAAATTCACCCCCTCACAGTTACGATTAGCTATATAAAAATTAGCTATATAGACCAAAAGCAATTTTTGTACCAGACTGTAAATTTTTTTTTTCTGGTCTAAAGGTGGACATTTTAACATTCTATGGGAATTTACTCCCATTTGGAGTCAGCCTCCAGTGGCAAGTAGATGAATTGCAGTTTAAATCAGTTCTGTATAGAGGGTATGCATTGACGCTTTTTAATCACGGAACCGGCTTTACTGATGAAACACGCATGAGAATCTCAGGGCTTTTTGCACAGCCTTAGTTACCACAGACATTGCTTTGGTGGTTATTTTAAGACATTTGACAGGTCTGCTGTGTGTTTATTGAAAAATAATGCATACATGTGAAACCTTTCTCAACCAATTAGCAGTATAAGCCAAAATAAATACTGAGAATGTAAAGTTGCCTGGAAATTAAAGTCAGAAAGAGGAAAGTAAATGTGTAGTTTATAACCACCACTATCAGATGTTAATAATCCCATTACTCATCTCTCTCAGCAATCTGAAGAAACATGTGGGATGCGGATTCCCATTTCAAAGCACTTTAGGGAGTTTATATTGGTGAATGTAATACCATTTTCCTGTGTAACTTGATTTTGTTTGTATTTATTTCAACTCAGGCATCGAGGCAATTTGATCAAGAAGGCAGAAAGAAATTCTTCACTCTGGATATGAATAATATCTTGCTGGAGTGAGTACAATTTTTTATTATACATTTATTAAGTTTTAGACGGAATCATAAAATCTGTTGAACAATTTATTTCTTCTTGTCCAGCATCGAGCTGCAGGTGCAGGAGCAGCCATCCGACGTCCGGTCACAGGTGTACTCTCACCTGGAAGCTTTTGTGCCCTGTAACAAAGAGGCGCTACTCAAACGCCTAAAAAAACTCAGCCTCAACATCCAGGTTTAAAGATTAATCAAAATCGTCATTTGAATTGAAATTTTAATGCACTTTTTGAAGCTGTTAGTTACTTATTCACATCCAAGCAAATTTCCCCATGTTGTTTAGGACGACCGTCTGCGCACACCCTTACTAAAGCTCAAACTGGCCGTGTGCAGTGTTATGCCGGAGCAGATCGCCAGATATAACATGGATTGCATGGCGAAAGTTGCTGCCAAGTAAGCCTAAACAATGTTGTTCCTCTTTATGTGTAAAATTGTGTACAATTATGGTATACAGTACAGTTTTGCGATGTTATAGTGATCATATATAAGTGTTTCTCAGTCTCTTTAATAGAATACATCCAGAAAATACAGGAAATGTGTATATAGTATTAAAAACTGTATATAAATGTAAACTGATGTGTCAAGTTTTAGGGTAAACTTCCCTTCCACTTGAGCAACAGCAGGAAACTGCAGGATCTCTTAAACCTAAATACAATTACATTCTAATTTTTAATTAAAAAAAGTATTTTTATTTTATTCTGCTCAAAAACACTCAAGATGTGTTTAGTGCCATGAGAGGTCACGCTAAACACCAACGATGCCTTAAAGACATTTAGTCTCTTGTGCATATTTCCTGTATATTCTGTTTGTATCTTAATAAAATAGATTGAAAAATAAATATGGATAGACATAAAAACTTCTAAAACAAGATGTACTGTAGGTTTGGATGTAATAAGACTCACCTTGTGTCTGTGATAGGCAGCAGATGGAGGATGGAGAGAAGAACGGATCAGAGGATGATGATGATGAGAAACCAGGGAAGAGGGTGATGGGACCAAGGAAGAAATTTATATGGGATGACAAACTCAGGTTTGAACTTATAATATGGCCAAAAAAATTATCAAGAAAATGTTTTCCATATCAGTCGATAATGATAATTATCATGATAAAAATTTAAAGGCAGATTTTTGCTCCTGAATGAAAATTATTTAAAAAAAATGGTTTTAAACTACTTATTTAGAACATGACAAATACAAATACTAAAATCTTGTTTTAATGTTCAGGAATCTGTATTAAATGTAAATTGTTATGAAATCAACATATTTCTGACACAGAAAGCAGCACACTACTAGGGATGTAACGATTCAATCACGATTCAATCGCGGTCCTCATTAAAAATGCCTGTCTGAAATCGATTCTGAATCGCAAGGCTGCGATTCTTTGTTTTATGCACAGCTTGTGCCGGTATTACGGCATTTGGTCAGTAGGAAGTCCTTATCAATCTAAAATCATTATGAGTCGGAGTCGTTTATAACGTGCATTTAAAAAAGCAACACTCGTTAAACAAAATCATTCAAAATATTCTTTATTATCATGAAAATACCTGAAACAATTTGAAGAACAGCGTATAAATATTCCTGTGTAGACATTTCCTGGAATAGCGTTTGTAATGGTGCTTCTTGTGTGGCACAAAGGGAGTTTCTGCACGGGAGCGCCCCCTGGCGTTCGGATGTGCCGGAATTTCACCGTAATTCATTCAAATTCATTCATTGAGAAAACGCGCATTTGCACGATTAATCGTTACACCCCTACAGACTACTGTCACTAAGACCCAAGACAGACTACTTTAAGTTTCAATATACTGAGTAACATCCAGCTGTTTATGTTCACTTAAACAAGAATGAAAACGTAGTTCAGTGATCACGCTTGTGTTATACATATGAGCTATACACGCTGATAAATGGATGTCAAGAGCGTCACGTTGCTGTGGGAGCGCACACTCATATATTTTATTCACTGCAGTGGTGGATCTGCTGTTTTTCCTCAGTTTCCTAAATTTGAATATCCTGTAAATATACTTTTAAAGCTGTGCGGACGTGTGCCTGCGCAAGGCGGAAGCTGAAAGAAAGTACAGTATACTGCACCTATTTTGTCTGCTGTGTTCCGCACTTTGCCGAACCCTGTTTCCAATATTACACAAAAGAAAAATGTTTCCGCGCAATTGGATTCCTTCCGCGTTATCCGCATCACGAAAATCATAGGGCTCTACTAAAGTGAATGGCTTGCCTATTCTCCTTCAAGTCTAACAGACACTAGGTGTTTCTCAATGTCAAGGATACTTCCTTCGCAGGACTGGAACAGGCTAGCAAGTGCACGTCATTGCATCATGAAATTGTGTGCTTTCGGCGCTGCGCACATAGGATTGTGGGTGATTTCAGAGTGCGAAGGCTACACATATGCAATATTTTTCAAACTAAGGACTCAGTCCTTGGTTGAAATTCCTAGGATCCTTGACATTGCAACAGTCCTTCGACGGATGTCGGTGACGTAACATCTTCGAAATTCTGGGTTCCAAGGATCCTCCCTTGATATTGAAAAACACCTACTGTGATTGTAAACCAAGAGCGCGTGCCGCATCCCGAATAGAGTGCGGATCGGGCCGCATTTTTCTGTTCGAGCCCGGCCCGCATCCGAAAGGACAGTAACCAAACCCGACCGTAACCCGACCGGCATTAAGATATTAATGTCCGACCCGAGCCCGAAACAGTTAAAATCGCATTGTCACAGCAACAAAAACACTTTTTCGCACGCATGAAGATGGATGACGATAGTTCATCTTAAAATGAAACTTTTATGTTTATCAGCTTACCCCCAGGCCATCCAAGATGTAGGTGACTTTGTTTCTTCAGTAGAACACAAATGTAGATTTTGAACTCCAACCGTTTCAGTCTGTCTGTTGTATAATGGAGGTGGATGGTAACAAAATCCGATAGAGAAAAAAAACATGCACAGACAAATCCAAATTAAACCCTGCCGCTCGTGACGACACATCGATGTCCTAGACACATAACGATCGGTTTGTGCGAGAAACCGAACATTATTTATATAATTTTTTACCTCTAATACAACACTATCCACAGAGAAACGGGAGCCCCGTATAGTGTATATACGCTCTCATGCTGTGCACCCGATACAGTAGGTGGCAGTATGCACCTATGAAGTTGTTTCGCAACCTGCTATTAAACATTAAATGAATAAGAAGGGGATGTGAACACGCGCATAGATATGTATATAAAGGCTAGATGGCTCAAGGCGGAGTCCCTAACGGCATCACCTGGCGGCCATCTTACGACAGGGCGCTCGCTCACTCGTAGCATTGAGTTTAATGGTGCAGGTACTTTTAAATGACCATAACTTGCTCAATTTTCTACCGATTTTCAAACGGTTTGGGTTTTTACAAACGTTATTAACGTGGCTATAATTCTGGATGCTTTAACATGTTTCATGAATTTATTTTTTATCGTTTTAGTATAGGTATGCAGTGTCATAGGTACATCTTTGACGTTTATAACAAACCAAACCGTTTGAAAATCGGTAAAAAATTAAGCAAGTTATGGTCATTTAAAAGTACCTGCATCATTAAAACTCAATGCTACGCGTTTGAGCGAGCGCGCCGGGCGTAAGTTTTTTGGCCGCCAAAATGCGGACGTTGCACTCAATTGGCTGAGCAGCGCGGACGAGCCATCTAGCCTTTATATGCATATCTATGAACACGCGTGTTTCATTTTAAGATGAACTATTGCTTTAAACAGGCTCATTGGCTACCTACATATTATAATAAGTTGTTTTAAATTTCACATGTTCAATGCCTTATTGCGCCGAACCCGAACGTAATGTCTAAAT
Organism: Misgurnus anguillicaudatus; assembly: GCF_027580225.2. Taxonomy (NCBI): domain Eukaryota; kingdom Metazoa; phylum Chordata; class Actinopteri; order Cypriniformes; family Cobitidae; genus Misgurnus; species Misgurnus anguillicaudatus. The sequence continues at coordinate 35,187,160 of NC_073344.2, forward strand.
ATCTATCCGGCCCGGCCTGTCGGGTACCGTCGGGCTCGGTTTGGGTATCCATCCTCTATTCCGGAAGTGCTTGCGCAACATTACGCGCAGTGCGTAAACATTATCGATCACTCATTGAACTGTCGTTATCGTTTTATCTGGTAGACATCTATTAGACTTTCACTTTTCCCAAATTTAGCCTTGTTTTAGCCAAAATTGATTGCTGGGCTGACTATGATGTTTGGACCATGTTTGTGTTTTTCCAGGGCCCTGTTATGTAACCTGGTGCGTGTAAAGCTGAGCTGCTATGAGCTGGAGCAATGTTCTCTATCTGTTGAAGACTATCTCAAAGCCTTCATGGAGAATGAGGTCAAGCCTCTCTGGCCCAAAGGCTGGATGCAGACCAGGTGTGTGTGTGTGTGTGTGTGTGTGTGTAGGCAATGGCTTGACCCTGCGCTGGCATGATCTCTCGTGGTAAATTACTGTGTAACCAGAAACCTTCCTCTGTTTATTCAGGATGCTTTTTAAGGAAAGTCGTGCGGTACACGGTCACCTTACTGGCCTGTGAGTATATGTACTTTTTGATATGTATTAGATGTTCGTAATCATTAGATCAACTGTAGTGTAGATGATGTGGTCCAATGCAAAGCTCTAGCAATGCAATAGATTTTCATTGTTATTACTTTACTTTTTTCTGCAGGGGCAAGAAAAGAATTGTTCCAACCCCAAAAGCTACCAAAATGGTATGTAAAACTGAAAATAGTGAACCATTATGTCTAACCATTATATAGAATCGGTTCACTTTCCTAGTTCCTTTTAGTGTGATGAGACTGTAACACTTTACAATGAGGTTGTATTTGTTAAAGGACACTTAATATGCGAAATCCACTTTTACAAGGTGTTTGGACATGAAACGCTTCCCTCCATATTTCCACTATTATCCACTAGGTGGCGCTCTTACACAAATTATAAAATCAACTGCACGATCAGTGTTTGTGTCATATCAGCCACATTGTGGTGCCGCATCGAGCGTCAGTTTAAAAATAGTTTTGCGACGTTCCGGCTCATAGCTCCGCCTGTACAGAGATCTCATTTAAAGAAAGCTCTGCACATTCTGAATATTAATACTCAAACATGGACGAGTAGAGATTAGATGTAATAAAAGCAGAAATGTTTAATAAAAACCCTCAAGTTTCACATGGAAAGCCATAAGAAGCAGAGGGATACGTCTCAGCATGTGTGTGCGAGCTGCGTTTCTTAGCTGCAGTGCGAGATGTGCAGTAACGGAGAAAAACTAAATAACAAAGCGCACAGACATGAAAATATTATATACAATCCTACCAAATCCTGGCCAATTTACTGAGATGCAGATTCGCACGGGACTAATATTATCACAGGACCTATGTGTTCTGTGAAATATGGTAAGTCATTTGCAGAGGAATTTACTTGACAAATGACATGACCGATTCGCACGGGATTAAAGGAATATTAAATTTTCTTGGGGGAAGGGTCCAGGTAATTTACTCACCACCATGTCATCCAGGGTGTTTGTGTCTTTCTTTGTTCAGTCGAGAAGAAGTTGTGTTTTTTTGAGGAGAGCATTGCAGGATTTTTCTCATTTTAATGGACTTTAATAGAGCCCAACATTTAATACTTAACTCAACACGTAACCGTTTTTTTTAACGGAGTATCAAAGGACTATAAACGATCCCGAACGAGGCATTAGGGTCTTATCTAGCAAAACGATTAAAAAATATGCTCTTTTAAACTCTTTTAAACCACAACTTTTCGTCTAGGTCCGGTCCAGCGTGACCTAACGTAAATGCGTAGTGACGTAGGGAGGTCACGTGTTACGTATATAAAACGCACATTTGCGGACCATTGTAAACAATAAACTGACACAAAGACATTAATTAGTATCAGTTGACATACAACAACGTAGGAACGGTCCTCTTTCAACACACTTGTAAACACTGGGGCGTAGTTTCGCGTTCGTCCTCTGTGACCTCTTGATGTATTGTGTGGGGTCACGCTTGCGCATCACGACCGGATCTAGACGAGAAGTTGTGGTTTAAAAGTGCATATTTTTTATTTTTCTTGTAAAAAATGACAATCGTTTCGCTAGATAAGACCCTTATGCCTCGTTTGGGATCGTTTATAGTCCTTTGAGGCTCCGTTGAAGAAAACTGTTAAGTGTTGAGTTGAGTATTGGATGTTGGGCTCTATTAAAGTGCATTAAAATGAGAAAAATCCTGCAATGTTTTCCTCAAAAAAGCATCGTTTCTTCTCGACTGAACAGGGAGGGACATCGACATTTTTGATGACATGGTGGTGAGTAAATTATCTGGATTTTTCTTTTAAGAAGATGGACTATTCCTTTAAGATCACAGACAACCTCCGCAATTATAACAAATACTAGAGGGTCACCAGGTAATACTAATCCCCTGCGAATAGGGCTTGAACTAAGGTTAATAAATGCTGTAGAACTTCTGTTCATTGTTAGTTCATGTTCATTTATGCATTTACTATGTTAACAAATACAAACTTATTGTTTTATCCAATGTGATCCAATTGAGTTTTTCCCCATTTGTTCCTCTAATAATCTGATCCAGGAGGTCAGCTGGACACAAAAACCACCTCCAGGTGTTGGAAGCACTTCTGCCTCTCCTGCCTTAGTCGCCCCTGCGTGCATACCACCCTCACCCTCCGAACCCATTTGTCTGTCTGATTCACTGGACGAGGATCTAGCTGCTAACTCGCTTGACTCCATTTCCCAGGCTCTAGCTCTTCTTAGTAACGCTGCCAAGGGTCTGACGCCAAACAACGGCGTTCCTGCTTCCTCTCCTCCCGGAATTGCGGGATCCTCATCAGGAGTCGGCCACTATTCTTCTCCTCTTTCGCATTCCTCCCATTCAGCAAAAATCGAGCCCTCTGTTATCTCCGTGGCAAACATGAGCAGTCTATCTACCTCTCTTTCCTTATCCTCCTCTCTCACCTCATCTCCTTTGTCTTCCGTGCGAGGAGAGACCTTTGGGATGCTAAAAGACACCGGGTCCTTGCAGAGAAATTCAGCAATGCCTGCTCACAGAACTAACATAACCTCAGTGCAGAATGCTAAGGCCCGCCCACCCCCAACTGCCTCACCCCTCCTGCCCCCCCAGCAGAGATCCTATGGGACGATTGGAGTTAAGCCGGGTCTGACTCCACCCACTATCGGACAGTCTAAGAACTGCGCTAACAAATCTGGTACCGGCGTGATAACTGGGGTTTCCCAGCAGCCTCGTATGAACCCACACCCCTCGCAGATGAACCCTAAAAGCCCTCAGCAGTCACGGGTACCCAATTCCTCTCCCCCTCCGAAATCTTCCTCTCCTTCCACCCTGTTATCACAATCCAAGTCACCTTCTATGCCACACAGCCAGTCAAACTTTATAACGCCCATGCAAGCCACACTTACTAAGTCTTCCCACAGTAGTAGCTCTCCAATCATCAAACTCACACCACGGCCCCCAGCGCCTACTCCTCCTCCCTCTTCCTCTCCTTCCCCTTCATCATCTCCCTCCCTGACTCATCCCAGACCCCAAATGATCACCAGCTCACACCAGTTTAACCCCAAGAACCAGGGCTTCAGACCACCGTTTACCGCACAGGGACCTGGAGTCAAGTCCGGATCAGGACAGACAAGCTATAGTTTTGCAGGTGGTCGAAAATCCACAAGTCCACCTGGTGGTGGAGGAACAAACACTATTACCAGCCCGATGGCCAAACCCTTGCCTGCAGGTGGCCAGGATGGTAGCCACTCCCCTTTAGTGGTAACAGCCAATCACAGCCAGCGGCACAGGCCAGTGGGTGGGGCAAGCCAGAGTGCCAAGTCCTCAACGAGTCGTGCATCAGGCATGGCCCTACCCTCTCCTCCTGTCTCCTCTCACCTGTCACAGGTAACCTAATTTTTTGTTAGCTTAAATCCAAGTCCACCTGGTAAAGCTGGTTTAACAGTTGCTCTCCTCCTCCAGGTGTCAACAGCATCAGGAAGCAACCTCTTGGGTTCAGTAAACCCTTCTCTCCCCCTGGGTTTTGGGATGCTCGGGGGTCTAGTGCCTGTTTCTTTACCCTTCCAGTTCCCTTCACTACTCAACTTCAATCCCCCGGGTTCTGGAGTTGCAGGTTGCAGTAATTTAGGGGCTTCATCTGCTACAAACTCAGGATACACCCTGGCACAGAGTGAGTGAATCTAACAGTTGATCAAACCCTGTGATGTATATAAAGGCATTTTGCTTGGGTCCCACCCATTGTTTAGCCACACCCATTTTCCTGTAGTGTAGTTGTGCTTGCATATTTGTGCACTGTGTTATGTATTGTGTGTTGCTGGAATTCTTGTTTCTCCTGTGTATCCCTAACCCGTATTCCTTCTTTTGCCCTTGGATCGATCTGCACTCTTTCATCTCTCCCTCTGTCCACCTTTATTTCCTACTGTCTGCTAGATCTGTATAAGAGTCTGCAGCCAGGGTCTCAGGTTGCTCTACCTCCCCACTTGCAGCTTGCTTTCTCAGGTAACACTGCAAATCCCTCTAGCTCACTGTCGCTTTATTGTGTTGTTTTACGGTCACCCCTGCTTTAACTTCCCTTCGCTTGTTTATCCTCTATTTGTGCTTTGCTATGCGACACTGGCTTTGTTTCAAAACCTAGGGTATGTCCAAAATAACCCCCTATACCCTCATTCACTATATTTCACAACATTAGATCACAAATATAGTCAACTCAACGAGCGAGTGAATTCGGCCAATGAGCTTGCTGCAAACGCAGTCGGCGCCATCTTGTGCCGAGACACGGGAGTTCATTTGGCACATGCCATACTCGGGATGATGTCCACTATCATTTTAGACCCCACTACAAAATGGCTGTCATTCAGATTCAGTGCACTATTTAAGGGTATGGGGGGAATTGACTGGCTTCATTATAAATGTTTCTATCAATGTATGGTATTGATGGTAGGTCATGTAAATACAGAGTTTGGTTACTGCCACATATCATCAAAACACATTAAGTATGTACACTTGAACACATGAATGCTTGGACAACTCAATGCGTGTACTTGTACAAAGTATGTTTCCGGTCTAAGCATTTTGATTTTTACAAATGCACATATTAGGTAATTTTAATTTAAATGGGAAATAGAGGGTATGCATTGACGTCACTTTTCCACGTGACCATGCCGGAGCTCGCCCTGTCGAGTGGCAAACGTTCAACAAAATGGCTGGTTTTCATAGCGGGTGCTGGGAAAATGCCAGTAAAACTGACTATTATCAGCTTAAATTAAATTTAGTTGGACTTGATAGCAGAGGTGGACAATACTTGGTTACATTAGTTACATTTTCCAAGCATCTGTGCTTTATTAGGTGGTTTGTATTGGGAAAAACACTACTTCACTACATTCTAAAGCATAGAATCATACTGTGTATTCTTTTATATTGCATATTAAAGTGTATTTAATACCTAATTACATTTAAATTGTGTACTTTTACTTGAGTTAAATACTTAAATATTAAATGTAAAAAAAACATATTATTTATGAAACGTAATAGAGAAAAAATTATAATAATATGCTTTGGAATGTATGTTTTCCAAAGAAAAACACAAATAAAATACAAATACTTGAAAATATACTGTTAAGTATAAATAAGTATAAATATCAATCGCACAACAGCTTTTTCCCATTTCAACGCGTTTTCACCGTGTTTTCGTCGATGTCACGCTGTACTCAAATGCTGCCGCTCTGTCTTTTGCCACTCAGTAGGCGTAACTGCAGTGCCTCTCGCCGACGGTGACGTCATGTGCATACCCTCTATAAACTAAATAATACAGTGGGGGAAATAAGTATTGAACGCGTAAACATTTTTTCAGTACATATAAGTCCAATGAGGTTATTCACATAAATCTTTTAATCAGACATCAACCATTATCTCCAAAAGATACAGTACATGTAATGCTACATTAGGTCACAGCCAAAATGACTTATCTTTTTGAAGCAGCCTTTACATTGGCATGACGCCATGACAGTTAAAAGATAACTCCACACCCATAATGTAAATTTGCTGATTATTTATTCACTGTAATGTCATCCAAGATGTTTGTCCTTGTTTCTTCAATAGGAGTTATATTAAATAATACCTGCCTCTTCTTTGCTTTATAATCAACGTTTTGATACTCCATAAAGTGCTTCTATCCATTAAAGAAGTAATCCATGTATAATAAATGTTTTCTGAAAAAAGTTTGTGAGAAAAGCAATTCATATTTTCAGCTTTATAGTGATAGTTTCGACTCGTCGTTTATATTATATACAATAACAGCTGTACACTGTTAAAAGTGAAAGTTGGATGTGTTACAATTTAAAGTCATTAAAAATTGTAACGCCTACAAAAACAAAGCTTTTCAACTTTAATCTTCCGAATTTAAGTGAAAAATTTAAGGTGAAAAACTTTTAAAAGCCTTCAATTGGCGCTTTTTCCAACTTAAATTTTCTGATTTTGAAGCCGTTACCAATTGAATTAATATTTTTAAGTTAATCCAACTTTATTATTTTACAATGTAGATTCAAATATGGCAGCACGTACAAAACAAATTTGTGAAATCGCATTGTTTTTCACATCTTGTGACTGTGTTTTGTCACAATGCATATGAAGACATGAGACACATGAGAATCAATCGGATTTCACGGTATTTGAATCTTGAGTTGTTCTTGTCAATTTAGTCTTAACTATCGCTAAAAGCTCAAAATATGAGTTGCTTAATGGAGCAATGAAAAACAACATATCGTTTTTATGTGAAGCGAATGTTTATGAAGCATTTTCTTCCTGAAGTGCCGTTTGGAATTCGCCCTCCGCCTGTGTGTGTGCACGCATTTAAGTGCCCTCAGGGGTCGATCACACCAAAAGCGTTTATGGCAGTTGCAGGCGCCTTTTTTGAATGATATTCTATGGACAGGGAGCGTTTGCGCGCTGTTTATGCGCGGCCGCCAGCCGCAGCACACGCTTTTGAAGGAGCGCTGAGAGCGGAGAAGCGCCCGACGTCATTCGTGTCTTTTCATTGTCCAATCGGATGAGGGGAGAGGCGGCCTTACGTTGTGGTGAGGAAAGTTTACAGTTGCTTTAAAGAACTGGACTCCACTCGTTCACTCTCTCCTGCGTGTTTGTGCACCTCTCACCCTCAAACAATCACCCTCACCCTCAAACAACTACTAATAGGACAGTTAACAGCAAAAGAGCGCTCGCGCTTCAATATTTGATTGACACGGTGGTTGCTTGGCAATATAAAAAGCCGTGTCGCACTGCTCTTTTTAAAAAAAAGCAGTGCGTCGCACCTTGCATTTCCAAGTGTTTAAAGCGCTTTTGGTGTGATTAGCCCCTCAGTGGTGCATATACGGAGAGACGCGTTTCAAAAAGTAAGGCAACATAAAATATTCTGTTCTTGACAGGGCATGTACGCACAAAATGATCTCACAGTATTCTTTTTCTAATAAAAACATTTGTTTATGTCTTAAGTGAATTATAGAGTCAGAAACCAGTCTGTGCCTATTTGGTCTTAAAGAGACAGTAACCTCAATTAAAATACTTAAGTCTGTGTTATTAATGTTAATCAAACAACCCAAGACAAAAAGAAAATCGCATCTTTAGCTCTAAAAAAAGAAATAATAATATTTAATTTGTACAATAAAAACAGTGTTATTATTCATTTACTTCTGATTTCTGTACCTAATGCTAATTTTAGACTTAATGTGCAACTTTTTTTTATAAATGTTTGTACTTTCTTTATTTGTTATTAGATTTTCCCACCCGTTTTTTTGTTTGTTTTGCTGATCCGAAAAATGATTCTACCAATCTCATGTTAACATTGGGTACCTATAGAGTAGTATTGCAGCCTTCATATCTATTTAATCAGATTTATAAAAAAATCAGTTGTACCGCTTCTTTCCGAAAACAGCCAAGCTGTTGGAGGCGTACCATGGGTGGAGCGAGTCGCGAGCACGCAATTTACACAAAACATCGAATTATCCCTGGATAACTTTTGATTAACTAAACTTTCGTGTTGTTTACATTATATGCTCTTACGTACTGATTGCCAACAAAACACAAACATTTGATGCAGTTTTACTTACCGCCTGCGGTTCCGACATTGATTGGCGTGTTTCTGCTTGCACTCTGGCGCTTTTCGGTAAGAGGTGCCCATACAAGGACATCCACTGTACCCCCACGAGTAGATACCAAACAGATCAGTAGTCGAAAACACTTGTACTACGAACCCTGACAAAGAGTATTTGGCACAGAAAGTTGTGTCTCCAACTGTTTTTTTTAACTTTGCCTACTGTATGTTTAGCCTGAAAATCCAACTCTTTTTGGATTGCACCAGTCGTTTGTAAGTTCTTACTTAAACTGGGACGTAAAGTCCAAACTAGAGGCTTAGTAACTACTAGCTAGTTTAAAAACCAACTCTGTACTTTTATTCAGTTGCACCATTTGTTCTTAAGGCAGAACGTAGCTAGTAGGTTGTAAGCGTTCTGTAAGGTAATGCGTTGTCGCATAGAATGACGTCTATTTTTCTTAACCCAATCACAAGCCTTCTAATAGGTAAACAGGAAATAGTCTGAACAGCACATAATTTCAAACTCATTCTTGACTGGCCTTATAGATATGTACACTAGATGTCGCTTTGCTACGGCAGTTCATTAAGTGCCCTAACAAACATACGCAGTAGCTAGTTGCCCTAACATCCATACGCAGCACAAAAGAACAATATCGTCCATGAATTCGAAGTACAGGCGGATATAGCAGCGTTACCTAGCTACCTCCCCATTCCAAGATGGCGGCAGTTTTGAACGCATGCTTAGAACCCCAAGGCGACATCTTGTGTATATATCTATGGACTGGCCTAAACTAAAAATTTAAAAAAGACATTAAAGCAAACGTTATCGAACTTAAAACATTACACTTTTAATTGAAAATATCTATCCCCCACACTTGGAGGAGAAAAAAACGAAGAAAATTTGCAGTCATGAAGAAATTCTTATTTTAATTGATGGACACAAAGAAAACAAGTTCTTGAAAACTCATTGACGAACTTGCGGATCTTCATAATCAATTACGAGCTCATCGATATCTGGCTGACATCTTATTCCGACTGTTATTCATGTACAGAGGCTTCCGTAAATATTTAGTTAGAACGTATTGTTAAGTTAAACATTTAGTAGTACGTAAGTTGTAACTTAGTGCTCATTTACGTCGTAACGTTACGCACAGCTGGTGCAACCGGTCCCAGGTCAGAGAAAAGGGGGGTTCAAGAAAAGGGGGCAGACCCCGACGGAGATAGAGGTGATGAACTGAGCTCCTACCAAGTGTGTGGTGAGATAATAACAAGGGCATGGTGCGCTTGAACCTGCTTACATAGGGTCGTACCGCTTGCATCACGCAGTACCGCAACATCCAACAGGAAAATCCAACTGCAGTAGCCACCGTTCAACCTGAAGGGGGCAGCACTCAGACGTTTTTACGGCATATATTGTAGCATTGAAACACTTTATACCCAAATGTCAAAAAAGTTACTCAAATCAATGAACAGCACGAATAAAGCCCTATTCTTACAGATCATTAACTAAAAAATGTTGATTAAGGGTTTAGTTACTCTTTAATTGTGTTAATAAGTCAGAATGCATAAAATAGCATTAGACCTCCCTTTTAAACTTGACAGCTTCCTAGATTTTGAAACTGAGCCTTTGTGTTTTTTAAGTTTAAAATGCATATTTCTGTTTGGACTGAGATGAAATCTTTCGATTAGCTTGACAGTATGTTTTACATTTACAGATACAAACCAAAGTCAGGGGGGAGACACCAAGAGGAAGCCCCACTGACCACCAGAAGCAGAATGTACGCGCTGACAACGCTGAAGATTGAAGTTTTTTTTTTTTTTAAAGCTGCTCTGATTCAGAACTGAAAGTTTGAATCGGTGTGAAGGAGGAAAGACTATTACACTTTCTTTCAGATTAAATACAGAGGACTTTATTAACAACCCTTTTTTTCAAAGTAACGTCATACTGCTTTTAATTGATCAATTATCTGGAGCTGTGTGGATTTATATTTTTTGTCAACATGTTTACACAAGACCTTAATCACTGTGGACACAGAGATAATTATTGAGAGAAAAAAACGAAGCAACATAAATTTTATTTAAGTTATCGTCGGCTGGAAACGTGCATTCCTGTGTTTATTTTTATTAGTAGAATTGTTTTTTTGAGACTCCTAGGGATGTTATCGTCCGACCGGTTCCTAAAGACTGTTAGAATAGTAGCTATTAATAATACATATGGGTAAATTATTTATAATTTTTTGACACAGGGACTTACGATGTTTAATGTGTATTAGTACAATAAATTGGGTATGTATATAAAATATACATAAATATTATGTGATCTATTTTCTTTCAAGGTCAGTACGTACGATGTTTATCATCTGTGTGTGCAGATGTCTTGCTGTCTTTGGTGCTGTGTATCTCACTGGACCTTGTGAAAAATACTTGAGAGAAAAACGTCTTTCATGGATGAAGAATGAATCGTGTGCAAGCTTTTCGTAGAAAATTATGAGATTATAGTCTACTTGAAATGTCTTTATTTTGTTTCAGTACAGAAACTCTGAACACTTTCAATAAAACGCCTTAGTTTGTAAGTTTGAATAACTATGCAGGATTGTATAATGCTTCAATGCAAAAGTAAGCTATTGCTTAGCGCTTTACTTCTATTAGTTGTGTGTGCATTTTTGTGTGAAGATTGTGTGTCTCAATACCTCATCGGACATTTGTTTCTTTCACATTTCCCTATTTGGGTTCCATTTCATCCCATGTTTTTTATTTCAAAACATCTCTCATTTCTCACCCGCATCTTACGATTGTGTTGAAATGAGAAATGGCACCAAAGATAACAGCATTAGCTATGTTGACAAGAGACAGGTCAGGCGTCTGTGTGTGTTCATTGTAGCATTCTGTATAGGTTTGTAGGCCAACCTAAATGTGAGGTCTCTGGTTGTCCCTGTGGATATTGTGAAGAATTTTAAAACTGAATTTTATATATTGCTTTTATTTTCTAAAAAGCCAAATTGGGCGGAGATGATTTGAATTGAAGCTCACACCTTGGCTTTCTTTTATGGGTAGATTATTTTTGTCTTTTGTCTTGAGTACAAGCTCTGAAAATTAATTCAATAAAAAAAATTAGTGGATATGGTGGTTAGTGATATTAATGGCATAACTGAAGTCTGCAACTGTTTTCTTTGCAATTTCTTTGTGTTAATGTTTGTGACGGACTGTTTTGAGGGTGTTCACACTGGCCTGATAAAAAGACGAACTCAAAATTGTTCCTAAATATGGAAATATAATTTCCTGATTTTAATGCAAATCAGCCCTTGCTTTCCCCTGAATAATAATCAGAAACTGCATAAATGACTGCAATAAATAAACTACATTTTGACACACATATTTTTTTTAAACGTCATTTTCTAAAAACCTGTTAACAAGTAGCGTACATGTTTTCGTGTACGTGATATTTGACTTGTTCACACTATGCAAAGTAGATTGGCATGCAGGTAAAAGTAAGGGAGACTTGAAGGCACTAAAAACCAGCAAGTACATTTGTAGTCCATTAACATTTTTTGTTTGGTTTAGCACACTACACAGTACACTACACAGTACACTACAAATAAACTAACTATAATTCTGCTTCTGAAGTACTTAAGTGCACTTGAGAAAGTAGGGGAGAGGGGATCACAAAGTAATGCTTTTTGACTTTGGCTCTATCATTCAAAAAATAATTTTTATCTCTGCTAAAAATGAACACTATTGGGCGGTTTCCCAGACAGGGATTAGAATAGTTCTAGACTAAAATAAATGTAAGAGCTGTTCAAACTGAAAACAACTTGCACTGACATATCTTAAACTACATCAGTGCACTTTATTTTCCCTTAAAATGCACACAAGTAATGTTTTTGGTAAGACATGTTTTTTAAACTAGTTATATTTCCTAATCAAACTAAGGCCTAGTCCTGTTTTAAACTAATCCCTGTCCGGGAATCTACCTCTTAAAGTTTGTTTGTGGGACCTACCAATATTGTACAATTAAACAGAAAGTGACAGGTGCAAACGTTAATACTTACCCCATAGGTGGGGTTAATAACAAAAAATTTGTTCTTTTGTAATTTTTAAACACAAATAATTCAATAAAATTATGTCTATAGGATATTGTTTATATATCTGCCTATAGCCGGTTTCAGCAGTAACAACACAAACAAGCGGCCTTCGCGTTCAACACGTAACTTCCGGTAAACTCAGCGAAGAAAAAATAACAACAAAGTACTTTAAACGTTGTTTATTTATATAACAAGCAAATAAACATCACATAGATTACATAGGAAACCAAAACATTTGTTATTTTCAACGAGGTATTTGTTCAAGTTTGTTTCGTTTTTTTAATGGTCTGACTAGTTGCTAAACTGATCTTTTGAACAAATGCCTCGTCGAAAATAACAAATGTTTTGGTTTTCTAGGTAATCTATGTGTTGTTTTTCGCTTGTTATATAAATAAACTACGTTTAAAGTACTTTGTTATTTATTCATTCTTAGCGGAGTTTACCGAAAGTTACGTGCGGACTGTGACAGCGGCTTGTTTATGTTGTTACTGCTGAAACCGTCTATACACGAGGCTTAATTGTACCACTAACCCCACTTTGAAAAAATGTTTTCAATCCCATCTATCAGTTACTAGGAGTTGCTGACATGTTTTAAAATGGTGTTATGTTTTGGATAAGACCATGATTAAAATTTTATAAGGTTAGATTTGGTGACTTACTCACCCAAATTGGAAATCTCAGGTGAAGAAATTTACTTCCATGCCTCCAAAACACTCTTTGTTCAATATCCTAATGAAAACACATCAAAACTTTCCACAAATTCACAGATCATCATTTTCTGACAGTAAGAGAAAAAGTCTTCGGCCCTAAATATGTAAAGTAGCCGTTGTTACAATTAACCTGTGTTAGTTTGTGCCCCGCTCACACCTATATCAAGAACGTAAACTGATTTTTAGCGTATTTTAAAATAAATGGTGTCTCAATATAGCACAGTTAAAACACTAGGACGTTCTTAAGGTTATCTTTAGTACTAAAGACGCTTTATTTGTATTCGGAGTACAAAATTAGTGTGTGGAAAAGTATTTACGAAATGAACTTAATGGGGACATATCATGAAAATCTGCCTTTTTCATGTTTAAGTGTTATAATTGGGTCCCCAGTGCTTCCATCAACCTAAAAAATGTGTAAAAGAACAACCCAGTAACTTGTAAGCATGTGAAAAAAAGTAGGTAATTGAAATTTGGCTCCCCTTGTGATGTCAGAAGGGGATAATACCACCCCTTAATCTGCACTATCCAACCACGGCACTGCCAATTAGTGCAGAGATCAGCTCATTGTAAAAACGGCACATTTTTGCTCACACCTACTAGGTGGCAGTTTTAACTGGCTATAATAAATTATCGATATGGTATTTTGAGCTAAAACTTCACATATGTACTCTTAATTTGGCTAAAAATTTCTCTGTGTTTCAGCAAATGGAATGATTTTTGGTTACAAATCTTAAATTTATACATATTTTAAGAAAATGCTTTTAAAATTTTCAAAAACTCAATATACTGTGGGCAAATTTACTACCCTTTCATGGCCACTAAATTAAACTGCTGTAAAAATGTATCAGATTTTTTTTTCTTTTTTTGCATACATCTCTTAATAAACCCCAGTACTGTTCAAAACTACCAAATGTTAACAAAAATCCCATGATTTTGAACTCTTTAATTGCCAAGTTTATAAATGGTGTCACTGAAAAACACAAAAAATTACCGATTTTCAATATAAAAAAAATGATTGTGGACTGGATTTTCTTCTACCTTTTTCAAAGTCTTGAGCATGTAAAGGATTAGTAAAAATTTACAAACCAGAAATTAAGCTCTGTTTTTTGCATATAGGCCTACTAAAGGGTTAATAGTACCACATGGGGCTCAACAGTAAAAATTACAAATTTTACCTCTTTGCAAAAGGAAAAACCACAAAGAATCAAGAATGCGTGATTATATGGTGTCTGGCTTTGCAATCAAAAAACATTGTTATATTGGAAGTCAATGGGGCAAAAATGGCCACAAACCATAAATGAGGGAGAAAAAATAAAATCTGATGCTGCACAAAAAATAAAAAATGCACCAAAGCCAATGTTTTTACTAATCTTTGGCATGCCCAAGATTTTGAAAAAGGTAAAAAAAAACCCAGTCCACAATCACTTTTTATATTGAAAAACTGTCATTTTGTGTTTTTTTACCCACAAAATCAGTGTCATCACTTAGAGTTAAAATCATGACCTTTTTGTAAACAGTTTTAATCAGTACTGAGGTTGATTAACAGATTTATGCAAAAAAAAGAATGATATGTTTTTTAGCCGTTTAATTTGGTGGCCTTTTTTGGCCACTAACAACACGAAAGGGTAGTGAATTGGAACAATGCACAAGGGTTAAAAAAATATCATCTTACATTCCAGATTTTCAAATAGCTGCATCTCGGCCAAATATTGTCATTTTTAACAAACCATACATCAATGAAAAGATTTATCTGCTTTCAATTTCAAAAATTTGACCCTTGTGACTGATTTTATGGTCCAGGGTCACATATAAAGCTTCTGTATCTCAATCAACCGCTAACATGAAACAATAATAAATACTAGTAAGTTGCCAGAAGGGGATAATACCACCCCTTAATCTGCACTATCCAATCACGGCACTGCCATTTAGTGCAGAGATCAGCTTATTTGCATTTAAAGCAACACTATGTAGTTTTTTACCTTTAAATAATGTGTAAATAACTTTTAACTGGACAAATTGTACTGTTGCTGCAACCCGAGCAGCCTCCTAGCTGCTACAAGCACACTCTGAAAGTGGCAGTGGAGGGTAGGAAACACAGCTCCGCCCCTCCCCCTGCCTGCAGAAGAGTGTCTAATACCAGGCACTGTTGCGCTTTTCAACCACATGGGGGAGCTGTAAGCCATTTTTACATGGAAACTACATAGTGTTGCTTTAACAGGACACACCCAAAAACGGCACATTTTTGCTCACACCTACAAAGTGGCAATTTTAACATGTTATAATAAATTATCTATATAGTATTTTGAGCTAGAACTTCACATACATACTCTGGGGACAACAAATATTTATTTGACACCTTAAGATGTCCCCTTTAAATAATATTTTAGTACACTTTTTTCACCAGGGATGAGAACAAAGCAAATTTTAAGTCAGCATTGCACAATTTTTTTACATTAATGTGTGACCCTGGACCACAAAAAATAAAAATGCATCAAAGCCAATGTTTTTACTAATCTTTGGCATGCCCAAGATTTTGAAAAAGGTGAAAAAACCCAGTCCACAATCACTTTTTATATTGAAAAACTGTCATTTTGTGTTTTTTTGGTAAACACAAGTTTTTATTCCAACGTTCAGTAAACAAAAGAAAAAGCATGCGTCTACAATGAATGTTTTATTTTTCCTTTACAAAACCCACTGTCTTCTAGAAATACAGTATACAAGAGAAAAACAAGAGGAGAGACATTTGCAGTTCAATGCCTGGTTGTCAACAGCCAGTCCAATAATAGAATTGATACTATAGCAATAATAATAATAATAATAATGATAACTGCAATAATAGTAAGTAGATGATGGATGATAAAGCTTTAAACCCAATGAGATCGCACTCGCTCCTTGCTGACTGATAATTCCCCACACCTTAATGAAAATACAGGAGAACGATATACTGGATATGATTCATAGCGCGGTAAAATACAAAATAACAATAAGAGGGTTACATATTATGTTTATTTCAATTTCCTTCAGCCAGTTTTACCTTCACGTTAGCGTTACTGATACGCCACATCATTGATTCACGGATGTTTTCTATTTAGTGTCTAAGGCACTTTTAAGAAACATGTCAGTGGAATAGGTTAGTACAGTTTCCATACATCCTCTTCTAATACTGATGAGAGCACTTACTACTATAGCACATTACACAGCTAAGTTTATCGTATTATTTCGCTTTCACATTCACGCCCACTTCTTCTGACGGCTGTATTCACTTATATCTAATAGAGCAGCTGGAGTTCAGAAGTACCATCAATTCCTCTCACATATAAGGGAAAAAACCCTACACAGATTACGTAATTCGTCATATTATCGTGCATATGCTTTCCAGAAATCCTTTCCAGTTGCAGTGGCCTTTATGGCTTTTCTATAATGTGCAGTTAATTGCGATTCGCAATTCTTAAAACACAAACCCCTTGAATCTCGTAATATTTTTATATGCAAATAAAATCAAACAGGCCTCGAATTAAATGAAGATATATCACAAATGCATTCAAAGAGATGCTGAAGCGTGTAGCCTTTTCACAGTTTTTCTCTATTCCGGTCCATTTCGGATGCAGTCCAGGTGTTTCTTTTTATACACGTTGGCTTGTAGCGAATGAGCAGCACATGCACCTTTATCGACCCAAAACACAGCTGAGATCTAATCAGTCATCCCCTTAGCTAGGCGATAGTTTGACGTTAATTCAACTAGATTTGAGCGAACCATTTCATTGCTCTGGGTACATGAATATGCCCGTTCAATAGTATGATGTGTGGAATGCACTTGTATTTATTTGATAGTGTAGTGTGTGAAACATATTCAGAGTAAGGCAGAGTTGATGCACCCTTCAAAGGGAGTATACAGAAATATAGGGTACAGAGAAGTGCGTGCCTATATGTAAATGTGTAGTGCTATAATTTCTAAAGCTTACTGTGGCACTGGAAAATGGGAAACAATGTATGTTGTGTGTCGCTAACTGGTCCTATTTCTGTACCGCTGACCCCACACAGAAGACAATGAGATGCTGCGAGACTTTCTGAAGTGGTTGATGTAGTGGCCACAGGAGGGCGCTGTGCTCTATTCTGCTTGAGCTGACGAGTTCTCGTTCAGGTCGCTGGCTCTGCTGTCTGCGTCATCATCCGAGAATTCTCCCTCCATCTGCAGCTGTCTGCGGCCGGAGCGGCTCGATGAGAAGCTAACGGGACCTCCTCGCCTGGAGGAACGTGAACGATATGTCAGATGTATATTTGAACATTATAGTATAAATGTTGAAACAAGTCACTACGATACAGATAAGATCTTACTTTTGACATCCACATATTTACCTGAGCCGGTTCTTGAGAGTGTTGACCTCGCGGCTTAGACCCTCACTGGCTTCGGTGGCATCATCTAGCTCTCTCTGCAGCTTCCTGCGGGAGGCGTTTGCTCGAGTCGCCTCCTCCTCCGCCTCCTCCAGTTGCCTCTTCAACTGCTTCATACGTGAATTCGCCTTTTCCATCTAATCAAACACACAATGTAAAGTTATGTCACTCAATAAATTACAACATTTTAATAACCGAGGGGAAACCTTTTATATAAATACTTAAATTGTTTTCTTAAAACTATACATACATGTGTTTGTGTGTTTATAAATACATGATGATTATACACAGTACTAGGGGTGGGCAATAAACCGGTAGATATGATAAACCAGTAGAAATTTGTCAACCTGTAGAGATTTTGGACTATTGTCTCTATTGAGGTCACGTCGCTGTGCAAAAAATAGTGATTTTAAGCCATTGAAACATAGAAAACAGTGCTAACTGCGCACCCTGTTTCTGTTTGAGAGGAGTGCATCCCCACGCATCCCCTGCTTATTAAGCTTGTAGGCTTTTTTGTGTAATACACACACACACACACACACGCACACACAATTATTTTTATCTACATTTCTTCTCTGTCTGTTTTTTTGTCTTTTTTATGCTTGTATAAGTTTTTTTGTAAAAATTATGAAAAAGCTATATCATTAAAGATTTAATAATAGGGGTGTGACGAGATCTCGTGTGAAGAGATCTCGCGAGATTAAATGTGTTTCGCGAGATTTCTTGTGGAGGTGCATATAAAAGACTGCATCCTTCGGAGGTCTCATTTTTAAACTGCATTTACTTCAGCACTGTCTTATTAGAGACTATTAACAATTATAAAGTTTACTAATTATTAAGTTAAATCGCAAATTGTTGTAATATGCTCATGACTTGCAAATGTAATGCTCAGTTAATGATCTGAAATAAACCTTGATGACGTATGCAGCCTGCATATGCGACCTCCGAAGGATGCAGCTTTCTGTTTGACCCTTTTACAGTGCATGTATAGGCCCCTTCAAGGTTTGTAAACATTGAATGACTATCGGGTGCGCGCGCAGCACGGGGTCGAACTGTTAATACCATTTAGGCTTTATAATTTAATCTAACAGGGCTCAAAAACGATGACTTACCTCAAATGAAGTGAGCACTACAAACACAAGCCTTTTTGATATTTGCATTGTCCCAGTCTGCACGTTAATTGCTTGCAGACGCAGATGTTGTTGTTTTTTTTTTGAGATTCTGCATGAATCGCGAAAACTTAACGGAAGACCTGGTGCGATTTTCACAGCCCACGACGTAAATAGGCATTTTTGACGATACTGAATAATACACAACTCAATCTGCTGTAATGACTTTTCTGACCCCGACATGCGCAGTGGGAACCGCCTGTGACGTCAACTGTGAAGGGGTCTATTATATTTGTCCTTTACTGCGTTTGCTTTTTTGTTTAGGAGCTTGTGTGAAGTCTGAGACGCGTTGTGTTTGTCTGTTGATCAGTGTCAGATGTGTCTCAGCAGATTAAACCCTCACTCAGAGTTTACATGATTTAATGTTGCATGTTCTTGCTCAAAAAATGACGGTGGCTGTATCATTTCTAGTGTAAAGAAATGGACATATATTAAATATTAATATGGATTTAAACATTGTTTGGCTAAAAATAAGCGTTTTTCTCCGTCTAAAGTGAAAGTGAAGACAGCGTCCGCGAGACGAGTCCTCTATCGCCCCCTGCAGGCATTTGTTATAATACGTACATAATGTTTTTTATTTATAGGCCACAAAATGTTGTTTAATGTAACTTGGTTTTAATACTTTATTTGAACCAATTATTATTGCATCTTCGTTATTATGTAATTTTAAATGCTACTGCTCACTTGGGTCTATTTTTTTACCCCAAAATAACAAATTACTTCATTATCAGTTAGCAAAAAAATTGTTAGGGCCAGTCCTTGATTAGTTACAACATTTAAAAATAATGTGATTTCAGTTTCTTATTCATTTATTTGATCATTGAGGGTTTCTTAAAAAGTGTAAAAATATCGTCTCGTCCCGTGAACCCAATCTTGTGTTTCGTCTCGTCTCGTAGATTAAGTGTCTCATCACACCCCTATTTAATAACATAAAAAACTTCTACAGTGATAAATATCGTTATCATAAAATAAAAGGAATCCTTTCGTGATATAAGATTTTGGTCATATCGGCCACGCCTACACATATATGATGTAAACAAAAACTTTTATTCTGCAAACAATTAGTTGAGATTAATCATTATGCAGCCCTAGTTTACAGCCTGGTACAAAAAGTGTTTCTGATCCATACAGCAAATTTTGCCCTTCATGACAACTGTAAGAGAGGTGAATCTTTTTGTAACTCATCCCTTTAAATTATATTAAAGGAATAGTCTACTCATTTTCATATTAAAATATGTTATTACCTTAACTAAGAACTGTTGAATCATCCCTCTATCATCTGTGTGTGTGCACGTAAGCGCTGGAGCGCGCTGCGACGCTTCGATAGCATTTAGCTTAGCCCCATTCATTCAATGGTACCATTTAGAGATAAAGTTAGAAGTGACCAAACACATCAACGTTTTCCTAGTTTGGTGGTACAAAATAAAACGTAGCGCTTTTCTAAGCGGATTTAAAAGAGTAACTATATTTTATGGCGTAATAGCACTTTTGGGAGTACTTCGACTCGCCTGAAAAGTCCGCTCCCCTTCTCACTCTCATAATGGGAGAGGGAGGGTGTTACTGCGCCGAGTTGAAGTACTCCCAAAAGTGCTATTACGTCATAAATATAGTTACTCTTTTAAATCCGCTTAGAAAAGCGATACGTTTTATTTTGTACCACCAAACTTGCTTGTATAACTACTCGTCTTAAATAGGAAAAACGTTGATGTGTTTGGTCACTTCTAACTTTATCTCTAAATGGTACCATTGAATGAATGGGGCTAAGCTAAATGCTATCGTAGGGTCGCAGCGCGCTCCACCGCTTACGTGCACACACACAGATGATAGAGGGATGATTCAACAGTTCTTAGTTAAGGTAATAACATATTTTAATATTGAAAATGAGTAGACTATTCCTTTAAGCCTTAAAGTTCTGCATAATTAAGGGCGTGGCCACTTGAGTGACAGGTGAATTGCTGTTGCTGTCACTACCTTCGAACTAGGCTGGCATGGTTTCAGCAACCAGCCACCTCAGCTTTACCCACGTCCTGCCTTTTTGCCCATTTCCGGTTATCTGCTGCCAAGATGGGATAGGCAGGGTCCATCAACTATTGACTTACGAGTGACTCACTATTGGCTCACAGTCTGTTAATACCGCTATTACAGTCTATGTTAATAACATGACGTTTATGAAGTCAAATTCAGCTCAGAGAACATAGTGGCCACCAAGTGCCAACAAAATTCATATAAAAAAAAAAAAGTGTAAATTCAGTGACCATCTCATCCTTTAAGGCCGGGATACACTGCACGATAATTGGCTGTCCCAGACGAAAGATTGCCATCGTGAAACTATCTTCGCGATTTCTGTGATCGTGGCTCTCCATCGGTGGTCCTATGTCGTACAGTGAGAGAGGTTCAAAGACGGCCGTTTTCCCGGTCTTGCGTCCAAAGATAGCCTACGATAGTTTTCTGGCAGTGTCAGAAATTCGGCATGATCACCGCACAGTGTGTTTGCTGCTACGACCTGGGCGCCGGTATTTGTTTACCACGAGCGCATGCTGGTGACGTTGCGCAACGTGTGACGCAGCCGCCGAAGCTTCTGTGTCATCATCGTACAGTCTACACGCCTCTCGTACCCGAGTTTAAACGATACATGTCGCACAGTGTGATAAGGTAATGATCTTATAAGAGCTCAAAAATCGTGCAGTGTATTCCGGGCTTTAGAATCAACTTGAAGGTGCCTGATACCTGGCTTCCCAGTAAGATAACTTTTTTTGCATCTTGGCTTCTGGAAAGTGTTACTACAGCCAGACTTAACTCAGTCTGTACTGGTTTTATTTACTTGTGTAGTATAAGAAGCTTACAGCACACATTTTTTTATCCACATACAGTACAAAAACTTCTGTTCATCTGCTCTTTGTACTGGTCGGCATGGCGACGCTCATCCTCCACTTGCATGAACACCTCCTTAAGTTTCTTCTCTGTGCGACGCACAATCTTATTGGCTGCGGCTCTCTCCCTATGAAGTGCACAGACATGCTTACACGCTTCTGTCTTCACACACAGTTTGTGCCAAATGCCTTATAACACCTGATATTAGTTGCTTACTTTGCCTCCTGTTCCAACTGCTCCTCTAGCTGGATAATCTTGGCCTCCAGGGCGGTGATAGCGGCCTTAAACTTAGATTTGACAGATCCTTCCAGTTCCTGCAGTTTGGCTTTCAGCTCTTTGTTTTGTCTCTCCAGCTGCTGACGGGCATTCTCGCTCTTCTGAGCGGCACTGCGCTCTCCTGCCAGCTCGGTGTTCAGGGTGTCCACCTGAATGTTCAAACAAAACGGCTGTTACTACACCAAAGATCACAGATTAAACTAAGCTCGGCTGACGACCAAGAAAGTACTACAGTGTGAAATGCATCAGTCGTGCTACTAGCATTTTATAGCACACATTTTTGGTTAAATACTGTGCGTTCGACTGTGTACCTACGTTCGCATAAAAAAACTACACTCTGGGTTTAGTCGTAGTAATCTAACAGAAATATTGCATACTTAAAGGACAAGTTCGGTATTTTACACTTAAAGCCCTGTTTTCAGATTGTTTATGATGAAATAGGACGGTTTTGACTGAAATTTCGACATATGATGCTGGCCCGAGAATTTTCGGGTGTTTGTTGTATCAGCCCCCACCTCTACAATGGCTGCATAGGTGCACTGGAACAATCCTTCCTAAAATGCATTAAACTTTCATTTACAAAGACGTGAAACTCACCGAGTGGTCAGGGGTGTTCACTGATATGCTCACACAAAAATCGCAGCAAAAGATGCTTTCCAACAGGTGTTTTACCATTTGTTGTAAACTTGTGGACCTATTTTTCCAAATGCCTCACACCCGTATATTCTTCTGTTGAGAGCTTGAATAATAAACACTCCAGCCCAGTTGGTGGCGATAATCCACCTTTGCCAATTGCAAGAATACAAACAACGTTAACAGCGCGGAGTAATACCGTACCTCACAGCACATCTAATACAAGTCAATGGAGTTGGACAAAAACTACAATAAAACCTGTTGGAAAGCATCTTTTGCATTTTTGTGTGAGCATATCGGTGAACACCCCTGACCCCTCGGTGAGTTTCATGTCTTTGTAAATGAAAGTTTAATACATTTTAGGAAGGATTGTTCCAGTGCACCTATGCTGCCATTGTAGAGGTGGGAGGTGATACAACAAACACCCGAAAATTCTCGGGCCAGCATCATATGTCCAAATTTCAGTCATAAACAATCTGAAAACAGGGCTTTAAGTGTAAAATACCGAACTTGTCCTTTAAATGGTTAGATGTAGTAAGTTCTGGCTATATTATTTCATAGTCTAACTTTTGGATTGTCTGTAGTAGATTTTTTATAACTTGTCCAGCATAGTTTCAAGTATTTTTCCTTAATGCTGCACCTGCATAGTGGTCTTGCGGAAGCGATCGTTCAAGAGCTCCATGTTGCTCTGTTCCTCTTCTAGTTCTTCCTCCAGCTGAGCGATACGAGCTTCCAGCCTCCTCTTCTCATCCAAGAGGGCTGCCCTAAAGGACAAACACGATAATATAAGAACATTTAAAATATGAACACAGAGCAACACGAAACATACAAGTGCAAAAAGACTTACTTTCCAGAAGCGCTGTTGGAAATCTCATCTGCCAGTTCATCTCTTTCCTGTTCAGCGTGGCGTCTGGCTCTCTCTGAAGATGCGAGGTCCTAAAAAACACCATCAAACCATAATTAGAGAGCCAGGTCCTGTCTCACTTTTCTGAACGTGTAACATATATGAGATTATATTTACAAATAATTAACCCAAATTCAGGACATTTGAAAGGCTCGTCTTCTCTTACAATCGAAAGTAAACTGACAGTCTGCATTTGTTAAAAATGAGCAAATAAAATAATTCAAATCAATATTTAATGATACTTATTAGCCATGTAACAAGCGGGATAATGTGTAACGACCTGACATGAAACAGAGGGTTCTTGTATTTCTGCGATAACAACCGGCTGCCTATACATTATCCCTTACTTAACTCTTTCCCCACCATTGACGAGTTATAGTTTCTTTACACATACTAAATTCATCTGGATAAATCAGAAAATTTAACTGGAGGTTAAAACTTTGATGTTGGCTTGACGAAGGCCCAGGCTAAACGTGCAGGTGCATCTGGGGTGGGATGGTGCAGTGGATAAGACATATGCCTTTGGTGTGAAAGACCTGGGTTCGAATCCACTGTGACACCATTGTATCTCTGAGCAAGACACTTAACCCCTAGTTGTGCGACCTCTGACATATATAGCAATTGTAAGTCCTTTTGGATAAAAGCGTCAGCTAAATGAATGAATAAATAAATCTGCCGGACCATAATCTTACTCAGTGTTGTTCTCTTTGCTTGCCTATAAGAGGGATATAAACCAACCGGCATGTTTGTACGACGTTCTGATGCAGAGATACAGGTCTTGCCAAACGGTTGCTAAGGTACTCTTTGGTTGCTAGAGGGTGGATAGGCAGCTGCCAATGATGATACTCCATAGGCCGCTTGCCAGTATGAATTATATCATTTTATACCATGGGTCTGTTGAATGCTTGCTTCTGATTGGCTGAGAAATGTTCCATGGGTGTTGATTATTTTTCTGTAAACCGCAGACCTGACCTGTCAAATGTTTGTGGTAAACGTGGTATAAGCGGAATAACAGACTCCGGTCCTTTGAATTATTAGAAAATAACACTTCGCCTCGTGCCGCATTACCACCTTGGGTGTGCATTATTTTCTTATTTAACGCCCCGTCTCCAATTATTCCTTACACATATAATTTACGATAGTGGGATAAACACATAGTTTTACAGGCATTTCCTCCACCCTATTCTCTCTATAGGTCGATTTCAGGCAGCATTTGCACCCCACTGTACAAGTTACACCTCATTTGGAAAATTTCTTAGGAATGTTTCTTTACAAGCATCTACATTCATCTGGATAAATCAAAAATGTATGTATTGGACAGAGCTGACCTAAAAAGAAAACAAGGCTTTAGCAGTTGTGTATTTTAGGTTTTGAGGCATTGGCTCACCTCCTGCAGCTGCAGAATCTCTGCTTCTAGACCCTTGAGTTTCTTCTCGTTCTCCTTAGACTGAGCGAAGATCTCATCGCGAGAGGCGCGCGCCTCCTCCAGCTCCCTCTGGTAATCCTTCATCTGTGCCTGGTTGGAAAACAAGAGACGTGCCAACTTTAAGAAGCAAAGAGGGGAGTGTATCTACACTGATTCCTGTGGCTTAAAATGTTAACAAGAGAATCCATGGACAAATCTTGCGTTCTCAGACTGATACACTTTGGATACGAGAAGCTTACGAATAAAAACATTCAAGTAATTAAACATGAAAATGTGTCAAAATGTGGTTACTGGGAAATGCTCTACCTGAAGTTTACGGAGTTGTTTAATGGCTTCGTCGCGGGCCTTGTTTGCAGCCTCAATATGAGCTTCCACATCTTTCAGGTCCATCTCCAGTTTCTTTTTGGCCGCTACTGCAAGCGCTCGCTGCTTCCGCTCATCTTCCAGCTCCGCCTCCAACTCGCGGACCTGAATGGGCCGGGTTCAGAGGTGTAAAGAGTATATCTGATTGGTTTTTAAATAACCTTATTAACACTGCTCGTTGGAAGGCTTGATCCTGATTGACCATTTGCAGGTTTGCTAATCCCAGAGGCTGTTTACACTTGGCATTAACATGCGTTTTCATCGATCGGATCATAAGTGGACGACGTTAATGCCAGGTGTAAATGGTGTTCAAAACGTTTTGAGCTCGTCCACTTTCGACCACTTTCAACCACATTCAGAGGTAGTCGAAACCCCATTCGATCGGATTGCTTTTGCTTGTGTAAATGCAAATACGGTTGAATGTGTTCGAACAGCCACACGCGACCGCCTTCTCTCCGCCCATTTATCTAATCTGAGGTACTGAACACAAGTTTTACGTCTTTTCTAACTTCTGGCGTGAACATACGGTGAACAGCGCTATTTTTAGCCTTTCATTGATAAAACTAAAGCGGCTGATCTCAGTAGTTTCGCTTTGAAAGCGTGTGAAAGTTGCCAATCTTATTTCATCAATTGCGCTGAAAATTCAGTGAAAGCTCTTACATACACACGTACAAAACTCTGTGCAGCATGTTTACTTTCTAGACATACACGGGGACTCCGACATAATATTAGTTTGCGTCCATATAAACTCATAATTACTCACGCTCGCGTTTGAATGACAGCAGAGAGACTCGCCCACCGTCTCACAGACCACCCCCTCAAAGTATTCAGGACAGAAGGGGTCGAATGTGGACAAAAGAGACGGATTTAAATACCAGGTGTAAACGTGATGTGTCTCTCTTCTTCCACTTGTGATCCGATCGATGAAAACACTTCTTAATACCAAGTGTAAACAGCCCCCCAGATAACAATCACTCAAAACTAATAAAACACCGTAACCCGTGTGATGTAAATCATCAGGTACAGTTTTTAATATTACACAAAAATTTAATATAAATGTATTTTAATAACATATATGAGATTATATTCACAAATAATTAAACCAAATTCATGACATTTGAACGTCTCGTCTTCTCTTAAAATCGAAAGTAACCGGCTTTTCAGTGTGAACGGTCTGCTTGTTAAAAATGAGCAAATAAAATAATTCAAATCAATATTTAATGTTACTTATTAGCCCTATAACAAGCGGGATAATGTGTAACGACCTGACGCGAATCAGAGGGTCTTGTATTTCTGCGTTAATTGGCTGTCTATATATTATCTCTTACTTAACTCTTTCCCCGCCATTGACGATTTATCTCGTCAATCCGCAATACCGCTATAATCCACCAAGTGGCGCACTCCTGCAACTTATACAACCCGAAAGTGTTACCCTAGGGCAAACAGCTGTATGTTGTCAAAGTTTTGAGGATCACTGTGCATCTGATCTCTATCAAAAGTCCTTTACAAAAATTTAATTATCTTAGCTTTTTGATCAAAATTTTGTGTTTTTGAAGAAACCTACCCATATTTGAGAGGTGATAAAAAGAGAACTAATGAAGGTAGGATGAAACTTTTTTTTTTAAATCATTAAATATATTGTATGTTTATATATTTATAGATACGACACAGTGACTGGTGTATAAAGCACCTGAAAAGATTTAAAGATTTATGGTAATGTCCTAGCCGCTAACCCCACACACCTGTTTGACCAGCGCCCTCTTCTTCTCTTCATTCTGCTCATCTTTGGCCTGCAGGTCTCGGTCAAACTGAGCTTTCATGGCCTGCATGTTGACCTCCAGACGCAGCTTAGCGTCTTCTGTGGCCTGCAACTCATCCTCCAGTTCTTCTAGCTGAGTGCGCATTTCCTCCACCTGCTGCTCCAGAGTGCGTTTGGATTTCTCCAGCTCATGGACCTACAATTAAAAGGTTTTTAGGAATGACAACTAAGGACTGATTCTATTCTAGAATAAAAGGGAATTTTGCATAATATGTGCCCTTTAAAGGCACCAAAGACAGAAACAAAATGTGAGACTTACGTTCTTGCCCACATCATCCTTTGAACTCATCAGGTCCTCCATCTCGGCTCTGAGCTGCTTGTTGAGCCTCTCGAATTCTTCTTTGGCCTCCAGAGCCTCATCCAGGGCTCGAGCCATAGACAAAGCTTTGGTCTCCTTCTCTCTGGCCTCAGCCTCTGCCCGATCTCTCTCCTCAGCATAACGTGCCGAGATGGTCTTCTCCTCGGCAAGCATCTGGTCATACACACATAAAAACAAATAACAAAAAATTCTACACATCGAAATTAAATATAATCCAAAGAAAACCAAAGCTGACATCTGGTCAAACTTTTTCTGTTTCTTCTCCAGGTTTGAGACAATCTGTCTCTGATGATCCAGGTCCACCATAAGGTCATCGAGCTCCTGCTGTAGTCGGTTCTTGGTTTTCTCCAGTTTATCGAAAGCGATGGCCTTCTCCTCCAGCTTCTGACTGGTGCCCTCCATGTCCTTTTGCAGCTTCCTCTTCACCTCCTCTAGACACTCCAGGGTTCCCACATCATCCTCCAGCTTCTTCTTGGTCTCCACCAGCTATAAAGGAAAACAAAGGATTACATTATATTTCTTTTTAAATGTTTAGGTACTATTCACATTTATTTTCTGGGCAAGAGTTTAAAAACCACACACGACTATTTTAAATAATATTATTGCTGTGAATATTGAAGTGTTAAATGTTTCCAGACATAATGAACATTATAGCCTCCAATTGGTGTATTGGTTGTCAAGATAAATGAATAATCTAAGATGCTGTTAACATCTGATATCCATCAACACACAGCGTGCAACAGTGGTTTTGCTATCAAAGACTTTGCCAAAGCTAACAGCAAACACATCCTTTTGTGAAGTTTTAGCCAACATGTACATTATCATTGTAACGTCAAAATCAAATTACTGACACCATGTACGTTTTCGTATGAGAATGTAGAGCGATCGTGTGCACCTGTGCTTGAAGGCTTGACAGTTGTTTCTCCAGGTTCTTACGGGCCTCTTCTTCCTCCTCCTGCTGCTCCAGCAGGCTGTTCTTCTCCTCCTCCAGCTGACGAATACGGCTGCTCAGGTTAAGCTTCTGGCGAGTCTCCTCTTGAAGCAGCTCCTAAATAAACCATTTCGAAAATCATGCTGTTTTACAATTGTGCTTTTCTGTCACGGTTTGAACAATTACATTACTTTGAGAAACCCAAGGCTCAATCTTGCGGGTAGCTACTAAACTTTCAGTGAACGAAATTACATTCATGCTACTGATTTATCCACTTCCTGTTCACAAAGACGCTATTACCTGAGTGTCCTGAAGTTGACTCTCTAGGCTCGAGACGTCTTTGGTCAGCTTGATTCCCTTCTTCTCTGCATCTTCCAAAAGAGTAGAAACATTGTCCAGTTCCCCCTGCAAAACATTTTTGAGACTTGACGAATATTTTTCAAACACAGAACTTTAAATGTAAATATTTAAATACATTTAAACAAATTAGTTAATGTGAGTGAGCTGGTCTGTAGTTTATGTCAGTGAAAGTAACAGCATTGACATGTAGTTTATGTAAGGGCGTGTAACATTGCTGATCTGTAGTTTATGAGTGACAGTGTAACAGCACTGGTCTGTAGTTTATGTGAGGATGTATAACAGTGCTGGTCTGTGGTTTATGGCAGTGAAAGTAACAGCACTGACATGCAGTTTATGTAAGGGTGTGTAACATTGCTGGGCTAATCTGTAGTTTATATGAAGATGTACAACAGTGTTGGTCCGTAGTTTATAAGTGGCAGTGTAACAGCACTGACCTGTAGTTTATGTGAAAGTCTGTAACAATGCCGCGCTAAGTTGTAGTTTATGTAATGGTTTGTAAAACCGCTAGGCTAACCTGTAGTTAATGTGAGGATGTGTAACAGTGCTGGTCTGTAGTTTATGGCAGTGAAAGTAACAACACTAACATATAGTTTATGTGAAGGTCTGTAAAACCGATAGACTAACCTGTAGTTAATGTGAGGATGTGTAACAGTGCTGGTCTGTAGTTTATGGCAGTGAAAGTAACAACACTAACATATCATTTATGTGAGGGCGTGTAACAATGCTGGTTTGTAGTTTATGGAAGTGAAAGTAACAGCACTGACCTGTAGTTTCAGCACTGATCTGTATATGTAAGGGTGTGTAACAATGTTGGTTTGTAGTTTATGGAAGCGAAAGTAACAGCACTGACCTGTAGTTTCAGCACTGATCTGTATATGTGAGGGTGTGTAACAATGTTGGTTTGTAGTTTATGGAAGTGAAAGTAACTGCACTAACGTGTAAGTTATGTAAGGGCATGTAACATTACTGGTCTGTAGTTTATGAGTGCCAGTGTAACAGCACTGGTGTGTAGTTTATGTAAAATTCTGTAACAGTTCTGCGCTAAGTTATAGTTTATGTAAAGGTCTGTAAAATCGCTAGGCTAACATGTAGTCAATGTGAGGATGTGTAACAGTGCTGGTCTGTAGTTTATGGCAGTGAAAGTAACAACATTAACCTGTAGTTTATGTGAGGGCGTGTAACAATGCTGGTCTGTAGTTTATGAGTGGCAGTGTATCAGCACTGATCTGTATATGTGAGGGTGTGTAACAATGTTGGTTTGTAGTTTATGGAAGTGAAACTAACAGCACTGACCTGTAGTTTATGTGAAGGTCTGTAGTTATAACAGTCTGTAGTTTATGGCAGTGAAAGTAACTGCACTGACGTGTAATTTATGTAAGGGTGTGTAACATTACTGGTATGTAGTTTATGAGTGCCAGTGTAATAGCACTGGTATGTAGTTTATGGCAGTGAAAGTAACAGCACTGATGTGAAGTTTATGTGAGGGTGTATAACATTGCTGGTCTGTAGAGTGGCAGTGTAGGAGCACTAACCAGCAGTTTCTGTGAAGGTGTATAACAATGTTGAGCTAACCTGTAGTATATGCAGTGATGATTATTAGTGTCAGTGTAACAGCACTGACCTGTAGTTTATGGGTCCGATCTGAAAGTTCTCCTTTAACCTTCTCTCCCTCGCTGAAGCGGGTCATAAACTCCTGCAGCTGAGCCTCTAGTTTCTTTCTCTTGTGCTCAGACTCGGCCTTGGCCTGCTGTAAACTCTTCACTTCAGTGGCCATCTCCTTATTATCACTCTCCAGGGTCTGTTTGTTTTTCTCCAGATTTGACTTAACCTAGCACAGACAGACATAGTGTGAAAGAGAGCCAGGTTTTCCCTTAACTGTGTTAACTGGCGACTGCATTGCATTCAGTGAATGCATCAGGAAATTAAGTGTGGCTGCCGTCCAATGTAGGCATTAGAACAGAAATCGCTTTTTGCAAATAATGAGTAAATGACTCTGTATCTCAGTGGCTTACTCTTTTGGCCTGCTCCAGCTGTTCAGAGATCTCCTCCAGAGCTGTGCCATGCCTCTGTCTCATCTCCTGGATTTGAGACTCGTGGTTTCTCAACTCATCATCTATCGCCTTCTTCAGTTCAGCCACCTCTTGTTCTCGTTTGGTCCTTTACGAACAAAGTAAGCACAGTGAAAACAGGGTTATTTTCTTCCATTGTTATTATTGGACAGTTGTGAACCAGTCGTGATTGAATTGTTGAGGTATAGCCAAACTGAAGACGATGTCTGAAGACGTGATTTGGTTCCTAGAGGAGTCTTGTGTACCTCAGTTCCTGCTGGGCAGCAGTGGTGTCCAGGGTGTCCTCTAACTCAGTCTTCAGTGCCTCCAGCTCCTCGCTCAGATCTCTCTTAAGTTTCTCCGCTTTGTTCCGGGCTGCTTTCTCCGACTCGAGATCTTCCTGCAGCTCCGTGAGTTGGGCCTGCAGCTCTCGCACCTGTTTCAGGGCATTGTTCTTCTGAGCGACCTCCTCATCACCTCTGAGGAACACATATACCAAAAAAATTACAAACCTATTCAGGAAAAATTACTGAGAAAACTTAACATATCACACACTAACAGGACATAATTATTATTGTTATGTTGATATTATTATAATAAATCCGATCCCTGTAATAAACATTTACTTTTTAAAACTGTAACTTATCAAAAAACTGGTCAACTATGCGAATTCTGATCATGTGACTATTTAGAAAACTGGTACATTACGGCGTGACCTTTCTGAAAAGCAAAGACGGACAAAGCGCTCCCATATTCGCAGTAATATCCAAACAATATTTCCACCTCTTTAGTCTCATTTGGCTTTAATTTCTTCGTAGTTGTAAAAAGTGCAAGTAGACAAACCCAGGGGTGAACTAAACCCTGAAGATATACACATTCCATTACTAATATATCAATTCATTTGACCCAAGCATAACCCAGACTACTTATAAATTTTGTTACAGTCAGCTACAAGAAAGCCAAACTATTTTGGCTAAAGAAAGGTATTTGGTGTTAATCATGGCGCTTTTCCATCGGATAGTATGGCCCAGTACGATGCAGTACAGCTCACTTTTGGCGTTTTTTCACAGTACAGTACTGTACCTAGTACCCAGGGGTTTAAATCAAACTGTTCATTGCGATTCAATACAAAAATGATTTTCTCCACCAGAGATCCATCAAACGCTTCTTCGCAATTACGATTCGATCCGTTTAATTTGTCGATATTTTTATATTATGTGCCTAGTTAAGCAGTTACATTTTTACTTACCACTTAAACTCTTTGAAAATGGCACAATCTTTGTCCCAATTGAAACATACAGCAAACTAACAAAAATACACTTTTTTTAAAATAAAGAAAAATGAATAATGAGGGGCAAAATGTCAAATAAAATCAAGCTTTTGATGGCAACAGTCAAAGTCTTTTAGTATTTTGTGCCAAAATGTGGAATACTGACAGTCGCTGAGATAGTTTTAGAAATAAAATGAATGAAATTGAAAAATAAATTAATAAAATACAGCTGTTAGACTTAAGCATTTGATCTGTCACACAACATCAGATCTAACAGTCAAACACAGTGCTGCAGTTATCTCTATTTGGAGATTTTTCTTTAAAAAAATCAACTGATCAATATGTTCAAGAGAGAGGACACATTGATTTTGCATGGACAATAATCACCTGTAGTGCTAAACACACGTTCTTTTTCGTTCTCAACTGCTTTGTTGTTGCATCGCATTCATTTGCCAACGCTAGCAGATGAAAATAAACAAAAATGTGTGCTTTTGGTGGCAATGTGTAGATGGACGTTATGTCAAGGAATGAAGACATGGAGAGTATCAAAATAAAGGTACCTCAAATAGATTTTTATGTGTGGCATCAATGCATCGGATCAATGTATTGTTACACCTCTACTAGTACCCAATAATTTTTAATACCACCTCGGTTCCAAGCGAGCCATACTCATACTAAAACGTGACGTGTAACACTGCAGATCGCTGATTGGCCGGAGAAAAAGTGATGATGTCACCTGTGCTTTGTTGTACAAGTCGCACTCCCTTTTAGTAATGAAGAACATTAACATGCAGATATTCAAGAACATAATTCGTTGTACTCATGGCAGTAGATGTGGCGCAACTTTAATAATAAGTCTATAATAACACCCACTCTGAAGTGGCACTAAACGGCAATGAAAAAGCAAACCAAGCCAAAGTAAAGCGAGCCATTTCTGAGCTATTACGTGTACGTCCCAAAAGCGTGAGCACCTATTTCATTGCTAACAACAATGTTATTTCGTGTATTTGGTATAATACAATGTGTTCGCGTGGTCTATGGTTAAAAACACATTATTTTCCACATACCGTACATTTTTGTAGCTCCAGATTTCACGCTCTTCCTGAAACGCAGATTTGAAATGTGGAAATGTGACGCTCATTACCATGTTTGAAAGATTTGCGCACAATGCAATGCTAACAGGAGTTAACTTGCAGGCTGAATCCGAAGCAGGAGGAATTATGATTATGTCGGTCTTCTCTACATCATCAATCCCAGGAAGTAAACTGTTGCCTACAATCCGTGTGTTTGTTGTAGTACAACAAAAGAGATTTACGTTGGAGACTTGCATCATTGTTAAAGGAATAGTCTACTCATTTTCAATATTAAAATATGTTATTACCTTAACTAAGAATTGTTGATACATCCCTCTATCATCTGTGTGCGTGCACGTAAGCGCTGGAGCGCGCTGCGACACTTCGATAGCATTTAGCTTAGCCCCATTCATTCAATTGTACCATTTAGAGATAAAGTTAGAAGTGACCGTTTTATTTTGTACCACCAAACTTGCTCGTATAACAACTCGTCTTAAATAGGAAAAACGTTGATGTGTTTGGTCACTTCTAACTTTATCTCTAAATGGTACCATTGAATGAATGGGGCTAAGCTAAATGCTATCGAAGCGTCGCAGCGCGCTCCAGCGCTTACGTGCACGCACACAGATGATAGAGGGATGTATCAACAGTTCTTAGTTAAGGTAATAACATATTTTAATATTGAAAATGAGTAGACTTTCCTTTAACTTTGCGGTATGTACTTTTTGCATATCGTTAACATGTCGTAATACACACCAAAGGAAATGTAAACTCGTAAATTGGACCATTTGTGCTCTTTAAACCGTTCCTGAGTGATGCATCTCATGCCTTTAGACGCCTCTTGCATGCATTTATTGTTAGATAAAAAATTTACCTGGCCAGTACAGCCTGCAGCTCCTCTTCCTTCTTGGCCAATTGAATCTTGAGCTCCTCGATTTGGGCCTGCAGCTCAGCTATCTGATCTTGTAGATCTGTGGTCTCAGCGTCCAGCTTCCGTTTGGATTTCTCCAGCTCCTGCCTTGTTTTCTCTTCTTTCTTCAGACGCTCTGAGGGTTAAACACACACAAACATATATACGATCATGTTAGCTTTATGTCCACTTGATACAAAGTGTTTATCCAGATTTGGTTTTGTTCTCACCTTCCAAATCCACCATCATCACTTCTTGCTTGTTCTTGACTTTGCCAAGGTTCTTAGCCTTCTCCTCTTCTTCAGCCAGCTGGGAGGTCATCTCATTGACACGGTCCTCCAGGAGTTTCTTCTCCTTGAGGACAGAAAGGGAAGATGGGTTTTCAAATCGATTTAAATTTGTTGCCAAATATACACATTTCATAGCGGTTTTGCACTCACCTTGATGAATTTGGAGTTCTGGTCCTCCAACACCAGAATATCTTCCTCCATCTTTTTTATTTTGGCTTCAGCGGTAACTTTCTCTAGCTGAAGTTTCTGTCTGGCGGCCTCCTCTTCATCTAGCTGTTCCTCTAGATCCTGTTGAGACATATACGTCTGATTGATGGACTGCTATAGCGTTGGGTCTACTACTCCCACTCAGAAGATATATATTATTTTCAATGTCAGATATGAATTTCTTGGAGCTTAGAGACTAATTTTAGGTCTACGTATTTCTAAGAAAGCTAGAAATATAATAAAATAAGTCTTGACCTGTATGTGTGATTGCATTTTCTTTTTTTCATTCTGCAGTGACTGGTTCCTCTCTTCTTCCTCCTCTACGCGGGACTCCAGGTCATGAAGGATCTCCTCCAGCTCTTGTTTTTTAGCCACCAGGCGAGCTCTCATCTCTTCAGCTTCTGCAAACAATTCGGTCTCGGCCTGCAGTTGCTCTGCCAGGATGTTCTTCTCCTCCACGAGCTGAAACAAAGGGTCATCATATCAGCTTTTATGCCTGGATACGGTTTTATTACAAGCTGTTCAGGATTTTATAACAGAGACCAGGTGAGTACTAACCTGCTGGTGTTTCCTTTCCATTTCCACCAGTTCATTCTCTACTTTCACCTGCTTCTCCTTCACTTTAATGAGCTCCTCATCCTTGGCCTGCATCTCTTCCTCCTGACGGGTCACCTGCAGGAGGGGCTTCACCTACACACACGATTGTAATGCATAGATCAATATGACCGCTAAAATTACACACTAAACTATTTAGATTACTCTTAATGATCGCTTTATAAAGAGCTGGACAGTATATCTGTATTTTCTCCTAGCGGGATACGGCATGAGACAATACCATCTATATCGCTAAGATCTGATATGACTCTGAGCTCTCAGGGAACTACACCGAGACCAAAATGGTGGCTTTTGAAATGCAAATGCGACCCTAATTTTTAACAAATCCCAACCACTGGTCCTTTGTTGGAGGGTCAACCTGCATCCATTTGCGTGTTATGGCTTTACGGCTGCTTGCCAAGAGTATTTTTAACAAATATTTGTCACTTTTTGGGACTGTTTTAGGAATTTTTCCTAGGTACATTGTGATAAATGAAAAATCCAATTCCTCTCCAATTATTTTTCCAACCTCAGTTGATATCTCATGCCAGAAAGCTTGTATTTTGGGACACACCCAGAAAATATGAAAATAATTAGCCATTGAGGTTCCACACTGCCTCCAACAAAGACCCAGATTTGGTTCACCTGTGCGTAAGGCGACTAATTTGGGAGTTGTAAAGAATCTTATTACATTTTTCCATCCAAATTCCCGCCAAGATCTTGAATTATCATACATTGTTTTAATTAAAAAGATTGTGACTAGAGGTCTTCTCGGGTCCAAAGAAATGTACTCGACCCCAAATTACCCGAAACACTTTTTACCCGAACCTGAAATCATAAATGTTTTTTAAAGGAAGACCTGACCCGAGTCCGACCAAACGGAAAAATGTTTGACCTGAATGTAAACAGCACCGACGTCTGTGCAGTCTGCAGCCCCGCACGCACCAGTCAGACAGAAAGAAACCCCAGTGGCCTCGCATCCAATTTGGCACGCTGCTCCATTTATTTTCTTTTGTTTTCTGACCACAACACCAGGGTAACCACTAAAATATGAATTGAAAATTGACTGACAGGTCTGGCTCAATGAAAATTAACCTACCGCCAGCCAGACAATGTCGCAAGTACTCTTGGGAAACAAAGGAGGGGTTGGAAAAGTCTTGTGTCGAACTTAGGTTGGGTTGGGTCAGCTTACTTCTGGGGGCTTTTCCACTGGGTACAATATGTAGTTTTTAGTTACTTTTTAGTACCACCTCGGTTGAGGTTCCAAGGGAGCTGAACTGATATTAAAAACGTGACGTAAAAACACTGTAGATCACTGATTGGTCTGAGGATCGTTACTAACAGGGTCATCGCCAAACGCAAGATTAGCTTTACCTTTTGTGATTGCGCTGTCTTGAGCAAACCTGTTGTCATCTGTGCTTTGTTGTAAGTTTCCAAACTCTCTTTTAGGGGTGAAAAACATCTCTTGAATGAGAGTGGGGGGCAGTGAGATGCATTTTACGTAATATGTATCCATTGTTCAGATTTGGCCATTTTCTGGGGGACATTTCTAAAGGAGCAATTTCTATGAAACAGAGATGTTCAGAATGTCTAGCACTTTTCGCATGTTTGTGAATGTGGGTGACTACCGTTATTCAACTAAGACAAGGTAAAAACCATTTTCATTTTCTGTCACCTTTAAAGTACTGGTACTGACAAAATGAAGTTGTACCACTTTAAACATCACATTTATATCAGTAATGATGATATATCATATAACACCAGCACAGTCCTCCATCTCTATCGCAGAGTGATGCATGATAAAGAACAGCTAATGGAGCCGAACGTCACGTAAATAACTTGCTCCACTATTTTTAAACTTTTAAGTGAAACAGGTTCTTGGTTCCCAACCCCAACTTGTTTTACAAAGATATACACAAAGCTTAGTCAAATGACTTAAACTGCCTCTTGATAGACTAACCTTAGTGAAGAGCCTCCACCACTGCCAGTGGCGTAGCTTCAGGTAAGCGGCACAGTTTCTCTGCAGGACCTTCAAAGCACTGAGCTGCTGCTGTTTCTTAGCAAATGCTCTGAAGAACAGAACCAGAGAACAACACTCAGAAAATTCACTCAAAAGGTCTCAGTACCTGCGTTTCCATTACCCTTCAAATTGCGAATTAAAATAGCGAATTGAAAATGTGCCAAATGGAAATGCGTCAATTTCGCATAAAATCCCATCTAGCGGGGAAAAAAAATGTTTTTTAAGGCAATAAAAAAGTAATATATCTTAAATTTTATATCAGCTCGCATTTACAGGTCACCTGATGTGCATAAATGTCACATGAACATTCTTTAAATATGGTGCGTTATGTTTGATTGGAGGACAAAACAGAAGAGGTGTGATCAACGTCATGTGGCATCGACTGTTCTGTGTGCTACTGAGTCACTTATGCGGTATATTGATGTCATCAGCATGTCGGTCTGCGCGACGCCGTATGAAGTCAAACACACTTTTGGCATGGTTATTTGAATGACTTTTTGCGACACATCAACATTACGTTTCAGTCGCATGACATCGGTTAATGGCGTCATTTCGCAACAGTTTTTTTGTTGACATTTAGGAAATAATGCTAAAATTTTGCGCAAATCTTTAATGGAAACACAACTAGTGTTTATGTCAGGATTTCTACGATAAGAAGTAGGAGTGCATGTTACCACTAACTTTCAGAGCAAATTTTAATCTGCAGTTAAAAGTTTGAACTCACTTGCGGGCCAGGTACCCTCGACAGACCGACTGAAAGTAGATAATGATGTCTGTTATCTTCAGGTCTCGCTCTTCTTCCAGGTGCGCCAGAACTCCAGTGCGGAAGAAAATCTTACTCTGACCGATCCGGAAGAGGTTTGGGTCCAATTCCAGAGCTCGGATCTACGAATGACAATGTTAGTTTGTGATACTTGTTTGTATTCAAGCCCATCCTATTCAAAATTTGACTTTTTTGGAGGCATTCACAACCCATTTTGTCAGCCCGATGTTAAAAAAAAACCCTCACCATTCTCTCACAAGCCTGCTTGCCATCCATAAAACCTTTAGGAATTGCATTTGGAGTGAGAATCTCATATCTAGGAAAGTAAAAAAGTTAATTTTAATAAAGCCAAATGTAAACTACAATAAATTAATGATGATGATGTATCTGAAACGAACCTCTGTCTGAACTCCTGGAAAACGATACGATTGGGGAATCCCTGTCTGCAGATGCGAATTCCTTCTAGAACCCCATTACACCTCAGCTGATCTAAAACAAGGTGGGGCTCCAGTTTCCCAGCCTACAGATTAAAGCAGCAAAAGGTTTTTGATCCAAGATATGGATAAAACAATGTTATTATTTGCAATGGATTGGCAACTCTACTCTGTAACCAAAGAATATCTGAGGAGACTAATGTCACTTACTCTTTTCTCATGGTTGGGTATGATACAGCGGACAAAATTGGGATTGGTGTTCCTGAGGGTGGCCATGAGTTTGGTAAGGGACTCTTTATAGAGCTGACCTACGGTACGGAACATGCCCTTCTTGGTTTTATACGTGGCTCCAAATGCGGTCTCGTTCATTCCTGCCACTTGGTCCAAACCAACAATGCGATCCACTGCCATGAAGAACAAGAGACAACAAGCAATTAAATGGTTAGGTTGAACTTTCTAAGTTTACAACACAGAATAAGATCAAAGTTCACACAGCACAGCCAAATCAGATGAAGATGGATGTGAAAAGTCTACAATTAAAGCTCTACTTCAACACATTAAACATATCGGAGTCAAAATACGCTGTGCATTTTTACAAAAACCACCAACTGTGCTTGGATGATTAATGGCCTGAAAGAATCAAGACATCCTCCAAACCCAAAAAAAACAAGTAACTTTCAGGTAGTACAGTGTATTTTGACTCAGACAGCCAATTGAAGAGACATTGGTCTCTTCAAGTTTTGGACAACTACGCCAGCAAGTCCAGAGCTATGCAAATGGAGATGTGAAGTAGATGAAAAGTGCCAAGGGCAAGACTACATCTATAAACAAGCACAAGCTGCAATAGAAAACATAATTCAGATTCTAATATAGAAATAATCTCTGTGGTAGTGCTAACCTTACAAAACCTATTAATTAAATTAAAGGTGCAATGTGGGACATTAAAAAAGATTTCTTGACAGAAATGCAATATAATATACATAACTATATTATTAGTGGTGTATAAAGACCTTACATAATTAACTGTCTTTTTTATTACCTTAATGGGACACGTTTATGTACATACACCTAAAGTTGAGATAGTCTGTGTTAGAGGTTATGCATGGTGCTTAGCCTCTCGCCGATTAGATCACTTACCCACCGTACAGATTAGGGATGCACCGAATCCAGGATTCGGATTCGGCCGAATACTGGGCTTTTTGACGGGTTCGGGCGAATCCTAGATTTTTTTTCCACCGAACCGAACCCAAGGCTTGCGCTACGCTGTTTGATGTCACGCGGCCGTTGATTACACACATCGGGTGCTGACGTGGAGATGAGCTTTTTCTTTCGGTGAGCCTTAGGGGCTGGACACACCAAAACTTTTATACACTGTTTTTCAGCCGAGCGCTTGGTAGTTGTGATGCTTCAGCTGTGAGCCTGTTGGTTGCTGTGGTAATGTCCCGCCCCTCCTCAACTGTAATTGGCCGTGTGAAAACTGACATTGACGAGCGGAGCTTCTTACTCAAAGTTAAATATAGTTTTCAGCGCGGAGCTGCTTGCTTATTGGAAAAACAAGCGTGTCGCAACGCATCGCTTTCATTATGCATAGGCTTATGGTAATTGTCAAAATAGTTTTTCCAACTTGTCATCCTGGCATAATGTACAGTTAAAATTAAATAAAATGAAAAATACACTGCTGTGGACGTTGTTTACTTCATTAATGTGTTTTACTGTGTTAATGGAATAAGGATGCGAGTAGGATTCAGTATTCGGTTTCGGATTCGGCCGAACCTAAAAAATCTGGATTCGGTGCATCCCTAGTACAGATAACATGTCAGAAATACCAGCGCAGAATAACTCAAGCACTTAATTAAAACAATTGTTGCACTCGCATTGCTCTTAATTCAAAAGTAAAAGGCTCACTGCTGCACATGGATTTCTAAGCGATTTAACGCAGCTTATGCAAGTGCTGCATTTAAACAAGTGGCTCAAATTTAAAAGTGTAAGTAATACGCATACAGCCGCACGTGCATTTATAAGCCCCTTGTCACACGCTGATTAACCACATCCCTAGTCCCTACATTGTCCCAGACGACGACATGTTTGTCCTGTGCAATACCATAGCATCTCCATGTGTTTTGAAATTCAGGGGTGAGCTGTGGACTGAGCCGTTGGTTGCAATTCGCAATCTCACGGCTAGATGCCACACAAAAAAACACACTGTACCTTTAAAATTAAGATCCTGTCTGGACCATATTTCACCCCATATTCCAACAAATTTTGCTTAAAATGAGCCCTGTTTTGTTGTTGACATTTTTTAAAGTGTATGATTTGTAGTATTTTCATTACAATATAGATTTTCACTTAAATCTTAATACCATTCTGGCTATTAAGGATAGCACGTCACAAATATTTATTTATTTGCTCGAGTTTTGATGCCTTGTCAATTTAAATATTTAACAAAAGAAGACGCAAATAAGATATGATGCCTGCTCTGTTTAACTCTTTCCCCGCCATTGACGAGATATCTCGTCAATCAAGAGAAAACGCTTCCCCGCCAATGACGAGTATTTCCGTCTTTACGCAATACCACTATTATCCACTAGGTGGTGCCCTTCTGCAACTTTTTAAACCCGGAAGTATTGCCCTATGGCAAGCTGCTGCATGTCCGTGTCTGTTTTAAAGATCACTCTGAATGGGATCTCTGTGAAAAGTCAGTCACAAAAATGGAATTATCTCTGCTTTTTGCTCAAAATGTGCTGTTTTTGCAGAAACCTACCCATATTCAAAAGCTGATTACAAAAGAACTACTGAAGGTAGGATGAAACGTTTTTTTTTGTTTGAAAGCAGAGGGTCTGTTCTTTCATTTGGTATATTGTATGTTCATATATTTGAAGAAGAACATTTTCTGGAAGGCATTAAACTTTTGTGAAAATCATGAAAAACGCTGGCTGGCAACTTTTTTTTAAAACGCTGGCGGTGAAAGAGTTAAAAAGATTTGCTTTCAGTTAATTTTCTGAATATTGTAATACTTTGGGTTTGCCACGAAAATAGCTTTTTGTGCTAAAATGGCGTTAAAAATAAACTAAATAAATGAACAATTCAATTTCTGTACCAGTTTTAAATAAAAAAATGTACACAAAAGGTCGTCAAGTGCATCTTGGAGAATAGTGCGTACGCGCATCACACTGAGAGCGGGATGCGCGCCACACGGCCGAAATGAAAAAGACGTTGATAAAACATCTCGAAGAATAGTGCGGACACGCTTTACACCGCGAGCGCGAAATGAGATAAGACATGGTCCGTCATGTCTGGAGGATAGCCAGTTGATAAAACGCGTGTCTGTGAGAACTGTAAGTGGACTTATGTTTTGGGTTTATTTAAGCCTGTTATTGTATTAACCTGTTATTGTATAAGTTAGCTGGTGATTTTGTTGTTTGAGCAACCTGCTAGCTAGGTTTCACGTGCCTGTTGATTCTATATAATTTGTTGAGCGCTCTTGCTCACTTTATTTATGTGCATTATTTACATGCTACAGTAGTTACACTCCTTTAAGATAATATCATTAATTGTGGGAAATAATCAGTTTTTACCATTTTTGAAGAAGAAGGTAAACGTCATCGTTCGCCAGACGTTCTACAACATCTGCTTTAGTTTGTGTTTAACCCTTTAGTTTCACTTCACCACGCAGCTATTCCCGTTATGAGGTAAAAACATTTAATTCATTAATAATTTAGTATGTGTTCATTTTTTGTCATAGTTTCTTCAAAATTAAGTTTTATTTGAGTGTTTTAAATAAAAATATTTTAATTTTCATCATGACACATACGCCCCGCCCCTTTGATTGCCACACTCTCAGCCCCAGTACCACCTTAACTAACAAATTTTCTGTGGGAAACCCTGAAGGCTACATGGGTCAAAAACAATAATCAGGCCTGTTTTTTTTTTGGTGCTTTTTGGTGGGGCCAGTGAAAATTTTAACAGGGCCAGTAAAAATAGGATGTAGAAAAAGCCCTGCCATTACTATAATGGGGAGAAAATACAACCTTATTGTAAAGTGTTACCAAAGATTTATACATTGAGGCAGTATATGTTGTTAGTGCTGGGCGATAATTCGATAACGATAATTTTACCGATATAAATTTTCGCGGTAAAACGGTAATGACAGAACAGTGTGTGTGCCAAAATATTCGTCATCAAAAGAGTGTGTACGTAGTGTACGTGCACCATGCACCATGAAATATGCTTCTGTGACATTCACAAAAATCGGAAATTTTTTTCTTGAAAAACAGACGATTTAATCCCTCTGAATAATGTTACCAAAACAGCTCTAACAGTCTCCCTTCAGCAGCTAAATAAATAAATACTAATAAATGTGCTTACAATAATATTACAAATTTAAGTTTGATAACAGTGGCATGGGACAAAACTGCATTAACCCTTTCCCTGCCATTGACGAGTTATATTGTAAATTTGTTGATGTTTGAACTGTTTTCAAACAAACGGAGCATAGCTAACTCCTCCCCCTCCCTTCCATGATTTCATGTAGATAGTGAGGAGATGTTTGCTGTATGTAACAAAAAAATGTTATGGTCTAAAACGCGTGAATTCGCTTAGAACACCTTTGAGAGAAAAATGCTTATCTGCCAAATGACGAGTTTTTACGGCAATTTACATTTTTGCAATTACCCAACTTGTGCAGATGTTTACTAACAACACAAGCAGCAAACTTTGACCTAATATTAGTGCGCATCAACTCACTTGCATTTAAACGAAAGCAGAGGGACTCGCCCACAGACCACCCCCTTAAGGTAATCAGGACAGAAATGGTCGAAAGTGGATAAAAAATGCCTTAAAATACCAGGTGGAAAGTGAATTTGTCTTTCTCGTCCACTTGTGTACCAATCGACCAAAATGCATCTTAATACGAAGTATAAACAGCCTCTAAGATCTACTACTCATTTCCATCATCTTCCTATATATGTCAGTCTAATGAGACTTACTGCCGCAACTCCTGAAATCTTCACAGAAAATATTTTTATTTAATGAGCAGTCAGCGTTGACGGCAACAGGGAGAGCAAATCATTTGGATTCCAATGAAACAAGACCTGTATTGTTCCAAGTCCTCTGTCAGAGATACTACAGAATTCCTCCACCCCTCACCCAAACTCCATCTCCCTTACAAGGCCCATCAAAACCACATCTGACACTTAAAACAAACAATGTGTCTGACGGCAAGAAGCAAAGGCATATCCACTGGTCTGGTGAAAGCAAAGCTATGTTTGGGTAAATCTCATGAAAACACATCTAGGTGATGTTACACGGCAATATCAAAAGAAAAATAAATTATGTAATATGTTATATTGTGTGTTAAAAAGGTAACTTATTTCAGGACAACTTTTAAA
This sequence comes from Misgurnus anguillicaudatus, assembly GCF_027580225.2. Classification (NCBI taxonomy): domain Eukaryota; kingdom Metazoa; phylum Chordata; class Actinopteri; order Cypriniformes; family Cobitidae; genus Misgurnus; species Misgurnus anguillicaudatus. Next base: position 35,230,526 of record NC_073344.2, read on the forward strand.
CACTAATAAGCACTTTTTTGTCTTTTGAGGGTTTTGCTATTTTTGCTTGAATGTTATGAAAAAAAATCTTAAAGTGATCTTAAAACTAGTAATTAAAAATTGTAATTCATAAAGTCACAAAATGAATTTAAAAGTAGTGATTGATATATTTCACGACAGGGAAAATAAGACAGAGTAAAACAGCTTCTAGAATAAGAAAAAAATTTGGAGCGGGACTTGAATTCGTTCATCGAGAATAGATTGGATCGTTAAAAGTTGGGTCATGTTGCTATTCGCTTATCCAGAGTTTTTCCTGCATAAAGATTTTGGAGGCGGCCGCCTCGACCAAATTTTATGCTGCCTCCGGCTCTTGACAGGTTTTTCTGTAATGTGTCTTCACGGAAAACACAAACAAATCCTTGCATTACCATTTGTAGGTGCAGTTGCGGCCTTAAGCCACTATAGTGGCGCTGTTTCTCTGTCAGCACAGTGAAGCGCTAACCAAACTTTACAAGACAAACTGTAATTTGTGGAGTTTTATCCTAAGAGTTATATTAGCTATATTTTGTGGATGTTGGTACTAGATAATTCGCTACAGACACAAGCTGATGCAGTAATGTTCCCTGCAAAAATTCTGCCGTTTGTTAACTGTAAATAAACTATGCCGCTATGTTGTTTTAAATTATTTAATGTTTTATAAAAAAAAGTTAATTGTCATTTTCTTCAATCATTTAATTATTAAACACTAAAAATATGTTGCGTATTAAGTGTGTTGTTGAACCACGGTACACATGCATGTGTGCATTAGAATAGCACCACCTAATTTAAAGCCATGATAAACCCTGTAATCGCTGTGATCTTTTCTCGGGCCATCATTTCTCGTGACCGGAAGTAACGAGAGATCGTTTCGAAGAGGAGAGGAGATTTGCGTATTTGATTAAAGATTATGAGTGCACATTAATTCTTTAAAAATTATGAAGCTTACAGAAGTCATTTGTAAAAAATACAATATTCCAAAAAAATCTAGTTTTTATTTCCATTTCATTGTGACTTTAATCTTTAAGATTTCGTAATGACATATGACACAGGGATTGTATAGATAGTTTTCATGAAATGGCTTCTTCGACACTACTAATACACTGATAATGCTCTTCAGTAAGTCAAGTATGATTATTCAATACTTTAATTTTCTTGGAAAATTCATTAACAAAAAAAACATCTATTTTGCAGGTCAGCGGGAAAATGCAGGGAAAGTGATCAAAATTGCTGAAAGGCACTCAGGACACAAGCAGGGCCCTAAATCCTTATAGCTAGCTCATAGAGTTACAATATCATGACACTGTCCATGTGCTTTGCAGCATCAGAACTGCGTATTAAGTCGCTATGCGCATGCATTAATGTTTCATGCAGTTCATGGTCAGTTTGCAAATCCTAATGAATCAGCCAAGTCAAGCTTCCCTCCGAACGAATCCAGCTAACTCTAAGTTAGCCAGCTAGATGGACCAGGGCCCAGGTCTACAAGCCATGGGAGAATCTGAAAGTACACAATGCGCTGGTAAGCAAAGACCTACGGCATCGTATACCTTCACCTGGCGATTCATGAAGACTAGAGACATCGTAAAAAGACGCTCTTTGGAAATTCTGAATCTCTATGGTCGAGAGACAGAGAGGGGGCAAAAGGGAGATAAACATGAGAAAAGAGCAAAATAAAAATATAGTACACAGCTAGCAAAAAGACATCAATGGTAGTAAACACACTGGTTAGTGAGGTGCAACACAGGTGAGACCAAGCAAACAGTAAGTCTTCATTCCATTTGCACTAGTATTAGATTTAATTTAAAGGCATTTAATTTTAATGTAAACTACTGAAACCTCTTTTTCCAAAATAGTAGGACTGATTTTTTTACTGATTTCAATGAAGTTGAGTGGAAGTTCATGCGGCACTGTGCGGACTGATCGACAAAGTAATTTTGAATCACTCTCATGGTATTATGTCATCATACGACTATCTGTCTGCGCAGTGCTGCATGAATTTAAACACTTGACATATACGTGGTTTATTCTTTGGTGCTGTCTTCACTCACATATCAACAATAACACAACAACTTTGCTTCTGCAACAACATCTGACATGCTTACCTTTTACGTGGCGTGAGAACGTAAAGCTCAAAACTAAAACCGATTTTCAGAAATGACACACATGAATTAAATTTCATGTGCTTTTTGCCGTTCACACTTGCTAAATACGATTGGATTCAGGGATGTACTGGCCATCTGGACTACCGGGAGATTCCCAGTGGGCTGCAGTCTGGTTGGGCCAGTCTGGTGTGGCCATCTGGCAGACCGGTCAATTTTCCCGTGGGGCCGACGTACTTTTTGGGCCGATACATCTCACACTAATTTTGTCTGACCAGCCCATAACACTCTTACATTGAGAATCGCGGCCTATTGCCTTCTTTTTTTTCAATTTATACGCAATTCATTAAAGAGCTAAAAGGCGCAGTGGCAATGTACGGCATTTTCCTAAAAAGTTAGCGTAATTTTTGTGGACAGACCGGCCCATGAGACACCTAATCAGCAGCCCATTGGTTATTTTTATTTGACATTTGGCTAGCCCAATCACAACTTTTCAGGCCTTTTATGAAGCATGCAGCGTCAGTGTGCATCCATCAAAATAAGAGACGACTGAGAAACGAGTGGACGTGCGGTAAGCAAAACTGCTTTTAAAAAAGTCGTTAGATATCCTCTTGATACAACGCAGTCAAAAACACAATTGGTAGACCAATGGCTGTTTGCACTGCAATAAAATACAGTGTGGGTAAAATTATTAGGTAGCTACATCAAACTTTTGATCACAATTTTTATCAAACATCTTTTACTAATTCCAAACCAAATTATTCTTAATAACTACCATCAATATTGTAAATAAAGCATTTATAAGTAATACATTATTGTTAAAGACGGAGTGCACAATGTTTGAAAGCCAGTGTTGATATTTGAAATCACCTAAACAATCACGCCCCTACCCCAATAGAATCTGGACCTTCTTTTGATAGACCCGCCCCACACATACGCAACCCAGGCAACGATGTCGGTTAGTAGACACGTGCCTTACTGCTAATTGGCTACAAGTGTGTTTTGATAGTCGGGCCGACTCCCTTTTCCAAACCATTTTTTAGAAATTGTGCACTCTGCCTTTAATGATGGCTGGCTGGACAAAAAAGCACCTTATATTAAGGTGTGCAGAATTACTAAGCACATTTTCTTTTACAGGTAAAATGGGCAAAAAAAGTTTAACACACACTGGAAATTTTCGTTATTTAATGTCCATAAGAAATATGCCATGCATGGAGGTTGCAAAATTGAAGTGTGACCACAAGAAATCCTGATTCAGGCAGCAAGGTCATAAAAATAGGATGAAAGGAAAATATATAAAAATGAATGTTGGTTATTAAAATTACTGTGGTTTGGAATTGGTAAAAGCTGTTTAGAAAAAAAGTGATCAAAATATTCTGCACACACTGTAATGGGACTCTGCCGCAAGACTGCGACTTCATTGTAACATTTATCCGGTATAAGTGTTATCATAAGGTGGTCAGAATGTTTAGTTTAAAGGAATAGTCCATTTTCTTAAAAGAAAAAGAAAATTTTAATTTACTCACCACCATGTCATCCAAAATGTTGTCGAGAAGAAATTATGTTTTTTGAGGAAAACATTCCAGGATTTTTCTCATTTTAATGGACTTTAATGGACACCAACACTTAACACTTAACTCAACACCTAACAGTTTTTTTCAATGGAGTATCAAAGGACTCTAAACGATCCCAAACGAGGCATAAGGGTCTTACCTAGCGAAACGATTGTCATTTTTGACAATAAAAATAACAAATATACACTTTAAAACCACAATTTCTCATCTAGATCTGGTCCTGAAAGCCTCAGCGTGACCTCACGCAATACGTCATGACGTCAAGAGGTCACAGAGGACGAACGCGAAACTCTGCCCCAGTGTTTACAAGTGTGTTGGAAAAGAACCGTTCCGACATTGTTGTATGTGGAATTATACAAATTAATGTCTTTGTGTCCATTTATTATTTACAATGGTCTGCAAATGTGCGTTTTATATATGTAACACGTGACCTCCCTACGTCACTACGCATTTACGTTAGGTCACGCTGGAACGGACCTAGACGAAAAGTTGTGGTCTAAAAGTGCAAAAAAAAAATGTATTGTCAAAAATGACAATCGTTTCGCTAGATAAGACCCTTATGCCTCGTTTGGGATCATTTAGAGTCCTTTGAAAGTGTTGGTGTCCATTAAAGTCCATTAAAATGAGAAAAATCCTGCAATGTTTTTCTCAAAAAACATAATTTCTTCTCGACTGAACAAAGAAAGACATCAACATTTTGGATGACATGGTGGTGAGTAAATTATCTGGATTTTTCTTTTAAGAAAATGGACTATGCCTTTTACAGTACTTGCATTTATTGTAATGTTTATTGTAATATTTGTGATCCTATGCCAGGGGCCGATATTTTGTCATAGTCCAGCCCTGATGAGATTCCAATTGATATGCAGAAAAATCGGATTTGGACTGACATGTGAACATGGTTTTAAACACTTGGACCAGGAGAAGGCAATAAGACCAAAATCTGACTCCAACCCATTGTAAAACACTTGACTGCACATTAATTCAATTATGTTTGAAAGCACCACGATGTCTGGCAATTTTAATTGTTTTGCGTTTCATCTAACAACACTCCTTACGGCTTTGAAACGAATCCCATACTGCATTTTTGAATAAAATATTAAACTATGTTATGGGTAAAACATGTCAAAATATTTTAGCGTCACGAGTAATGGGCTTAATTTACATGGCATACAACACATGTACATTTAAACCGAACAACAGTCTCTTTCTTCACAGAGTGGGAGGCTAGAGCTATAAAACTGGCCTACCAAACTTTCATTGGTCAGGGAGTCGAGACAGAGCTACAGAAAGAAACCGCTCACCATCCTTCCACAGTTCGGCCACAAACTTATCCGTGGATTGGTGCAGGAGCGTAGCCACGTTGTCATTTAGAGGATCCATGTTTTTCATTAACCACTCATCTGCCTTATAGTCAACCCTGCCAAAGATTAAGAAAAATAAACACTCTTTAAAATACTTAAGGCTGGAATAAAGGACCTCGGCCAGTTTCGGTTCAATCTTCGGATTGTTTAGTTTAGGGGTTTAGCTCTTCAGCCGTCTTTAGCTGTTTGTATAATGTTATATAACTACTGAAAGTGATAACATACAAATCAACCTGCTATTTTTCTTTTCAATAAACAAAGCAACCTAACTTTATGGCTTTCAACCCAAACAAAGCTTGAGGTAAGTGAAAAAATCTCAAGTTCCTACTGCAAACGGCCCTGATGATTTGAAACAGATGTGGCCTGCATTTACTACATACCAGAGATGGATGCTACTGCACTTCAAGACAGCAACAAGGCATTTTACTGCAATCACAAATGCATTCCTAACTGGCTAACATCCCAATTTTTATGATAGTGATCTATATTAGATAAACATAAGATGGTTAAAGTCCTAAAAGCAGACATACCCTGCCAGCATAGTGAATAATGCAGAAATCAGCTTTGTCCTTCAGCTGCCGTGGTTTCTGGAACTTGCCGTGCGTTCCCTGCTCTTGCACCAGTTTTTCCACGAAGGTTTTGTCAGTGGCTTTTGGGAACCAGCACTCCTCATCCAACAGAGCCAACACGCCAGGGGGATTTGCCTGAAAATGTGATCGCATAACCGATGAAAACAATTTTGTTTATTTATAGAGAAGCCAAAAGGAGAGCACTAAAAGCATTCTCGACTTTAAATCGCATTACGTCCTGAAAATGCGTTTACAATATTTTCATCAATGAAGAATTTAAGGACCAAATACGAAACTTCTCACCGGTCTCTCAATGAGATCGATACAGGGCTGGAGGTCGAGACCAAAGTCGATAAAGCTCCACTCGATGCCTTCGCGCTGGTACTCCTCCTGCTCCAGGATGAACATGGTGTGGTTAAACAGCTGCTGGAGCTTCTCGTTGGTGTAGTTGATGCATAGCTGCTCAAATGAGTTCAGCTGCAAAGAAACGGATCAATAAGCAGAGCTTTAGACCATTTTAAAACCTAGAACATGTTCTGGAATAAGGTGCACAGCCATAACCATCTATCAAATCCTCACATCTAAACAAATTTTTTGGGGGGAAAATATGATTGGGTTCTTTCTAATTCATGTTATTAAGCTATAAATGTCCCTAAAAATGTTACACATCATCCAATTTCTTTAGATGTTTAAGAAACAATGCTCAGCACAATATCTTCAAAGCTGGTAAGATCCTCTGATAATCGTATTCTGCACAGATCTTAAAGGGGTCATATGATGTTGCTAAAAACAACATTATTTTGTGTATTTGGTGTAATGCTCTTGATGCATTATTAATGCTTCTCTAAGCCCCGCCGTTCTAAAACACAAAAGTTTTACAAAGCTCATTGTTATAAAAAACGCAGTGTGCTCTGATTGGCCAGCTGTCCAAGGCATTGTCATTGGCCGAATACATCAAACGTGTGATGGAAATGTCACACCCCTTACCATATTTGGAATATCAGCATATTTAAGTAAGAATTAATTTAGATCAGTTTATTATGGTTCATAACTCTAACCCTAGCCCTTATTTTAAAGTGTTACCAATATAATTACAGTAATGTGATGATTTATTTTTCATAGAATAAAGGCCGAGTTTAGGAGTCAGGATAGTGATAATAAATAGTGTTATTATTATAGACCTTTAGCGTGTTTGCAAACAGAGATGATGTTTTTTGTGGGCGGAGCCCAACTGGTGGCAGAAAGTGAATGCTTCTCAATAGCTGTGTGAAGTGTTTTAGCGTTAAACTGTGATTTTTAAGGATCCGGTGTTCTGTAGAAGTCTGTTTCCCCTATATTTCTCTTAAGTGTAATGTCTCTTATAATGTTTTAAAGAAGTTACGTTTATTTTTTAAATAAATTAAAAGTTTAAATAGCTTGGCTACTGATATGTGTGCATGTATGTAATGTATATGTATTGTTCTTTATTGGTAAATCAATTATTTTTTACAGTATGAATCGCTGAAGTACTTATAACAGCAATACTATCATGTATTCTGTATAATATCATTTATTAAATATTTCATCATTTTCCTGTTTTCAATTTCTTCCTTATATTTATAGCCTACGTGTTTGTTCTAAAACTATTATGTTTACATACAAATTAATTTGTGTAGGCCTGTTTATATATTATTAAAGGAATAGTCTACCCATTTTCAATATTAAAATATGTTATTACCTTAACTAAGAATTGTTGATACATCCCTCTATCATCTCTGTGCGTGCACGCACACAGATGATAGAGCGATGTATCAACAATTCTTAGTTAAGGTAATAACATATTTTAATAATGAAAATGAGTAGACTATTCCTTTAACACTTTACATCGTGTGTGTGTGTGCTATGTTTATATATTTATTAGTAAACATCATAATTTAGAACAAACAGAAAGAAGACATGGGCTAAGATATACGGTAAAAAGAAGTAAAAGAACGAAAAAAATACGAAAACTTTCATAAATGGTAATATTATTGATATTATGAACTAATTCAAATCTTTAATCTTTCTAAATAAATTATAAACGCAACGTGATATAAACGATACAAGAAACACAGAGGGATCAGACTTCGACAGAACACCGGATATCTTCTCTAATTATTTTCTATTCTAATTATTAAAAGATTTCCAAAGGATTTCATCACTCCAGTCTGTCTGGTTGAGGGCTTATTGCAACCATAAACACCTACGTTTATCTTCAAATGGTGTCTTCGATGATGGTATACTATAAAAATGAAGGTCATCTTTTTTTGGCATTCCTATTCTGACACTCAACAGCACAACAAAACATTTTCTAGTGAATTATATTGTTCGTTTCACTCGTGTCTCATTCATTTCCACAGTTTTTCTGCCACCACATGCGCGCTTGACGTAACTGTGAAGTCAACTCGCAAAAGGTGTATAGTAACACTTTTAGGTCTTTTTGGGGCTGTCTCCCGGACAGGGATTAGACTAGTCCTAGACTAAAATAAATGTATGAGATGTCCAAACTGAAAACAACTTGCACTGACATATCTTTAAATACATCAGTGCAGTTAGTTTTGCCTCAAAATACACACAAGTAATGTTTTTAATAAGCCATGTTTGTTAAAACTAGTTATATTTCCGAATTAATCTAAGGTCTAGTCCTACTTTAAAATAATCCCTGTCCGGGAAACCACCCCATAGTCTGTTTTAGAAAAGAAAGCTCTTAATACTGCTAAGAAAAGATAGTTTGTGTTAAACAAAAAATATTTAGTCTGTAAAATATTTAGTCTGTAATGCTGCTTAGTTTTTGTTTATTTTATTTCTATTGAAAGAGAACAGGATATTTAAACAATGCTTGGAAAGCATCTGTGTGTTATTTGAGTTGGACAGAAATACGAAAACTTAAGAGAATGACCTGCTCAAAGTTCATTAAAACATCTATTTCAAATGATGAAGTGATTTTCTTTTGTTAATTATTAGTTAGAATGTGTATAGCTTAATTTTTTTAACTAATTAAAAATAATGAATAATCGCTCAAAAAGTACTGACTAGTCACTGAAATAATCAAAGATTAGGCAATTAATCGTTCTAATAATCGATAGATTAATCGAATATCAAAATAATTGTTTGTTGCAGCCCTAGTCACACTACACTTTTCGTTCCATTGAATTCCATTCATACGCATACAAATGCATCAGACCGCATACCATTTTGATGTGTACCAAAGTCTGGTGAACTCTGACATGCGAATTCGTATCACATGGAGATATGTGACCAGTAGAAAACCGGTACGCCGCGGAGTGACCTTTCTCTCTACTTATTTTGATGAAGAGTTCCTCGGCCATATACGCAGTAACATCTGAAAAATATTTGTGTGACCGCCCCTTTACGCCGTCTATCTTTGCGTATACATTTGGCCGGTGTTATGCAAATCTTCCCACACACTGACATTGATATATGGGGGCTTGTTTGAATGAGGCGTTTTAGGAAGGTGAGTGATGGGCCTTCACTTTTAGAAAGAATATCTCTTTGGTATTGACACTTTAATCTTCTTTATACACAAACAACTTCTAAGACAATAGAATAAAGGAAATCACATCATATGACTCCTTTAACATATTTGTGTTTGATTATAAAGCCCACATTAAAACTTTTTAGACGCTTTGCTTGGATCAAACATCAAAGCTACCAATAACTAATCCCCATCATAAACTACTGTCCTGAAGCACTGGTCAGTGTTTCATGTTCAGAGGCTGTACACTAAATCTGAGAAAGCCACACCTGGAAGATCTCAAAGCCAGCGATGTCCAGGATGCCAATGAAGGAAGCTCCCTGGCGCTTGGTCCTGTCCAGAGCTTTATTAATACGGTGAACAAGCCAGCGAAACAACCTTTCGTACGTGGCTTTGGCCAGGGCTTCCACCGCAAAGTCAGCCTGTGCAGATGAACAGAAAACGAAGAGAAGAATGAGAGACAGAAAACACAGTTGCTGTAACATCGCATGCATAATACAAAATTAGCTGTTTGCTATCTATCATGCAGGATTTGGACATTTGAAGACAAGAGAGTAGCAGCCTATTGTTGAAAATGAACCTGAGGTGAAAGGATGTGAGGCACGATAAAAAAGCACAACTCTCGTCCATGATCAGTCCACGTTAGTGCTGACAGGCAAATTATGATTTCATTGGCGAGAAGGTGTGTGATCTGACAGATATATAGTCAGAACTGACCAGTTCATTACCTGTTCTTTAGTCTGGGCTTTTTGTACATAGTCCCTGCCCACTTTTATCCGTGGGGACAAAATGGCACGTGTGAACTCCATTACGTTCATGCCGAGCAGGTGGCAAAGCTTCTGGGCGGCTGAAAATGCAGAAGCATTGCGTTACAATACAGAATTACCAAAAATGGTCACATTCTTTCTGCTGTTTGTAATGATTTTCCTTATGGACTTACAAGGGCTGAGAGACGTTCTTATGGGACATATTTGTTTGAGTGTTAGTAGTATTTCAAGTTTAAAGAAGAAACACTCGGGCCATTATTGTAATTTATTGACTTCTAAAACATGTACTGGCCATTTAGCAACAATATAAACTCCGATGTTTTTCCTTTAAGACCACCAGGAGGAACATAAATTTACAAGTGCATCATAAATAAATCTTTTTTTAACAGCAATAATCAAAATTCAACATTCAAAACTTTTTCGCCTTTTACGTACAATAAACACACTTGATTTATTACAAATTTGCACATTTTTTAATGAAATGTATCCAAAGAACAATAAAAGATGTCACCACAGAAGCCCAAGAGAAGGGAAAGGGGTAATTTGTTAAAAAAAACATCTGGTGCAGTGTTGAGATAGTGGGGAAGTGCATGGCACTCCTAATGCACTGCCAACAGATTTGTAGTTAAAGCTGTTGAGGAATTTCCAAATACTTCATCCAATTTTTCATTGCTGTTAAAAACAATCTGCACTTAAATTAGGCCTTGTGGATTTCTACACACACACATACATACACCTTTAAATATAAATTGCATATAAATTTAGACCATTTGATTTGGAAATACCATTGGTAATAATCCGCTACACCAAATTGAAAGGTATTCTCAGGTTCCCACACTAAACTTCATACATGTCTGTGGTCTAGCACATGTTTTTTCAAACTAGGGTCTGAAAAACAATTTTTTGAATTTTTTTGGATACCCCTAGAACCTCTTGGAAGCCCACTAGGGGTCCACAAAAAAACGAAGGTAATTTTGACGCATTTATTTATTTAGGGCCAATAAAGCGGCAAAAATGCTCACAAGTTTAATGGGCAGCAGATAAACGACTTGCGCTCCTCTTACACAGAAACAGCACGAGCATATATCACTGTTGTTTGTATTTGAATGGCTTAAAATCACTTGTTTTAAAACTGCGATGCTTAAATACGTGTACAAACATTAAGTTTTCGCAACCATGCGCACAGCAACGAGACGATAGTCCAAAATCTCTACCGGTTGACAAAGTTCTACCGGTTTATTGCCCACCCCTATGTTTTATATCTACATAGCAGGTATGTGGCTTTATTAAGTGGAAAAATTATCCAGAGATGGTTATACATGTCCATTTACAACCTTAGGATATGCCTTTAGAATGAAATGGTCTATTGTTACCTTATTTGAAAGGGTCATGAATAATAATGTTGAGCTCTGCTCTGATTGGCTGTTTCTCAGAGCAGCTCCTTCAGTAGCTCTGTGTGTGCGTAAACAGACCTTATGTTTGAGCCTGTTTTAGATGAAGATACATAATTTGATAAATAATCATTGTTTGGAGATTGTTAATGGACGTTTCTAGGTGGCAAGTTTATGTTTTTCCAGTATGGACCTGCAAAACGTAACTGTAACGTCAATAGTACAACTTAATCGCCTAAATGTTAATGTATAGCATTAACTTGCATATAGCGCTAACTCAGCAGTCACAACTTTGTTTTTAGCATTGTAACAACTAACAACATTGTAATTCATTTTATGTTTGGGTTGTACATCTCGACTGTAATGTCACAGTCGGTGTTATGTTGAGATTGGCCTGTTTTCCAGATGCACAAGGTTTACATAAGGAGGAAACAATTGTGTTTGATGCTCACAATATGTTATAACCATGTACAGAACTCTTATTATTCATCTATGCCTAAGTAAATACAGTTTTACATTCTACAGCACCTTAAAATTAGATGTTTATTTCTCATTTTCTGCTACACACATTCCAGAATTGTTTATATTTCCTTTGAATCTTTATAGTTTGCTATCTATATCCATACATCCAGCATTACTCATAGTGTATATTCCTTATACATAAAAATATATAAACTGTTATACAGTATATTTCAGGTAGGGGTCCCTCGCAAAAGGTTCATCATATTTGGAGGTCCTCGGCATCATAAAGTTTGCAAACCTCTCATCTAGCAAATGATACAGTGTGGTATAAACAGTGCAGTTTTTATGTGGTACCTGTGTTTTCTGGCATAGAGGCCTGATCTGTGTTTCTCTCCTTTTTAAACACAATGTTGCCGAACTGCAGGACCGCTGATACCACCTTCAGCATTGCTTCATTGAGAAAAGATCAAGATAATCAATGTCACATGTGTAATTCTGTTACGTTTAAATGCACACAAGGTTTGCAGAACAAAACATCCTCCAAAAGCATGACATGTGCTCGGTAAAATTATATAATAAAGACTTATACTTACATAAGATTTCCTCATGGGAGAAGCTCATAATATGCATGGCCTCCATGGTCTCCTGAAAGTTGTCCTTGTCCTGTTGGCCAGGGATGGGAATGTTACCGTTGGAGAGGAAGCGGTAGTTATTGAAGCCCTCGAGAAGTAGATCAGCTGCCGGGGTAAGAAAGCGTTAATAGTATAGCTGATATCATCCATCAGACAGTATGCCGTTTCATACTCTATACTGTCATTCGGATACCTTTGGGCGGCTTGAAAATCAGACTTACATTTCAGATGTTCTCCAGCACCGGCCAATAACTGGTAGAAGACGTGAAAGGTGCGTTCATCTTTGGCTTGACGTACAGCCCTGGATTTTTCAAGAAGATCTTATGCAAAAGGCTGAGTTAAGGAGCAATTATACCCAAAATGTTTTCACTACTTTAACATATTCCATAGAAAGTCTGGTTTTAATACTAGTGTATATCTGTTGAAAAGTAGTAAAAGACAAAAAGACTCAATGTACTGTTTAAGACTCAAGCTTCCAGCTGACTGCACCATAGCCTAAATACATGACCGATAACAAATCAGGATACAGGTTTCAATGTTGGCCCCCACAATGTAACCCGTCACATCAAAATTGATGCGAATGAACTTGCCCTGCGGAAAGACAAATACTTTAGATGTTTATACTGGTCAGGTTCATTAATAACATGACATTACATCATGTAACTTCAATCAGTTTCTTATGGGCTTCATCAACATTTCCAGGAATCCATTTGAGGAGTCAGATGATCGGCTCTTTCATCGTTTAGATAAAGGGGCTTATGCGTGCACGACATGTGGCATTTTTCAACAGCTCTGCTTAAAAGAGATTTGGATGCAAAGGCATGCGCTGAAGGCTAACACAGACACGCTCATTTGCTGCAAATGCCCCCGAAATAATTACGTACAGGAGGGCCCAAATACATCTACTGTAATTCCTCTGTGGCATTCGATTTGCTTGCTCCTCTAAAAGCTTACTGCTGACTTTGACACATGCCAACTAAATCTCATTGAGCAAACGCAACAAGAATAAGACACCTTGTGCTTTCAAGGTGCTGAATTTGGATTTTGATGACTAAAACTGCCCTTTCTAGATGATGCATTATATCATTAACAGATCCGAATGTATATAAAGCTAAAGTATGAATTTTCAGTCATTTTAAATTTGTTACAGTGGATTTCAGATCAGACCTGGCAGGCCAACTTACAAAGCGTGAAGAGTTGTCATTTTTCACAGTCTTGGCATTCCCAAAGGCTTCCAGAATAGGGTTTGCCTGCAGGAGCTGACGCTCCAACTCTCCCTGTAATGCAACAGTCATGATATATGACCAAATAGGGCTTTAAATAACAAGAGCAAACATACATTATTTCAAGTTCAGAGTGGTGTGTAACTCAAATAAGACATTAAATAATGTGCTCCGTCCAACCATGAGAAAAAACCATGTGACCAGTCACCAATAAAGAAGATGAAACCAGGCCAGAAAAACAATTACAATCCTGCACATTATGATGCATCTTTGTTATACAATGCTTATGTTACTTCACACCAGTAATAAACATTATGTTAAAACAATTAAAAGAAATGCGAGTTGTTTGTACACCCTGTTTTATCTCATCTGGATCAAAAATCATTTATATTCTTTACAGATGTGGATTGCAGATTTTTAGTTGAGGAACTATAAAATTGTGCAATTCCACAGAGATTAAGTGTAGCTAACAACAAAAAACTTGACATTTCTTTTCATTTGACCTCAAATTCGACAGCAGATCCTCTAGATGGAGTAAAAATACACCACCCTACAAACCTGATTAAACCCTGTGTAACCATAATAGAGTCCGATGCTTGACATACATACATTTTCATTGGCTGCGAATATACAGACATTCTTGGGGTTGGGTGGAAGGGGAGATTGAGAGTTAAATCCTGAACAGGCGTCCAAAATCTCACTGTGTTACATTACAAAGTTAGTCTACATGACTGTTTCCTCATTCAAAGGTCAGTCACCCTTCCCCTTAAATTTCCAAACACTCTTTATTTTCCATGTGCACCTGAGAGGAAGTTTGAAAAGGTGTTGTTCCCCATTGTTCCAAAACACTGTCATGTTGTGTTACCCGACAACAGCAACTTCAGACTGTAGGGATCTGTTCCCATTACGTAACCCAATTCCTAAAGATGGTGGAACAGTGGAAACAGTCCAGGGGACTTGAACAGTTTTGAACAGTTTTGATGCTTACACACAAGCCAGTAACTAAAGTCAAAAGAGTGAACTTTTAAAAAAAGCATTACTAATGGGGCTTGTTAAAAAATATGAAGTTTCTCATAAAAAATAACCACTCTTGCAGTCTAGCAGCAAAGTGTTTAGATAATCTCATTCTAAAAGTATTATTTTAATGAACTTATTCAAATGTGAAAAACAGAGATAATGTCAACCATAATACCATTATAAGTAAGAGAATTGCGTTGTCATCAATTCATATTTTTGAACATTAAAGGTGCAGTGTGTAATTTTTAGAAGGATCTCTTGACAGAAATGTAAAATAATATACAAAACTATATTATCAGAGGTGTATGAAGACTTTTCATAATGAACTGTTATGTTTTTATTACCTTAGAATGATACGTTTTTATCTACATACTAAGGGTCCCCTTACATGGAAGTTGCCATTATGTGCCACCATGTTTCTACAGAAGCCCTTAACGGACAAACATTTTTACTAACTTGTCTCCGAAGATGACATGTTTGTCCGGTGGCAGCTACTGTAGCTTCTCTATGCGTTTCAAAAGTGAGGGGTGAGCAGTGGACTCAGCCATTGGTTGGACTACACTATAGTTTTGTACAGCCAGCTTTATAAGGGATGCTATTAAAGGAACACGCCCACATCTTGGGAATTTAGCTTATTCACTGTATCCCCCTAGAGTTAGTTAAGTCCATACATACCTTTCTCATCTCCGTGCGTGCTGTAACTCTGTCTGACGCAGTCCCCGCTAGCTTAGCTTAGCACAAAGAATAGAAGTGAATGGCTCCAACTAGCAAACTGCTCCCAAGTGACAAAATAACAAATATTTTCCTATTTATGTGTTGTGATTAGTATAGTCACACTATGTACAAATAACAAGGTCATATGAGACACAGCAATCTTTTAACAGTATACATACTGCGAGCAAATCACTCCGCCCAAGTAGCAGTGCATCGTCTTCAGAGAATATAGTTCCCAGTACGTATACGGCTAAAATATGGTGTGTCTCACAAGACCATGTCATCTGTACACGGTGTGATAAATACAAAATCACAACACATTAACAGGAAAACGTTGGCATTATTGTGTCACTTATTGGGAGCAGCATGCCAGCTGGAGCCACCCACCCCCAGTCCCCGCGCCAAGCCAGGCCAGCCGGGGCCGCGCCAGACAGAGTCAAAGCACGCACAGAGATGAGAAAGGCATGCATGGACTTATCTTACTCTAGGGGGATACAGTGAATAAGCTAAATTCCCAAAATGTGGGCGTGTTCCTTTAAAATAGAAGTGAAGGAGTACCCATACCACAGTCATACCACAGTATATGTGACCATGGACCACAAAACCTTACATATTTATACATCAGCTTTCCATTGATTGTATGTTTTTTTTTTTTTTTGATGTGACAAATCTTGACAGAGATACTATCATTTACTACAACTATACTATCAGCTTCCTCAACATCTGATTCATCTTCATCTGTGTGCCAAAAATCCCATATATTCCTGTGTAATTTTACATATAAAGTTTCCAAAATTCTCCGAATTTTGCAACCCTTGCGACTTATGACTGGTTTTGTGGTCCAGAATCACATATGTGAGCCTATCTGTGAAATCCAAGCTAAAGTCTCATAATATAATGATAAGTTTAGGAGCATCAAAGTTTGATTTTAATCACAAATTTTACATAAATTGTATTCTTTTAAGTGGTCTTAATCAATATTAAAGATATTAATGTTATATTTTCACAAAATGTACATTATGTAGCATGATTTTGTGCAGAAAAAATGACCTTGGCTAGGTTTTCACAGTCAGGGTCACATTTTTAATTTCCATTAAATAATCCCAGTAAAGAATTTCATACACAGACTACTTATATTCTTTACAAGTCCTATTTTAAGAATTTAGGCACTATTGGATCAAAATGAATTATAAGATTGCAATAAACAGGTAATAAATTAAGTGAAAAAGGCATTTCCATCATTACGGAAAGAATGCCAAGAATTATCGGCATCTGAGCTCCTCTTTGTAACACAGCAAAGACATTCCAACCCTTTCCATCTGCACTTATAAACCAGGCCTACATGTGTTTTCAGAATAGAAAATTCAGCACCCTTGTCTGCTCACATGCATCACGGTTTACAAACATTAATAACCTTTATTTATACTTAATATCTCCCCAAAAAAGTAAAGTATGGTACAATGGAGCCACAAAAAGTTATGAGATGAGAAATGGCAAAAGTTGAGATGCAGAACATAAATCATATTACAAAAAACATCATTTATATTAGGTATCTTTAACTTTATGTACTTACATGCGGAAAATGTATAAATGCTATTACATTGTACTTAAGTTCAAAGTATCTGCATGTAGTTGAAGAGCTCAGACGCAAAATGAATAAACATATTTCTCTCAGAACCACTTGATCCCGCCCTCGGGCCATACAGAAATACTGGTTTGTTGGCAGAATCCATTAAGAGTCTGATAAAAAAGCTAATTTTTATGCACTTAGAGGGTTTTGCATCTGAGCTCCTCCATTACACTCTTGACCCTATCCCTAAACCCAATCATAACCCTACTGTTTTTTTATGCATACAATGTTTTACATGCTTTTTCTAATTTAAGTAGTAAAAGACACCAAATATAAAGTGTGAATTCCCAATTCCCATATAAGATAAGGAGAGAATGCATAAAAGTAAATGCAATCAATGGAAAGATAAGGAAGGGTGAGCGTGCCACGAAGGCGACAGTTACATGTGCTCGCTAAACAACTGTCATGAAATACGAGAAGGAAAAACAAAGTACTACCCACTACTCACATAAAAGAGGATTCCATTCTGTAACCAAATGAATATCATGAAAACAAAGAGGTGTTAATGTCACATACAGAGGGAACGCACATAAACAAACAGGACAGACAGATGCACACATCAACATAAGATGAGCTTTATCGAGAGGATTTGTGACAATGTAAATTACCACAGAAAATTTGACTAATAGTTTTTATATCACACAGTATTCTGTGTATTTAAGTCTTTATCCTAATGCAATGCCTCGCACAGACTTTCATTCTAATTACTGTAAACATATTTGGACTACAAAACCAGTCATAAGTGACACTGCTACAATACATTTGTATGGGTTTAAATTATTGATTTTTTTATGCCAAAAATAATCAAAATATAAATAAAGAACATATATATAAATGCTTATTTATTCAATTTTCAGATGGGGTATAAATCTCAATTATCAAAACAATTACACTTATGACTGATTTTTTGGTCCGGGGTCACACTTGTTGCTTGTTATTACAAACTGAGAAATCTGAATTATTTTCTGTGGTTAAGAATCACAAATACTGTCAAAAAAGTTAAACTTGTATTCAAACTGGAATGTTCCTGGACAGAACTGTGTTGGGAATATTATCCTTAATTTATAGGTAGGACTTTGTCTCTGTTGGTTTAGGATGATACAAGAGCAGCTGCTCTTTGAATTTGGGCTGTAACCGATCTGTCAGCTGTCAACATAACAGATATGATTACATTTGACTCATAAAGATTCACAAGGTTTGCATAAAGTCTTCATAAAACAACAGAATTGACTGTCAAACCTTTTACTCTATGTTGTACAAACCTGCGTTTCATGGAATCTTTAGACAGGATCAAAGTTACAATAGTGAAGATGATGACATGTCAGAAATGACACGCCATCATGCAAGCTAAAATTCCCTTAACCGTCCAGCTACATAAACTAAACAGAACAAAACATTTAGCATATGCATTCGAAACAATTTAGTAAGAAAAGGTGAAATTTAATCATTCCAAACCCCAAAGCTATTTGTTTATATATTCAATAAATATCCACTTTGTTTTCATTTGTGTTTAAATACTGTAGCAGGTTAGTTTTGCATGCACAAGCAGAGCAGGTATAAAAAGCTTAAAGGAACTTGCCTGGAGTTTGAGAGCTTTAGGTGATTCTGGCTGTTTGTATGTAATAAACAAATGTAATATGTTAGAAGGCATCAGGGGCCACATTCCCAAAGTATCTTAGTCCGAGGGCCAGATCTAAGCCTTAAGCACATTATTTACAGTATATTTGGCCATGCGATTACAGATGATCAATGACTGCAGCATATAAAACTGTTCAGCCAATCTCATGCTTTCATATTTATAAAATGGTAAATGCAATTACAAATAAAAAGTCTTTACTGATAAAATCCATATCAATTGGAAACTAACGGCAATCACTGAAGCTTCTAAAGCCCTGGGTATAGTCAGATTTTTACACACACGCGAGCGTACGCGCAAAGTCAAACCCTTGCATAGCATAGTTTATTTAACTCATACAAGTGCGCTAACGTTCGACACATGCGCACACATCCCTCTCGTGGCCTACATACTCCGGTACGCACATGCGCGGCTTACATGTACAATGTACGCATGTGCGTACAGTACCCACGCACTTTTCTGATTACGAAAATTGCATCACGCCCACTTTACGCAGACCTTCGCGTACGTAGGGCTGTCACAATGATTAAATAATTGTTATTGATTTTAGATCAACACGATTTTTACAAAACACAAGGGGGAGCTGCAGCGCCTGTATAAACGAGACCTTAACTGACGGTGTAACGCAATATATTTTATTTTTTTAGTTATTTTCAGATACGTTATTGTGTTTATTTCTTAGGAAGAATTTTTTGTTTTTGAAAGATTAAATATAGGGATGTGCATTTATGTCATTTTTTCATTTCGGTCTGAAGAACGAGTACTCGATTAACTGGGGGCATGGCAATCAAAGGGGTGGGGGCGTACACGTCATGGTCAAAATGAAAATATTTTTATTAAAAACACTCCAATAAAACTTAATTTTGAAGAAACTATGACAGAACAATGAACACATAGCCTACTAGATTATTAATGAATTAAATGTTTTTAACAGAAAACTTTTACAGGAATAGCTGCGTGATGAAGTGAAACTAAAGGGTTAAAAGCAAACCGAAGCGCTTTCTATATGACGCACTTTACGTAATATTAAGCCTTTATACAACATAAATATACAACGTGCATCTATCTGCATTGAATGCAAGACTTCAAATAAGTTTTCAACTCGAAAGTTTTAACTCCCTTTGTGAATGTGCATCATAAACAGCGCGCTTTTAAACACGTCCAGTCAAAGCACAAGCTTCATAACATTAACCAGCTTTAAGTCTTTTGCTATCATTTTATCGATTAGCTGTGTCGTGTTGTCCCCTTAGCTGTTTTCAGTCAAGATGTAATGTTAATGCTCGTATGGCTCTCTGGATATTTGATGTTTAAATATGAGATTATAACCCATTGAACTTTTGACGGCGCTGTACATTTTGCACCTGACTGACTGTATTTCCGAAAATCACGGCATCCTTTTAAACCATAGTGCCTCAGTGATGTGAGATGTGGCCGGCTTCACGGGATTGGCGGGTTGCCGCGTGCGTGGAATTATCTGTTTGTTTTTAAATCATGCATGGTAAGGTTACTGAATTCATTCGCCGGTCTGCGTAGCTCGACACGACGTCAAACACGCATCTCCAGACCCAGTCTTTACTACCACATGCGCTTGTAATGCTAACCAGACATCCATCCCTAATTAAATAAATTAAATAAATACTTTTAAATGTGTGTTATGCGTATTAATATTTACTGCCAGGTAAACCTGGCAAAAGATTTAATTTAAATAATCACAACAATGTGTGAAATTATTTCATGAACAAACAAAAAAGTATTAAATGTCAAAGCAATAAAAAAGATTATTAATCAATTAATCGTCATAATCGGCAAAGTCCTAAAACAGGCAATTAATCGGCACAATTTATTAGACAATTAACCAAATTTCATAATCGTGACAGCCCTACGCGTATGTGTAAAAAATGGACTATACTTCTGCTTTAAGATGCTTTCTGAATATAGGCCCATCCATACTATACTACACACACTATAAAACTAGTCAGTTATACAGTCGGTATTTCTCTATAAAAGTCTATGAACGATACAATGACATACAAGTGCATGTTATCCATGTTAATTCGGTTAAAACAACTCTTCTGAAAAAAGCACCCTGATGTCATTGTATTCAATTTATTTTTAATTCTGTCTTAGTAAAAAATAATAATAACAGTAGATTGTAAAAGATCCTGTCAATGCATTATTGATAAGTTAGAATAACATATGAACTGCAGGATGCTATTAACAATATGTTAAATGGCATTTTAGCATGATTGCCAACAGCCCAACATTTTTACCTAACTACAATGTAAAAAAAGTTGGTTCAACTTAAATAAAGTAAGTTACCTGGTTGCCACAAAAATATTAGTTAACTCACAAATGTTAACGTATAAAAATTGTTTAGTTAAATTAACTCAAAATTAAAAGGCAACCCAGTAACTTACTTTATTTAAGTTGAACTTGTGAGCCCCTTGTTCTGTAATAGTACTGCTCCCTACTGAGAAACAGTGAACTTGCCCTTTGTTTCAATTAAGACATCACATCTATTGATAAGTGAGCAAATTCGACAAAAAAAATTCAATGGGAACAATGGGATCAGAGGATGTCCGAAAGAAAAGGAACTCACTGGAATGTTGTGGTCTTTCCTTCCTTTGTGAGAGGATGCGACATGAGCCAGGTACTGGATGACTTTTTTGGTGTTTTCCGTCTTTCCAGCACCTGATTCTCCACTATAGGAGAAAATTCATAAAGCAAACATTAAAAGCATGAGACAAAGGGACATCATCAATTTAAGAACTTAGATGACTCTGATATGGCTAATATTTATGAACATTTATATAAATTACCATCCATTTCATAAGCTAAATAAAACGGTCAAATAAATAAACATCCTGTATCACAGGTCTGATAACTGCTGTCTCTCTCTCTTGTTTGTTTTTTCAGCTGTAGTTTCTGTGGCTGACAAGTGATAACACAGTAGCTTTTATTAGGCAAGTGTTAAAAGCCTTATGTAATATTAATGAAAAGCATATGGTGTATTAATAACCTTATAACACAATGAAAATTGGATGGAAATTCATACAAATATTCTTTTCATCCATTTAAATCAATAAATGTCTTTTGAAGAATACAAATCAAGATTATTTCCACAGCGGCCTGTAAAAGCATTAACTTACTGTAAAACTGACATTATTCAAAGAAATATGAAAGCAGTGCAACTGGGAAAACGAAAACAGCAAGAAGTGAATATGAAATAATGTGTGCTTAAAAAATATAATAAACTTAGTTTTTGATCAAGATCAGTTTTGCATTATTGAAATCTCATGCTGTTAGTACCAAATGAACCCAGAGACGCGTTTAGCTGTATAGGTAAAAAAATATTGTATTGGCAGACAGATGTGGCATTTCAGAAGCCTGAAACTGCTATTTTTTGAAACCGGATCCCATATTGGATAAATCTGAACTTGATACCCTTGCGGTTTCTATGTACAACCAATCCATATATTTTGTGATACGATGATGTCAGCACCCCACATCTCGACCCTAGTCAGACACCACTAGGTTACGTAACGGCAACAACAACAGCAATTGTGGACTACATGCTTGTATTCGAGCATATTATCTGTACGAAACCGAAATCTTCTGCAACTTTGCTATAACAATGTTTATGCGCATGCTCCTTTTTAGTTTATTTCTGTGGCAGAATTACAGCGCCAGTTGCATGTATAATACATCAATTTGAGTCGGTGTTTATGCAGATATTTTTTGTGACAACACCTTTTTTTCGAATAAGGAAATGGATAGGGAAAGCTCTGGCTTCATGTGCCCTCAGTGTGTATGACAGCAATGAGCAGTTTAAAAGACCCTTTATACTAGACGTGATAAAGCAATGCGAATCACCAACGTGCTGAGCTTTCACAGGGGTGGTGCGTTAAGTGGTGCTGATCAACAATTATTTTTTTCTCCCGCGCACTAGGTAGCAAAAAATCTCATTTTATCGCAGGACAATGGGGAAAAACATTTACACACTAGCCTAGGACCTCATTGGTATCTATTGTTTATATTTCAGCGTGTCATTGCATTGCTTTTTGCGACCAATGTAAAAAGCCACTCAAAAATGCTTTACTCTTTCCTTTACTTGAATATAACCCATGCATTTCTCTAATAAGTGGGTGAAGTCAGTATCACGTTTGTTGGGGTCTCAAAGGTTTCTGCGCGTCATTAAGTCATTAAGAGATTCCTTAACCCTAAATTCCAAATATAGGAACAAATGACTTCATCTTCATAAGCTAGCTTTGCAGATTGATATGGGCTGCACTGGAATTAGCAGGTCAGAAGAGGTTGAAATAGAGACATGATGTCAAAACGCAAAGGTTCTGTTAGCAGAATGTGCTAAAGAGATATTCAGGCAATTTCTACGTAAGAATCCCTACTGACTGACTGTAAGGTCTGTGCGTCTGATTCATAGCGATTCGTGGCAAGCAACTGCAGCTCCTGACAGAAATGATACATGACTCATGGTTGTACATGACTCTTAAATGTACAGCGCCAAAAAAGCCAAAGCTCCTGTGTATCCCTAGTGATGTCACAGCTCCCATAAGTCCAAACAGACTGACGTGACCAGTAACAGCTGAAACAGATGATCTAATGGTTACTCACGTGCAAAGAATTGATTGGTCCTCACGATCTGTAAAAGGAGAAAAAAAAGAAGGAAATGTGTCAGCTTTCGAAGTTAAGCTCACCTGAGCATTTCATTCAAATAATACTTTGCAAAAGGGCCTAAAAAGGAAACAAAAGGAAAAACTTTACTAAATAAAGAAGGACATATTTATCTTTATTCAATCCCCTTTAAAAGAAACTTGTTGTATTGTTTATTTATATTAAAGTATTTAAATCATTAAACAAGAAACCTTGGTTAAAATGGAGTTAAGTCCAACTAAAAATGCTGTGTTGGCCTGCAAAACGAGTGAAAAACATCTGTGAAACTCATTGGCACATCTTAAATATATTCAAAGCAGGTTTTCCAGGAGCTAGTCACCTTTTTGCAAATCTGACTTCATAAACGGGTTGAACTTGCACACAATGGGATTACTCTACAAAGTCGAAAGTATTCAGGAAAGTTCTGAATCTGATTTCTGAAGACATTTTTTACTAAAGCACTGCAAGGGGAAGATAAGAATTTACAGACAACATGTAAGCACGTATTTGCTGAGAACGGTGAATGGCATACATTTCTTATGATATGGATTTTGACTAAAGGACATTTCACGTAAAACAGTCCACAACGGTCTTTCTTTATATGCCATTTCATTCCAAGGTTAATGGGGAAAAAACATAAGTGAGATTTTCCTTCCTTGTATGGAAATTAATTCCCAGAATATTAGTTTTTCAGAACAACATGGAAAGGAAACAGCGATGCATTGAAATTTTAACCACCAAAAATTTTCGTCCAAAAATGGTATTTTTGTTTTTTGTCAGAAAGAAAAATATGGCCTTTTAGTCTGACTGCAGCCATTATCACAGCGCTACACACGACTCCAATTTTATTGTGTTACTTTTAAAAAAGATTTCTTAAAGGTGCCGTGTGTAATTTTTAGAAGGATCTCTTGACAGAATTGCAAAATAATATACAAAATTATATTATCAGGGGTGTATAAATATTTTTCATAATGAACCGTTATGTGTTTATTACCTTAGAATGAGACATTTTTATCTACATACACCGAGGGCCCCCTTACATGGAAGTCGTCATTTTGTGCCACCATGTTTCTACAGAAGCTTTTAACGGACAAAGTGTTTTTACTAAGTTGTCTCAGATGATGGCATGTTTGTCCGGTGGTGGCTACCATAGCTTCTCTATGTGTTTCAAAAGTGGAGAGACAGTGAGCTGAGCCGTTGGTTTCAATTCACAACATCACCACTAGATGCCGCTAAAATTTACACACTGCACCTTTAAATATTATTCTAATTATCTATATATTGGCTGCGTCCGAAATTTCTAAATTGCTGCCTTTGGAGGCAGCATTCGAAGGCATGAAGGCATCCAATGTTTGGTTTATTTCCTGTCTTCTGAGATATCTTCATTGTCTTGTTCCACAATTCTATGCGTGTGTGTGCACGGGTCGAGTTCGAAAAAATAAAGCAGCGGCCAAGAAAGTGTCTGGAGCACAGATTTTGTGTAAATACGGTTATATTTTTTACACTTTTTTTGCATTTCTAGCGAGAAATTACAATTGTAGTTTTCGAACATGCGATTAGTTATCACAAAGGCGCTCTCTGTTTAGATTTAAAACAGAATTCCATTACGCTGTCTATGAAGGTTGTCCGAATGCATTTCCTAGAGCTGCCTTTATGCCGCCAAAGTCATTGCCTCATGAGGCAGCAAGGGAACAACTCAGCTGCCTTAGTTTTCAAAACCAGCCCTAATTTTATTTCTATAGACCTTTTGCGAGTCGACGTCACAGTTACGTCACGTGCGCAATGTGGAGGCAGAAAAACAGTGGAAATGAATGAGACACGAGTGAAACGAACAATATAACTCACTAAAAAATGTCTTGTTGTGCTGTTGATTGTCAGAATAGGAATGCCAAAATAGATGACCTCCATTTTTATAGTATACCGTCCTCGAAGACACCATTTAAAGATAAACGTAGGTGTTCATGGTTGCAATAAGCCCTCAACCGGACAGACTGGAGTGATAAAATCATCTGAAAATCTTTTAATAATTAGAATAGAAAATAATTAGAGAAGATATCCGGTGTTCTGTTGAAGTCTGTTCCCTCTCTCTTATAGCGTTTTTATCACGTTACATTTATAATTTATTTAGAAAGATTAAAGAATTTTAATGAGTTCATAATATCAATAATATTACCATTTATTAAAGTTTTCATATTTTTTTCATTTTCTATTACGTCTTTTTACCTTCTATCTTATCCTATGTCTTCTTCCTGTTTGTTCTAAATTATGATGTTTACTAATAAATATATAAACATAGCACACACACACACACACGATGTAAAGTGTTAATAATATATAAACAGGCCTATACATATTAATTTGTATGTAAACATAATAGTTTTAGAACAAACACGTATGCTATAAATATTAGGAAGAAATTGAAAACAGGAAATTATGAAATATTTAATAAATTATATTATACAGAATACATGATAGAATTGCTCTTATAAGTACTTCAGCGATTCATACTGTAAAAATAATTGATTTACCAATAAAGAACAATACATATACATTACATACATGCACACATATCAGTAGCCAAGCTATTTAAACTTTTAATTTATTTAAAAAATAAACGTAACTTGGTGAAAACATTATAAGAAACATTACACTTAAGAGAAATATAGGGGAAACAGACTTCTACAGAACACCAGATCCATAAAAATCACAGTTTAACGTTAATACACTTCACACCCCTATTGCGGAGCTGTCACTGTCTGCCACCAGTTGGGCTCCGCCCACAAAAACCGTCATCTCTGTTTGCAAACACGCAAAAGGTCTATAGCACCCTGTTTCACAATTCATATTCTTTCAAAGATATGATTTCAAAAAAGTGCTCCACAAATATACCTGGGGGCAAGCACAAAAACCATTAACCACCACCTCTTATAAAGTATGTTTTAAATGCATGCATTGATCTCTGTAGCCTCCACTTATTTTCATCAGACAGTGATGTATTTCAATTGAAGGTAATTATATTTTGAGTATTAAGAGACTTCGGCCAACACCGTCCACAATGTCAGGACACACTGGCCCCAGGTCAGGCCTCATTTGGAGCCGAAGAGACAGAGCGAGCCACTGAATGAAGCATCAGCAAATTCGATCCACTACTTAACGTACTGCAGTCTCCAGCACACTCAGGATATTGAATCAATAAGCTCAGAACATAAACGGCTTCCTCTGTGTTATGCAGAAAATCCATCAAACGCACATAAACAGGCTATAATACAATATGATTAAATGCGCAGGAGAAATGTAGCTAAAATTAAATCTCATTGAAATGTATTCATTTAAATTATACCACTCGCTATCCTCACATTTCTATTATCGTAAACATGTGGCTGCTACAAGCGCACACACACATGCTGGGAGATCATCCAAATGTCTGGGTGGTGTCTCATTTCCCAAATCTGTAGCTGCAGAATGTAGCTAATAATGCAGATAAATAACGCTGTGGCATGTTAAACTGTTGTTCCTGCAGTATCAGACAGCTATCAGACAGTAAAGTCCCTCCTTTAAACTTCAGGCATCTCTGCATCTGGCAGAACCAATAAGCGCTAGATAAGATAAACTCTACAAACCCGTCCCAAAAACTGCTACTATTACACTGCATTACACTTGAAACATAAGCCTGTGGTATTTGACAGTGTTTTGTTTTATATACATATACAGTTACATATAAAGTTATAGCAATGAAAGGCTGCCTGTAAACGCCCTGCTAGCTCGCTTAGAATTTTACTTGGTTTAATACACCAAGAAAATTGCGAATTCAAATTCTTAAAATGTAGTGAGGTTCTTTAGAATGACAAAACCAATTTACTTCTCACAGGCTTCAAAAGAAGTCCTTTATGCAGTCGTGTAATGAGACACACTGGTATCTGACTGAGTCCACCAATGAGAACAAAGGATGTCTGAAGATGAAATAGTGCTGAGTGCTTTCCTGTTCTGACAGCAGGAGGTCAGGGCGGTCTGGCATGGAGGGGATTTACAGCTGGGCTGATCTTCAGCCTGGGGTTTCCTCCACCTGGCCCCAGTTTGTTCACTAAAGCCTGGAGTATAGTCTGTTTTTACATGTACGTGAACATACACACGGTCGAACGCACAGCCTTGCAAAGCATAGTTTATTTGACCCCGTACACAGAAGTTCAACACATGCGCATTGGAACAAAATGCAATGCATCTCCTGGGCTACATACTACATTATATATGTCTTCTAGTTCGTGTGAACGCAAATGGCAAGCAGACTAAAGGGGGTTGCACACCGGATGCGCAGCTCAGCCCACGTCAAGTCACGTCTATGAAAACTTGGAGGTATCGTACAACGGAAGTGCACATTAAATAGCACAAGCTTAGTTAGTAGGGATGGGCACGAGTACTTGATTGCTCGAGTACTCGAACGTAGCATCGATGATCGATCATGAAAACGCTGATCATGTGGATTTATTTATTTATTATGGATATGGCGGCATTTGGATGGCTGGTTAGCGTTACAAGTGCATCTGATAGTAAAGACTGGGTCTGGAGATGCGTGTTTGACATCGTGTCGAGCTTCGTAGACCGGCGTATGACATCAGTTACGTTACTATGCGTGATTCAAAAACAAACGGTGCGGAAGCAACCTGCCGATCCGCGCAATGCACGGCAGCCCGCCTATCCCGTGAAGCCAGCCACACCTCACATCACTGAGGCACTATGGTTTAAAAGGATGCCGTGATTTTCGGAAATACAGTCAGTCAGGTGCAAAATGTACAGCGCCGTCAAAAGTTTAATGGGTTATCATGTTATATTTAAACTAGGGCCGGGACTCGATTAAAAAAATTAATCTAATTAATTAGAGGCTTTGTAATTAATTAATCTAAATTAATCGCATTTTAATCGCATATAAATATTTGACCTGAGAACATTAAGAAGTAATTTTTTACATGGATTTTAGTATACCATGAATAATGACTGAATACATAAGCTTAAGCAACAAAATATTGTTTATTGAGCCCTATTCGGACAGGATTAGTTTTACAGGGGTAGATGGCGTAATGTAATTTTACCACAGGACGTCGGTAATATTAATGGTCAATTCGGACGGGATTAGAAATCTCTGTAAAACATTCAGAAGTGGGAGGGGTAACTCGTTGGCGCAGCGCGTCACCTCTCGTCTTCACGTGCACGTTACCTTGCTTCCAGATATCAGATGTGCAAACAACATGGCACAGACAAGGAAAACGCAAAACACTGTGTTTAATTTCAGTTTGGGGAGAACGTCAGTTTCATAAACAGTTCCATGCCTCTGAGAAGTAAATTTGACTTTTTTTTTAAAGTTTGTGTCGTGTTTTATTCAGAAACTGACTTGTAACTGACTAGTTTCTCCGTCTAGAACGCAAGTAAATGCTTCTTTAAGCGCTTTTATATTTAAAAGAAACCCGCAAATTAAAAGGAAATGACGCGATTTACGTGTATATTTACAGCTGGTCTATTCGCACTGGATTTGTATTACCTGAGGTAATTTCTCCGGACCTTTTTACAGAAGGTAAAAGACGCCGTAATCTTTACTGACATTGTCCGTAATGATTACTGACATGGAGCATTCGGACTGGACTAAAATCACCGTGAAGCTCTGATAAAAACTTGCTTTACCCCACATCCCTATGTAAAACTAATCCCGTCCGAATAAGTCGTTGTGCCCGGAGTCGGGCTAATGTCCACGCTACTGTAGCTGCTGTATGTTTTGCATGAGATGCTCGATGTGCTGCGGTGATATGTGAATTCCTTGTTGCATAGCTTACACACGACCATGCTTTTATCGACGCTTACATCCGTTCGTTTTTTATAAAAAAATTCCCATCCACGGGGCCAACCAAAGCGATCTCATCAGCCTCTTGGTTCATGTTCACTGTGGTTTGTTGTGAAGTCATGAACGCTAGTTGGTGCTCCAGTATAATCGGTCCGCCGAAACTCATGAGAAATGTTCCGCGGTGCAAAAATAAGTGCGATTAAAATGCGTTAAAAATGTTTAACGCGTTAATTTTGTGTAATTAATTAATCTTAATTAACGCGTTAAAGTCCCGGCCCTAATTTAAACATCAAATATCCAGAGAGCCATACGAGCTTTAACATTACATCTTGACTGAAAACAGCTAAGGGGACAACACGACACAGCTAATCGATTAAATGATAGCAAAAGACTTAAAGCTGGTTAATGTTATGAAGCTTGTGCTTTGACTGGCCGTGTTTCAAAGCGCGCTGTTTATGATGCACATCCGCAACTTTTTTAAAAACTTTTTTTAAACTTTCTTTACATAACTTAGTTGAAAACTTAGTTGAAGTCTTGCATTTTATGCAGATAGATGCACGTTGTATATTTATGTTCTATAAAGGCTTAATATGATGTAGAGTGCGTCATGTAGAAAGCGCTTCGGTTTGTGTTCATTAACTTAACCCTTTAGTTTCACTTAATTACGCAGCTATTCCTGTAAGGGGTTTCTTTTAAAAAACATTTAATTCATTAATACTCTAGTATGTGTTCATTGTTCTCTCATAGTTTCTTCAAAATTAAGTTTTATTTGAGTGTTTTTCATAAAAATATTTTCATTTTCACCATGACGTGTACGCCCCACCCATTTGATTGCCCCGCCCCCAGTTAATCGAGTACTCGTTCTTCAGACCTATGGATTAAAGGAATAGTCTACTCATTTTCAATATTAAAATATGTTATTACCTTAACTAAGAATTGTTGATACATCCCTCTATCATCCGTGTGCGTGCACGTAAGCGCTGGAGCGCGCTGCGACGCTTCGATAGCATTTAGCTTAGCCCCATTCATTCAATGGTACCATTTAGAGATACACTGTAAAAAATTTCTGTAGAAATTACAGTATTACTTGCAACTAGCTGCCAGTAACTTACCGTAGATTTTACATTTATGTTATTTACTGGCAACATTTTGTTCAAAGTTAAATGAACATGAAACATTTTTAGACTTTATCTTCTACAGTAAGTTACTGGCAACCAGCTGCAAAATTACAGCAAATTTTTTACAGTGTAAAGTTAGAAGTGACCAAACACTTCAACGTTTTTCTTATTTAAGACGAGTAGTTATACGAGCAAGTTTGGTGGTACAAAATAAAACGTAGCGCTTTTCTAAGCGGATTTAAAAGAGGAACTATATTTTATGGCGTAATAGCACTTTTGGGAGTACTTCGACTCGGCGCAGTAACACCCTCCCTCTCCCATTATGAGAGTGAGAAGGGGAGCCGACTTTTCAGGCGAGTCGAAGTACTCCCAAAAGTGCTATTACGCCATAAAATATAGTTCCTCTTTTAAATCCGCTTAGAAAAGCGCTACATTTTATTTTGTACCACCAAACTTGCTCGTATAACTACTCGTCTTAAATAGGAAAAACGTTGATGTGTTTGGTCACTTCTAACTTTATCTCTAAATGGTACCATTGAATGAATGGGGCTAAGCTAAATGCTATCGAAGCGTCGCAGCGTGCTCCAGCGCTTACGTGCACGCACACAGATGATAGAGGGATGTATCAACAATTCTTAGTTAAGGTAATAACATATTTTAATATTGAAAATGAGTAGACTATTCCTTTAATCGAAATGAAAAAATGACATAAATGCACATCCCTATTAGTTAGATAGCGTCTACTTCAAAATGCAAAATATACGTTAGCCGCTAATGTTAATCGTTAATGATTTGGGACAAATATGATGTTGTTTAATGTTAAACTATGTGAGTGCCGCTTTGTTGCGCAACAAGGATTTGAGCAACTTCCTGAGTCGTAGCTAGGCGCCGCGGACAGGCGCCACCTGTCGGCGCCGATGTGCGTATACTCATAGAAAACAATGCGTTTGCTTTTTTTTAGAACGATCCGGTGCTGAGCTGCGCGTCCGGTGTGTGACCCCCTTAAGAGTTCGCGTTTTAATTGCAAGGGAAGGCAGTGATGACCTGCTGCTAACTTGGTGGCGGAACAATGAGGCAAGATATTCTCTCTAATAAGCCTTTCTGATTGGTGGATCTCATGAGTTGCAATATCTATAATGCTTTAATAATTAAGATGAATAATTTCAAGCTTCAAATTTCATGTCTAAAACTAAGGGACGGTGCCGTTTTCCTCTTTCTTTTCCAAGTGCTTGGGCACTCCAGGGCATCTGCCACTGCTAATTAACCTAAGCATTGCTTGACATTGTGAAGAGCACCCACAGGTGGAAAAAGAAATCAGCACTTATGAATAAACACCTCTGTCAAGAAACGAATATCCTATCCTTGTTTAAATTTGATATTCCAAAATATATGTATGCATTATATAAAAGCCTATATGCATCATTGCGCGCGCGAACACACAAATATGCCGACACACACCTTCTATAACACCACTGTGAATTGGTGAATCATTGCTGTGGTAAAATACTGCCACCACCACAGCCCTACCTTCATGTACAGTTTAAAATTGACAATCAAATAATACACATCCACACTTCACATTCCTTTATGCATGTATTAACAGGAAAAGGACGTTGGATGGATGAGGTCACAAGCAGCGATAGGAAACTGTTCATGGTCAAAAGGGCTCCAAAAACAAGGTTTCAGATTAAAAGTTCAAATGTTCCCAGGGTCTTTGCTGTTGATTTCAGTTTGCTCTTAAAATCTTGCTTTTTACGGAGAACACCCCGATGTTCATGAGCCTATCTGTATCTGAAACAGATATGGCAGCCAAGGATTGTGAAGAATGGCCTCTGCTATCAGCGCAGCTGCAGAAAGGGGAAGAATATAATCAAGTGACGAGAGGGCTCTTGACTTTTTACTGCATCCTTTGTTGAGGCTTTAACAACTCTTCTATGACTAATAAAACCCTGGTTATAAAGATGCCAGCATTAGCATACAGACATCATTCAACAACATATCAAGCTTAAAAGATTAGAAGCGAGTCAGGAAGAGACAGCAGGACAAATATGTACCATTTATAATTACACACCTGAGAAGAGATATTTTAAAATATTTGAAATGTCATTGGTCATTGTTTAAATGGAGTAGAAAGTCTAATGAGTCACAACACACACAAGCAGAGCGAGAGAGTGACTATGGGAGAAGGATATTTGTTAAATTTCAAAGCTGGCAATGTGATCAAGAACGTCTTTGTTGAGGTTTTACTGTGAAATTCTTGACTGTTGACCTGCCAATACTGAAGCTTTCTGTGAATTAATTGCTCAACTTTGATATATACTTTGTTCTAAGAGTATCAACACTTGCATTACATCAGTGTGATAAAGTATGCAAATGCAAAATAAAGATTTCAAAAACTGCCTTGCTAAAACTAACTATCATTACTGCTGATAGTTAGGATTTGTTCTAAACTTTATATTAAACAAACTTCAAATTTGTTGATGATAGATTTGCATTAATGGAAAAACAAACTAAATGATAATATCTAAATATCCAACTATCAAAGGATTTCACTGGTGAAAACTGGTCTAGGCCTAAAATTATTATTTATTATTACTATTACTATTTTAAATAACTATTTACCATTATTGCTTTATGTGAGTGGTCAGGCTCTTGGGCCAACAAAGCATCTAACAAAGACCATCAACTACATAACAATGACCTGGCAACACACTCACATTTTGTTATCATGAAAAAAATGAGAAGCCCAGATGCAAAAGAATGATATAATGATATTAACCAAATGCTCTCAGCACATATTATACGTTTATTAAATAATTTGACTTCAAATCTGCTTCAAATTCTTCCCTGCCAATGACAAGTTTTTACGGCAATCCATATTTCCGCTATTATCCACCAGGTGGTGCTCTTACCCAACTTATAAAACCTGAAAGTATCCCGTTAGGGCAAACAGTAAAAACTCTGTGTATGTTTTGATCATAGCTCTGAATCTGATCTCTATCAAAAGTCCTTCACAAAAATGTAATCATCTCAGCTTTTTGCTCAAGATTTGGTATTTTTGAAGAAACCTACCCATATTTGAGAGGTGATATGGAGATAGGATGAAATGTTTTTTTCTTTGAAAGAATAGGGTCCGTTTTTTATTTAAAGTATTGTATGTTTATAAATTTAAAGAACATTTTCAGAAGGCATTAATTTTTTGTGAAAATCATAAAAAATGCCGATGCTGGCTGACAACTTTTTTTTAAAAACACTGACAGGGAAAGAGTTTAAAGTCGCCATGAAACGAAAGTAACAATTGCCTTATTTTCCCCGTGGTGACGTATATCCGAATGAAACGGCTTTTGACATGAAATAAGGCTCCCTGGATTTGAATTTGTCCATCGAGATCTGATTGGATCATTTGAAGTTGGGTCATGTTGCTATTTGCTAATCGTTGCGATCTGTTCCCGGACCCTGCCCACCTGCCATACCATATGACCAGAAGTAGAGAGAACTCGTTTCGAGGAGGAGAGGAGAT
Source organism: Misgurnus anguillicaudatus (assembly GCF_027580225.2). Lineage (NCBI taxonomy): Eukaryota > Metazoa > Chordata > Actinopteri > Cypriniformes > Cobitidae > Misgurnus > Misgurnus anguillicaudatus. The sequence continues at coordinate 35,264,269 of NC_073344.2, forward strand.
TTGCATTTTTGATTAAAGATTATGAGCACACACAAATTTTTTTAAAATAATGAAGCTCACAGATGAGTCATTTGTTAATAATATATATAGTTTTTCATTTTAACTTCATTGCGACTTTAATGTCCACTGTGTGGATTTAGAGCAGCATCTAGTGGTGAGAATGTCAATTGTACCAAAAAGCTAAGTCCACAACTCACCCCTCCCTTTCGAAGCACATAGAGAAGCTACGGTAGCCACCACATGTCAAACATGTCATTGTCTGAAAAATATTTGTAACAAAACACACTCTGTAGAGCAGTTTGTCTGTTTAGGGCTACTGTAGAAACATGGCGTCGCGAATTGGCAAATTTCATGTTAGGGGACCCGCAGTGTATGTAGATAAAAACAGCACATTCTAAGATAATAAAAACAATACAGTTCATTTTGTAAGGTCTTTATACACCACTAGCGCTGTCACTTTTCGTTCGAAAATCGATTGCACAATCGATCGGACCAACGAAAAAAAGTTTCGAAAACGAAAATAGGTAATCGATTTTACCAAATATGTACACTATTAATTTTTTAAAGAATTAAACAATTAAAACTATAGACGTAATGAAACTCACAAACAAGCAGAAAAATAAAATAAAGAATTCCGAAAGTGCAGTAGGCGTTGCGAAAGCTAGACAGAAAATACCCAGCAATTTTACGCACCTATAGTTTCACGCTTTCAATCCCTGCATCTAGTGTTTTTCAAAGAAAATGGAGGACAACGTCAATGAACCTGCGCAACACGAGAGAGCAACGAAACAGACCTTACATGAGCCACCTTGCGCAGCTGGCAACGAAGTACCCGAGTTTCCCTGGGACATCAGTGCGGTCGGAGCGCGTCTTCTCAACAGATGGACATGAATAAAAAACGCTCTGGACCCCGAAAATGTTCATGATCAACTTGTTTTCCTGACCAATAATTTGTAATGGCCCTAGCCTTTTTGCTCATTTCATTATGCCTGTCTAGTGCCGCCTAAGTGTCTGTTACGTTTAATAAAAAAACACACAGCCTGTTCTCAACTTCAAGTAAGTCTATTTAAAGTTTCGTTTTTGAACAATTGTTTGAAATGGATTGAATCATTATTTAAAATAATTTTTGAATTGCCTAAATCATAAATGCAGCCGGTTTGAAGCCTGCAGTAATGTTTTTTATTTATGTTATGGCATCAGTCCACGCTGCATATTTTTTTCGAGAATGTTGCACTACTGTTGCTGTTTGTTATTCTGCACGAAGCTTAATGACAAAAAATAAGAAATATTGCTGACTTGTGCGTTTCCAGCGCTCTCTTCACGTTTGTCCGTTATTTGGCGTTGAAAATGGAAACGTCTTTTTAGATATGGAAAATCGATTTTACAATCGATTCAATGAACACTTATATATTAAAAATCGAAAATGATTTTTTCACAAAAGTGACAGCCCTATACACCACTGATAATATATTTATGTTATATTTATGCACTTAGGGTTTTGCATCGAAGCTCTTTAAATGTAGTCATTCAAAAACACAGGTTCACATATAAATTTGACAGCACAGTCTTCGTGGTGCCCATACTTACATCCTGACCACCATGAGATTTAACTCAAAGTTCTCCCTCCGCTGGCCCTCACTACCCTTCTACTGGATTAACCTACGATAGGGCACATTCCTGAAATACCAGACCACATCACTGCCAAACACCAGAGAGAAAAGGGTGGAGTTGGATGCAGAGGGAAAACTATACCATATATACCACTATATAGTTTCCCTCAGTAAAATGGGATGAATAAACATTCATTAAAGTTCATGCGTGCATGCCAGAGCTAGTAAAAATAAACTGTAAGCTGCCAGACACACAATACAAAGAAAACGACTCTCTTGTAACCCTGGACCACAAAATAAGTTTTTTTTTTACTAAGATTTATACATCATCTGAATAAATAAACTTTCCATTGATGTATGGTTTGTTAGGAGAGGACAATATTTGGCCGAGATACAACAATTTGAAAATTTAAAAATTTGAGGGTGCAAAAAATCTAAATATTAAGAAAATTGCCTAATTTGTCCAAATGTCCTCAGCAACACCTATTACTAATGATAAATACATTATTTGTATATTTTTGAAGGACATTTTCAAAATATCTTAATGGAACATGATCTTTACTTACTATCCCAAGGATCTTTGGCATACAAAAACGATAATTTTGACCCATACAATGTATTGTTGGCTATTGCTACAAATTTACCCTGGCAAACTTATTACTGGTTTTGTGGTTCAGGGTCACAATTAGAGCTGCAAATTTCGACTATTTTTTCAACCGATTAGTCTATCGATTATTTTTTCGATTAATCGAATAGTCTAAATAAATATATTTTTTTTACAAATAATAAATGTAACATCTGCTATTAATGCCAACATTTTATTGAAGCATTTTCTCAATTAAACAAATACACAAACAGTGCCAAGGAAAATATAACAAATCACATAAAAACAAGTCCAACATTAATTCAGCCTAACATAAACAGTGCAAAAGGGGCATTATTCACCTTAAACAAATAAAAAATAATAATATTAAAGAAGTAAAATAAAAATAAATCAAACTGAATAATAACTCCTTATTAATATAAAAACATGTCCTGCTCTTTATTGTTCCAGCCCTAGAGCTAATCATAAACTAATGAAGAGTCATCATTAACTACAAAATGACTCACACGAAATCATTGTTTATTAACACATTAACTAAAAAACATGTCATGTTGTACTTAATGATGACTCTTCATTAGTTTATGATTAGTACATGCATTTACTCAGCATTAGTTCAGACTGAAGTAAAAATAAGTTCAGTGTGATTCATGAACCCTTATTATAAAATGTAACCATTATATTATTACTGTTAATATTATTACTATCAGTAGTAACGTTACTGCATTCTCATTTAGCATCAACTTTAACATTTAACTTTTCTTAAGTCTCGGGTAAATACAAATTTAGTTAGCATGATCTTCTAATATTTTATAAACGGCGTTTACGCTGCTGTTACTTTAAATAAACGCATGTCAGGAATACCTAACGAAACGAGCTTTTATAATATCTGCGCACATAGCAAAAAAATAAGCTATGGGAACTCCGCGCTGCCAGCTGGCTTTCAGTGCACGTGGGCACATGCCTATCTCAGTGTAACACAGTAACTTATTATTTCATAACTTCTTAATATAAAAAGTTAAACATGTCCCGCTCTTTATTTACTGTTTCAACATACTGCCCAGACGCGATGCAATGTCGTGTCTGTCAGGCGTCTCGCAGCTCGTATTAAAATAAGATGTAAACACAGCTGTATTAAGCACAATATATGCCTGCATTGATTCTATTGTTGTATAAAAACTTACTGTAAAAATTCAAATACTTACGCTGCCGTCGCGTCATTTTGAGGTCGGAGAGCTCCAGGTTGTTTTCTTTTAAGATGATCATGCGCAGATGTTGCGCTGCTGTGGTATGCCATTTCAGCTTTACACAGTATGTGTTTTATTTGGTCTCTGCTTAAAGTATTCCCACACTTTTGATCACGTTCTGGCTGTTTGGTATAACACTTGTATTATCCGGTCGGAGCTGAAGCCGCCTTCATTTGAAAACGTAAACAATGCGACGCATCGACGCATTTCCGGCAAATCGACGTAATTACGTAATCGACGTAATCGACTACGTCGACGCGTCGTTCCAGCCCTAGTCACAATGTTATGCTATTTAGCAATACATGGTAGACAATACATCCAAAACCACCAAAGATAATTTATAAAATACATTCATTCATCATAAATGTAATTAAACCTAAAAAATAAGGATACTAAGCAACAATACTACATTGCATAATTTAATATGTTTTGTTTAATTCAAATTTTAAGTTTTAGAAAGTTTTCTTTTATAAATTTTCTCTGGGGGGGCATGAAGGGATGCACCACATAAAAAAGGGGGCCACATGCCGAAAAAATTTGAGAACGACTGCACTAAAGATGCAGAACGGTTAAATCAAACAAACAAATAAATTGACAGCTAAATTTAAATCCATCTCACTTTAAAAGGACTCAAAGAAATAAAATTACGTTTTATAGAAGCTCATTGTTGGGGTTTAAAAAAAATTAACCTCTTGAAATCAAACCTCATTATAAAGGAAACTATTTGGTTTACGATCAGAATGAACACTAAAAAGTACAGTACACATCCATCTTTCTTCCCTTTGGTTTCTTTGTCAGTAGGTCTTTAAAGTGCATGCCAATATAGCTGCCTTATAGAGCAGCGTTTCCCAACTCTGTTCCTGGAGGTACACCAACAGTGCACATTTTGGATGTCTCCCGCATCCGACCCAATTATTTCCCATCTTGAAGTCTTGACTAATGAGCTAAAGAGTGGATTCAGGTGGGATTGAATAGAAAAAGTTGGAATATGTGTAGTGCTGATGTGCCTTCAGGAACAGGGTTGGGAAACACTGTTATAGAGCACCATAAAAATAAATAAAACCTTAAGAATTTTCCATGTATTGATAAAACTTCCATATTAAAAGAAGCAGTAAATTATGGAATCAAATTGAACTTGAGTTTTTGTTTTATATATGAGGTCATCGTACTTGAACAAACATCCTGTAAGTTTCAGAACTGAAAATGTCCTTATTATTGAAATATTGAATGTTATTGCCACCAAGCCCAGCAAACGGCAGGTACCTAGTTATGACGTAGTAGTCGATTTTTTACTTAACGCCTACTTCGCTAACCCCGCCCACTGGTTATGGAAGAACACAGTCGCTGCCTATCCCTACAGTCACATTAGCTACTAAAGTGAGCGACACGCACTCGCTTGATGGGCGTTCCTTGGCTAGTATCTAAAAGCGGTATCAAAAGTCACTTTAGAGGTATTGTTAAGTTACAAAAACGATGAAAATATATGATATAAAATGCCAAACTTATCAGATATACGCATTTTCCGCCATCTTGAATAATTTTCTTCGACTCGGCCACAGACCTACGTCACGGTGCCCCTTCACTCCAATTGGCAGTCGCTTTGGCGCTTTTTCGCATCGCTCAGCATTTGCATAAAATAGCCTTCTTGTCTATTTCGGCCCCACCTTGCTCGCGCAGCGGCGAGCTTGTCGCTGGCAAACGGCCACTTCCATTGAAAATTAATGGTGGCCTGTGGCTCTGTCTCTTGTAGCTAATGTGACTGGAGGAACCTTCCCTCGGAACCTGATATTAGGAATGCGAGGTTGGAGTTTATTTTTAAAGAAGCTTCCGCTCACGTAAGTAAAACGTTGAGCGAACAAGCTACAGGTCGACGTTGGATTTCCAGAGAGACTGCGATTAAAAAGCAATGCTGTTCCATCAAATATTGGATCTGGACAGAATGGCTGCCGCAATTTTACGTGGGTAAAATACGTTTGTACCAGGGATGTAAGTAATCTAAGTTTTCTTGCTAAATATGCGTTCATAATAATACTGGTGCACACGCACTGACGAGGACGAGCTCGAAGGGAGGTTGCTCTGTGGTAGTGGGGGAGGGGCATGAAATTTTAAACATTTGAAATCAGCTCAATCCTCCAGAGTTGCCAACGGAAGTCAATGGTCACTTACTGCTGTGTGTTTACTAGGGGTGGAACAATACATGTATTCGTTTCGAACCGAATCGGTACGGGGGTCACGGTTCGGTGCATGAATTTAAACGGAGAATACACAGTATGAAAATAAAAAAAACTTGCGTGCAAAATAATTAATGTAATGCGGAACTACTGTTAGATCCGCGGGTTCTTAATGGACAGCTAATCTGTTGCCCCGCTTTAGCTCTGAAGCTCTGATTGGCGCCGATGCAGCCGAGCTCCGCCTATGTATGCGCTCTATCAGAGACCGTCTACATTCTGGCACTCTGCAGTTTTTTGTCAGGTTCACGGTCCAGTGAGTGAAATAGCAGCGACAGCGAGTATGGCAAATGTGGTGAGGATCCGCCGGCCCCTTTAAGATCGCAAGTTTGGCAAAACTTCAGTTTTCCAGTCAGTTACAATAGTACAGGCGAGAGAGTGGTGGAAAAGACGAGGACTGTGCGTCAGCGTTGTTCAGCAGTTGTTAGGTATGTGAGTGGAAATACATCTAATCAGGGCTCTCAAGTCTCACGCATTCACCTTGACAAACACGCATTTCAGTCAGTTCAAATGCCACACTTTGTATTTCTCACGCTGAGAAGTAGGAGATAAATTGTCCTGCTATATACAACAGGCATACGCAGGGCAGTTCTGTCGAGTTCAGCTGCTTTCAGTTTTTTAAGTGTGCAAAATTTTACGCAGCGCCATCAGCGTCAGAGTACCGCGAGAAATCTTGCGGAGGAGGCTGATTTCAAATCGCTCTCGCGTTACTCTGACGTCATCCACTTGTCGTTTCTTGCAGCGCCTCGTGAAGTCGTACACACCTATTAATTCATCCTACAAGCCTATTTTTTGTTCTTTAGTACATTAATATGAAATAAGGCCAAAAATGTAATTTAAAAATGTATTTAGGTAACACTTGTAATACATTTGAACCCCTATTTGTATGAAAGATGAGTACAAGATTACTTAAAGTGGTATATATTTTTGAAATACGAGATAGTATGTTAAATGCATTTCAGTTCATATTCATGACATCTCAAAATAACACTGATAAGGACACCTATGTTTTTAAGATTAGCTTAAAAAAAATGCCTTCATTTTTGTTTTGCTTTTTTTCCTCCATTGTACCGAAAGTGAATCGAACCGTGAAGCCTGAACCGAGGTACGAACCGAACCGGGACTTGTGTGTACCGTTCCACCCCTAGTGTTTACCATCATTTCTCAAAATATCTTCTTTTGTGTTCATCAGAAAAAAGAAATTCATACAGGTTTAAAACATGAGGATGAGTAAATGATGACAAATTTTCATTTTAAAGTGAACTATCCCTTTAATCCATCCGGGTGCCATTTTTCCACATCGGAAGTTTTCAAAACAATTCACCACATGTAATGACCGAGGATTGAAAGCTAGTTTACTACGAAAAACTGTTATCCAATCATAGCAGTGGCCATTTACTTAAAGGTCTTCAATGCGGCCGCCCATCAAAACAGAGCGTTTCTTAAGCCAGCCTAAAACTTACTGCTTTTGACGTTTTTGAATAAAAACACGCAAACAGCATAAGTAGACCTTAGACAACAATATAAAACAATAAAAACGCCTGATTCACTGCACCTTGCAATGAGCCCGTGTTCACACAACGCATCAGACAATCAAGTCTGTATCACTCTAATGTTAATTCAAAGAGGCAGTAAAATTTCTCAGTAAGATAATATTTTGTGCAACCAGATTCTGAAAAAAAAAATATGTTAACATAAAATCAAATAAAAATATAACACACGCATTATCATGTAATGGGAAAAGAATGTCTTCATAATCTTTCATCATAACGTAATTTGCTCCATCGCCGGCACTACTTTCCTTTCCTACATCAGCAAGCCATCTTATTATCAACTCCTACTTTCCACCCGCCTGTCATCATATAGAGGGCACTTCAAATTCCTCACCTCACTTTTTTGTTGTGCATGAACATGAGAACATAAAAGAATCGACAGGAAAGGCTGTCCTGGCTACATCACTGGATGAATTATTACTATAAGTGTTGACCTCAGATACAGGATAAAGTAAATGTGTCAGGGGTGTTTACTTAGACCATATAAAGTAATAAAGTGATACAGAAAAGGATCAGAAAATGTGTCAGAATATTGCGTATGCAAGTCAATAGATAACTGAATGAATCAACATGAGCTCATAGATGCCAAAGTAATCTGGCCTGAGTGAATCATTTGTATGTACTGCAGTACAAAAGCACTAAGCAACAAGTGGGCAGCAACAAGCATTCGTAACATAAAAAAACGGCCCATCTGCTGCAACTGCTGTCCGCAGGAATTTAGCATGTAGCTGTCTGACGTGACGAGACAGTCAGTCGCACTGAAAAATGACTCAGAAGCAACTAAATTAAACCAAGCATCATCGTTCTTGGATCAAGTCCATCCATATCCAATTAAAAACCAGACAATATACAAACCTTGGACATCATTCATTCAAAACTGCTAAGCAGATAGACTGAAATGCTAACTAAAAATAAAGTACATGTGGATTCATTCAAAGATTATTTACTCTGATATAAGTTGTAGAAAGCAAACTGCATCACAGCATCAGCTGATGTTCAGCAAGCTATGAATATCTCATCTGCTTTGTAAAAGGCTTAGGTTACAGAGACATTATGGGATGTTGTAGCCATGCTGCGTAGGACGCCAGTTGTTCCCTTATCCCTGCAAAGAAGGGGTATTTAGCAGTGTGTGCAGCCGACCTCAGAGTACCAAAAAAACAAACACCTCACTCATAAGGTCATTGATATGTGACAAAAAATATGTATGTGAAGGTACAAAGAACAACAAATGAGACAACTTCCAGCTTCTATACAAGGGGACATTTAATGAAAATCTGACTTTTTCCATGTTTAAGTGTTATAATTGGGTCCCCAGTGCTTCTATCAACCTAGAAAATGATAAAACATTAACTTGGTTTTGGTAAACCATTCTATGCAAGCATGTGAAAAAATAGGTAATTGATAGCTCTAAAACAGATTCATGGCTCATCAGTGTGTGCTCGACACGGACTCATACAGTTCAAAGTAATACATTGTTTACACTGGTCTAAGCAAAAGCTTACTAAGATATTTCCAAATGTAGACCCTAGAGCTGCAAATTTCGACTATTTTTTCAACCGATTAGTCTATCGATTATTTTTTCGATTAATCGAATAGTCTAAATAAATATTTTTTTACAAATAATAAATGTAACATCTGCTATTAATGCCAACATTTTATTGAAGCATTTTCTCAATTGAACAAATACACAAACAGTGTCAGTGCCAAGGAAAATATAACAAATCACATAAAAACAAGTCCAACATTAATTCAGCCTAACATAAACAGTGCAAAAGGGGCATTATTCACCTTAAACAAATCAAATATATTAATATTAAAGAAGTAAAATAAAAATAAATCAAACTGAATAATAACTCCTTATTAATATAAAAACATGTCCCGCTTTTTATTGTTCCAGCCCTAGTGCTAATCATAAACTAATGAAGAGTCATCATTAACTACAAAATGACTCACATGAAATCATTGTTTATTAATACATTAACTAAAAAACATGTCAGTGTTGTACTTAATGATGACTCTTCATTAGTTTATGATTAGTACATGCATTTACTCAGCATTAGTTCAGACTGAAGTAAAAATAAGTTCATTGCGATTCATGAACCCTTATTATAAAATGTAACCATTATATTATTACTGTTAATATTATTACTATCAGTAGTAACGTTACTGCATTCTCATTTAGCATGAACTTTAACATTTAACTTTTCTCGGGTAAATACAAATTTAGTTAGCATGATCTTCTAATATTTTATAAACGGCGTTTACGCTGCTGTTACTTTAAATAAACGCATGTCAGGAATACCTAACGAGACGAGCTTTTATAATATCTGCGCACATAGCAAAAAAATAAGCTATGGGAACTCCGCGCTGCCAGCTGGCTTTCAGTGCACGCAGTGTAACACAGTAACTTATTATTTCATAACTTCTTAATATAAAAAGTTAAACATGTCCCGCTCTTTATTTACTGTTTCAACATACTGCCCAGACGCGATGCAATGTCGTGTCTGTCAGGCGTCTCGCAGCTCGTATTAAACTAAGATGTAAACACAGCTGTATTAAGCACCATATATGCCTGCATTGATTCTATTGTTGTATAAAAACTTACTGTAAAAATTCAAATACTTACGCTGCCGTCGCGTCATTTTGAGGTCGGAGAGCTCCAGGTTGTTTTCTTTTAAGATGATCGTGCACAGATGTTGCGCTGCTGTGGTATGCCATTTCAGTTTTACACAGTATGTGTTTTATTTGGTCTCTGCTTAAAGTATTCCCACACTTTTGATCACGTTCTGGCTGTTTGGTATAACACTTGTATTATCCGGTCGGAGCTGAAGCCGCCTTCATTTGAAAACGTAAACAATGCGACGCATCGACGCGTTTCTGGCAAATCGACGTAATTACGTAATCGACTACGTCGACGCGTCGTTACAGCCCTAGTAGACCCTTCATGTGACCGTTGTGGATGTGCACCGGCCTCACAGACCCATATGTTCTGGAGCTGCCCAAAATTATTATCTTACTGGAGAAGTATTTTTTGGACATTGTCAAGAATAGGGATGGGACGATTACCGGTTTCACGATTAACCATGATAAAATGTCCTGACGGTTAGTATTATCGTTTAAAATGTAATTATCATTACAACCGTGTTTGATTACCGTGATTTTGAAAACTTGCGGTAAATCCTGTCCAGCCAGAATCAGCTTGACGCAGGCGCTCGCATGCAACATTAGTGGCGTGGCGGATGCAGTAACAGGTGCACTGTGTTTTAATGCATGCTTATGTGTGCATTTGATGTTCTTATTTAAGCTACTGTTCATTAAAACAGGTTCATACATCTCAGGGCTCCATGTTAACGTTCATTCAATGCAGGGGTGTCCAATACAACCAGTCGATCGCAAATGCAATGCCGGTAGATCGCCTATAAGTTACTAACTGTATGCTGCTCCACGCCTCCACGAGCTTCGGAAAGCAAAGCGCCAAAATTTGCATTATGGTCTTAGAAACAAGTCTTTTTGAGTTGCTGCGCATTTCTTCTCAAGTGTGTTTTTATCAATCTTATGCCTGCTCGCTGCAGCGGAGTCGTCCAACTTCCGAAATTTGGATGCACATACATGCTGGAGTTGATCCACACGTACGGTGTATGTGCGCGCGATCGATCGACCAACCGAACGAGAGAGAGAGAGAGATGCTTCTGATAATGTTGTCAGTTTATTTAATCAAAACCGCATCTCCGCTATTCCGCTATAAGGACTCAGCATGTACTCAAGGACTTTTTTTTAACTCCTCAAAAAGAATGAAGTAATGATGACAGCCCTAAATTCAACGTAGAGATAGTCCTCCTAACACACATTTAAAGTGTTATTAAAAAATGTAACAGTGTTTTGTTAAATTTTTTTAGCAGGTAGGTCTTGTCAGCTTTATCATTTTAAAAGTAGATTGCCACACAAAAAAAGGCTGGATACCCCTGATTTAATGTTTATGCTGTAAAAGTGCATATAGCTGCTAATTGTATTTGTTGTTTGCTGATGTTCAAAAATTAAACTTGTTAAAATGTTTTCAGTGTTTGTATCAGTTCTTTTTGAACATTTCCATCGCAATATAAAAAAATGATAATATTGATAACCGTGATAACTTTGGTCACTATAATCATGATATGAAATTTTCTAACCGTCCCATCCCTAGTCAAGAATATTACAGAAGCCAATTGATTTAGATCCCCGGATAGCGGTTTTAGGTATTATTGAATCGGAGACCGTTACAAACAGGTCTGACTAAACTATGATTTTGTTTGTTTGTTTACTAGCACGAAGATTGATATTGTTAAACTGGAAACAGAAAGCTGCCCCCACATACAAAAATCTGATGAGGGATATAATGGGGCTGTTTACACTTGGTATTAAGATGTGTTTTCATCGATCGGATCACAAGTGGACGAGAGACACATTACGTTTACACCTGGTATTTAAATCCGTCTCTTTTGTCCACTTTCGACCGCTTCTGTCCTGAATACTATGAGGGGGTGGTCTGTGAGATGGTGGGCGGGTCTCTCTGCTGTCATTCAAACGCAAGCGGGAGTAATTATAAGTTTATATGGACGCAAACTAATATTATCTCGGAGTCCACTGCTTGTTTAGCAAGTAAACGTGCTGCACAGTGTTTTGTACGTGTGTATGTAAAAGCTTTCTCTGAATTTTCAGCGCAATTGATGAAATAGGATCGCGCAACTTTCACAGGCTTTCAAAACGAAACTACGGAGATCAGCCGTTTATCAATGAAAGGCTAAAAATAGCGCTGTTCACCGTATGTTCACGCCAGAAGTAAAAAAAGACTTGTGTTTAATACATCAGATTAGATAAATGGGCGAAGAGAAGGCGGTCGCGTTTGGCTGTTCGAACAGATTCAACCACATGTGCGTTCCGCAACTCCAAAGTGATCCGATCGAAAGTGGTTTCGACTACCTCTGGATGTGGTTGAAAGTGGACGAAAGTGGACGAGCTCAAAACGTTCTGAACACCGTTTACACCTGGCATTAACGTCGTCCACTTGTGATCCGATCGATGAAAACGCATGTTAATGCCAAGTGTAAACAGCCTCAATGAAACATCTGGATCTAGAGAAAATCAGATTCTCCTTAAAAAACAAAGAGGAAAAGTTTTCAGAGATATGGCAACCTTTTATAAATTACTTTGGTGATATTGATCCTAAAGGAATTGGTTAACTTGATCCACTGAGGTAAATGGTAATCTGAGTGAAGAAAAGGACTGAATTAATACCCGAGGTGGTCAATGGACTAATATCTTAAATTTTGTTTTACATGTATTGTTTCCAAATATTTCCTTGCACTAGAGAGGTTGTTAGGAGCGCAGGGGGTTTGAAACAAGTGAGTGAGTTGTTCCCGCTCTGGGGCACGCAAGATTGCAGTCGGGTGATTCTCACGAAATCCAGACTTAGAAGGTGTCCAGCATCAGATTTTTTTTTAAAAGCCATTGAAGCCAATTTTTTGCACATATAAGATTAAGGTCTGAACTTACTATAACCATTATTTTTAGAGAATTTAGAAAATATTTCCTATACAATTATTTACATTTTTTAGATATCATAATAAAAATTATCATTACCGCAACATGATATTACATTAAATATATGCATTTACAAACTCATGTTTTGGTAATGAGAACTAAAAAGTTGTCTAGGTACTATGACAAACAACATTTATATTCCTTATTATTGTCTTTACATTTACCAATGATCACCAAATACCACATGTTTATTTACTGTAAATGTTTTTAGTATAACATGCACTGAAGCTTTTTAGTTTTTATATTTTTTAATTAAATTAATAAATGTTTCCATGTCAAAGAAACAAAATCCAGTCATGGACACATTGCGGTAATGAAAATGTGGAAAAAAAAAACAAAATTGGTTTGTATGATGTCATTTGAAATCATGTGCGAAATAGTATATAAAGAGATGTTTGTAACTGTATGCTTCTTATTTTGATATTCTTACTTTGCATTTACTTTTTTTTGCATTTACTTTTTTATCAAAATGTTTTGTGACACCTCACAAGTCTAATTTTGTGAGAATCACCCACTCGTGACAGTGTTAACAGCTGCCCTTAAAGTAAATCAGCTTCTTTTTTTGTCCACCAATCCAGTGGCTCATCATAAATTAGTAAAAAATAAACAAATAAATGCGTTAACAATTGCTCTACAACTACAACATCTGGCAAGCAGTTAACCGCAAATAACAGTAAAAAAAAAGAAGATATAATTAAATGTAAACCAATATTTACATGCCTTCCACAGTACTGCTATGTTAAAAAGTACTGAAGGAGCCAAAGTTGATATGAAACGGGTAGCAAAACATTTAAGAGCTTGGAAAGCTTTTATAGGAATCTCTGTTCACGATTAGCTACATAAGATGTACATCTACACTTTCTGGCCTCAGGAAATACAAGTTTTTTTGCTGCAAAGACCTGGACCATGTTCAAAATGCATAAAACCCATTACTGCTTATTCCACTTCTATTGGTAACAGGTGGGTCAAAAACATCAATCTTTTCACATAATAAAGCTGTTCCAAAAGGTAGCATAACCTAAAATACTTTCTTCTGGCAAAAATCCCACACAAATGGTTTTATGTCTGTTAGTATGCTTATGCATTACACAGTAATGTACTATAGCACACTAGAACCTGATCACACAGCACGCTGATCCCGGTAAAGTCCCATAAAATTGCCAGTGTGTTTTCTGTGTAAACGCAAACACGTCCCATAATTTTTTATTGGATCGCTCCCGTAAAGGAGACCTGATAACATTACCGCAAAATTTACCGAACACGTCCTGTGTGAACAAAAGGCACTAACAATGCAAGTAAGGGCATGCCGTAGTGACGACACACGCTTTATCGCAACAAGAAGTTATGGTTCAGCTTTTGGACATGGGGGACTTAAATGCAGATTAACATTCATGACGAGAAATGTCTGCAAACTGAAATGAAACTGAGATCATGCAGCTCTTCACTATTCGCACTGAAGTTGAGATCATTCACCAGCATAACAGAACATTGCGTCATGCACTTCTTTATGATCCAACCTTAAGCAAAAATGTACGCTTGTGGTTTCTAGAGAGAGAATCAGGGATAATAAGCAAACTTTAGACACTGCGGAAAAAACTACCAAGTGCGGGACTTTCAATACGTCACGTGTCTTTATGGGATCTGTGTAAATGCACAAATTCCGGAAAATCATTGGCAGTGTGAATGAACCAAAATCAAACGGTCCCGGGACAAATCCCAGATGCATTTTCCATGTATTTTCCATAATCTGTGTGTGAAAAGGTTTAGGTTTAGGAACAGATCCCTTAATTTGCAATTTTAATCAATGTGTCAATCGTTTTACCTTTTAAAGGGAAAAACGCAGAGCAATGACTCTTAGGAATCACTTCATAAATATCTGTCATTCTGGAATTCTTTGTTATTCCCAGACTCCAGCAATGGAATTCTGCCATATAATCTTGGCAAGGATTTTAGGTTATAACAGGCCCTAGATTTAGTTTAGTAAGTTCCTACATATTTACTCAATGGAAAAAATGTAACCTAATAATATTATTTTCGATGAATAACTGATAAACTGGAGGCTTTATTTTTGCATGATTGAAATTCAAATACGCTTCAACGCAGGGTAAATGCGGCTACGAGACTGCCATTTTAAATGCTGTAATTGTATGTTTCAGACATAACTTTCCTTTCAGTGACTGGGTTTGGATTTCATCGCTTCCATATGCCTTGTGAGCACTGACATTCCTGTCTTCCAGTGGTGAGGGTCTCTATGGCTTTACTGACTGAGCGATTTCAAAAAAAATGTTTTTGTTGAAGTGCACCAACAAATGTTCCCAAAGTTGTTATAATTAGCACTTGGAAACAGACTTCAGTCAACAGCCAGAAACTGATAAATGGCTAGTATCTGTCAGAT
This sequence comes from Misgurnus anguillicaudatus, assembly GCF_027580225.2. Lineage (NCBI taxonomy): Eukaryota > Metazoa > Chordata > Actinopteri > Cypriniformes > Cobitidae > Misgurnus > Misgurnus anguillicaudatus. Next base: position 35,279,480 of record NC_073344.2, read on the forward strand.
TAATAAAAGACAGATGTGTAATGAGTGTGTGGTTGTGCAAGCCTGTGTTATCTGGGAATGTTATAAAATTAACCTTAGCGTGTTATACCTCATTTAACATTTAAAACACATGTCAGACATGCTTAATTAAATATTTTGCTTTAAATTAAACAAGCTACCCCTCAGTAAATGTTAAACGAACTTGCATAAACTACCAGAAAAACATCTGGATGCACCTGTGACTTGAATGAATTTTTTTATTTAATGGTCTGCGCTTTAATACTTGAATATAGTTTTTAGACAATTATGTCCATATTAAAGAATCTGTTCAAAATAAAGTACCCAGCATATATGGGGACATTCTTGGATGTACCTCATGAAGTTTGTAGAGTGGAAAAAAGCTAAATGTTTTATATTAAACTGGTAGTGTTGAAGTTAGTTAGAGATCCACATCTTATGATCACGCAACAAAAACTTTAAAAGGGCACTTATGCAAAATCCACTTTTACGAGGCGCTTGGACATAAATGTGTGTTGGCAATAGGGCTGCATGGTATTGAGAAAATATGCAATATGCAATTCTACTATTGAAGGTTGCTATAACAATATTTCTTGCGATATATAACTGAATGTCAGAATGGAAAAGAAAGATGATTTAAGCAATTTTGAGCGTGGCATGGTTGTTGGTGCCAGACGGGCCGATCTGAATATTTCTCAATCTGCTCAGTTACTGGGATTTTTACGCACAACCATTTCTAGGGGTTACAAAGAATGGTGTGAAAAGGGAAAAACATCCAGTCTGTGGCAGTCCGGTGGGTGAAAATGCCGTGTTGATGCTAGAGATCAGAGGAGAATGGGCTGGCTGATTCAAGCTGATCGAAGAGCAACTTGGACTGAAATAACCACTCATTACAACCAAGGTATGCAGCAAAGCATTTGTGAAGCCACAACATGCACAACCGTGAGGGGATGGGCTACAACAGCAGAAGACCCCACCGGGTACCACTCATTTCCACTACAAATAGGAAAAAGAAGGCTACAATTTGCACGAGCTCACCAAAATTGGACAGTTGATCAAAATTGGACTGGAAAAATCTTGATTTCTGTTGAGACTTTCAGATTAAATCAGTCAGAATTTGGAGTAAACAGAATGAGAACATGGATCCATCATGCCTTGTTCTGTGCAGGCTGGTGGTGGTGGTGTAATGGTGTGGGGGATGTTTTCTTGGCACACTTTAGGCCCCTTAGTGCCCCTTGGGCATCGTTTAAATGCCACGGCCTACCTGAGCATTGTTTCTGACCATGTCCATCCCTTTATGACCACCACGTACCCATCCTCTGATGGCTCCTTCCAGCAGGATAATGCACCATATCACAAAACTCGAATTATTTCAAAATTGGTTTCTTGAACATGACAATGAGTTCACTGTACTAAAATGGCCCCCACAGTCACCAGATCTCAACCTAATAGAGCATCTTTGGGATGTGGTGGAACGGGAGCTTTGTGCCCTGGATGTGCATCCCACAAATCTCCATCAACTGCAAGACGCTATCCTATGGGCCAACATTTCTAAAGAATGCTTTCAGCACCTTGTTGAATCAATGCCACATAGAATTAAGGCAGTTCTGAAGGCGAAAGGGGGTCAAACACAGTATTAGTATGGTGTTCCTAATAATCATTTAGGTGAGTGTATAATTCATGCGAAAGACCTGTTCGTCGCTGTATTGTTTCCCGCTTTTTTCCTCAAAAAAGTGGATTGTTAAGACATTTTAATTGTTTACGATCAAATATCGTCATACCGCACACCCTTAAGTCACACTGATAAAGCCCTAACCACAGCCACTGACTGACAGTCCTACTTTACCATATACACTGTCTGCCATATCTCAATAGTGAGATACTATTGTCTCAGATTGTATTCACAGGTATATCAGATCTTTTTAACTAAAAGCGCTCACTGTCTCTTCTGGTAAGCTGTAGCTCATTTGCATTTAAAAGTACACACGGAAACAGCACGTTATTGCCCCCACCCAAATAGGGGCATTTTGGACATGCTATAATAAATGATCTGTGGGATGTTTTGAGCTGAAACATGACAGACCCAATCTGGACACACCCGAGACTTATATAACATCTTGTTAAAATGGGCATAATAGGTGTCCTTTAACAAACAGTGGTCTGTTTAAAAAGTATAGAATTGCTTACAACGACAACTGTGAATCCACAAGTGTGCTTGCACAATAACTGGAATGGAGCCAACATCAAAGGAGACATCCCAGAAGCATGTAAACAGCTTGATTCCGCTGCCGTAATCCCTGCAGATCTAAGGATGTCGGCACGTGCAACATTGTTGAGGGTGTTTCCTCCAGAGGCAGACACCAGGATCTGTGTGTCTCAGCCACACTTGAATCAGCACGTCACAGATTGAATTCCCCCCACCACTACAACACAAAGGCGCCATTGTACCCCACAATGCAGGTCAGCCTCTCCTTCCCAGCCTGGGGCGGCTCTGGTTCCCCAGCCTCTGACAGATCAGGACAACTGGCCTGTCCTTATTTCATGTGAGAGAGTCAGCTTTGCTAGAGAATTTAACATTGCATTGATGCCAAATGCTTGGCCACTCACTAACATATTTGCATCGCTTGTGATATCTGGGTTTAGATGATATGATCAACAACTACTAACCAAGTTCACTTATGAAAGACATCATAAAACTATTTATATCTATTAAATACATTGTCTGTCCATTTTTAAAACACAGGCATTTATCTTAATGTAATTATATTATCCTTAAAAATATTTTATAAGCTCTGAGTAATAATAATTTATTATCATTAATTATAATACAACTAAATAAAATTATAAGAATGACAAAATCTCTATATAACAGATGAATCCCCAAGCCATGGTACAGAAGCACCAGTAGAACCAACTTACAAATACAAACTCCATATAACCAACCTAACTAGCAGTACCAATAATGTTTGTCCTGACTTAATTAATTGCATAAACTTGTTAAATTACTAAAAAAATGCTAAATACAGTCAACGTTACATTGAGGATTGAAATCGTGAATTAATTCTGATGCAATCATCTACATCCTAATCTGTGACACAGTTACCTACACACAAATATCCAACTGCCCCAGATTTACTAAGAGATGACTTGAAGGTTATGACATCATTGGAAAGAGGTAAAAGAAGATAGGCTTCTTCTTCTCACCTTTTAGCTTTCCCCCTACAGAGTCTGTCGTTTCAAGAAGAAAAACATTAAGAAAACACACAGAGGAAGTGGTCTTAAAAAGCTCCATTTGTCTGGCATAAGGAGCAATGGGGGTTACTTTGTATGATCTCATGCTGTGAAAGACAGAGGCTTAGTATTCCCTGCCAATGGGAAGAGAAAAAAACAGACCATTATATTTTAAAGCCTCATTTACCAAAACTCACAGCAACTGTAGGTCTGACATAGATTAGAATATGATTGGTCAAAATGACACTCTCCAACCAAAGGCCATTATACTGCAAACACCCTTGACCTCTTGCTTAGCAAAAACCTGCATAGTCTATGCATTTTTTCAAACGCAAATCGGCATAAATTACTTCAACAGTAGTGTATGAGAGTCTTTTTAAATATAAATACAATTTAAAAATTTCTTTCCATTCTTGTTTGAGCTTATTTGGTCATTCCAGATGTGGCGAAGAAGTAAATTTATCTCCTGGGATGGAAAAGCAAACTGATAGATGCCCTTGGAAATAGTGATCATTCTGTCCCTGCTATCTACCTTACGACACAATGATATACAAAGTACAGGCAATTTATTTTTAGTTGGCATGAACTGCTAAAAAAGGTGAATGTAATGATTCATCAAAGTTGAAAAAATCTTGTTTATGAAACAATATCAGAAAAAAAATCTTGAGATTCAATTCCCCTTTCTATTCTTACTCAAATTTTCCTCATTCTTCCTGGAAATGCAAAATAATTTAGCCACTGACTTTAGTGGAATGTTTTTTTTACCCAGGACAATCCAACAGATGTTACATATATATATATGGCCTTACCTTGAAGCATGCATCTGTAGGCCGATTCAGAAATGGCATAGATATGAGGTGGCATTTCATGCCTTTTCTTGCCCCTGTACATCTCAATGATGTTCTCGGAGTATATGGGGAGGTTTTTGTAAGGGTTTATTACCACGCAGAAGAGCCCTGAATATGTCTGCAGACAAAAAGAAACACAAACAATGTATTACCTTAAATTAAATGTAAAAGGAATTCAGCCAAGAATATCGTAACATCAGGGCAAAGCAGCAAGTAATGATAAAACTAGTTATGCATCAATCACGATTTTTCGTTGTCGATTCCAATGTTGTTGTTTTTTTTAATTAGGCCGATTATTCAAATAGGCCGATACAGATTTCCATTTTATTTCTTTAAGCAACAGACAAGAAAGATTCATAAACAAGATGTTTATTTGCTTGTTAACAGGATTAAATGGACTGAAAACAACAAAAGACAACCACTGCATCTTAAGCACAGTGATCAAAGATGCAACATACTTGTGGCATCAGAAGATGTTTTTGTTTTAAATTAAATTTGAAAGTACTGCATCCGCCATGCTAATACATCATGTGACATTCTGTACATCATCATAACAAGAAGTTAGTCGGTAACTGGAATGACGTTAAACTAGCACAATTTAACCGCAAGGGTCAGCTGTTTAATATATGTATTTGCATTGGATGGAAAGATTTACCGCTTTCTGACATTTTTTTACAAAATGCCTCTCCTTCTTCTTCTTTGTTGGATAACTCCTCTCCCAGGGGATTACGGGATAGTGAAGGGTCTATCACGTAACACTTCGAAATCTCGCTGGAAGAAGCAGCTCATCTAGGTACTTTCGCCTTCTGTTTTTGGAATACTATGAATTCTGACTACTCACCCTGCCTACTGCTTTTTGTCTACTATATAGTATGAAAGTAGGCAGTTTCGGATGCAGCCATAGATTGACATCCTCATATACCATACAGACTTAAAACATGCTATGTCTATATTGATTATATATTATAACCATAATCAACTTAAACTTGACTTTTAATCTAAATTACTTAGTTAGAGATGTCCCGATCCGATATTCTGGATCGGTATCAGGGCCGATCCAATTCCGATACTGTGCGTTAGCCGTGGTTTGCTACTGAAAAGCTATTAAAAGAACAAAGTATTATAAAAGCTAGGGATGTCCCGATCAGGTTTTTTTGCCCTCGAGTCCGAGTCATTTGATTTTGAGTATCTGCCGATACCGAGTCCCGATCCGATACTTCTATAATACATAAAAAAAAGAATAAAGAAGAGCGAAAAACAGAACCAGAATGTTCCTTATGTCATGCCGCACGCATTGCTGTTTCTGTGTGGAGTCAAAAGAGTCTAACTCTGTGCCAGCGCATAACTACAGATGTGTTAAAAAATAATGAGAATATATATAGTATATGTTCAGGGGTTAAATTGAGATTTGTTTTGTGGGGATGCTCTGTTGGGAGGGAGGGTTCGAGGGGTAACATGTTTAATCCTGATGACAGCAAAGCCACTGGTGTGTTTAAATTACATTTTGGACCTCTGATAGGATTTTAGTTTCAGTTTTAAATCTGTGCCACATGTTGACCCAAACTTTAAAACTTGAACTTTAAATTATGCAAATCTATGAGTCTGACACCCTATATGCATTTGTTGCACATGTCATTATGCACAATTGATCAAACTTTGAAGGAAGTTATAAGAATCAACCTCCTTGACTAAATCTATGCATAAGATAGGCTACCCAAAAATAATCAATTAACAAGAAAAACAACATAGGCTACTGATTCAGCAATATATCTTATAAATTAGCCATAGAGATTCCCTAAGCTGGTCAGTTAGTTATAAAATACCTATAGTTAGGTCATAATTAATCTGTATAATCAAAATACATTATTTTATTAAACTATACAATCAGTTGTATCCAGTTATCTAGTTAACATATTGTGATGAGATGAGTGACATACTTTGTTTCTAGACTTCTATTAAGTTTTCTCGACGTGGGCACCATTCTTACCTCTATCTCTCATCTCTACAGTATCCTGCGCGAATGCGCGTTCTTGAGGGAGTGAGACGCGGAGCTGCGTCTGAGCACATGATGACAAAAACGATCAACGCGTAGTTTAAATGAGCGGTAAAAGCCCGGTTTTGTCGTGGGTTCCTTGCACGCACGAGTGTGAAGCCTATGAATGAAAGCACGTCAATAGGCTTGTTCGACCTCATGCGGCGCCGCACCAATCGACAGCCGGGTGACGTCAATCCACCGCGAGAGTGATCCGCGAAATCATACGGAGGAGTTTGCTTTTAAATCGCTCTCGCGGAACTTTGGCGTCATCCGGCTGCCGGTTCTTGTGGCGCTGCATGAAGTCGAACAAGCCCATTCTCTTCTCATCAGTTCACACGCACCAGCGCAGCGCGTACACTGGCGCGTAGCAGAGCGAGACCTTAATGGATTTTAAACCCTGCATATGTATCCGAGTCCTGATCGGGAGGTAACGTCCGATTCCGATCGAGTCTGAAACCACGTGATCGGGGCCGATTTCCGATCACGTGATCGGATCGGGACATCCCTAATAAAAGCACCATAAACGTTTTTATGCACTATATTCAAAATCTTTTAATACACTCAATAGCTTCATGTGAAGGAACAAACACACATTTAAAGATATTTAAGTTCACAGAAACAGTTAACTTACTCGCAAAGTGAGTTAACCCACAGGTGAAGCGGACGGATTAAACGCATCATTCACGTATGCACACACAATATGTGTAAGCTGTGGGTTGGATGCAATTCACTATGTGCTGAGCACCTGACGCATCTATTCTCTTTGTGTTTTAACAGTTATAAACTTTCCATTGCGGTGCGGGGATTCTCATGAGAGGGTGATTCAAGGGCATCAATTCTGCGCCCGGAATGTGCTTAAAAAGTCTTGTCAAGCGCATAATTCCCAAAATAACCATCTGCACACTTAAGCTTTTTTACTATGACAGTTTTATGCAATTAAGGAAAAAATATTTAGCATACTTAATTGATCAAACATACCTATTATATGTTCTCCTAAACACTGCCATGATTAACAATTACTAATGTTTCTTGTAAATAATTTTATACTATTGATTTTTACATTTAAAATTATACTAGATGTAGCAGAAAGCAATATACACATTTAAATACAGTAGTAACAGGCAGGTATCGTAGGGCCCTATAAAATTCGTTTTATTTTTTCCCAAATTCCGTTTTATTTTTTCCCAAATTCCGTTTTCTCTGTCTTAATTTTTGCACATTTCCGTTTTATCCGTTTTAATTTTTGGCAATAATATTTTTTTACCATTTACATTTATTTTAGTCATAAAAAGAGTGTGCCTTTAATGTTAATGATTAAAATGTAAATGATTTGGGGAAAAACTGGATAACAGGATTACTTAATGACTATAAAAGATGCATTTACACACGCACATACACACGCACTACTCAATTCAATGCATTGTTTAGTGTTGTTGCAGGAGGCTACAACAAGGTGTCAAAGCAGTGGTGCCTTCAGAAGTGCCTTAAACACATCAATCCAGCGGAACGCGGTCCATATTTTATACACAATCGCTTGAAATGCATATAACTTTACAAACATACACAGGATAGTGATCTGACTTAGGACAGCATGAGCACGCAGCTCTTTGCACGTGCGAGCGAAAGAGAGACAGAGAGCGGCGCCATGATGCAGATCATTATATTTTAAATGCGAGGGATAGTTAGTTTGCCTCAGGTCGCTTGAAATGCATAAAACTGAACAAATACATGAGGATTTGTGTTCGCACTTCGGACAGATGCGTGAGCACGTGCACGTGAGAGAGGTACAGTGAGACAGACGTGGATGAGAGAGTGCATGTATCTTCGCGCTCACCGTGAACAGAGTGTTGACAAAACTTCCAAAATAACAGTTCTCCGGTCACATAAAAGTCATGTGAGACCTGCTCGGAACTAAGTGCTTAGCATCGAATTTCTTAATTTTTTCGCTGACGAAAGCAGAGTCGTGGAGAGCCGCTTCGCCATGGTTTCAGTGTTTGGGAGGTGGTCTGAAACGACGGGAGGGGGCGTGTCGCCCAGATTTACTTCCGCCGGTCTGCATTTCCCCCAGACATACGTTCGTCTCCCACACAAAAACATAATTTTATTCAAAATATGTAAAATTCCGCAAAATTCCACGTTAATACTAGATTCCGTGTTAATTAGCCAATTCCGCGATTCCATGATCGGGGAAATTATAGGGCCCTAGTATCGGTATCGGCTGACATTCGGAATACTGGTATCGGAATCAGAAATGAAAAAGTGGTTTTGGGACATCCCTAGTTTTAGTGTTTTCAGATATGAACTTTCTTTGAAGCCTTGTGGTAACGATGAAACATGAAGTATTTTACGGATGCTGCCGCCTTTCTAATAATGTGTTAGTATTATGAGCGAGCGGCGTGTCTCATCACGGTGATGAGAAAGAGACGATACATATACAGTAGCTATCAGGGTTACCCTGTAAACAAAGCAGCCATGGGCACTTATAAACAGTGCTTTAGCAGGCATTTTACTGAGATACGAAAAAAATGAGACAAAAAGAAAGTGCAACCGAGACTTTTATAAAGGCAGTTCCCTTCAGTGAACCATTCATACAACAGCCTTGTGATACATGAGTACCATATAATATTAATTTAGTAATGTTATTACTTTTTCGTTCATATATTTGTTTTCCCTTTGATCTAAATCTGACTTTAGAATACACATTTTCGTCATTAAAAATGTTCTACATCTAAAAAATGAACACTAGAAAAAGATTAACACATGATGGCAAGAGAGTGCACACGGCACTTCACTGTCTCCAGCTGATGCATGGCTGCCGCCCATGCACAACGTGCTTATTGCTAATTATCCCAACATGGCCCGAAGAAAATCAGCACTATCAGCCTCAGCTATTGATTATAATGATAATATTGACATCTGCATCGTACGCAGAACAGACTGTACAGAATAAAAGAGCACAGGTCATTCTTTTGAGCAATGCTGGCATGCTGTCACTGCCAACACAGCAGTCCTGCAGAGAGCATGCAGTACGACAGAGAGTAAAATCACAGAATCCGGTGATGAACTCTGTCCTTCAGGTTGTTTTACATAAACTACAACTTGTTTATTTAATTATGTTTGACCACTGCTGGGTGATCCAGACACTTGATGAAGAGTAATTTTAGGAGAGAGGTAATCCCTGTCTACTGTCAGGGCCAGATTAACACTTTGTTATACCCTGGGCAACAATATTCAAGGGCCCCATCATCACGATCCCAGGATCACCATAATATGGTCATATACAGAATATATTACTGTAATATACAGTAAATATACTCAATACTTCAAATTCTAACTGTCATCAGGTGAATTTTTGATTTACAAATATTTAAATGCTCATACAAATGCATTACCATTGTCTAAAAATGAAAATAGGCTTTTAATTAATTATTATTACAAGACCATCATATAGCCTAATATTAGACACCCAAACCAAAGTGAAGAAAATGATCTTTAATTTGCAAGTCTGAACTGAACATCAACGCGGACATTAATTTCCTCACAGAAGTTTAAGATCATATAGGCTACATCTTGAACGTAGATATACAAATGAACACAGAGAAAGTAAGTTTAACACTTGTGAAGCACAAGCAAACATGCTGGAAGGCAGCTAAAAACCATCAGGACATAAACACCGGCTTATTTTATTTTATTGGAGCCTTACCTCCAGATAAAGTAATAAACTGGATTGATGATTTAAATGTTGTTTACTTACATGTGTGTTGTGAAATCTCCGGATTTTATGTTGTGCACTACTCCACTCGTTCACTTCTCCACATGTTTGTTTACAGTGTCGCGTGAGCAGCTACACTGCAGGTTCGACCTCATTTGGCGCTAAGCAGACCTCTTGGTGATGTCAAAGTACCGCGAGAGCGATTCAAAGCAGATTTCTCCATGTAATAACGGCAATCGCTCTCGCGGTACTTTGCTGTCACTCGTCTGTGGGTTCTTGTGGGGCCACACCAGTCTGCTCCCCAGTCACTTTCGCGCCGCTATAGTAATTTGATTTCATACGCCGATCGGATCGAGCAGATGCCTGCGTATCACGTAGACTACACCACTGTTTATACTTTACATTTTCTGCGTTTCTGATGTCATTTTCCTTTTTTAATTTCCGCTTCGCGTTCCATGTCTCGTTTTTTTCTGTTGTAACAGTAGTAAGATCCTTTGACCCACCTCATGCGGACTGACCAATGAGGAGAGGGTCTTAACTTGAGGCCCTCTCTTCATTGGTCAGTCCGCATGAGACTGACTCTCAACCGCTCTCAACTCACGTTCAAAGACAGTCATAGCGCAGCGCCGCGTCTCTCTTTGCAGCGCAAAAGCCCGTGTTGACAGTTTGTTTAATATAAAGCGGCCAGTGGGAGATTACCAGATACAGTATTTTGCTCGTGCCCTTGCTGCCCTGGGCCCTTTGGAGATCTTGGGCCCCTGGGCAATTGCCCAGTTGCCCGTATGGTTAATCCGGCCCTGTCTACTGTAGAGTCTTTCTATTTGCAGAGGTTGTGTTTGTTTATAAAGCCCAGAGTATAGTCTTTTTTTATTTAGTTTGAAAGACTTGCAAAGAGTCTATTTGTCTTGAACGTGTACACATGTTCAACTAGGGATGCAGCGATTAACCGGTTTCACTATTAACCGCGCTTTAAAATGTCACGGTTAAGTAACCGTAAAGCCTCCGCTACACCGCGTTTTTTTGTTTCACGCACGCACACACAAACCAGATCCACGAACCACCAAGAGGCGCGTGCGGCATGCGACATGCTCGTTAGCGCACTGTATTACAAAGCTCCGCGTTCAAAAGAATATGTGCCCGTGACACGTCTCTTGGTTGTTCGTGCATCTGGTGTGTGTGTTTGTGTGCCTGCACGGGTGAGTGAAAGAGCCACACTCCAATCGGACTGTGCAGCATTAAAAACCTCCTCCTCGCGGATCAAATCCGGGCGGGGCTCCTGGTGGTCTGACTGCATTTAATAACGTTGAATTATTTTAACGCGCTAATGATTTATGAATTAATAGCATGAGTTAACACGTTAATGCTGCCAGTCCAAAATGACTCGCGGAACCCAGTCCAGGATGACCCTGTGTTATTATTAGTTTTGAGAGGCTCTTATCATTTTTACTAATACTTCAAACAAATCAAAATAATATACATTTAGTTTTATAATATATTTATAATATATTATAATATATATTCAGTCCAAATATAAAATTACATTTATTCAAAAGATCATTAAAATGAATAGCCTACAGGTTTCAAAAGGCACCTATACTGTTTAAGTCAAAGCCTGCTATTATTAATACACAAACTGAAAATACAAAAGAATTTAGCAATTGTTAAAAAATTTATTCATGTGATTTTTTACAATAATGTTGTAAAACAAATGAATCCATAATAACCGTAATAACCATACAACCGTGATTATTTATCAGACTATAACCGTACCATCAAAATCTATAATCGTTGCATCCCTATGTTCAATGCATGTGCATTGTGACAAAAGTCTAGTGGTGCGCAAACAGTGAGTATTCTGAAGACAAAATTTGTGCCACACGGACTGAACGCGGACCCCTGTGTATGCATAAAAACGGGACTATACTTCAAAAAAGGTGTACTACACATGACAAACAACAAATAAGATGTACATTTTAATATAATATATTTACAGAATATTTACTTTGATTTCACAGATCCTTAGGGCTGCAACAACTAATCAATAAAACCGATAATAATCAATTATAAAATTTGTTGTTTGGTCTGTAACGTCACATGTTCCCGCACCACCGTCGGACAGCATGGATGTGTGTCCGCTTAATACAGCGCAAGCTGTGCACTTATAATTAAGGTCAGGTGCGGTTTCTTCATACATATGTTAAGTACTTGTTTTAAAGTAAGGGGGAAATCCAGGTTTTTATTTCTATAATATGCAACAATGTAAGCTACATCCCTTTCATGCCATACGCCTTATTTGTTTCGTTTATAACAAATAAAATTAATACTCATCAAGGTCTAAAGTTAAAGATTAAATCTCTTTCGTGGACTACAACAAACACACGGCTTGTAGGCAACAGTTTACTTCCTGGGATTGGTGACGTAGTAGGGCTGGGTAAAAATATCGATTCATCAATGCATCGCAATTATTTGTTTCTCAATTCAATATCGATTCATCAAATCCTATAGCCTGGTTAGCCAGACCTACATCAAGATGTAAGGTCTGGCAACTCTTCACACAAACGGCTCAATGCAAGGGGCGGGATATAAGGTTGTCCCTCAAAATGCCTCTGTACGCAATAGGATAGCGCTATGACCAATCAGAGCAACGAAGAAGGTGACGTATGAGACCCATGCGTTTCCCCACCAGTGGAGCTAATTGGTATATCAAACTTTTACCGTAACCAGTCGGCAAAACTCCAAACACATCTTTCTTGCTTAAAAAGGACTTCAGTAGGGTTATTTGCTCTTCACTCAAAGAAAAACATAAGTCTAAGTCCTCCAGAGTCGCGGCCAAAGCCGCTTCAAAAGAAAGCTGTTCGCCAGCAGCAGCAGCCATTCTTTGTTTTCAAGTAGGAACCGTCGCAGGCAGTTCTGTCGTCATCATGTTAAGCCCGCCCCACAGACGCTACACACGATGTGATTGGCCTGACCAAATTTTGGTTTTTGGAGCTGTTAAGTGTATTGTGAGTGCCTAGACTAAACCCTGGCAGCAAATATATTTTGCGGCCGCTAGGGTGCGTCTAGATTTCTAGGCTACAAATCCTATGAATCGATTCAGCCTCCCCGGCCAGTGGCGGCGCTGTGGGCAACACTCTAGTGAGAGCGTTCAGCGTTGTACAAGACGCGCTTTATCAAAACAGATAGATCAAAGATGGCAAACAGCAGCACTTATTTCAAGCCTGCACCATCAACGTGATCAATCATTAGTAATACTACACACATTATTTAAAAATATACTCAGGTACTTAATTGCTTGTGTATTTACTTATTATTGAATCGATATTAGGGCTGCACGATTTGGATAATTTTCCCATTGCGGTTATTGATGCTAATATTGCGATGCGCGATTGTGATCATACTAAATGGTATCATGAGTCAACTTGATGGGTTTTAAGGAAAATCCACACACAGTTTAGCTAAAATGTGTATTTGTAAAACTAGAAATGTTTTCGTATTGCCACGTGATGTAGCAACTGCTCAGTGTCAGTAATCCTAAATCCAAAATACCACCATAAAACAGACAGAGAGGGTTTTTTTTAGCTACCAGATCACTGTCAACCTCCTCTGCACCATCTTCGCTCTGGTATAAGTGACGACGCACACCACACACGTGCATGCCACACGTGCACTGCCTTTTTTGTTCGTTTTTCTTTCTTTTTTTAAACAGCAAGGAAAATCATCAAACTGTTATCAGAAAGTTTGTGTTAACAAGTCCACACATTTATTTATTTAATATAATTGCAACATTTTGCTGTCATATAATCGCACAGACTGACATCGCGATTGCGGTGCGATAAATTGTGCAGCGCTAATCGATATCGAAGCAAGTAAATCAATACCGAATTGAATCAAATCCTCAAGAATCGAAACCGAATCGCGAAATTCCTAACAATACCCAGCCCTATGACATAGTAAATACCGACATTACCATTATTCCTCCTGCTTGGACCCACTGCTTGTAAGTTAACTCTTGTTAGCATTGCATTGTGCGCGAATCTTTCAAACATGGTAAGGAGCGTCACATTTCCGGCTGACGTTAGAGGTATTAGACCAATCACAGCGTACAGATTAGATGGCCAATCACAGACAAAGAGCTTTTCAAATCTGTGCTTTCAGGAAGAGAGTGAAATCTGGAGATACAAAAATGTATGGTATGTGAAAAATAATGTGGTTTTTAACCATAAACCACGCGAACACATTGTATTATACCAAATACACAAAATGACGCTGTTTTTAGCAATGAAATAGGGGCTCTTTAAAATAAGTTCATTAATCTTAGGCTAAATTTACTCACCAGCACATCCATATAGACTCAATACGTTAAGTTTATTACTATTTAGACATTTAAAGATGTTGTAGTATTCAAAGGCTGCAAAAACTTTTTTATTTAAGGCTTAAAATATCAATATTTGCACTTTTAAAAGTACACTTCTACATGTGATTACCCTAATTTAGTGCCTTATTTAGCTATAATTAGTGATTTAGGTTATTTAGGTTTTTATTCGATTAGTTGATAAATCAATTATGAAAATAATGTTAAATTGCAGCCCTACTGATCATATCATTCATAGCTTCTTTTTTTCCTCAAACGTGTTTGTGTTATGAGCGAGCGGCACATCAAAACTACATTGCTTTTGCAAATTATTTTTTTAACGTAGACGGCACATCAAACGCTTTGGCTTAATGGGTCAACAGCATTGGCATATTGGAAAAGGCAAGTCCTATAAACATATACATAATTAATGGGGGAGCTGTGTTTTTTTCTGGATAAAAAGCACAATAACCAATTTCAATGGTTTATCATTTTTTTGCGATTATTCTAGTTAATTGATTGCAGATGGATTCATAAAGAACTCAAAATAAGAAACGCAAAAAGGCACCAAATATACTTGGGCAGCTGCTGGCCTCAAGTAAAGTCTGTGTGGGAAGCACTGAGAGCATGTATATTTGTCAGTGTGGAGGAGAAGTAGGTGTGTGCAGAGGACAAATCTGTACAAATCCAACTCCCCACTAGACAAAACCATCCGGCCAAGAAGACTTGTGGTTGAAAAATGCTTTAGTTGCAACATCATTCTCCATGTCCGAGTATGAAGAACAACAGCTCATTTCAACCATGCAATACTGTAATCATACCCCGATAAAGACTTTTAATGCAATAAATCAGTTATGAAATCTTATTCAGTACTTAAATATGTTAGTGAAGGGAATGATTACAGCTTCAGGGATGGGTCAGATTCAACTACTCGTCCGACAACAAGTAGTTTAGTGAACTTAATTCAGGAGACTTTTCTTAGCTTTAATACTTTTGTGACATTGTTGTAAAGGGTATGAAATGAGAACCAACTTCTAGAAGCTGTTTAGTATGCTGTCCCAAGCTGCCTGTAAGCATGCTTACAGTAATGATACCTAGTACAGAAAAAATAAGTCAACTGAGTTTTCTCCACATGGAGTCAATTTAGTGACTTCATCAAGAAAACATCATTATATGGTATAATTCACAATAAGTCAACCATTATCTCATCTGCACTGCATATTTTAGTTCACCTGTAAGGCTGTAATGAACTGGACAATGTTAAATCAACCCTAAAGAGAAAGTGCTGTAACTTGTCTGTCATCTCCTATCATGCTGTTGAGGAACAGAGGGCCGTGAGGAAGCACAAAGGAACGTGGGATCTCTGCGCCACTGCCCAATCTGCAGATATGAGCACACATACCACACCAGCTTGAGGTACGGTCACCATCTACGCACAAAGGAGTGAATATGTCCAGGGAAAATAAAGCTGTGCATCTACTTTAGTTCATCTAAATAGGAATTCACTCATAATTTACTCACTCCCATGCTACCTTTCTTGATCTAAACACACACTAATCGTTTTATATTAATATGCCATCATGTTATATTCATATATGGTACCATACATCCAAATGACTCCAGTGGATTACTAAATGTCTTCTGAAGAGAAACAATATGTTTTTGAGAGACAACGATTCACATTTTGAGTGTATTTAGCATTCAATATGTTGTATATCCATTATATGTGTGGTAAGTTCAGATATGGGTGGGTGATTCTCACGAAACCATTGAAACACCACGGCACTAATGATTTTAGCTTTAAAATGTGTAATATAGTAACATTAAAAAGCATCAGAATTAACACAATACTGTGTTCTACCTTGCACAATGTGTGATTTCAACATAAGAATTTATAATTGTAAATTTTATCTCATTTTCTGCTGAAATTCTCATTACCGCAATGTGTCCGGCTGTGTTTGAACATGCGTTATGTTGTAATTTAATCAAATTAACACAAAAATATTAAGAAAAAAAATAAATGGATGTTTTGCTAGACTACTTTAGATGACAGAAAAAATATTAACTGAAAATTCATGTATAATAATAATGAAGAAAAATTAGGAAAATGATGTGTCCATGCCTGATGTTCTCATCCTCCGCAACACTCTTTGAGAACAGTTTAAGCACACATACAGAATTTTAATAAAGTTTGATTTTAAGTGACCAAGCACATGGACCAGTTACTTCAAGATGGCTACCAGGTAAGATCATTTTTTTTACAGTTAATTTGAAATATTGTCTTGTCAGAATGCTTACACGACATTTTGATTATCATTACCGCAACAGATGCTTATTAAATGTTAACTGAATTAATAGAAGCATAATACTTTGATTTTAAATGCATGTGCAGAATCTCCAAATTATGTTCTTTCAGGTTTGTCATGTCATTTTGAAAATATGTCAGTGTTGATGTTTTCTGACTGTTGCGGTAATGAGATTTTTTAGGACTAATTTTTTAAATTATGTTACAAAAAGTGTTAAATGATAAGTAAAAGTTTTTAAATTAATGTTCCCATTTACTCCAGACTTTGTTTTTCAATGTCTGGTGGGAAAAAAAGTACATTTAAGCAATTTGTACATTTTCATGCTTGACATTTTTAAAACCAAGTTTTCGTGAGAATCACCCGGGTGCACGTTGGTAATGTTGCATCTCATTGGTTCTTGTGTGACTTGTGACAAAACATGCATATGACAACAAGTTGTGGTGAATTATTCCTTTAATACAGGCTGTGTTTCCTATTAAACACAAACATTAGACGCTAACAGCTGGTATGCAGAGGGAACGCTGAATATGGGGTTATGTGGGTGTTATCAACAGGCTGTCTGCATCTTGACATTCTGCAGATTTTGGAAGCCAGCTGTAGATCCTGCTTTGCCAAAGACAAGGGCCCTGTTATAAAACTTCAGCATTTACTAGGCCAAACGTGGACCTCCACAGCTAATTAACTGTAGTCTATAGGGAGGGTCCAAAGCAACCACAAAGAACAGAGGCCTAAAAAATGGTCTCTATAAAGCGGGGAACTAGTCTTATAATCCAGTTCGACCACCAGGTTGTACCCAACTAATGGCCCTACCTTCCTTACATTTACATTTTTTTCCAAAGCAACTTACAGAGCATTACAAAATACACACTTATTTAGCATGTGTGTTCCCTTGGTTCAAACCCATGACCTTCTGCTGTGCTGACGCATTCCTCTACACTTGAGCTATACAGGAGCCTCTTACATCATACTGTAAATTGAATACTACAAAGGGCACTTAATCGTGATGACTGTTGCAGGCTAGCCGAAAAAGCTTATGTAATAATGAAAATGGGAAGTTAAACTAAAACAATTTCATCTCCATTTTTGTAAAAGTGCTTAAATGGTGGGATGTTTTAACAAACCTCTTTAGGAAATACAACACTTGATGGGCAATGAGAAAACAAGCGACCCCTCTCATTGAAATCCCATAATGACCTTGTTTTACATTTACATACATTTATGCACTTGACAGATGCTTTTATCCAAAGAGACTTACAGTGCATTCAAGCTATGCATTTTTTAACAGTATGTGCGTTTCCTGGAAATCAAACCTACTACCTTTGGGTTGCTAATGCAATGCCCTACAAATTGAGCTAAAGAAACACTTTTAATTGTGCATTGAGAGAGACCTGAGAAACAAAGCCTGCCTCACTCCCTCCTTTAACCATCAAAAGTCCCCTGGTTTCCATATTTTAGTATTTGCTATAAACTGGGTCAAGATCACAACACATCTACTGCTATTAAACAAGTAGGAATAATGACAGTGGTATCAGTAAAGCTCCAGTAAACAGATTCAATTGTCATAAATAAACTTACATATATGAGCCCAGAGTAGTATCGATCCTTTAGGTTGTGTAGCACAGAGGCTTCGTTCAGGCAGGTGAGCTCCGCCATATCCTCCACTTTGCTGAACTTGGGTGGGTTCATCTTCTGGATGTCGTCCTTGTTCACCATGGCCTTCTTGCCATTTTCTGCCAGCTCGACGACTACCTCCTCTCCTCGTTCCTCACGGATGCTGGCAGCCTCAAACCCATGGCGCTCAGAAGGCACCCACACCAGCTTCTTAGCCGTCCAGTCAGCCTGGGAAGCTGGGTTGTAGACCACGGCCCGGTCCACGAAGAGGTACCGCTCGGGGTCCTCCTGACCGCTCCGCTGCGCCATCTCCGGCATGAGGAACTAAAAATAGGCCACCTGGAAAAGGTAATGATGGGACAGTAGAGATTTTGAGTAGATCTAATATGACAGCTTTGCCATGGGGATATATAATGTGTCAGACATTTCTTAACATTTACTGAAGAAACCACTACATCCCATTATAGAAATGTGCATTACATACAAATTATGTACAATTAAATTCCTTGTCCTGGTTATAATAACACTGTATATCTTTGAAATACAAATGCATTATAAATCCAAAAACATTACAACGCATCCCGACAATACACATAATCTAATGCGATTAACTGTATTGCTTATCAAAATAAAAACGTATAGCACTTAATAGTTTAGAGATGTTTACAATTGGATATCTATTAGCATTTCGCATTAATGTAAGTGGTTTTAACAAAACAACCCTCTAAAAAGCAGTAAGTTAGACAGATGGTCGTCTATCTATTCTGGCTTTCATCTGCACTAACGTTGCTAGTTTTTGTAACTCTCACAGCGACCTAAAAATAAGATAAACGGGGCAAAAAATGGGTCATGCCTGCAATTTCCCAGACGAGCGCCGTTGAATGGGGTGATGAATCTCCGGTATACTGAAGCTGGACTTCAGGGCCAGTCCTTCAAAAATTCATTCACTGATAATCTCCCTCACAGCCATCTTTCTACACGGCCTCAGAATCGCATTTGACGTAAAATGACCGATAAATGTAGTCAACTAGCGAAAACAACAACAACACGACTAGGTGACCGTTAACTGAGGCACTAGTTGAAGTTTCTGTGGCCGTTAGTTAGCCGCCTAGCGCGTGCTCATTCCTCGCGCATGCAACCGGGAGTTGCACGCGCCTTCTCCTCACCACCACCATCATCATCATCTCCCGTTATACGGCCTGACGAGCCGTGTAAACATTTAATAAGTTAATAATAAGGCTTCATACAGAGCCCAGTGGTAGCTAAAATCAACAATTCAACCATACAAAAACGCATTTATCCGTTAAAAATTAACCGCAGTACCAAACCCGCTAACGTGGGCTAGCGCGCGTGCTCTCTCCGTTGCTTGAAAAGTATGCGAAAAATAATCCGTTATACGACAGCGGGAAAAATCAAGGGAACAAAATTAGAAGACATGCGAACTTACCACGGGCTGTCAGCGATGAGACCTGCGTGCGCAAAGAGATGAATGAGTTGCTATCCAGCGGATCCAGTTCCTATAATCCAGTTATTTTGAAAGTCGGCCAAATATTCCCTTGTTTCGCCACTGTGTACCGATGCCGCCGTCTGCAGCCCCGCTTCTCTGAACTCCTCAACCGAACTCAGCACCGCACTGTGTCTGTGCCCGCCTCTCGGCCACGCCCACCGCATCCCTTTTGGACCGGCGATTGGATTGTATCGGTCCTTGACCACGAGCTATTGGTTTGTTAACATTACACCCCCTGACAAAAGGGATTGTTCATCCAAGCTTTCTCACAGCGTGAGTTGGACCCATAGAAATACATTGGTAGAAAAGCAAAAACATGAAATACGTTACAAAAGTGGGCGGGGCAAGCCCTGAAATTTACGCATGGACATGATAAACTTTGATAAATATTACACTTTGAATTATTCGTCTGTTGAAAGATATTTTTATCTTTACAGTTATGCATTTTGCAGACACTTTTATTTAAAGCGACAGTAATCTCTACTTTTATCAATACATTTATTTTTCATTTTTATAATGCATCAACCACTAAACAGACCAAAGAAAGTGAACAGATAGAACACAATTATACATTTACAGTTTCAAAAATAAAATAAGAGAAGGGAAGAGAAAAAATAAATTCAATAAATTAAAAAATAAAAATTTGATTATATAATAAATCATCATTATATTTCAAAAATCTCTTACTTTTCTTGATTTTAACCAACCCAAGGGAATTGCTTGTTAGAAAATTTTTGTTTATGTATAAAAATGTACAAACAAAATAAAAAATAACAATGTTATTCATTAGGATATTAAATTCATAACAAATTCAGTCTTTTAACTAAAAGGATTTGGAAGTATCAGTGTACTTACTTAAATGAAAATATAAATGTTTCCAAAAGTTTTGAGTTTGTCACATTGGAAAAATAAATGGATCAGTGTTTCATCTTTATTCCCAGAAAATGTGCAAGAATTGTCAAAATCCATATATTTTGCCACGGTATCATTCACAGGATTTTATGTAAGATCTTAAAATGAACTTCTTTGATCTGGGAATGCAGTACTTATGAGGTAACAGCCAGGCTTCATTCCAGTCTATAAATTCAATAAAGGATGCCCAATAAAATTGACATTTAAGGACCTTATGTGTTTTATTCTGAAGAATTTGTCACATGCTTATTCCATCTGAAATCAAATCAGATTCTTTTGTATAACTCTTACTAAAACTTAGATGACATTTAACAAGTTGAGTTAAACTGGAAGGAACCGCCTTAAGCAGTGCATTATAGGCCTATTCTTTAAATGGTAAGGGAAATTATGAACTGACATAAAATCTTCATAAGACACAAAATTGCCAATTTTAGGGAAAAATCTGATAACATTTCTGTTTTCACCAGCTTGTGAAATTTAGACAATGCTACTTTTTATCAGTACATGAGTTTCTCTGGATTGAACCCATGCAAACGCAATGCACTACCAAGTAAGCCAAATAAACGCAGTATTAACCATATATACACTAAATATAACAATAATAAAACTAATCAATAAAAAGGCAAGTTATTTGATATCTTAATATTTGATACTTCATTTAATCAGACATGAACTTGATTTAAACACCTAAATGTCTAAAATGTTCAGGATATATTTTATGTGTTTGTTTGACCGTACTGTATTATGCTGTCTTTTTAGTATTTACCAATTTTATTATCCTTAAAAATGTGTTTTAAGGTAAGGTAAATGTCTCCATGATACCATGGTTGGGATTTGATCAACCAACCCCACGGCGCCCTCTGTGGACAACATCACGGTTAATATTTTAAGGTTATGATGTATATTGCACTGAAGGCATTAATGCTATTAAATTGAAAGATTATTTACAACTTTCTACATATCTGATTTATAGATTAATTACTAATGTATAATATACAAATTTACAATGCATGACAAATACCGTAAACATTTAAAATAATTATTGACAACAGTAAAGAAAAACTAAGTTGTTTTATTTTGATAAATGTAAAATAATCCCACATTATAGTTTAAACTACAAAAACAAGACTTTGTCAACTTCAAACCTTTAGTTTTATCTCCCACATAAATCGTTCGAAATTGCAATCCAGGAATGACACACAATTAGCGAAACTCCGTCCATCCCAATAACCAACATTCCATAAGATTTATTCATGCAACCTCAACTAAACCTAAAGAGCCATATCCCATCACATCTCCTGCAATACCTCAACTAAATGTATTGAAATTTCACTTGAAGCCCTTTCAAATTAACTTGAGCTGAATATTACAGATCAGTTGCTTTATAAAAGTAAAATAAAAGTGATGGTGTTGGCCTTGGCAAGTGGGAGTTATGCACCTCTTGGTTCAGTTTAAACAGGTTAGTGAGTTATATTAGCTTAGTGTAAATCAGACCCATTAATCAAACTTTTATTAAGTCTGACTTTCTAATATTACCTTATGTTAATACATCTTGATACATATTTTTTAAAACCAATTAACCAAAATTTCATTAAAAAGTGTGTGTAGGGAATGAGTTACAAACATAACCTAAAATTTCAAAGTAAAAAAACATGCATTGAAAGTTTCTTTCTCCAAACGACTAAATCGCATCTAGTCTAATAAAGTTTCAAATTAAACTTTGTGCCAAAGCTCAACATTTCATAAAGTAAACAATACATTTTGTGAAAAACGCAACTCTACAAAAGAATTGCGAAGTCTTTTTAATTACATTTTGAAAAAGGCATTGCATTCCAGTTGTCAAATGTAAACCGAGTGCTTCAAAAGAGTAAATAGATTTATTATGAAAAGTACAAATTCGTTGCACTCAACCTGGGAGTCCAAATCTAAATGACACATTTCTCCACAACAGGAGGCGGCAGAAACACACACACAAGGTTTTAACAAGGACTCTCAATCAAAAAATTGACGAGGAAGAGCTTAAAACAATGGGGCAAGAATGAAAGTTTGAGGTTTTTGCTCTTTCAGGGTGTCATGAGTGTTGTGTCGCCCCTTAGTTTGCTGCAACTTCATTTGCAACTGGTTGACCTGTAGCATTCTCTGCTGTTTTGGAGGCCTATAAAACACAATAAATCACAAATTACTGACTGATGTAATTTAATAACATACAATTTAGGGTTGCATTGGTCTGTACTGGCAAATAAAAGCAATTTTTCAACTTTCCGACATCGGCCAGTTGTTAAAAACCGCCGGTGATCAAGGCAGATTATATCTTGTAATAATTTAAAACAAGTAATAAAAAACAAAAGAATCGCTATCAGCAGATGTCATTTCAAGTAATCAAATATCCGTATTGGCACAGAAATTTTGTATCAGTGTATCCCTAATACACTGGCTGTGTGTAGATTTGTAGCACCATCTAGCGTGAGACTGTTAATTGCAATCAATTGTTCAGTTCAAAACTCACGCCTCCCTTTTTGAAACACATAGTGAAGCTACTAGGGATGGGAAGATTCCTGATTCGCTCGGTGCATCGGCATAAAAAGTAAGCATCTGCATCAGACACAAGTTCGCATTTGCATTGCAATGCATCGTTTAACATACCGCATCCATAAAAAACAGATTTATTTACATATAATTATTACTAGATGCGCTATACTTTTTATTTAGAAACTGACCAATATTTTAAGATTGTTTAAATGTGTTATGCTTAACAAGACACAAAATCTGTTGTTTAACACAAACGTTTTAAGAGTGTACCCTATTAAATTGCATAGCATTATTTTTTATTGCATCAAACCGCACTGCATCGTAAAGGGGTGAATCGCATTGCATCTGTAGCTGCTTCATATCGTAATTTAGTCACTCCTAGACGTACGTCTGGCATCAGGGGGACGTTTACCTCGATGAAGGAAAGATATTGTCTCACAGGCTATGTTTATTCGGCTATATCCAGTGCTGAGCTTCGATGAAACTTTACGAGACCGGCGAGACGCTTCACAGGCGGGAGATACGTGGCGTGATTGACAGCTTTGACACCAAATGGATATACGTGAAAATCAGATGACATGATTTCACAACTTTTCAATGGCCATTTAAGTATGTGACGCATACTGTATACGGAAATGAACCTGGACATTCAATCCGTCGAAAAATCTCAAAATCGGCAAAATGGACATACGTGGTTTTCATCGGACAGCGACAATATGTATCTTTAATGTATCATATTGTAGGCTATGCATCGAGATGCGTATCGCATCTGACTCAGTTATTGAGATGCACATCCCTAAAAGCTACGGTAGCCACCACAGGAAAAACATGTCATCGTCTGAAACAACGTAATGACAATATGCGCTCTGTAGAGCAGTTTGTCCGTTTATGGCAAACAAGATAGTACATAATGGTGATTTGTATTGAAGAGACCCACGGTATATGTAGTTAAAACGGCTAATTTTAAGTTAACAAAAACAATCCCGTTTATTTTGTAAGGTCTTTATACACCACTGATTATTTGGTTATGTATATTATATTGCATTTCTGTCAAGAGAGATCATATTTTTTGTAAACTATAAGCTTTAATCAATAACCTTTACCTTCTTTTTCTTCTTCTTCTGTGCTTTGCGACTTGCAGAACTCTGTATCAGAGACTGTAATAAAATACACAAAGACCAAAACATCAAAAGGCAGGAAAAACATTTTGATGTTCAATTCATACAGAAGGGATGATCGTAACATACCTTGAGTTCGGGATCTTCTACGTCATATTCAGACTTGTAGAGGTCGGCTTCAAATGGTCCACTGGTGATTCTCAGAGGCCCGTTGGCCATCAGCAGCACTGTGAACTTAAACTGAGCCACAAACTCGCCTAAAGAGAGAGAGAAAGAGATAAAGAGGTAGTTTAGCAGGTATAGAAAATTGTAAAAAAAAAAAAAGGAGGGGCATCGATAAAGAGACTTGCCTTCTTTTTCATGTAGTACACTAAATGGCTGAAGAAGCTCATGTTTGGCACACTCCACCACTCCCAATCGAGCTTTCGCTTCATCCTCAAACGCCCTGAATGACAAGTTTTATTTATGTCAAGTTTAAAATAGTCCTGAAATAACAAATGACCGAATAAAAAAAAAAAAAGCCAGGTACCTTAGAGTGAAAGGCATGGCATCAAAGCGTCTCTCTACTTCACTGAAGAACATCCTAGAGGTCTTCATCTTTAGTCCATACTGCTTACTGGGGTCCCGTTTGTAGATGGTTGTTCTCTGCCCTCCATCTCTTGCCTGATGAAGAGATCACGGGCAGATAAAATATTACAATACTAAACATTTAGTTAACTTATTAGGAGATATAGATATATACAGATTAAATACAAAGTCATGTTTATACTTGGGCTACATTTACATGACAACTATGTAGTAAAAAAAGTGCATTTTATCTTGGAATGTTTTTTTCAACTGAGGAAAGAAAGACAAGTAAACTAGTCCTTCAATATACTCAATATTTTATAAGCAGCACAAACACAGTCATTTAGGCCACCATTGTTGTTTTGGTTATACACATTTATGTTGACTGAATTAACACATGCGATGTCACAGATTCACATTTTCTTAGTTTACACAAAAATAAAGTGTTGCAGCACTTTGTAAGTAGTCTTTAAAGGTATGCATTTAAAGAAACTCCAAAACGGAAAATAAGTTAACCAGTTTCATTTGAAAATGTCCCCTAGAGTCCCATAAGATTGTGATTGCCTTCCCCTCTCCTGTGCTGATCAGCACATCCACTGCATACACTTCATGAACCTCAAACTCTGCCTTTTCATGGTCCTTCCGTTGTTATGAGATGCAAACGAAAGCCGGTAAACAAACTGATATGAACATTTATTATTATGCACCCTAAAGAGCACTTTGAACTAGGGCTGTCAAATTAGATTCAAATATTTAATCTAGATTAATCGCATGATTTCATGAGTTAACTCGCGATTAATCGCGAATTAATCGCACATTTTTATCTGTTCTAAATTTACCTAAATGTAACACTTTTCAAGTTTTTAATGCTCTAATCAGCATGAATTTTGGTCAATATATATGCTATATGCAAATGTATGTTTACAACAGCCTGTTTACATTTTCAACAGAACCATCAGCCATAGTTTTATATATGATTTTCCCTTTAGAAGACCTTGTTCTTTCTCCATTTCTGTTTGCTGCTGCATCATTTGTGACCTGTGCTGGCAAATTGAGTTGGGATGAGCAAATTTTCAAAAATTTGCTATTCATATTTTAACATTCTCTATTAAAAAACTTCAAAACAATTGGAACAATTGTTGGAATCTGACAAAGCATGACAGAACTACACCCGTTTACGAAAAGCAAAAACAATATCAATATATGTTTTTCTTTTATTGTTTAATTTTGACATTGAGACAGACTGCTTTAAGAATACCATAGGCTAATGGAAAGGTTTAACAACAGATACTTTTCCTCAACAGTTAACCAAATATTCACTTCAGATATAACAGATTATAGGTCATACCTGCGTAAATTCTTGTCAAAACATATTTTTAAAACTGTAATTTTGTGTAAGATGTCTATATATATCTGGGTCGCGCACTTGCGTGTTTGTGTTCATGCGCTTCAGACGTCTGCATCAGACATCGCTTTTGAGTCTTGTCACTCTTAATAACCCTTTTAACATTAATCAGGAGGACCCGAACTTTATCTCTCTTAATAATTATTTTAACATCAAGCAAGTCCTGCAGTCTATTTTCTATAAGTTCTGAATGCTTTAAAAACGAAACCAAAAAGTGAAAGAAGATGCTTCTTTGGATTTGGGATGGTACACCTCTCAGGAAACGTGCAGATAAAGATCATTTTAGATGTTTAAAGACCATTAACAGCATTGGATTCGCTAGACGAGAGCCTAATGTTCTTATTTTTATGAAAACCTCTGACTCATCTAGACAGCGCGGGTCACCTGCTGCGTCTCAATTCATCAAGCTGTGGGTCAAACAGAAATTGCGTGTTGCGTTAATTGCGCGTTAATAAAATGAGTGGCGTTAAAATGAATTTGCGTTAACGCGTTATTAACGTGTCAATTTTGACAGCCCCACTTTGAACACAATTTAGTATAAATTAGACAGTTTTACAATCTATACTTTAAATCGATGATAAAAGTTGTTTAATTCAGACACAAGGGGGACGGCATGTCAGCCTAAATGGTTGGTAGGTGACACCTAACAAGTAGTTTTGAATTCAAGTATGAGTAATAATTAATAGTGATGCATATCTTAGCATGCACTACTTATGCGCCTTAATCAGCCTGCCGCCACGTTGATTCCAAAACTAGGCTGCTAGGGACGGACGTCCAGAGCGTGCAATTATAGGGATAGTTCGGCCAAAAATGATATTAAACCCCTGACTTACTCACCCCCAAGCCATTCGAGACGCACGTGTCCATCATCCCTCAACCGAACACATTTTCAGTTATTCTAGAAATATCCTAGATTTTTCAGTCATCAAGATGTTAAGATACAGGGTCCACCTCCTTAAGGTCCCAAAAAATGTGCATTCATCCTTGCTCTGGGGGATAAACAAAGGATTAATCTGTGCAGTTTTGTCGTAGAAATATCCATATTTAAAAATGTATAAATAAAAATACTAGCTACTAGTAATGCCGCCACTTAGTTGCGTCCGCATTCAGATGAGATTGTACGCCGTTTGCGGAGGGTTATCTGCTAGTGCTCTGTGCATTCCCATGTGCCATACTTCACTAAGAAAAGTGCATACACTGCGCTAATACGCTCTTGTGAATGTGGACACTAAGATGGCGATGTTACCGGTAGCTAGTTATTTTCGTTTGTAAAGTTTTAAATGTGGATATTTCTACATCTCATGGATTACACTTAGAAGACCTTTGTTTATTCCCCTGGAGCCGGTTGGATTACTTTTGTGAAGGACGGATGCAATTTTTTTTGGACTTGAAAGAGGGGGACCCCATTTCTTTACCTTTTAACAACTGAAAGATCCAGGACATTTTCCAAAATAAATAAAAATGTGCTGGTCTGAAAAAGTATGGACATACGCATCTAGGACAGCCCGGGGGTGAGTAAGTAATGGGTTCAATGTAACTATCCTTTTAAACCTATTGTTTTGTATCTGGATGCCGGCCATTCAGCCATCAAAACACAGAAAAAACATCATTCTACAAATTTCTACAGGACAAAGAACCTCAGAAAACATTAAAATTGTTAAAAAATTAAGAAGGGACATATGACCTAATTTGAGATGAAAATAGCACATTGTGTACATAATATCTGTTTTGTTTGCTAATCACCAATTTCTAATGTTGTAAGCATGCTTACTTTAAGACACCAATATAGTCCTATAACTGAGTACATATCTACAATTTGTATAGATTACAAAAAACACAAGGCATGAATACGTCAAAAACTTTCTTCTATAGGTTTTTTAGACACAATGACTGGAATCAACAGAAGCAAGATTCGTTTTTAACTAAATAGCATTTATACACAACATTAAAATTAGGTCACATGTCCCTTCCAATTCCAACAATTCACGGTTTCTAAGGTTCTCCGTCCTGCGAAAATGTGCAAAATTATTTATTTTCTGTGTCTTGATGGCTGAACGACCAGTATCTAGATACAAAACAACAGGTTAAATGTGCACGCTCTGGACATCCATCCCCCACAGCCTCGATTTGGAATCGGCAGACTGAATAAGGCGTATTACGATCACACTCATTTTTTTTTTACAATTTGTATGTAGCTTCGAGATCAAAACAGAATAAAATCCATGAGGTTGGTCATAGTTAATTCTTCCTTGAAATATTTTTGGTCTGTCTTGTTCATACCGTTGTTGATCTGAAGGGTTCTGGATTATAGTCTTCTCTCCATCAATAACATGTTGTTTGAGCTGATGGGAAAGCATGCCTTCATAGAAGTGAATAAAAAGGTGAATAATCATAAACTTTTTTTTTTTAATTAAGTGTTACTAAACTACTAAACATCAGATACCACAGCA
Source organism: Misgurnus anguillicaudatus (assembly GCF_027580225.2). Taxonomy (NCBI): domain Eukaryota; kingdom Metazoa; phylum Chordata; class Actinopteri; order Cypriniformes; family Cobitidae; genus Misgurnus; species Misgurnus anguillicaudatus. The sequence continues at coordinate 35,308,059 of NC_073344.2, forward strand.
TTTGAAGTCACGGTTTTGGGTTAAAAATGTATAAATAAATAACAAGATGCTAGACTAACCATACCCCAAACATTAAAGGATTAGTCCATTTTCTTAAAAAATAAAAATCCAGATAATTTACTCACCACCATGTCATCCAAAATGTTCATGTCTTTCTTTGTTCAGTCAAGAAGAAATTATGTTTTTTGAGGAAAACATTCCAGGATTTTTCTCATTTTAATGGACTTTAATGGACCCCAACACTTATTAGTTTTAATGCTGCAGTTTAAAATTGCAGTTTATAGGACTCTAAACGATCCCAAACAGGCATAAGGGCCTCTCATCTAGCGAAACGACTGTCATTCCTGGCAAGAAAAACAACAAATATGCACCTCAAAACCACAACCTCCCGTCCCTCTCCGGTCCTGCGACGCGCCAACGCGACCCCACGCAATTGCATAATGACGTGGAAAGGTCACGTGTTACATGTATGAAACGCGCATTTGTAGACCATTTTAAACAATAAACTGGAACAAAGACATTTATTAGTATCATTCCATATACAACAATGTTGGAACGGTCCTCTTTCTCCACACTTGTAAACACTGAGGCGTAGTTTCGCACACATCATTCGTAACCTCTTGACGTGATGACGCAATTACGTGAGGTCGCACTGGCGCATCACACAACCGGAGGAAGACGAGAAGTTGTAGTTTAAAAGTGCATATTTTTTATTTTTCTTTCCAAAAATGACAATCGTTTCGCTAGATAAGACCCTTAAGCCTCGTTTGGGATCGTTTAGAGTCCTTTGAAACTGCAATTTTACACTGCGTTAAAACTAATAAGTGTTGGGGTCCATTTAAGTGAGAAAAATCCTGGAATGTTTTCCTTAAAAAACATAATTTCTTCTTGACTGAACAAAGAAAGACATCAACATTTTGGATGACATGGTGGTGAATAAATTATCTGGATTTTTTTTTTTTAAGAAAATTGACTAATTCTTTAACTTAATAATGTGATGATAATAACGCTCTCTCTTCATGGATAAAAGTTGGTGTTTTTATAGTAATGAGACTATCCCATTTAAAATAATAGCAATGACTCACCTTCAATTGGGGTGCACTTGAATGATTGGGCAATCTTGCCCCAAGCCTCGGTGACCTGTGTGTTCTACAAAGATAAACAGAACAAGAAGAGAAGATAAATGACTTCACACAAGAAAAAAACAACAATTACTGTGAATGTAAGATCAGCCGTATGTTCACTGCAGCTGGGTATCACCAAAATGTTCAAGCCAAAGCCTAAACCTATTTGCTGGTGGGGGTCAAGCTTTTGTTCAAACTCTCGTCCATGTTCACAACATATACTAACCTGGTTGCCAGGTTTTACGAGACGGAGAGCAGCCTCGGCGCACATGTGTGCTGCTTTGATGACATCAGCTTTCCTTCCTGTCACAGGCGCTTCCTAAAATGTTATAATTCCACAACACATAAGATGATACGATGAGAAGATGGTCAGACTTCATTCATTTTGAGATGCTCTATAAGAGGTAGTGACAACAACCAAAAATATTATATATTATATAATATTATTATATTCTATTAAACAAGAAACCATGAAGTGATGCGAGAGACACAGCAGTTGCCTAAGGGAATAGTCATTCATACAGTTTAACCATCATGATACAAAAATAGCAGAGATTGACCAATGAGAATGAAGCATTCCAGGCTGCCATATAATAACTTAATAGATACATGATCTCTTTAAAGTGCCATTTTAAGTTGTACATGAATATCACAAACATGCACGCAAACACACCTTAGTAGCTCCTACAACAAAACTGTGGGCCACGTTGGAGATGAAGCCATCGACGTGTACTCCTAGATCACTGTTGAGATAAGGAAACATGTACGAGTTAAAATATGAAAAGAGCCAAGTTTATTACATAATGACATATGGACCCCTAGATTTATTAAAAATGTCTGATCCAGACAGAACTTCTAGAAAAATACACTACAAATTGACAAACTATAAGAAACTTTCATCTTCAAATGAATACAATACTATTAATGGTGTGCACACCAAAAGCGGATGAAATTAATTGGGGCGAGAAGATTACATACAAAGTCAATGCAAACATGCAAAAAGACCAAGAGACATGAATGAGGCATAAACGCTTAAAATGTGACAATTTTATACATTGTAGGGATGCATAATGATTAATCGCGATTAATCTATAGCAGAATAAAAGTTTTTGTTTTTATCATATATTATATTATATAAACTTTATTGCAGACACAGGTCCATATCATACTCATACATAATACACAGTAAAAAAAAAAAAAAAAAAAAAGAAAAAAAAACAAATATAAACATATAAAATATACAGGCAATAACAACAATGACTAATTAACATTGAAGTAAATATAAAGCAGAATTAAAAGGGGCTGACTAAAGATACAATTAATTGGTTCTCCGACTTGTCCAGTCGGCACATAAAACTGAACATCAATTGACGTAAGAGTGCCTCACAAGTAAGCACCCTATTAGACACAAACAGCTGACTAGCGCTATGCCACCTAGGGACACGAAGCAGCAACCTCATTGCATCATTATATGCTACTTTAAGCCTCTGCATACTCTTTTTCCTATAGTTAGACCACAATTGAGCAGAATATAGTGGTGTTATATAGGTTTTAAACAAAAAACACTTCACAGAGTCAGAGCACATGGAAAACTTCCTTATAAGCATGTTAGCTTGAGCATAAATTTTACAACACTGTCGGTAGAGGTCTTTGTCATCTGCCCAATCCTCAGTTAAGACATGACCTAGATATTTAACCTCTTTACACACATCAAGAGGGCTATCAGACAAATAAAAAATTGGAAATATTGATTTCCTGTCCTCAATACTTCTAACAATCATTACATGGCTTTTCTTAGCATTATACTTTATATCATAATCAAGGCCATACTGAGAGCACACCTTCAACATTTGCTGCAGCCCAACACTATAAGGACAGATCAAGACCAGGTCATCTGCATACATGAGGTGGTTAACAATAGTTTTGCCCACAAGACAGCCTGTTTTTAACCTATTTAACTGATTTGATAAATCATCCATGTATACATTAAATAGAATAGGTGACAAAATTCCTCCTTGCCGCACTCCATTACTAACACAGAATGGAGCAGATACAGCACAGTCCCATTTAACCTGGAAAGTTTGATGTGCATACCAAAACACTAAAATTCTCACAAAGTAGCTAGGAACACCTCTTGCCATCAATTTTATAAACAATTTCTCATGATTAATTCGATCAAATGCTTTTGACGCATCAATAAAACAGAGAAATACAGATGAATTCATGCTAGTGTACCTAAACACGATCTCTTTTAGAGCATAGATACACATATCAGTTCCATGCTGCCTTTTGAACCCAAACTGATTGTCATTAGTGAGAACATACATTTCTAATTTTTTCAGAAGTATTCTCTCCAGTACTTTAGACAAAATACTGGCTAATGCAATAGGTCGATAATTATCAACACTGTTAAGTTTACCGACCTTATCTTTCAACACAGGTACTAATAATACAGACATAATAGCGTTAGGCAGGACACCATGAACCAGGCAACCATTAAAACACATAGAAAGCAAAGGACAAAGCTTATGGCTTGCATATTTTAAGTGTTCTGCAGTAATGCAGTCCATACCACCGGCTTTATTGCAGTCTAACTTATTAATGGCATCATGTATATCTACTGCCCTAACTGCCATATCTGCTGAGACATTACTATATTCATTAACAGTTGTAACTGATTTACTTTTAACACAGTTAAAAAGATTATAGTAATGCTCACGCCAAAGCTCAGCTATTTTTTCTGGACTACTAACACCTTCAATGTCAGACGGTAAGGGTGTTTTATAATTGTTCATTACTTTAACCTCTTTCCAGAAGTCAGTAGGGTTATCCTTTGCTAACTTTCTGGCAAGCGAGTCTGCTCTGATTGTGATTTCGTTTTTCTTAATAAAACGGAGTGCATACTTAAATTTAGCATTTGTGCGTTTTTTCATATCCAATAATACCCCATGTCTAGGCCTACCTGCCTCAGACCAAAGTCTGAAAGCCTCTCTTGCCTCAGCATACTGCTCAGCTACTAACTCATTCCACCCAGGTCTTATATTGGGTACCTTACATTTACTGTTACAAAAAGATTCACTAGAAACATTGAGACATTTCACAATATCATCATACATATTACAGAGGTTTTCAGCATGTTGCATGTCCTTACAGTTCATATCCGAACACGTAAGGGCAGCTCGGGGCAATGCAATGTTATTTAAAAGATTGTCCGTTCGCAGTAAATATCCAGCCAGATCATCTCTGCTCAGTTTTGACCAGTCTAATTTACGAGAGGGAGCAGCATCCTTAATATTATTTCTAGACAGCAGGGGAACAATCTCAATGTTTAAGAGTGCAACAATAGGTATATGATCAGAGGTGGCAAGTTCATAGCATATCTCCACATTTACTAAGGAGGCATGAGCATCAGTTGTAGTCACAATATGGTCTAGCCAAGATGTTGTGTGCCATGCTTCACTCACATAGGTAAAACTTGTGTCAGGCATCAAAGCTTTACTAGATAAAATTAATTTAGACTCGTTGCAAAAGCTCTGCAAATGTGCTGCAAATAAGGATTTACTATCTGACATGTCAGCATTAAAATCACCTATCACATAAACACAAGATGAGCTGTTGTCCTCTATAAAGGACTGAATAAAAGCTAGTCTGTTCAAAAATTCATCCTCATGCTCATATGATTCATATGGTGTATAAATATTTAAAACAGTAAATTTCTTACCATTAAAATTACACTCAAGCCCTATGGCCCAGTCCACGTTTAGACGCACCACCTTCACCATTGAGTCATATTTGATATGCCACAGTATGGCTACACCACCAGCTATCCTACCTCGAACCAACCTTGTACTGAGGTCAGTAGTGGATTCTCCAGCCCCATGGAAGTTCATGTGTAGAGCGTTCAGTTTATCTAGATCTTGTTTCGCCAACCAGGTTTCTTGCAGGCACAGAATGTCACATTTGTCCAGAAGTGTGTCCACAACCAATCGACTCGATCTATCAGCAGCCGTATGTCCTACTCGCAATCCGCGAGTGTTGTATGAAGCAACACGCATTTACTAGCTTGAGTCACCCCCTACGGAGCAGCCAACCTTCAACCCGTTCTCACACACAGATGTAATCGGCATCCCAACATTGTTATCGTGAAGCGACCTAGCATCTTGAGTGCTAAGGGCAACCTCTGGAGCTGCTGACAGGCCTCCGGCTGCTCCTCTAGGGCGACGTGGCTCATAATAACGTCGGACAAAAACCCCAGCGGGCCAAAGTTGCGGATCATACAGCTCCTCCACATCATTACATTCTGCGGTGACACAAAAGGAGCTGAATCTACTAAGTGTCGTCTCAATTTTTCTACATGTCACCTCACGACCAAGTTTTGTTTTTAAGTAATCACCGAGAACGTTGGTGTCCACGTTGAGATCAAACTTTGTAGCAAATACCTTTACCATCTTCGTTTTGACAGCCAGTATATTGCTAACTACACCAGTCCCGATTATGCCAGTTTTCTTTCTCACTTGCCCCACTGATGTTTTATCCATGCGGGTTGTAGGGCGACGAGCTGAGTTCTCAGATACATGCTTCGATCGTAGCTGCTTCTGCGGACGCCCATTCTTTACCACCTTGCTCCACGGAGGACTCTGAATATGACCCATCGCTAAATCACCAGACTGAACTGATTGACCGCCATCGGTCCCGCCAGGCATTAGCAATCCATCAGGGTCCAGCTGCTTCTCCATTACAGCCGAGGAAAGACCTGTCACACTGGGTGTAAGTCCCGGCTGTATCTCCACAGCAGATAGACGGGCAACCGGAAAAGTAGCGTCCGACCCATTATGCCCCTCCACAGCAGTCAGACGGTTATCAAGGTTAGCAGAAATCTCCCGCAAAGTTTCACAGGCATTTACTTGTGTACCCATAGTTCTTTTTAGGTAGTCAATATCAGCCTTGATTTGCTGCATATTCCCAAGCAGCGCAGACACGTCAATGTGTTTAAATGAAACGGGAGGTAATTCATCCAGGAAATGCGATACAAATCTGGGGACCTCTTCACCGCATTCATTAAGCACTTGCAAACACATTTTGACATTATTAATGTCCTTCTTTTGTCCCCTGTGGGAGATCCATCGTTTATTTTGCGGGAAGAGCTCAGCCAAAACTGCTTTTGAAGACTCAATCCGTTCAGAGCTGAAACTGCTTGTTACTATAGATATAATATCATCATGGCTTAGCGTTCGCATTTTGATCATAATAAAATTCAATAGTTCATCCTCAACTATGACTTTACCGTCCTCAGTATGGTAAATCTCGGGTTTAATCCGCGAAAACTCTTGTACAAACTCTCCCGCAGCACGCCGTGCTGCTGCTCCACCCGCCATGTCTTAATTAGCCACAATAATCAATAATATGTGTGTGAACTGTGTATATAGGGCTGTCATGGTTATGAAATTTGGATAACGGTTAATTGTCTAATATATTGTGACAATTATGACAATTAATTGCCTGTTTTGGTGCTTTGACATTTTATTCTCCTGCTTTTTTTTGGTTTATGAAATAATTTTCACACATTGTTGTGATTATTTACATTAAATATTGTAAGTTTTCCTGGCAGTAAATATTAATTCACATTACACATATTTAAAATTAATCTGATAATGTCTCATTTATACAGGTGCTGCAGCTCCCCCTTGTGTTTTTAAGAGAGATGTGCAATCATTGCGGTGATCAGAAATCCTCACGATGAGGTAAAAAAAATCGCAATGAGATGATTATTTAATCATTGTGACAACCCTGTGTGTATAATGACTTTGTATAAATAAATGCACACACATGCATGTATATTTTTAGAAATGTTTAAATGTGTATATACATTTGTATATTTATGTATAATTTATATTATATATATTAATACTTTATAAATATATATATTTTTCTTAAAATTAAACATGCATCTGTGCATATTTATATATACATAATTATTATACACAGTTCACACACATATATGATGTAAACAAAAACCTTTATTCTGCTATAGATTAATCGCAATTAATCAATATGCATCCCTAGACGTGACTGAGGTAAACATCATTCGCTGGTGCCAATCAAGTCTTCTGCACAAGCAAAATTGTTTTCAATTCGAGCAGGTTATTCGCATGATGCGTCGTCGCGCAAGCCAGTCAGCGAAGAGCTTATTGGTTGTATCAAAAAAATGGAGGAAAGCATTACTTTAGAGGTCTGTGTGAGCACCCCAAATGTGTGACACCTTTTTATTCATACAGAGACAGGACAAAAAAGGAGATAGCTTGGACTACCTGGTAAGTGATGTGAATACGAGTCCCTATCACTCGTCTTGTGCATTCTATTTATTTGCGCAAGTGACATTAATGACGTGGCATGGTGCAACTAATCCTGCGAGTAATCTAGAGCAAGTAAAGCTGGGAGTATAGTTTGTTAATTTGTGTATGCGAACGTACGCAGTACTCACATGGTCAAACACACAGCCTTGCATATTATGGTATATTTGACCCATACGTATACACTGTCATTGCGACAAAATGCAGTGCATTTCCTGGGATACATACTATATTCTCCTGTATGTGTTTGAATGAAAAACATGTACTAAGTGTGCACGGCCAAAAAAATCCGGCGGTGAGTGTACGGTGCACGCGTACTATTTTAATGATGTACTCGCATAAGAGACATCAGAATTGAGCCAGACCTAAAAGTAAACTATTACACTTAGATAACTAAATAAATTACAGCATTGATAAAGAGTTTTAAGTCCAAATGCTTGTTTAGAAAGCTAATAGGTCTGTTTTCATCTTCAAATTTTATGTCAACTTTTACAAAGTCACAGCTTCGCACTGCAGATTAAACAAGTACAAATATTAACTGTGACAGTAACATGCACACTTGCATTTGGTGATTCACAATAAAACAAGGGAACAAGCAGGAAGACACAGTCGGAGAGAAACAAAGACTGGGATGTCACTGAGGGACACAGTAGGGAAATACTCCAGACAAGATGGGAAGTACAGATTTCAGGCCAGTAAGAGGAAGGGTAGTGACTTCAACAAGGGAGAAGAACAGGTGGGAAGAGAAATGGTGAGGTTAGACAAAGCACAGACGAACTGTTGAAGGGGGTTGTGCCTACATTTTGACCAAATCTCCATCCTTCAGCATGTAGTCTGGATCACTCTTCAGGGGAGAGAAGTGGCAGACACAGTTATTGACTGACACACTGGTTGGGAACGCAATGCCTGCAAGAAAGGACAACCACCGATCTTCAACAAAATATCACACGAATCATATGGAAGGAAAGAGATTCCTCCAATAACACACATTATCTTTTTAAGAACCACAAGCATTAAGCCACATCTAGATAATGTTTGCCCAATCCTCCAGACTAATACAACACCCATCATCTCACCTTTCTTCATATCCTTCTCCTTCTTGAATACTTTCCCGGTCTCTGCCATGATGAAAGCATCTCCCTTTTCACAAAGGCTGAGAACTGATGCTCCGGGCTTTGCTGCCTCGATGACCACCTTTAGTGCCTCTATAAGAGAGAGAAAATTTAAACCAAATAAGATATGGGGTTGTTGATATTCATACAACTGTAAGGAATTAGTGCTGCCTCACGATTAGTCGCGACTAATCGTTTGCAGAATAAAAGTTTTTGTTTACATAATAAATGTGTGTGTACTGTGTATAATAATTATGTTTATATAAATACAAACACATAAATGTATAATTTTAAGAAAAAAAATATTTATATAATAAATATTTATATTTATATATAATATAGATTATATATTAATATATATTTGTATATACACTTGAAAATGTTTCTTAATTATATTCTTGCATGTGTGTATGTGTATTTATACATTTTTATTATAAACAATACTCCCACATATATTATGTAAACAAAAACTTTTATTCTGCAAACGATTAGTCGCGACTAATCGTGAGGCAGCACTATAAGGAATAAATAAAGTTAATTTAAATTGATGCTGAACCAATACAAAACATGTATGATCTGCACCGAGCAGATCCAAAGATTAATGCTTGCTTTAGAAATCAGCACCAACCAAAAGTTTGGGATGAAACCAACAGTTCCAACCAGTTTGAACTAGGGATGGGCATAATTAATCGACGATCGATAATTGATTGTTAAGAATTTCGTCGATCACGTTCATTTGTTATCAATTAATCAAATTCATTTTTTTTATCTAACTCCTGTTTCACAAATACTCCGTATGCAGTGCGTTTGCGTATGTGTGCAGCGAATCCGTCAAGCACCCGTTGCAGTGCGCTGCTGACCGCTTATTCTGCATATAAAACGTCAACCCATTCTCACACTTTTCCGCATTAAACAATAGAACAAAGCATCTTTTTTTTCACAAAACAATATATTTTAGATATTATTTGACAGACTAGTAAGTGTGGATTAAGGATGTTTAAAATCTCTAGCCTGGTGGTCAGGATCTGAATGGATGAAATCAGCAGTTTTGCAATGCTTTATTTATCTCCACATATATCATAAATAAAAATAAGCAGAGTAACTTTGCAAGTCTACCCTTCCACATTATATATTTCCTACTATGATTGTATATGATTTCCAAATAATAAACGAGAGTATTCAACGACAAAAAGCGTCTCATTTGGAAATAAATCCTCACAATATTATTATTTCTCAAAACTTTATGACAAAAATAAGCAACTGTATTCCTACAGTTATTCAAAGATGCACACATTATTCCGCATTGAATATTATACAAAAGTATTCATATAACGGCACGTTTCATATGGCAAATAAATATCCTCACATTAACATAACAGCATAATGAAATGAATAAACAGACAATGAAACAGGATTGAAATATAAATTGTATTATTATTACCGGAAAAAAGCAATATTGGTTAAATAATCTCTGAGGTAAATGCGTCAAAAAAGCTGTTACCCGCACAATAAGTCTAAATGAGCAATAAAAGTAAAAAAAACAATATTAGGCCATGTCTCAAAACTGTATATGACAAAATATATTTAAAAGAAATGTATACTTACAGTTATTCAAAGATGCACACATTATTCCATATTACTCCCGTTTATGAGCATGTTTGTCTCTGGCCTCGCTCTGTTATGTAATAGATTGACAGGTGCGCATCTCCGTCTTTCAAACATATATAATTTTGTAATTACTACCTTAGGAAAATTAGCCATGATTTTATCATTGTGAAAATGTTTTTTTTTTTTTGCAGATTAAAAACGATTTGTTATGGTTATGGTGGTATATTGTGGAGTTGGAGACCATAGTAAATTTGTGTCTACTGTTGTTTTACAACAAATAAAAACTAAAAGACCATGTTAGTATAATTAAACAATGGTGAATGGGGCTCATAAAACGCACGCTGTTTCACACATACTCTGTATGCGGAATAAGCCAAGTTAGCGCTGAGGTACCTGTGCATCCCGGTCAGTCTCCTCGGAGCAGGTGTTTTCGGCGGCGGCTGGACTGACGGTCACCATGGGTTGCGGTCGCGTCTGATCCCAAAACATGCTTTTATTTCTCAAAAAAAATCAGTAGACTGGTGCAGAAGTTTTATGCGAGTTACGTAAGTTAGTTATTTTTCACAAGGCTTTAAGTAGCCTAATTTGTTATAGCCTAATGTTAGGAAGGCTAATATCTTGCACTTTCTTCTGGCTTGAATAATTTTGAGTTACATTTTGACAAAACCTTTCAGATCTAAGTATTATTTTTTTATTTAATTTAATGTTAAACATGAATCTGTTTTTTAATTTATTTTAGAACTAATGAGGTCTCTGTTTAAGAACGCTGGCTCGCAGCTGCAGGTTCCGCTGCTTTAGAGCACCGCACATGCACGCACATATATGTTTGAAACATAGTTTAACTGTCTGCCAAAAGTTGATCTTGTAATAAAGGTCTCATCGAGGAAAAACACACTGTATATTTGTATTCATTGCATTTTTTAAGTATAAAAGTTAAATAACAAATTTTATTATAAAAATATTAATGATTAATCGATAGTCGATCGTTAATTCTCCCGACGATCGACAAAGAAAACTTAATCAAATGCCCATCCCTAGTTTGAACCATCAATGAAGGTGCGCTACAGTGCAAAAAACACAATGACCAAGTCCATTGTTTATGTTAAAAGTCCTGTCAGCACCGAGCATCCCTCTACCAGCATAAAGTCACCTTAAAATTAGAAATGCACCCTGATCAGTAGATGAGAAAGATCTTATTAGTTACTTATCTGGACATCTAGACTATAGTACTGTATACTATAGTACAGTATGCTACTCTAGGCTACTAAACAATGCTTCTGTATGTTCAATTGGTAGAACATTGCACTAGCAAAGGGTTTGATCCCCAGAAAACATATATAATGATTTATAAATGCATTATTTGAATGTAACTTTTGATGAAAGCATCTGCCAAAAGTTAATGTGTACTATACAAGAGGTTCCCAGTCTGATCTCTATACTACTTTACTAGTTGTTCAGTCTACAGACCAGACAGTAAACTCAGTAACCCATGCCTTTGATGACTAACTCCCTAACAGCTGGCATTGAGACTATCACAAATGCCCAATGACATACACCTAGGGCTAAAGCTAGCTAGCATTAGCATGATTCTATACCATCTGTAACACACTGCACAGTGTTTACATACGTATATTTAAAAAAGACATGCCTTTAGGCAGGTGTGCATGGAGTTCTATTCACCTTATTCCGCCACGCCCCTTTTTAATTCTTCGCTCTTCCGCATTTTGTCAACCGACTTCCGCTGCTAATATGGCACAGTGCATTCGGTGGTTAGTTTGGGGGTTAGAAGATTGTTTGTAGTTCACTATAACTTTAGCCAAATGACAAATATCGCTACTGCTGTTAATGTTTTAAATTATGAGCACGGAGAAAACTTCATAAGACGTTCGGATAGTCTTATATCGTCCCATCCATCGTCTCGTGGTTAGACGATATGAAGCGGCCGTGGCAAGTAACCTATGGGACATATTACCTCGTCCTGTCAGGAGTTGATGGATCAGCATTGGAAATTATTAAAGTACTTATGCCTACCAATATTTACACAGTGATTTCGTCTTTTTTAAAGCAAATGTGCACCTGCAGTCCAATAACTATTTCGTTTTTATGTGGTACCATGATAGAATTCATTTGCAAACTTGCCAACACTTATTCCTTCAAATCAGGAGACTTAAATCCTTTTAAGTGGAATCTACAAAGCTCACATATGGTTTAAGAAATTCCTTACACATAATATCTGATCATCACACTGTAAAGGTTTATATAACTGCATGGCAGGTTACATCTGATCACATGGTAAACGTTTAATATAACTGCATGACAGGTAACAGCTGATCACATAGTAAAGGTTTAATATAACTGCACAACATCTGATCATATTGTAAAGGTTTAATATAAATGCACAACATCTGATCACATTGTAAAGGTTTAATATAACTGCACAACATCTGATCATATTGTAAAGGTTTAATATAATTGCACAACATCTGATCACATTGTAAAGGTTTAATATAAATGCACAACATCTGATCACATTGTAAAGGTTTAATATAATTGCACAACATCTGATCACATTGTAAAGGTTTAATATAATTGCACAACATCTGATCACATTGTAAAGGTTTAATATAATTGCACAACATCTGATCACACTGTAAATGTTTAATATCACTGCATGACATCTGATCACATATGAAGGTTTAATGTAACTTTACAACAGGTAAAGCAAGACCACCCTGCAATAAATTAAGACACAGCTTTATCGGAGTCATCAGGAGCTGATCCCAAGTGTTTATCTGGAAGCTGTTGGTGTATGTACTGGTAAAGTGCTTGGCGACTGTGTAATGGATGCAATATCAACCCTGTGTAAAGCTGAACCAAAGATGGTTGTTTCTCAGTAGAGATTTGTACATTTGTGCCAGCTCAACACATTGAAGCAGTTTCTCGGACAGGGTTTACAGGACTATGATTTAATTATATTAGGACATTTTAGTTTTTACAAACAAACCCTATACAAAAAAAACAAGACTGGTGCGCATCTTGTGACAAAACAACTCATATATGTTGAGGTATGTCAGTAAACGGTGTTTTTAAATTATTGTAGCTCAAATATGCATTTTAGCTTGGGACCAGGATAAGCCCTGTCCGGGAAACTGCACTATTGTTTTCCCATATCAGATGTAGGTTGCTTCAGGTTGAGTTGTGATTTTAAAGTGTAGTTGTGGTCAGAGACGGATGGATCCTCCCATTGTGTTTCTGCATCACAGTTTAGGAACATGTTGATTGTATCATCCTCACAGTTGTCCACTGCATCACTACACATCAATGCATCTGTGAAAACAATATAACCATAAACATTTTTATGTTAGTATTTAAAATAAACTTGCATCATGAGAATTAATATATAAATGACACCCATACTTAAACAGAACAGTGTGTAAGAGAGAGATGCATTAAAACAGTAACATTATACACACAACCTTTAACTTCAGTGTTAAATAATACGTTGTTTAATAGGTCATTATCAATATCTGAATGAGGAATGAACTGACATTCTAGCATCTGAAATCTCAGTAACTTGTAGGAATCACGTGGGCTACTTTAAGAATGTAATGTACTATAATATGTCGTTGTACTATCGTAAATATAAAAATATAGGTGGACAATTAAAACCATTCAAATAGTTGCATTTTATAAACTAACGTTACTGATCTTAAGTGTATTTGTAGAACGGACTTCACAAATCTAACTTTAGGCGAACGAGTTAGCTAATAGCTTACCTGAAACTGGCCACCTTTTCAACACCCGGCGTGGTTTAAAGTTACCGGAACATCGTAGTCGAACCATTACTTGGGATAAGGGTGTTCCTTAGTTGGCTTAAAATTGGTAAGAAAGAAACATAAATGCGCTCGAGTGAGCTTTTTAAGCTTAACGCGTCGCCTTCAGTCACTGCCTCAGCTGCTCATCGTCTATGCGGCCGGAAGAACGTTGACAAAATGAGCGAAATGGCGCCGCCCTTGTTGTCGTGAAAAATAAGGTGAATAGGGCCTAAGGCCAGAGGGATGGACTAGATCTCTCCACGCGGCTCATCTCGTCCTAACACATGGCACGAGAGGGCAGCGTGGAGGCCCGACTCCATCACTCAAACGTCAAACTCACGGTTGGCGATGTCACCGCCCATCTTGTACTTGGTCACGACCAGGTCCTCGGCGATGGTCTGCTCTTGCTGCTCGTCGTCGGACATGGTTGCGCCGGCTGCCGAAGTGTCTCTCTGTCAGATGAGCAGAAACCAGGCAGTCACGCTAGTACTACAGAGCGGTTCACGCCACGGACCGTCGCGCTCCGCCCACGACCTCTACACGCACAGCGCAACCCCGCCCACCACGCAGATCGTCAAACACGTCGTCGTCATGGAACCTGGCGCCAAAACTGAAAAGGGGTGCCGTTTCTCAAACGAAAGGCTGCATCCTCCAGAGGTCGCATATTTGTAGGCTGCATACGTTTAATTCTTATTTCAGAATATTGTCAATGATAAAGTTGACTGTTATTCTTAGCTCATCGTAAATTTTTACAATATGCTTATGACTTGCAAATGCAATGCTCAGTTAACAGAAATAAACCATGCTTGATGACGTATGCGACCTCCGAAGGATGCAGCCTTCCGATTGAGATGCGGCGCTGCGTAGAGTGGTCGGTGTATGATATCTAGTATCGCGAGAGCGATTCGAGAGTAGACCACTCCGTATGCTTTAAAATTGCTCTCGCGGGACTTTGATGTAATAGATCGTTTGACCTGCGCAGAGATGCGGGCAGTCGAACACGTCTCTAAGCTCAATTGGGGCGGTAGTATGTTGATTTAGAAAAAAAACATTTTTATTGCTATTTAAAGTCAGGTTTTGTCTCATTGCGGTTTATTTTTTAACCTGTTAACCTTTTTTTGTTTTCTGAACCCCCCCCCACAAAAAATGTCATAGCTAAACTAAAATAGATACAGTTTATGAAGTCTTTGCACTAAAAGCATAAGTTTGGTCTCATTTGAAAGCAGACACTTGGAAGTTTATTAAGAGGTGAACATTAGTTACTGTCATAATGAAAAAAGTTGTTATAGAGAGCTTAAATTATACTTGTTTATTAACTCCACCAAACATTTATGAAATATTGTTATGAAAAACTAAATAAAATTGGCCTTGGAGCAATCTAGAAATGCTCTGCAGATAAAGCCACAGGTCTGACCATGTTCTGTTTTAAATCTGAAGATGATACCTCTAAAACTCTGTATTTTATTAAATGTTTTTTAGACCCATGTCATGTAAATTTATTTAGAGAAAACAGCAAAAATGCTAAGCTAATGTTTGTTTATTTATATCTCAAAACATCCTTTCAGTTTATTGTCCTATTGCTCCGGGTTTTAAACAGACTCATTAAATAAGCATCCGAATGAGTCATTAACAACTTTTAATCCTGGATATGGCTGTCTTAATGTTTATTTTATTATTATTATTAATAATTACTCATACATTCTATTTAGTGTTTTATTTCCTCCTTTTGTCTCAATTCACTTTCTTTTTATTAAATTCCTTTCTTACAAAAAGAAACTTACCTTAAAGAAGCTTTACCAGTCGAAATTATTCCTAGAAACATATATCTCATATCTCCAGACAGCAGATGTTTACAGAACAGCTAGTACGTTAGCTTAGCATACCATCAAAACACGACAAATAAAAGCATTTATAATAAAACTCACTTTATAACATCAAAAGTCGAGTGCTTAAACAATCATGCGTGATCTGATGTGGCTTTGGATCATAAAATAAGACCGAAAATAAACAGTTTTATGCTATTTATGCTGTTAGCTTAGCATAGCATTAATAGTACTGTTATGAAAATACCAGACATAGCGTTAAAAATACAGACAAACCATATATAATCTTAATCGTGTTTATTGTCTCCATGGTTTTAAAACATCAAAACATCTTTATTTGCATGTTATTATAAAAACAGCGATCGCTCGTTGCAGGTCACTGTTCAAGTTCACGTCTGACTGACAGCTGCTGCTGAGCTCTGACGTCTGATTATTTCTCAGAAAGTTTCATATTGAGACTTTAGCGCCCTCCGGCTTCACGTATGAATGAAACAAACTGAGTGGGAATGACTGCAGACTCAAACTTGCTCATATCACCATTTTTGGAATAAAAATGGGTGAAATATTACCCCCCCTGCAGAAATTTGAAGTAAACATATAAAATTGAAGTAATATTTCTCCAAATATGCATACTTTGAATTAAAAGCCCCGATGGATGTTGTTTTATCGAGTGCTTTCATGACGATCACGGAAGAGTATTTTTATCAATGAGTGCGGCTGAGGGTTATATTTAAAATTAAAGGTATGTACCGTTTTTCATTTTCATAACGTCTGACAAAAATGAAGAAATTACTGTTACTAGGATTCTCAGATTAAAATAAAGGTCAAAAACTAAATCTTAAATCAAAACACTTTTTAATGATGTATAGTTGTTTAATGTAAGTACATTTAAACTAACAGTAATTTAAAGAGTAACTAAACCCTAATCCAACTTTTTTTAGTTACTGATCTGTAAGAATGACGGTTTATTAGTGCTGTTCATTGATTTAAGTAAGTTTGTTGACATTTGGATATAAAGTGTTTCAATACTACAATATATGGTGTAAAAACGTCTGAGTGCTGCCCTCTTCAGGTTGAACGGTGGCTACTGCAGTTGAATTTTCCTATTGGATGTTGGGTCCAAAAAATGACTCGTGACGTAAGCCGGTTCAAGCTTACCACGCCCTTGTTACGATCTCACCCACTGATCTATATAAATGACTGGATTGCGCATATAACGCTTGACGTAACTGCGTGAGGTGAAGTCAGCACAGAGTTCGAGCCGCCATCTTGGTATACCCAACCGGCAGAGAGCGTCATTGACTTCCATTCAAAATCATGATCAAAATTTACCCCCTTTACAGCGTATCAGTTACACAAGGTTAATTTTTATGATATGTGTACGTTAATTATTTGTTAATTCTGGTGTTATTTGCAATGTTTATGTTTTAATCGGGCAGGATAATGGATTTATAAAAAACCGTTAAGGTGAGTGTGTCTGTTGCATTTGTTAATGACACCGGTATAAATAAAGTTTTGTTTGACATTCTGTGACGGTCAGCGTTATTTCTCTAAATAAGTTCAGGTAACCTGTAATTTTAGATAACATGATTACAAAACTAGCAAATTATTGCATGCACATACGGTACAAAGCATGATTATGTATTTAGATTTCAGAAAGAGCACGTTTATTGTCCTTAATACTAAATATGCTGCGGTCTGTCTGCTGATCTGATACTGTAATAAAGAAATAACTGATTAAAACGCAAAATGTACAACTTTCAGTAAATAACTATTTACATGCTTTGGACGTTTTTGTTGTAATAATGTACAGGCTAACTTCACATATAAAAACGAAGACGAGTAAAGTGATGTTTTATCATTAAAATCTGATAACGTCCATTGATTTAATAGAACGTTTGGGTATACCAACATGGCGGCGCGGTGGCTTCACAAGTGTGACGTCATGCGCAATCCAGTCATCTATATAGATCAGTGATCTCACCACACACTTGGTACGAGCTTAGATCGTCCCCTCTATCTCTGTTGGGATCTGCCTACTTTTCTTGCATTTTTCAAATATTGCCAGTGGGTGGAGTCAGGCTCTGACCAGGGGTTTAGTTACGCTTTAAATTATGTAAATAAATAGCTCTTCAGTACATCCACGTCCTCGCGCAGGTTATCAAGTTAATGCATCACTGTTTCTGAACACAGCCCAGGCGTCTGATTATTTCAAATTGAGTGGGCGATTTTTGAGAAGGAGGTCTCTGTGGAACAGAAAGGCGCTTCCCAATTTTGGGGCATTTTCAAACTGAAATAGGTGTAAAAAAAATGATATGGCTTTTCAGGCTTCCATACTTTTCTGATTGGATGGTTAAAAATGCCTAATCCCAGTTTGGAAACACCCCAAAATTGGGAAACCTCCCTTTTTTGTTCCACAGAGACATATACTTCTCGCCCGACTGACTCCCTTTTCCAAAGTGTTTTTCAAAAATCATGCACCCTGCCTTTAAGAGCAATATCTGAGGTGATAAAATTCTCAACATTTATTACTTATGCAAAGTTACTTAAAATAACATGTGAGTACTATAAGATAAAGCATATGATTAAGGTGGTCGCCTACAGACAAAAACAATTAAAAAAAATTCTTGTTGCACTTAAATTTTAAGTTTAATCAACTTGAATTTACAATTCATTTAAACTTTCTTGACTAGTGAGGATTTGCTATGTATTATAAAAATAAAATTGAATTTGCTTAAGTTATTTCTACTTTATTTTTGTAATTTATAGCAACTCTTCAGTCCTCACTAGTCAAAAACTTGAAATTAATTGTAATTTCAAATTGATTAAACTTAAAAATGAAGTGCCACAAGGAATTTTTACAATGTTATAATGTTTAATTAGTGTTAAAATAGTAATTTGGATCTACATCAAACCTATTGTTTGATATCAAAATATTATATAAAAATATAAATGATTTACAAAGTTAAAGGAGGCATTAAACATAATGCAATAATTTACTGCAAAATATTTAAACTACTTTAGATGCTTAAAGTTACTAAGATCTATTAACATGATCCAGTATATTTGCCTTTTTTAATCATCAGGGCTACGTTTCCTGATAACGTTTTCTTTTAGAGCACTACTAAGACTTAAGGTTAACCTTAACTACAGGTGTACCTTTTCTCAGTGTGCTTCCCGAACTGTACCTTAACAGGTTTCGAATTAAGGAATACTTTCTTACGTACACCGTTACCAGGTGCTGTCCATGGCGGTGGTGCTGAATAGTGTCTTCATTTACTCCACAACCAGGTTGGATTTACTCTACTCTATAAAGGCACAACACGCAAATAATATTTACATCAGCTACTATGTAAAGATAAAGAAAGAAAAAGGGGCCACCATCAGATGAATTTTGGGGCTGCTTAGTTGAGATTGTCTCGGCAAAGTCGAATCAACAAGATCAAAAATTTGCTCTCTGATTTTTACTTGCAGCTATTTGCAGCTTCAATGGGTGATTCTCACGAAAACTTGGTTTTAAAAATGTCAAGCATGAAAATGTACAAATTGCTTAAATTTACTTTTTTTCCCACCAGACATTGAAAAACAAAGGCTGGAGTAAATGGGAACATTAATTTAAAAACTTTTACTAATCATTTAACACTTTTTGTAACATAATTTAAAAAATGAGTCCTAAAAAAGTACCGCAACAGTCAGAAAACATCAACACTGACATATTTTCAAGATGACATGACAAACCTGAAAGAACATAATTTGGAGATTCTGCACATGCATTTAAAATCAAAGTATTATGCTTCTATTAATTAAATTAACATTTAATAAGCATCTGTTGCGGTAATGATAATCAAAATGTCGTGTAAGCATTCTGACAAGACAATATTTCAAATTAACTGTAAAAAAAAGGATCTTACCTGGTAGCCATCTTGAAGTAACTGGTCCATGTGCTTGGTCACTCAAAATCAAACTTTATTAAAATTCTGTATGTGTGCTTAAACTGTTCTCAAAAAGTGTTGCGGAGGATGAGAAAATCAGGCATGGACACATCATTTTCCTAATTTTTCTTCATTATTATTATACATGAATATTCAGTAAATATTTTTTCTGTCATCTAAAGTAGCAAAACATCCATTTATTTTTTTTCTTAATATTTTTGTGTTAATTTGATTGAATTACAACATAACTCATGTTCAAACACAACCGGACACATTGCGGTAATGAGAATTTCAGCAGAAAATTAGATAAAATTGACAAATTATAAATTCTTACGTTGAAATCACACATTGTGCAAGGTAGAACACAGTATTGTGTTAATTCTGATGCTTTTTAATATTACTATATTACACATTTTATAGCTAAAATCATTAGTGCCGTGGTGTTTCAACACTCAAAAAAAATGAACTTTCGCCTTTGTCAGTTTTACTTAATCCTTTCATATTGTGATTACTTTAAAAAATTAATTTAACAATGTGAACTTAATTTAATTGAGTTTATTCAACAAAAAGGTGTCTCTTGTCAGCTTTACTTAAAAATTATTTGTTCAGCCAACATAACAGTGTTGTGTAAAATTAACAGATTAATAAAACCAATACAGACTGGCATCTCATTGGCTAATGATGTTGCAGTGTATTATGGGTAATTATTGTTGTTCTGCCACCCTCTTGCAGAAGTGTAGCACCATTAGATAGGTACCTGTGGCCAACTATGAGTGAATTAACTTGTTCTGATATATTATTAGAACAAAAACAAATAATTTAATGGTTTGAAATGTAACATTTCATTTCAAATATATTTGTGATGTACTTGATAAGTTATAATTAAGAGGCTTATATGATTAGTTGTATTAAGCAGCTGCACTATGATTGATTGATTGATTCAGTGTTAAGGAGTTATTAGATAAAAGGGGTTGAGTTTATAAAATGGCATTATTCAAATTTTTGTCATCATTAATTAATTTTTTATGTACAATCAACTCAACTGTTGTTTGTTAAGTTTACTTAATCTTCTTTTGTTAAATGAACTTAATTATTGTTCGTTGAGTTTACTTGAGTTTACTTTGACAAAATATTTTTAAGTAAATCCAACATTTCATTTTTTTGAGTGAAGTGTTTCGTGAGAATCACCCAAATACTAGCTGGTTGACTAAAGATTTCACGGATGAAATGCACATACACTAAATAGCCCATGTGTACAGCATTGTCTTTGATTTAGTAAGACTATTTGTATAGCTGTTATAGCTAAATAGTCTCTTATGCCTGTAACATCTAATAGTTTGCAGCTGATGAACCTTTGGAAATATAATTAAAAAGCTATAATTAAAGGCGGAGTCCACGATGTTTGAAAAACGCGTTGGAAAAGGAGACGGGCCGACTACCAAAACACACTTATAGCCAATTAAATCAAATCAAATGCCGGGTTGCGTATGTGTGGGGCGGGTCTATCAACAGAAGGTCCAGATTCTATTGGGGTAGGGGCGTGTTTGTTTAGGTGATTTCAAATATCAACATTGGCTTTCAAACATCATGGACTCCGCCTTTAAACAACCATCAGTGTAATGATGTGAATGTTTTATTCTTTAAAGGGGAAATATCATAAAAATCTGACTTTTGTCCATGTTTAAGTGCTATAATTGGGTCCCCAGTGCTTCTATCAACCTAGAAAATGTGAAAAGGAACAAACCACTAACTTAGTTTTGGTAAACCATTCTCTGCAAGCATGTAGAAAAATAGGTCATTAAAATTTGTCTCCCTTTGTGATGTCAGAAGGGGATCTTATTATAATAATACCACCCCTTAATCTGCACTATCCAACCATTTAGAGCAGAGAGTAGCTCATTTGTGTTTTAAAGGACCCAAAATGGCACATTTTTGCTCACACCTACAAAGTGGCAATTTTTACATGTTATAATAAATTATCCGAGGGATATTTTGAGCTAAAACTTCACATACAGTGGGGCAAAAAAGTATTTAGTCAGCTACCAATTGTTCAAGTTCTCACACTTAAAAAGATGAGAGAGGCCTGTAATTTTTGTCAAAGGTACACGTCAACTATAAGAGACAAAATGAGAAAAAAATCCAGAAAATCACATTGTCTGATTTTTTTAAGAATTTATTTGTAAATTATGGTGAAAAATAAATATTTGGTCAATAACAAAAGTTTATGTCAATACTTTGTTATATACCCTTTGTTGGCAATGACAGAGATCAAACATTTTCTGTAAGTCTCCACAAGGTTTTTACATATTGTTGCTGGTAGTTTGGCCCGTTCCTCCATGCAGATCTCCTCTAGAGCAGTGATGTTTTAGGGCTGTCGCTGGGCAACTCAGATTTTCAACTCCCTCCAAGGATTTTCTATGGGGTTGAGATCTGGAGACTGGCTAGGCCACTCCAGGACCTTGAAATTATTCTTACGAAACCACTCCTTCTTTGCCCGGGCGGTATGTGTGGGATCACTGCCATACTGAAAGATCCAGCCACGTTTCATCTTCAATGCCCTTGCTGACGAATGGAGGTTTTGAGTCAAAATCTCACGATACATGGCCCCATTCATTCTTTCCTTAACTCGGATCAGTCGTCCTGGTCCCTTTGCAGAAAAACGCCCCAAAGCATGAGGTTTCCACCCCCATGCTTCACAGTAGGTATGGAGTTATTTGGATGCAACTCAGCATCTTTCTCCTCCAAACACAAGAAGTTGAGTTTCTACCAAAAAGTTATGTTTTGGTTTCATCTGACCATATGACATTCTCCCACTCTTCTTCTGGATCATCCAAATGCTCTCTAACAAACTTCAGACGGGTCCGGACATGTACTGGCTTAAGCAGGTGGACACATCTGGCACTGCAGGAATTGAGTCCCTGGCTGCATAGTGTGTTACTGATGGTAGCCTTTGTTACTTTGGTCCCAGCTCTCTGCAGGTTATTCACTAGGTCCCCCCATGCGGTTCTGGGATTTTTGCTCACCATTCTGGTGATAATTTTTACCCTACGGGATGAGATCTTGCGTGGAGCCCCAGATCGAGGGACATTATCAGTGTTCTTGTATGTCTTACATTTTCTAATAATTGCTCTCACAATTGATTTCTTCACACCAAGCTGCTTACCTATTGCAGATTCAGTCTTCCCAGCCTGGTGCAGATCTACAATTTTGTTTCTGGTGTCCTTTAACAGCTCTTTGGTCTTGGCCATAGTTGAGTTTGCATTCTGACTGTTTTAGGTTGTGGACAGGTGTCTTTTATACTGCTAACAAGTTCAAACAGGTGCCATTAATACAGGTAACAAGTGGAGGACAGAGGATCCTCTTAAAGAAAAAGTTACAGGTCTGTGAGAGAAAGAAATCTTGCTTTTTTGTTATTGACCAAATACTTATTTTCCACCATAAATTGCAAATAAATTCTTAAAAAATCAGACAATGTAATTTTCTGGATTTTTTTCCTCATTTTGTCTCTCATAGTTGAAGTGTACCTATGATGAAAATTACAGGCCCCTCTCATCTTTTTAAGTGGGAGAACTTGCACAATTGGTGGTTGACTAAATACTTTTTTGCCCCACTGTACATACTCTGGGAAACCAAAAAGTTGTTTAACATCTTAAAAGGCTCTTGTAAAATGTCCCCTTTAAATAAAAAGGATTTGCCTAATTTAGGATTTGCAAATTATTTTACAATATGTAATTATATAGACTGCTATGTACACAAGCTTTTGTCACAGTGTTGGTATAGCTACCCAGCTAACAGAGAAAAGTTCTAAGAATGTTCCTTTAAAGTTCCCAACAACGTTCTGCCAACATAAAAAGTGTCCAGTTCTTGTCACAATTAAATGAAAATCTTCATGGTGCAATTCATGTTGGGTATCAACAAATAACAAATCTTTGATGTTTGTGCGTTCCAAGTACACAGTGGATAATTTTTGTCCAAAGTTTCTAAAAATCCTTAATGACAAATTGCTGTGAGCATGCTGGATCTCATTTTGACATGAACATTTTTTTTGATGAGTAAGTACATCAATTAACTACAGTAGATGATGATCTATTGTGAACCAACCACCACACAGAATTGCACTATTAACTATACATTACCATAACAAATAACCAAGGTCAATGTGAAGCCATTCATAAAAATCTATTGTTTTTGTTCTAGCACGCTATCACGTTGAAAATTCAGGTCGAATGTGCACAGTCAGCGTGTAAAGACTTTCAGATGCTATAATGATTTCAGTGTAGTTTGTTCTTCAGCATGGTTCTTCTGATGACTCTGAAAACTTCTAGAATCAGTAGATCTCTCTCCATAGATCGATCAGTGGTAAGGTTTTTCTCCTGTATGAACTCTCTGATGGGCTTTTAAGTTACCCGAATGAGCAAACGTCTTGTCACACTGAGAGCATTTGTAAGGTTTTTCACCTGTATGAGTTTTCTGGTGTGACACTAAATTGTAATGGCTAATGAAAGTCATCCCACAAACTCCACATTGGTAAGGTTTCTCTCCTGTATGAACTCTCTGATGGGCTTTTAAGTTACCCGAATGAGCAAACGTCTTGTCACACTGAGAGCATTTGTAAGGTTTTTCACCTGTATGAGTTTTCTGGTGTGACACTAAATTGTAATGGCTAATGAAAGTCCTCCCACAAACACTACAGTGATAAGGTTTCTCTCCTGTATGAATTCTCTGATGGATTTTTAAGGAAGTTGATCGAGCAAACGTCTTTTTACACTGAGAGCATTTGTAAGGTTTTTCACCTGTATGAGTTCTCTGGTGTGACACTAAATATTGATGTAGTCTGAAACTCCTCCCACAAACACTACAGTGATAAGGTTTCTCTCCTGTATGAATTCTCTCATGGTCTATCATATGATATTTATAAACAAATCTTTTATCACAGTGTGAACATTGATAGGGTTTCTCTTCAGAGTGAATATTCTGGTGGGATTTTAATGACCATGAATCCTTAAAGGCTTCGTCACATTTACTGCACGGATACGGTCTCTCATTGGTGTGTATAAACACGTGTTTCTCCAGATGATGTTTCCGGTTGAAACTCTTCTCACAGTCAGGACCCTGGTATGGTTTTCCTGTGTGAATTCTCTTATGTGTTTTAAGGGTTTTTTTGGAGCTGAAGTAATAGCCACATTCAGTGCAGTAGAAAGACTTTTCATCACTGTGTGTCCTCATGTGAACTTTTATCTGAGATAAGAAATCAAAATCCATCCCACACTGCTTACAGTGAAACAACTGCTTCGTCTTTCTGTGGCCTTCTGAATGAAGTTTCTTCTCTTGTAAGGTAGTAAAGCTGATCTCAGATCTGGTGCAGGTAAAGCGTTTCTGTTCTGTGTGTTTTCTCTCATGTCTCTGTGAGCTGAATGTCTCTCCACTGGTGATGCAGGAAAGAGTCGAGGACGTTATTTCTTCACCCAGACATAATTCACTCTTCGCATCTGAAAGAACATGAAACAATTAAGTTCTCTTTTCTCTTCTCTTATTTACACAATTAAGGAAAAATTGAGATTCAGTATCTTTTTCAATATTCACACATATAGACAGCTGTCAGTCCTCTTATTATAGCTGCTTGGGTCATTATTACATATAAAATACTGTAGAGGTCATCCGATAGTGGATTTTATTGATACCGATAACTAAGTTGGTCCCTGCTCGCCGTTAACCAATTAATCGACCAATAGTTTTTAAAGGGGACATATCACAAAAAACTGACTTTTTGTTTAAGTGCTATAATTGGGTCCCCAGTGCTTCTATCAACCTAGAAAATGTCGAAAAGATCAAACCAGTAACTAGTTTTTTTAAACCACTCTCTGCAAGCATATGAAAAAATAGGTCATTCAAATTTGGCTCCACCGTGATGTCAGAAGCGGATAATACCGCCCCTTAATCTGCAGTATCAAACAACTGCACTGCCATTTAAAGTAGAGATCAGCTCATTTGCATTTTACACCCCAAAACGACACATTTTTTATCAATCCTACAAAGTGGCAATTTTAACATGTTATAATAAATTATCTATAAGGTATCAGGGAATTTTGCCACCAAATTTGAGAGTGTGCCACTGAATTTTACATCCAGTCGCACATGTGCAACCAGTAAATTTGACCTTTTTTTGTGATGTGACATTGAATTTAAAACAGCACATTGTACTTTCTGCATCTATCATCAAAGTATTTATAAGTAATACAGTGTATTACTTAGTAGAAATGTAAATATTTGTTTAGCATATTGATTTACGGTATGTGCCCCTAAATTTTCTGGTTGCGCCCCTAAAATTTTCAGTTGGGGGCCACTGTGCTCCTAGTGAAAAAAGTTAGTCTGGACTCTGGAGCCCTGGGTATTTTGAGCAAAAACTTCACGTACATACTCTGGGGACACCAAAGACTTATTTGAAATCCTAAAAAAGTCTTGTGAAATGTCCCCTTTAAAATGGATAGCGGATAAAAAACAAGCATAACACACAAAGTGAAACAGTGCTGAAATGAATTACAAAAGTAATAAAACAACATGACTGAACCATGAAAATGTGCTAAATAAAATAAATGTATAAATAAAAAATATATTAATTATATACTTTCACAATCCTTGTTGCATTATATGGTGACACTTCTAAAATGACCAAAAGCATTTTTTGTCTTTTATGTCTGTTGCTTAATAAGTATTAAAGATATCCTAAAATAAACTAATTTTAGTAAATGTATTGGTATTTTGTTTAGTGACTTAAAACACACTTTGATAAAACATTTTTTTTTATAAAAATACTACGTTTGATGAGACGTACCTGACGGAATAAAATCATGACCATTATTATGACTGTCTTCATATTCATCTTCTGTGGGTTGAGTTTTTATTTCAGTAGGTTCCGTTTTAATTTCTGTAGGTTCAGTTTTTATTTCTGTGGGTTCGGTTTTTATTTCTGTAGGTTCAGTTTTTATCTTTATCATGAGGTTCCTGCAGTCGATGAGTTTGACGGAACACATCTTCATACTGAGCTCTGTGTGTCTGGATTTCTCTTCAGAAAGTTTCATGTCCTGCAGTGGCTGTGGTGTGCGGCTCTGATCTCTGCTAATCCACACTGAACCCAGCCATTCACTGGAGCTCCTATCAGTCACATCCATCTCATCTCATCAACATCTCAACATTAAAATACACATGGACAAGACTCTGCTTACACTCAATAAAACACTCAAGAGAGAAAAACACTGAGCATACACAAACACAACACACGCGAGCTCTTTAATCCTATCTTCTTTGCGTTTTAACGGTAGCTTGCATGCATCCTTAACGTTGCATTACTGCCATCTTCTGGTTTCTCCCATATACTTTCGTCGTAATAATCTTGTAATAAGTCCAGTTTTAGGAAATATGAGGAGAAACGTGCAAAAAAATAAGAGTTGGCTATGTATGCAGCTCACTCATGTCAATATGAGTGTAATGAAGTATCTAATATATCATCAAGTTGCTTGATATAGAGCAGTAATATTATTTTTAACTGAGGTGGTACAGGTACGGACCTACTACCTCCAATACTGTGACTTAAAAAAATCCAAAATACATCAAAACAGAAAAAATTTTGGTGACAAAAAATGTAGGCTAAAATAGTTCATAAATGTATTGAGGAATTGAATTTGTTAGTTTAGTGCAAGGTTTGAGTAGAAAAAAAAGATAAGGTTAAGAAAATATTTACTTACTGTTATAAAATAAAAAGATTAAAAGCACTGTTTATATTTTTATAGTATTATATGTAAAATAATAGAATTTAAATGCAGTACATATACAGAAATATTGTGTTTTTCTGTTAAGATAGCTCTTACAATTATTTTAGTCTAGGACTAGTCTAATCCCTGTCCAGGAAACTGACCCTTTATGTATTTAAAAAAAATTTAATGGTCTTGACTAGAGAAGTAAATCTCAGACTTTTTGACTGTAAGGATTAATTTAACTTCATTTTCTAGAGCTTGGATTCAGCTGACTTTATTTTCCTTATTCATTTTAAACTTTAAATAAAATATTTTATATAAAACATTGTATTTTTGAAATGATTTTATTATTACACTTTGTGCTATTTATTATTGTTGTTTGATGTAATGTTTAAGACTGGCATAATATAGTTTTTAACAAAACAATAAATCATTTTACAGTGATAAATCATCTTAGGGTTACAATAAAAGATTAGAGTAATATGTTTTTTTAAGAAAAGCAAAGTTTAATAAAACATTTTTTAGATTAAATAGAAAGATTAAATTGTTCTATGAACAACCAAAAGTTTAAAATTCACTATTTAATAAATTAATTATTGAAATTTAAAATGTTTATGTAGTTTTCTAAGATGTTTATTTATGTAAATGCTGCGTGACTTAATTTGTGTGCTGTGCGCTGAATGTGCTGCCCCTTTAAATCCGCTGGAGTGGAGAGAGTTACCATGGAAACGAGACGACCAGAAACTGAATGCGACAAAGCTCCGTTTCTCTTAAGCCCGGAATTACTGCAGGATTTTTGCCCTCTTATAAGATCATTACCTTATCACACTATGCGACGTAGATTGTTTAAACTCGGGTACGACAGGCATGTAGACGACATGGAAGCTTCGGCAGCAGCGTCACACGTTGCGCAACGTCACCAGCATGCGCTCGTGGTAAACAAATACCAGTACGCAGATCGTAGCAGCAAACACACTGTGCGGTGATCATGCTGAATTTCTGACACTGTCAGAAAACTATCGTAGGCTGTCTTTGGACGCAAGACCGGAAAAACGTCTGTCTTTGAACCTCTCTCACTGTACAACATAGGATCACCGATGAAGAGCCACGATATCAAAAATCGCGGCGATTGTTTCACGATGGCAATTTTGTTGATAGACCCGCCCCACACATACGCAACCCAGGCAACGATGTTAGTAGACATGTTTTTTGGTACTTGGCCGACTCCCTTTTCCAAAGTGTTTTTTAAAAATCATGCACCCCTCCTTTAATGATACTATTGCAAATGTAGTTTGTTCCATAGAGACTGTGTCGGTTCCCCAAATAATGAGGACAAATTTATTAAGGGATCCAAAACATATCTGATGGTGATTAAACCAGATAATTGCTAAATAGGGTCACAGAAGTCTTGGTAGTACCCAGAATGTCAAAGTCCACAAAAGGAGGCAGAGCTTTTTCACATTTTACTCACAAACCCTCCTAGTGTAAATCTAGTAAAAATCCTATCTTTTTAGCATTCACATAACACATCTTATAACCTTTTTCTGAAATAAAAGGTATAAAGTACACATGATCATCTTTTGCTTGAAATACTATGAACAGCAGCCATGCTAATCCTTCTCCTTTTGCTTTCCTGTTTCTATCTATCGGGATACCCATACAGGTTACAGAAGCTCCAGTA
Organism: Misgurnus anguillicaudatus; assembly: GCF_027580225.2. NCBI lineage: Eukaryota > Metazoa > Chordata > Actinopteri > Cypriniformes > Cobitidae > Misgurnus > Misgurnus anguillicaudatus. The sequence goes on from NC_073344.2 coordinate 35,337,255, forward strand.
TGGATCCAGCCTGACTTGTGAAGACTTCAGATGATGCATACACTCACAGAGACTTCAGATGATGGCAACTAAAGATGGACATACAAAACTGCCAAACGTTATATTGTAATCATTGCCTCGAAGGATACGTTTGCAGATTTGCAACCCACTTTATATATTTACAATAAATGGTAATATTTGAATGGACAATGTTTACTTTTTTCTTTAGTTAAACTTGTACTGAGATATTCCCATTTATTTGTCCACAATACTCTTCTGAATACATATATTACATACATTGTAACAATATAAGGTGGGTTGAAAATCTGAAAATTCTGCGTTAAGCAAGGTTAAGAAAGTTAGGTCCAGGAAGTCCTGGGTATGGTTGAGTTCTTACCAGCAGTTTGAGGATCTTTTCATTTGTTAAATATATGTAAAATCCTCATAAAGGGTGATCAACAATTTCTGAAATAAAATATTAATGAACCAATTAAAGGTTTCTGTTCGACAGTGATGATGTATTGTTTGACAATTATATCATTATGAATACTTACTAAATATTTAGTTAAGCACACTACAATGATTTTAATTACCGTTCCAAGTGTTACATTTCATTTGCATTTTGATTAGTTTATTATTTGCATGCTTTTAATTGTTTGTTCATAATATTTATAATTATATCACTGATATCAAAAGATGTTTTGTCATATTATGTTGCATTAAATTAAATCCTTGTTGTAGATCTTGGATATTTGATTACCTTTATATTTCTTGTCTAGTGATTTGTCTGTGTAGTTAAATGTGTTATAAACGCTTCTAAAAGTTGTGGTGTGACGTGCTAATTACGTTAATGTTTGTGAAAATACGTATTTATAACTGCAATGTTAAAAAAAGACATTTGTCCTATTAAGTACGTCGGAAAATAACTTTATCACAACCTTTACATAACTTAAAAAAACGTTTTTATAACGTTTTTGTGTTTGCTGGGAACTCATTATTTATTCAAATACAACAGCCAATAGCAAGCCTCCAACTGCACGCACCTTGAATTTTTTTTGTTTGTTTTAAAAGTAGCTTATTAAAATTTGAATATTTAGTTTGGTTGTAATATGAAATATGGTAGATATAAATAATATAAAATGGTTACAGTAAGCATACAATACTGTAGGTTCATTCGTGATTCCTTCTGCGCAGCTGCATCGCGCAGTCTTAAAAACAAACTTTGGCGGGTTTATCATCATCATTTTATACAGCTCGCGTTTGAGAATCTTATGTTTACATGATTGAAGAGATTAAGCTTTTAGGAGATTTCACTCAGAGACCCATCGCCTTTGGTAAGTACACTTTAATATGCTACAGATGGACGAACGTTAACTTATGTATGTTAAATAGCGCAAATTGTTTTGGTCCCCCCAAATGTTCAAGCTACGGCCTGTGGTTACACACACACTTCAGTCATGAGCGACAGCCGAATTCTAACGTTACCACTAAATTAATTAACTCCCCCAAAAATGCAGGGGTGACGTTGACCGCATTTACAGAAAATCTGTGTAGTGTACATAACCGAACTGAAGAATAGTTGTTGATGAAGTAGGTAAACGTGCATCATGAACATTAACAGGTCTCTCTATTGAAAATAAAATGCCTAAAAGGGGAAAAAGTTTTGCACGGTGCAGAAACCGTATGCACGGTGCAGAAAATACAGGCACCAGCGCTTATGGTTGCGAGATCTTGCACGAAAAAAAACAGCGGACAAGAAAAATCCCATTACAAACCTAACGTTAAGTAAATCAAATTGTTTTACTTCAAAAAATTGCTATCGACACCTTACCATTTTAATAACACCAAAAACTTGATCGCTTCATGAGCCAAAGCCATAACGGTCGAGCGCCAAGCAAAAAGTAAAAATAAAATAAAGACGTGAGCCTGGCAACACTGCAAAACAGCGCTAAAATGTGTACAACACACAACGCCAAGTTTATTGGAAAACATAACGCTGTAATATTATTTTCATCAAATATGTAAATATTAGCCACGCGAGAAGGCAGAACGTTGCCATGGTTACCGCTTTGTTTGGTCTAGAACTGTTTTTTTCCTGCACAGACACGAAACGATCATTTAGCGGATTCACTCATTGTTTCTTCTCATTGTCACTCCCGAATGTTTGCAGTGTGTACGAAAATGGTAAAAAGTAAGAAACTGAGAGCAGTCATTTCAGCTGTTTGAATTTACAGAAACGCTGCACCGTGCCGCAGTCGTTTAACGTCAATTGTTCAGCAAAAAGTGAGAAAAACTGTCAAAGGTGAGGGAAACATCTGCATTAATAATATATTAATAATAATTAATAATATAAGATTTTTATATTCAGTCAGATTGTTATTTAGCCAATCGTGTCTGCCGACACTGCACATATGCACCAAGTTAACCCAGTAATGTAAACATACATATTATATATGCATTGTGAAACGTGAAACAGGTAACCCGGGATTCAGTTGACCCGGGGTTTACCTGTACTGTAGCATCATGGTAGGCTACGTGTTAAAATATTATATTATATTATTTATTAATATAATAATAATAAAGAAACAATAATACAATCAGTGAAATAGTTTTCTCCTAGACAAACAAATAAAATCTAAATGTAAAAACACATATTATTCATTATTTTTATTATGCTGAACTGCTTTGAACCAGATTTTTTTTCTTTTTTTTCCTTTTTTTCTGTCGCTATGAACCAGGCATTATATTATAATGCGTGACGTCACAGAGAACTCAGTTTGCAGTGTGTGTGGTCATTCTACGGTGAGGCTCAGAACAGTAAAGGTTGACAACACTCAGGGAGAGACTGCAAGGGAGGTAGGAAAGAAAACCCTACAAAGCATTACTATAGAAACGTCTTAGACACCAATTGCTTCGGGTAATATAATAATTAGTGATTTTTTTTTGGTCTTTTTTTGGTGTTTATGTAAATTGACTTCAAAAGCAGATGTAAAGGCCAACCGTTTAGAAACACTAACAAGTGATTGGAAATATTAAGTATTTTACTATATTCTCAACATGTCACATGCTGTTACTTCACTTTTATAGTCATGAAATGTCAGTAAGGTATAAAAAAAAACTTACAAAGCATTAAATAATTAATTAAATTGATTTTGTTAGAGTTTATGTAAACTGACCCAAAAAGTAAATTTAAAGACCAACCATTTTTTGAAATGCTAACCAATAATACTGAATACTGTAGTATATACTGTATATAATACTTTTCAACATATCATATGATGTTACTTGATGTAAATAGACTCAAAAAGCAGATGTAAACTCTAACAAATGCCATTAGAAATACTGAGTACTGTATTATAAATACAGTAAATTGTGGAGGCTGGTGCTTAATAGTTTTTTGGGGGGCTGGGCGGCAAAGTCTTAAGTTTTACATACAGAACTGATCACATACTGTACAGAACACTTGGCAGAGGTTTGGTGTCCTTGTGTAATCCAGCCTGAGGGTGGCGCTCTAATATTGATTGGCAAGTTTTACAGTCATAAATATAAATTATTATTGTACTTGTATATTTTGTATATTGATTTAAAATGTTATGAATTCTGGAAAATTCTGGAAAGGAAAACAAAGTTGCATAAATTCTTAGAACAACTAATCAAGTAACTGAGTGCATTGGGAGCTGGGTTATTAATGTAAAATATGTTTATGGATTTCTTTTATTAATTGTTATTTAGCAATTGTTTCTGTTTATGGCATGTAAGTACCTTTATATTTTCATTCTGTAATGCTTTATTTTACGGTGTCTTAACATGTCACATACTGTTACTTCACTTTTATATTCCTGAAATATCAGTAAGGTATAAAAGGAAACCGTATAAAGCATTACATAATTAATTTAAATTATTTTATTATTTTATGAGTTTATGTAAATTGACCCCAAAAGTATATTTAAAGGAATAGTCTACCCTTTAATAATTAATAAAAAAGATAGATATGTATTAATTCGTCTAAGTTGAGGTAATAACATAGTTTAATATGGCAAAAGGGTAGACTACTCCTTTAAAGGCCAACCATTTTTCGAAATGCTAACCAATAATATTGAATACTGTAGTATACTGTATATAATACTTTTTAATAATTTATTTATATATATATATATATATATATATATATATATATATATATATATATATATATATACACATAACATAAACAGAAATTAATTATAATTAATAATAATTAATAAAATAAATTCAGACATATTTTACATTAATAACCCATAATAAATATTATATATATATATATATATATATATATATATATATATATATATATATATATATATATATATATATATATATATATATATATATATATATATAATATTATGGGTTGTTGGTTATTAATGTAAAATATGTTTAAGAATTTATTTTATTAATTATTATTTTGCAATTGTTTCTGTGTATGTAAGTTAAGTACCTTTATATTCTCATTCTGTAATGCTTTATTTTACGGTGCCCAATGCCCATGATACAGAGAACTTACCTATTTCTGTTGTATTAATTTTGACCCACCTGTGTGTTACTTTCGTAAAAGCTGACAGGGTCGAAAGTAACAATGTGCTGCTTATGTTCAAAGTGAAATTATACTGAAGTCGTTTTACATTTGTTCAAAATAGGCTTTATGCCCAGCTGCACTACTTCCTGATCCTGAACTTCAGCCACCTCCTTGTTTCCTGTCTCCCATTATTGGACAAACTGATTAATCCAGGTGTGTCTGATTATTGTTGTTGTGACTACTGACTGAGGTCAGGCACACCTGGATTAATCAGTTTGTCCAATAATGGCAAACAGGAAACAAGGAACTGGCTGAAGTTCAGGAAGTAGTGCAGCAGGGCATAAAGCCTATTGGACCTGGTATTGATAGACAACACTTGTGAGTTATTGACCAAAGCAAAAATATATCTCTGTCTAAAACATTAAAATTATGATTTGTGATAAATGTTACTTTTGCTTCCCCCTATGTGTTATTGACTTGATACAATGTACCTATATAAGAAAGTACTTAGTACTACGGCGTGTAATAATTTTGTAATTTTCTGGCACTCTGTCTTTAAGTTTGACCCTAAGATTGATTCGGTGGGCAAGCTAATAAAACTCATCTTAATGTTTAAGGAAAAATTATATAAAATGAAAAAGAACTATTTGTTCACACACAAAAAAAATAAATGTATCTCTTATTTGACATAATATCAATGCATATATACAAAAGAAATGACTAAGAGTTGCAGAAAAGTGTTTATTTCTGAATGGTCCTGAAACACCAGTGTGCACATGAATGGGACTAACTCAACGCTGACAAGTGATTGGTATGTAATTAAAATCTCAGTGAACTAACAAATCACTGAAGTGGTTAAAATAATGAGAAGCATATAATATTATTTTATATTTTTTATAATTTACTGTCAAATTTGAAAGTGGGCTTAAATGGTACGTGGGCTTAATTTTTACGAATACTGCTTTATTTTTTTTCAGACCTTTGCTCACCTCCGAGTGCAGAATAGGTAGCTGTAGAAAAGCTATAACCTGCATTTCATGCCACATGCATAGTTTCGCTTTTTCCGTCGGCAAAGGCAGTTTTTACATGCGCTTTGTTAAGTACAAATAGGTACTCTCCACTCAGCAGCACAACGCCTGAGATGCCTGTCACAAGTGCCCTGGTTCTAGGTGGTTCTATTCTCAGGAACGTCATTAATGTCTTATGACATTAGATCCAAACTTAAAGTTTATATTACCATAATATATACACCCATTTCGACTGTGTCTGTTCCTCAAACAAACAAATACATTTGAAATAAAGTTCAGATCATAACAACAAACAGCTTTCTTTCATCCTAGCAACTATCTACAGACAAACAGGCCACCACACAAACTTTCTTTAAAAAATTGCTGATTTCCTGTCTAATCGAATAGTCACTGCTGATAAAGCTCTTATCGTTGGTGACTTAATAGAGCAGCTATTTCTTTGCTAAAAAAATCAACATTATTTTGTGTATTTGGTATAATACAATGTGTTTGTATGGTTTATGGTTAAAAACACATTATTTTCCAATGAGCGTACTAGTGATCCACCGATTTTTGATGAATTTGAAACCATCGGCATATCGGCAATAGCACGAGAAAGGCCGATACCGATTGTTTATTAATTAACCGCATAAAGGCAATGACTTGCATGTCTTTTGTTCAATTAAAATGATTTAATGTTCTGGTGTGCACTATACTTAAGCACCGACAGAATACCTTTGTTGAGCTGGCTCAAATGTCTTGGACAATAAAAGATGCAAACTGCACTTTAGTGGGGGAAAAGAAGTCCAACTTTTTTTGAAGTAGCAATATTTATATGGCCATAATGTTAATTAGATCCAATCCATGTTCAGTAAAAATAATGTGATGCAGAAATAAACAAGCTAATAGACCAACTGTATAGTATTGTACACAAGTGTTTAATATCGGTATCGGCATCGGCCAAAAGTTGTCTGTTTATTGTCTGGTATTGGCCCAAAAAAATCCTATCGGTGCATCCCTATAGCGTGCATTTTTTTAGCTCCAGATATCCCGCCTTCCTTAAAACGCTCTGATTTGTTACAAAGCTCACCAATCTGAAAAGCGCAGGATCCCCGATTGGTCAGCTTACCAGTACGTTGTGATTGACCTGAATACATTTGAAGTCAGACAGAAATGTGGCGCTCCTTATCGTGTTTTGAAGATTAGCTTCCAATCTAATACTGACAGGAATTAATATTGTCTTTACTACATTATCAATACGAGCCGAATTTGATCCAGAAAATCCAGATGACCAAGTTGATCGATCAACTTCGCTAGTGCGGCTTGAGCAGGAGATAAAAAGATTGTTAAGGTAAGGATTACAAAAACATTAAGTAAGTAAACTGTTGCCTACCATCCGTGTTTGTTGTAGTCCAAGAAAAGAGATTCATCTTTGGGATTTGTACCTTTTGCATATTGTTAACATGTACTAATACACACTTACACACCAAAGGAAATGTAAAATCGTGAATCGGATAATACTTGCTCTTTAACATCCACAATGATAATCCAAAAGATACATTAGAACTAACTTTTATGGATGTTCTCAACTCTCAGTATTAAAGAGGCACTAATTTGAGCACAAAAAAGTGTATATATTTATTGTTGGGGTCTGCCAGAATACTGTTGTTTGAATGAAAGTTAAAAAACACATTATTTTTTAATAATATAGATATTTGCAACACCTCTCACTAAAACGATTACATTTATACTCAGGGCTGCGTTTCTCAATAGCGTTGTTTCTAATTGAACATATTAGTGCTTTGAAGACTAATACCTTTTTCACATACGACATTAGCAGCTGCGGTCAATGGTGATGGTGCTGAATTGGTAGACAGCACTCTTTCTGGATCCATATTTCATACAGGCATGCTTATACACATTCATACTTATTTATAGATAGATTATCTATTAAAAGGAAGAAGGGATGTCCCGATCCAATATGCTGGATCGGTATTGGGGCCGATTCAGGCTTTTTGGCTGGATCGGATATCTGATCGAGGACTGACAATATGACCGATCCAATTCCGATATGTGCATTAGCCGTGGTTGTTACTGACAAGCTATTAATAAAAGTATTATAAAAGCACCATAAACTTTTTTTGGCACTATATTCAAAGTCTTTTAATACACTCAATAGCTTCATGTGAAGGAACAAGCGCACATTTAATGATATTTAAGTTCACAGAAACACTGTAACTGGGTTAATCCACTAGTGAAGCGGACGGATGAAACGTGTCATTTACACACGCGCAGACACAGACGATAACTGTAGGCTATTTTAAAGATCTGATTTTATAAAATCTCAGTAGCCTAAGCTGTTGGACGGTTCACTATGTGTTGAGCACACGATGCGTCTATAAAGGGTATTGACGTCTTTTTCCACATGATCACACCGGAACTCGCACTGTTGAGTGGCAAACGTTCAACAAAATGACTGGTTTTCATAGCGGCAGCTGCGAAAATGCCGGTAAAACCAACTATTATCAGCTTAAATTGAATTTAGTTGGACTTGATAGCAGAGGTGGACAATACTTAGTTACATTAGTTACATTTTCCAAGCCTATGTGCTTTATTAGGGTGTTTGTCTTGGTAAAATTTTAACTTCACTACATTCTAAAGCATAGAATCAAGTGTATTCTTTAATATTGCATATTAAAATGTATTAAATATCTAATTATATTAAAATTGTGTACTTTTTCTTGAGTAAAAGTACGTTCATGTAATTAAATATTAAATGGAAAACAAAAACTTGTATTTATGAAGTGTAATAGAGTAAAAATTATGATAATATCCGTTGGGATGTATGTTTTCCAAAGAAAAACACGGATAAAATACAAGTACTGAAAAAAATACTTTTCTTGTTAAATCTGTTTAATCACTCTATCGCACAACAGCTTTTTCCAATTTAGTGTTTTTGCTGATTTCACACTGTATACAAATGCTGCCGCTCTGTCTTTTGCCACTCAGTGGGCGTGACACTGTAGGGCCTACTGTATGATTTGAAACAATTACACTGTAACATTGCAGAAACTGCATAGTGTGTACATAACCGAACTGAAGAATAGTTGTTGATGAAGTATGTAAATGCATCACGGACATTAACAGGTCTCTCTTTTGAAAATAAAATGCCTAAAAGGGGAAAACGTTTTCTATATGCACGGTGCATAAATTAGGCACGAGCGCTTAATAGAGTTGCGATATCAAATTGTTTTACCTCAAATATAAAAAAATTACCATCGACACCTTCCCATTTAATTAATACCAAAAACTTGATCGCTTCATGAGCCAAAGCCATAAACGGTCGAGCGCCAAAACGGTAACTAACGTTAAGCAAAAAAATAATAATAATAATAATAAAGACGTGAACCTGGCAGCATTGCAAAACAGCGCTGCAATGTGTACAACACACAACGCCAAGATGGGGGTTTATTGCAAAACATAACGCTGTAATATTATTTTGGTCAAAGCAGTAAATATTAGCCACGCGAGAAGGCAGAACGTTGCTATGGTTACCGCTTTGTTTGGTCTAGAACTAGTTTTTTCCGGCACAGACACGAAACGATCATTTGGCGGAATCACTCACGCATTTAAATGCGGTTGACACTCCCGAAAGTTTGCAGGTTTTCCTGTACTGCAGCATCATGGTAGGCTACTTGTTAAAAAATTATATTATATTATTTATTAATATAAATAATAATTATAATAAAGAAACAATAATACAATCGGTGAAATAGTTTTCTCATAGACAAACAAATACCATGCAAATCTAAATGTAAAAACACATATTATTCATTATTTTTTATTATGCTGACCGCTTTGAACCAGTTTTTTTTCTTATTTTCCCTTTTTTTTCTGTCGCTATGAACCAGACACTATATTATAATGCGTGACGTCACATACATTTTTAATAACTAACAAATGTCATTAGAAATACTAAGTACTGTTATATATATATATATATATATATATATATATATATATATATATATATATATATATATACACACAGTATATTGTAGAGGCTGGTGCTTAATAGTCTTTTTGGGGGGTGGGGGGAAAGTCTTAAGTTTTACATACAGAACTGAACACATACTGTACAAAACAGATGGCAGAGGTTTGGTGTCTTTGTGTAATTCAGCCTGAGGGTGGCGCACTATTATTGATTGGCAAGTTTTATAGTCATAAATTGAAAGTATTATTGTACTTGTATATTTTGTATATAGATTTAAAATGTTACAAATTGTGGAAAATTCTGGAGAGGAAATAAAAGTTGCATAAATTCTTAGAACAATTAATCAAGTAACTGAGTGCATTGGGAGCTGGGTTATTAATGTAAAATATGTTTATGAATTTATTAATTATTATTTAGCAATTGTTTCTGTTTATGGTATGTAAGTACCTTTATATTCTCATTCTGTAATGCTTAATTTTACAGTGTCTTAACATGTCACATGCTGTTACTTCACTTTTATATACATGAAATATCAGTAAGGTAAAAAAAGGAAACCTTATAAAGCATCATATAATTCATTAAAATGATTTTGTCTGAGTTTATGTAAATTGACCCAAACAGTAGATTTAAAGGCCAACCATTTTTCGAAATGCTAATTAATAATAATGAATACTGTAGTATATACTATGTATATAACACTTTTCAACATATCATATGATGTTACATCACTTGGATATCCACAAAATTTGATTTAAATGGACCCAAAAAGCAATGTTAAGGCCAACAATTTTAATAACTCTAACAAATGTCATTAAATACTGAGTACTGTATTATATATATATTATATTTATTATGGGTTATTAATGTAAAATATGTTTATGACTTTCTTTTATTAATTATTATTTAGCAATTGTTTCTGTTTATGTTATGTAAGTACCATAAACTTAAGGTGCCCATGATACAAAGAACTTACCTATTTCTGTTGTGTTAATTTTGACCCACATGTGTGTTACTTTCGTACCAGCTGACAGGGTCGAAAGTAACAATTTGCTACTTATGTTCAAAGTGAAATTATACTGAAGTCATTTTACATTTATTCAAAATTGCAAACCGTGGTGCAGAATTTCTTTATAATGTTAAACACAGTCGATCTCCAGAAACTAAACATCTCCGCTAAAATAAAATACCATACACACATTCTCCGCAGCGCAACCCAAACTCTATTGTGTAAACACAATACATTTATCCAAGTGTAGCCTACTGTATGCCCTGTATTTTGTATTTATGCATACAGAACATTAAAAATAGGCAATATGTAAAATTATTATGTGCACAAACCTACAGGCAGGGTTAGGTATTGTAAGAAATTTTCAAGTTCCAGTTCTGCCTAACGATTCCCAGTTTTGATTCTGATTACATTATAATAAAAGAAATATAAAAAATAATGCACAATACTTAAACACAGTGTTTATCCACCACGCAAACCACTCAATTGGCCCCTACTGGCCACAAGCGGATAATGATATTGCCCCAGATACATAGAAAAACACAAATGGACAAAACGAAGACTCTGCCACACAAAAGTGCACCTCTGCTCAGTGCACACAAATGCAGTCACAGTCACACATGCAAGTGCTGGGATGAGCGCTCGCTCGACTCTCTATGTTCTCGCGACTGCAAAAAAAGTGTTTGTCTAGTCTATATGCTTGTTGTATCTTACAGTAAGTTTGTTTCTGCAATATGAAAATCAGAGCTATGTAATTAACATTATAAATCCAGGCAATAACCAACTAGTTTGTTAGATCAGTCTGAATCGTAATCTTGGTAAAAAAAAAGGTTTGGAAACCACTGGCTTAAGGTAAAACCAAGACCATTTTGAATAAGACACAGGCACTAGTTGTATTTTTTGAACCAAGAATTTTTTGTCTTATACCAAACTGTAACACTTTTGTATAATGTTAAGCTGTTCAATAAAAATTAATCAAGTTAATATGTCTAACTTAATTATATTTCAAATATTACTGTTGTACAACTCAAATGTTGGGGCATGGGGGCCCCAGGTCCTTGGACTTTGCTTACAACAACTCCTGCTGGACCCCTTGCCCTGCCAGGACCCAGTGATGATGCTGAAGACCTCACCGCACGCCGTGAGTAGCTCCACCTTTAAGTCGTCGGCGTACAGGGGATGGGCATAGTTTCATAAGAAGCGTGGCCCTTTTTTAAGTATCCTAAAACTGCTTCGGCAGTCTAGAGGGAAGATTAGCCTTTTTTAGACTCAGGTTTAGGTGGCTCCCAGGTGCTTCCATTAGATTCGCTTGTTTCCTAGCTCTGGATGCAGCGCCCTGGGCGGGACTAGCTGCTTGGCGCCCCCAGCGTCGCGGACCCGGCTTCGTGCCGGCCGTTTGATGCGCACCCAGTGTGCGCTGTTCGTGTTTGCTACGCCCTTCGCCGCACCCGGAATTGTAGTGGGGGGTGGGCGCGGGCCGCAGTCAACCCCAGGGTCTCATTTTAGAGTTAGAAGCAGGGCCTGCACTGTAAGGCGGGCGCGGTCGGGAAACAGGAAGGGCCCTGCTTTTGAAACGCAGAGGCGTGTAATGGCAAGCACCTTGGTTTATAACATGGCCGCTTTCACTACTACTGTGTTGAAGCGGCATGGGTTTTTCATTAGAGATTGTTATACTTTCTCAAAGGGGCACCCGGGAAGTAATAATACCCACTAGGCCTCAGTCTTTGTCTTAAGAATGAAACGTTGACACGTTTTTATGATAGGGCGGGTGGGCGGGTGGTTTGGCCATACGTGTCTTTGAAATGTTGCCCATCTCTGGACATACCACTGCGTCGTGGTGTTGATCCCTCGACACCATGACGCAGCTCCTCGTTTCTTTCACAGGGAGCCGGCTCACGCGGCTGAGACGCTGCACGGCGGAGGACCCTGCAAGCAACGACTCCCGCCTGCGGACCCCTCGCCTGCCAGGACCCAGCGATGACGCCGAAGGAACCACCGCACGCCGTGAGTAGCTCCACCTTTAAGTCGTCGGCATACGGGGGATGGGCATAGTTTCATAAGAAACGTGGCCCGTTTTTAAGTATCCTAAAACTGCTTCGGCAGTCTAGAGGGAAGATTAGCCTTTTTTACACTCAGGTTTAGGTGGCTCCCAGGTGCTTCCATTAGATTCGCTTGTTTCCTAGCTCTGGATGCAGCGCCCTGGGCGGGACTAGCAGCTTAGCGCCCCCAGCATCGCGGACCCGGCTTCGTGCCGGCCGTTTGATGCGCACCCTTTGTGCGCTGTTTGTGTTTGCTACGCCCTTCGCCGCACCCGGAATTGTAGTGGAGGGTGGGCGCGGGCCGCAGTCATCCCCAGGGTCTCATTTTAGAGTTAGAAGCAGGGCCTGCACTGTAAGGCGGGCGCGGTCGGGAAACAGGAAGGGCCCTGCTTTTGAAACGCAGAGGCGTGTAATGGCAAGCACCTTGGTTTATAACATGGCCGCTTTCACTACTACTGTGGTGAAGCGACATGGGTTTTTCATTAGAGATTGTTATACTTTGTCTAAGGGGCACCTGGGAAGTAATAATACCCACTAGGCCTCAGTCTTTGTCTGAAGAATGAAACGTTGACACTTTTTTATGATATTTGGTTTGGCCATACGTGTCTTTGAAATGTTGCCCATCTCTGGACATACCACTGCGTCGTGGTGTCGATCCGTCGACACCATGACGCAGCTCCTCGTTTCTTTCACAGGGAGCCGGCTTACGCGGCTGAGACGCTGCACGGCAGAGGACCCGACAGGCGACGACGACTCCCGCCTGCGGACACCTCGCCTGCCAGGACCCAGTGATGACGCCGAAGACGCCACCGCATGCCGTGAGTAGCTCCACTTTTAAGTCGTGGGCGTACGGGGGATGGGCATAGTTTCATAAGAAGCGTGGCCCGTTTTTGAGTATCCTAAAACTGCTTCGGCAGTCTAGAGGGAAGATTAGCCTTTTTTACACTCAGGTTTAGGTCGCTCCCAGGTGCTTCCATTAGATTCGCTTGTTTCCTAGCTCTGGATGCAGCGCCCTGGGCGGGACTAGCGGCTTGGCGCCCCCAGCATCGCGGACCCGGCTTCGTGCCGGCCGTTTGATGCGCACCCGGTGTGCGCTGTTCGTGTTCGCTACGCCCTTCGCCGCACCCGGAATTGTAGTGGGGGGTGGGCGCGGGCCGCAGTCAACCCCAGGGTCTCATTTTAGAGTTAGAAGCAGGGCCTGCACTGTAAGGCGGGCGCGGTCGGGAAACAGGAAGGGCCCTGCTTTTGAAACGCAGAAGCGTGTAATGGCAAGCACCTTGGTTTATAACATGGGCGCTTTCACTACTACTGTGGTGAAGCGGCATGGGTTTTTCATTAGAGATTGTTATACTTTGTCTAAGGGGCACCCGGGAAGTAATAATACCCACTAGGCCTTGGCTTTCACTACTACTGTGGTGAAGCGGCATGGGTTTTTCATTTGAGATTGTTATACTTTGTCTAAGGGGCACCCGGGAAGTAATAATACCCACTAGGCCTCAGTCTTTGTCTTAAGAATGAAACGTTGACACGTTTTTATGATATTTGGTTTGGCCATACGTGTCTTTGAAATGTTGCCCATCTCTGGACATACCACTGCGTCGTGGTGTCGATCCGTCGACACCATGACGCAGCTCCTCGTTTCTTTCACAGGGAGCCGGCTTACGCGGCTGAGACGCTGCGCGGCGGAGGACCCGACAGGCGACTCCGACTCCCGCCTGCGGACACCTCGCCTGCCAGGACCCAGTGATGACGCCGAAGACGCCACCGCACGCCGTGAGTAGCTCCACTTTTAAGTCGTGGGCGTACGGGGGATGGGCATAGTTTCATAAGAAGCGTGGCCCGTTTTTGAGTATCCTAAAACTGCTTCGGCAGTCTAGAGGGAAGATTAGCCTTTTTTACACTCAGGTTTAGGTCGCTCCCAGGTGCTTCCATTAGATTCGCTTGTTTCCTAGCTCTGGATGCAGCGCCCTGGGCGGGACTAGCGGCTTGGCGCCCCCAGCATCGCGGACCCGGCTTCGTGCCGGCCGTTTGATGCGCACCCGGTGTGCGCTGTTCGTGTTCGCTACGCCCTTCGCCGCACCCGGAATTGTAGTGGGGGGTGGGCGCGGGCCGCAGTCAACCCCAGGGTCTCATTTTAGAGTTAGAAGCAGGGCCTGCACTGTAAGGCGGGCGCGGTCGGGAAACAGGAAGGGCCCTGCTTTTGAAACGCAGAAGCGTGTAATGGCAAGCACCTTGGTTTATAACATGGGCGCTTTCACTACTACTGTGGTGAAGCGGCATGGGTTTTTCATTAGAGATTGTTATACTTTGTCTAAGGGGCACCCGGGAAGTAATAATACCCACTAGGCCTAGGCTTTCACTACTACTGTGGTGAAGCGGCATGGGTTTTTCATTAGAGATTGTTATACTTTGTCTAAGGGGCACCCGGCGAGTAATAATACCCACTAGGCCTTGGCTTTCACTACTACTGTGGTGAAGCGGCATGGGTTTTTCATTTGAGATTGTTATACTTTGTCTAAGGGGCACCCGGGAAGTAATAATACCCACTAGGCCTCAGTCTTTGTCTTAAGAATGAAACGTTGACACGTTTTTATGATATTTGGTTTGGCCATACGTGTCTTTGAAATGTTGCCCATCTCTGGACATACCACTGCGTCGTGGTGTCGATCCGTCGACACCATGACGCAGCTCCTCGTTTCTTTCACAGGGAGCCGGCTTACGCGGCTGAGACGCTGCGCGGCGGAGGACCCGACAGGCGACTCCGACTCCCGCCTCCGGACACCTCGCCTGCCAGGACCCAGTGATGACGCCGAAGACGCCACCGCACGCCGTGAGTAGCTCCACTTTTAAGTCGTGGGCGTACGGGGGATGGGCATAGTTTCATAAGAAGCGTGGCCCGTTTTTGAGTATCCTAAAACTGCTTCGGCAGTCTAGAGGGAAGATTAGCCTTTTTTACACTCAGGTTTAGGTCGCTCCCAGGTGCTTCCATTAGATTCGCTTGTTTCCTAGCTCTGGATGCAGCGCCCTGGGCGGGACTAGCGGCTTGGCGCCCCCAGCATCGCGGACCCGGCTTCGTGCCGGCCGTTTGATGCGCACCCGGTGTGCGCTGTTCGTGTTCGCTACGCCCTTCGCCGCACCCGGAATTGTAGTGGGGGGTGGGCGCGGGCCGCAGTCAACCCCAGGGTCTCATTTTAGAGTTAGAAGCAGGGCCTGCACTGTAAGGCGGGCGCGGTCGGGAAACAGGAAGGGCCCTGCTTTTGAAACGCAGAAGCGTGTAATGGCAAGCACCTTGGTTTATAACATGGGCGCTTTCACTACTACTGTGGTGAAGCGGCATGGGTTTTTCATTAGAGATTGTTATACTTTGTCTAAGGGGCACCCGGGAAGTAATAATACCCACTAGGCCTAGGCTTTCACTACTACTGTGGTGAAGCGGCATGGGTTTTTCATTAGAGATTGTTATACTTTGTCTAAGGGGCACCCGGCGAGTAATAATACCCACTAGGCCTTGGCTTTCACTACTACTGTGGTGAAGCGGCATGGGTTTTTCATTTGAGATTGTTATACTTTGTCTAAGGGGCACCCGGGAAGTAATAATACCCACTAGGCCTCAGTCTTTGTCTTAAGAATGAAACGTTGACACGTTTTTATGATATTTGGTTTGGCCATACGTGTCTTTGAAATGTTGCCCATCTCTGGACATACCACTGCGTCGTGGTGTCGATCCGTCGACACCATGACGCAGCTCCTCGTTTCTTTCACAGGGAGCCGGCTTACGCGGCTGAGACGCTGCGCGGCGGAGGACCCGACAGGCGACTCCGACTCCCGCCTGCGGACACCTCGCCTGCCAGGACCCAGTGATGACGCCGAAGACGCCACCGCACGCCGTGAGTAGCTCCACTTTTAAGTCGTGGGCGTACGGGGGATGGGCATAGTTTCATAAGAAGCGTGGCCCGTTTTTGAGTATCCTAAAACTGCTTCGGCAGTCTAGAGGGAAGATTAGCCTTTTTTACACTCAGGTTTAGGTCGCTCCCAGGTGCTTCCATTAGATTCGCTTGTTTCCTAGCTCTGGATGCAGCGCCCTGGGCGGGACTAGCGGCTTGGCGCCCCCAGCATCGCGGACCCGGCTTCGTGCCGGCCGTTTGATGCGCACCCGGTGTGCGCTGTTCGTGTTCGCTACGCCCTTCGCCGCACCCGGAATTGTAGTGGGGGGTGGGCGCGGGCCGCAGTCAACCCCAGGGTCTCATTTTAGAGTTAGAAGCAGGGCCTGCACTGTAAGGCGGGCGCGGTCGGGAAACAGGAAGGGCCCTGCTTTTGAAACGCAGAAGCGTGTAATGGCAAGCACCTTGGTTTATAACATGGGCGCTTTCACTACTACTGTGGTGAAGCGGCATGGGTTTTTCATTAGAGATTGTTATACTTTGTCTAAGGGGCACCCGGGAAGTAATAATACCCACTAGGCCTAGGCTTTCACTACTACTGTGGTGAAGCGGCATGGGTTTTTCATTAGAGATTGTTATACTTTGTCTAAGGGGCACCCGGCGAGTAATAATACCCACTAGGCCTTGGCTTTCACTACTACTGTGGTGAAGCGGCATGGGTTTTTCATTTGAGATTGTTATACTTTGTCTAAGGGGCACCCGGGAAGTAATAATACCCACTAGGCCTCAGTCTTTGTCTTAAGAATGAAACGTTGACACGTTTTTATGATATTTGGTTTGGCCATACGTGTCTTTGAAATGTTGCCCATCTCTGGACATACCACTGCGTCGTGGTGTCGATCCGTCGACACCATGACGCAGCTCCTCGTTTCTTTCACAGGGAGCCGGCTTACGCGGCTGAGACGCTGCGCGGCGGAGGACCCGACAGGCGACTCCGACTCCCGCCTGCGGACACCTCGCCTGCCAGGACCCAGTGATGACGCCGAAGACGCCACCGCACGCCGTGAGTAGCTCCACTTTTAATTCGTGGGCGTACGGGGGATGGGCATAGTTTCATAAGCGTGGCCCGTTTTTGAGTATCCTAAAACTGCTTCGGCAGTCTAGAGGGAAGATTAGCCTTTTTTACACTCAGGTTTAGGTCGCTCCCAGGTGCTTCCATTAGATTCGCTTGTTTCCTAGCTCTGGATGCAGCGCCCTGGGCGGGACTAGCGGCTTGGCGCCCCCAGCATCGCGGACCCGGCTTCGTGCCGGCCGTTTGATGCGCACCCGGTGTGCGCTGTTCGTGTTCGCTACGCCCTTCGCCGCACCCGGAATTGTAGTGGGGGGTGGGCGCGGGCCGCAGTCAACCCCAGGGTCTCATTTTAGAGTTAGAAGCAGGGCCTGCACTGTAAGGCGGGCGCGGTCGGGAAACAGGAAGGGCCCTGCTTTTGAAACGCAGAAGCGTGTAATGGCAAGCACCTTGGTTTATAACATGGGCGCTTTCACTACTACTGTGGTGAAGCGGCATGGGTTTTTCATTAGAGATTGTTATACTTTGTCTAAGGGGCACCCGGGAAGTAATAATACCCACTAGGCCTAGGCTTTCACTACTACTGTGGTGAAGCGGCATGGGTTTTTCATTAGAGATTGTTATACTTTGTCTAAGGGGCACCCGGCGAGTAATAATACCCACTAGGCCTTGGCTTTCACTACTACTGTGGTGAAGCGGCATGGGTTTTTCATTTGAGATTGTTATACTTTGTCTAAGGGGCACCCGGGAAGTAATAATACCCACTAGGCCTCAGTCTTTGTCTTAAGAATGAAACGTTGACACGTTTTTATGATATTTGGTTTGGCCATACGTGTCTTTGAAATGTTGCCCATCTCTGGACATACCACTGCGTCGTGGTGTCGATCCGTCGACACCATGACGCAGCTCCTCGTTTCTTTCACAGGGAGCCGGCTTACGCGGCTGAGACGCTGCGCGGCGGAGGACCCGACAGGCGACTCCGACTCCCGCCTGCGGACACCTCGCCTGCCAGGACCCAGTGATGACGCCGAAGACGCCACCGCACGCCGTGAGTAGCTCCACTTTTAAGTCGTGGGCGTACGGGGGATGGGCATAGTTTCATAAGAAGCGTGGCCCGTTTTTGAGTATCCTAAAACTGCTTCGGCAGTCTAGAGGGAAGATTAGCCTTTTTTACACTCAGGTTTAGGTCGCTCCCAGGTGCTTCCATTAGATTCGCTTGTTTCCTAGCTCTGGATGCAGCGCCCTGGGCGGGACTAGCGGCTTGGCGCCCCCAGCATCGCGGACCCGGCTTCGTGCCGGCCGTTTGATGCGCACCCGGTGTGCGCTGTTCGTGTTCGCTACGCCCTTCGCCGCACCCGGAATTGTAGTGGGGGGTGGGCGCGGGCCGCAGTCAACCCCAGGGTCTCATTTTAGAGTTAGAAGCAGGGCCTGCACTGTAAGGCGGGCGCGGTCGGGAAACAGGAAGGGCCCTGCTTTTGAAACGCAGAAGCGTGTAATGGCAAGCACCTTGGTTTATAACATGGGCGCTTTCACTACTACTGTGGTGAAGCGGCATGGGTTTTTCATTAGAGATTGTTATACTTTGTCTAAGGGGCACCCGGGAAGTAATAATACCCACTAGGCCTAGGCTTTCACTACTACTGTGGTGAAGCGGCATGGGTTTTTCATTAGAGATTGTTATACTTTGTCTAAGGGGCACCCGGCGAGTAATAATACCCACTAGGCCTTGGCTTTCACTACTACTGTGGTGAAGCGGCATGGGTTTTTCATTTGAGATTGTTATACTTTGTCTAAGGGGCACCCGGGAAGTAATAATACCCACTAGGCCTCAGTCTTTGTCTTAAGAATGAAACGTTGACACGTTTTTATGATATTTGGTTTGGCCATACGTGTCTTTGAAATGTTGCCCATCTCTGGACATACCACTGCGTCGTGGTGTCGATCCGTCGACACCATGACGCAGCTCCTCGTTTCTTTCACAGGGAGCCGGCTTACGCGGCTGAGACGCTGCGCGGCGGAGGACCCGACAGGCGACTCCGACTCCCGCCTGCGGACACCTCGCCTGCCAGGACCCAGTGATGACGCCGAAGACGCCACCGCACGCCGTGAGTAGCTCCACTTTTAAGTCGTGGGCGTACGGGGGATGGGCATAGTTTCATAAGAAGCGTGGCCCGTTTTTGAGTATCCTAAAACTGCTTCGGCAGTCTAGAGGGAAGATTAGCCTTTTTTACACTCAGGTTTAGGTCGCTCCCAGGTGCTTCCATTAGATTCGCTTGTTTCCTAGCTCTGGATGCAGCGCCCTGGGCGGGACTAGCGGCTTGGCGCCCCCAGCATCGCGGACCCGGCTTCGTGCCGGCCGTTTGATGCGCACCCGGTGTGCGCTGTTCGTGTTCGCTACGCCCTTCGCCGCACCCGGAATTGTAGTGGGGGGTGGGCGCGGGCCGCAGTCAACCCCAGGGTCTCATTTTAGAGTTAGAAGCAGGGCCTGCACTGTAAGGCGGGCGCGGTCGGGAAACAGGAAGGGCCCTGCTTTTGAAACGCAGAAGCGTGTAATGGCAAGCACCTTGGTTTATAACATGGGCGCTTTCACTACTACTGTGGTGAAGCGGCATGGGTTTTTCATTAGAGATTGTTATACTTTGTCTAAGGGGCACCCGGGAAGTAATAATACCCACTAGGCCTAGGCTTTCACTACTACTGTGGTGAAGCGGCATGGGTTTTTCATTAGAGATTGTTATACTTTGTCTAAGGGGCACCCGGCGAGTAATAATACCCACTAGGCCTTGGCTTTCACTACTACTGTGGTGAAGCGGCATGGGTTTTTCATTTGAGATTGTTATACTTTGTCTAAGGGGCACCCGGGAAGTAATAATACCCACTAGGCCTCAGTCTTTGTCTTAAGAATGAAACGTTGACACGTTTTTATGATATTTGGTTTGGCCATACGTGTCTTTGAAATGTTGCCCATCTCTGGACATACCACTGCGTCGTGGTGTCGATCCGTCGACACCATGACGCAGCTCCTCGTTTCTTTCACAGGGAGCCGGCTTACGCGGCTGAGACGCTGCGCGGCGGAGGACCCGACAGGCGACTCCGACTCCCGCCTGCGGACACCTCGCCTGCCAGGACCCAGTGATGACGCCGAAGACGCCACCGCACGCCGTGAGTAGCTCCACTTTTAAGTCGTGGGCGTACGGGGGATGGGCATAGTTTCATAAGCGTGGCCCGTTTTTGAGTATCCTAAAACTGCTTCGGCAGTCTAGAGGGAAGATTAGCCTTTTTTACACTCAGGTTTAGGTCGCTCCCAGGTGCTTCCATTAGATTCGCTTGTTTCCTAGCTCTGGATGCAGCGCCCTGGGCGGGACTAGCGGCTTGGCGCCCCCAGCATCGCGGACCCGGCTTCGTGCCGGCCGTTTGATGCGCACCCGGTGTGCGCTGTTCGTGTTCGCTACGCCCTTCGCCGCACCCGGAATTGTAGTGGGGGGTGGGCGCGGGCCGCAGTCAACCCCAGGGTCTCATTTTAGAGTTAGAAGCAGGGCCTGCACTGTAAGGCGGGCGCGGTCGGGAAACAGGAAGGGCCCTGCTTTTGAAACGCAGAAGCGTGTAATGGCAAGCACCTTGGTTTATAACATGGGCGCTTTCACTACTACTGTGGTGAAGCGGCATGGGTTTTTCATTAGAGATTGTTATACTTTGTCTAAGGGGCACCCGGGAAGTAATAATACCCACTAGGCCTAGGCTTTCACTACTACTGTGGTGAAGCGGCATGGGTTTTTCATTAGAGATTGTTATACTTTGTCTAAGGGGCACCCGGCGAGTAATAATACCCACTAGGCCTTGGCTTTCACTACTACTGTGGTGAAGCGGCATGGGTTTTTCATTTGAGATTGTTATACTTTGTCTAAGGGGCACCCGGGAAGTAATAATACCCACTAGGCCTCAGTCTTTGTCTTAAGAATGAAACGTTGACACGTTTTTATGATATTTGGTTTGGCCATACGTGTCTTTGAAATGTTGCCCATCTCTGGACATACCACTGCGTCGTGGTGTCGATCCGTCGACACCATGACGCAGCTCCTCGTTTCTTTCACAGGGAGCCGGCTTACGCGGCTGAGACGCTGCGCGGCGGAGGACCCGACAGGCGACTCCGACTCCCGCCTGCGGACACCTCGCCTGCCAGGACCCAGTGATGACGCCGAAGACGCCACCGCACGCCGTGAGTAGCTCCACTTTTAAGTCGTGGGCGTACGGGGGATGGGCATAGTTTCATAAGCGTGGCCCGTTTTTGAGTATCCTAAAACTGCTTCGGCAGTCTAGAGGGAAGATTAGCCTTTTTTACACTCAGGTTTAGGTCGCTCCCAGGTGCTTCCATTAGATTCGCTTGTTTCCTAGCTCTGGATGCAGCGCCCTGGGCGGGACTAGCGGCTTGGCGCCCCCAGCATCGCGGACCCGGCTTCGTGCCGGCCGTTTGATGCGCACCCGGTGTGCGCTGTTCGTGTTCGCTACGCCCTTCGCCGCACCCGGAATTGTAGTGGGGGGTGGGCGCGGGCCGCAGTCAACCCCAGGGTCTCATTTTAGAGTTAGAAGCAGGGCCTGCACTGTAAGGCGGGCGCGGTCGGGAAACAGGAAGGGCCCTGCTTTTGAAACGCAGAAGCGTGTAATGGCAAGCACCTTGGTTTATAACATGGGCGCTTTCACTACTACTGTGGTGAAGCGGCATGGGTTTTTCATTAGAGATTGTTATACTTTGTCTAAGGGGCACCCGGGAAGTAATAATACCCACTAGGCCTAGGCTTTCACTACTACTGTGGTGAAGCGGCATGGGTTTTTCATTAGAGATTGTTATACTTTGTCTAAGGGGCACCCGGCGAGTAATAATACCCACTAGGCCTTGGCTTTCACTACTACTGTGGTGAAGCGGCATGGGTTTTTCATTTGAGATTGTTATACTTTGTCTAAGGGGCACCCGGGAAGTAATAATACCCACTAGGCCTCAGTCTTTGTCTTAAGAATGAAACGTTGACACGTTTTTATGATATTTGGTTTGGCCATACGTGTCTTTGAAATGTTGCCCATCTCTGGACATACCACTGCGTCGTGGTGTCGATCCGTCGACACCATGACGCAGCTCCTCGTTTCTTTCACAGGGAGCCGGCTTACGCGGCTGAGACGCTGCGCGGCGGAGGACCCGACAGGCGACTCCGACTCCCGCCTGCGGACACCTCGCCTGCCAGGACCCAGTGATGACGCCGAAGACGCCACCGCACGCCGTGAGTAGCTCCACTTTTAAGTCGTGGGCGTACGGGGGATGGGCATAGTTTCATAAGCGTGGCCCGTTTTTGAGTATCCTAAAACTGCTTCGGCAGTCTAGAGGGAAGATTAGCCTTTTTTACACTCAGGTTTAGGTCGCTCCCAGGTGCTTCCATTAGATTCGCTTGTTTCCTAGCTCTGGATGCAGCGCCCTGGGCGGGACTAGCGGCTTGGCGCCCCCAGCATCGCGGACCCGGCTTCGTGCCGGCCGTTTGATGCGCACCCGGTGTGCGCTGTTCGTGTTCGCTACGCCCTTCGCCGCACCCGGAATTGTAGTGGGGGGTGGGCGCGGGCCGCAGTCAACCCCAGGGTCTCATTTTAGAGTTAGAAGCAGGGCCTGCACTGTAAGGCGGGCGCGGTCGGGAAACAGGAAGGGCCCTGCTTTTGAAACGCAGAAGCGTGTAATGGCAAGCACCTTGGTTTATAACATGGGCGCTTTCACTACTACTGTGGTGAAGCGGCATGGGTTTTTCATTAGAGATTGTTATACTTTGTCTAAGGGGCACCCGGGAAGTAATAATACCCACTAGGCCTAGGCTTTCACTACTACTGTGGTGAAGCGGCATGGGTTTTTCATTAGAGATTGTTATACTTTGTCTAAGGGTCAACCGGCGAGTAATAATACACATTAGGCCTTGGCTTTCACTACTACTGTGGTGAAGCGGCATGGGTTTTTCATTTGAGATTGTTATACTTTGTCTAAGGGGCACCCGGGAAGTAATAATACCCACTAGGCCTCAGTCTTTGTCTTAAGAATGAAACGTTGACACGTTTTTATGATATTTGGTTTGGCCATACGTGTCTTTGAAATGTTGCCCATCTCTGGACATACCACTGCGTCGTGGTGTCGATCCGTCGACACCATGACGCAGCTCCTCGTTTCTTTCACAGGGAGCCGGCTTACGCGGCTGAGACGCTGCGCGGCGGAGGACCCGACAGGCGACTCCGACTCCCGCCTGCGGACACCTCGCCTGCCAGGACCCAGTGATGACGTTGAAGACGCCACCGCACGCCGTGAGTAGCTCCACTTTTAAGTCGTGGGCGTACGGGGGATGGGCATAGTTTCATAAGCGTGGCCCGTTTTTGAGTATCCTAAAACTGCTTCGGCAGTCTAGAGGGAAGATTAGCCTTTTTTACACTCAGGTTTAGGTCGCTCCCAGGTGCTTCCATTAGATTCGCTTGTTTCCTAGCTCTGGATGCAGCGCCCTGGGCGGGACTAGCGGCTTGGCGCCCCCAGCATCGCGGACCCGGCTTCGTGCCGGCCGTTTGATGCGCACCCGGTGTGCGCTGTTCGTGTTCGCTACGCCCTTCGCCGCACCCGGAATTGTAGTGGGGGGTGGGCGCGGGCCGCAGTCAACCCCAGGGTCTCATTTTAGAGTTAGAAGCAGGGCCTGCACTGTAAGGCGGGCGCGGTCGGGAAACAGGAAGGGCCCTGCTTTTGAAACGCAGAAGCGTGTAATGGCAAGCACCTTGGTTTATAACATGGGCGCTTTCACTACTACTGTGGTGAAGCGGCATGGGTTTTTCATTAGAGATTGTTATACTTTGTCTAAGGGGCACCCGGGAAGTAATAATACCCACTAGGCCTAGGCTTTCACTACTACTGTGGTGAAGCGGCATGGGTTTTTCATTAGAGATTGTTATACTTTGTCTAAGGGGCACCCGGCGAGTAATAATACCCACTAGGCCTTGGCTTTCACTACTACTGTGGTGAAGCGGCATGGGTTTTTCATTTGAGATTGTTATACTTTGTCTAAGGGGCACCCGGGAAGTAATAATACCCACTAGGCCTCAGTCTTTGTCTTAAGAATGAAACGTTGACACGTTTTTATGATATTTGGTTTGGCCATACGTGTCTTTGAAATGTTGCCCATCTCTGGACATACCACTGCGTCGTGGTGTCGATCCGTCGACACCATGACGCAGCTCCTCGTTTCTTTCACAGGGAGCCGGCTTACGCGGCTGAGACGCTGCGCGGCGGAGGACCCGACAGGCGACTCCGACTCCCGCCTGCGGACACCTCGCCTGCCAGGACCCAGTGATGACGCCGAAGACGCCACCGCACGCCGTGAGTAGCTCCACTTTTAAGTCGTGGGCGTACGGGGGATGGGCATAGTTTCATAAGCGTGGCCCGTTTTTGAGTATCCTAAAACTGCTTCGGCAGTCTAGAGGGAAGATTAGCCTTTTTTACACTCAGGTTTAGGTCGCTCCCAGGTGCTTCCATTAGATTCGCTTGTTTCCTAGCTCTGGATGCAGCGCCCTGGGCGGGACTAGCGGCTTGGCGCCCCCAGCATCGCGGACCCGGCTTCGTGCCGGCCGTTTGATGCGCACCCGGTGTGCGCTGTTCGTGTTCGCTACGCCCTTCGCCGCACCCGGAATTGTAGTGGGGGGTGGGCGCGGGCCGCAGTCAACCCCAGGGTCTCATTTTAGAGTTAGAAGCAGGGCCTGCACTGTAAGGCGGGCGCGGTCGGGAAACAGGAAGGGCCCTGCTTTTGAAACGCAGAAGCGTGTAATGGCAAGCACCTTGGTTTATAACATGGGCGCTTTCACTACTACTGTGGTGAAGCGGCATGGGTTTTTCATTAGAGATTGTTATACTTTGTCTAAGGGGCACCCGGGAAGTAATAATACCCACTAGGCCTAGGCTTTCACTACTACTGTGGTGAAGCGGCATGGGTTTTTCATTAGAGATTGTTATACTTTGTCTAAGGGGCACCCGGCGAGTAATAATACCCACTAGGCCTTGGCTTTCACTACTACTGTGGTGAAGCGGCATGGGTTTTTCATTTGAGATTGTTATACTTTGTCTAAGGGGCACCCGGGAAGTAATAATACCCACTAGGCCTCAGTCTTTGTCTTAAGAATGAAACGTTGACACGTTTTTATGATATTTGGTTTGGCCATACGTGTCTTTGAAATGTTGCCCATCTCTGGACATACCACTGCGTCGTGGTGTCGATCCGTCGACACCATGACGCAGCTCCTCGTTTCTTTCACAGGGAGCCGGCTTACGCGGCTGAGACGCTGCGCGGCGGAGGACCCGACAGGCGACTCCGACTCCCGCCTGCGGACACCTCGCCTGCCAGGACCCAGTGATGACGCCGAAGACGCCACCGCACGCCGTGAGTAGCTCCACTTTTAAGTCGTGGGCGTACGGGGGATGGGCATAGTTTCATAAGAAGCGTGGCCCGTTTTTGAGTATCCTAAAACTGCTTCGGCAGTCTAGAGGGAAGATTAGCCTTTTTTACACTCAGGTTTAGGTCGCTCCCAGGTGCTTCCATTAGATTCGCTTGTTTCCTAGCTCTGGATGCAGCGCCCTGGGCGGGACTAGCGGCTTGGCGCCCCCAGCATCGCGGACCCGGCTTCGTGCCGGCCGTTTGATGCGCACCCGGTGTGCGCTGTTCGTGTTCGCTACGCCCTTCGCCGCACCCGGAATTGTAGTGGGGGGTGGGCGCGGGCCGCAGTCAACCCCAGGGTCTCATTTTAGAGTTAGAAGCAGGGCCTGCACTGTAAGGCGGGCGCGGTCGGGAAACAGGAAGGGCCCTGCTTTTGAAACGCAGAAGCGTGTAATGGCAAGCACCTTGGTTTATAACATGGGCGCTTTCACTACTACTGTGGTGAAGCGGCATGGGTTTTTCATTAGAGATTGTTATACTTTGTCTAAGGGGCACCCGGGAAGTAATAATACCCACTAGGCCTAGGCTTTCACTACTACTGTGGTGAAGCGGCATGGGTTTTTCATTAGAGATTGTTATACTTTGTCTAAGGGGCACCCGGCGAGTAATAATACCCATTAGGCCTTGGCTTTCACTACTACTGTGGTGAAGCGGCATGGGTTTTTCATTTGAGATTGTTATACTTTGTCTAAGGGGCACCCGGGAAGTAATAATACCCACTAGGCCTCAGTCTTTGTCTTAAGAATGAAACGTTGACACGTTTTTATGATATTTGGTTTGGCCATACGTGTCTTTGAAATGTTGCCCATCTCTGGACATACCACTGCGTCGTGGTGTCGATCCGTCGACACCATGACGCAGCTCCTCGTTTCTTTCACAGGGAGCCGGCTTACGCGGCTGAGACGCTGCGCGGCGGAGGACCCGACAGGCGACTCCGACTCCCGCCTGCGGACACCTCGCCTGCCAGGACCCAGTGATGACGCCGAAGACGCCACCGCACGCCGTGAGTAGCTCCACTTTTAAGTCGTGGGCGTACGGGGGATGGGCATAGTTTCATAAGAAGCGTGGCCCGTTTTTGAGTATCCTAAAACTGCTTCGGCAGTCTAGAGGGAAGATTAGCCTTTTTTACACTCAGGTTTAGGTCGCTCCCAGGTGCTTCCATTAGATTCGCTTGTTTCCTAGCTCTGGATGCAGCGCCCTGGGCGGGACTAGCGGCTTGGCGCCCCCAGCATCGCGGACCCGGCTTCGTGCCGGCCGTTTGATGCGCACCCGGTGTGCGCTGTTCGTGTTCGCTACGCCCTTCGCCGCACCCGGAATTGTAGTGGGGGGTGGGCGCGGGCCGCAGTCAACCCCAGGGTCTCATTTTAGAGTTAGAAGCAGGGCCTGCACTGTAAGGCGGGCGCGGTCGGGAAACAGGAAGGGCCCTGCTTTTGAAACGCAGAAGCGTGTAATGGCAAGCACCTTGGTTTATAACATGGGCGCTTTCACTACTACTGTGGTGAAGCGGCATGGGTTTTTCATTAGAGATTGTTATACTTTGTCTAAGGGGCACCCGGGAAGTAATAATACCCACTAGGCCTAGGCTTTCACTACTACTGTGGTGAAGCGGCATGGGTTTTTCATTAGAGATTGTTATACTTTGTCTAAGGGGCACCCGGCGAGTAATAATACCCACTAGGCCTTGGCTTTCACTACTACTGTGGTGAAGCGGCATGGGTTTTTCATTTGAGATTGTTATACTTTGTCTAAGGGGCACCCGGGAAGTAATAATACCCACTAGGCCTCAGTCTTTGTCTTAAGAATGAAACGTTGACACGTTTTTATGATATTTGGTTTGGCCATACGTGTCTTTGAAATGTTGCCCATCTCTGGACATACCACTGCGTCGTGGTGTCGATCCGTCGACACCATGACGCAGCTCCTCGTTTCTTTCACAGGGAGCCGGCTTACGCGGCTGAGACGCTGCGCGGCGGAGGACCCGACAGGCGACTCCGATTCCCGCCTGCGGACACCTCGCCTGCCAGGACCCAGTGATGACGCCGAAGACGCCACCGCACGCCGTGAGTAGCTCCACTTTTAAGTCGTGAGCATACGGGGGATGGGCATAGTTTCATAAGAAGCGTGGCCCCTTTTTGAGTATCCTAAAACTGCTTCGGCAGTGTAGAGGGAAGATTAGCCTTTTTTACACTCAGGTTTAGGTCGCTCCCAGGTGCTTCCATTAGATTCGCTTGTTTCCTAGCTCTGGATGCAGCACCCTGGGCGGGACTAGCGGCTTGGCGCCCCCAGCATCGCGGACCCGGCTTCGTGCCGGCCGTTTGATGCGCACCCGGTGTGCGCTGTTCGTGTTCGCTACGCCCTTCGCCGCACCCGGAATTGTAGTGGGGGGTGGGCGCGGGCCGTAGTCAACCCCAGGGTCTCATTTTAGAGTTAGAAGCAGAGCCTGCAGTGTAAGGCGGGCGCGGTCGGGAAACAGGAAGGGCCCTGCTTTTGAAATGCAGAAGCGTGTAATGGCAACCACCTTGGTTTATAACATGGGCGCTTTCACTACTACTATGGTGAAACGGCATGGGTTTTTCATTAGAGATTGTTATACTTTGTCTAAGGGGCACCCGGGAAGTAATAATACCCACTTGGCCTCAGTCTTTGTCTTAAGAATGAAACATTGACATGTTTTTATGATATTTGGTTTGGCCATACGTGTCTTTGAAATGTTACCCATCTCTGGACATACCACTGCAGAAGCGTGTAATTACAACATCGCCGCTTTCACTACTACTGTGGCGAAGCGGCATTTGTTTTTCGTTAGAGATTGTTATAATTTGTCAAGGAGCACCTGAAGTAATACCCACTAGGCCTCAGTCTTTGTCTTAAGAATGAAACGCTGACACGTTTGATGATGGGTGGGCATTTTGGCCATTTAAAATGTTGCCCATCTCTGGACATACCACTGCGTTGTGGTGTCGATCCATCAACACCATGACGCAGCGCCTCGTTTCTTTCTCAATGTCACATGTCCTCGGAGGATCTGAAAAACAAAGATGCCCGCAGGAGTCCTTGGCCTGCCAGGACCAAGTGATGACACTGAGGACGTTTTCGCCCGCTGTGAGTAATTTCAGTTTTAATTCATCAGTGTACAAGAGATGGGCATAAATTCATGAAAATGTATGTTTTTAAATATCTTACCTTGAAAGCAGCTTGTCTTGAAGGGAACATAGTAGTACGTGAGTTTGTTATATTTACCTTGTTTTTCTATTTCCTATCTGTTGTGATTAAAGAAATACTTGCTTGCTTGTTTAGTTAATATACTCATTGATTAACTTTTAAGTGTTATTGTTTTGCTCTGTTTGTGTTTTTTAGCTACTGTTAGAGTGTTTGTAAGCAACTGATTTGTTTGTTTAGTCATGTGCTCTAGCTAAAAAGTTTTATGCACTCTATTAGATGTGCACTTAAGTCACGTAGTGACTATATTGCAGTTTCAATATGTGTACCAGTGACATTATTCAGGCTTTTGTTTTGCTAATCATGAGAGGTTGTGCTAATAGACAATACCATCAATGATAGTCGATGCTACCGCAACTCTTTCTTTTTCTCTCAACAGGTATTGTTTCAAAATAGTGAAAACTTGTATCTTTTTAAAAGCACCTTTTGTACTTTTGCCTCCCTATGACAAATCGCTTTTATTGCTTCCCAATTTTTGTAAGTCGCTTTGGACAAAAGCATCTGCTAAATGCCTAAATGTACATATCCTTAAACTGTTTTGGTGGTCAAGCACTCTTTACACTGTTGTGCCCTGAAGGCCCTCAGGTTTAGGTCGCTCCAAGGTGCTGCCATTAGATTTGCTTGTTTCCTAGCTCGGGATGCAGCGCCCTGTTTGCTGTGCCCTGTACCCCACATGGATTCCGGTGCAGGGCGGGCCTGGGCTGCAGTTCACCCCAGGGTAGCAAGGCCTGAATGGAAACAGGAAATGCCCTGCTTTTAAAACACAGAAGCATCCATATAATCCAAGATCAAGCAAAATCTTCAATAATCCATTCCAGGTAACTGCGTAATCCATTTACAAAGAAAATTACCCAGGTGATCTTTATGATCATACTGATTTTGTTAATACCTTTCGGATTAATGTATCTTCAAATAATGTGTTTACCTTGTCTCTCCCCTAAGCTTCTTCATCTGGTTAAAAATAAAAGAAAAGTCTTTTACTTTACTAAGTTACTTTTTTAGTAGGTTTTAAAGAAAGGATCTCACCAACTTATATCTTATACTTATGGTAGCCTATAATATATTGATTTGATCCATAAATATTTTAGTTATGCTGGTTAAAAGTTTCCTTACATCCTAATAGCAATCATTGTCTAAATGTAATTTTATCAATATATATCGATCAGCCATAACATTATGACCACCTGCTTAATATTGTGTTGGTCCTGTTTTACGGTGTGGGTTAAAAACTCCTTTAGCCTCATTATTTATTCAGGGTAGGCTAGGATAGTGGAACCTACCAATTTCTGTCTATACTGTAATCACTATACCGCCATCTATCTGGCAAGCTAGTGATAAATTACACTAAACATCAATTGGTCAGGACTCCATAGACTTCCTCCATGGGTCATTCATTACAGCTAAGGTTCAAATAGAAGCAAGCAGCCTTTTCTTGTCTTTTATATGTTTTATTAATACAAGTTTGTGATAGTACAAAAAATTGTTTTTCCATTAAAAAATAAAAGTACAAAGTCTAATACCCTATATCAAAGTAAAATGCTTCAGACTTTCAGACACTGGAAAAACGGAGGTCACGTCCAGTTTCTGTTGGACTCAAAACAGTTGACAAGTTGCGAATTCTTCCTCGGTAACGTCACAGAAGGGGAATGCCTTCAAAAGAAATGCATAAATACAACAGTATTCCTTTGTTTTCTGTCTTCAGGCTCGCCTTTGCTGTATTCTTCTCTGACGTATCAGCAAGACATCCCATCTGATGGTAACTCACTCTGTTCCTTTGTCTATCTTTTACAGGTTAAATGCATTATTCTTTCTAATACATGTTATAATAACTCTTTCAATAAACATTTAAAACAATATTGTGTGAATGTCTTTCTTAAAACATGCAACATGTAATTTATCATTGTGATAAGGTGAGGTATGTAACTCTCAATACAAAGAACCAAGATAAGTTTATTCACTTTTTTGTTGTACACGTGTCAAATGTGAGGTGCACATTCCATTGTGATTAATGTTTGTCGGTCTTAGACTCTTTTTTTTCAATTAAATTTTATTTATATAGCGCTTTTCAAAATTGGTAATTGTTTCAAAGCAGCTTTACATTAATAGAAGCAGTGAAAAGCACAGAAAATCGACAGATAGCAAAACATAATACATGATAGCATAAGCAGCTGCGGCTATGAATCAAAAGTATAAGCGAGCATATTATTAATGTAACGTATAGAAGAGGGTGCTAAGTTAAGCCAAAGAAGGTTGCCTCCCCAGGTTGAAAAACCCCCTAGGAGAAAAAAACCAGACTTTTTTTGCAGGGAATAAAAGTCCTAGAAGGGAAAAACCCTTGGGAGATAGATATATATATATATGCACATGTAAACGGATAAGGAGATTAAGCAGGTTCTGCCGGTGGTCATTTTTTGATCAGGCATCAGCTGGGCATCACGTTGAAGGACGGCCAGTAGATCAGAGGTGTGCCGACCTTCACATTTACCGGAACTGGGTCTGTTTGTCTCATTGTCCTCAGGGTCGAGGACGAGACAGGAGAGAGAAACAAAATCCTATTAGCGTAGGGGCCGTTCACATGTAATGCAAGTGTCACACAGTGATGTGGTTTAAATCAGCTAGGTTCCAGACAGGCTAACTATTGCGGCATAAGTATGTTACCCACAGTTGAGGATTTAGCAAATTGGGGGCCCAATGCGAAGGTATCTATGGTATCTATGGGTCCCCATCCGATATTTAAAAGAAAAGGAAACATGCCGACACGTTTGACTAAGGCCAGAAGCCCCACTGTCGTCATTAATGCAGGTTCGGTGGCAAACGGGTCTGTATGGCATACTATTCACAAGACCACAAGAAAGCGCCAAAATCGCAAACCGATCATACGTGCCAACCTGTTTGACTAAGGCCGGAGGCCCCACTGTCGTCGTTAATGCAGGTTCAGTGGCAAACGGTGGCAAACTATTTACCTCAGTTCATTTTGAAGTGTTCATGCTGATAAGGTTTTTATTTATTTATTTATTAGGTTGGTCTATCTAAAGACCGTAAGTGCTTTGTTCCATAAAAAATGACTATGGTGAGATAAGTACCTTTACTAGACAAATTATGTGAATGCTTTGTTGAAGAGAAAAGTTTTAAGTCTAGATTTAAAGTTATCGACTGTGTCTGATTCTCGCACATCGGTTGGTAAATCATTCCAGAGCTTAGATGCTAAGTAGGAAAAGGATCTTCCACCTTTAGACACTTTTGATATTCTAGGGATAATCAAGTGACCAGAATTTAGTGACCGTAGTGTGATGGATTGTATTCTGATAGTAATTCTCTAAGATATGAGGGTGCTAGGCCATTTAAGGCTTTGTAGGTGATATTTTAAATTGTATGCGATATTTAACTGGTAGCCAGTGTAAAGATGCCAGAATTGGGCTTATGTGGTCATACTTCTTAGATCGAGTAAGCACCCTTGCAGAAGCGTTTTGAACTAGCTGAAGCTTGTTTACCTGATTTGCATGGCATCCCCCGAGTAACAAGTTACAATAGTCTATTCTAGAGGTCATAAAAGCGTAGATAAGCTTCTCTGCATCTGATGCAGACAGCATATGACATATTTTTTAGATATTTCTAAGATGGAAGAATGCTGTGCGGCAGACGTTGGCGATATGACTATCGAAGAATAAATTGCTGTCGAAAATCACGCCTAAGTTCATAACCATGGAAGATGGCACCACAGTGCAGCCATCGATGTGCAACTTGTAATCAGACATATTGGGCTCTATCTTACACCCGGCGCAATGCAGCGCAATGCGTGACGCAAGTGTCTTTTGCTAGTTTCCACCCTGCGCAAATTGCGCAATTATAATTTTCACGTTTAGCGCCACATTGTTTAAATAGCAAATGCATTTGCTCCCCCTTTTGCGCCCATGGGCTTGCTGGTCTGAAAATTAGGTTTGTTCAGGCGCATTGTTGGCACGTTGCTATTTTGAGGCAACTAAAATAGACTACACCATTGACCAACAAAAACCTGGTCTAAAGTCAATGGCGCAATATGTTATTTGTTATTTAAAGAGCGCATTAGTAATATGCCCCTAAACGGGACGACAACGTGGGTTTGCTTATCACATACATGAATGCGCAGCAGCAGCACAAAAAGGCTTTTAAATATGAAAGATTATAGGATTGAATGTAAAAGATTATTATTGAGTCTCTTGGACATAAATGAGGACTAATTATGAGACGTTAGAAGACACAAAGAGCTGCTTAACCTGCAGCCTGGTAAGTAAATAAATGCTTTGCTTTAAACAAATGCATCTGTTTTAAAAAAAAATTTTTTTAAGTGCTACCTCACGGATTGATATGATGACTTTGTACCCGTGCATATGGTGAGATGAGAAACATTTTTAAGAAATGCTTAAAAAAACTGACGCTGTCCAAGTTCTGAACCTTGCCGAGAGCCGTTTGTAAATTCTTTATCTCCTGTTTGTTACAAATAAAGTATTTTTAGAGTACAAACCTTTTCTTACATACTTGTAAATTATTTTTTGATGATATTGGATAGCCATACATTTAAAGCAACTAAAAGCCTGCTTTTTTACTTCCATGACTAAAAGAAAACGGGTTTTAAAGGTTTTAATGAAAAAATAACAATTTCAATACAAGTGTAAAACAACACAATTATTTAACATTAATCTTAAATTGGGGATCTTCTTCCTCCGCTTAGTTTTTCAGTTTACATAGTCCGTCATCTAAATAGGGATTAGACATAGCGCCAGCGCAACTGGCTTTTAAAGGGGATGAGAGCTGAGACTCTCATTGGTTTACTGCACGTTACGCCCAAAATACTCCCATTAATCATTAAAAAAATAGGACCAACCCTTTTCGACCATGCGCTCGGCGCACAAATCATTTTTCCCGTCGTTAAATTAGCAAAAGTGGATTCGGACACACTCATTTAGACGTTGCGCTGTGCGCTTTAGACAATGCACTTAGATCGGTAAAATTTATGGCCCATTATGTTTGTAGCGATTCGGTTCAATAATAAGTATCTCTGTCTTATTGGAGTTGAGCTCAAGAAAGTTATGTGCCATCCAGTCACTAACATCGCTAATGCAGTCTGTTAGCTTAGAAAACGGGTGTGTTTCGCTGGGATGTGATGAGATGTAAAGCTGGGTATCATCCGCATAGCAGTGAAAACGTATGTTATGTTTCCTGATAATGTGCCTGTAAATAAGAAAAGATGAATGAAAATTAGAAAAATAATGATTTGTTTGTTAATAGTGATTCTCTTTGTCTTAGACCACAGGGGCTGTTGAATGCTTTATTCTGATTGGATGAGAAATGTTCCTTGGGGGTTGATTATTTTTCTATAATCCGCACACCTGACTTGTCAAATGTCTTAAAAATAGGCACCAGAGCAATGTTTGTGGTAACCTTGGTATAAGTAAAATAATTGACTCTGGTCCTTTGAATTATTTGAAAATAATGCACACCTACTTTGTGGGTGTGCATTATTTTCTTAAAATTCAACGGCCCGTCGTCAATTATTCCTTACTTACCTTCTTCCTGGAACTTCCTAAGAGGAGGGGCCCGCAAACAGGAAGCTTTACTTATACTATCCCAAAGGAGGAGGAGCTCAAGCATTGAGAAGGTTGAATGATATTACATTGAATACATGTCTTTTAAGAATCTCGTTGGTTTTCAGAGTGAAAATGGAGCTGGATAAAGAAAATGCTAATATTCATATTTGAATGTTGATGTTAAATATGATCTCATAAATAAGCTATGCAGATTGTAACTGAAAGAGCCCTGCCATTGGTATGTTTGAATTTGAGGGGAGGAGCCTTAACTATAAAAAGTGTATTGATTGACAGGGGGCCTTAAATCTAGGGGTCATAAATCATATTTGACAAACAGTATCTGATACAACTACTAGCATGATGGTGGTTTCTTTCATAAATCACCAAGAAGGTTTGAGGTCTCGCCCCTTTTATAGACTGGCTATGGGCTCACCGAAACGTGAACGAGCAATCCATGTGCGGGGCATAGCAGACATGCTGACATGGGTGCAGACATGCTGTCTCGCAACAGCCCACCGCCGGGAGAACCGACCCACCTCGACCAGGAGGTCACACGGGGACCGTGGGTGGCGTTCGATTGGCCGTGAAAAATTTTGGGGGCGTGGCGCGCAGCTGACAGTTTCCCCTTCCGACTCGCCTCTATTTTATTCTAGGGATGTACTCTACCCTTTCGTGGTTCCCTAGGGCGAGCAAGGGAAGGTCATAAAAATGAACCAGAATGCAGCCCTGGACGGACATTGCCAGTGCAGTACATTGTTCACTAGGATGTTCTACTGGCGGAACACTTGCCCTGCGTTCCAGTTCGTTTTTTATGACCTTCCCTCGCTAACTTCCCTCAGTCTCGTTCACTCGGATGTACGTCATTGCTTACGTTGTACGAGTGCCCACTTCTGCTAGAACACTTGAAGTGGGTTCCAATGGATCGCCCTAAGCCCTTGATCACATGGAAAGTGGAGACCGCCCCCTCCATGTGCAAAGCGCGAGTTGCTGAAGTGACGTCACAATCGTGGTGCATTGTGGGTTATGGAGCTGCCTGAAGTGTACATATGAAGTAGACTCGCTCCCTCAGTCAACATCGAGGGAGCGAGGGTCTGTCCATACAAACTTTCCTCGTCCACTTGACGAAGTGGAACGCACTTCAAAATGGCGACAGGGATTCCCCGAGGGGAAGTGTTTAGGGAAGTTCGCGAGTGCGTGTCTAACGCACCCCCGAAGTGGGTTCAAATGGAATGCCCTACCGATGAAGTGACATCACAATCGTGTTGCATATGTGGTATATGTAATATAATGCATTAACACTCAGTGTCCCTTTTAAAAATACCGTTATGGTTTGGTGTTACCTGCCCAGAGCAGATGCTAGCTAGCAGTCAATAAGAGCCTCCTAGTAATGAGCAATCAGACAATTTACTCACGTGAATGTATTTTCCCTACAGTATGACAACAAAAGCACTTGAACACAACACACTAGTAAATACCAGTCCACAAATGGAAAATATCATCTTTTCCATAGCACGTGAAGGCAGCATTAGTCTTGAAATTTCTTTGGGTACCTGCACATGTAGGTGTAGAATAACAGACGTCCCCGTTTTCTGGGGACAGTCCCGTTTTTTGGTGTTCTGTCCCTGACTGGAGCTGTCCCAGTAAATGTCCCCGTTTTACAGCATGTCCAAAACAACCAGCAAATACACTGAAAACCCGATTAACATTTAGCCTTTGTAGTACCAGATCGGAGCAATCATGTAATGATTATTTTCACCAGCAGAGGGGGCCGCGAGCTGCTTTAGCGAAGAAGAATTTACTATGATTCACTAACAATAAATATTTTACATTTTGCATTATTTCATCTGTTCTTCACGTTTACAATGCTATGAACTCAGCTGAAGTAGTGTAATGTTTGATGAAGTATGTCTCTGTGCCTTGTATAAAAATTTTTTTTTGTTTTCAGTAGAAATATTAAAAATTCTTAAATCAGGATGCACCCCCCTGACGAGCAAAACTACCCAAGAAAATAAGTCTAGCTTTTAGACCAAAAATATAAAATTTGTGCTTAAAACAAGCAATAAAATCTGCCAACACTTAATTCAAGAAAAAAATGTCTTACCATTGGTGGATTTTTTGCATGTTTTAAGCACAAATTCGCTAATTTATTATTTTTTGTCTTAAAGCTAGATTTTTTGTTAGGGGATTTCGCTTATCAAGAAAATGCATCTTGATTTAATAATTTTTAGATATTTGTACTAAAAACAAGACAAAAATACTATTAAGTAAGAAGTAAGTCAGTCAGTCAATAATTTTTTGCAGTGAACCCACAACAAATAAAAAGAAGCAAACTTTCAAAAAACGGGTTGTCCCCATTTTTTAATTCATAGATAACAACAAAATATATTTTAATGATATTTTGACCATTGAACTAGGAAATGTCCCCGGTTTTCATTTTAAAAATCTAAATATGCTAAATATGCATTGGAACATATGGATATTGACTTTATAATTTCACTAAGTACAACGGAAGTAAAAGGAACAATTAGGGAACTCATGAACATCAAGTGGCAAGAGATTTGGGATAGAGAAACAAAGGGCAGACACCTTTACAATATTCAAAGACACACTGGTAAACGAATAATAGTTTTTAATAACAGGAAAGATGATACTATTATCACTTGACTCCGAATAGGACACTGTGGCTTAAATCAGTGTTTCACAACCTTTATACTGCCACGGCACAGTGTTGATAAGTAAAATCATACAGCACACCACTATCACAATAAGCATTAACAGAACTGCACACATCTGTATTACAATGCTTACGACCCTATTTTCCTGTATAGGTTATAGTCCCTTGGGGGTAAAAATGACCCCAGAGATTAAAAGAGATCATTTTTAATGATACAAACAATATATCATTTTTTCCATTTACTTCCCATCTATACATTAATGCTGTGTTTTGGGAGATATGTACTTTTAAAGTACTTTTATACCCATTTACCACTCAATTCCTCAACTACACCATTAGCTTGCCTGAAAAATATCAATTTTTATGAAAAATTCACATCTAAATTTGATTTAAATTGTTTTTAGATATTGATCTAGAGGTTATGTGTTGATTTCAGCCATTTGGTGTTTAGGAAAAAACAGTTTTATGGTTACAGTTTAATAAATAAATCATTTCGACCAGCAGAGGCCCATAGAGACCCATTCATTTCACTGTATGTGGCCAACTGTTCAACAACACGACTTTATTGATACATTTTGTGAATTTATGTTTATATAAACATTAGAAAGGACATTAAAAATAAATATTATTTCAAATATTCAAGTATTCTGGCTGAAATTGATGAGAGTGACACATGCAGTTGTGACCAACTCTGCAGTAACACTCCAAATATAATAGAAAGAGAATGGTAAAACCAATGTTAAATAGTACATAAAATGGTAAAACCAATGTCATTCTTTCAGATTTGCTGACTTGTACAGTATGACAATCTGTAGTACAAAGGGAATGTCTTACCTATCTCAAAAACCCAAGATTGGACGGTATAATATAATTATTATTATCATTTATTTTTATTTGGTAGTACTCCTTTCTTTATAATGCTCTATACTCCAGTCCAGTTGGTGGCGGTAATACACCATAAGTTGGCTTGTCAACCGCCATTAAACACTACCAGAAGAAGAAGAAGTGTTGAGCGTCTTCTCTCTCCAGTACAGTAGGGGGCGCTCTGCAGCTTTGCAATCCGCCGATAAACCCACTAAAGAAAGAAAGCGCTCGATCGCGTGTGTTTGTTTGTTTTGTTTTGTTTTCTCTTCTGTGTTTCATTGAGTGTAAAGAGAGTCTTATCTGTATGTACTTAAGTGTTAAGAAGTTGATGTTGAGATGGATGTGGATTGTTGTGAATCGTCAGTTTATGTGACTGTTGGGGGCTCCACAGAATGTCTGGATTCAGTGTGGATGAGCAGAGATCAGAGCCGCACACCACAGTCACTGCTGGACTCTAAACTCTCTGAAGAGAAATCCAGACACACACAGGACTCAGAGCTCAGTCTGACTTTACTCTGTTATACTGAGTCAAAGCCCACAGACTCTCAGGACCCTACAGTGTGTGACAGTAAACAGAGCTTACAGGATGAGCAAACCACCACAGAGTCTCTGGATTCTGTCTGTAACGCTGGAGAACAGCAGCAGATCCCGAAAATGTGTTCAGTCAAACTCATCGACTGCAGGAACCCGATGATGAAGATTAAAACGGAACCCACAGAAATAAAAATCGAACCCACAGAAACAAAAACTGAACCCACAGAAGACGAAGGTGATGCTTTTATTTCGTCAGGTATGTCTCCTTAATTGTTGTATTTTTTACATTTTTAACCCACGCGAACACCTGTTTTATAAAAGGGGGTTTTCAGGTCACAAACGTATTAACCAAAAAGACTAAAATCTAAAAGGAGTTTGAGATATCTTTAATACTTATATTGAGCAACAGGCATGTAGGCTTTAACTATCACCGTCCCACAGGTTTGGCATTACATATTTAAAGGACAGTATGTAAGAAATTTATATCAATGAATCATAAAATGGCCCTGATATGTCACTAGACATGATGAAATCATTTTCATTTCAAATACTTATATCACTGACAACAGTGATCCGGCCAGGATATTGTCATTTAAAAAGTGGAGTTGCAGCCCTTAACTGATGTTTATGTTGTCATGTTGTGTATTGGCCACCAGTTTTGTGATTGCAGTACCAGTTTTGGCCACAATCCTACATACTGTTCCTTTAACGCTTCCCATTCACTTTTAATGGGTGACGTCATGCATTGCCGAACTGAATTGTGGATCCGTCGGCACAGTGTCAGTGCCGTTGCTCGCGGCAGAAGTTGGACATTTCTTAACTTTTCAAGCAGCAACGCGTGCCTCAGCCAATCAGATATGCCCTATGCAAATAACTTAGTCAGAGCCAGCCATTTATGTTTATGGAAGAGCGGATTATGTGTAGCGGCCACTGTGATTGGCTGTTGGCCATGCTTCAGACGAGCCTTCCGTCAAGCGTTAAGGCTTTCGCCCCGTGTGAATGTAAATGTACCATAATGCTGCGTTCAGACCAGCCACGGTAGAGGCGTCAATCGCGAGTGATTTCAATGTTAAGTCAATGTGAAGACGCGTGTCTGGAGGTCTTGCGGTGGGAATGAGGCGTTTACGCACAAGTTGAAAAATGTGAACTTTTGAGTCGCAGAAGCCCCTCCCCCTCCCACGGTAAGAACGTAGTTCTCATGTTTTGAAACCCTTTTGCATTTTAAACAAAGCAGAGACAGTAATTTATCAACTTGTGATAAGATAATGCAGCTAACCGTTGACACCTAGTAGCCTTGGTTGGTAAAACCACTAAAAGTGTGACAGAAACTCAATATTTTTGTGATTTCTCTGAAATTTGGTTCAGAACTAGTTGAGACTTGTGTCTTTATTGATGTGGTTTTTTTGGAGTACAAATTTTTAATTTTTGTGATTTTAAAATATACATACTTTATTGCATTATTTTTATTATTTAAAATAAATTTAAACTGGTATAACTGTTTTTTAATTTAATATCTACAACTTCAAACCCCCCAGTAAAACTGTAAATTATAATACTGTAACTTCCTCTACAATATAGTTGATTACCCAGGTGAAAAAGTAATACACTTCCATACTAGTTTACTTAAAGCGCTTTATTTTCGCACACTAATTTTGTACTTAATATACTAAAATTTCATCTTTAGTACTTCTTGAGATAATCTTATAAGAACATCTAAGTGTACTTTACTGTGCTATTTTGAGACACCATAAATATGAACTAAAATGTGCTAAAAATGTATTTAAAAATGTATTGGGGTACCACTTGTAGTAAACTTGAACCCATCTTTGTACGAAAGTTGAGTTCAAGTTTAAAAGTGTTAACTAAATACATTTTTTAACACAGAGATAGTATGTTAAAAGTGCATTTTAGTTCATATTCATAGTGTCTCTGTGAAGTACACTTAGATCATCTTAAGAAGTGCTAAAGATGAATTTTTAGTATATTAAGTACAAAATTAGTGTGCAAAAATAAAGCACTTTATGAACACTATAGAAGTGTACTAATTTTTCACCTGGTTACTCACTCATTAAATATTCATGCATTACATTTAATATTTTGTCTTTTGTCAACTAGTTATGTTGTCTTTATTCTGCTAAAATATTAACAAAATTATCAAACAAAATGTAAGGACTATAAAAACATGACTAACAGCTGTCTATGGGGCCAGTCACACTAAACGCTTGCAAACGCAAGGCGCGACGCACTGCCTTTTTTAAAAAAAGAGCAGTGCGACGCGGCTTTTCATATTGCTAAGCAACCACCGAGTCAGCTGTCTTGTCAATCAAATATTGAACCGTGAGCGCTATTTTGCTGTTAACTGTCATATTAACAGAAACTTTAAAAAGAGGACGATTGCTCTGACCTTGTTTGAGGGTGAGAGGTGCACAAACACACAGGAGAGGGTGAGCGAGTGGTGTCCGGTTCTTCAAAGCAACTGTAACTTCCCTCACCACAACGTAAGGCCCGCCTCTCCCCTCATTCGATTGGACAATGCAAAGGCGCGAATGACGTCGGGCGCTTCTCCGCTCTCAGCGCTCCTTCAAAAACGCGTGCGCGGCAGGCGGCAAAAAACCGCAAAGAATATCATTCAAAAAAGGCGCCTGCAACTGCCATAAACGCTTTTGGTGTGACTGGCCCCTATATGTGTAAATATATAAAAAGATAAAGAATCTCAATTCATCCTTCTTTATGTAAATAAGAGTGTAAAGATAATTTAATTGTTTCATGTTTCTTTCAGATGTA
This sequence comes from Misgurnus anguillicaudatus, assembly GCF_027580225.2. NCBI lineage: Eukaryota > Metazoa > Chordata > Actinopteri > Cypriniformes > Cobitidae > Misgurnus > Misgurnus anguillicaudatus. Next base: position 35,378,910 of record NC_073344.2, read on the forward strand.
AAGAGTGAATCATGTTTGGATGAAGAAATTACATCCTCAACATCAAAAGAGCGACTGACAGCACAAACTCTTTCATGCATTACCTGTGGAAAGACATTCAGCTCACAAATACATTTAGAGAGACATGCGAGAAAACACACAGAACAGAACCTCTTCACCTGCACCAGATCTGAGATCAGCATTACTACAATACAAGAGAAGAAACTTCATTCAGAAGAACACAGAGAGAAGAAGCAGCAGTTTCTCTGTGAGCATTGTGGGAAGATTTGTGGCTCTTCCTTTAATCTAAAAGTTCACTTGAGGACACATACTGGTGAAAAGCCTTTCTGCTGCGCTGAATGTGGAAAATACTTCAGCACCAAAGAAAATCTTAATACTCATAAGAGAATTCACACAGGAGAAAAACCATACGCGTGTCCTCACTGTGAGAAGAGATTTAGCCATAACCAATGTCTTAAGACACACATGTTTATACACACCAATGAGAGACCGTATCAGTGCAGAAAATGTGACAAAGCCTTTAGGGATTCAGGTTCGTTAAAATCACACCAGAATATTCACTCTAAAGAGAAACTCTATCAATGTTCACACTGTGATACACATTTCTATCATGAATATCAGCTGATAGCCCATGAGAAAGTTCATACTGAAGAAACATCTCATGACTGTAGTGTTTGTGGGAAGAGTTTTAATCATCATGAACATTTAGTGGCACACCAGATAATTCATAAAGGGGAAAAACCTTACAAATGCTTTCAGTGCGACAAGACGTTTACTCATTTAGGTAACTTAAAAGCCCATCAGAGAATTCATACTGGAGAGAAACCTTATCAATGTAGTGTTTGTGGAAAGTGTTTTAGTCAGCAGTCAAACTTTCTAAAGCACCAGAGACTTCATACAGGTGAGAAACCATTCAAATGCTCTGAGTGTGATAGGACGTTTGCTCAGTCAGATTACTTAAAAGTCCATCAGAGAGTTCATACTGGAGAGAAACCTTATCACTGTAGTGTCTGTGGAAAGAGTTTTAGTCAACCATCAAACTTTATAAAGCACCAGAGAACTCATACAAGTGAAACGCCCTTTGAATCATTTGCTCATTTGGGTTAATTCATACTGGAGAGCAACCGTACATCTGCATTCCAGGATTTTTCTCTACATAGTGGACTTTATTGGACCTCGCAGATTCAAATGGCTCTAAACGATCCCAATTACAAAAATGTACATTATGTGTGTAGTAGGGATGCACCGATAGAATTTTTTTGGGCCGATACCGATTTAAACAGACAACTTCTTGCCGATACCGATACCGATACTAAACACTTGTATGCAATACAGTTGGTCTATTAGCTAGTTTATTTCTGCATCAAATTATTTTTACTGAACATGGATTGGATCTAATTAACATTCAACTGACCAACATAATAAGAGAGGCACAAATTAAGCTAAAACAAATATAATAAGGCAGCATGACAACCCTCAAAGGTGCTTTTTGCTATTCAGCATTAATTTTATTAACAACATTTATTTCTCATGCTATTGCCGATATGCCGATGGTTTCAAATTCATCAAATATCGGCCGATTTAATATCGGCGGCCGATACATCGGTGCATCACTAGTGTGTAGTCTTGTACTTTATTTGCTTCTGGTTTAACATTTTATGATTATCTAATCAAAATATCAAAAGATGTATTGCAGTAACGATAAAAAAAGAATTGATTTCAGATTTTGATTCGTTGAATATGTTATGTAGCCGACAGCTGCATATAGTTCAGTTTCTCTCATTATTAACTTCAAATATGGATAAATTATGGATAAACGTAACCAGCTGAATATAAACCAATGCAAATCTATGATAATAATCATGACATAAAACATTGTGTTAGTTCTGTGTGTTTTTTTGTGTAACTGTTTGAGGTACCAATAATAATAGTGTCCTGTCAGCCTTGACGAAAAACTTAGGTTCCACTGTTGTTTCTCTGCTAATGCAGCATCTATTTTACAAATTAATTACTTTATAATGATATGAAGCAACATACGCAACTCGGAAAAGCTATCGGTATGCATTTTTTGCAGATAGCCAATTGTTCCACCAATGAACTATCGGTGCCGAATGCCGATTAATCGGTTTGGTCTACCTCTAAAATATTGTATATAAAATTTTGGAAAAATATGCAGCAATTTTTGTTTTTATTATTTTTGTTAATATTGCATTAGAATAAAGACTAAATATTAAATGCAATGCATGAATATAAATTTACTGAGTGAGTAAACCACTATTTGTGATCCTGCCCGTGAAAACCAGACTAACGTCTCAAAATCAAATTCTGAGATATCGAAAGATATCAAGGTTAAATTTTTACAAAATGTTCTTAACATTATGTGGGTTTATTTTATGAAGAAAACAGTAAGTCACAAAAAAATTTATTTAACTGAGTGTATGGACATGTGAATATTCTTTCTTGTTATTCCACAAGTTTTGACATGAATCTTCTTATTTTGTATTTATCACTCAAGTCCTTATTCCTTTATAGTGATTTATTCTTCTGTTTCAATAAAGAATCACGTTCATAATCTTGTTCAATAATGTTTTCACAACAACTTCACTCTAAAAATGGCTGCGTTATTTTTGACCCATAATGTGTAAATATTATACAGAACACGTGCTGGGTTAAAAATGACCCAATGTTGGGTTGTTGTTATGCAACCATGTATAAAATAACTCAGCAGTTGGGTTAAAATAACCCAGCATTGGGTACATTTTTAACCGAGCACGTGTTCTGTCCAATATTTACCCATTATGGGTCAAAAATAACCCAGCCATTTTTATGACATCTTCCTATGACAAGACCCCTTTTCCAAGATGGCGGCGGTTTTGACGCATGCTTAGAACCCCAAGGCGACCTCTAGTGTACATATAGTGCAAGCGTGCCGCACAAGCCCTGAAAACGTCTCGATCGCCCCCCCAGTGACTGGTCCCAGTATAGGTCATAAACTCCACCTCCCCCATGTTTTTCCGATGGGATTTGAGTCTAACTAAACAATTTAATTACACTTCAATTATCTTTTTTCCGAGGCTGGTTTCTGTCATTTACTGTAGTTTTTATCGCGCTGATGTAAATTCAAGTGTTTGTTTTTAAAATAAGTTTGTTTTTAGTTAGTTATTTAATGCTATAAAAACGGCTGTGTCACGTCATGATTGGCAGCTGTGATATGCGCATTCTGGCGGGGCCTTGATTTCGCGGCTTTACTTCCTGCTCACTACTGTACATGACTGGTCCCGAAATCGCTACTGCGGAGACTCAAGGCCAAAGATGTCAGCACCGTATCGGGACACATAAGCCGTTTCTCAATACCAAGTACGCCAAACTCGGAAGAACGAACTCCTGACGCGAAATGCATTCTGGGAAACTTCGCTGTCATAAGTCCACACAAGTCTCCTTTGATGCATCCTCGATAAAATGGGCGGATCAAGAACACATCCGGGGATTTTATGTGAACTTGGGCTTGATGCGAACTTTGAATTGGAACAGTACTTGGGCCGCGACTGATGACGTTTCACAAGTCCACAAGAACGCAAGTACAGACAAGAACGCATATTGAGAAACGGCTATAGGCTGTTTCTCAATATGCGTTCTTCAGCGATCTTGCGTCCTTGTGTCCTCGCTATACGTCATCATTAACCGGCGAAGTTCAATTCCAATTCTCAAGAACGCAAGTACAGAGGACGCATGAAAATACCCGGATGTGTTCTTGGTATCGAGGATACATCGAGTGCAGACTTGACCAACAGGAAGATCACACACATCTCAATTCTCACATTTGCGTTCTGTGTTCTCGCGACCTACTGAGTTCGTTCTTCCAAGGTTGCCTGGCAAGACCAGTCTTCACAAGAACGCAAGTCCGTTCTCTGCGCTCTTGGAATTGAGAAACAGCCATAAGCCGTTTCTCAATGTCAAGGAAGGATCCTCGGAAGCTAGAATTTTGAGGATGCTACGTCATCGACGTCCGTCGAAGGACTGTTCCAATGTCGAGGATCCTCGAAATTTCAGCCAAGGACTGAGTCCTTCGTTCGAGAAATATACCATATACAGAAAAGGATGCAAATTTGTATCCTTCGCGCTCTTCACGTGCTGAAATCACCCACAATCCTATGCGCGCAGCACCGAAAGCACACCTTTCAATCACGCAATGACGTGCACTTGCTACCCTGTTCCATTTAAAGTGTGCTCCGAATGCTTAAAAGGAGCCTCGCCTAGCCTCTGAAGGAAGTGACTTGTAAAGACTAGTCCTGCCAAGGAAGTATCCTTGACATTGAGAAACGGCTACAGATATGTACGCCTTGGGGTTCTAAGCATTCGTCAAAACGACGCCATCTTGGAACAGGGGGCTTGTCATAGGAAGTAGCTAGGTAACGCTGCTATCTCCGCATGTACTTTGAATTTATGGACGATGCCGGACTTTTGTGCTGCGTATGGCTGTTAGGCCTACTAGCACTAGGCATTGTAGTTAGAAAAAGTAGATTTTCATATCAAAACTTTATATTTTCTCTGGACTCAATGCTAAATACATGTCTGACCGTTGGAACGAAAAAAAAAGACCCTAGAAAATCGCATTCATGACGATTTAGGGTGATTTTAGTTCCGGTACACCATTGTCTATAATGACGCTGATGCAAGGCTCCCGTTTCAAGATGGCGGCTCTATTTGACGCATTCATTCCAATGAACTGCCGTAGCCAAGGCGACAATTAGTGTACATATCTGTTATAGGGACACTGGCGGCTTCACTTTTCACCAATGGAAGAGAGCGAACAGGCGTTGTCCATCTATTTTTACAGTCTATTATTGAGCGTCTTCTCTCTCCAGTACAGTAGGAGGCACTCTGCAGCCCGCCGATAAACCCACTAAAGAAAGCGCTCAGTCACTGTAGATTGCTGGGAAGTGTTTAGGGAAGGGTCTAAAACTAGAGTGGAACGCAGCCCATGTCTGCTAGAGCCCAGCCCAGAGAGTTCCGACAACAGAAGTCCAAAGTGCATGGCCATTCATGGAGCCATTGAAATACTTGAGTTAAAGGCAAAGATCTTAATAGTTAAAGACATGCATTGATTACAATATATCCATCCATCCGTAACGTTAGTTCTATCAACAATGTTTTTTGACAAATAAAATCCACTAATATGGGTAGTACAGCACTTCTCCGTCATCCACCTGTTGATTCACGAGGCGCCGCATGAAGCCAAACAAGCCTGGTAATCATACTAGTGAAAACACAAGCTTGTGCTAGCACGTGAGAAATGGTGACGTGCAAAGTGCTTGTGACAATGGCTATATCCTAAACTTAACCAAAATACTTTAGATAATTTCGAACTTGCCAATGAACAACCATAATTGCTGTAAAAATACTTCAAATCAGTACAGAATTCTTAATTGTTACTTTATGAAATAACTACATTCTAGTAAGTATACATTGTCCTGTAAATGTGTAGTAAGATTCCTATTGTTGTAGAGTTGTGTACTGAAAAAAAAAATGACCACAATTAACAGAACCTAGATTAAAATATTTATTGACTTCTATAGAAATACTGATCATAAAAATCCGAATATAAAACCCTTTACAAAACTTGTCCAAACATGTGCATTTAAACAGTGACATAAATCACAAGTGCAAATGGCTTACTAAATGTGGACAAAATATGTAAAAATATACACTGTGAACATTTACAGATCATTCAAAATGAAACAAAAATGTGAAAAACGTTTGTTACAAAAAATAACATTTAAATTGGCATCATTTCAGTCGTTTCAACTAAAATAACAAAGAATGACAACAAAAAAAAAACACTTAAAATAATTTAAAATCAACTGGCACCAATGATATGGTTCATTCATCTGTCAGACTTCCTGGAATAAGGGAGAGCCGATGGTGCACCTGAAAAAAATCAAATAAAAAAATCCATCACAATAACTTAATCAGAACTGCAGATAGAGACGAACACACATACTCATTTTGAAAACACCTTTGTGAAACAATACCAAACAGAATGTGACTGATCACACAAGATTCCTCATTGATTTCGTCTGTGACTGCTTAACATTGAGACAAGGCCAGACCTTCACTCACCTAGCCCACCAGGTGCCAAACAACTCAAATACAGCCAGGTTTTATTTTCTAGAAACCACTTCTGTTGATTGCTCATCGTATCAGGAAGGCTATACCTCCTGTTCTGTCTGGGGACTGTAAGACGGTAAGGTCAGAGGTCATAAATGGCCATAACTAAAATTTCACCTTTAAAGGACAAGTTCGGTATTTTACACGCAAAGCCCTGTTTTCAGATTGTTCACGATGAAATAAAACGGTCTTGACCGAAACTTGGACACACGATGCTGCCCGGAGAATTTTTGGGTGTTTGTGTTTCACCTCCCACATCTACAATGGCTATATAGGTGCACTGGAACAATCCTTCCTAAAATGCATTAAACGTTCGTTTACAAAGACGTGAAACTCACCGAGTGGACCTATTTTTCCAAACGCCTCACACACGTATATTCTTCCGCTGAGAGCTTGAATAATAGACACTCCAGCCCAGATGGTGGCGATAATCCACCTTTGCTAATTGCAAGAATACAAACAACGTTCCCGGCGCGGAGTAATACCGTACCTCACAGCACATCTAATACAAGTCAATGGAGTTGGACAAGAACTACGAAAGCATCTTTTGCAGCGATTTTTGTGTGAGCATATCAGTGAACACCCCTGACCACACGGTGAGTTTCACGTCTTTGTAAATTAAAGTTTAATGCATTTTAGGAAGGATTCTTTCAGTGCACCTATCCAGCCATTGTAGAGGTGGGAGGTGATACAACACCCAAAAATTGTCGGTAAAGCATCACATGTGCAAACTTCAGTCAAAACCGTTCCGCCTCATCACAAACAATCTGAAAACAGGGCCCCAAGTGCAAAACACAGAACCCGTCCCCTAACCCCTTGTGTTAATAGGGATCCTTGTAGCCTGAAGAGACATCTTGTGTAATCAGTTACATACGTTTTAATTTAATTGTTGACAAAACTACGTTTTTTTTCTGTAGTAGTACTTGAATCAAGCAAAACTGGTGCATGATTACACAAACAAGTTCCCTAGTGAAGTAGTGTGCATTTCATACTTTTATAAGAAGGTGAATATGTGAAGTAGTTAAATGCAAGGAGTGATTATATAGTGCTTTAAAATGTAGACCTCATCATAAGTCATTAGCCTCTCTGTATTTTGCAGGTATGATTAAAAGGCCAGATTTTATTTTAGGCGCATTTCCTTCTGTCCTCATCTTACCTGGACAAACAGCTCCCAGACGCTGCTGTACATTCTCCAGATGTTGGATATACTCGGTCAGAGAGCGTTCCTGATCTTGCGACGAGCCGAAGGAGCGGTCAGCCGGTCCCAGTACAGGACCTGGGTACATTCTTGGATAGTGAAGAAAATATCTTTCAAACGTTTGATGTTTAAAAGAAAGAGAATTACTTAAAATCACAATACACACTGCAAAAAAGACCTTCTTAGTATTTTAGAGGCATTTTCTTGATGAGCAAAATTACCTAAAAAAATTCTAGTCTAGTTTTTAGACATAAAAATATACAAATGAAATGCTTAAAACAAGCAAAACAATCTGCCAATGGGGGAAGAAATTTTTTCTTGAAATCTTCTTAAATTAAGTGTTTAAGAAAAAAAGTAAAGTTCTACGTTTTTTTTCTTACCCCATTGGCAAATTTTCACTTAAAGGACAAGTTTGGTATTTTACACTTAAAGCCGTGTTTTCAGATTGTTTATGATGAAATAGAACGCTTTTGACTGAAATTTCGACATATGATGCTGGCCCCAGAATTTTCGGTTTCTGTTGTATTACCCCCTACCTCTATAATGGCTGTATAGGTGCACCGGAACAATCCCTCACAAAATTCATTAAACCCTCGCCCACAAAGACGCGAAACCCACCAAGGGGCCAGGGGTGCTCACTGACACGCCCACACAAAAATCGCTGCAAAAGATGCTTTCCAACATGTGTTTTACCATTCCTTGTAAACTTGTGGACTTATTTTTCCAAACGCCTCGCACCTAGGGTGGCCATTCGTGCCAGTTCCGCCGGACACGTCCCGAACATGTTTTCGGGTGCGCTCTCCGGAAGTCGCGTTGCTCAACCGCATACGTCATTGAGGTTCTCACATTTCAGTTAAAATACTTTAGAAAATTAAGATTTATTTCTTTAAGACATACAATCATTGTAGTTTCATTCTTACCTTGAAATGTAACGGTTGCTTTTCTGAAATTGAACCCGAAATATTAAACCTTGATGACGTATGCGGTCGACCAACGCGACTTCCAGAGAACACACCCGAAAACATGTTCGGGACGTGTCCGGCGGAACTGGCTCGAATGGCCACCCTACTCGCACCCGTATATTTTTCCGCTGAGAGCTTGAATAATAGACACTCCAGCCCAGTTGGTGGCGATAATCCGCCTTTGCCAATTGCAAGAATACAAACAACGTTCCTGGCGCAGAGTAATACCGTACATCACAGCACAACTAATACCAGTCAATGGAGTTGGACAAAAACTACGATAAAACCTGTTGGAAAGCATCTTTTGCAGCGATTTTTGTGTGAGCATATCAGTGAACACCCCTGACCACTTGGTGAGTTTCACGTCTTTGTAAACGAAAGTTTAATGCATTTTAGGAAGGATTGTTCCAGTGCACCTATGCAGGTGGGAGGCGATACAACAAACACCCGAAAATTCTCGTGCCAGCATCATATGTCCAAATTTCAGTCAAAACCGTTCTATTTCATCATAAACAATCTGAAAACAGGGCTTTAAATACCGAACTTGTCCTTTAAATCTAACTTATTTTCTTAGGCATTTTGCACGGCAAGAAAATGCATCTTATTTAAGAATTTTTTAGATAGTTGGGTGAAAATAAGACAAAAATACTAAGTAAGAAAGTCATTTTTTGCAGCGCATCTTGTCAGTTTGGTGCATAACAAGTGACCCATTCTGTGAAAACCCAACTAAAGTCATGTTTGTGATTTAAAACAATGTAAAGAACATTCTGACTTAGTGAGGTCATGTCAAAGTCTAATTATTTGTAATTTATGCATCTGAGACTTTATCCTGGATTTACAGACAGGGTCACATTTAGTTCTTTACCAATGGTGTCAATAAACCCCAAGACATTTCACCTATTATTCAATCTGAATGGTGATTTGATTGGTGGAACCAGAGATGAGACCACACCCCGTTGGGTGAAAGCATGATCACGGGTGGGAGGAGATTTGAATGCGGCTGCAGTCTGCTGTGGTTTCAACACTTCGGTCCTCAAAACAGGAGCTTTGAAAATAGTAACAAAAACATGAATTTGATTAATTGATTAATTGCATGCTGAAGTGAATGGCAGATTTCGGTCTTGTGTATTTCAGCTATAAAGGTGTAATTGTGACACTGTAAACCAAGACTCACCTGTGCTCTGTCTTGCTCCATGTCCATTAACTGTAGTAGTGCCTATTGAGACTTTTCTTGTAGCTTTTTGCCATTTCCTGGTAAGGAACTTTAGTCTACAAAAGGACAGAAAACAACAATAAATACATTCAATCTCATAGGCATGCGATTTAAGAGAGGTACAAAACTGAATATGTAATCCCCAAACTTATATGCAAAATTTACACTTGCACTTGACCTCGTGTGACCCTGGACCACAAAACCAGTCATAAGAACCTTTTTTTTTTAATTGAGATTTATACATTATCTGAAAGCTGAAAAAATTAGCTGACCATTGGTGTATAGTTTGTTGGGATAGGACAATATTTGACCGATATTTAACTATTATTTGAAAATCTGGAATCTGAGGGTGAAAAAAAATCACCTTTAAAGTTGTCCAATGAAATCCCTAGCCACACAAATAACTAATTTTAAATACTTTATAATTTTTGGCCATTTTTGAATGGGTTTTGTTTCACAATCCTCTCCAGGGTGCGGTTATTTCTATTGCTTTTACACTTTTTTCTACCACATCTTTTCCTTCCCTTCGCCTCTCTATTAATGTGCTTGGACACAGAGCTCTGTGAACAGCCAGCCTCTTTTGCAATGACCTTTTGTGTCTTGCCCTCCTTGTGCAAGGTGTTAATGGTCGTCTTTTGGACAATTGTCAAGCCTAGCCTACAGATATAGACTGAGAGACCATTTAAAGGGTTTGCATGTGTTTTGAGTTAATTCGCTGATTAGAGTGTGACACTAAGAGTTCCTTAGTTGTCAGTTATAATCCTCAAAATTAAAAGAAATAAACATTTGAAATATATAAGTCTGTGTGTAATAATATCATATAATACAAGTTTCACTTTTTGAATGGAATTAGTGAAATAAATCAACTTTTTGATGATATTCTAATTATATGACCAGCACCCGTATGTCAAAGCACTGCCCACTACACTATCGTTGTACAAACACATTTCAAAATACATTTTTTATATATTTATGGTAGAAAATGTACAAAACATCTTAATGGAACATGATCTTTACTTAATATCAGACACATACAATGTATTTTTGGCTATTGCTGTCTGCTACTTCTGATTGGTTTTGTGGTCCAGGGTCACATATAAAACAGCCAAAAAGCATTTTACAAAACTCTGTACAAAACCTGGCAGGCACACAGTGTTGAAGATCTGTATAGCCGTTTTTCCTACCTTGAGATAGCGATGACGACTCTGACGGATGTTCTGAATCGGTTCAGGGGCTTGGAGACCTGCGTTTGGCTCAACGACGGTTGCGCGCCCATACGAGCGATTAGCGCGAGCGTGGCCTGCTCGCAGTCTTGGAATCCTCCCAGCAGCAGGAGCAGATAACGCTTCTGATACACCAGCGACTTCCTGTAACTCTCCGCTCGCAGGTATCTCTCATAGAGCCGCTGAATCTGCAGAAGAACAATGATAGACTTTAGACTCAACCAAACCCTTCACAAATAAGCAGGAAACATTATCAGGCTAAACTTTTCAAGAGCAAGTGTCAATATAAAAACACCACATGTAAAAAAAACATGCATGTACACTATATCTACAGGAGCATTTGGGACACTTGCTAATATGGACTTGTGATCTGTGACCTTTAGCTGGACCAATGAAAGCCACTAGCTGCTTTTCAATTAAAGATTTACACAAAACTTTAGCGTTATTAAGGAGGTGTGTACACCAAAGCGTTGTTTGTAATCGTTTCCAATGGAAGTGGACGTGCTTTTCAAAAACAGCAGCAGGCGGCAGGTTTTGTCCGCGTTGAGCGCCGGCAGCAAAAAAATTTTCGTCAATGTCACTTTTCACTCGGCCGTCCAATCACAGTGGAGAAAGGGTGGGACAAATATTACAAAAACCAACTGGCGCATTGTTCAACGACTGATAAACAAACAGAAGGTTCATAGCAACCAAAGCACTTAGCTGAAAAAACCATAGGGGGCGTGCACACCAACGCTTTCACGCCCGCGGCCAGCGCATGTTTTCCATTCATTTCAATGGAAACTCAGCGTTTTTCAAATAAGCCAGCAGCTAGCGGTTTTCTTCCGCGCCTAAAACCGGATCCCGGCGGTTTTTCCACGCTCAGCGCTAAGCACCGAGAGTTGAAAAATGTTCAACTTTGACGAGCGGAGCCTTTCTTCCAATGTCAGTTCTCACGCGGCCGTCCAATCACAGTGGAGGTGGGGCGGGACAAGCATCACAGCAACCAACCGTCTCACAGCTGACGTATCAGAGCTACCAAAGCGCTTAGCTGAAGAAAGCTGGCACTCAGCTGAAAAACAGCTGGCATTCAGGGTTGTCCAGGCATTTTCAGCCGCGTTTAAAAGTTTAGGTGTACACAACCCTATAGACTGAAAAAAAGATGGACGTAGTGTGACGTCACCCATAGATTTCTGAAGATCGTTTTTGAAGCTTAGAGTAGGCGGAGTCTGCCATCGCCATCTTGGCCGCTTGTCACCGCGCATCACTCGTGGATATCCGAAAATGGGTAAAGAGGTGAGACGTGGGTGAAGCTGATGTGACTGGTTGCTGAAACCACGCCCGCCTAGCTCCAGTGACAGCAGTGGCTGTTCAACCGTCACTCAAGTGGCCACGCCCTTAATTATGCAGAACTTTAACACTTAATATAGTTTAAATGGATGACCCCCTCACAGTTGTCATGAAGGGCAAAATTAACTATATAGACCAAAAACACTTTTTGTACCAGGCTGTAAGCATATTATTTTCTACTGTAAATTTGGGCATTTTAACATGGAGGTCTTTGGGAACTGACTCCCTTTTGGAGTCAGCTTCTAGCAGCCAGTCGATGAATTGCAGTTTTTTAAATCACTTCCGTATTGGCTTCATCAGAAAGATCGGAAGGTTGCCCCTCGGAATAAATGCTGGCAAGGGCCCACGCATGGCCTCTGCCTGGCCGTTTTTAAATGCTTTGGTGTATACGGCCCCTAAATGTTGATGAAGTATTGCGAAATGACGGCCTTTCCATTAACCGATGTTATGCAAATAAAACATAATAATGTTGTCAGGCGATAAGTTATTCGAAAAACATGGCATCAGGTGCGTATCGACTTCATATGGTGCCACACAGACTCTCAAGCCCATGACATCAGATACCACAAGAGCGACTCGAAAGCATACAAAGCAGTCGACTCCCAAATTGCTCTTGCAGTAGTTTGATGCCATACGCTTGTTGGTTATTCAGCTCGTTTACATGCACACCAATAATGCGATTATTTCCAATAATACGAATAAGGTCTTAATCGCAGTAAGATGTTTACATGACTGGAGCTAACCTCTTCCCTCCGGTTTACATGCAGTTTTATTTTCGGATTATTCACACATAGCCCAATGCAGCACAAATGATGAACTCACATATATGGTCCACTGTTTTAATTTACTTACATCTATAACAACGTGTTTGTCATTTAACGCATTTCATTATCCGGTGCCGTGATGAAGATATAAATATGACAGTGCCTGTAAAGGGCGTTCACATTAAAACGATATAAAATCGCATTATTTTTATCGAATTATTGTGTTTACATGAGGTAAGGTATAATCGCAGTATTGCCAAAATCCCATTATAATCGCATTATTGGTGTGCATGTAAACGAGCTCATTGTGAAGCAGAAAAACCTCTTCTGTCTTGTCCTCCAACCAAACATACTGCACCATATTTAAAGAATGATCATGTGATTTTTACTAATTTCCATTGGGTGCACTTTCAATTTACTATTTCGATTGGTGCAATTTGAAGGGTAATGGAAACACAGCTAGTGGCTGTAGAGCAGGGCTATTCAATTTGCAGCCCGCGGGCCAAACCCAGCCCCCCAGGTAATTTGATCCTGCCCTTTATGTAGTCTGTAAAAAAAGACATCTCTAGAATAAATTTAGTAAATTAGACAACGGGCCCTACAGTTCGAGTTGATGCACGTGCGTCTGTTTCATACAGCATGAGCTGCAGAGCGCGAGTCACGTGTTTATATTCGCGCTTTGGTCCACAAGTTCGACGCGATCGCCTCCCCCGCGTCTCAAGATGCAATAGCTGACAGTGGTGAGTTAAGAGACGGGACTCTATGGCTGTTTTAACTTTATTTGTTGTATTTCCAGCTTAAAAATGCTGCCTTTTCCGACAATTGTTGTCTGATATGTCAGCTCAATGATGACTTGCTTATCCACAATGGCATTTAAGTTAGATATCTTAATAAAGGAAACTCGTTGAAACGATTTCGTGAACTACACAAAAAGTTTCTCCAAAATTCAAAGCAGACTAAATGCTCAAATATTATGCGAGTCATCGTTCTCACACAAGAATGCAATTAAAACGAGTTAATCGCCGATCGCTTACAGCCCAGCACCTGCACCACTTTATGCGTATCGTGCTGACAAGGCTGCGTCCGAAACCGCATACTGTATAGTAGGAACTGAATTAGATGAAGTACCTACTTACTTGGCGTTAAAACAGTAGGTACTGTATAGCAGGGGCGTAGCCAGTAATGGGCCAGGGCGGCACTGGCCCGCCCACATAACTCCCTGGCCCGCCCAGGCAAGTTTAATCAAAATGCATTTTTTGTTTATTTTTATTATTCAAATGTATTTAAGAAAATATATTAATATAAACCAGATTTATTGTTGACCGGTGTGTGTATAATTTCCTTCCAAATAAAATGGAGTTGTTAAAGCAAGCTGTAGGAAGCCTCCGGAACGCAATTGGTTGCTAGGGGGTTCTGACAGGTAGACTCTGTGGGGAGCGGCGGGCTCCCGGCAGCCAGCCAGCTAACTTTGCTAACTGCTTTTTTAGCTAATATTAAAATTGCCACATATAATGGCTAAAGTTTCTTTAATGTGTTATTTAAAAAAGCAAGAGTTGAGGAAGACGATACGCCACTGCCTCCATCTGCCGAGTCCTACCAGCCCAGTTCTTCAGACTCATCAACCCACAAGGCGGCTAGTCAGGCGCTGGTGGCGCCGGTTGCCGCTTGCTCCCTGGCGGCAGTTCCAGTGCGCTCTCCCGGTCAGCCTGACACAGGTTGACCCGCCGATCCAAACGCAATTGATGAACCACGTACAACCCAATTTAAATCCACGAGTACTCGCCTCAAAAACCTGTGCCTTTTGTTTTTTGAAAAATAACTCTGTGACTCTTTGGACTATAATGAGATCATTTCTGTTTTCAACATTAAACCCAGGCGTTTGCGTCTTGTTTTGTAGAAGGAAAACAACAAAGGTAAGCCTGTTGTTTAACTCATTTCCTTAATTTTTGCTCGGGAAGTGATTTAACTAAGTGGTGTGTTGTGTATAGATGTATGCCTTATAGGTTAAGTTACATTGTTTAATTTAAATGAGTTGCTATTTTTTTGGCACAAAAGCTTAATTTCCACCAGGCTGATTGCACTGTATATGGTTGATTTAATATAAATTAGGCAGTGTGTTGTTATTTATTTAAACCCGTGCTCTGCTAAGAGTTTTCATTATTTCAATTTCCTGTTACTTTTAGCCTACTTTTTTTCAGGTGAACTGTTTTTGCACTACTGACTAGCCTAAATAAATGGTTTGTCCAGCCTTTATTGAGCTATGTGTTGGTTGAACATGTTTAGACAGTGTTTTATTATTGCCTTAGCCGAAAATTGCAAAGGAAAGACGTCACTGTTTTTGCAGATTGTCTATTCTTTTTTCTACTCTAAGGTATAATTATTATTTAAGTCATTCTATTCTAGGAAAAACTATTGGCCCACTCACTTTTGCCCCGGCCCACCCAAAATACAATTTCTGCCTACGCCCCTGCTGTATAGTATGAATTCTGGTAGTATGAATGAGATTCAGACGTACTACATCCACCATGTTGCTACATTCGTCATCACGTCATGTCATTTCAGCGCGAAAACAGCCGCATGCCTCTTCGTCTTCGTTGGATAACTCCTCTCCCGGGGCATCATGGGATAGTGAAGCATCCATCGTATGCACACTGCAAAATCTAACCGGAAGTAGTAGGTCATCCGGGTACTTTTCGCATACTGTTTTTCGAATACTATGTATTCGGACATACTACTCGCCTACTGCTTTTCGCGTACTATATAGTATAAAGTAGGCGGTTTCGGACGCAGCAAAACATACACCTGATTTTACTGCTCTTGGCCAATCTAAAAACATATTCTGTCTTATTAGAAGCTAGCCTAATGTTTGCCAATTATTAAGATGGCTGTTGTAGTTTAAATAGGGCTACTGTAATAATTAGCTTTGACAAAAAACAGTTTTGTTATGTGTACTTAAAGGCGGAGTCCACGATGTTTGAAAGCCAATGTTGATATTTGAAATCACCTAAACAAACACGCCCCTACCCCAATAGAATCTGGACCTTCTGTTGATAGACCCGCCCCACACATACGCAACCCGGCAAGGATGTCGGTTAGTAGACACGCTCCTTACTGCTGATTGGCTATAAGTGTGTTTTGGTAGTCGGCCCGACTCCTTTTCCAAAGCGTTTTTCAAACATCGTGGACTAAACATCGTGAGTAAATAAGTTAAATTCTCAATGAGTTCGATATGGATCTTATTTACCTATTTAAATGTAGAATAAAGCTTACTTGGGCATCTTATAATGCACTTATGTTGTTATGCAATTTTAAGAATATTTAATAAATTTAAAATATTTATTAATAACACATGAACATGTCTGGATGTAGAAAAAGCCTACTTGGACTAACAATGCACTAATGTTGTTGAATGCAGTCTTAAAATACATGTTTGTAGAAAAAGCCTATTGTACAATGCACTGATTTTGTTTTTATGTAGTTTCAAAATATAACATTAGTAGGTTTAAATGTAGGAAAATGTATATCTCCGTTACATCACTGTTATATCTCCGGCCCCTCATATGTGATGCTTTTCATGAACTGGCCCCCACGACAAGCTTTTCATGAACTGGCCCCCACGACAAACTAATTGAATAGCCCTGCTGTAGAGCAATGCTTTACACGGGTACAATTTGACGTTGTGAAACCCTGTTGAGTTTTTTTTTACCTTGCTGTTCGAGAGATCCAAAACAGGTCTGTTTTCATTGCCTGCCGTGATCCTTGACAGATCAGCTTCTGCCTTTCGTAATGCAGTCTGAAGAGCTGCTTTCTCCTTCTGCCAGGCCATTTTCTCGGTTACAACACACTGCTCTGTGTGAGCAGTAGACCTCTCCTGAAACAAACACAGACAGGGAGACTCAATGTAAAAAATAACACGTTCATATCAAACATTTCAATTTTTGCATGATGAAAACTTTTGTTGTCCACATTGCTACTTATAGCACCATAAAAATCTTTAAAATAATCTTCAAATCAGATAGGAAGGGAGAGCAAGATGAGAGTTTATTACCTGCTCAAAGCGTTTCAAGTTTTGCAGTTCTTTCTCCAAACAGGAGATAGTGTGCTTGAGAGAGATCTTCTCCTCGCTGAGAGCAGCGAGACACTCGGAAAACTCAGAGTTCTCCTTCAGCAATCGTTCAATTAGAGAGGAAGTTGATGAGGTAGAGTCCTACAAAACACAAATATGTTTAGGGTTTAACACGTCTGATTCTACCACATTACAATATTATTAGGGCTGTCAAAAGATTAATCACGATTAATCGCATCCAAAATAAAAGTTTGTGTTTACATAACATATGTGTGTGTACTGTGTATAATTATCATTTATATATAAAAACACACCCAATCATGTATATATTTCAGAAAAATTGGTTATATATATATATTTATGTAAACACAAACTTTTATTTTGGATGCGATTAATCGTGATTAATCTTTTGACAGCCCTAATAATATTGTAATGTGGTAGAATCAGACGTGTTATATATATATATAAATAAATTATAGAAACGTATATACAGTATTTATATGCAAATTTTTCTTAAATATATACTTGAATGTGTGTGTATTTATATATACATAATATTTACACACAGTACACACACACACACGTTATGTAAACACAAACTTTATTTTGGATGCAATTAATCGTGATTAATGTTTTGTCAGCCCTAAATATTATGCAAATGAGCTTTGCCTAAACAATGAGTGAGTGTTACCTGTGTGTTTGTGTGCGTGTTACTCTGCAGTGTGTCTCTCTTCAAGCGTTCTGATGTGAGCCGTTTCTCCTCCTGCTCCAGGTCAGCCACCGTTTGCTGGAGCTGCTTCAATCTCTGCTGATCTTTCTGACGCAACAATTCAAGCTGCAACTGTGTGGAGAGGTGATAAAATCCCAACAGGCTTTATATTAAATCGGTTTTAAAGGACCCCCGTGTAGATTTTTAGCGCATTTAGTGGTGAGATTGTAAATTGCAACCAATGGCTCAGTCCACAGCTCAACCCTCCCTTTCGAAACGCATAAAGAACCTGTGGTAGCTGCCACAAGACAAACATGTCATTGTCTGAAACAATGTAGTGACAAAATGTGCTCTATAGAACAGTTTGTCCCTTTAGGGCTACTGTAGAAACATGGTGTGAAATGGCGTCTTCCAATTGAGGGAACCCGCGGTATATGTACCGTATTTTTCGGTCTATAAGCCACGTTTTTTTTCATAACTTGGCTGGTGCTGCGTCTTATAGTATGGTGCGCCGTATAAGTCAGTATGAATTAATTTTGACATTTATGAGGCAAGAGACATCTTTACGGTCTACAGCCGTGAGAGTCTGCCATATGCTGCTTCTGTATTTATGTAATTCAATGGATTCAGTAATATGGAATGACTAGTATGCGAACTTCACGCTAGTTGGCTTGTTCGGTTAATTTAGACTATTCAACCTTCCAGGTAAGTTCTGTATGCTATGGTTTATCGTTTAAATAACTGATAATATTAATTTAATGTACAGACATCTATTCAGCCTGCTGTTATGTCTGGTTTTAATTAGTTGAATAACTTGCCTTTCCAGATTAAATGTCTGTTCTTCGGCTTGAATTTTGTGAAATAACTTTCTAAATAAACGCGACGTATAGTCCACTGTGACTTATATATGTTATTTCGTCTTAATGACGCATTTTTTAATGATGTGGCTTATACTCCAGTGCGGCTTATAGTCCGGTAAGTACGGTACATAAAAAGGCTCATCCTAAGGTATTAAAAACAATACAGTAAATTTTTTAAGGTCTTTTCAAAGCGTGCACTTTTATTCTTTGTACAGCGTTTCTTGAATGTGTTAGCATTTAGCCTAGCCGCATTCATTCCTATGGCTCCAAACACAAGTTTTATTTTGTGCCACCATACTTACTCGTGTAACTACTCATGTTACGGTCTTTAAATAGGAAAAACATGGAAGTGTTTGGTGGCTTCCAAATTCATCCCTTTTTGGAGCCATAGGAATGAGTGGGGCTGGGCTGGGTGCTGGCACGTTTACGGGGCACTGTACAAAGATTAAAAGTGCATGCATTGAAAAAAGATAGATATGTATTAATTCGTCTAAGTTGAGGTAAGAACATAGTAAAATATTGATAAATCGGGGCGTTTTCCTTTAAATCTAGGGAGGGGGTCCCCATTGGTCAAATGCTAACTTTGATTCTATATCAAAGCATCAAAGAAAACCTTTTTGTCTCTCACCAGTTTCTCGTTTGTGTGCTCATGTCGTCGCTCCTGTTCCACCTGCTCCTGCTTCTCCTTCCTCCTCTGCCTCTCCATCTGCTCCTCCCTCACCCTTTCCCTCTCCTTCACCGCTTTCATTTTCTCCTTCATCCCATCTAACTCCGTTTGTAACCGTCTGGCTCTTTCCCGCTCCACCTCCAGGGTACGCCCGACCTCAGTTTTCTGAGCCTGTAGGCCCTCCAGAGCAGTGCGGAGCCTTGTCGCATCTTCCTGCTCCTTGCGTGCTTCCTGCTCCGCCTCCTCCGCTTGCCTGCGCTTCCCCTCCAGAACCTGGCCTTGCAGACGTTCCAACATGGCCGCCAGGTCCTCACCCTGACGCCTCTCCTGTTCTAACTGCATCCGTAGGTCCTGAATGAACTTTCTGTCATGGGCACTGGCTGCTTCTTGCCGGCGGGCTTCCTCCTCTAAACGGCGCGCGTGCTCCTGGGCTTGACGGGAAAGCGTATCAGAGAGCTCAGACGATCGAGAACGCTCTTCCTCCAGGCGGGAGATGGCGAGTTCGGTGCGTTCGCGCTCCTGGGCGATCAAGGCCTCACATCGAGACTGCTCAATCTGGAGCTCCGAGCGCAGGTTGCTGACTGTGACATGCTCCTGGTTCAGAGCAGAGTTAAGCTGACTGAGCTGTGATGCTTGTTCGTTCAAAGTCAAACGCAAAGACTAAAAAAAGACAAAAAAGTATTATTGATTTTCCATCAAACACATTTTTTTTTAATTAAAAAGGGACACTTTTTTTAAATAGGGGAGCTGAAAAATATGATATTAAGCAGCAGCCGAAAATTGTTCCCATAGTATCTTTCAATAGCAGGGGACTATTTTCGGGCACTACGTAATATCATTGTGCCTCATGCAGCGGCAGCAAAGTCCTTGATTATTACACCAGAATGAGAATATAGTTCATTTTCGGCCGGTCTTGGTAAACAATAGCCTGGTTAGCCAGACCTACATCAAGATGTAAGGTCTGGCAACTCTTCACACAAACGGCTCAATGCAAGGGGCGGGATATAAGGTTGTCCCTCAAAATGCCTCTGCACGCAATAGGATAGCGCTATGACCAATCAGAGCAACGAAGAAGGTGACGTATGAGTCCCCTGCGTTTCCCCACCAGTGGAGCTAATTGGTATATCAAACTTTTACCGTAACCAGTCGGCAAAACTCCAAACACATCTTTCTTGCTTAAAAAGGACTTCAGTAGGGTTATTTGCTCTTCTCTCAAAGAAAAACATAAGTCTAAGTCCTCCAGAGCCGCGGCCAAAGCCGCTTTAAAAGAAAGCTGTTCGCTAGCAGCAGCAGCCATTCTTTGTTTTCAAGTAGGAACCGTCGCAGGCAGCTCTGTCGTCATCATGTTAAGCCCGCCCCTCAGACGCTACCCACGATGTGATTGGCCTGACCAAATTTTGGGTTTTGGAGCTGTTAAGTGTATTGTGAGTGCCTAGACTAAACCCTGGCAGCAAATATATTTTGCGGCCGCTAGGGTGCGTCTAGATTTCTAGGCTAGGTAAACAATGTAACTACAGAAGAGTCAAGTTTTAAATAGAAAAAAATCGAAACTCTTTGGTTATTTATAGCGTGATGCTAATGGTCCAATCAGATTCAATGGATTGTGCCAAGCTATGCTAAAAGCGGAAGCGCCAGACACGGAGATCGGCTAAATGGATTATAAAACGGTAACAAACAAAATGTTTAACACTAGGTGTACTTTGGGCATAAATTGGAGCTTAACCCCAAGTTTTTATTAAGTTTGTAGAAAAGCGCAGGTAGCATATTGTTTAATTTAGGTAGTGCTGGGCGATAATTCGATAACGATAATTTTACCGATATAAACTTTTTCGATAAAACGATAAGGACAGTTCGATAAGTGATCGATAATGTTTACGCACTGTGCGTAATGTTGCGGGAGCACTTCCGGATGCGGCACGCGCTCTTGCTTTACAATCACAGTGTCAGTTAGACTTGAAGGAGTGGAAGATGAGGCAAGTTATTCATTTATTAGTAGAGACCTATGATTTTCGCGATGCGGACAACGCGGACGGAATCACGGAATCCAAATGCGCGGAAACATTTTCTTGTGTGTAATGTTGGACGCGCAAACAGGGTTCGTCAAACACAGCAGACACAATAGGTGCAGTATAAGCAGCAGCCGAAAATTGTTCCCATAGTATCTTTCAATAGCAGGGGACTATTTTCGGGCACTACGTAATATCATTGTGCCTCATGCAGCGGCAGCAAAGTCCTTGATTATTACACCAGAATGAGAATATAGTTCATTTTCGGCCGGTCTTGGTAAACAATAGCCTGGTTAGCCAGACCTACATCAAGATGTAAGGTCTGGCAACTCTTCACACAAACGGCTCAATGCAAGGGGCGGGATATAAGGTTGTCCCTCAAAATGCCTCTGTACGCAATAGGATAGCGCTATGACCAATCAGAGCAACGAAGAAGGTGACGTATGAGTCCCCTGCGTTTCCCCACCAGTGGAGCTAATTGGTATATCAAACTTTTACCGTAACCAGTCGGCAAAACTCCAAACACATCTTTCTTGCTTAAAAAGGACTTCAGTAGGGTTATTTGCTCTTCTCTCAAAGAAAAACATAAGTCTAAGTCCTCCAGAGTCGCGGCCAAAGCCGCTTTAAAAGAAAGCTGTTCGCCAGCAGCAGCAGCCATTCTTTGTTTTCAAGTAGGAACCGTCGCAGGCAGCTCTGTCGTCATCATGTTAAGCCCGCCCCTCAGACGCTACCCACGATGTGATTGGCCTGACCAAATTTTGGGTTTTGGAGCTGTTAAGTGTATTGTGAGTGCCTAGACTAAACCCTGGCAGCAAATATATTTTGCTGCCGCTAGGGTGCGTCTAGATTTCTAGGCTAGGTAAACAATGTAACTACAGAAGAGTCAAGTTTTAAATAGGAAAAATATCGAAACTCTTTGGTTATTTTTGAGCGTGATGCTAATGGTCTAATCAGATTCAATGGATTGTGCCAAGCTATGCTAAAAGCGGAAGCGCCAGACACGGAGATCGGCTAAATGGATTATAAAACGGTAACAAACAAAATGTTTAACACTAGGTGTACTTTGGGCATAAATTGGAGCTTAACCCCAAGTTTTTATTAAGTTTGTAGAAAAGCGCAGGTAGCATATTGTTTAATTTAGGTAGTGCTGGGCGATAATTCGATAACGATAATTTTACCGATATAAACTTTTTCGATAAAATGATAACGACAGTTCGATAAGTGATCGGTAATGTTTACGCACTGTGCGTAATGTTCCACAAGCACTTCCGGGAGCGGCACGCCCTCCTGGTTTACAATCACAGTGTCAGTTAGACTTGAAGGAGTGGAAGATGAGGCAAGTTATTAATTTATTAGTAGAGCCCTATGATTTTCGCGATGCGGATAACGCGGACGGAATCACGGAATCCAAATGCGCGGAAAGATTTTTCTTTTGTGTAATATTGGATGCGCAAACAGGGTTCGTCAAACACAGCAGACACAATAGGTGCAGTATACTGTACTTTCATTCAACGTCCGCTTTGCGCACGCACACGTCCGCACAGCTTTAAAAGTATATTAACAGGACATTCACTAATTCAGGAAACTGAGGAAAAACAGCAGATCCACCACTGCAGTGACTATTGTGTATGCGTATGTGCGCTCCCACAGCAACGTGACACTCTTGACATCCATTTATCAGCGTGTATAGCTCGTATATGTATAACACACGCGTGATCACTGAACTAAGTTTTCTTTCTTGTTTAAGTGAACATAAACAGCTGTTACTCAGTATATAGAAACTTAAAACAGTCTGTCTTGGTTCTTAGAGTGACAGTAGTCTGCTGCTTTTGTGTCAGAAATGTGTTGATTTCATAAAAAATAGATTTACATTTAATACAGATGCATGAACATTAAAACAAGATTTTAGTATTTGTATTTGTCATGTTCTCCATAAAAAGTAGTTTAAACCCATTATTAACTGTCTGGTTTTTACAACTTTCATTCAGGAGCAAAAATCTGCCTTTAAATTTGACAGGAATAAAGATTTGTTAATTATCATGATAATTATCGATATCGACTGATATGGAAAACATTTTCTCGATAATTTTTTGGGTCATATCGCCCAGCCCTAAATTTAGGTTTAATATACAAGATAAAAGATGTGCAACAACATAGACATGTATTAAAGAATAACTTTCTGATGTAAATATCAAAGGTAAAAAACATTTTACCTCCTGTGTTTGGTGGTTTCGCTCAATTGTCTGCTGGTCATTGAGTCTTTGCTGTTGAAGTTCCTCCTGCAGTTCCTGAACTCTTATCTGTTCCTTTTCCACTGCCTTTAAACAGGCCTGACGTTCAGCCTCCACGCTTTCCAGCTTCATCCTAAAGAAACACAAACATGTTTATTTGGAGTTAAAACCTAATTCACAGAATACGTCACACGTATGTATGCTCCACATTACCAGAGTTTGTTAATCTGGCTCTTTAGTTCTTCTTGATTTATGGATGCTGACTGCAACTGCTGTCTAGTCTCCTCAAGCTCCGCCTTCAGCTCTGAGAACGTCTTAAGCTCCGCCTCTAGCTGCCTCAGCTGCTCCACCGCCCGACTCTTCTCCGCTTCCAGAGAGGAGCGCAGCTCATGTGACATCATTCGTTCCTTCTGCAGCTGCATCTCCAGATCTTCAACTAAACAGACATGCATATAGTTAAACCCCAACCTTTGTACAGACAAAAAAAAACAACATATGCAGAACTTACTTTCTATATGCAGCTGGTGTTGCGTTTGCGTGCCCTGTTCTTTTGCACTGTGCAGGGAATCCTGCAACTTCTGCAGCTGTTCTTGGCTGTGCTGGGTGCTCGCATGCAGCTGCTCATGCAGGCTGCGCACCTCAGCCAATAGACTGTGACGGTCTGCACTGAACAACTGCTCGAGAGACCTCCTTTGCTGCTCCTCCTGAAATTGTGAAAACAGCTCTTGAATGAAGTAATTTTTACAGGTGGGTACATAGTTTATACAACTGGTTGCTTGTTACCTGTTTCTGAAACAGTTTATGCAACTGGTCAAGCAAAGGGGTGTGGTCTATCTGAGTCATGGTGGTCATGACAGCCTGAAGCTCCAAGTGAAGCCATTCTCTTTCGCTGTCGAACACGCTACGGACTGCCTGCAACAGCTCACGCTTCCAGTCCACGTCTCCACTGTCAGGCTAAATGAATGAACATACAAAACTGATGAACAATCTTAACCTAGTAAGCATTTATCAACTGCCATATGACACAACCTTTAGCCACAGTCAAGTCTATAGTTATGCTACATAATGAATGATCTTATAGGTGAGCCTATTAAAGATTATTAATGCATAAGACTCACTATAGGTTCCCTGTCAGCCATCCGGCACAGCAGTTCTCTGAGTGACAGGATGGTCTCCTGTAAAGCCCGCCTCTCCCTCTGCCAGGAGGGGGGTGGGGCAGGTTCAGAATCTGGGCGGGACTGTCCAGATGGGGTGGGGCGATGTGACAAGGACAATATTCTGCAGCTCTCCTGGTAGACACGCTTTAACATGGCCTGTACGACAAACAAACAATTACAAGGTTACATTGTGTTACCTTTTAAGATAAATTATTACAGTTCCCTTTCAAGGGAACTCACGCTGCGTCACTGCGGTGACACTTTGAGGACGCCTCCAGTGGTAAGTGCGTCTGAATGTGTATATTAAATTCAACCAATGGTGAGGCTTAACGACAAAGACAGAGAGCTAGGAAGTATATCGCTATCTGAAATATTGCCAAAGACGGCGTTACAGGAATGCAGGAAGTATGGCAAGGGAGACGCAGCGTTGTTCTCAGGGAACAACAGTTACATACACAACCCAAGACAATTTTATGTGTCAAACACAACTATGCAAAAAAGCATTTTGGTATGAATCAACACTCACATACAGAAGACATAAGCATTTAAAGTGAACAGTTTAGCATGCGTGCTTAAAGTGTAGAATTTGTTATGATATTATCCTACACTACACAGGGAATAATATGGTTTTTTTTTCAAAAAAATTCTTGCATAAAACAAATTCAAGCACTTTCAATGATCTGTACCCATGTATGTACATTTTCAAAAACTTCCCAGGGCCTTGAATCCCCACAAACTTTCAAGGATTTCAAGGACCCGTGGAAACCCTGTACACTTAATGCAACCTTTTACAATTGAGAAATCACTGAATTGTGAATTTACCTGCAGCTCAGGTGCAAGGCGCTCATGACTCTCGTGCATGCTGCCCGCAGCGCTATCAGTTACGTCAGCCGGTGATATTCCTCTACAGCGCAGATACTCCACAAAATGAGCGTCCAAACGCTCCGTATTCTCCAACTCGTGCTTCAGCATGGCCTCCAACTCTGAGCTCACATCTACACACAAAAACACACTTCAGACAACTCGAAGGCGGTGATTTAACAACTTAAACTTTGTGTGTGCATTAGTGAAGACCATGTGTGCATGCGTAACACAAACATGACTCACTGCTGCCGTATCCATCGCTGACCCACTCCGGCACAGACACAGGAGAGGTGGAACCAACTGGAGACCGTGAAAGAGTACCATCCAAATTCTCCAAATCATCAACCTGAATATTGACACATAACATTACATTACAATAACATAATATAATTAGGCAAAAAATTAGAAATGGAGGTTCTTCATTAAGCAGCAGACTAAAGATTATTAATGAATGACAACTTAAAGAAGGTTAAAAGCAATTGCTAAACAATCAAAGGGTCAAAAAAGCAGTTGGAAGTATTTCTATGTCAAATGCTCTTCACCAGGGTTCGTACAAGTTTAAGAAAAAGTTCGTTTCGAACATGAAAGATTCATTAGTAAGAATCTTGCTTTTTTCTTTCATAGGCAATTTCAGGGCAGGAAGTACAGTGGAAGTCCTTATATGGGCAATTTCAACCAGTATAGCATGCACACACCAACCAAGAGCTGATACAAAATCAACGTCACCAAGAAGTGTGTTGTCGTTTGTGATGGAAATTAAAGCTTGTTCAGCTTCCCAAGAACACAACCTTATGGAAACAATAGATATATGGCGCTTTTCCATTGCATAGTACCCCACGGTTTGGTTTGGGACAGGTCAGGTCAGCTCACCTCACTTTGGCTTGGTTAGCTTTTCCATTTAGTTTAGTAACTTTCAGAGTGAGAGGGATTATAGGCATATAGTTACATTTGCGCTGCCTACTGCTGTGACATCATACAAGTGAGAGCGTCGTTGAAACACATTCCATACATTCATTTAATGTTACTTCTCAGTCCGCCACAAAATAAAAATTGACCACCACAAATAGATGTTTACACATCGCGTGTAATCACACATCATGACAGTTTCTGTACAAACACTGGTGACGTCAGTCGACGCGCTCCGCTGAGCCTCATTTAGGGTTGCCTTTAAGCATATATGTGGACGTGCGTGTTGCGAATGTGCTGCCACAAACTGTAAGTCTGGAAAAAACTTGTGTGGTGTTCCTGATTCTTCACCTGTGGATGTTTCATTGCTAAAAGAGAGTTTGGGAACTTATAGCAGAGCACAGATGACAACATGTTTGCTTGAGACAGCATAAGCTAGCATGAAGGTAAAGCTAATCTTTTACATTATAGAGATGACGTGATCTACAGTGTTTTCACATCACGTTTTGGTATCAGCTCAGGTGGCTTAGAACCCCAACCGAGGTGGTACTAAAAAAAAAAAGTATCGGGTACTACGTACTGCACTCAGTGGAAAACCCCCCTAGAGGTGGGCTGACCTGACCCGGCCCGGACCGGACCGTGGGGTACTACGCAATGGAAAATCGCCAATAGTTTGTTTATCTGTGGTTTAGCTACTGTTTTGATCCACACATTTGGAATAAACTTTCAGCTTTAACAATAAGTGACCTCTTTTGACAAAAATATGATTTATTTACCTTGTCTGCATCTATTGAGTCAAGTGCAGACAGGTGTTCAGACACCGTTAGCGAGCACGGGGATGGAGAGTGTGTGCTTGGTGGGTCCGTCTCTGCAGGTGGGACGAACGATTGTCTGCCGTGTGGCATCTCTCTGTCCCGCTCCATGGGCGAATGTTTGCTGTGGATCTCCAGGCTGGCGTTGCGTAGCGTGCTTAGCTCCGAAAGGTGAGACACATGCAGACGAGAGGGATGCTCTTCGCTGTATTCCAGTCTCCGCAACACCTCTGGGGAGAAGAGGGAGGCAGATGGGTCACGGGAAAGGCCGTCCAGAAACTGGTGGTCTTGTTTGGGATGGTGGTCCTGCAAACTACAGCGCTGTTGGAGCTGCTCTAGCTCCCTCTGCTGGTAGGCCAACTCCTCCTCCTGCACGGCCAGGTCGTCCTGCAGATTTCGCAGCTCCGCCTTCAGATGTTGGTTATGGACCTCCAGATCAGCCAAAGCACGATCTTTGGTCTAGAACGAGAAATACATTTTTAGATTACAGAAGTGGTTTTGCTAGCCCCACAATGTTGCTTACTAGCCAAATCTCTGACTAATTGGTTCCTACAGCCGAGATCATTCAATGAATGTTGGTAAGATTTTTTCCCCACCCACCAGAAAAAAAAATCTTAGGTCTGATCACACAGGTCAAACTATTTAAGATCAAAGTTAGAGTTATGGATTGTGTTTTATTCCTTTAAAGTTTGGGTGGATTGTGCTTATATCTTTATATCTTAAGTAAATACGGTGTTCAAGCAGAAAATATCTGACCCATGCATAAGTAACAGTGGTTAAAGTGTAGAATTCCAATATTTTTGGGAGTTGGTTCCTTAAAGGCGGGGTGCACGAGCTCTGAAAGCCAATGTTGACATTTGAAATCACCTAAACAAACACACCCCTACCCCAATAGAATCTGGACCTTCTTTTGATAGACCCGCCCACACATACGCAACGATGTCGGTGAGTAGACACGCCCCTTCCTGCTGATGGCCCAAATCCCAGTTTTTCAAAAATCGTGCACCCCGCCTTTAACTAACTTTAAGAAGTTAAAAAGAAGACAACAACATGCATTAATGCGGTCACACATACCTGTCCCTCTTCCCGTAGCTTCTCTGCCCTCTCTGTGCTGGTGCTAAGGCCTTCCTTTACGGCAGCTAGCTCCGCCCTCAGAGCATCATGCTCCGCCCTCAGGTGGATCAGCTGTTCTTCTCGCTCACGCAGAGCAGTCTCCGCCTTGGCCAGGGTCTCTTCAGCACATGTCTGCATACATAAACACAAACCATAATCGTTTTCAAATGTCACAGCTGAAGTTATTTTTGAATGGGTGTGTCCTGCTATGCAATCTTTTTAAGATTTGCTGCATGTGTGAAGCAAAGATAAATGACTATACCTGCAAACTATTCCCAAGCTGTCAAACATAAAACAATCCAAAGGAAAACGTCCAGCTTTTGCAAGCAGTTAAGGTTAATCATGTCTTTGCATACTACTTTCTTCTTCAAAATAACTTCCTATTCCTATTCGCAAAGCACACTTAAAATAAACAGTTGAATTCGATTTACTGCCGTATGGCTAACTGAACTGAAATCTAAAGCAAACTTTAAAAGTTTAAAGACTCTGACTTCCTCTTTCTGTAAATGTACTTCCCATGCGAGACAGCTGAGGTTGGACTAAATCTGTCTGGTATTGCTCCACCCATTTTTGCTGCATTCAGGCGTTACCCAGACTGTGCATGTGATGAATCTGTGACCAATTAAACAGGCCGCAAAGCTACCAATGTGTGGCGACTTCACTCTTGTCTTATTTTGTAAGTGAACCGTTAGTTTTAGGGAAGTCTAAACTCTATGTCCATATAAATGATGCTTTGTTGGTGGAATTCAGCAATAGAGCACTGTGGAGAAAACCATGCATCATATGCCAAAAAAACAATCCTGTTTGTTGACAACAAAATGCTCATGAAAATAATTTTTTCAAGTCTGAATATCTCACCAGTACTTCTTTCTGCGCTTCCCCTTGCCTTGCCACAGTCTCCTCCTGCTGCTCCTGCAGCTGTGCTATGTAGTTTGTCTTTGATGTCACTTCCTGCTTCATAAGCTCTATTTCCTCCTGAAGACATCTCTCCCGTTTCCTCAAAGCCTCTCTTTCCAAAAACAGTTCTCTTTTTCCTGTCTCCAATGCAATGATGTCAGCTCTGCCTGCTTCGACCTGTTCCTCAAGTTCTTCATGTTTTGACTGTAAAGCAATGAGCTCATTCTGCCGCTCCTCCTCTTCGTACTGTAGCTTGGAGAAGTGGCTTTCCAGCTGTTCCTTTTCTACTCTCTGCCTCTCCACCTCCTCCTGAAGCATGCTAAGCTCCCTCTGCACCTCCTCTCTTTTTTCCTCTGCCCTTTTTAGCTGGAGCTCAGACTCTTTTAGACTGGTCTGGTAAGACTGCTCTTTATCTTCCAACTCTGCCACACGGCCGGTCAACCTCTCAACTTCTGCCCGTTTCTCCTCTAGTTGGAGTTTCAGGTTTTCAGCCTCCTGTTCCAGCATGGTCACCTTTTCCCTTTCCTCTCCGAGACTCCGGCCGAGTGCCTCCACCTGACCTCCATACTGTTCCTCCTGTGAGAGCAGCAGTCTCTGAAGAGCCTCCCTCTCTCCAGCAGCATGCTCCAGCTCGATCTGTAACTCCTTCAAGCGGGCGCGAGATGACTGCAGAGTGTGGCTGTTGAGTTCCTGACATAGACTTTCTTCTGACGCCCTCTGCTGGGAAGGATGAGGGGACCAGGGGAAATCGGAGGACTCGGGGCTATCGGTGTTGGGGTCGCTGACTTCATGATGGTTAGGATCAAGCTGGCTTAACTCCTCTTGAAGCTTGTTGATGACCTCGTGGAGTTGCTCCACCTCCTCTTCCTTGGCGTGTCGCAAACGTTCCTGGTCGCAGCGAAGACGTTCAACCAGAGAACGCAGCTCGTCGATCTCAGTCTGCTTTTCCTCTATAATCTGGGAACGTTAAAAGGTGGATTATAACAACTTTACAAAAAGATAATTTTTAATCCCTATTAAACCAAAGCTGTCTCATTAGACATGCTGTTTTGATTCTCTTGTTAATATGACATCACACAAACAAAGCTCCACCCATGGCCACTGACTGACTGGTTACTTTTATCCAAAAGCTTTTGTTGTGTCTAATGATCGTCTTAGGCTGTATTCTAGGAATTTACATTTTTAGTAGACTTTAGTAAAAGCATACGTTACAAAAAAGTATTATATACTGTAAAAAGCATTCTGTAAGAAACAAGTACTTATTAGAGCCCGACGGATATATCGGCCGATATTAGGCATTTTCCAAACTATCGGTATCGGCATTCATAATGGCCGATAAATGAATATTTAAAAAAAACCCGGATGAAACAGCCTTCAACCATTTCAGGAGTGTTCCTGTTGTATAGTTTGTCCACCAGAGGGCACTCTACAACCTCCCTGTTGGCAATGCGTCACACATCCTGCAACCTGCTGATCCAGCCAGAGTTGTGCAGAGAGAACAACGGTTACGTGAGTTCATGGCGAGTTGGTCACGAGACAATAAAAGAAACAAGTTTCTTTTTAAAATGCATTATCATATTATTTGGTTAAAACTCATAAATAACTACTGTTAGGGAAATCTGTTAATGTTTTGTTGCGTGTTTCTGAAATAATAAAACAATATCGGCCGATATATCAGAATATCGGATTTTAAAACCAGCAAACATTTGTATCGGTATGGGCCTTCAAAATCTTTTATCGGTCGGGCTCTAGTACTTATGGCATCTCTTCCAGAATATCTCAGAATGCATCCTCGATGCACTTACCTTATTATCGCTGGTCAAGTCGAGCTCCTGCTGTAGCTGGAGGATCTGTTGGTTTAAGTGGTCGATCTCCAGATTTTTCTCCTCCAGAAGGGCGGAAGGCAGCTGAAGGATCGAGTCATCGCTGCCCTCCTCTAGCCGTCTAGTCAGTGCTTCCACCGTCTCCTAAAGACACAATGAAGACACATTCACCACACCCTCCGTTCACATCCTCATGAACATCTGGGCATGCATCACTAACACTAACCTGCAATTGTGTAATGCGAGTGTGAAGTTGATCTTCTGTAGCTCTGCTCTCTCTGCTTTTGAGCTCAAGTTGTAGTGTGAGCTGTCGGATTTCTTCCACTCTCACATCTACATCTTTCTCAAGCTCCCCTACACGATCTGACAGCAATTCCAGCTGGAAAAGACAAAGCCTTAATTTAAGTGTTTTACAGATGTGTTATAAAGTAAAGCAACCAAGCAAAAAAAAAAAAAACTTATCTATATGTGGTAGGATTTTGACCAAAAATGTTCTGACTTGAGCCATCGCTCCAAACAGCAATTTACAGAAATGTACTGAAAGGGATACTCCACTTTTTTCAAAATATGCTCATTTTCCAGCTCCCATAGAGTTAAACATTTGATTTTTAGCATTTTAGAATTCATTCAGCTGATCTCCGAGTCTGGCGGTACCATTTTTAGCATAGCTTAGCAATTCATTGAATCTGATGAGACCATTAGCATCGTGCTAAAAATAACCAAAGAGTTTCTAAATTTTTTCCAATTTAAAACTTGACTCTTCTGTAGTTAAATTGTGTATCAAGACTGAACGAAAACTAAAAGTTGTGATTTTCTAAGCAGGTATGGCTAGGAACTATACTCTCATTCTGACGTAATAATCAAGGACTTTGGTGCTGTAACATCATTGCGCCTGCTGCAGCCATATTACGCAGTACCCGAAAATAGTCCCTGGCTATTGAAAGTAACCAAGGAGACTGTTTTCGGGCATTGTGTAATATCCCTACGCCTGCTGCAGCTATGTTACAGCAGCAAAGTCCTTGATTAGCCATATCTGCCTAGAAAAAAATCGCAACTTTTTATTTTCCGTCGATCTTGGTGCATGATGTCACTGCAGAAGAGTCGAGTTTTAAATACAAAAAATAACCAAAGAGTTTTGATATTTTTCATGTGATGCTAATGGTCTAATCAGATTCAATGGATTATGCTAAGCTATGCTAAAAGTGGTAGTGCCAGACCCGGAGATCAGCTAAATGGATTCCAAAACGGTAAAAATCAAATGTTTAACTCTAGGGGAGCTGAAAAAATGAGCATATTTTCAAAAAAAGTGGAGTGTCCCTTTAAAACATGCTTATATATGTATACCCACGCACCTGTTGTTCTTTGGTCTGCAGATCTTGCTGTGTGGCTTCCAGCTGCTCTTGGAGATTAGAGTCATGGGTCACGTCAGGGAAGCGGTGTCTGGTCTCATCCAGTTTAGACTGCAGGGCAGAGATCTGGAGCTTATTAGCATACTGTTGCTGCTGCAAAGCTTCTTTATCCTAAAAGATAGAGACAGACACACAAACCTCAAAACTTAACTATGACATTGTTGAAGTCAACACAAAATAAAATAAAAAAGTTTAATTAGAATATTGTTGTTTTTTAAACAATTTATCTGCGAGCTTCAAAGATCATAGCAATTAGCAAGTAACAACTTGCCCCAAATTAATTAAACAATCAAATTAGTTCTCGATAGACGAAATCAAGTCCCACCCAACCTGTCTTCTCATTTCAAAAGCATTACTCAGATATACATCACGACGGGGAAA
Organism: Misgurnus anguillicaudatus; assembly: GCF_027580225.2. Classification (NCBI taxonomy): domain Eukaryota; kingdom Metazoa; phylum Chordata; class Actinopteri; order Cypriniformes; family Cobitidae; genus Misgurnus; species Misgurnus anguillicaudatus. The sequence goes on from NC_073344.2 coordinate 35,411,668, forward strand.
ATAAGACAAAACGCTACTTTTGCATGAACCTAATTGCATGCATGTGCAAAGATGGGTTCACCCAGTGCTTGTGTGTGTACCTGTGTGAGCTCCTGAATGCTCTTGCGTGCTTTCTGGAGTTCTTGCTCCAGCTGCGTGACGGTCCGGCTGGCCTCTGCACTGCTCAGCAGTGCCTGCTCCAGCTCACGGATATGAGTCGCCAGTTTTTCAATTTCCTCGTTGCGCTCCTCTACGTCGAGCTGACACTGCTCCTTAGCCGCCAGAAGCACGCTGTAGTCTTCCATCTTATCTCTGATAAGAGCCTGAAGACTCTCCACCTGCAAAAACACCAAGAATCACATGCGTCCAGAACAAGAGCGCACAACGGGTCTAAGGAAAGCAAGTGCGTGAGCAAAATAAACATGCACGTGAGACAAAAATAATCATAGCTGATTTCATAGTATAAATGCAACAAGAAAAGACAAGAAATCTAATCGTACACATGACATCTTAAAGGGGACAGAGAATGAAAACCCATTTTTACCTTGTCTTTGTTGAATAATGGTAGTCTACCCACATTCACGAACATACAAAAAGTGCTAGACATGCTAAACCTCTCAGTCTCACAGAAATTCCTCTTTTAGAAATGTCAGCCAGAAAACGGCCAAATCTGAAAAACTGATGCTTATGACATCACAGGCATCTAACTGCCCCTCCACTTTAAAATAATTGGCTACATTTTTCAGTGGCAGCAAAGTCAGCCAATCAGTAATGAGATTGCAATTAAGCCAGTAGGGCAAGCCAAATAGGTGCAAAACCACTTGTTTAAAATCCCCCACCCTAATAGAGCTATCTGAGACAGGTTTTTAGGAAGCTTCTAAGGCATTACAGACCCAAACAAAAACATTTTTGTCTACATGTCACATCACAGAACAAGGATAAATACCCCGTTCAATCATTCTATGTCACCTTTAAAAGAATAGACACAGATAATCGGAGATGCACTGTTCTAGGCTATAAAGAATTTCATCATGCAGCTACTACAATAGTAAGCCAAGACATTTTACTTTAAAGACATTGGACAGGGGAATGTATGTGTTTGGAAAAATGGAGGGAGACTACGAATGCAGAAGATGTCGCATAAGCCATGCACAAGCTGCTATTGGACCAGTACCTAAATATACAGCAGATAACATACCTGAAGCACCAAGTCCTCAATCTATAACATTCAGTTAGGAAATAAAGCCAGATCAAAACGTCAAATCATTCACTGATATATCAAAGCCATTCTGGTTAATTCTGACAATTTTCACTCACCAAAAATTATTCAAAATACTCAAATGTTAGGACATTCACACAGCTATAGTTCCAGATGTTGACTCTCACCCTTTGACCTTTGCTGTCTCCAGCATGACCTTTAGACGGCTGTCTCAACTGAGCCTCCAGATTCTTGATTTCCTGCTGGAATTCATCCCTCTCATGCTCCCGTTCTACCGCTTGTTCCTAAACACCAGATAGGTACTTGTTAGTGTAAACAAATGTAACACAGTCTGTGAAAACCCAGCTTTACACAGATTTGGGGTTTCTACATAAAAGCATCATACATAGTCAATATTAAAAGATATTAAGGTTATTTTTTCACAGAATTTTGAGTCCATGTCAAAGACAAAGAGTGACATCAAACTTTGATGCTCCTAACCTTAGATTAAAAAACTTAAACCTAAATTTTACATGCAGAAAACCATCATATGGGCCACTTCAGAAAACGCTTACATCTATAAACTGGCGGTTATGTTTGAGTTGTTTCTCCAGAGCGTCAATATGCTGCTGCAGGTCTTCAGTCTGCAAGCGGTGCTGCTCCTCCAGCTGATGAGTCTGGCTCTCCTGCTCCTCCAGGGCTTGCTCCAGCATCCTCAGACGGGACGCCATCCCACCGCAGTCCTTCTCCGCCTGACGCTGCACCTCCACGCACTCCTGCCCCAGACGTTCGGCCTCTGCCAGCAGAGCTGCACCAAAACCAGCAGAACTAGTAAATAACATGCGTAACAGCGACGACGACAAGCTCCCAAGCCGCAAATTAGGATGCAAACATGCACGGCAGCTCCGAATCATTTGTGCATCATTGATGCACAAATACAAAGCACAGCAAATGGAGAGAAACTGGCAAAGGAAGAATCATTTAGGGATAAAAAGGTATGCGGTATACTCTCAAACCAAAATTTTAAAAGGTACACTGCAAACAAACAGATCACATAAATAAAAAGCCAGACCGTCCAAAAAGTGCAAAAATGCATTTAGTATCCAAAGTTTTTGCTTTAAAACTCAAAAGTCTCGGAATGTTAGCACAAACCTGTCTCTTCCTCTGCATCGAGGAAGCCTACGAAGCAAAAAGAATTTGTAGGATATAACCAAACACTTTATCACAAATACACTGCGTGTGTGTGTAAAACAACAGATGCATCTTCAAATGGTAACTGCAACTATGCAATGAAAAAACTTGTGGTTATGTAACAATTTCCTATGTAATCCAAACACAGATTTCCATTAATAACATCACTGCCCTCTCACCCTTTTCCGTATCTCCGAGGCCGGCCGCGAGGGCTTCTCTCTGACGCAATAAGAGGGAGTGATTCTCGCTGAGCTGTTCCAGCTGGATCCTGGTACCCTCCAGCTCCTCTGCTAGGCGCTGCTGCTGAGTCTCCTTCTGCTGCAGTGTCTCCTCCAGAATGGCCTTCTCTGCTACATAACCTTCCATCAAACCTGGAGAAACGCAAAACGCACATGGTGAGCAAATGAGAAGTGAATATTTGAACAGACCATACAGAGAATGGTCTGAGAATTTTGATTTTGCAACTGTACAAAATGACAACCTACAGGAAACATAACAGCAAGTATTTTCGGCAGATGTTATGTGACCACATCTAAAGAAGAACCAATAGGAGAACAACAGCCCAAATTTGACACTGCGATGAAACAGCCCTCCTAACCTCCTCTGATCATAACAACAAATCTGCCATTATGTATGCAAAACAAAGACTGTCCTCCAAAATTTTTACCAACACACAAAAGCAAACATACTTACAAAACTGCTAATACTTCTAAAGAAAAAAAAAATACAAATGACACCAATGTAGTTGACTAAAGGTGATCAGTGTAGTGCTGACCTTCTGCCTTGTGGAGCTCCAGCTGGAGTTGGCTCTTCAAACTGGCCTCATGGTCAAGCTGCTCCAGGAGCTGAGTGTTTTGGAGAAGAAGAGATTCTCTGGCCTCACCTCCGTCTCTGAATCGCTCATCCAGCGCAACCTGCAGACCACACATCTGCTCCAACTAGACCAGAGAAATGTGTGTATTAAACATGTGCGTACGATTTGGCCATTTTATTGATTCAGATTACCAGCTTTAAGGCTCATCAGGTTACAAATGGTTTAATCCTTCAAGTTTTTCGCGACTCCACGATCACAGAACACAATCAACAAAATGTTACGTTTTTTTGCAATCCTGCATAATTTGTTATTTCATAACAAAATAATCACAAAATTAAAAAGTCTAATATACAGAGTAGACAACTTTGTTAACATTTCTGGCTTATTTTACTAACGCCCATGAACAATCTCTCTTTCAAGCACGCTGCACCCCACTACCAGAAACCGCGCGCCCCACAATTAACAGCCAATCGCAATCTCCTGAGCATATCATCATTACATTATCTCTTCTTTAATTCTAAATTTTTGAATTGCAAGCTAGTATAATACAATATTTTCATGAGTATACATACGTTAAAGATCTGCGTGGTTCACCTGCTGTCTCACATAAATGCCAAAAACTGGGTGAAGAAATGTCATAATATAAGGACCAGGGCTTGACATTAACTTTTTGAGGAAGTTGTCTTTCGGACAAGTACATTTATGTTTCACTTGTCCATGCACAAAAGTCACTTGTCCGGGTAAAGATTTATAATATATTATACCATGGTCTGTTTAAATACTCGATTCTGATTGGCTGGAAGGTGTGCAGTAAAACTGTTTAATGCACAGGTAGTTCCAGTCAGTTTAATTACAGTTAGAAATAATCTGCTACTATAAACGCGTCGGGTGGTTCTTCCCCTCTACGTCGTGCATTAAAACCCTTTAATGCATGGCTAGCCGTGGATTATCCCTTACATGTATTTTTTGTGTTTTGCTAATCAGTGGTGGAGCCAGGGATTTTTCATAGGGGTGGCCAGTCAGGGGCCAGCAGTTACTCTGGGGTGGCACATAAAATCTCTATCATCCAACCTTAAAATACTATTAAGTATTATAGTATTGCGTTAATCACAATGATGTTTAACATACAATTGCTACAATACTTTAATTTTAATTAAAATGAATTGAGATTAACATACCATTTATAGTCATAATTCAACCTTATGGTTTTTTTTTTTAACTATTTAACGAAATAAAACTTTTGAAGTTTACTTTGAAACCAGAATTTATATCTCCCATTGCTGAAAAACTATAGAGACCAGAAAATCATGTGAATTTTGTAGGCCACTGAAATGTATTTTACTAAGATTCATTTGGCTGCTGCTTGCTATTCTTTCTGAAGAAGGATGCTATATCTGCTGCCTTTCTCTTCATTTTTCCCACATTGATTGTCTGACATTAAAACACTGAAGCAAAACATTAAAACATCACCATGCTTTAAAAAACTTATTAGGGTAAATGTATCTAGATTATCTGTTATATATCAAATCAATCTAAATCCTAGCATTTACGCTGTAATGTTTGACGAACTGTCAGATTCAAACGGCTGTCGTGCTGCGCACACACATATAGGCGCGCTGAAAGAGAGATTCTCAATATCAAATAGATTCTTAAACACGATTTTAAGCCCATTATGTGTTTTACCGAACTTTAGAAGAGAAAAAATACGGACTTAAATCGGCTTTTTTGACACACAGGGATGAAAACTCGGTTGAAGTGCCAGTCATTTATATATTCACGCCGGAGCCTGAAGAAACATCACTCTCCACTCCACTCCATGCCGTCCCGCCCCTCCATGTTTTGGCGATCAGGTTTCATGCGCTTGCAGCTTGTTTAGTAACAATAAACAGTAAGGTGTAAACGTTTGTGTGTGTGTGTGTGTGTGTGTGTGTGTGTGTGTGTGTGTGTGTGTGTGTGTGTGTGTGTGTGTGTGTGTGTGTGTGTGTGTGTGCGTGTGCGTGTGCGTGTGCGTGTGCGTGTTGACGCGCTGTGCTCTCTGTTCAATATTCCGCTCGGTGTTTGCGCTACGCGTTCTGCTCTGTCGTTAACGGAACATAACGTTAAGTAACGTCGGACAACTAATTTTCTCTTACACTTGTCCTTCAAAAAATCCAGTTGTCCCGGACAAGCCTTAATGTCGAGCCCTGAAGGACTATAAAACAAATTGAAATGCAAGTTGTTGGGAACTAGGGACACAAAAGAAAGGCATCTGTCCACTATAACCTCATCTCAGCGTTAGCAAACATGTGCTCATCCCACCTGTCAGCACGTGACTACCGAACAGTTCTCCTTTCAGGTTTGCACTTAAACGGTCATATACATGCATAATAACAACAATGTTTAAACACATGCAAACACACAGTTTAAGATAGTTTTGGACTTTTCAAACTTTTTAAAAAGCAACCCCCCCCAAAAAAAAGATTGTGTGACGCACCTCTCTTAGTGTTAGAGATAAGGATTAGTTTATGGTCTTATTAATATAAACCATTGCTTGCTTTTATTATATCACTGACTGTTTACTTTATTTTTCCATTACTTTAGAACGTCTTAATAATAATTTAATATTAGATAAGCATTGGAATCCTAATTAGAGGGGGAAAAAGTTGCTCACATTTCTGGAAAATCACAAAAATAAATTGCTAAATCCTGGAGGGAATGATTACTTAACATTAAAATCTCTCATTAAAACTATTTCCCCATCACAAATACAACATGGTATAGGGTTTGAGGCACCTGCTGTGAAGATTCGGATACCAGCTCCAGTAGTTTATCCACAGCGGTACGCAATCGTGTGCAGGCTCCTAGCATGAGCTCTTCACCTTCTGCCTCCATCTCTCCCTCGGGCCCAGAGAACATACTCTCACAAAGCCTCTGAGATAACTCCAGACCTTCATCCACTGCCGAAGACCACACACTGCAATCAGGATCTCCCTCCACACCAGTCACGTCTCCTGAAAGGAAGACAGATGGTAAGACGCTTCCATTGCTGGTGGTGATAAACATATCAAAATTGCAAAAGAGGAGTATTTTGAGAGGAAGCATTAGTAACGCACCAGATTCATGTGGATTACTGCTAGTCTTGGCTGTCCTAGAGTTGGGCGTTTCATCTCCAGAGCGACCATGTGATACACAGACCCCTAACTTGCGGTTGACGTGCTCCTCGGTTGCAATAGTTATTCGAAGCATCTCGATCAGCATCCTTTGGAGTTTGTCACGTGCTGTCTGCAGGTCTTGTCTGATGATAACATACAAGCAATGTTTTACTAAAACTTTGTGTAAAATTTTAAAAAATATCTAGGCAGGTGCACACCTACAATCTAGCATACATGGGGGATTGGTAAACTCTTGGAATAACCATTACTTTCATTTAAATCACCCTCATCAAACATTACAGTTCCCCCGTTCCTTCAACATCCCTGCGGGTCAGCTGACCTTTGCTGTGTGGCTGTGTTAAGATCTGCTCGAAGCATGGCCAGCAAAGTGTCTCCCTCCTGGTTCTCCCTGTCTCTGCGCTGCAGAAGCGTTTCCAGCGTGTCCATCTCTGCGCGCTTGCCCTCCAGCTCCACCTGCAGCCCACTGACCTCCGCACGCAGCTGAGTAAAAGGTAGAAAAGACGTCAGAGACAGGAAACCAGTCATGACGCAGACAGGAACTGCGTAAGCGTTTGTCAGAGAGGTGTAAACCAATCGCTAACGTTTGAGGAAGTGGTCATGCATACTGAAAACATCTAGACTTATTATTTTTTATCTTGTGGCGTATTGCAGTAGTAGTCGAACAAAGTTAGGACACTTTAGGCTCAAACAGGGCAAAGCCAAAAAGAAGGGACAACAGCAGCAACTGTGAATGTAGCATGCATATAAATAAGGCTGCTATAAGGGTGTGTGGCGTGTTACACAAGCCTAAAAGAAAAGCATTAGAAGATGTAACTATAACAACCACCTCTACCAGAGCTTTACTAAGCTATAAGAAAAAAATTATGAGAAAAGAAAAAGGAGCTTGTTGGAGTTGGAGTGAAATCTGTGTCAAGGCAGACTATAATTTCTTACAAAGCCCTCTGGTGTAATTTTCCACCCACAACTTCTGATGCATTCATTGTAAGTTGTGTAGCAGAATCCCTAACACCCCCATAAAATATCAATCCAACTGTCTGTGATTTCACATCTACCAAGGAGAATAAGGTAACCTGGTTAAAACCAGACCATTCTCAGTAGTAACCGAGTTATCATCTGGCAAAGCTTCATAGACAAACATTTCCAAAGGGGCATCACCAATGGATGTCTCTCAAATGTCTCTGTGTCCAATTGGATAGACCTAAAACCAATCACATTGATGAAGATGACGTATGCAGAGCTATATCAGACTTTTGCCGGATCCAGTCGGTAAGACAATGATAACTTTTTTTTAGATATGAAGGCTTTGAGTGTTGTTCTTTGCTCGGGTTTTAACGATAATAAAAGTTTTAAATTGCTTAAAACAGACGCGATAACTGATTCAAATGAGTGATGTTCCGCGGCAGCATCCATCTTTGTAATGTACAAAATCTCCTTCACCGTCACTGCACCGTCGTCATCTTGTAAAGCCCGCCCCGACGTTTCTGATTGGTGCCGCGATTTCTCATTAAATTAAAACATCTTGAGATTTAAGTCATTATAATGAGAGTTGTCGTTTTTTCAAAATAAATACAATTACGGGGATAAAGTCATAATATTGAGAATAAAGGCAACACTGTGAGAATAAAGTTGTGAGGTTTCTGAAAAGTGTCAAAATAATTTAACTCATAGAAATACAGTGTTAAAGGTCACGTTTTTTGACTAAACTCTGCCCACAGGAATACGTCAGTCGCCATCTAAGCTTACGGCAAGCTAAGTATTCCGTTTGGGAAAAAAGGGACAACGTAATTACAAAGATGTGCTCTATAGAACCCTTCAAGGTTTGTAAACATTGAATGACTATCGGGTGCGCGCGCAGCATGGGGTCAAACTGTTCATACCATTAAGGCTTTATAATTTAATCTAACAGGACTGAAAAATGACGACTTGCCTCAAATGAAGTGAGCACTACAAACACAAGCCTCTTTGATATTTGCATCGTCCCAGTCTGCACATTAATTGCTTGCAGACGCAGATGTTGTATTTTTTTGTTTTTGAGATTCTGCATGAATCGCGAAAACTTAACAAAAGACCTGGTGTGATTTTCACAGCCCACGACGCAAGTAGGCATTTTTGACGATACCGAATAATACGCAACTCAATCTGCTGTAATGACTTTTCTGACCCCGACATGCGCAATGGGAACCGCCTGTGACTTGAACGTGAAGGGGTCTATAGAGCAGTTTGTCCAAACATGGTGAGGAATTACATGTAAGGGGATCTGCGGTGTATGTAGATAAAAACGGCTCAATTTAAGGTACTAAAAACAATAAAGTGCATTTTGTAAGGTTTTATACACCACTGATAATAAAGTTATGTATATTACATTGCATTTCAGTCAAGAGATCCTTCTTAAGTTACACAATGCACCTTTAACTGTACACGTGTCTGCTGTACCTGTGACACTACGGTTTCCAGTTGCTGTAGTTGTGCTGTGAGTTCACTCATCTTCTCTCTGTAGGCGAGTTCAGTTTGTTCATGCTGCTGTTTTAAAGTTTTCTCCAGCTCCTCGATAGCAACAGCCTTTTCATTTTCCAACTCACCCTTGAAACACACACACAAAAAATTAATAAAAAAACATGTAGTTGCAACAAAAGCTTTCTACTGCCATGTCATTACCTCAAGCTCCCCAAATGTTCTCTATATAGAACAAAAACTGTAACATGCACCAAAAACCCACACCGACCTCAAATCCTCAGTCATCTCACACATGTCCCTACATTTCCTCCCATCTGTAGGATTAATACAGAGAGGACCGTTCTAATTCTCCAATGGGAAAGTGGCCAACTATCAAAACAAGCATGGTGTAATGCCCGAAATACTACGATTTTAGCCGTCTCCCTTTAAGCTCGTTTTTGAAAGCATTCAAAAAGACCTCTTTGTTTTACCATGAATAATGGAAGCGATAGTGTACAGTACAGGCTGGAATTAGTTTAGATTAATTTAAGCTTAGAGCAGACCCCCCCCCCAGTGTAAATGTTCCCTCCCCCAACACTGCAATAGGCTTAGCCACGTTGATTACTGTGTGATACACAAACACACTTTCTATGACCCAATAAATTTTATACAGCAGGGGTGTAAAAGAAAGCCAATCCAGCTCATGTGAAAGATTTTAGAAACTATTAAGTAAATGTTAAGGGGGGGGGGGGGGGGGTCTTAAGCCATTTCATGCATCCTGACTTTCTCATCCTAAATATATAGGCAAAATGTCAAAAAGCAGTTGGACGTATGACAGAGTATTTCTGTGCGTAATGCACTTCGCCCAGGATTTATACAAGTTTCTCAATGTTTTTTCAAACATAACAGATTCATTCTAATAATTTTCCTTTATTACTTTTAAGGGCTATCTCCTCAGAAAAAGCACACCCACGGGTCAACCAGAGAGAACGGCCAATAGCGCACCTCAATCGAGTAAAAGTCATCAACAGCGTTGCACTTGAAATATTTGTCATTTGGGTTAAGACCAAGAATTAACAATGGGGCAAATGTGTGTTTTTAACCTTACAGCGTGCGTCTCCCTCAGACTGTAAACAAAGCTCAGGCGCACAAATAAGAAAAACCTGGGGCGCACCAGATAACACGTCAGCCGCGTCACTGCATTCACGTGCACGCAGTTCACAATAGAACTGGAAGAGAAGACAATGCTTCAACACATTCTAAGTGACCCACTGATGTCACATGGACTACTTTGTCCATGTCCAGAAAGGTAAGAAAAACATCATCAGTTATATTGTACATAGATTTTTAATGGAGGGTCAGCAAGCTCTCGGACCAAACCCAAAACATCTTAAACTGTGTTCTGAAGATGAACGGAGGTCTTCCGAGATTGGAACGACATCTGGGTGAGTCATTAATTTAGATCAGGGATTCCCAAAGTTTGGTGCACGCACCCCCAGGGGTACGCGAGCTGCCACCAGGGGGTGCGCGAGAGGAAAAATGTAATGGCGGTCTGTTTCTTTAAATGGAATTTTCCATACAATAAAAAAATAAAAAATGAACAGTAAACATTTCCTTTGTAATCGCTTTTATTTTAAATAAAAAACTATAATAAATTAGTTTTTGATAGAAACGTAGAAGACAGCTGCTGTCTTATTCTACGCACTGCTCTTCTGTTATGCACTGCAGCCACCATATGCGTGCCAACTCATTTCATTCATTCCGTATATATTATAAATATGCTTAACTGGCTGAAATCAGGGAAACTGTCAAGTGTGGGACGTCTTATGATAAAGTTGTTAGTCACGAAGGAGGAGAGGGACCAAGAGAGAGAGACGTTTTTATGGCAAAAATAGAAATAATGAAATGTGACGAGACATGGGCACGTCTAATGCACGGGATACGCGAGCAATGTGTTTTCATGCATGGTAAAGAGACCGCCAATGAATTATATAATAAAATACATAAATACTTACAAAGACACTGTAGAGAACTTATTAAAAGCTTTCATTTAATTTTGTTTTAAACTTGAGCTGTTATAATGAATCTGCAAACTATTATACACCTTTTGTGCGAACAGTAAAGGCTTTCGTGAATGATGGGTCTGCACGTTACGCACGCATCTAGAAGGAGAGCGCACTGCTAAACATGAGGAAACTCTCATATATCTTCTATTAGCTGATGGCAGTAAGTGTAAATTTTTTACCATAGGAAACTCGAATGGCATCTAAATATCACAGTGGTTAAATGCATACACGGGGGCGCGCATCTACGCTGAGCATAAATCCCAGATAGCAAAAAATATCCGCATGGCTTCTTTATGTCGCCAGCCCCAAGCTGTCGGCTATAGGTGCGTCCCACTGGCGGGGATGAAACTTTTGCCGCCGAATACGTCACTCTCATTTGTTGCGAGATGCCACCGACTGCTTAATTTATGCAAAAGCGGCTGCAGTGGCGGTCCGCCGTCAGACCTGTTTGCGATTACGCCCTTATGACGCTTACTGCCGCCAGAGCACCGCCGGTGGTCCGCCGACTCATTGCTATCTGGATAGTTTCAGATGGTGCAACACACGTAAATATTTTTCACAATGTCAGACGTAGTTGCAACCGGCCCCTGGTTATTTGCGCAAGATTAAACATGAGTCTTTAAAAACAAATCTTTTTAGCTTTTTTTTTTCAAGTGTGGATTGGGGGTGCGCCAACCCGGTTGGGGCATAGAAGGGGGTGCGCAGGAAAAAAAAGTTTGGGAACCTCTGATTTAGATAAATAAATAAATTAGACTTTATTTTCATTTTTGGGTGAACTATCCCTTTAAGATTAACATGAGATTAGCAGCAACAGTGTTGTGTTATGTGACTTTAAATTAGAAAAAATCTTTTGGCTTAAAGTTTGTGCACGTTGTTCAAATTTAAAGCAAGAAAATTATGTGCTCAGGTAAAAGTGACCAAATAATGTTAGATATATTTCAGTAATACAAACTAGAGAGCTTGAAACATAGGCTTGTTTTTAGCCTAACTTTGATGTAAACATTCAGATTTCACCATATTATGATCAATTTTTACTGCAAACGACAATTAATATGTCCAGTTTTGGGAAGAAAATGGTTGTGCAGAATATGGCTCTCATCACACCCCCAACCTCACCTTTAACTCTTCAATTTTCTGTTGTAGCTGTGCTACAGATTGACACTTAAGAAGCTCTGCCTCATCCTGAGATTGAAGTCGTTGCCTTGACGCCTGTTCCTCCAACTCCCTGCGCAGAGCTTCCAGCTCCCTGGTGGATACTTCCCTCAACTCCTGAGGTATGAGAGGCAAATAAATTAGGGGGTTATTTCATGAAAGAACCTATTTTTTTCACATAAGACTTACAGCAATTCATGCTGAAAACATCTAAAACGGAAAAACAGGGTCTTTAACCTTTTTGTAATCTTTATGCAACACATACCTGTAGCTGTTGCTGATGCTGTGTGGCCAGCGCGTCCATTTGTTGCTGTTGCCTTAGTTTTTCTTCAGTGGCAATATTAGTAATCTCCAACAGAGCGGCACTATGCTGATTCTCAAGAGCAATTACCTGCTGCTGAAGGGTTTCCAGAGCAGAATGATGCTCATCCTCAAGAGCTGCCCTCTGAGAAGAGAGGACTTCCGACATCTCCTCCTGCATGGGCAAATAAATGTGTTGTAAATATATGTTAGAAGACAGACAAAAAACACAAAGTATATTTTTGCATGCATCCTGTATAAATATCTTTTTAAAAATGTATCTCACTGAGGGTTAGTGAGGTTTATTTAGGACCAACTAATAGATCATACAACCTACAAATCGTACAGCTTTAAAATAATATGCATATTTTGCAGATCTAACATTGTGCCCCTAGGCCATGATGGGGAGGAGAGAATACAACAGGAACATAAAATTATGTTTTATTATTCACTTTATCTACAATACAATGTAAAGTTGCACCTACAAATAGGGTTTCTGGACTAAACTCTGCATGGCAAACAAAACACTTGTTTCCACCCAAAATCCAAACACAATTTATCCATCATGGCACTCACCTGATGAGCTTGCCGTAATTCCATCGCCATTGCAGTGAACTTATCCATATGGACTTTTGCTAGCTCGCTTCTGAGCTCCTCTCTGATGGTTTGCTCTTCTCTCCTCACCCTCTCAATCTCTCCAATCAAGCGTTGTTCTAGCAAGGCCCGAAGTTCACGCAGTTCTCCCTCCTTCTCATCCCGTACAGCCTGGATCTCTTTCAGGTAAGTGTTCTCTAGTGTATCCATGTTTGCCAACAATCGTTCCTCAAGCTCCTCCCTCTCTTGTTTGTGTTGTGCCTTAAGCTCCGCCTCTTGAGCTTCGAGCTGAGCCAGGTTGGTCTCCTGAAATACAGCATCCAGTTTGTCGAGCTCCACCTTGTGTTTTTTTGTAAGCTCCATCTCTAAATTCTCCAGGGCTTTTTTGTGATTGGTCCTTAGGGATTCCAGTTCCTCTTGGTGGTGTACTTTAAGTTCCTGACACTCCATTTTAAGATGCTCTAACTGTGAAGCATACTGGTCCAAAAGAGCTTTCTGGGCCTGTATCTCTACAGCATGCTTTTCATTCTGTTGATCCAGCATAGCATCTCTTTGATGGCTCAACTTCTCTTCCAGTTGCTTTTGCTCTTCTAGATGCCTAAACACATGACATAGGTAAGCATATACCTTCTATAGAAAAGATTGTCATTTTCTGAAACAAAGTGAGTGAGCAGTGTTTGCTTAAAAATATTTGCTATGGTGCATTGTGTAGTTTGTTGAGGAGACCTTTAAACTTAAAGTATCATTTATGCGTTATGCATTTATGGTGTAATAAGTGTCGCTGACCTGCTGAGGGCATCCTGTAGCTTGCTCTCCATCTGATCCTGAAGTAGCGCATTTAACTCCTTCACCTCTGCTGCCATGGCGGTCTTTGCAGTGCTCATCTCCCTGTCGTACTGCGCCTGAAGTTTCTGCTTCAGTGCCATCAGCTGAGGATTTTCTTCACAATCCAGACTCATCTGCAGTGCTTGAAGCCTCTCACTTTCTGAATCAAGGAGCTTCTGTACCTCTTCAAGCTTTTGCTCGAGCTTTATTCTCTCTTCTAGGGCGGCTCTCCTAAGCTCTTCTGTCTGGACGGCCAGACGCTCATCAGCTTGGGCCTGAAGCTGCTCCTTCAGCCGGGCCTGCTCTTCAGCGCTCTTTTGGGTGAATTCCTCAGTCACGAGACTCCTCTCTGTTGTTTGTGCCTTCTCAAGATCTTTCTGATGCTTTAAACAGGAAAATAAAAATAGCACTCAACAAAAACTGTGTGTATTCAAAGATTGCTTGAAGAAATTAAACAACATACTGAAAATGTTATAATATTGCCAAAAGGTCTAAGCAATGCTTGCATGAGCCTTATGACTGCTCAATGTACAAAAAGGTTTTAGGCTGAAATAGCCAAATAATAAAGACCTGCTTGTGTGTGCACACTTACTGTCTCTTCCATCTGTCTGAGCCTCTCTCTGTGTTGTTCAGAAGTTCTTTCCAGATCTTTAGAGTGTTTAAGAGAAAGCTGGCTCTCCAGCTGGGTCATAGTGACCTGGTGCTGTTGAGTCCTCTCCTTCACCTCCGCCTCCACCTGTTTAGCCACTTCGTGTGTTGACTGTAGTCGTAACTTGGTTATTTCTGATGAGAGAAAGAAAAATTTGGTTGTTTTAGGTATTTTTTACCAAGTTCTTCCAGTCAAATACACTTGGGGCATAATTTTCTCAAAGGTCTCAAAGTGAGGACATATAAACTAAAATGTGATGTTTCAGTGTTTAAAAATTGAACTTGTAAGGTCCATTCAGAAAAGCACTAGACAATTAAAGTCCCCCGTAGGCAGTTAAAACTCATCTTTGAGCATTATTATAGCACATGTAAAAGTGTTTTCCTGTTAAAGTAATTTCTTCATGCTTTAAAACAGCTTTAATGTGACTCGACACCCTCATTTAGTATACACGGATCTATGAATATGCAAATTAGTCAACACCTCAACTCAATCTCAAAGCTTGGACCATGGATATAAATGTGTGAAAAAGTCTCTGCCTCCACTCTTACGCTGCGTTCACACCAGCCGTGGGAAAGGCGTCAAGTGCGAGAGATTTCAATGTTAAGTCAATGTGAAGATGCGTTGACGCGCTTCTGGAGGTCTTGTGGCGCAAATGAGGTGTTTAGCGCGGCAGACGCATTCCGCCTCGTTCGCGTGAATGCCACAAATTGAGCATCTGGCGCGGTACACGCAAATGGTGCTTTTTGTGCAATTTGCGTTTGACGCGAATTTGCGGCTGACGCTCGAGTTTAAAAAGTTGAACTTTGGCGCCGTGTTAACCAATCAGGAGCCTGCTTGCTGCTGTGGCGGCAGCCCTACCCGAAGTCACTCATTAAACATGGAGGAATGCTTGATATTGTCCATGAGCAGTCACCCGGAGCTATACGACAAGTTCTTATTTCTATCTTGGAAGAGTGTCAGTGAGGACATTGGGCAACCTGGTAAGTTGTAAATACACATTTCACTTTTGAGTCATGTTACATTTATCGACCCGCGGCATTCCCACAGTTTTTTAAACAATTTTCCTCCATAGTAAGGTGACCAAATACAAACCGGTAACTCTCTTGATGAATGCACGATCAACATCAGCCATCTTGCAAACAGACAACCGCAAAGCACTTGAAGCAGATTTCGCCTCTGACGCGCATCAAATGCTTGCTTTTTCCGTGCGTCTACTTCTCTCTAGATGCGTAAATGCATTCAAAATGTTCAAGCGACAAACTAGACGCAGTAGACGCGATTTTGACGCCTCAAAAGCGGCTGGTGTGAACCCAGAGCATAGATGTACATGTAAATATATGCTTCATTTGACAGTTATAAGACACATAACAGCTAAGTCCGGTTTCACACAATGCATATGTAAACAGCGCGTTGCAGCACTCATTTTTTTGTGCTAATGTTAACAAGTTCAATCAAGTCTATGCAACATCCACACATAATATCTATTGCTCGAGCTACTGATCCTCTCGCTCAACTGTGATGATGTGATTGGTTACATGTGAAACCACGGCTATTTTATACCAAATAATAAAAATAACAATTTTTTAACAAAAAATGTATACAAACGAGACTGTCTTTAAAAAACTCCAGTTATATGGAGAAAATACTTAGCAATGGTGTTGAATGATGAATTTGCACATGGTTTGTCTTATAGTATATTAAACACCACAAATATCATATATAAACAACAATAAAAACTTGACTTTCACCACAGGGGGACTTTAAAATGCATTAATATGTGACCAAGTGTGTGAAAACCCTGCTAAAGTTATTTTTTTATTTTTAAGTTCACCTTTGATATGATTATCTGAGAGTTTGGCCCGGAGCTGCTCCAGTTCATGTGCGTGTTTAGTGTTGAGCTGGTCGATGTCTTTGTAGTATCGGTCAGTGAGCTCGGTGCGAGCCTGCAACAAGTCTTCCTTGTAAGCCAGGGCCATGGTGGACCTCAGATGCTCCAGTTCCTGTTGGTGTCTGTCCTCCAACTTCAGCCGTAGAGAGTCCAGCTCCTCCTGTACCAAACACACACACATACAGTTACAGTACAATCACCTTCTCTTTGGAAAAAGGTGAAGTAATGAATCACGAACATTAAGAGCAAGACAATGTTTTGTTGACTTTAAATTTGTTTGTGCTTATCACTCAAAATATGTATAAAATTCACCTTGTGTTTCTCCAGCTGTTGTGTGATTTCTGCCATAGTATCACTCCTCTCGTCATTATCTTCAGAGAGGCTACAAAACATAACATATTATTATGCTTTCCAATTGTATAGTTTATTGTCTGTTTATTGTTGTCCATACCACACTGTACACTTCCAGCTGACTTTGATTCTTAAAAAGACCATAACTTTGAAAGTTTCACATTTCAAAGTGCCACTTTCGATGTGCTATTGTTGACTTAAAAGTAGCTTTGAATAAAATGATAAGAAATTCTAAACCTTGCATCCCCAGTCTTGAGCACAGAGTCCTCCAGGGCTTCCTCTAGGAGGCGGTGCTGCAGCAGTGCGATCTCCTCCCGATGGCTCTCTTCAGTGGCCCGGAGTCTCTGTTCGAAGTAGGTGCGCAGGTTTTCAAGCTCAGTTTCGTTCTGTTCTTTGATTTCCTGACGCTGCTGAGCAAACTCCTGCTTTAACCGCTCAATGTCATCAACCCGCGATGACCGCGCTAGCAACTGCTCCTTCAGCTCTATACAAACAAGTTACAGTTTAAAACTGGACTCCAAACCCACCAAAAGGCAGGAAATGACTCTTTCGTGAGGTATAGTCCAACTTGCCTCCAAGCTCTTGTCTGTTGGTTCTCATGCACTCCAGCTGTGACCAGAGGTTTGAGATCTCCTGTTCTAAACTTGCCTTCTGTTCATCCCTTTCCGACTGAAGACGCTCAACCTTACGTAAAGAATTTGCTTCAGTATAAAATCGAAAGTATTTGGATTATAACAGTATGTGCAGCCCATAAGCAAGGTGGCCTGCTAAGTACCTCTTGCTTCAGCTCTTTTTCTCTCTGTTCTAAGGCTCGGGCACGGTCCTTTTGCTCATGGAGCGCCAACTTGTGACATGCAACCAGCTCCTCAACTGCACCTGGATAGACAAAATCGGCAAACATATCAACATTTAAATTTTAGCTGTGCGCTTGGTTCACAATGTGGTTTAGTGTTGTGACACTCACGAGCAGCAGCATCTCTATCAGCCAAGGCTTGCTTGAGTTCTTCCTCCAGATTCTTCACGTCCTCGTCTCTGGAACGCTGCAGCTCTTCTAGTCTATGTTGCGTCTCAGCCAGTAAAGCCTGAGCCTCACTGAGGTCCATTTGGGTCTTGCTTAGTCGCTGATGGGCATTCCTTAATTGACCCTGGAGATCGATTTTGGCTTTTTCAGCCTCAGCTTTTAGATCCTCCAGAGAGAATAAAATAAAACTTGGGTGAATTAAGATATGCACATCAAATGGCAAGTATTTGATGTGCCAAGATTTTAATTTAAAAAAAAAAACTGTTGAGAATTTTCACCTCCAGTTTACTGGCCTGCAACTGGTCCACAGAGTTCCTCTCTTCCAAAACTCTCCTCTCCCACTCCTCATTCAGATTACCTATACAGTGACAGCATATACATCAGTGAAGCGTGGGTTGATCCAAAATGAGCGGGTGCCTGCGGTCACCCGCGATTATGAGTCATCCAAAAATATTTTTAATGATATTCAGGTCGCGGTCAGTCAGGTCATTTGAAATAAAGATGCCAATTAACCATTTTAAACAATTACTACTTTTAAAAAATGCAGGCGGGTTAGTTGAAAACGTTGGTCGGGTGCGGGTTGTTTATACATTGACCCGCGCATCACTGATATACATACATAACACACATACTAAGTCATCAACTCTAACTTTATACTATAACTGCAAGCTTGGTGCATGTGGATGCCGATGCGGCGCTGTTCCCTCCACTCACCGATCTCCTGCTGGTGCAGTCGCCGGATTCGTTCCTCCTGCTCTCGGCTCTGCTCCCGGATTCTTTCCAGCTCGAACTGCTGCCGTGTCTGCAGCATGGCGCTCTCCTGCGACCATTTCTCCCGCAACGCGGTCTGCAGTTCGGTAAGGGCCGCCTCCTTCTCTTTTTGCATGTTGTCTTGAATATGCTCCAGCTGAGCTTCATGCAAGTTAGTCAGACTCAGCCGCAAGGCTTCAAACTCTAGATTGTGGTGGCTCTGATCACACACAAATAAAAAACAACACTTAGTTGATTTCATTTAAATGCAATTATGATGGAAAGCAAATGTCAAACCTTCAGTATACAATAAGATGTGTGCGTTTTGTGACAGTATCCCAAAATGTATGAAACTTGGTCAAAATAAATGATTTGTTGTTTCGAATGAAACCAAAAATCACTGACTAAATAGTTATGTGACTAATAGTTATTACATACTAGATTCCATTTAAAATGCTCTAAACTGAATATATGAGGAGTTTGGTTCCAAAACGCGATAAACTGCATTTTTTTTTTTAATCCAGTATCCGCCATGTTATTCTGTCATCTTTTTTCCTTTTTTCCCAAAACATGATAAACGCCACTCCTCCTCTGCAGAATGCGATAAATCTTCAAATCACAGCGCACCATTCCACGCATTGTAAACAACAATGGCGGCACGTTGAGTACCCGGAATCCTAGTTTTCCTCAACTACTTTGTAATTTGTGATCAACAAACAAAAATTGATAAATTGGTGGTTTTCTGTGACAGGGAAGAAACGTAAGCCATCAAAATCGAATAATTTACGCGAGAGGCACGCTGAAAAATGCCGGCTGTTGCTTGTTCTCTCGACAGCATCAAGCTTCTGTCATGCTAACACATTGACCCCAGGCAGAGGTGTAAAAAGTACTCAAAAATGTTACTCATGTGCGTTTCAAGCTATATCCAGAGGTGGTTTGAAATACTTTTCAAATCACATTTCCAGAAATACATTTAAGTCTGACCGCTCTGATCGCATTTGTGTAGCTTTTCAGTTACATCATGCTGTCGCGTCATGTAAAATGTAAACACGATTGTTGTGCCAGTGTGACGTCATTGCCATAGAAACAGTGCAGATAATCCAGAAAATGGCAAAACCCTACAGGACGCACAAATCGGATCTAAACAGTTGTGATACACAATGTGGACAGTGAGTCTGTCCAGTCAGACATGCAAAAAAAATCAGATTTGGACTGACAGCGTCTTAGTCTTGATAGAGAGGCTGCAAATAGCAGGGAATGTGAGCAGAGACTTCCTGGTGTCTGAAACTCAGGCCAGATATCCATCCAACTCTTTGCTGGCTTAATGTGTTGTCGGTTTCAAAAAAATCTTAATCCGACGAGCCCACTCGCGAGTCTCTAGCCCTTTCCCGGGCTGAGATACGGCCAACCCGTCCATGATCTTCCCTTGGCCTCAGCTTGGGCACCTTAAGTCCGGGGCGTTCGCCCTTCGGGTCCCTTATCCTACCCAAGAAGGCCTTTCCAACGAGCCAACCCTGATGGTCTAACCCTTTACCCGGCCGAGATACGGTGGTCTTTTCCCCGATTCTCCCACGGCCGCAGCCCGGGCCCATTAGGTCCCCTCTGGTATAAGCGACCCAAAGGCATCCAAGCTACGGTCGTGGGAAAACCAGGGGAATGACCGCCGCATCTCAGCCGGGGAAAGGGTTAGACCATCAGGGTTGGCTCGTTGGAAAGGCCCTCTCAGGCAGAACAAGGGTCGCGAAGGGCGAATGCCCCAGACCCAAGGCGACCAAGCCACGGACTTTGGAAATTCAGGAGACTGTCAGCCACAGAAAGAGTTAGAGAGTCAGGGGTTGGGTCGTTGAAAAGGCCCTCTCGGGTAGGATAAGGGACCCAAAGGGCAAACGCCAGGGACTAAGGTGCCCGAGTTACGGCCGTATGAATTTCAGGGAGTGGCATGCTGTATCTCGGCCAAGGAAATTAATAACATTTAAATTAAACTGGCCGTCAGCATAATTCAATTGGTTTGGTAAGAGTAAGGGAAAATAGAATAAAGTGATCTCTAAAAATTAAGTACTTTTTGACTGTAAATAAAATTGTAAGTAGTAAAAAGTACTTTTTCTTTTAAAAAAAATGTAATTAAGTAAAAGTAAAAGTACTGAATCTCCAAAAATAATACTTAAAAGGTATTGCGGAGGATTTTCTTTTTCCGGGTGGATCATCAAGCCTATTGGTCCTCCTAGTTGTCAATCAGAAGTGTTGCGCAATTGCATTTTTTTAAAAAGTGGAGAACGCGGTTCTTTTCTAAAATTCAAGAAAATCCTCCGCTATACCTTTAAGTAAAATTACTCAAGTACTTTACACCTCTGACCCCAGGAGATCTTATGAAAAACTTTCCATTATTTTACTTGAAGCCAATGAAAATCGAGCAGGACCAAAATATTTTACAGCTGATCGCCATCCAAACAGTTCAGCGACGACGTCCCAAAGACGACAGCAGCAATGACAGTGTTATTAAAGGCGGAGTCCACGATGTTTGAAAGCCAATGTTGATATTTGAAATCACCCAAACAAACACGCCCCTACCCCAATAGAATCTGGACCTTCTGTTGATAGACCCGCCCCACACATACGCAACCCGGCATTTGATTTGATTTGATTGGCTATAAGTGTGTTTTGGTAGTTGGCCCGTCTCCTTTTCCAACGCGTTTTCAAACATCGTGGACTCCGCCTTTAATATGACAAAGTAAGTGTTTTGATTAATGCCATTAAAGGAATAGTCTACTCATTTTCAATATTAAAATATGTTATTACCTTAACTAAGAATTGTTGATACATACAAAATAAAACGTAGCGCTTTTCTAAGCGGATTTAAAAGAGGAACTATATTTTATGGCGTATTAGCACTTTTGGGAGTGGTTCGACTCGCCTGAAAAGTCCGCTCCCCTTCTCACTCTCATAATGGGAGAGGGAGGGTGTTACTGCGCCGAGTCGAAGTACTCCCATAGGTGCTATTGCGCCGTGGAATGTAGCTCCTCTTTTGAATCCGCTTGGAAAAGCGCTACATTTTATTTTGTACCACCAAACTTGCTCGTATAACTACTCGTCTTAAATAGGAAAAACGTTGATGTGTTTGGTCACTTCTAACTTTATCTCTAAATGGTACCATTGAATGAATGGGGCTAAGCTAAATGCTATCGAAGCGTCGCAGCGCGCTCCGGCGCTTGCGTGCACGCACACGGATGATAGAGGGATGTATCAACAATTCTTAGTTAAGGTAATAACATATTTTAATATTGAAAATGAGTACACTATTCCTTTAATGTTTATTTTTTTAATCAGTGTATACCACTAGTCAACTAAATGAATATAACATGGCAAAGATGAATGCACATTTATACATTGATTAAATAGATATATTGCATTTTGTGAAAAAAAAAATTGTGGATTTATTGCATTTTGTAAGGGAAAAATCAGTTTTTATAATAAATCTTTGAAAATCAAATTATAGATTTGAATTTTTTATTTTTTCATAACCTAAAGATGCCATGTGAAAGTTTGTAACAGAAAAAAGTGGTTTTCAGAAATTAGTCAAAATGGATTGATTGCGTTTTGGAACCAAACTTTTTATATAAACTACTGATTTAAATTCCATATGTTGTGTAGTATGCAGTTTGTTAGCATTACATTCAAAATAAACCCTGATACCACAAAAAGCCAATTAAGGACAAGTATGTACTTGTGTTTGAAGGAGCTCAGCCTGGTGTGCAGCCTCCAGGCCGTCTCGCAGCTCTCTGGAGATCTCATCCTTAAGTCTCTCGATTTCCTCACTCTGTTGATCTGCCAGCTGTGTCAACTCCCTCTCGTTTTCTCGCTCATGCACCTGGTACAGTAGAGAGACACAAATGCGTATGGCTGGTGCAAAGAGTTTAAGACTCACAATAGGTTGTATAAACAACAGGTTGTTTAACCTGTTTGATCAAGCTGATCTGTTTCTTCTGTTCTTCTTCAAGGTGAGAACGCAGCTCGGTAAGTTCCCTTTCAGAGCGCAAATTCAACTCTTCAATCTGGAGGTTGGGTGACAATGCGAGTAAAAAGTTAATTTTGTAGGACAATTGATGTATCTGTCACTTATACTAAATGTACCACTTGTAAGTTGTTTGTATATGATAGCTCTTTGATCAAGGATCTTGTTCTTCAATGGATTTTCTACTCACCTCTCTGTTGTGTTTCTCCTCCAGTTTTTTCTGCTGGTCCTCATGTCGTTTCTGACAATCCTCCAGATTGTGTTTGACTGCTAGGAGCTCTTCCTGCAAGGCACGCTCCTTTTCCATGTACTCTTCCTCTGCCTTCTCGTGTGCTTCCTTAACTTCTTTAAGCTCTGCATCCTTAGCCTCAAGATGGTGCTGAAGAGAAAGTTGTGCATTCATAGATGTAGGGTTATTTTAATGATGAAAAATTTAGAAAATAAAATCATTTAAAAAAAAAAAATTAAATGATTGGTTTAAAAAAATATTTTCATATTAATATTTTAATACACTTAAATTTGCCATATTTCTCCAAGTATCAACTTAATTTGTTCAATACAGCATTACAAAACCGAGGAAAATAACTTTATTTTATTGTAATGTTTTAATTAAAGATGCATCGATATATTAACTTGAATTAACTAAATTCTGAAGATTACATTTTCTGAATGTTACTCATTTATCTAATGAGCATTAATATTAAACATTAAACTATGATTTTTTTACATTTTCTATACACACAAAGTTTTCATTAATTGCATTTTTCGGTTCTCTTTTGATTGACAGAATATATCGGCTAGGGGTTGACCATTTATCGACCTGGACGATTATCATCGTCGATATTACGTTTTTCTGATTATGGCCATCTGCAATGTTAAAAGCAGATTTGCAGATAAAGTCATTTAAATATAAAATGCGCTATTTGGCTCTGATGCAGCCAAGGATTTAGGGTACATTCACACGGGTTGAAAGCGTTAACGCTTCTCATTTATTTTTAATGTGTGGTGTCATGCATCGCCAAACTGAATTGTGCATCCGTCAACGTCGCGTCACTGCCGTTGCTCGCGGCAGAAGTTGAACATTTCTCAACGCGTGCGTCAGCCAATCAGATCACCTTACGCCTTATGCAAATAAACTAGTGTGAGTCAGCCAATTACGTTTATCCAAGACCGGAAAATGTGTTGTGGCCACTGTGATTGGCTGTTGGCCACGCTTCGCAGGATTTATGCATTATTACGGCCGATTCACACCGGCTGCGTGGCGTGTCCGTTTTTATTTAGGCTTCCATGTTAGCAGGTTTGACAGTTCACACCGCCTGCATGACTCGCACGTCTCGAAACGCGTGCATGCTAGGAATAGGACCGACGCCTATTTTTCACACCACACGCAAGCGTCTTGGAAGCGTTTCCAGGCAAAATATATGTCGCCTATAGCAACAGCAGCGCGTCAGGCACGCTTCTGGTATGTACAGACACAGAAAACGCTGCGCAGCCGCCACGCAACTGACATGCAACAGATACGCCATGCAGCCGGTGTGAATCGGCCCTTAGCATGGAGACTGAATCCAATTCACTTCAATAGTACACAATGATTTCACTCTGCAAGCGAGCTGTACACTGCAATAGAAGACTTCAGCATGCGTTTCGGGAAGTTGACCGAGCTGGCATTTGTATGTTATGTCAAGTCATGCCATTTCAAAAATACAAGCCATTTTAAAGCATAAAGAACTTGAGCACTTCGGTCTTCAGACAGTGCAATCTCATGCACGCACACACCGCCTCTCAAGATGCTCGCAACAAGTTTCAGATCGAGTTTTTTTGTGACTTATTTATTACACATAAATGTTCAGTACACACACACACACAGGTATGCTTAACACTTACGTGTTGTTGGGGCCATTTTTGTAATTTTTTAGTCTTAATTTGGCCACAACTTTCTCTGCGTTTGAGCAAATGGAATGATTTTTGGTGACAAATCTTATATTTACACATATTTTAAGAAAATTTTATAAAACTTAACAATATACCGTGGGCAAATTTACTACCCTTACGTGTTGTTAGTGTCCATTAAATAAATGTATCAGATAATTTTTTCCCCAATTTTTTGGCATAAATCTGGTAATCAACCTCAGTACTGATCAAAACTACCAAATGTTTACAAAAACACACAAAATGACAGATTTTCAATATAAAAAGTGATTGTGGACTGGATTTTCTGTTACCTTTTTCACAGTCTTGGGCATGCCAAAGATTAGTAAAAACATTGGCTTTGATGAATTTTTAGTTTTTGTACAACATCAGATTTTATTTTTTTCTCCCTCATTTGTTGTTTGTGGCCATTTTTGCCCCATTGACTTCCACCATAACAACATTCCTTGATTGCAGAGCCATGACACCTTATTATCATGCATTTTTGATTCTATGTGGTTTTACCTTTTGCAAAAATGTGTCATTTTTACTGTTGATCACCATGTGGCACCATTAACCCTTTAGTAGGCCTGTGCAAAAAAAGAGCTTACATTCTGTGTGTTTTTTTTCCCTTAAATCATTGGCATTACTTATGAGCTTGACAATTAAAGAGTTAAAATCATTAAATTTTTGAAAACATTTGGTAGTTTTGATCAGTACTGAGGTTGATTAACAGATTTATGCAAAAAATGTGAAAAAAAATATTAATCTGATACATTTTTACAGCCGTTACAGAACAATGTGCAAGGGTTAAATGCCTGTCTTGGTGACAATATACCTAAGCAACAGGCTACTGAACTAACTAAGTGTGCCTATAATATGGTATTTATGTTTCATGCAGTTTGCAGTCAACAACATACACAATGAAGCTATGAAGGCAATTCAATTATTTCCACTTATTGTATAAATTCAAATTGTGCTAGTTAATCCATTGATGTGCAATTTGATTAAAGGCGGAGTCCACGATGTTTGAAAGCCAATGTTGATATTTGAAATAACCTAAACAAACACGCCCCTACCCCAATAGAATCTGGACCTTCTTTTAAAAGACCCGCCCCACACATACGCAACCCGGCAAGAATGTTGGTTAGTAGACAAGCTCCTTACTGCTGATTGGCTATAAGTGTGTTTTGGTAGTCGGCCCGTCTCCTTTTCCAAAGCGTTTTTCAAACATCGTGGACTCCGCCTTTAATTGAATAGTTCTACTATTCAGGGTTTATACAGGAATCCTTAAGTTAAATTTACTACTTTTTACTACCTTTTTTACTACCTTCAGAATATTTTTTAAAACCATCACGACACTGAATTGCAAGTGTTAATCAGCGACCTTTCTATTATTTACACAGATTTTGACATATATAACATACAAAAAAGAATTAAAGTGAAAAAAATTCTTCTGACTGAAATATTTTTCAGGCCAAGTCATATTCCTTTACCTAACACTTTATGTAGGAGAGACCAATAGCATTTTAAGGGGAGATTTTTTTGCCATAAATTCCATATTGAAGTCTCATGTGGCTGTAGTTTGCAGGGCATTTCAGATTAAGGCGAAACAGCTAAATAACTCACTATACTGTATAAAAAGAAAACATGAATATCACCACCTTTAATGAATCTTTTATTAATTATTTATTAATTGTAAATGTATTTATTTTAGCATTTACTAATAATTTTTTAATCAAAGTTGAAACTGTTAATGCACCATGAACCACCGTCAATTACTGTAATGACATAAACAAGAATTAATTAATGATTATATACTCTATATTTTTCATTGTTTGTTTATGTTATATAATGCATTTACTAATGTGAGCAAATACAACTTTTTCATATCATATTATTTAGTACACATAAACGAATAATCCAGGGTCTGTTCTGTTCACACAACAGCTTACAGTCACAGCTATACAGTAATGTTATGTATGAATATAAACCCTGAACGAGTAACTCGAGTCAAACTCGTGTAGAATTCACACAGGATGTCTGTAACCATAGTGACAGTTGTAAATTGAATGACTGTACCTTTATCAACAAATTATTATGTTACAATAGAGGCAGCGCTGATGTGCTAGTTTATGCGCAATGTTTCTGCTGTTTACTTTCTCCTAAGACCTAAATGGTCGTGTTTATATGAGGATGTTTGCAAAGACGGGATTTTTGAGGCATATGTGTTATTTAAGGCCAATAAAGCGGCAAAAATACGTACGTTACAACACAAGCTCAATGAGAAACGAATGCGCGGCTAGCGTGAGCCCTCCTGCGACACAGAAACAGCGGACGCACTGTTGTTTGTGTTTGAATGGCTTAAAATCGCTTATTTTTAAACGGCTGTGCTTAAATATATGTACAATGTTACGTTTTTGTGACCACATGCAAATGCAACTGCAAGAACCGACATGTGGATGACATCAAAGTACCACGAGAGCATTTCGGAAGCAGTTTCCTCCTATGATTCCTCGTCAATCGCTCTCAAGGGATTTGGATGTCATCTGCCTTTTGGTTGTTGTGGCGCCACATGAAGTTTACCCACGAGTTAAACAAACCCGTTGTACCAGCCACTGGCTATATCAGCATAGCATTAAAAAGCGTGCCGCGGATGATCAGTAACGTGAGAAATCATTTACCCCCAAAATACGGGACCCTTTACGTTAGTCATACTGTGCAAAGACACGCAATTACCTGTTTGGTTTTCTTAGCCCACGAACTGAAAGGCTTGCCAATCTTCATCATTTCGCTAAGCCAAGTCAATCGTCTTTTACACCTTTATCGATCTTCAAAACATCGGAGCCTTTCTGCATTATAAGTTTGACCATGCTAGCTAAAATAAACTTTTACCTCAGCTTAACGTGATACAGTTAGAAAACCCGGAGTGGATCCGGTCCGTAGTGATTACAGAACGCTTACAGCGGAGAGAGGAACGTGATTCGGCTCCACTCCAGGCTTTGATCACATCCCAGAGACGAAAGATCTTTGATTATTTGCCCAGATATGCAGGTGATTTGAACTAATTTCCAGGCATCATAACATTACAAAAGGCAATCGAAAATTTACTACCTCGTCAGATGACGCTTACTACTTTTTACTACTTTTTACTGGCCTTAATTTGGCATAATTTAATTTACTACCTTTTACTACCTTTTACAACCCCGCGGAAACCCTGCTATTGTATGCAACGTTTAAGTCATCAGAAAATAATACATTTTTACAATGTGTATTGTTTCCAAGCATCTTTACATAAGAAAATCGAAAGAGGCAGAATTCTGCTGGGTGCTTCCTGCTTTTTTGTTATTATTAATATGAAGATTAGAATTAACATTTTCATTTAGTCAGAATAAAAAAAATGTTTAAATGCATTTTTGTCAGAGCCGGTGTGTTTCTTAATTTTTATACCAGACATGTATATCCTGTTTGTAAGATATGTATATAGTTATTTGTACAATAGTGTGTACAATTGCTTTTATCGACCAATACCAATATATCAGTGCATTACTGTGTGGATCTTAGGTTAAACTCATTCTGGATAGTTGTAAACTGTGTTTTCTGCACTGCTAAGATTACTCACACATGCTAAAAACCTATACTTTGAACAATAGGTCTTATCAACTGTTAACACCACTATTATATTGTGTGGGAGCAAGATGATCAAGATTCAAACCTCAAAGTCTTTCAGTTCTGATTCCAGAATCTTCTCCATGCTCTTTGCTTGGTTCTCCAAAGCTTGAAGACTTCTCTCCAGGGCGGCTTTCTCCTCTTCCATGTTTGAGAGGTTCTCTTTAAGGCACGCAAGTTTAGACTCAAGATCTGTCTTGTCTTTTTCCAATTCCTGCAACTTTCCAACCTTCTCCTCTACTTCGGCTTTGAGCTGCTGAAGCTCCTTATTTGCTTGCTCCAACTGCATGCTCTTTTGACCAAGGAGCACTGAGGTAGACTGATTATTTTCTTTTTGTTCCTCAAGCTGAGTAAGAAATTCATCGCTCTGAGCTTGCAAAGAGGACAGCTGCCTGTCAAACACTGCATGTACATCATTACTCACAGAGTCACCCGCTGCTTTCTGTATGTGGACATCCTTCACTAGCTCCTCCTGATGTTTAAGCTTTTGGACCAGTTGGGCCTTTTCCGCTCTCATTTCCTTTATCAATTCCTCCACAGATGCAGCGATAGAGTTCTCATCATCCGCGTTGTCAGTTATAATCTGTTCATTGTCCTGAACCAGAACATGTTGTTGGTTTCGTAGGTGGCTCAGTAGGTTCTTGAGGTTGTCTTCCTCATGCACTTTCTGACTGATAATCTCCTCGCAATGAATCCTTTTCTCCCGTTCAACCTCGAGCTCCCATTTGGCTTCCTCAAGCTCCTCAGACGCTTTGCTCCAGCGCTCCCGTGCCTCCTCGACCTCTTCTGCAGAATGTTTAACCTCTTCTTTAAGTATATCAAGCTGTCGTTCCTGTTCTTCTAGTTGTTCCGAGAGGTCTCTGCATTGCTGAATCAGCAGCTCTTTAGCCAGGTCCACATTATCTGCGCTCTCATTCAGCTCTTCAATGACTGAGGTTGAGTTTTCCCAATGGGCATCGGTGAAAGACATTTCCCCATGTTTGTTCTCTTCAGTATCAGGAACAACAGACAGTCCTGGCTCTGAAGTGTCACCATTGCATGTCACATCGATATGAAGATCAGATCCATGAAATATGACCTCACTGTCTAGTTCAAACTTAGATGTCTCAGAGTCATCGACCATACTCTCTTCAAATAATGAGCTTTCTTGAGGCCCATCAGAGGCCAGGTAGCGCTCCATAAGCACATCCTGAAAGCCACTTACAGAAATGTCAAAACTATAGTCTTTCTTGACAGCATGGTCTTCATTAGAGTGCTTTTTGGAGATTTCATTCCAGTTTATTTGGACAACCTCAGATAGGCTTTGTTGAGGAGAGTCATGCTGCTGTTGGACCCGGTGTAGAAGCTCCTGAACGCGACCAATTTCTTGCAAGTGCTCCTCCTGCAGACGCTTGAGGGCAGTCTCGTGAGCTTCAATAAGCTGAGCCACATTTAACTCCCTTTCCTCCTCCAGAGCCCGAAGCCTGAGATCATAATTGGAAATATCAGCTTCATATTTGGAGCGTAAATTGTGCTCCGCTTCCTCTTCCTCCTGAAGCCGATTCTGAAGCTCTTTAACAAGGTGCCCCAGTTTGGCCATCTCTTGGTTAAGTACATCTTTCTCTGCTTTATATTGCTGGGCCTCACTGGCTTGAGCTTCAGCAATCTTAAGCTGTACTTGCACCTCAGCCAGATTGGCTTCCAACTCCATCCTCTGGTTCTCCATAACGTGTATCCTCTCCTGAAAAGCATCCACTTGTTCTTGAGCTTGTCGGGTGTTGTTGCGTTCTTCTTCCAGTTCGGCTCTCAGCCTTTGCAATACAGCATCAGCATTCGAATGAATACTGTTCTCTGGAAACACACTGCTTACATCTAAACCACTATGTTGGTCATTGGTTGGTTCGGATTGATCAATATTTCTTTGAGTAAAAGCAAGTTGAGAGAGGGACCTCTCCATGACAGTAAGTTTCTGCAGTAGGTCTGTAATCTCACTTTCCTTTTGGGCCAGGAGACGCTGTTGCTCTTTAGTTGTCTATAAAAGAAAAAACAATGTTGCAAAAATAATTTTCACATCTTTTTTAAATAGACTGATTTGTAATGGTTCAGTACCATATTGATTGGGTATGACAAAGTGGTTGCCTGACCTGTTGTGACTCCTCCAACTGTAGATGCAGATGACTCTGAGCAGTCTGGGTCAAATCCACACTTCCTAGACTTTTACTACGCAGATATTCTTTAGTCTGTAGAAGCAACACATTCATATTTATTCATGCACACTGGAGGAAATTCCAAAATATTTTGTTCATATACCGTATTTTCCAGACTACTAGTCACAATTTTTTTTATAGTTTGGCTGGTCCTGCGACTTAGTCAGGTGCGACTTGTAAGTCAGTATGAATATATGAACCAAGAGACAACATTACCGTCTTTACCGTACAACATTACTGTAGGAAAACCAACCACAGCTATACAAAACATGCCTTCGTCATGTCTTAAGGATTCATAATATACAGTAGGGCAGGGCGGTAAATCGAGTTTTTGGAATTTTCCCCAACGGTATACAGGATGAGACATTTGGAGTATGCAGATTTTAACACGCAATAAACATGCTTGTAAACACTTCAGTTTCATCTATTCTCCACTAGATGAAGGTGCAAGCATTTTTTTGCGTGCAAAAACGCGACAGCAACATATACAACCATTGCGATCATACTGTATCTGTATTCATCATCACAGTGCCGAATAAGAAAATGAGCCAACAGTAATGTCTGTGGCATTTGACATAAATATTAAAACAGTGCCCACCAACACACCTACTGTATTCAAGGTCATCATATGTGCAGTGCATTAGGGTATGTGAATAATAAACAACACAATTGTTAGCAAACAATTAGAAAAATAAAAATGGCAGGCTTAAAGAGGTTTGCTGGAGTCACGTACATCTTACTGAGATTAAGGGTGCGTCTCATTTCTCTGTCTTACCGCTTCCCCTTACCCATACCCCTCGGTATTGCGCGTTCATGTGAGGCGAAGTGGCGTCTCAATTCTCCATTTGATCGAGGGCTAGGGCCAAGGCGTTGGGATACATAGCCCTTGAAATGAAGTGTGATAAGGACCACACTTGAAAGAGAGGGGTAAACGTAAACGTAGGAATTTCTCAGGAGAGCTGGCATTAATGTGTTTTATGGCTGAACGTTGAAATGTCAAGGAGTCGCACAAATGAAAGAAACGTTATTTTTGGCAGTTTAATTGAGATTATATTATGACACACGTTTTATGATACTTTTAATAAAATGTTCAAGCGGTTTTAATTGTAATGTTTTTGTTTTGAATCGCTAGTTAAGGTGCTAGCTAGCAGCTAAGTTATGCGCTATTTGTTGAGCTCAGCTCAGGCAATCGGTACCACACCTGAGACGACGGCATCTTCTTTGTTTATGTCAACGCTTGTCTGTTTACGTAGCAGCCAGTTAGCGTCAAGGGAAGGTGACGCAAACGGTAATCGAGTGGTGTCACATTTTTTAAGACGAACGATCAGTCTTACCCCTTCCCCTTCACTTGGTTTCGAGGGGCAAGGGGAAGACGAAGACAAAAGGGGAAGACAGAGAAATGAGATTGGCCCTAAGTCCAGGGCTGCGATTCCCTCAGCACTTTTCAGTTCGGGCGGCCCGCCTAAGCTGGGAAACCCTAATGCCTTACCGAACTCGTAAAAAAAATTCGCTGCACATAAGGCCGTCAAGTGCATCACGGAGAATAGCATGGACGCGCTTCACACCGCGAGCGGGCACGCACGCCACACGCTGCCGAAATGAGAGAAAGATGTTGTCCGTCACTGTCTGAAGGATAACTAGCCAGTTGATAAAACATCTTGGAGAATAGCATGTCCGCGCTTCACACCGCGAGCGTGCACGCGTGCCACACTTGGTCCGTCACTGTCTGGAGGATAGCCAGTTAATAAAACGCCTGTTATTGTATTAGTCTATAGTTCTTGCAAATTTAAAGTAAGTTAGCTGGTGATTTTGTTGTTTGAGCAACCTGCTAGCTAGGTTGCACGTGCCTGTTGATTCAATATAATTGTTGAGCGCTCTTGCATTATTTATATGCTACAGTAGTTACACTCCTTTAGAATAATGTAATAATGGGAAATAATCAGTTGTTACAATCTTCACGCTATCTATCATCGTTCGCCAGATGTTCTACAACATCTGCTTAAGTTTGTGTTTATTAACCCTTTAGTTTCACTTCAACACGCAGCTATTCCCATTAGAGGCATCTGTTAAAAACATTTCATTCATTAATAATCTAGTATGTGTTCATTTTCTGTCATAGTTTCTTTAAAATTAAGTTTTATTTGAGTGTTTTAAATACAAATATTTTAATTTTCATCATGAGGCGTACGTCCCGCCCCTTTGATTGCCACGCCCCTGGCCCCGCACAACCCTACCACCTTAACTAGCAAATCTTCTGCAGGAAACCCTGAAGTCCTTAATCAGATTACTGGAAATACTCACATTATTGCATGCGTATGTAAACATAGTGACTGATGTGTCAATGCCTTTAACACTTGATGAACTTCACCTGCTGCAGCTGCTGTTGTAGGGCCTGAATCTGACTCGTGAGCTGCTGTGCCTCCAGCTGTACCTGGTCTCTGCTTTGCAGCGCCACCTGCAGGTTTGTACTCAGCTGGTAAATGATCTCATTACGCTTTTCCACCGCTGTCTGCAATTGCTGTGTAAAGTATCGTCAAGTCAAGTATGGCGCTTTTCCATTGCATAGCACCCCACGGTTTGGTTTGGTTTAGTTTGGGTCAGCTTACTTTTGGGAGCTTTTCCACTGGGTGCAGTACGTAGTACCCAATACTTTTATTCGTACCACCTCAGTTGGGGTTCCAAGCCACCCGAGCTGATACCAAACGTGACGCGAAAACACAGTAGATCACTGATTGGTCTGAGAGAATCGTCACTTCTAGCGTCATCGCTATAATGTGAGATTAGCTTTACCTTTAGTGCTAGCATGCACTGTCTCGAGCAAACATGTTGTCATCTGTGCTCTGCTATAAGTTCCCAAACTCCCTTTTAGCGATGAAAACATCCACAGGTAGAGAATCAGGAACACCATACCAGTTTTTTCCAAACTTGCAGTTTGTGGCAGAACATTTGCGACGAGCACCTCAGCATTGTATATGCTTAAATGCAACTTCAATGAGGCTCAGCGGAGCCCGTCAACTACTGACGCCACAGGTGTTTAAACAGAAACTGTCATCAGATATAGATGTTACGTTATAAACGCGATGTGCAAACATCTATTTGTGGTGGCCAATTTTAATTTTGTGGCAGACTGATAAATAAATAAATGTATGGGAATGTACAACGACGCTCTCACTTGTATGATGTCACAGCACTAGGCAGCGCAACTATAACGACACGCCTATAACCCTCCCACTGCAAAGTGATACCAAACTCGATGGAAAAGCTAACCATGCCAAAGTGAGGTGAGCTGACCCGACTCAAACTGAGCTAAGCCGTGGGGTGCTATGCAATGGAGAAGCGCCATTACACAATACAGTTGACAACATACATCTGGATTATTCCCTTGTATGGCAAGACTGGTCAAATATCTTTTAAAAGCAAAGATATTTTTGATACTACCAAAAGGTCTGGCATTACTTGAATAGTTTAAATTACCGTTTTATGGAAAAACACATTTTGGCACTTCACAACTGGGCTTTCTCACTCATAAGTCAACACTTAAGGAGAAATCATGATCCCATGATATTTCTAATTATGTGAAATGAGGATGCACCTATTAAATTATATTTATTGGTGCCTTATAAAGGATCCACAAATTAAATCTAATTTCTGCTTCCTTTTCCCCTTACACATCAAAATGCCATTAGCAAACCAAATATTGTAAATAATATGCTCCAGACAGCTAAATTCTGCCTCGGGTTTTTATATCTGTGTGTAACCATGATCACAAATTAATCCATTCACATGGACAGATGTAACCTAGTTACATCCCAGGAAAACAAAGCCACAAAAGTAATGCACCTTACAGGGTCGATGACAAGTTTTACCTTCAGTTGTTCTTTGCCACCGTGTGCAACTTCAGTTATTTCTGCAAGTGCACCGTCTGTCTGATCAGGCACCTCTGACCCGGAGGAAGAGCTGCATTCCTGGGCATTAACTTCAATGGTCTCCATGCTGAACTGATGGATCTCTGTAATACTGCCGTCTGCACCAAAATGTGTGAATGATGCCTAAAGGTTTAGACAAATATGCATTTATTTCCAGTTCACGTTACCATGACTACACTGCCCCTGGCAATGTTATGCCAGCTGACCCATTTCTTTTCAAATGGGGAGGGAAAACAAATGCAAGTTACAAACACTATCGATGTAAAATTAATGAGCTCAGATGCAAAACCCTCTAAATGCTTTCTTGTAAATTATATTTTTTAATCAGACTCTTAATGGATTCTGACAACAAAGCAGTATTTCTGAATGGCCCGAGCCTGGGATTAAAGCAAATTTGAAGCGAAAGTATTTAATAAACATAATAAATGCTGAGAACATTCGGTTATCATAATTTAATGTTTTAAAGGAGGTGGCATTAAGTGGCTTTTGCATGTTAGCTCCTCAATCGCCAAACTATGCAATATGCAGGGACTATACAGTAAAGGAATTATAGCATTAATACTCTTGCTCAGATTTATTTAAGACAATACAAACCTAGTGATTAACAAAACCAGTCATAAGTCGCACGGGTATATTTGTGGCGATATCCAACAATTCATTCTATGGGTCAAAATTAGGGGCTGTTTGCACTTGGCGTTGACAGGCGTTTTCGTCGATCGGATCACAAGTGGACGATGTTAATGCCAGGTGTAAACGGTGTTCAAAGCGTTTTGAGCTCGTCCACTTTCAACCACATTCAAAGGTAGTCGAAACCCCTTTCAATCGGATTGCTTTTGTAGTGTAAATGCACATGTGGTTGAATGTGTTCGAACAGCCACACGCGACCGCCTTCTCTCCGCTCATTTATCTAATCTGAGATACTAAAAACAAAGTTTTATGTCTTTTCTGACTTCTGGCTCGAACACACGATGATATGCGCTACTTTTAGCCTTTCATTGATAAAACTGAAGCGCCTGATCTCCGCAGTTTCATTTTGGAAGCGTGTGAAAGTTGCACGATCCTATTTAATCAACATGCGCTGAAATATCAGAGAAAGTTCTAACATATACATGTACAAAACTATGTGCAGCATGTTTACTTGCTAAACAAGCAGCGGACTCTGACATATTATTAGTTCACGTCCATATAAACTCAATTACTCCCACTTGCGTTTAAAGGACAACAGAGAGACTCGCCCACTGTCTCGACAGACCACCCCCTCAAAGTATTCAGGACAGAAGCGGTCGAAAGTGGACAAAAGAGACGGATTTAAATACCAGGTGTAAACGTGATGTGTCTTTCTCGTCCACTTGTGATCCGATCGACGAAAACACATCTTAATACCAAGTGTAAACAGCCCCTTACAGATTTTTTAAAGGGACACACCACTTTTTGCTAATGGTCTAATCAGATTCAATGGATTATGCTAAGCTATGCTAAAAGTGGTATCGCCAAACCGGAAATCGGCTGAATGGATTTCAAAACAGTAAAATCAAATGTTTAACTCTAGGGGAGCATCCTTTTAATGTCAAAAATCATTAGGATATTAAGTAAAGATATGCCCCATGAAGATATTTTGTACATTTCCTACCATAAATATCAAATATGTATTTATCATTAGTAATCTGTTGATTTTCAAATAGCTATATCTCGGCCAAATGCGTCATATCCTAACAAACTATATATCAATTAGAAAGCTTCTTTGATGTATACTGGTTTTTGTGGTGAACTGTGAATGTAAGAAAGTTCATTTTAAAGGGGACATATCATAAATATTTTACTTTTTCCATGTTTAAGTGCTATAATTGGGTCCCCAGTCCTTCTATCAATTTAGAAAATGTGAAAAAGATCAACCCAGTAACTTAGTTTTGGTAAACCACTCTCTGCAAGCATTTGAAAAAAAATAGGTTATTGAAATATAGTAAGTTCCCCTTGTGATGTCAGACAGGGATAATACCACCCCTTAATCTGCACTATCCAACCACAGTACTGCCATTTAGTGCAGAGATTAGCTCATTTCCATGTTAAAGGGACACACCTAAAAACGGCACATTTTTGCTCACACCTACAAAGTGTCAATTTTAACATGCTATAAAAAATTATCTATGGGGTATTTTGAGTTAGAACTTTACAGGGGACTCTGGGGACACCAAAGATTTATTTTACATCTTAAAAAGTCTTACATCTTGAAATGTCCACTTTAAATAAAAAGGAACAAACCTCTGAGAGCTCCTTGCTAATCTCTACATGATGGTGGTCAGTGTGTGGTTCCTCTAGGTGGCACTCTTGTGCTGACTGGTCATTCGTCTGGACAGTCTGGCCCTTCCTCTTCTGCGTCTTTTTCTGCGTCCCCGAACTTTCGCTTTTCGCCCGACGCTGTCTAAAGTCAGCAAGCTGCGCCACAGGTTGAGGGACAGGTAGAGGGAAATGTACGTCAGGATGAGGTAGCAAGAACATAGAATGCACATGCTACTGAACATTAAAGATGAGCAAATGTCAAACAAATCCTCTAAACAGCATTATAAAAAAATCCAGCATGGCCTCACATGGTATACCAAATTCACATTGAGAAAAATGCAATGTCCAATAAGGCAAGATGACAAGGGGTTGTTTAGTCCATAACATGAACGAAAACCAAATTAAAAAGATGATATCCAAACAGATGATGTCTCTCAATATATGAAAAACAAATCTCATGACAGGCTCTTCATCTTGATAAGCATGATGACTTTAAAAACACAGCTGCTTTAAAAAGCCTAAAGCGAGCTCAAAAGAGCATTGCTCGAAAAATATGACAGCGCTGCATCAATAAGCAAACACAAGCATAAAACCAGCAGCTGTTAAATGAGACCGCTTTAAAATCTATCACGTGACCACAATCAGAATGCCACGTGATTTCTGATCAGATCTAAAACCAATATCCTAGAAAACCAAGAGGAAAAGGAGGAGCAAATACAAGCAGACCACTGGGCAAACGTGCATACAGTACACCACTGTGACCAAACTGAAGCTTCCCTCTGGACTAATCCTTTAACCCAGATGCAAGTATAAAAGAGTTGAAAATACACAAACAAACAATTCGACTGGATTACACTTGTCCTGCTTTAAAACATTCGTTGATTTAAAAGCGTGTTTGCCTGAGTGTCAAATCACATAAGATGGTGATGTGAAGAGAAAACATAAGCAGCAACAGGACGTTTAAATACAATACTAAGACATCTGCCTACATAATAACTTACATATTGTCAAGTAAACACTTTTATGGAGTGCATTATAGTGTTCGTGTCTGCAAAAGATTTTTAATAAAATATTAAAACTGTGTTATGCAACTAACTGCTGGCCAATGATGTCTTTACCGTGAGGTTAACTTTGGCTACACTGAATTTAAATGCACTACTAATTAATTAAAATGTACTAATATTAACATCTAAAACATAACGATTTGTTTATCATGAAAATGATTGTATTCATGCCATCATGCATTTTAATTTGCATTTTAATCTCAGTGTGCCTCCTTCAGGTCGTATCATGAACGACACTGTCGTCCACATCATTACCATTGGCAGACATAAATCTAAAATCTACAGTAAAGTTACGTTATTCTCTGCAAGGCAAAATATTTTTTCATACCACTCTTTGACTGTTACGCCACAGACATGCGTTTAATCCAAATAACGTTACATTTACAAAGTTATATATTAAAAATAAAGAATACTCCAATTGTGAAAGATCATTCAGACGTTGGTGACCCATTGCAAACAAACGTAACGTTAGTTCACCCAGCTTCTAACTTTTGTCTATAATCAGATAACAATGCTTGCTAACGGCATGCTATTGACTTACGCAACTCGTTAATATAATGAACATGTTAGTAAGATATATAATTGGACATTTAGAAGGTAAACATTTTTTATTTTGAATTCAAAAGTGAGGCATTTAAATAAGTTTATGAGACCTGCACCATGAACAATAGGAGTGACTGAAATCTGTGCCCAGCTGAAGTGGCAGTGAAATTAAAGCTTGGAAAAACACCCAGTTAAATAAAATTGCCTGAAACAAATACAGATTTAAAAGAATTCCAAATACATATTCAAATCCTCAACTAGCCTATGTAAAGTAATGGTGCTAATGTTAGCGCCCACCTTTGCTCGTCCGGCCGCTATTTTCCTCTGTTTTTCATCCTGATCCATCTCCCGGATCAAGGATTTTCATGTGAGGGAGGGAAAATATCGAGTGGGCGCCGCGTATAAGAAAGCTACGCTTCTGTAGATACTCCTGAAATTATATTTTTCGCAATGTTTTGTAAGTTTAGAGATTTCCTAAGGAGTAACTGTCACTGAAATTTCAACATGGCCGCGAAGTCTGTAATCCCCGCCCTTATCGGATTGACAGTCTGTGAGAACCTATTAGAACGAAGTACGGGAACGTTTCAGCCAATGAGATTTACAGTGGCAAAAAAGCACCTGCCCTTGGAAACTCCCTCTTTTAAACGCAACTGGACGGACTGGCCAATTACGAAACGTATAAACCGTGAAACTTTGATTGACAACTGTTTGAACCTATTATGGGGCAGATAGAAAGAAACGACATCCTCTGCGGAGTGTGTATTTGTTGTGGCACTCTTGTTTCCGATAGTTTGAGTTGTTGTGATTGACAAATGATTCATGAAAGACGCGGGTAAAAGCCCGGGTGAATAAGATTCGATCTGTAAAAACTGAACTACTCATGTTTGTCCTCCTTAGCAACGTTTAAGTAATTTTAGCTTTTTGTAATATAAGAGTTTGTAGTTATATTAAATATGGTTGAAAATGTATGTTAACGTGGTAAACAATTAAAAAACATTTTTGTAAGGAACCAGAATAATTAATATAATTTGCTGATGCTCAAAGAAAAAGACGTTTGCATGATTTTGCAATTAATAATAATACAAAAATATGTATAAAAATAATATATAATGTATATTAACAAAATATAAATTATTAAATAACAACAAAAAGTTGAGAAAATGTTTTCTGTAAAATATACACCATATGTCTCCAATATGCCGCTGTATGTTTTTTTTTTATAAGTGTACAAAAGATGGGTCTGCCATGTTACAAATAAACAAAACAGCCTTGATGTAACTTAGCAACTTGTGAACATAGATATGTTTTTGGTAACAAAGACACTTTTAGTTATCACACATGGACAAGGAGGAATTGTAACAATGTGTAGAGAACAGACATAGAAATGACAAATGACATAGAGATAAGAATGCGGCTAGTACCTCAAGAATAACTTTTTAACAAGAACAATAAACTAACAGCTGTTATACCAACTGACCAAGCGCAACAAAAAGGTGCCTATAAAATGGCAGATCCAATGGTTGACCACATGACAAGACTGAGACTGAAAATGCTGGAAAAGGTGAGCTGACTTAACCTGAAATTAACATTCATCCGTGCTGCTTGTCAATGAAGAGACTATAAAATTTGTTTTATATGATTTGTTTCTTTATCTTTAGAGACTGGAAAATGAGAGAAATGACAACAGTGAACGAGAAGGTTCAGCATTTTCCACAAGTGAGAAAGATACTTTTGAAAGTCATTTCAGATATTTTTTATGTAGTGCTCAGCTAAGAATTTTTAAAGAAATTTGACTTTACTTTTTGTTTTTCTTGAATGTGTTTCTTTGAGTTCCAGCCTCAGATTCCGATCTAATCTATTCAGCATTTAGATGCCAATTTCTGGTAACAATGAGCTTTCCTTTTTGTCACCACTTAGTCTATAATCATTGGGGTAAAATTATAGGTGTTTGAGAAATGCACTGATGTTAAAAAATGCTTTAGCTACACTGGCTTTTAGAGCAGCACGCATTACCGCAGGTTTGTTTATAGTTTACTTCACCAAAGGTACTGAAAACAAAAGCAGATGAGGATATTAAAAGTACAACATATGGTCAATGAGTGATTCCTTGTTTATTTAATCACAGGAAGTTATGATGGGCAGGGATATGCATTACACAGTGCTATGAGGCGCAAGAGGAACCTACTGCAGAGACTGAGGGTATTGATCATTTTAACACCAAAATAGTTTGTTTGGCTAAAGTTTAGTTTATTGATATGTATAGATTTGTTTGTGTCTTATAAATAGTAACAATTACATTTTTAATCGTATAAATCACAAAAAAGTACAAAAAAACTAAATTAATATCTAAAAAATGTTTTCTGTGAGGTTTAGGGATAAAAATAACATTAGTTCAATATAAGATACAAAAACAAATATGTGTGTGCATTCAACAGGAACAACATATGATGGAAGATCTAGAAAGGCCACACACGTGGGCTGGAGCTCACAAGCCTTATAATTATAAACCTCTGCCTTGGCCTCCCCAGCAAGTGCCTCCTATTCACATCCACCAGATTCCTGCGCCCCTTCCTCCAGCCCCTCAACCCCCTAGAATCATTCAACACACTGTATGAAAACTCACCTTTCAGCTGTTTTTTTCTTACTTTTGTAAACTTTAAGAACGTTAAGATATGAACGTATTGCTGAAATCAAAACAGATTTATCCCTTCCTAAGGTTCCACAACAGCCAGCTACCATAATTCAGCAGTTACCACAGCAACAGCCTCTCATAGCTCAAATCCCGCCCCCACAGACCTCCCCCTACAGATCAGGAAGTATAAAAGAAGGTAGATTTAGAATCTTACAGAAACTTATAACAACAGTTAGCATACAGAACAACTGTATCTATCTAATAGATCTCATTAGTTTAAGATAAGAGATATTCTTTTTATTTCTTGTTATGATAACAGACATGGTGGAGTTAATGCTCATGCAGAATGCTCAAATGCACCAGATCATCATGCACAATATGATGCTGAAGGCCATTCCATCAGGATGGGGTGCCAGCCAAGTCACACCTTCAAACCTTTCAGGGC
This sequence comes from Misgurnus anguillicaudatus, assembly GCF_027580225.2. Taxonomy (NCBI): domain Eukaryota; kingdom Metazoa; phylum Chordata; class Actinopteri; order Cypriniformes; family Cobitidae; genus Misgurnus; species Misgurnus anguillicaudatus. The sequence continues at coordinate 35,452,690 of NC_073344.2, forward strand.
AGGTATTCATCTAGGGATGTTGTCTACAACTCTTTTGTTGTGATTTCTTTAAGATGTACTGTAAGTTACAATGTTGTTGATGTTATATAGCAACTTCATTCAAATGTGAAAGGAGGGGCCGTCCATCACCACCATCACTACGGTTCCCATGGGCCACCTCTTCCTCCAATTGGCTACTCTGTTTGGCCCCCTTTGATGCCAGGTGGGCAAAGCGGGGCTTATCAGCCATCGGTGCAGCATGTAATTGGTCCAGTAACTCTGCCCCCTTTAAACACGTAAGAGTTAACAGTGTAACTAATTTAGATTTAACTCAAAATTAAAACTTACTAATGAGAGGCGCTTACTAATTCTTGTCTCTAAAATAAAGCAAGACCCTAAATTCAAATGTTTTAAAGGGAACATATCATTAAATTAAAAGAACAACCCAGTTTTGGTAAACCATTCTCTGCAAGCATGTGAGAAAAAAGTTAATTAAAATCTGTCTCCCATTGTGATGTCAGAAGGGGATAATACCGCCCCTTAATCTGCACTATCCAACCACGGCCCTGCCATTAGTGAAGAGATCAGCTTATTTGCATTTAAAAATGGCACATTTTTGCTCACACATGCTATTAAATTATCAATTTGGTATTTTGAGCTAGAACTTCACAGACATATTCTGCAGACACCAAAGATTTATTTGACATCTTTAAAAAGTCTTGTGAAATGTCCCCTTTAAAAAACTGGCCTTGTTTAACTGTACATTGATATATTTGCTGTCAGATGTCAAACATAAGTGAAGCTAATGCCCTCAATTCATCATAGGATTTTTAATTATGTAAATGTATAGTGGTTTGAAACATTGCCTGACAGTTATGTTTCATAGTCATTTTAACTATATTCCATGTTGACCTTCTAGGATGACGGTTAATGATGTGAACGCCAGGGCTCCACTTGGCCTCTGAGGTTCTTTCTTTATTTAACATTTCTAACATTTTATCAAATTTTGTCCAAGCAATAGACCTAATATGTGTTTTCCTTCGTTCCTTTGTCTATAGCCAAATTGAAAGTGCAAATCGAGCTGAAAAATCCTTCTTCACCTTCAAAGACAAATTCGACATTAAATGTTTTGTATTATCTGGTACTTTAATTTTGTAATAAATGTACAATGAGTAAAAAAAAATGTTGATGTAGTTTTGATTTATTTTTAATGTTATATGTTGTTAAATACGTTACATTGTACTTATTAAATCGTTGCATGGCACTGTAAAAAAAACTGGCTCAACTTAAAAAAGCAAGTTACCTGGTTGCCTTAACTTAACCTGGTTGGTTAATTCAACTAAAAAAAGAGTTTAAAAAAAATAACAAGTTGAATTAACTCCAAATTTTATGGCAACAAGTTCGCTTACATATTTAAGTTGAACCAAACACATCTTTTTTAAAGTGAATACTTTATATAACAGTTTTGTTATATTATTCTTATATATATTAATTGTCTTGCTCAATTGTTAATAAAGTGACTGGTGTTTAACTTTTAAGGGATTGTTCTATTATCACCCAGCAAACATATAGGTTTAGATTTATATCATAGTCCTGTACCCTTTCTATGTTTCCAGTGCCTTTTGCAATTTTGAATTGGATATATATATATATATATATATATATATATATATATATATATATATATATATATATATATATATATATATATATATATATATAGGCTTATAAAATGTAAAATCTATTCAAATAATTAAAATATAGAATAAATGGTATTACTGCAAAACAAAAGCACAGCCATACCATTAGGCTACCGTATGATACCGTTATTCTGTATAATTTTGGATATAACGTTATGTCTAGCAGTACTAAGAGTAAAAATAGGTGTCTGACTGTACGATTGTACTCCGAGCGTTAATTTCATATGCATAACAAAAGATTACTAAATTGATAGCCTTCTCTTTTGGCCAGACAAAACATTATTTAGGGCCACGTTAATTATTTTTAAAGAATATTAAAATAAGAACAATGTATTCGACTAGTTGTTGTAAAGCTACATTTAAAACCTCAAATGTAGCATGACAACAGGCTTTAATGTTCACACAATGTACTGACATTTGTGAAAATAGTTTAGTCATGTCTGTAGACGAACGCGGCACATTTAAAACGCAACAAGCACATCCACACGAGTTTACTTCCACTTTGAGCCATGTGATGTTCAGTGATACTTCTCATTGGGTAGTCGATTCAGCTCACTAGATAAATAGCTTCATTTTAACTCCTCATTAAACGGTTTAAACAACAGACGGAACTCATACAAAAAATTGTAAATTAAGCGGTGTTATTCTTTCAGAAAAAAACACCATTACTGCTAGAAATTATTGCCATTACTGTTTGTTTTTAAGACCTCAGCGCAACAGTGGATAGTGGGAGGGCTAGCATATCATAAGATGTAAATCAGATGACAAGTCAATGACGCATTAAACGCGCTTTCGGTTAGCTACGGAAGGCTATTGAAACCATGAACTCATCCGTTTTTTGATGACAGACTTTTTAGTATAGACCTGGCACTAACAAACGAAAGGGAGTCTTATTCATCGTGGTGGTTTGTGATGTATGAATGGATTGTTGACGGATTATCGTCGCTCTTCGTCCCTTTTTCTGGTGGAAAACCCGCAGCGTGGCCTAGCGAGCACGGCAACGATAAAGAAGCGCGAGCCGCGGGCACAGACGCACAGCGGCAGGAAAGCAGCAGGCCCGCCAAACGGAACTATCAAAGTGTGACGTATTAGTATTTTGTTTTCTCGTCTATTTGTGAATTTCTTCAGATTTTTGTTTCGATATTAATGAAGTAAGTTACAAATACTATATTTTTGGTGGGTGTCCAGTTTCAACTAACGTTATATTTGTCATTATGCGCAGCGTACAGTTCAATGTTTACATTGTGGACAGTTATTATACACGTTCATAATATTTTTGACACAGTCTGTGAAAACCCAACTAAAGACCTTTTTACCACATAATCTTTACTACATGATCCTGTTGTGTATTCATTAGTGTTGTGTAGCAAACACTTAAAAAATACCAAAACTGGATCTTTTTTAAATCACAATTGCTACCGCTTAGTACTATTTGGATTGTATTGCAGACCTTTTATTTTAATTTATCTGATTTACTATCAAATGAATTCATAGTAATTTGTGTTCATTTATTATGTGTTGCAGTGTGTACTCTGCTGATGGTGTGGGTGAATATCCAGAGACCAAAAGAGCAAGACACGGTAAATATATAGATAATCTTTCATGTTTAGATTAAGGTGACCAGATTTTTAAAATGAAAACCGGGGACATTTCCTAGTTAAATGGTGAAAATATCATTAAAATCTCATTTTTTGTTATCTATGAATTAAAAAATGGGGACAAAATGTTTTTTTTAAGTTTTTTTTTTATTGTTGTGGGTTCACTGCAAAAAATTACTTTCTTCTTACTTAATAGTGTTTTTGTCTTGTTTTCAGTCCAAATATCTAAAAAATCTCTAAACAAGATGCATTTTCTTGATAAGCAAAATCCCCTAAGAAAAATCTAGCTTAAAGACAAAAAAAAAAAAATTTAATTTGTGCTTAAAACATGCAAAACATATTTTTCTGAATTAAGTAGTGGTAGGTTTTTTTGCTTGTTTTAAGCACAAATTTGATATTTTGGTCTAAAAATTAGACGTATATTCTTAGGTCATTTTGCCCATCAAGAAAATGCATCTTTACTTAAGAATTTTTGTATTTGTACTGAAAACAAGAGAAAAATATTAATAAGAAAGTTATTTTTGCAGTGTTTCTAATTCAATTAATTGAACAATTTCTGTAGCCTAAAAATTAATTTTCTCCCGTCATACCTCATCAAAAATGACTTCTAAGGTACTACTTCAGCTGATTTCATAACATTGTAAATGTGAAGAACAGAAGGAATAATGCAAAATGTAAACATATTTAGCCTACACAAAACAAATGCTCCGTAACATACTGTGATCAGTTCACTTCATTGGTTTATTATTTTAATTTAACATGAGTAGTTAGTACCTTAAGCCCCCATAACTTTAACTGTTTTCATATCTTATGATAACTTGATTGATGATAATGATGCTTTCTCGTGTCTCGTTGTAAATTCTTCATCGCTAAATCAGTGGCGTGCGCAAGTAATAAGTAGCTCGCGGCCCCCTCTGCTGGTGAAAATAATCATTACATGATTGCTCCGGTCTGGTACTACAAACGCTATGTTGATCGGGTTTTTCAGTGTATTTACTGATTGTTTTGGACATGCTGTAAAACGGGGACATTTCCGGGGACAGCTTCAGTAGGGGACAGAACACCAAAAACCGGGACTGTCCCCGGAAAACGGGGACGTCTGGTCACCTTAGTTTAGATCACACATGTTTGCGATTCTAGAGAGGTCAAAAACATGTTTACAATTTGTGCCCATGTTGTTTACAGATGTGATCATCAGGGTTGTCAAGAAGACCTTCGCTGGGATCGCAGGGTTGTTTCGTTCGAGACACCACAGAAATGGCGAACATGCAAAGCAGAGATCCTTCACACAGGTATGAATGCATAATCCACCAGCAATTCGATGACAAATGCTTCATTGTTCACGGCAGCTTTGGGTTTACGTGTTTTGCATGTTGTCTTGTTTTGCTTCCTGTTGGCTCAGGTTAACAGGGTTACCTTTATGGGGATTGATGACATAAACAGCAACAGCCTAAGTACATGGATGGAAAACGGCGAAATGGGTGAGTGATCGTTCAGTTCCCCAAAAAAAATGATTCATCGTAGTTCACTGTAAGTCGCTTTGGATAAACGTGTCTGTGAATACGTCTGCATGTCACCATTGTAGTGTCAATAATGTTTTTTTTTCACTCAGATAAACATATAGATATTGGGCTCAAGAATAAAGAGAGAACAGCACCCAATGTCCACCATAACCCACAGGCTTTAAGAAAGCTTGAGTAAGTAATATTTAATTTATTATAGAAACACCGTTTAGAGGAAGTTTAGTTTCCCTTAACATTGTCTGTGTTAATCTGCTAAGCAGTGGAGCAATGCTGTACAAAGGAAGCCAGGACAGAGGCAGGGAGATGCCCCAGCGCAGATCCTTAAAACTGGTGCCGTCTTGCACCACTCAAGGCCTGAGCACAAGGCCGTCTGAGATGGAGCACACCAGCCGCACGCACAAACCGTGCCTGACTGTGGAGGAGGTAGGAAAAGTGTCATTGAATTGTATCGTATCATCAGTGTTGATTTAGTTTGCTTTTTATAAACAAAGAGGCTTGTGAGACTGATGTCCTTGTGATGTCTCTGTGATGTTTGATTTAGGCATTGAGAGAAAGTGATCGAGAGCATTACAGGAGACTTGTAGAAATGGCTTCGGAGAAATACTCGAATAGTAAACCATTGCCGTTTGGACGCATGAAGTCTCCAATGTATGTACATGCAAGTTTTAAATTTTTCTTTTAATAAGTGCATGCTGGATTTAATTATAAAAGAGGACTTTAACAATATTTCCAATATTATTCAGCTCAGCGTTTCCCCTTGATGGACACAAGTCCACCTCCTTTAGTCGCACTACTGACATAAGTAGACCTGTCCCATTGAGGGGTGAGTTACAGATGTTTTTATTTTTCATTCCTTCTTAGCATTGTTCAAATCCTTGATGAAAAGCTATTTTTTAAACCACATTTTGTGTTTGTTTGACATCAGCTATCCCTAACATATCTGTGTGGAGGGATCCAAAATCATTGGCACATAATAAAGACAGGTAATACTGTTTTTATATATATATACTAGTTTTTTCGTTTGTTGTCGTGACTTTTTATCAGCCCACCTGCATTTGTATACTTTTAAGTTGTTTATTTATTTCTCTTGCTCTACTACAGAACAATAGATATCAGTCGGAGAACTTCGGGATGTGATGTAAGGGATACGGGCCTGGATGGGCAAACTTTAAGAAAAATTGTAAGTGCTGACTGACCCTAGACATGTACTTTATTATTTGAAGTTATTAAAACTGGGCTGTAATTATTTATTTGTGTTTTCTTGCTGTCTCTTTAGCCTGTAGATGTGGATTTGTCAGCTGAGGTTGAAGCCAGATTAAATCTTAAGGAGAAAGATGTAGCAGCAGGACCTTTGTTAACCTCCAGACCTGAACCTCTTACTGATATAGTAAGGCATGCTGGAGAGGAGTTTCCAAGACTCAGCAAGGTTAGTTTCTATGAAATCTAAACCCTGAATGAATTACCAGTGCTTGCCATCATGAGTCAAACAAAACACCATAGCATGGAAGATAGCAATGCTCGTCCAAACAAACGTTATTCTTCTACAAGAATAGCTAGATTCAAATTGCATTTATTTTTTAATTATTATTTTTTTAAAGAGCCAGTAAGATGCCAATTTTAAGCGTCCTTTCACTGTTTATAAGTCCCGGACAACAGGTTTAAATGCATGCAAGGTCAAAAAACGCAATTTTTCTCAAAATATACATTTAAAGGACAAGTTCGGTATTTTATACTTAAAGCTCTGTTTTCAGATTGTTTATGATGAAATAGAACGGTTTTGACTGAAATTTCGACATTTGCGGCTGCCCCGAGAATTTTTGGGTGTTTGTGTTTCAGCTCCTACCTTTAAAATGGGTTTAATGGTGCACTGGAACAATCCTTTCTAAAATGCATTAAACTTTCGTTTACAAAGACGTGAAACTTATCGAGTGGTCAGGGGTGTTCAATGATATGCTCACACAAAAATCGCGTTAAAAGATGCTTTCCAACAGCTGTTTTAGCATTCGTTGTTAACTTGTGGACCTATTTTTCCAAACGCCTCACACCCGTACATTCTTCCGCTTAGAGCTTGAATAATAGACACTCCAGCCCAGGTGGTGGCGCTAATCCGCCATTGCCAATTGCAAGAATAGAAACAAAGTTCCCGGCGGCGGAGTAATACCTCACAGCACAACTAATACAAGTCAATGAAGTTGGCAAAAACTACGATAAAACCTGTTGGAATGCGTATTTTGCAGCGATTTCTGCGCGAGCACACCAGTGAACACCCCTGACCACTCGGTGAGTTTCACGTCTTTGTAAACGAAAGTTTAATGCATTTTAAGAAGGATTGTTCCAGTGCACCATTAAACCCATTGTAAAGGTAGGAGCTGAAACACAAACACCCAAAAATTCTCTGGCCAGCCGCATATGTCGAAATTTCAGTCAAAACCGTTCTATTTCATCATAAACAATCTGAAAACAGGGCTTTAAGTGTAAAATACCGAACTAAACCCCACCTTTCAGTAGCCTACTCTGCTCTGATTGGTCAACTGACAGAGTCTCCGCACAGATCAGTGGCACAGACCAACAGTAGTGCAACATGTATTGACCTAGTGCTAACATGATTTACTGAGAAGACATTATCGACATCAATACACATCATTCATCATTAATCCAAGCAATAAAAATGATGATAAAAACTAAAATTTTACACTCATTTACGCATTTATGTAAGCTAACTGGGCCATAGCAAAACCGTAAGTGCAGCATGGGTTAGTCGCTTGCTAACGTGACTCTATGACAGTATATTAAGAGTTTAAAAAACAACATCATTCATCATTAGTCCAGATTATAAAAACGACAACAGACAGTAACATTTTTACACTCATTTAAGCAAGGATGTAGCTATAATCATACTTAAAGGTTATGGTTAGGAGACACATGTTGTTCCAAATAAAGTGGGTACTAAACCATCTTTCATTGCCAAACGTCTAGTAAAAAAGTAATTTTAACCACAGATTCTTCACAGCCAAACGTTTAGTATATCCCTCCTTGAAAAAGTAATTTTAACCACAGATTCTTCATATACAGTCTTGTTCAAAATAATAGCAGTACAATGTGACTAACCAGAATAATCAAGGTTTTAAGTATATTTTTTTATTGCTACGTGGCAAACAAGTTACCAGTAGGTTCAGTAGATTCTCAGAAAACAAATGAGACCCAGCATTCATGATATGCACGCTCTTAAGGCTGTGCAATTGGGCAATTAGTTGAATTAGTTGAAAGGGGTGTTTTCAAAAAAATAGCAGTGTGGCATTCAATCACTGAGGTCATCAATTTTGTGAAGAAACAGGTGTGAATCAGGTGGCCCCTATTTGAGGATGAAGCCAACACTTGTTGAACATGCATTTACAAGCTGAGGAAAATGGGTCGTTCAAGACATTGTTCAGAAGAACAGCGTACTTTGATTAAAAAGTTGATTGGAGAGGGGAAAACCTATAAAGAGGTGCAAAAAATGATAGGCTGTTCAGCTAAAATGATCTCCAATGCCTTAAAATGGAGAGCAAAACCAGAGAGACGTGGAAGAAAACGGAAGACAACCATCAAAATGGATAGAAGAATAACCAGAATGGCAAAGGCTCAGCCAATGATCACCTCCAGGATGATCAAAGACAGTCTGGAGTTACCTGTAAGTACTGTGACAGTTAGAAGACGTCTGTGTGAAGCTAATCTATTTTCAAGAATCCCCCGCAAAGTCCCTCTGTTAAAAAAAAGGCATGTGCAGAAGAAGTTACAATTTGCCAAAGAACACATCAACTGGCCTAAAGAGAAATGGAGGAACATTTTGTGGACTGATGAGAGTAAAATTGTTCTTTTTGGGTCCAAGGGCCACAGGCAGTTTGTGAGACGACCCCCAAACTCTGAATTCAATCCACAGTACACAGTGAAGACAGTGAAGCATGGAGGTGCAAGCATCATGATATGGGCATGTTTCTCCTACTATGGTGTTGGGCCTATTTATCGCATACCAGGGATCATGGATCAGTTTGCATATGTTAAAATACTTGAAGAGGTCATGTTGCCCTATACTGAAGAGGACATGCCCTTGAAATGGTTGTTTCAATAAGACAATCACCCAAAACACACTAGTAAACGGTCAAAGTCTTGGTTCCAAACCAACAAAATTAATGTTATGGAGTGGCCAGCCCAATCTCCAGACCTTAATCCAATTGAGAACTTGTGGGGTGATATCAAAAATGCTGTAAAACCAAGAAATGTGAATGAATTGTGGAATGTTGTTAAAGAATCATGGAGTGGAATAACAGCTGAGAGACGCAACAAGTTGGTTGACTCCATGCCACACAGATGTCAAGCAGTTTTAAAAAACTGTGGTCATACAACTAAATATTAGTTTAGTGATTCACAGGATTGCTAAATCCCAAAAAAAAAAAAATGTTTGTACAAAATAGTTTTGAGTTTGTACAGTCAAAGGTAGACACTGCTATTTTTTTGAACACACCCCTTTCAACTAATTGCCCAATTGCACAGCCTTAAGAGCGTGCATATCATGAATGCTGGGTCTTGTTTGTTTTCTGAGAATCTACTGAACCTACTGGTAACTTGTTTGCCACGTAGCAATAAAAAATATACTAAAAACCTTGATTATTCTGGTTAGTCACATTGTACTGCTATTATTTTGAACAAGACTGTATCTTCATCCTTTGGTAGTGAAAACAACACAAACTGAAAACACTGCGTGATATGATGTTTACACACTAACTAGCTGTGGGCAGGTCATAGTTTTTGTTTGTCCCGCGGGCAAGGCTGTAGGTGGAGATTATTATGCAAATTGTTGGTATTAAGTGCATCAAGTCAGGCAGGAGATTCAATCCATATGACGACTCGTTTCAGCAATTCAGAGTCGACTTCCTACTTTAGAAGCCAATAACTTTATTAATCATGCACTTTTTGGTTCAACTACTTTGCACATTGTTTACATTGATGGACAGCTACATGATACTGCAACATGGGTCATTTTCAATTTTGGATCTGTGTGGCTCTTTTAGACAAATTGTAATTAAAGGGATAGTACAAGCAAAAAATAACTCTGTCATCATTTACTAAACAGTTTTGGGGCACCATTGACTTCCATAGTATTTTTTCTACTGTAGAAGTCAGTGGTGCTCCTGCTTCTTTCTTTATAACAAATATCTGCGTTTAGTGGAACAAAGCCATTTATACAGGTTTGGAGCACGTTGAGAATGAGTAAATGATGACAGATTTGCCAATTTTTTGTGGAACTATACTTGAAGTTCCATCATGTTGAATTCAGTTACTGTGAAAAATTCCTATAACATGCATAGTAATAAATGGCAGTAATAAAATGTATTTTAATAAATGTTTAATATGTACTTTAGTTTGTAAATGATGATCATGTAAAGGGTTAAATTTTCTACCTATTTATCGTCTCACATTTGGTCCCTTTTATCTGGAATTCAAGTCAAAATTTTGTTTGCATGTTTTGTAACAGGAGATGATGCAGGAAGTGAGTGCTGCTCTTTCCCAGAGGGATCCAAACCTGGTTCTGTGTAGTGCTTTCAAACTGCGAATCACACAGAGGGATCTGGCAACCCTGCAAGAGTGCAACTGGCTGAATGATGAGGCAATGCCTAAAAGTTTCATTTCACAAAAGATTTGTGTTGTATTTCATACATTAGTGTGTAGGTGAGATGTTCATTCTAATCTTTCTTAATCTGACAAACAAAAAGTTTTCAAAAAAAACAAAAAACAGATAGTTTAGTCAATTGTGATAGTGATGATCTAAATGTTCTGGAAAAACATCCTAATAAGCCATTCTTAACATTTTATTCTTGTTGTTCTCAGGTGATCAATTTCTACATGAATCTCGTGATGTCACGCAGTGAACAGGAAGTAGGGTGCAGAAAGGTCTTTTCTTTCAGTACCTTCCTCTTTCCCAAGTTGCACGGTGGTGGACATGCTGCAGTAAGGCGCTGGACTAAGGCTGTAGACCTTTTCCTCTATGACATCATTCTGGTCCCCCTTCACCTGGGTGTTCATTGGGCCCTTGCTGTGAGTAATCCACTTTTAATATAATATTGTGACCCTCTCTGTGAAATTCAGGCTAAAGTCTTGTAATGTAATTATGAGATTAGGAGCATCAAATTTGATTTTAGTCATAGTTTTCACATTTATATCAGTCTTTGACACAACCTTACTCAGTGAATATTAAACAAGCACGCCCCTACCCCAATATAATCTGGACCTTCTTTTGATAGACCCGCCCCACACATACACCACCCAGGCAACGATGTCAGTTAGTAGACACGCCCCTTTCTGCTGATTGGCTGCAAGTGTGTTTTGGTACTTGGCCTGACTCCCTTTTCCAAAGTGTTTCTCAGAAATCGTGCACCCCGCCTTTAAAGATATCAAGATTTAAGTGTCACAGAATGTTCTTTACATTATGTTGGGATATTTTATGTAAATTGGAAATCATTAGGCCCTGTTTATACCTGGTATCAAGATGCGTTTTGGTCAATCGGATCACCAGTGAATGAGAGCAACACATGGCCGTTTGCACCTGGTGTTTTAATCTGTCACTTTTGTCCACTTATGACTGCATCTGTCCTGATTACTTTGAGGGGATGGTCTATAATTGTATTTCTTTCTGCCTGAGAAAGTATAGGTTGTGTAAATTGTCTTCATTTTCTTTGTCCTAGGTTGTGGACTTTAAATCAAAGTCTGTACGATCATACGACTCCATGGGACAAAGGCATGATGACATATGCAACATGATACTGTAAGTATGATTGTACTTACTTTACTGTACTTGCTGATTGTAAATACTGTAAGAAACATTTAGCAAATAAAATATAGGTTTGGTTTAATTATGCAAGAAATTAAAAAAGAAAACATTGTTTAACGTGTTTTAAATAATGTACACATGCAGGAGATGAAAACTTATATCAGTTTTATCAGTAGTCTTAAAAAAGCTGTTTTGGGCTAACATGTTAAGATCGTGAGACCAGACAAATATTTCTTACTTTATATGTGTACCCATCTATTTATAAAATGAGTAACTCAAACTGTTACTTTTTATGATGCTGTGTTAGTATACTAGGTCCAATGATGTAAACACTTACTAAGTGAGCCAAGATGTATTAATAGCAATCATTGTTTTTATATATCAATGTGAAAACATAGTTTGATCAGAAGATACCACACCCTCACATTTACGGGATGACTTTGTTTAATAGGCTTTATTTGAAAGAGGAGTTCAAGGTAAAGAAGGGAAAAGATCTGGATGTCTCAAAATGGACAACCTGCAGTTTACGACCCACTGTAAGCAGCTGCTTAATGTTTGCTAACTTTTATAAGTTTGTTGTGGATTTGTTAAGCTCAAATCATCTCAACATTTGCAGGAGATTCCTCAGCAGAAGAACGGAAGTGACTGTGGTGTGTTCGTATGCAAATATGCCGATTATATTGCCAGAGGGCACAGCCTCACATTCAGACAGGTACTGCTTTATCTAACATGGATGATTATATAATTGCGGCTACATTGGGTGTCCAATGTCATTTTTTTCTGCTATTTTCAAATGGTTATATTTTTAAAGGGGCAATGAATCTGTCGATTTTATTGTTTTATACCGTTGTCTGAGGTCTACTTTTGATGTTCACATGATTTTTACAATCAAAAACATCAAAACCAATAAGTAATAGGCTATTTTGTATAATGGATTAGTGGCTCTCGGAGAAATGGTTTGTTTGAAGGGCCGCATTGAAGACCTGGACGTAAATGCCCACTGCTATGATTGGATGGCTTCATTCCCCGTCATTACATGTGGGGAAATGTTTTAAAAACATTATTGTGTAAAAATAGTAGCTGAACACATTTATGTTTGAGCCACAACAGTTTCTGTGTGCTAAAGATGAAATACATATGACAATACGTATGGTAAAGTAGAAACAAAACTTTAAACTCGAAGTGACTAAATTACCGTATACAACACAGTAAGCGCGCATCAGAATCTAAATTGGGGCTGGTAAGTCCTTCCTTATCACTAACTTTGTATATTTCTGTCGTTATATTACAGTCGTATTGTTAAGTGTTGCACCTTTATTAATCGTTTAATGTTTTTAGTAATTTTTTTAATGTTTTGTTATTACACGGATGTTACAACAGGACATATCAAGCGATCTCTTCTAACAAAGCAATAGTGAAACGCAGTAACTTAAATAAAGTAAAATGTTTTACTCACTGTGTATACTGCTGTGTCATTTTTGTCAGATCCAATATTAGGGGTGCTTTTAATTGTAGTCTCTCTGCAAATCCAGCATTGACTTGTGGCGTCTTTAAAAATGAATCCGCGGTACACAAAGTAAGCAAACACTCCCCACGCCAGATGGAACTTCTTTAAAGCTCATGTTCTTTCTGTGTTTTTGAAGCTTTGATTGTGTTTATAGTGGGCAATATAACGTGTTCATGTTTTGCGTGTAAAAAAAACGTGGTATTGTTCACACAATTGACTTATCTGTATAGCGCTGTTTCGCTGTTCTCAAAACAGGCTGATGTCTTCCTTGTTCTTTGAAGTCCCTCCTTCAGAAATACGTATCGAGTTCTGATTGTGTAGTTTGTTTAATGTGTTGTGATTCGCACAGCTTAGCTTAGCAGAGCCATTTGAGCCAAAGCTGGTGATTGATGTATTCCTGTGGGCGGAGTTTAGTCAACGAACTGTTTTACTGACGTAATTCTATTAACCTGTTAACCCTCTTTCCATTTTCTGAACCCCCTCCCACAAAACTGTCATAGCCAAACTAAAATAGATACAGTTTATGAAGTCTTTGCACTAAAATCATAAGTTTGGTCTCATTTGAAAGCAGACACTTGGAAGTTTATTAAGAGGTAAAAATTAGTTACTGTCATAATGAAAAAAGTTGTTATAGAGAGCTTAAATTATACTTTTTTATTAACTCCACCAAACCTGTATGAAATATTGTTATGAAAATCTAAATGAAACTGGCCTTGGAGCAATCTAGAAATGCTCTGCAGATAAAGCCACAGGTCTGACCATGTTCTGTTTTAAATCTGAAGATGATACCTCTAAAACTCTGTATTTTATGAAATGTTTTTTAGACCCATGTCATGTACATTTATTTAGAGAAAACAGCAAAAATGCAAAGCTAATGTTTGTTTATTTATATCTCACAACATCCTTTCAGTTTATTGTCCTATTGCTCCGGATTTTAAACAGACTCATTAAATAGGCATCTGGATGAGTCATTAACAACTTTTAATCCGGGATATGGCTGTCTAAATGTTTATTTTATTATTATTATTAATAATTACTCATACATTCTATTTAGTGTTTTATTTCCTCCTTTTGTCTCAATTCACTTTCTTTTTATTAAATTCCTTTCTTACAAAAAGAAACTTTCCTTAAAGAAGCTTTACCAGTCAAAATTATTCCTAGAAACATATATCTCATATCTCCAGACAGCAGATGTTTACAGAACAGCTAGTATGTTAGCTTAGCATGCCATCAAAACACTACAAATAAAAGCATTTATAATAAAACTCACATTATAACATGAAAAGTCGTGTGCTTAAACAATCATGCGTGATCTGATGTGGCTTTGGATCATAAAATAAGACCGAAAATAAACAATTTTATGCTATTTATGCTGTTAGCTTTGCTCGATTAGCATAGCATTATAATATACAGTACTGTTATGAGAATACCAGACATAGCGTTAAAAATACAGACAAACCATATATAATCTTAATCGTGTTTATTGTCTCCATGGTTTTAAAACATCAAAACATCTTTATTTGCATGTTATTATAAAAACAGCGATCGATCGTTGCACGTCACTGTTCAAGTTCACGCCTGACTGACAGCTGAGCTGAGCTCTGACGTCTTATTCTATGAAAGTTTCATATTGATACTTTCTGACTTTAGCGCCCTCCGGCTTCACGTTTGAATGAAACAAACTGAGTGTGAATGACTGCAGACTCCAGCTTGCTCATATCGCCATGTTTGGAATAAAAATGGGTGAAATATTACCCAAATCGTGCAGCCCTAGTCTGCGTTCTTCCCAGACTGTTCTTCCACAACCGAACACTCTGTTTTCATGGGTACTCATAACAGATCACCGCGTCAAAATAAAAGTCTCTCAGGAAAAATGTATTTAAAAGTAATTTTGGTTAAATTTGGCAATCTTTAAAGACATTTAAGAAGTTTACTGATTGTTGAGACACTGAATGGTTTGCTTTGCCCCTGGCCCACATGTGTCATGCGAAGCTGTTGGCGGGGCTGCAAAAGTGGTCGTTGTATTTGTGTTTGGAGGAGGTGTTTAAATTCTAATCTCCTGTCATATTTCAGCACATTCCTGAATCAACATTTTCTTTGCTTGGTGCCAAAAAAAATTTTATTTCAGTAAAGAGGACGTTTTCAGTTCTGAAGCTTGCAGGATGTTCGTTTAAGTATGATGACCTCTTATATAACCAAATATAAAGTTAAAACTGATTGTTTAATTCACTGCCCCTTTAAATTTTGGTTAGGGCTACAATAATGAATCGCTAATAATAGGTTATGAAAATAGTTGTCAACGGATGTCATTATCCAGTACCACTATGTGCTTTATACAGCATGAGCTGTGCACTTATAGAGTCAGGCGCTTTTTCTTCGTTTTACTATTTAAAAGCTGGTGCAACTTTCTATTCAAGGTATAAAATATCAAAATTAAAGATTATATTAGTAGAACTCAATGTGTGTCTTTTATACTTAAAAAATACATTGTTATGGCCCGTAACATTTTGTGATCCATGACAATGAGTACCAATTTATTAAAGTAATACAAAATGTAATAGTTTGACAAGAAAAATGACTTTGGACACCAAATGTACCTGCAATAATATAATCACCCAAATGCTTATATGTATGTATATATAAATATATTACAGGTCTTCATCTGAATAACTAAATCATCTTTGTATTTGTCCTTAGAATCACATGCCATATTTCAGAAAAGCTATGATCTGGGAGATTCTCAACCAGAAGCTGCTGCAGTAAGAGTATTGACAGTGTCGTACTAACTGAATCTGACTGACCAAAGCACAGGACCACAACCTGCTCCAGAGACATTTGGCTTAGTTTTTTGCCTCATCTGCCCAATTCTTTAAACAGGACGATGGATTGCTAATTTTTGCACAAGTTACTCGTCGCTGCGGCACAAATCCAAACACTACAAATACAAACATGAGGCTGTAAGTGGAACACTGGACTGAGGTGTGAATAGATGCCACAGGTGGAACCCTCATTGGTATTTTTTGTGAGGTTGGCATCATTCATTCCAGGAATGTAGTCTTATCGCCCCCTTTTGATTATACTGTGAACCGTTCCTGTTCACGAAAGTAGCTGAAGATATTACCTTGTTAAGTTGCAAGATGGACCTTATTTACAGTAAACATTGCTGTGTTTTTAGCATTAATTCTTTTTACATCATATTTGAGGAATGACAATATTTAGCTTGAATAAGATGCAGTGATGTGTTAACTTGGTATTTCAGGTGTGTTTTACAAGCACCTATTTTGCCCGTATCTCTCTCTCAGCACCTCTTGAACAAAGGCATGGTTAAATGTGCATGGCGTTGAAGGTACTTGCATTGACAGCAACAGTATTCAGTGGAGCTAATTAGTCTTTTGTGTCTATCTATATATAGACCTGGCCGCAAGTGCCTTGATCTTGGAACGGCTTGTGTGTTTTTAAAGCCGGGTAGAAGTTCATTGTTGACGATGAATTTTACGGCTTTAAACCTAATGTTACTGCCGCATCCAGCATGCTTGTTTTATAGTTCAACAGAGCTAACTGCAAGTAAAACCGTATTTGGAGGATCGGTAACAGAATGCATTGGTCTGTCTTCATTTAGATACTAAATGCTATATTATTTAAAAATCCCAGTGGCTGTATTAGACGTACTTTTAATTGAACTGGAAATGGAAAGCAGTGATGTTGTGCCAAACATACATTTCAGTTGTTCATTTCTGCAATATTCCTCTAATTCAGTAATATAGGATCAAAAAGTGCTTTAAATCTAACTTGAAGTGAAGAGAAGTTAAGGGTTTATATTTATTTGTCTGTATGTGGCTTTATTTTGTTCGAGTTCATGTGAGATTTGGAGAGTGGGAAATGTAAGAGTGAAGAGTGTTATGTAACTGGCAGTGGATGAGAGGAACTGATGTGAGCTTTAATATTGAAATGAAAAGGCCTACTGCATACGTGCCGTTTTTGTCATTAATGCAGAATGTTTATGGTCATTATTTTTGTAAGTAATAAAGATGCGAAAAGAAAAATTATCTGTCCTTTTTTCCAGTGAAAAACCATCCCTACAGATATACTTTAGCATGTTATTAACAAACATCTCCAATAGATGGCGCCGTTTTATTAAAATATGTAAATCATATCCTGGAAAAGATAAAATAATGTAAACTGAGGTTGTGTCTAAAATATACCTTTAAATATTCTAATGAAAACAAGATTGTGAGCTGTTTTTTGCTGGTCTCCCAGCTTGGTTTAGGCTGGTTTAGCTGTGTTTTGGTCACTTTAAGCTAGTCAGGCTGCGTCAAAATGCTCACACTTGCGGTCTTTGCACTTAACCACCTAAATACTAACATGACGTATTTTCTGTGTTTGGGCGAAGATCCCAAGCGTTATAGAAGTTATAGACCCGATGGGACACACTTAGCAAGTATAAAAATTTCAGTACAGGTAGTGGCAGCAATTTGCACCAAAACCTAAATGTATTTGTTTTTGTTTTGGCTACTTCAAATATATATTTTATGTTAGTTTTTTCTTTAAATAAACACTCTAAAAATGCACATTTGCTGAACTAAAAGATTATTATCTAAACTTATCTGAAACGTTCACAAGCAGAATTCTTGCATCTGTAAAAAACTCTGTGTGTGCGGCTTTATTAAAGTTCATTGTTTATTCAGTGGTCCCTGAATAAATTACAAATTTAATGTTGCAGTTGCAGATGTTTTACAAAATACAGAACAAATTTCTGTTTTATTACCAAAATCTGTAATATCCATTTATTAACTTTCCGGGACATCTCGCGAGGTTTGGGCAAAAGTCTCATGATGCTTTGAAAACCACTCCGTAGCGCTAATCGAGATGGGCCCTGTGCCAAATGGCGCACTTTCAGTCTTGTGGTCTTACAGGATTAGTCCACTTTAAAGATGGGGTCCATCGACTTTTCATAGTAGGACATAAAAATACTATGGTAAGCCCGCACTGCTGCAGGCTCCATGCACTCTACCAACCCAAAAGTCCTTGCGAAAGAGCAATCAGAAGACAGATGGGAGGAGTTCACACTGATGTGCAACTTCTCTTCCTATTTCCGGCGTTACGCTCGAGTCTGTCCCAAAATACGACTCCGATGCACCCTCGGGTCAAGGGTCCCTAAAGTCTACATGATGTCATCAAAGTGTGGACTCTGAGGAAGTTCACAAGTCCAGAGTGTGCCCTGTCCCAAATGGGTCACTTCATGTGGACATTCGGTCTCGTGGCCTTAAATTGCGAATGCACGCTTAGTCTATGAGTCAGTATACGGTGTCATTTTTACACTCCGAAGTGTGCTCATCAGCGCCCCCTTTGCACCATTGCTGCAATCTTCAGGCACTTTACCAACCCATAAGTCCTTGCGAAAGAGCAAACAGATGAATCTGACGATGGATGGGAGTAGTTCACACTGATGGCAACTTCTCTTTCTATTTCCAGCATGATGCTTTCAGAGTGTTTTATTCAAAATTAAAAGTATATATTTTAAGTAGCCTAAATAAAAACGAATAAGTTTTGGTGCAAATTGCTGCCACTACCTGGACTGACATTTGTACACTACAATCAAGTGTGTCCCATTGGGTGAATAATTCTACATGGACACATGGGATATAGAACACTTTGGCAGAATACAGGAAATGTGTCACGTAAGTAGTCAAGTGGTCAAGTGCAAAGGCAGCAAGAGTGGGTATTTGGACACAGCCTACGGTTCATGCAGAATGAATCTCGGGCTCAGGATAAAGTTATGACCAAATCTTGTGAGATGTTGGGTTTAGGGTTAGGTTTAAAACAGCGCTCATCTGGTGAGATTTCATGTGATTTTGTCGTAGCTGCATCCCTTCTAGCGACAACAGAATTCTCTCGTCTCAGCGGAAGATGGTCCCCGCTCTGCATCGCTCCCCATGAGCCCCACAATCCTGGAGGCAGATGCGCTACAACAGCAGAAGACCCCACCGTGTACCATTCATCTTCACTACAAAGAGGAAAAAGAGGCTACAATTTGCATGAGCTCACCAAAATTGGACAGTTGAAGACTGGAAAAATGTTTCTGAGTCTTGATTTCTGTTGAGACATTCAGATGGTAGAGTCAGAATTTGGCATAAACAGAATGAGAACATGGATCCATCATGCCTCTTTACCACTGTGCAGGCTGGTGGTGGTGGTGGTGTAATGATGTGGGGGATGTTTTCTTGGCACACTTTAGGTCCCTTAGTGCCAATTGTGCATTGTTTAAATGCCATGGCCTACCTGAGCATTGTTTCTGACCATGTCCATCCCTTTATGACCCCATGTACCCATCCTCTGATGACTACTTCCAGCAGGATAATGCACAAAGCTCGAATCATTTCAAATTGGTTTCTTGAACATGACAATGAGTTCACTGTACTAAAATGGCCCCCACAGTCACCAGATCTCAACACCAATAGAGCATTTTTGGGATGTGGTGGAATGGGAGCTTCATGCCCTGGATGTGCATCCCACAAATCTCCATCAACCTGCAAGATCCTAGCTTATCAATATGGGCCAACATTTCTAAAGAATGCTTTCAGCACCTTGTTGAATCAATGCCACAGAGAATTAAGGCAGTTCTGAAGGCGAAAGGGGGTCAAACACAGTATTAGTATGTTAGTATGTTTCCAATGGAAATCTCTTTTCTTGGACTACAACAAACACACAGATTGTAGGCAATAGTTTACTTCCTGGGATTGGTGATGTAAGACCGTCATTATCATAATTCCTCGCTTGGACTAAGCCTGTAAGTTAACTCCTGTTAGCATTGCATTGTGCGCAAATCGTTCAAACATGGTAAGGAGCGTCACATTTCCAGCTGACGGCAGGCCAATCACAATGTACTGATTAGCTGGTGAATCATGGACACGTCGCTTTTCAAAACAATGAGTTTTATACCAAATCCGTGCATTTCAGGAAGAGAGTGAAATCGGGAGCTACAAAAATGTATGGTATGTGGAAAATAATGTGTTTTTTGAACCATAAATTGTATTATACCAAACAAACAAAATATCATTGTTTTTTAGCAATGAAATAGGTGCACTTTAATGCAATTAAATTCATAACTACGTTTGTAATTAATTTATTTTCTATATTTAGCCTAGGCCACGGATCCCTTGCAGTAACGCTACGGCCCACAGTTTAAGAATCACATCTGTAGAATATTTTTTGTTCGACTTCACGTGGCTATGCATGACCAATTGATGGATGACATTTAAGTACTGCGAGAGCGATTCGAGAAATCGTAGAAGAGTCTGCTTTCGAATCGCTCTCGCGGTACTTTGATGTCATCTGCTTGTCACATGAAGTCGATCACGCATAAAGATTGTAAAGTAATGCCCACAGTTTACGATTACAACATCTCATATACTTTAAAGTCCTGACTTGTTTTTGATCAGTAATCACAAATTTCACAGTCTTTTTTTATTAGACACGTAAAATGTAAATATAAAACTGATGGTAGACCAGACAAACCAAAGCAGACATCACACGTTTGTAGAGACATCATTTAATCGGTACTCTTGACCTAAATGCGATAGGCCTACATTTAAGTAATGTACTTTTTCCATCTATAACACGGCTGTGACTACTGGTTTCAAATAAACGCACAATTGTAACCTTGAAAACAGAAACGTGGTGTATGTTTCACAGTGGACACCTGTCCATTCTGCACTTCCTGTTCTGTTATCATGTGACCCACAGGATCATTTATTGATATCCCTGAATTATTCAGGTTGTGTGCGTTTGAGAACTTAGCAGCTGGTCCTCATATAATGTAAAAGAGTATCAGTTCTTGCTACTTTACTATCTTGCCCATCTAAGTGCACGAGTCCTAATAAAAACTTAAATAAATTGACATTAGGATTAAAATGTAAAAATATGGATAACATGTAAACATTGAACAGTTTAGCACCATTGATAGTCATGTTTAGCGTCTAAATCTCTGCATGTATGTATTTTACTAGCCTATATATGTATGTGCATTATTGCCATTTTCCAACTAATATAGTCAGCAAACAAGATGAACTCTCATAATGCCAAAGTAAGAAAAATCTAAATCAATAAAACCAATAATTTTAAACCAAATTCCTCATTTTTGAGTAGTGAAGTTGTTTGTTATAATGCCATGATATTAACCAATCAAATTCTTGCTTTCCTCGATGGCAGGAATTAAACATGAGCATGTCCCTTATAATATTTTTCTAGAAGTTCCTTCAAGCCATTCATCACCTCACGGTTTTGTGCCAGAGGTCAAAACATGGTACGGCGTGTAGACGAACGTATTTGTTTCCTCCTGAGGAACACTCAAGACAGCCATAGACAGTTTCACGCTTCTGTTGCCCCATGCCACACAGGGCGCATGGCCCTTTTGGTATGTTATGGTTGAGAAGGTTCACACGCGTGTGCTTTTCCTCCCTCAGGTAAGAGGTGGACAGGTCAGTCATGCTGGCGGCCTTCTCGTAGTAGTCATCTCGTAGGGTCATGACGTCATCCATGTACATGTCAGAATGTGTGAGCTCCTCAAATGTTCTGTCATCTACAGCAATTACAAAAATCAAGAGTTTGACCATAATAACATAAACAATAACTAAGCCGCAAAACACTAGACGGTTTAATTCAATTTTATTACTTTACACAATTGCTCATTGTTTTTAATTGTGATTTAAATGAAGATGAGATGTCACTATCATGATCTCACCTGCTCTGAAAGGATTCCCATAGATGATTCCTGACAGGAATCTCCTGAGTCTTCCCACGGAAAAGCGCCCAATGAATCCTCCCAGCTGCTCACGTATTTGTTCCCTCTCGAACCCTCCCACTGACTCCGGTGCTACACATATGTCTGGTTCAAGATGTACCAAAGCCCATGAGATAAGGCAATAAAAGCAGTTTAGTATAGTGCAAATAAGACAGTTATGATAAAAAATATCAATATTTACAAGTAACAAGATAGTACTTACCAAGTCGTCCATCTAGACGAACATAGAGCTCAAACACACTGAATGCTAGGGTTGTGTGGGCTGGAATAACAATGGCTTTATCTCGACCCTTTGGATTTCGACCGTCATCTATCTGAAACTGCGTGGTATAATAGAGAGTATAAGATAAGTGCAAAAAAAAATCACAGTCTAATTTACTGTTATATAAACAAATCCTACGTAAAGAAGCAAGACCGTGTCAACGATTAAAATCAAAGTTTATTTAGCCACAAACCATAAAAAAAAGATTTGTTGGTTTGACTTAAAAAGGTAAAGTTGCCTTAAAATTTTGAGTTCATTCAATTTAAATATAAGTAGATTCAAAAAAGTTGTCAACTAATATTTTTAAGTTGAATTAACTCAAAAAATTAAGGCAACCAGGTAACTTACTTTTTTAAGTTGAACCAACAAATCTTTTTTACAGTATAGGGTCACAAATAGCCTCTTTTGTTTACCCTCATGGTGGTTCCACGCATTCCAGCGTGGACCGTTAGAGAGCATTGTCGTGTAGTGCGGATGCTCTCCATGACGACACACAGGATAGTCCGCCCACTTTCTTTGGATTGACGGATCAAGCAGTGATCCAGGTCAACTTTCCTGATAGAAGTAAGAGTTTACAGACATTCATAAGATCTGTTTCTCTAAATCTACATCTAACCATATATTCAGTTTTCTTCACCTTGAGTTGAGTTCCCTCAGTAAAGTGGGAACCTCGACCTCATGCTTGGTCACGATTCCAAAGGAAGCTTTTACTGCCACTGAATCTGAACCACTCACGTTGACGCCCACGTCGTGCATCAAATGATTACCCAGACGACCATTTAGTGCCACATCAGACTTGTCTTCATAGTTAAGGAGCTGATAAGAGGAGACCCCTGTCAAAAAATGAAAAGGTAATACAATTTCTAGGAAAGCACCATTACATAATTTCTGTGCTGATACCGACATTCGATTTTTTTGGAATGACATCTACCGAGTTTTGCTTTTTACTCCTTGTTTCAAAGTATTATGTGCAAAATCTTAGAAGTGCAGAACAGTGTACAAATTGCATATTGTCGGCTGTTTTTAAACAATCGGTTGATTTCCGATATCGATTATGTAAGAAATCGATTATGTAAGATGGGCCATTGAATTATTAGAAAATAATGCACACCCACGGTGTAACCACATTACCACCTTGGGTGTGCATTATTCAAATAATTCAATAATTCAAAGGACCGGGGTCAATTATTCCACATATGCCATCAGTGCCAGTCTTTCCTATACACAAATTACGCAATTTGCACAGGGCCCCGCACCACTAGGGGGCCCCCTTAAAAATAATTTAAAACCATTATACCAAATCAAAATTAAAAAATATTATTATGTTTAATGAAAACAAGACACTATCATTTAAATAATTAGCAAAAATGTAGATTTATGCAGGTTTTTAAAAATACTTAATGATGTCTTTAATCACTGATATGTACTCGGATAACATGCAGGCTGTTTCTCAATCCGAAGGCTGCAACCTTCAGAAGTCACAATTGTAGGCTGCATCATGCATCATAAACGTATTTCAGAATATTAACAATTATAAAGTTGACTAATTTTCTTAGTTAATGGTTAATTGTTATAATGTGCTTATGATTTGCAAATGAAATGCTTATTTATTTGAAATAAACCAAGCTTGATGAAGTGCAGTGCGAATATGCGACCTCCAGAGGTTGCAGTCTTCGCATTTGGCCGCGTGCATGACGCAGGAGAGTGATGCTGACAATGCGCAAATTATATGCCCACCATTGCTTTAAAACGAAGCTATCCGTCTGGAGGAGAATAAAGGAACACATTTTAAATCAAAACAGCTTTACAGCAAATACATGTTTCATGTTATAATCAGCAACTTTATCAGTCAGGGTTTCAAAGTAATGCGCATATGGGAATAATGTACAGCTGTAAGATAATACACACATGTGGTTAGTTAACAACTAACTAACAGCAACATTGAATGGGTTTTATGAATGCACTGACCGAGGGCCCCTAACAAAGGTTTGCTTAGGGCCCCCCAGCATCTAGGACCGGCACTGTATGTTACGGTTACCAAAGAAATTGCTCTGGTGGTTATTTGAAGACATTTGACAGATTAGTTGTGCGTTTTACAGTAAAATAATTTACACCCATAGAACATTTCTAAACCAATCAGAATAAAGCATTCAACAGCCCCTTGGCCGATATATTGGTGCATCCCTATATAGTCATTTCCCAGTATGATTTACACGTCCCTTAAAGTGCTCTTTCTTTTGTCAAGTTTCGAACTCACCTGCGGTGATCTCCTTCTCTCCCACGAGTATGTCTTTAAGTGAGAAAGGGGTCGAGGCATATTTTGTCTTCTTCCAAAAATGTCGTCTTTTCTTTCTCGTCACCAGACTGAGGGGTTGGTATCGGTCCGCCTCACTCAGGCTCGGAACAGAGATTAGTCGACCTGTGTCCCCCACCTGCTTCACAAAATTCTTAGTCGCTGCTGCAAACATTACTGCAGATTAATGCAACCTCACAGTTTGTTTGAATTCCAGACGCCTTTGGCCGTGGCAACATCCTGGCCTATTCCAAGCCAAATGAGATTGCAAAGGTGCTACCTGCTCAGGTTTGTCCATGCTGTTCATAAATAATGAAGCGGCTGTAAGCTGATCAGGGTGTTCTCTATGGGTAATGTTGTTGTAGTGGTGCTGTTTCTTTTCGAGTTGAGGACTGACACCATTACATATATGTTATATATAACTCTGGCCAAGATGTAATATTAGCCTACTGCAGTCACAAGTTTATACAGTGTAAAAAACTTTTGCTAGTTCAACTTAAAAATTTAAGTTAGCTAGTTCCCTTAAAATTTTGAGGTAATAAATAAACAAATAAATTAAAAAAATTAGTTAAGTAAAAAAATTATGTGAAAATTATGTGTTAACTAATATTTTTTATATAATTATTGTTATTATTATTATTATTACTATTAACGTTGTTTCTGACTTTATAATGAAACCAAGAGGGTCAGACTAATAAAGCACATGTAGGTATTCTCTGCCGCGGTGCCGTTTACTAAGAATTTGTTTATTCTTCAGTCTACAAGGTTCTTTCGGCTAAATATATTTACGGAACGACTCACTCAGTCGTGACCTCATGTAGCCCCCCTTATATTCACTGAAGGGTGGAGAGAAATGAGGTCAGTTGGCTACTGTTGAAGACACCGGTAAAACATTAATAGTAAAAAAGAGCTTTTTGTGAAAAGTTGTTTATAGTGAGCAAAAAACAGTCTGTACACATGTACAGTCATACTTTGTGATGCGAGCCAAGAACATCCCTGAGGAAACTGTGTTAGTCAGGCAATTATGACGATAAGGTGGGAAATTGTTTGCTTATTTAGAACAGAAGAAACTACTGTTAGAGAAGTGAACATGAATAAAAGGGAAACAAGACTTACAACCTTATGTTGAAGTAATTTGCCTTGTCGACTCGGATGGTTGAAAGATTTTGAGTATGAGATTGTGGGTGACCAGTCAGATGCTTTGCAGGTTCCTTTATAGTTTACATACTATTTCTTTTATATATACATTTTTGGATATACAGTACAGTTAACATTTTTAGTAATTTACTTTGACACATTAATATTAAAGGCTGTGAGTGGTATTAAAAATATTTTCTCAGTTTGTCACACCACAGAAAAATGAGTTATTAAACATCCAGCCAAATTTGAGGTTAAAAAACGACAAGTAAATAAAATAAGTTATCAAAATCTAGGTGGGGAAAGGCAGCATTCTGTGTTCTCAAACGCTGGGGGCGTGTCCGCTGTCAGCGCTTAAACCACGCCCACTCGCAGGAAAGCCGCCATCTCTCTCTACTTTTAAAACACTGATGCTCGCAATAGTGTTAGGGGCGGGGCCATGCTCGGTGGCTCCAGTGCATCATCAAGCAACCGTTTTAGCCCCGCCCAAATAATCCTAAACTTAGAAATGCAGAAAAACGGTGTCTTTGTAATGTGTTTCATCAATACATTTCTAAAATGTATAATTGTTTAGAAACAATTCTCTTGAAAATAATTTACATAGACTTTAATATTAATGTGATAATGACCTTCATCTCCATTATCTTCATTACATGCAAAAAACCATTAGGATTATCTGATATTGAGTTTTCAACTCATGAATTTTAATGAGGGTGATGACTAATTTATGTTTTCCAGCTTAACAAATGGCCATGTCAATTTATGCATTCATTTGTAACATATCCTCTATGTGTACATATCAGGTGGTGAACATACAAAGAGAGGTAAAGAGGGGTAGTTGTCACATGATGAATGGTTAAATCTCATAATATCTGAATTGAATGTTTTGTTATCTGTCTTTAGCAAAGTATAAATCCGAACTACATTTTTTGTGAGTTTCATCTTCCAAGCACTCAGAATTACAGAATCTTTTTCTAAAATAAAAATTCAAAAATGCTATATTGTTGTAACAGCCTATATTGTTGTATTGTATCTGTTGGCCAATTTGACCTGCTCTATTTTTACTTGTCATTTGTCATGTTAACTGTTTTGGCTTTAATAACAAAATGATTGCTGAAAAATATTTTGGTAATATTAGTAAAAATGCTTTATATAAAGTTGTACTGTCATTTAAGTCCATGATTTCTTTTTATTAATCTTTGTAGTTATTCCAGTGATCCATAAAACATTCACCTTCACGTTCTCCATCATGTTAAACAAGACTAGAGACTATAGTTATTTTTGGTGTAGCTAGATGAGAGGCTGGAAGGAAGAACCACAGGGCGGAGGTTCACATGCTCCCTTGAGTTTTCATACGGTGTGTGCAGAGGCTGGCAGCTGTGCTCTTGGGTAGAGTGGGCATCTTGGGGACTGAATGCTAAGCTGTGATTTTTAAACTCTCTACCTCCTCTGAAAGGCACGGGCAAGGCCCGAGCTGCCTGTTGAAGAAATGACTGCGGTTCCTCACCTCAGGATATCTGTATGGCTGGGAATCTGTTTAGCCCAGGTGTTATTGATCACGTGCCAAGATGCGAAGACTGGTGAGTAACCTGCATACTTCACTAAACTGGCAGGACAGGTGCAGATCGACAGTCTATTTGTTTGTGAAACTATGCTTAAAAACTTGTGATGATTATTGTAGGTACCTGTGAGTTCATCTAAAGCTCTGGAAGATTTTAAAAATACTAAACATTTGATTTAAACTGAAAATACAAATTTGTGTAAGCTGGTGTCTAATGGTGGCTCATCTAGACATAAATGCATTATGATCTATATAAATGCATTATTATAGCTTAATATATGGATAAATTGTGTAATATATGTATACACTGTAATATTTATATTATTTAATTTTACGTAAAGAGTGCATATTTGTACCTTAAAGGTATAAACCTTAAATGGTTTATAATAGGACCTTTTTAAAGGGTGTTCCTGTACCTCAATTGATAGAGTTTTTATTATTAGAAATGCTAAGGTTGTGTTTTCGATTCTCAGGAAACTTGTATACTGATGAAAAACGTATAGCTTGAATGCACTAATGGTCGCTTTTAGTAAAAAGCATGCCAAATCCGTAAATGTATCTTTATTATTTATGAAATTATTAAAAATAATAATGGTTTAAAATTTATCTCGCTGCTTTGTCAGCTCTGTCTGAGCTGGGTACATATTTTCATGGCCTTGCATGTAATGATATGAGGTTGTCATGGACCAAAGCAGGCCACCAATTGTGGTTAAAACTCTTCCCAAACGCTTAGGCACACCCAATCATATGCCAAATGTTTTCTTTAAAATTCCAAAAATAAAAAGCTAAATCACATTTATTTAAGGTATGGTAATCATTCAGGTGATGATATTGTTCAGTATGGTTCAACAATAATTTATTTAGAATTTTACATAAATTTAGTTGGATTGACTTAAAAAAATTGGAAACACTTAAAAGTGTTGTTTTGACAAACTTAAATTTTCTCATTTTAAGTGAAAAATTTAAGGTGAAAAAATTTAATTGGTAACACGTTAAAAAAGCTTTTTAACATTTTTTTTTTCACTTAAAGTGAGAAATTTTAAGGTGTTACCAATTTGAGTAATGTTTTAAGTTAATCCAACTTTCACTTACAGCAGCGGCCCCAATTTTTTGTCATTTTATAAAATATTTAAATTTATCATAAATTCTGTTATTAAACCTCAGAGAAATAAGGCTACTAACTAACAGCACTACATTGTATATTTGAATATTTTTTTTTAATTCAAATTTTATGTTTTAAAATGTTTTATGTCATTTTTTTTTTTTGGGGGGGGGTGGCATGAAGGGATGCATCATACACAATGGGGGCCGCAGGCTGAAAAAAATTAAGAACCACTGTTTTACATTGTAAACTCTAGAATTTGAAAATTTTGAATTGTGTGACCTTATCCCAGTAATTTTCTAATATGGCAACACGCCATGACACTTATTAGAAAGTGTAATGTTTTATGTGGGGTTAGATGATTTGTCAATAAGTAAATAGGTTCTGCATTACTGAACATAACTTCTTGCAGAGAAACATCGTCTGTACCATTATGACAAATACAAAGTTCATTCTATACATAGACCTCTAATATACGACAAAGAAATAATTCTACATTAACTTCAGACAGAGGGTGTGTCTTTATACGCTTTGACAGAAATAAAATTGCCCGCAGGCTAAAGTTAAGCAAAACCTGTAATAGAGGCGGCTGTGGTTTCCTTAAAATACTGTGCTTTTGCACTAAATTGGCACTTACTTGCTTTTCTGAACTGTGCTGGTTGTACTGCTGGTTGTAGATTCACTGCTCAAATACCATAGTCAATTTAGAATTTTTTTTATTTTAGTTTCTTGTCATGATTGAAAGTGATCATTCAGAACATTAATTGTTGAAAGATCAATTCTGAGGAATTACTATAACCTACTTGAAATTTAAGATGATACACTCTCAGGTTCAAAAGTGTTGGTGTGTTGATCTGACGGATAAGCCAAACTCTCTGTGCTTTAAAAAAACAATGCCAGACGGTACCCTGTGTGTTAAAAAGTAATGCCAATTGGGATGGTACCCTTTAAAAAATATGTACATGTGAGCTACCCAATACCTTTATTATTGTATTACGTTTACTTACACTCTTTTAGTACAAACATGTAAATGCGTTTTTTAAAAAGGTAACGCCTCTCAGTAACAGCTTGTTTACTTGTTTTTGTTTTTTTGAGAGTGTACAGAACAAAACTAAATCATAATTCACAATCCACATAGGCCATGCTTTGAGCTGAATTTCACAGATTATATTTGTGTTCATTTACATTTTTTTTGTTTAACAATCAGTTAGTTATTCATCATTAGTTAGTGATACCCCTCTTTAGCTATCTTATTTAGCTATATGTTCTTTTGGACCTTAAATTATAAGAAATCAAATTTTTGTTGTTATTAATAATACCAATTTTACATTACATTTTTACATTTGGCAAATGCTTTAATTTATAGAGTCTTATAGTGCATTTTATATACAGTTATTTGTTTAATAGTGTTTTCTGGGATCAAAATCTAGAAAAGTACCCATTACCCATTGAGCCACATGCATGGAACACATTTTATTTTATTTTTTGTCACTGTGAGAAAAAATAAACTTTTTAAAAGATGTTTTTTACACATGTATATTTTTTATACATGTATATGTTTCAGTCAAAGTTTAATTATAGAGGAATTTCACTTATAGACATTATTTTAGGCTTTATCAAACAATCACAGCCACTTTGATTAAATAAGGGCTAAAAAATGTCTCCAAAAATGGTAACCTTGAATAAAGCTGTCTGCACTCTCATAACTCTTAACACAACATTAAAGGTCTTTCATAGAGTCATGCACATTATCACTTGATGTTATAATAGCACCACAGAGACACCTAGTCTTTGATGCGAAAGGCTTTCAGAATGAAAAACAATATTTATTCTGTCTGTCGAGCTACAGCATCTAATCAAGTATTATCACTGCCTGAAAGAGACATGAAGGAAAGCAGAATGTTGAACTGGGTGTGTTTGTCATAAAACTGTGAGCTATAGACTCACTGCTGATCTCACAGTAGGTCTCATAGGCCCTGTTTACATTAGAGAGCATTTCCATTATAAAACGTTTTAAAAACGATCCTCGTCTTTACTGGTCAGGGTCACAGGGTCATCAGTAAAGGGGAACTGGGGCTAGTTGTCACAAAGGGCTGTATGAATTACAATATTTGCTTGTAAGGCCATGAGCAAAATTCAAAATTTTTAAAATTGTGTCCAATCTCCTTTGAAAAATTGGCATAATAGGTGCCCTTTAAGGTCTCTTATGGTAAAGCCTAGTATACTGACTAGGCTTTACCATAAGAGACCTTAAATGGCACCTATTATGCCAATTTTTAGAAGATGTAGTAAAAGTTTCAGGTATGAATGTCTCTGTAAAGTTTTAGCTCAAAATACCCCACAGATCATTTGTTAAAGGATGTCCAAAATGCATATATTTGGGTGAGAGCGAAAAGCGCTGTGTGTGTACTAGTGTTGGGTGATATGCCCCATTTAGAGATTGTCCTATCGTCTGCCTTTGAGGTCGCCGATACACAATAGTATCGGTATCGGCAGTAATTTATTCATTTTTTTTCCAAGTCACTTGATTGGTGGACAAAAAAGAAGCAAGGGCAACACTGTTATGACTGCAACCTTCTCAATACTGATGCCATTAATTCATCCGCGTCATTAAGTCCAAGCGCTCTAAAATTTCCTGCGTGCCAGGGAGTGGGAACAACAAACTCGCCGGTTTTAACCCTCTGCGTGCCTAACAACCTGCAAGGAAATGTCAAAGCCGCGCGTATTACAAGTTCAGGTGCTAGGAGGAGTCCATGTCGCGCGCATTCAGGTCCGGGCAAAAGTCCAAGACACGCGCATTGAAACCACGTGCATGTGATAAGGAATCTGCGCGCATTACAAGTATGTTCTTTCACGCAAAGTGAAGCCCACAAACCCTCTCATGCAAGGAAAAGAATGCAATGTGCATGTTAATGTGAAACTTTGATAATAATAATAATAA
Source organism: Misgurnus anguillicaudatus (assembly GCF_027580225.2). Classification (NCBI taxonomy): domain Eukaryota; kingdom Metazoa; phylum Chordata; class Actinopteri; order Cypriniformes; family Cobitidae; genus Misgurnus; species Misgurnus anguillicaudatus. Next base: position 35,483,898 of record NC_073344.2, read on the forward strand.
CTTTCGCCAACTATCGCCATGAAAGCCCGCTATTAGCAATATGTCTGACGATTGTTGATACACAATACTATCGTTTATCGGCTCAACCCTACTGTGTACCTTTAAATGCAAATGAGCTACTCACTCCCTTACCAACAGACAGTGAGCGCTTTTGGATAAAAATAGATCTTATTCCTGTAAATACAGTCTGAGACAATGCTAACAAACACATATAAAAACGCTTTTGGGTAAGATTAACCAGTCAATCAGTGGCCGTGGGCAGGGCTTTGTTTGTGTGACATCACATTAACAAGATAATTATATTGTAGGGTTGTTGTGTTCACACAATACCAACAAATTTATGGTCACGTTGTCATTTCGCATAATATGTGCCCTTTAATGGGCTCCCTTTAATAAAAACCTTGTTTGTTTGCGATAATTTTTTATGTTTACATTTATCTTTTTAATTGTTTTATACATTTTTTGTATTGCATAATATAAGCCTGACAGGCTGTTTAATTGCGACAACCTTATAAAATGTGACAACATGCCCCAATAACATATTAATGTGTTTATAAACATCCTTTTGATGGAAAAGGTTCAATAGCCAAATACGGAAATTTACAGAAATTAAAATAAATCTTCTGAATAGAACGAGCTCAAGTGTTCCTTATATAAACTGGTTTGCACATACTAGGTTTGCTAAATTTAGTAGTAGCCTACCTACTGATACGTCGGCAGAGATGCTTATGTTGCATATATTTTTTGTTTCAGGCATGAATACAAGGGGAATAAGCTGTAACTTTAAAAACAACATTAGAAAAGTGTAGAGCGAATGAGACCTTCCCATTTTCTCAGATTAGTACTTTTGAAAGAAGCCTTGATGTGGTACAGTAAATGTTGGACTGAGGGTGCATTCTCAATGGGCTGAGAGAAAATTGGCTGAAGGTCTCTAGCTGCCTGCAGACCTCAATTATAGGGTGTGGCGTATGATGTAATTACCAGTCAATTGAAGGCAAACAGAATGCATGGTGACCATGGTCTACTGTAGTTCTCAGAGTCTAAAATGTTCAATGTTCAATGTTACTACAGTATATTAGTTATGTTACTTACAGTACCAGGGACCTTCAGCTCTATATGGAGCCAGTCCACAGTAGAAAAGGTAAAATACAGTACGATGTTAATTATAGTTTAACATACTATAGTAACTACAGTTTAATCAAACTTTTATCTTTAGCCTTAGACTGAGGCTCAGCTTTAACAATAGCTATGTTTCCATCCACCTATTTTTACGCACATTTTGGAGATGTCTTCAGGTCCTTTTCAGGCGAAGGACCCCTTAATGAAGGAGGAGCCCCAATACATGCATCAAATTAAGACTGGATTTACATATTTTGGGATGGATAGTTACATTACAAAGACATTAAAATAATAATTTTGTTTTACACAGTCACACGTTTCACATAACATTTTAAATTTTCGGAATATATTTTAATGTGATACTTTTACTTTAATCAAACTTTAATTTTGTTACTAGCCAATTAATACATTATTAAAAACATTTTAAATTTAAATAATATTTCGAGGATACCACCAGGGACCCCTGTTGAAGACCCAGCCTTAGATAAAAGCGTCTGCTAAATGTACATGACAATAAAAAATTCTGTCCGCGTCCTTGACAGCCTAACCAATTAAAAAACTCTGAATCGCCTTTCAGCCAATGGCATGCGTTTGGGGCGGGAACAAAACTAGTGTAGTGTTTTTAACGGTCATCATCATCATCATCATCATCATTTATTTCATTTAAATTGAATCCCTGATAGGCTACATCGCTTCGGAACGTTAATATGACATCTACTACAAATACTGTAAGATTTCGGGTTTTGTGTTTAATACCAACTTATCACAGTTACACTGCTGTCTGTAGTAATTATAATATTTTAGTGGGTTACTATGGTAAAAGGTTAGCGTTTTTAAAAGCTCCATTCCCAAAAAACAAACATTTTTAACGTAATCCTGGTAGTAGTAAGCTTAAAAAAATATTATAAATCTAGATTGTTTAGGCCTACTGGGAACATGATGTTACATTGCTCTAACCAGAGACTGACCTCTGCTGGCGAGTTTCTTACATGAAATTTGAATAAGTTAGTATAGTATACTGTAGTATTTAGGCTACTATTGTAGTATACTGGGTATTATAGTAATTACTACACGCGTTAATACCATAGTTTACTATCGTTTATCTATAATAAATTGTTAAACTGCAAAGCTGCAGTTTACTTTAGTATTTAAGGTTCAAAAACACTGTAACATAGGAATTTTAGTTTAGTATAGTAAATACTGAAGTAGCCTATTCTAGTACATACTTTCTTCGTGTGTGTTTTTGTGTATAATTTTTGACCATACAAATCTCGGCAATGTGTTTCCTACAGAAATCCATGCTAAAGTTTTTAGGACATGCGCACCATCAAAGTTTGATTTCTTTACTCAGTCAGTAGATATCATCATGGTTATATATTTACAGAATTTTCTTTACAGATGTGTTTTTTTATTTTATTTTATATAGGCAGGGAAAATAAGAGAATATAATAATTATAGAAAGCACTCAAAGCAGCAAACAAAAATGTGTTTGTCTTTATCCATCTCTGAACAGAGAACACGAAAGACTGTAAAGAAGGTGATCAGGTTTATTCAGAGAATGAGATCTGGAAGCCAGAGCCATGCAGAATGTGTGTATGTGATAATGGACGAGTGATCTGTGAGGAGATCCGCTGTGAGGACCTGAAAGCATGCGAGGAGTTTGTGATCCCAGAGGGAGAATGCTGTCCCGTGTGCCAAACATTCGCCAGTGCCCGAGGGGAAATCGGTGAGTAATACCCACAGTGACCGCTAGAGGTCAGACGTGAATTACCCTCAATTTTAAAAGATTGTCACTGTCAGGTTTATTATATAAACTGGTATGTAGTATGAATACGAAAAATTTCAACTAAATTTTGTGATTCTTTTGTGTTTTCAGAAACATATGCATTGAAGGTATGTGAATGCTAAAATAATGTTATGTTATTTATTATGGCATATAAATTAACATGCATATGCAATGCAGTACATAAATTATTTATTCATATGGATTGCATTATAACATTTAATTGTTTAGTTTAAGTTTGCTTGTTTTTTCAGGGACAAAAAGGGGAACCTGGTGACATTCCTTATGTGAGTCTATGAAATGAATTATTCCTGGTAACAGTTATAGTAATTGTGCTATACTGTAGCTTATACAGAAACTATTTTAATATTTTGTCTGGTGTTTTATATCCAGATTGTAGGCCTACCTGGACGTCCTGGACCAATGGTAAGAAAACAGTTTTTTGTGTCACATGCATATACAAACAGTATAGATGCAGTTCTAATATTTATACTCCTAATAACATTGTAATACAAATGAAAGTGGATCCATTATATTTCACGTCATATCATACAGGGTCCCACAGGAGCAGATGGCCGACCAGGATATCAAGGAAGCAAAGGAAGAAAAGTATTTGAAAAAATAACTTTAACTATACAAAATAATATATGGTAGTAGTTTAAAGGTGCAGTGTGTAATTTTTATTTTTATAAAGACCTATTTATAATGAACTGTTATGTTTTTATTACCTTAGAATGAGACGTTTTTATCTACATACAAAGAGGGTCCCATTTTGTGCCGCCATGTTTCTACAAAAGCCCTTAACGGACAAACTAAGTTGTCTGTCAATTACATGTTTTTCCGGTGGTGGCTACCATAGCTTCTATGCGTTTCACAAGCGAGGGGTGAGCAGTGGATTGAGCCGTTGGTTGCAATTCGCAACCTCACCACTAGATGCCGCTAAAATTTACACACTGCACCTTTAAATTCTGTTACATGGCTATCTGACTGTAGCAACAGACCAAAGTTATGTATAAATAGAGGCCGTTTTTATTTATCAAATACAAATTATGTCTCATCAATGCTACAGTAATTGCTTTGTTAATCTGAGCTAATGGATCTCATAATTTGGGAATCAAAGTAAAATCGAAACTGACGCAAGCTGTTTTGTGTGAAGGGTGTCTCAGGTCCACCAGGTTTTGATGGGGAACCAGGTATCCCAGGCATGCCAGGTGACCCTGGTCCTCTAGGCACTGGACTTCCAGGGGTGAGTAATATTACCTTTATGTAGTATTCTTGATTTTTTTCTTAAGTGTCAGTATTACACCAATAATTATATACCGTATAAGGGTAATGTGTGTTCATGGGAAAAAACAAACGCTGGGTTTGAAACAAATACATGCAATCGAAAAATTTGATTTCTTTAAAAAAGTTCTGGCATTTTTAAAGGAAAACCATCGGTTTTCAATATTTTACTATGTTCTTACCTCAAATTAGACAAATTAATACATACCTATCTTTATTCAATGCGTGCACTTTGTACATCATGTTGTGAATGTTTTAGCATTTAGCCTAGCCCCATTCATTCCTATGGATCCAAACTGAATTTAGAAGCAACCATATTTATTTTCCATACTTAAAGACTGTTACATGAGTAGTTAGTTACATGAGTAAGTATGGCAGTAGAGAACTTAGTTCGCTCAAACTTCCGTCAATATTACAGCGTGCTGCAAACTAAGCGCTCTTGCGCCATACAATATAGTTCTTATTTTGTATCCGCTTAAAGGGCCATTTCATCGATAGGAACATTAATCTTTATGGAAAGTTGGTCATATTTGTAGTCGAAATGTAACATAAATTTAGAATTATGTGCCTATTTGACCGAGAAAAGACAGAACGTGACTTTAGAGCACATTTGTATGAAAAACTACAACTCCCACTATGCACCTCTGCAAGCCACTCCCATTAATCGGAACACCGCTCAGATATGCTATTGTGTACATAAATGCCAAGTTAAATGCCAAAATCATGACTTACTTATAAACGTGATGTTAAGTGTGTTACACACAATAACACTCTGGTCTGGTGTGTAGCAAAGTCTTATTCAAACAGTAATGTGAGGTGTCAGATCTGCAGTACAAATGTCTTTTCAAGTACTTAAAAAAGGGTATGCATTTTAAATGTTCAATGAGTTTTACCAATTTTCTTTTTGTCTCTTGTTTACTGTAATTACATCTGTGTTATATCAGCCTCATTGCTTTCACAATATAGACATATAAAACACCGCTCAGATATGCTATTGTGTACATAAATGCCACGTTAGTATAACAAAGAAAATAGAAACACTCACTTTAGTCAGATGTCCGTTTATCCCTGCATCCTCCACACAAACGCGTCCCCTGCACAATATCTCCACAGACACGCTGCCTCAGCTCTTGGAGCTTGTGCTCGTAAGCCGAAACACGTCTTTAAATTAAGCACGCGCCTGGAAACATTCACAAAACAAACGTTCATATCCTTATCTGATCCAGAAATGTTAAAAAGAAAGCACACAGCGAGAGTCCGCCCAAGCTCATATGCTCCGCAGCGCGTCTGCTCGTAAGCCGACACACGTCTGTGAAATAAACATGTCCAAACACTCGCAAAGTTGCTCTCTTGCCTGGCTGGAAACATCCACCAAACAAACGTCCATATCCTTATCTGATGCAGAAATGTAATAAAGCAAGCACACAGCGAGAATACAGGCAGTAGTCTGTCCAAGCTTCTCTACGCAGCAGAGGCCGATGGTTGCGGCGTCTTCCCTGGGCTCCTCTACTCAGCCGAAGCCCAGGCTCCGGCCTACTCCTCGGGCTTCTGTTCCTCCGTCTGCCTGAGCGCTTTGCTGCATTGTGGCTCATAAAGGTGCAATGAACAGCGGATTAGATCATCACACTTGCGAAATCACCCTCTTCCATATAATATTGATTAACTTCCACTGTTATTGTAACATGAATTCTGGCTCGCTCCACAACTTCTGTTTAGCTTAACTTAGCATAAAGATGGCGGCAGATCGTTTTTTTTCCCCGTCTGTGTTCGTATATTTTCGTAAGTCCCACCCACTGATCTGTAATAGGTCTGTAGCGTGAGTGGGTCCCACCCATAGCCCCCAACTTGGAAAAATGAGGAATGAGTGTCTGTAGTCTTTCACATTCAAAAAACATACAGGATTTCCTTCTTTCAATGACGCAAAATTATGATTTTTACATCATTGAAAGAAGGAAGTGCCCTTTACTGAAACTAGTATTTTTCCCGTCTCAGGGGAAACTGAGGGAATGATGCACAACCATTCAAAAACATGACTGGGGTTCTAACGATACAAAGCTTAATGCAAATGGGTGAAGTTTCCCTTTAAAAAAATCACTTTTTATTTTGTGCCACCATATTTACTCATGTAACTACTTATGTAACAGTCTTTAAATAGGGAAAACATGGAAGTATTTGGTGGCTTCTACATTCATCCCTGTTTGGATCCTAAAGAATGAATGGGGCTAGGCTAAATGCTAATACATTCACGATGCGCTGTACAAAAATTAAGTGTTCGCAAAAGAAAGATAGGTATGTATTAATTTGTCTATGTTGAGGTAAGGAAATAGTAAAATATTAAAAATGGCGGTGTTTTCCTTTAAAGGTCACCTAATATGGCAAAGTTCAAATAAGTTCATCAGTCATGAACCTAGAAATTTGTAAAATTGTTTGATGCAACTACATCAATATTTTACAGAGTCAGTTTGCATCTCAGATGGCATCTGGATTCCAGGATGGAAAACATGGACCGTCAGGGATGCTCAGTGGAGCACCAGTAAGGATCTTTTCATGCCCAGAAATTACTTTATGATGTATATTTAGCTCCATAGCCATATTGAATAAAAGCCATTAATTAAGAAATGTAAGGAATAGATCAACTGTATTTATTTTGTGATCAGGGTGAAGCCGGATCAAGAGGTCCTCAAGGTCCACCAGGTCCATCTGTAAGTTCACTTTATTATGCCCACTATTTAATAACAGCTGAAAACTATTTTAAGTATATATTTAAATCTTTGCCACTCAGGGACCAACAGGAGCACAGGGTGCCCCAGGAGACATGGGTGAACCTGGACCTATGGTAAGACCAAAAATGTAGAAACATATTAAGTGCTTGATAAAAAATCCATTACAGAAAAATATACATTTAGGTTGGGAAAGTTAAAAGTGTCACTTACAGTGCAGTAAAGAGTACTTTATTTTTTCTTCTCTGAAGGGCTCTTATGGTCCAAGGGGACCAGATGGACCTCCAGGAAAACCAGGCCCTGATGTAAGTACTTCAGAAATTCACCCAGTGACTCGCATTTCATGATTTACATTAAACAGTCGTTCATGAGTTATGAGAAAATAACTTATGTTAACACAAACCTGTTCCTCTTATCTCTGTAACAGGGTGACCCAGGAGCCCCTGGAAATATGGGAGAAAAAGGATTCCCTGGCTCTCCGGTAAGTCAAAGTTATTATTACCTGACAAGATTGCAGAACAGCGGAGAATAATCGTACTTGCAGGTGCATACATGCATTTGTAGCTCCTAAAAGTGCTGCAGTTTTTTTGTTATTTGTACATTTCGATTATTAATCAGGTATTATCTGATTCTTATATAGGCAATCACAAAAAAAAAAAAAAACTGAAAAAATGTTAAAGATCTCTACCATTTTTTCTGCACATTCAATGTATATAAGATGTATGTGTATTTATCTGCATCCTTATTTTTGGTTTCTAGGGTTCCAGAGGGTTTCCAGGGTTACCAGGTCAGCCTGGAATGAAAGGTGAAAAGGTGAGTTAGATAAAGGCATCTGATAACTAATGCTAAAAAATGATACATATACCTACATTCATTTGTTTACCACTTTGAGGTGTACATATCCCATATCTATTGTAGGGTCATGCAGGTGTGCTGGGTGTGAAAGGAGAGATAGGTGCTGTGGGATTAAAGGTCAGAGGTCATATTTGAGACCAATAAAATGACATGATAGTTCTAACAAATTTATAACCATATCTGTGTTTAGATTTTTTTGGTAAATGTTTTTGTTTTGTTTTCAAAGGGAGGATCAGGATCTCCTGGTACCATGGGTCCTGTGGGTCCACCGGTATGGTGTACTTTCTGATTTTAAATGTTGACGCTTTATTACGATTACATTACTTTTTACTAATAATATTTTTTGGTGGTAGGGTCCTATCGGCATGCCTGGAGAGAGAGGACGCATTGGTCCAGGAGGACCTGTGGTAAGAGTACAGACTTTTTTTGTGCAAATTTGGCTTGTTAAAAAATGAATTTTGATTATTAATATTTGTTTTTTGCTTGTAGGGAAAACGTGGTATTTCAGGAAACGTGGGAAAACCAGGTCCATTGGTAAGTAAAGAAAACTACTCCCAGCACCACATTCCATGAAAATGAAACATGTGGTCCCTAAATGTTACCTACATTCCCAGAAAGGCTCCAAGCCTTCTGCAACGTTGCGTAGGGTCAAGCGGGTTTGGAGAAGGAATAAATGGATTTTTATTCACAAATTAATTACTGAATAATATGACTGTCACAATATTTAATTTTCACTAAAGTGATGTTATCTTGAAATCTATTAAGTAAAATTCATCTTTAATTCTGTTTGGTTTCTAAACTATCACAGGGACAAGGCGAGTAAATATCTAGTTCCTATTATTTAGTTTTTTTGTGTAGTTGTTTTGCTCCAGCTCAGTTCTTTAACCAAGCGTGCCGCAAAAGCCCTGAAAAGTGAAGCCAAAACGTCTCGATCGCCCCCAGTGACTGGTCCCAGTATAGGTTATAAACCCTGCCTCCCCATGTTATTCAATGGGACTTGAGACCAACTAAAAAATGTATTTACACTTCAATTATCTTTTTTCCGAAGCTGGTTTCTGTCATTTACTGTAGTTCTTATCATGCTGAGGTAAATTAAAATGTTTGTTTTTAAAATAAGTTTGTGTTTAGTTAGTTATTTAATGATATAAAAACGGTGTCACGTCATGATTGACAGCTGTGATATTGTGTGATATGCGCATTCTGCGAGGGCGGGGTCTTGATTTTGGCGGCTTCACTTCCTGCTCACTAGTGCGCAGGACGGGTCCTGAAAACGCTGCTGTGCAGACTCAAGACCCAAGATGTCAGCGTCGTATCGGGACACTGGCGGCTTCACTTTTCACCAATGGAAGAGAGCAAACGGGCGTTGTCCATCTTTTTTTTACAGTCTATGCCTTCAACCATGTAACCCAAGTTGAATAAAAAAATAAGCAGACAAGGATGCTTGTCATTTATAAACCATTTAGCAAAACCAAAACTACAAACCAGCATTAGGTCCCAAACTAGCTAGCCCTTACAACATGTAAGCTTCTTTGCAACCCTGTTACTTGTAACCTTTTTTTTTACCCATTCTGGCATGTTTTTTTTTGTATTGTATTATTTTTCCAATTTAATTATACAAGGTTAATTTATTTTTAAACTGTATTTCATAACGGTTACATTTGCAAACTCTAGAAAATTCAAATAAACCAGCGGAAATTGAATTTGATTCACAAAATGACATTTTTATCAAGCGTGTGTTGACGAGAAATAGTTTTAGCCCCTATTTTTTATTCTGCTTGTGTGAAAGTATTCCCAGCAAGCAATCTTGGCTAAAACAAGGCAAAATTTGGGCTGTCAGTGAAACACCTGTTGACTTTCCCTACTTGATAAAATATCATTCATCTCGCAAAATATATAAAAAAACTGGCATGCAACCAAATTTAAGGTAATTTAGGGTAGAAGTGGGTTATGCATAGCCGGACTATATTGGGTCTATAGTTAGCCGTCATTTAACTGTCTCGGTTAATGCTTGCTGGGTTGCTTCTCAGAAAAAATTATAATAGATAGATATTTGCCTTTAAGGTCAAAGATGTGGAGCACTTTTGTATCAGTTAAACACTGATGTAATATCTAACAGGAAACTTATATTCTTCACAGGGACCAATGGGAATTCATGGAGCCCCGGGATTTCCTGGTGGCCCAGGCATGAAGGTAAGCCTGATTTATGGTGACTGTATACACTCTACGTTGGGTCAAAAAGGGACGAGCCCAGCCCGTTGGGTTGTAATTTAACCAATGCTGGGTTGTTTCAACTCAAAATGCTGAGTTGCTTTAACCCAAAATGTTGGGTCAAATATAAACATTTTCTGGGTTAATTTAACCCAACGGATGGGCTCGTCCCATTTTTGACCCAACGCTGGGTTAAAAATAACCCAGAGTGTACGAACAGTAATTTGTGACATTGGATACATAATTAGTATTTAGTTAGAATAAGTTGTTAAAGGAACACTCTACTTTTTTTTTGTTGAAAATATGCTAATTTTCCCCTGGAGTTAAACATTTGATTTTTACTGTTTTGGAATCCATTCAGCTGTTCTCTTGGTCTGGCGGTACCACTTTTAGCATAGCTTAGCACAATCCATTGAATCTGATTAGACCATTAGCATTGCGCAAAAAAAATAACCAAAGAGTTTTGATATTGTTCCTATTTAAATCTTGACTCTTCTGTAGTTACATCGTGTACTAAGACCTACAGAAAATAAAAAGTTGCCAATTTCTCGGCAGATATGGCTATGTTTAACTCTAGGGGAGCTGAACAATGAGCATATTTTCAAAAAAGTGGAGTGCCTCTTCAATGGCAAACAGGAATGAGGGATGAAATGTACTATTTTTATCAACATTGTGAAGGGCCAAGCAGGAGCCACGGGCCCTCGAGGTACCAGTGGACCCCAAGGCCCTAGAGGAGAATCAGGCCGACAGGGCTCTCAAGGAGCACAGGGCAACCAGGTACAGGCTTAAAAAGTTTGTGCTTTGATATTTACAATATTATTGTTTTTTTAACATTAATGTCGTTTTCAGGGACCACCAGGAACAGATGGTGCTCCCGGATCCAAAGGACCATCTGTACGTTTTTAAAACCCTTATCCAAGATTGTAATTTTATGATGTAAAAAGCCAGGTATTGTTTATTGGGTATTACTTATGGGTTATATTATCATTTGTAATTTTTATAGGGCATTCCAGGTGTGCAGGGCGCTGTTGGACAGATTGGACAGCCTGGTCCACCTGGACCTCAAGGATCAACTGGACTTCCGGGACCTAAAGGCCAATTGGTAATAAAATGATAAGTAATGTGACAAATTCTATAATATTTAAAAACAGATCAAATGCTGGATGCCGATTGGTTAATATTTGGCTATTTCTAAAGTTACAATCTGTGATAAATATATTGCACTTTATTAACATACAGAATATTGAAACTTTAAAGGTGCATTGTGTAAGTGACAAAAATGCAATATAATATTCATAACCATATTATCAGTGGTGTATAAAGACCATACATAATTAACTGTATTGTTTTTATTACCTTAGAATGAGCCGTTTTTATCTACATACGCCGCGGGTCCGCTTACATGAGAGTCACTAAAAATCTACACAGTGGACCTTTAAAATTGCAATGGCATAATTTAAGTCATTGGTTTGATTGCTAGATAATCCTCATACTGATAAAATGTGAATCAGGAATGATGTATGCCAGATGTAAATACTGTAATTTATTTGTACTTCACAGGGAGATTTGGGGTCCCCTGGATTTAAAGGAGAATCTGGAATTAAAGGAGAGCCTGTAAGTTTTCAGATTTATTTTTAATTGTTAGCAGTAAGAACTGTCCCGTGAGACAGATATTGTGGTATACCTGTTGTTATTATTAGGGCCCACCTGGAGCTCAGGGAGAAATGGGGCAGATGGGAGAGGAAGGAAAGCGAGGTCCGAGAGGAGACGCAGGGGCACTTGGATCCCAGGGCCCACCTGGAGAACAGGTGAGTGCCATTTCATTATTGTGGCCTTGTAAAACATTCATAGATGTGTGTTTTGTGTCTGTTTTACTTTTTTATTCTTTACACTCATTTTTCAAGGGAGCTCCAGGTAACCGCGGCTTTCCAGGGGCTGATGGCTTGCCAGGTCAAAAGGTTTGTAACATACAAATAGTGATCAACCAATGTGCTTTGTACAGTACGTGCTGATATTTACAATGCCTATGTAGTGTAGATATATACATTCCTCATATTTTCTGAATCTAATCCCTAATGCATCCAGGGATCTCAAGGTGAACGTGGTGGCCCAGGCACACCAGGACCTAAAGGTGCAAATGGAGATCCTGGTCGAACAGGAGAAGCAGGAATTCCAGGAGCCAGGGTTAGAATATTTTATTTTATTTTATATATATTTAAATACTGTAGGTTATATATATTCTTTCTCAATAGTCATATGATGTTACGCATCACACAGTTCACGGTGCAGTTTTATGTTGTGGTTCAATGAGTAGTAAATATTTTGCTGAAAGGCTATCCATCCTTATTTTGCAAACAAAGGTTAAAGTTCATTTATCAAAATGGGGACATCTCATAATATTGAGTCGTGTTTGTTATATGTCATGTCTCTTTAGGGCCTGACTGGTGTGCTGGGAATGCAAGGAGCAGAAGGAAAGATCGGACCACAGGTAAAATACTAGGGATCAAGAACACAATGGTTTACATGCCATAGCACCCTCATATGTATTGTGGCAGACACCATGAACCCATGTTTTTCGTTGTTAAAAAACAAGAAATCACCTCCAAAAGACATTTGTCACTAATAGCAATGGTTAAAATTTTAACATTTTTGGTGTCCACTAAACTTTTCTCTAGGGAGCACCAGGAGATGACGGTAATCCAGGTCCGGCTGGGTCAACTGGTACCAGAGGAGGATCAGGACCTATGGGTCTGCCCGGACCTAAAGGCTTCAGTGTAATTTACCAATATATACATATTTATAAAAGAGCAAGAAGATAATAGTTAATATTACAGTTGTGTGTCATATTGTACTGATGAGTGTATGCATATTGTAGTGTATATAAAAAATATGTTTTATATTGACTTTCTTGGGTATGCGGTGTACTAATGTGATCAGCTTGTGCATTTAAGTTATACTTTTTTTCTCAACATCCAGTGGTGATCCAGGAAAACCCGGAGAAATCGGATCATCAGGGGCTTCAGGACAAAGAGTAAGTCCTGCCATTCAACTTATGTTGCATTGAAGTAAGCTCAGCCTGATCATTTTTATGATCACAATAAACACAGAGGGATTTACTTAGAAAGCTTCCTGTATTTATTACTAAGTTAAAAAGAAGTCTAACCAAAATTATGTGCAATGTGTTGTAGTTATGACTTATATAGTACTGATTGAATAAAGCATTTATGTGTTATGTGTAGCATTGTGATTTAAAGACAACATGATAATAATTTGATATGATGTATTACACATTTTTAGGGACCCAATGGAAAAGATGGAGAAGAAGGTCCTGCAGGAACAACAGGACCACCTGTATGTTTTATAAGCTAGTTTGCCATCTAGAAATTTGTGTTACACAGACATTTTAAAATAATTAATAAACAATTATTTTATATAATAAAAAATATTTTATGACTTTTTAGGGAATAGCTGGGAAGAGAGGAGAGCAGGGACCTCCTGGACTTAATGGCTTTCAAGTATGTCGAAGTTCTGCTTTCAATCAAAAAAGACATTAAAGGAATATTCCATTTTCTTAAAAGAAAAATCCAGATAATTTACTCGCCACCATGTCATCCAAAATGTTGATGTTTTTCTTTGTTCAGTCGAGAAGAAACCATGTTTCCTGAGGAAAACACTGCAGGATTTATCATTTTAATGGACTTTAATAGAGCCCAACATTTAATACTTAACTCAACACTTAACAGTTTTTTTCAACAGAGTTTCAAATGACTATAAATGATCCCAAACGAGGCATAAGGGTCTTATCTAGCAAAACGATTGTGGTTTTTGACAGGAAAAATGGAAAATGTCCACTTAAACCACAACTTCTCGTCTAAGTCCGGTCGTGATGCGCCAGCATGACCCCACGCAATACGCCATGACGTCAAGAGGTCACAGAGGACGAACGCAAAACTTCGCCCCAGTGTTTACAAATGTGTTGAAAGAGGACCGTTCCTACGTTGTTGTATGTCAACTGATACTAATTAATGTCTTTGTGTCAGTTTATTGTTTACAATGGTCCGCAAATGTGCGTTTTATATATGTAACACGTGACCTCCCTACGTCACCACGCATTTACGTTAGGTCGCGCTGGACCGGACCCAGACGAAAAGTTGTGGTTCAAAAAAGAGCACATTTGTTATTTTTCCTGTCAAAAATGACAATCGCTTCGCCAGATAAGACCCCTATGTCTCATTTGGGATCGTTTATATACCCTTGAAACTCCGTTGAAAAAAACTGTTACGTGTTGAGTTAAGTATCAAATGTTGGGCCCCATTAAAGTCCATCAAAACGAGAAAAATCCCGCAATGTTTTCCTCAAAAAACATAATTTCTTCTCGACTGAACAAAGAAAGACATCAACATTTTGGATGACATGGTGGTGAGTAAATTATCTGGATTTTTCTTTTAAGAAAATGGAATATTCCTTTAACAGCATAGTTGTTCATTGATTAATTTTCATACAATAACAACATAGCCAAGCACATGATGTCACAAATTTTGACAGCGTTTGATGATTTATCCCTATAAGGCTTAAATGCATTATTCATTGTGATAAACCTATAGGGTTTGCCTGGACCACCAGGCCCACCAGGAGAGTCAGGAAAACCAGGTGATGAGGTAAGTGGAATTTCTTTGAGCTCATTTACGTGTCTTTAACACATAGAATGGGAATTCATGTATTTTATCTGATCACCTCAGGGTGTCCATGGTGAGGCTGGTGGCCCTGGGCTAACTGGACCAAGGGTGAGTTTATTACTCAACTTATAATGCAGCACATGTCTGAAGTGCACATAAACAGTAACCCAATATATCTTGATTCTTGTAGGGTGAGCGTGGAACCCCTGGAGAGAGAGGTGAAGTAGGACCCAACGGGTTGCCAGGAGCCAAAGGAAGCCCAGGAAGCCCTGGACCTGATGGTCCCAAGGTTAGAAACAGAAATTTCCTCACTTACACAGCGTCTTGATGATAAAAATGATTTTTGAGTTAGCGCGTGATCGTGTATTCATTTCTGATATAATAAGGATGTAAACTTGTAATGTCACACCCAGTTTGGATGAAATAGTATTGATGGTAATTTCTTTTATATGTTTTTTCCTGTGCAGGGAAAAGCAGGTCCAGCTGGAAGTGTAGGAGAACCAGGACCGCCAGGCCTACAGGGCATGCCAGGAGAGAGAGGAATAACTGGACTGGTCGGGCCTAAAGGAGAAAGTGTACGTGTGCTTGTGCGAGATAAGAGAAAATGGGTCTGCTTGATCAAAGACTTTGGCATAATATGTTGAAACTTTGCATAAAAAGTGCAGTTACAATTTTACTTTCATGCTATTGCCGTCCTTGCAACAATATTGCATATATTAAATGCCTTGTGACTCAGGTCCTGCGAGGCACGATGGCTTTCATAATCTAGACAACTTGCTAATATTTTCTGGCAGGGAGTTAATATTCTTTGATAAAAGACGCAAGAGATTATCAGCCAAAAAATTGTGCCAGTGCGAAACAAAGGGAGCCACATTTGAACACACGGGCCAAGATCAATTGAATGGGCGAGCATCCACGGAAAAGCACAAGATATTACCAGGGGCGGCTCTTCCGAGGGGCGCAAATTCAAAATAAGTGTTCGGAGTGTCATGTGTGTTGCTTGTGTTTCCAAAATATGTCTTTGTTGGGTCATGTGAACCATGTGCATCACGTGTTTTGTCAAAATAAGTGCCTGCTGCACACGCGTCAAAACCGTTTATGATAAAAAAGACGCTCACGTTCACAAAATACACGCAAGACACTCCCTTAACAGTAAATTAGGCTTTGATTATGCATGAGATTATGTGAGTATCTAGCAAATGTAAGCGTCTTTTTATCATAAACCCTTTAGACGCATATGCAGCAGGCACTTATTTTGACGGGACACATGATGCACATGGACTCACTCGATGCGCTGAACACATATTTTTAAATGACGAACCACACACATGACGAGCTACATACATGTTGTGACGAACTTCACATTGTGCGCCCTCGAAAATAAAAAGTCACAGACCGCCACTGGATATCACCCATTCATTTTCTCTATTAGAAACGATTAAGTAATATAAAATAATTAAACAATTGATTTGTCATAATAATTGAAGATGAAAAATTTTCATCTATGTTGAGCTGGCAGACATAGGTGGAGTTTGGAGGGGGGGGGGCAGGGGGCACTGCCCCCCCAGACCAGAGCCAATTTTGATTTTGTCTGAGCTTTTAATAAATATAATATTTTATTTGTCTAATCTTAATATTAAATAGGTAGACCGATTAACTTAAAGCTAAAATAGTTTTAATTTATTTAAACCATTTTTAAAAAACTTAAACTCAAAATATCAGTACCCTTGTTTGCTGATTGGTGCCCCACACGCACGAACGCCAAACTCCACCTATGCTGGCAAAGTATTACAAATGTCATAGATTTGAATACAGGAACACACATGTACACAACGTATTCAGTCATTTGTATAAAAGTGTCTGCCACATGCATAAAAAACTTATTTTATAAAAACATTTTTATATAAAAGGCTAAATTAATTTTTTTGTTGATCTTCCAGAAACTTTATGCAGATGTTTTAGATGCTCTTAATTTTCTCAGGGTGCAGTGGGTGACAGAGGGGCTGAAGGAGCGGCCGGCAGCGATGGAGCTCGAGTGAGTAACACAAGCCCTTTTCACACAGACATTCCGGAAAATACACGAAAAATACACGAAAAATGCATCCTGGATTTTTCTGGGATCGTTAGATTTTTTGTTCATTCAGACTGCCAATGATTTACCGGCATCTGCAAGGTCCCGGAAAAACACGTGACCTGTTTAAAGTCCTGCCCTATCTTCTACGCAGCGTCTGACGTTTGCATATTGTTTATTATTTCTCTCTCCAGAAACCACTCGCGTACATTATTGTTTATGATAAGACTATAAAAGAAGCGCGTGACGCTTCGTTCTATGCTGGTGAATGATCTCAGCTTAAGAGTGGATATTTGACGAGCTCCCTGATCTCTGCTTTAATCCAGTTTTCAGACATTTCTCACCATGATTGTTAATATGCATTTAAAAAACCCTGTTTTGAGGAGCTGAACGATATATCTTGTTGGGATAAGCACGGGCATTTTTGTTTATTATAAGCTCAAATGAGCACGTGACACGATATTCTTTTATGCTGCTGAATGAACTCCGCTTCAGCGCAGTAAGTGACGAGCTAACTTACCTGATATCTGCTTTAGTCCAGTTTGCTGACATTTCTCGTCGTGAATGTTGTAAATCCCTCATTTTAAAGAGTTGAACCAACTTCATGTTGCCATGACACGCGCGTCCACACTACGGCACGCGCGTCATTGTTTATGTGTCTCATTTATCATTTCCTGATAACTGCTTCAATCTAGTTTGCAACATTTCTCGTGGTGTATGTTGATATACATGTAAATCTCTCATTTTAAAGAGCTGAAACATATCTTTTGTTGTGATGACGGTCGCGTCCTCACTACGACACGCCCATTACGGCATTGTTTCGGCTTCTTGTTCACACAGAGGGTTTTCCGTGTATCTTACTAGGTCCTCTTTCCGGCAACGATCTCAGAAGATTTACAAGAAGTGTTTGTGTTTACACAGACGCTAGTCTGTCAATTTTACGGGTATTTTCTGGGACCAAAGGTCTGTGTGAATGGGGTTACATACTCAACAGGTCTAACTGAACCTACCAGTCAATCATTTTGTATTAAAAAGCCCAAATTTCAACAGTCTACATTTCTGTTTTGATATTTGTTTTCATGCTTTTGAACACTGAAGACAGCTAAGATACGTTTTTCTGCTGTGTTGTAGGGATTGCCTGGTCCTATTGGACCCCATGGACCAGCTGGGCCGTCTGGGGAGAAGGTTAGATGATGTTTCCAAATTTTTTAAAAGTGCTAATTTGATCCTCTGAGTCATCCGCCCCATGATGGTTTATTTAGCCATGCTTAGACTTTGATGTTTTTAAATTTTCAGTAAATTTGCTCGCGTAGATGCCCTCTAAAACAATTGTTTATTGGCAGGGAGAACAAGGCCCAAGAGGTCCATCTGGATCTCCAGGATCAAGAGCAATGGCTGTGAGTACAGTATCTGCATTCTGTATACAATTTAGCAGGAACATGACATGATATGATACATACTGTATTATCTTTCAGGGATCACCTGGTGAGCCAGGTCCAACTGGTCCTGTTGGATTTGCTGGACCTCCTGTAAGTCTTTCCATCCATCACTCCATCTATCTACCTAACCATTTATCCATCCATCCTTTCTCATTCCTATCAAGAGCATATTTTTGCTCTTATATGTTTCAGTCTAATGAAAGTATATATGGTCATATTTTTAGGGTCCTGATGGTCAACCTGGAGTTAAAGGTGAAACTGGAGAAGAAGGTGCGAAGGGAGAGGCGGGGTCTCCAGGACCTCAGGGAACGGCAGGAAAACCTGGTTCTCAGGTAAGAGAGTCGAAAGAAGGAAAAAGTATTTACATGAAAGTACATGTATGTAGACGTTATTGACCCTAATGTGAATTTAGCATATGGAGTCCTTTTGAAATGTGTATAAACATGGCATAGTACTTCTTTTTAGGGATTAGCTGGAATTACTGGTCTTAAGGGTGCAAGAGGAAGTCAGGGAGCTGCCGTAAGTGATATCCAAAATTATACTATCATAACCTCAGCTTAAAAATTCCCAGAAAAGCTCAATTACTGGTGCTGAATCCTATTTGGTTTTATCTTCCTACTAAAAGGGTGCCAGCGGATTCCCAGGTTTACCAGGAGGTGTCGGCCCAGCAGGCTCCGCTGTAAGTAATTCCTTAATCAGGGTTTATCCCACAAAGAAGAGCTTAACAGCTAGACCTCCAAGAAGTTTGAATTGTTAATGTGTTCGATTTTAATACATTATTTGGACTCTGGATTAACTGGTTTACATTAATATTTTTCCAGGGTCCAGTGGGCGAGGCAGGTCCTATAGGTGCCCCGGGTAAACGGGGCCCACCTGGCATTCGCGGAGAACCTGGGGGCCCTGGACGACAAGGGGAGCAAGGAAACCCTGGACCTGCCGGTAGTCCTGGAGACAAAGCTGAACCTGGAGAGGATGGACTACCAGTGAGTTCTCATAAATTCTAAATTAGAAGTATTTTGTATGGCGAAAGAGCACTTAGTTTGTAGCACTTCATCCTCGGGCGCAGTAATATTGACGGAAGTTTGAGCGAGAGAGGGGGAGTAGTCAGGAGTGATGATGTTACTGTGCACCGAGGTCAAAGTGCTAAAAATGGCCGCCTAAAAAATCGCCTCTTTTATTTTGTGCCACCATACTTACTCGTGTAACTACTCATGTAACAGTTTTTAAAGCAACACTGTGTAGTTTTTTTTTACCTTTTATATAATGTCTCTAAAATTATTTCAGTGAAAGAATAACTTTTAACTGGACAAATTGTACTGTTGCTGCAACCTGAGCAGCCTCCTAGCTGCTACAAGCACACTCTGAAAGTGGCGGTGGAGGGTAGAGCACACAGCCCCGCCCCTCCCCCTGCCTGCAGAAGAGTGTCTGATACTAGGCACTGTTACACTTTTCAACCACATGGGGAAGCTGTAAGTCATTTTTACATGGAAACTACATAGTGTTGCTTTAATTAGGGAAAACATGGAAGTGTTTGGTGGCTTCTAAATTCATCCCTGTTTGGATCCTAAGGAATGAATGGGGCTAGGCTAAATGCTAACACATTCACAACGCACTGTACAAAGATTAAGTGTACACATTGAAAAAAGATAGGGATGTATTAATTCGTCTAAGTTGAGGTAAGAACATAGTAAAACACTAAAAAACAGTGGTCGTTTCCTTTAATAAAAATGTCAGATTATATACAGTGTACAGTATCAAATTATGTAATTTTTTTACTTTTGTGAATTCTAAAAAAAAACAAAATTGAAGTAAAATATTAATACAATTAAACACTAACTGCTTTATTATTTAATTAAATACAAATGTAGTACTACAGAATAAATGTGACACCTCAATGCTTTACCCCATAACTTTTTTTTTAATTTCTCAGGGCCCAGTTGGACCACCAGGCCCTGCTGGAACTCCAGGACAGAGGGGGCTTGTGGGTCTTCCTGGAATGAGAGGAGAACGTGGTATGGGTGGTCTTCCTGGACCTGCGGTAAATAACCACTTCTACCCTCTTATCTTGAAAGTGAATATTATACAGTATATGTGACCCGCTCTGTGAACTCCAGGCTAAAATCCCATACACTGAAGAAAATGATTCGTTGAATTTAAGCAATTTTTTTGGGGTGGGTGGTTGCAGTCAGTTTGTTTAAGCTACATTTAAACAAAAAAGATTAGTAAAGTAAAATAAAATATAAAACGTTTGTTTAAATGTGGCTTAATTAAATTGATTGCAACCATTTACCTTAAAAAAATTGATTAAATTCAATGAATCATTTTTTTCAGTGTAATCTAATAATGAGATTACCAGCATCAAAGTTTGATTTCACATTGATTTCAATCTCTGACATGAGCTCACTCAGTCAGTATTACAATATTCTTTACATTATGTAGCATTATTTCATGTAGAAAACATATAAATGTTTTGTTTCTCTAGGGTCCACCAGGAAAGGATGGCACACCAGGTTTCCAGGGAACCAAAGGTTCTGCCGGACCTGTTGGTTTACCAGGAGCACCTGGACCCCGAGGAGATGCTGGTCCAGAGGTGTGGATTTTATTCTGGAAATAAATGGACTATTGAAACGTTTAGGGTTACTTGACTGTACTCTTTTTTTTTATGATCTTAAAAACCTTTTTATCTGAAGGCGTATGTCCAAATGTTTAAATTTAATAATGTGGAGAAGAGTATAACGGCTCCTATATATATATATATATATATATATATATATATATATATATATATATATATATATATATATATATATATATATATATATATATATATATATATATATACTTTTTTTTAAATCAATGACTTGGACAAAAAGGCGAATAGAAAGTAGCGAATAGGAGCCTTGAATAGATAGTAACACTAATGCTGTTAAAGAACAGGCCTCAAGAAGGACAATTTTGCAAATTCAAGGTGAAAGATGGCTACTTTGAAGATGGCGATATATTGATTTTTTTCTTTTTATAACAACATATAAAAGATCATCACCACAACATGACTCATAGTTACATTTGTGTTAGTCCATAGTTGATGAGTTCATTGTTATTCAATAATGTAGAAAAATTATTAAGAATAAGTTATCCTAAATTGTTCAATAGTTGTATGTGATTTTCATATTTACTAATATTAAATATCAATTTATTAAAACATTTATCTTGATTCTTTTTCAAATTAGGGTTTGCCTGGAGCTGATGGCATATCAGGAGCCGATGGCATCATTGGAGTCAGAGTAAGGACCCACAAGCCTGAATTAAATTTTTTTAAATGAAAAATAATTTTTCCATTATAGATAATAATCATTCATTTATATGTGGTTTATCTCAGAGGTGAAAGAGGAAACCCAGGACCAGAGGGTCTGGCAGGTGGCCAAGGATCACCAGGAACACCAGGACCCGTCGGAGCTCCAGGAGATCCAGGACAGCGAGGAGATCAGGTTTGTTCTCCATTTTTCAATCATTTACAGTGACATTAATGAATATCAAATTCATTCTTGTTAAAAAATAACTATGTAGAGACTGACATTTCTGAAGAATAGAGGATCCAAAAGCTGTTTAAAGTGCTATAATCTTTTGAAGTATTGCCTATTGTGAACCATTTCCCAAGCAAAAAAACTTTTTGATCATTAATGTAATTAGTTAGACGTTTATATACTTTCATTCATGAAATGAAATTTAATATGTATTTCACCGTAGTTTAGCTACCACATTTTCATTTTATTTCCTCTTTGGTTGATTTTCCTCACAGGGTGGAAGAGGGCAACCTGGTCCCGATGGTCCAGCAGGAACCAGAGGGAAAAAAGTAAGTCTGCATATTCCCATATTAGTACACAACACGTAAAGTAATAGTTAAGGTTACCAGACATCTCCAAATTAATCTTAGGGACCACAAGGACCTTTGGGAGACCATGGTGACAAAGGCGACACAGGTGAAAGAGGTCAGAAGGGTCACCGTGGCTTCACTGGACTTCATGGGCTACCTGGAGCGGCAGTAAGTGTAACCGGTCATGAGTCATCCGTTAAATGCACTGTTCCTTCATCTTTTTAATAACATGTCATTGTTTTAAGGGAGCTCCAGGAGATGATGGTGCAATAGGAATTGTTGGACCCAGCGGGCAAAGAGTAAGTTACACACTTATACAGTATATGAATAAATCTATATTTTAAAACGCTAGTGGTGACAAACATGCATACTTGAATGTAATACCAAGCATGCCATTTCTAGGGACCCCCTGGACCCGTTGGACCGCCAGGAAAAGAAGGTGATATGGGTCCACCTGGAGCAATTGGAGCTCCTGGAACTCGGGGCGCTAATGGAGATTTTGGACCTGAGGTGAGGCATGAGTTTAAAGGTCACTTTATTGTAGAGTGGGAATTGTACCATGCAGTCGACACAAGCAAATAAGTTGCAATAACAGCGGGCTCAGTTAATTCATGCTCAATTAACCCCAATGTGATTGTCAAATGCCAATTTTCCAATCTAATCGGATGATAAATTTGTCCTTTATTACTCATAATGATGATTAATTACCAGATGTTGCTAATGTGATTAAACCTACAAACATTACACGCTCAGATAAACAGCATTCAATCAGTGTTTCGTCTACAGGGACCCCAAGGGGAACCCGGCCCACCTGGACCGCCTGGACCCCCCGGTCCACCTGTCGCTGCTGTCGATGACCTTTTCGGTGCAAACTTCGAATCCGATGGCGAATCGGAGCCTGAGGCCCCCCCGCCTCCCCCGCCAGAGTTCAATGAGGATGAGGCAAAGCCCAATAAAGGTTCTGAAGTGGCGCAGGCTGACAGCGAGGTTCATTTGTCTCTCAAGAACTTGGGAAGTCAGTTAGACAACATGCGTAGTCCGGATGGCAGCCGCCAATATCCTGCTCGCAACTGTCAGGACCTAAAACAGTGCTATCCTCTCAAGAAGAGCGGTGAGTGAGATTAAGAGACACAATAAGCTCAAAAGTTACTCAGTACTTAAATACAGATCAGAGACAGATATCAGGTGATGTTTAAAGTCCAAACAAATGATGTAGGTTCACATTCATATTCATATAATAATGCCGTTATAGCGTCCAGCTGCAATTTTGGAAAATGCCTTGATAGCTTACAGAAAGCAGGCAAGCTTACAGGAACCTATTTGCTGTGATGTCACTTAAATTTGAAAAATAACTTTGCGAGGGACTTTAAGATCACAGGACATCTATACTGCCCCCAAAGACAAAGCGCAGTAACTACATATTTGGTCTTAATTGAGTTAAGGCTTGATGTTTCCTTTCTGTCTCATGGTTAAATTTTGTCCCATTTCAGAGAAGTTAGTGTCAAAATTGCAGTAACATTGCAGCCATGACTGGCTGGTGTAAAAACTTTAAGGTAGGGCTGTGATCGTCTCACGATTCTATTTGATTATGATTCGATCCGATATCCCAATGCATGCCTCCTCACTTTTTAATATTACTACACAAGTCTGTCTCCCTCACACTTTTACTGTTGCGGCTCGTTGTCGTCTTTCTTGTCAAAGTCCTGCATTAAAACTTTGCTCCAGAGTTTTAGTATCACTTTGAGTATCACTTTGTATAACTATAAGAAGTAATGTGACATCTTTAACGTGTTGATTGAGTGCTTTACATACTAAAAAACTTTTAAAGTGATCTCTGTATACAACCTAGTGTCTTGAAGTAATCCAACATCTTTTTCATGTTATCCTTAAAGCAACACTATGTAGTTTCCATGTAAAATGACTTACAGCTCCCCCATGTGGTTGAAAAGCACAACAGTGCCTGGTATCAGACACTCTTCTGAAGGCAGGGGGAGGGGCGGGGCGGTGTTTCCTACCCTCCACCGTCACTTTCAGAGTGTGCTTGTAGCAGCTAGGAGGCTGCTCAGGTTGCAGTAACAGTACAATTTGTCCAGTTAAAGTTGTTCTATCACTGAAATAATTTTAGAGACATTATTTAAAGGTAAAAAAACTACATAGTGTTGCTTTAACAGCGGTCCAAGTTCAAAAATATATAGGGCCCTATTTTAACGTTCTAAAGCGCCCGGACATGGTCTAAATGGGCATGTCCGATTCCACTTTTGCTAATTTAATGATAAAAAAAATGGTTTATGCACCAAGCGCACTGCCTAAAAGGGTTGTTCCTAAATTCCTAATGAGTAATGGGTGTTTTTTGGGCGTACGTACAAAAAACCAATGAGAGTCTCAGCTCTCATCCCCTTTAAAAGCCAGTTGCACCTGGCGCCATGCCTAATCCCTATATAAATGAAAACTAAGTGAAGGGAAAAGACCACCAGTTTAAGAATAATGTTAAAAAATTGTGTTGTTTTCATTTTTATTGAAATTGTTATTTTTTGGATTGAAACCTTTAAAAGCTGTTTTCTTTCAGTCATAGAAGTAAAAATAGCAGGCTTTTAATTGCTGTAAATATATTGATATCCTACATAATCATTGTAATCTCATAAAATAGTTTGCAAGTATGCAAGAAAAGGTTTGTACTCTAAAAAACACTTTATTTGTAACAAACAAAAGATAAAGAATTTACAAACGTGCAGAGAGCCGTTTCTGCACTCGGGCAGCACCATGGGTTGTTTAAAAAGCAATTACTTAAAAATAAGAGTCATCATATACAATAAATCTGTGGGGTAGCATTTTAAAAACATTTATAAATAGTTGCATTTGTTTAAAGCAAAACATTTATTTACTTACCAGGCTACAGGTGAAGCAGCTCTTTACGCCTTCTAACGTCTCATTATCGGTCCTCATTTATGTCCAAGAGACTCAATAATAATCTTTTACATTTTAATTATTTCATTTTTCATATTTACAAGTGTTTTTGTGCTACAGCGCATCCATGTATGTGATAAGCAAACCCGCGTTGTCGTCCGGTTTATAGGCGCATATTACTAACGCGCTCTTTAAATAACAAAAAACATATTGCACCATTGACTTTAGACCAGGTTTTAGTTGGTCAATGGCGTAGTCTATTTTAGTTGCCTCAAAATAGCAACGTGCCAACAATGCGCCTGAACACACCTCGTTTTCAGACCACAACGCCCATGGGCGCAAAATTGGGCACAAGTGCATTTGCAATTTAAACAACCTTGCGCTGAACGAGAAAATTATCATTGCGCTGGGTTGAAACTAGCAAAAGACACATGCGTCGTGCATTGCGCTGGGTGTATGATAGAGCCCAATATGCGCTTCAGTAGGTGGGTTTGCATCCCATTGATTTTATGCACATTTTGATAGCATACGTGTGATGGAAACTGCAAATTTTGAATAAAAAATTTAATTCTCAAAAAAGTTTTTATGGTTTTTGAAAAAGAGTAAATGCGAATAATAGGAGATGGAAATGCATTTGCCAAAACATTCTGGCGTAGCGAACACTGGGTCTCATTCATTAAGCATGCGTATGCCCAAATTTGTGCATGAGATGTGCGTACGGATGTTTTCACAAACAAATTGTAATTCAACAAAAAAATCAAAATATCTTAATGTAAATGTATGCAAAAATTCAAGAAACCCTAAAACCACTTGAACACAAGAATCACGTACGCTATAATCAAATACTAGGATAGAATTATAATGTTTATAATAAATATAAAATATAAAATATAAAATATAATTATGTCTTATATATATTATACATGATCTCTATTATTATTATATACATTATATATTATAAATTATTATAGCCTACTTATTTTTTCTACACATATAAAGAAGATCCACGTAATGACAAATCTTCACGCTTTCCTTCCTCACTTTTTAAATCTCTATATGAAAGCATCTGCTTGATGCCTAATGTAAACATCATGTAAATGTAATGAGAAGTCCAAACCTCAATCACTTGATCTCCTGTCCGTTTTATTTTAGATACAAATGCGCGTCTCTGTCATATTAAGGGGCATATTTGTTAACGCTTCCAATACTTATTTAATGTTACTCCGGTCATTGGACAGCACTGGCTTCCTCCAGCGACAGCAAAACCTCCCAAATAAAAAATGCAAAATAAAAAAGCAAATCACATTTGGTGTGATCGGGCCCTTACACCGTCACCTGCATGCACACTCACCTCATCGAGAGAGGCGTGCAAGAGAAACGCGAGAGCGACGTGCACAAGCCTGCTTTTTTAATAATCGATTTTAAGTTTTTACGCATCAATGCAGTAATAGTTTTTAAAATGCATTGCAATGCTAATATGAACAATTATATTCAACATCCCTACTTTAAAGACATTTCTCTCAGTTTCAGTATTTGCATAGTTACTGCACTTTGCCTTTATAGGGCAGCATAAGATTATGAGACTTTAGCCTGGATAAAACATAGCAATTTTTTTTGCATTTTTAATAACAAAAAAGCAAAACTTAATTGATAATTTAAAAAGATTTGCACCGAATGCTTCAACCAAAAAAGAATTCCTTTTAACCAACTTCATTGACAAACTAGTGCGACACCAGCTGGCATCATGTAAGTAATTACCTCTTTAAATTGGTTTGAAACGACAAGAGAGATTCAACCCATTAAGCTCAATGTTTCACGACCAGAAAACAAACTAAATTCGGCTCAATTGGAGAGCAGGGAGGCAGAAATCACTGCTAGCCGAGAGGAAATAGTCATCTCCCGCCAACTTCTCAGAATAGGAGTCAGACAGACAAGCCAAACAAGATCTCAAGTCTGGCATAAAACAAACCAAGCGTGCCACTGTAAAAGTGTTTGTACTGTTTGAGAAAAGTAATAAAAAGGAATGGGCTGTGTAAGATGCTGTCTCGAAGACATCCACAGCTCCGATGAAGAGGAGTATGGGAAGATTGCAATATCCGAAATCTATAATGCAAAACAAATAAAACTAAACGAGACTCGGAATAATCCATCGTGATATATATGCAATAAAAGAGGATGTGGGGAAGGGCAAACTTGCTTTTTTCATCTCACTCTTTATCCCTGGGCAACTAAAGACTGAATAGATTTGCGAGGATGTCACTCATTTTATGTTTTGCAGGTGAGTACTGGATAGATCCGAATGAGGGAAGCATTAGAGATGCCATTCAGGTTTACTGTAACATGGAAATGGGAGAGACCTGTATACACGCCAACCCTGCCAGCATCCCACGCAAGAACTGGTGGAGTTCACGGTCCAGCATGCCTAAACCAGTTTGGTTCGGAACAACCATTAACCGAGGAACCAAGGTTAATAACAGTAAAAAATAAACGCCACTTCTATCAAAATAAATAAACAAAACATTGATCTTTTAATTCTCCACTTCAGTTTACCTACGGAAGCAAGGAGGCATCTGTTAACACCGTATCGGTGCAGCTGAGGTTCCTCCGCCTCCTGTCGAAAGAAGCGGCGCAGAACATCACGTACCACTGCAAAAACAGCGTGGCCTATAAAGATGAGAAGAGCAGCAATCTGAAGAAAGCTTTGGTCCTGAAGGCTTCCGATGGACAGGAGATCAAAGCGTACAGCAGCAACCGTCTCAAGTACACCGTGACAGAGGACAGCTGCTCTGTATGTTCACTTTCATTCTGTGTTATTTGCATGAAATAGAAACCTTGTGATGTTATACTCGTTGTTCGTCTTTCTCCAGAAACATACCGGTGAATGGGGTAAGGCCGTCTTGGAGTACCGCACGCAGACACTGTCACGACTGCCGATCGTGGATTTGGCTCCGTTGGACGTCGGCGGCAAAGATCAAGAGTTTGGCATTGATATCGGCCCAGTGTGCTTCTCATGAAACCAGATTGAAACATCACCATTGGGACTTCAGCGCTTTGCCAATGCAGTATTTATTGTTCAAGACGGTTTTTAAGGGCCTTGGGGAATCTCTGACCTTTATTTCATAATGAAGGATTTGGTTTGAGTGCATGAGAGACGCTGTACGGACCCTTTAATTTATACGTAATACGCCACATGTTATTAAAAGAATGGGAAACGTTGTTTTTTAATTGAAAAAGTTATGACTGTGCCTGTCTAATCTGTATGATGTTTTGTCGATGTTGTTCGTTTTGTCACATTTCCCCTCAAGTCTTATTGTAATATGAAATGGATTTTAAAGGTTAAGTGGATCTGGGTGCCAGCGATGAAGGTTTGTTTGTGTTGTATTAAAGTGGGATCTCATTCTGGGAAAATGCTGGCGACTTGGCGTTCAATTCCCAAACTGTCCCCCTGTGGTTTGATTTTAAAGCGGACATTTCACAAGACTTTATTAAGATTTAAAATAAATCTTTGGTGTCTCCAGAGTACATATGTGAAGTTTTAGCTGAAAATATCATATGGATATTTTATTATAGCATGTTAAAATTGCCACTTTGTAGGTGTGACTTTCAGGTGTGTCCTTTTAAATGAAAATAAGCTGATCTCTGCACTAAATGGCAGTGTCGTGGTTGGATAGTGCAGATTAAGGGGTGGTATTATCCACTTCTGACAACACAGGGGGTGCCAAATTTCAATTACCTATTTTTTCACATGCATGAGAATGGTTTACCAAAACTAAGTTACTGGTTTGATCTTTTTCACATTTTCTAGGTTGATACAAGCACTGGGACCCAATATAGCACTTATGCATGAAAAAACTCAGGTTTTCATGATATGATTTCTCCTAAACCCTGGTTTAGTACGAACAGTGTAAAACAGATAACCCAGGATTTAATTAAGAATAACCCTGGGTGGGTGATTCTCACGAAACCATTGAAACACCACGGCACTAATGATTTTAGCTTTAAAATGTGTAATATAGTAACATTAAAAAGCATCAGAATTAACACAATACTGTGTTCTACCTTGCACAATGTGTGATTTCAACATAAGAATTTATAATTGGAAATTTTATCTTATTTTCTGCTGAAATTCTCATTACCGCAATGTGTCCGGCTGTGTTTGAACATGCGTTATGTTGTAATTTAATCAAATTAACACAAAAATATGAAGAAAAAAAATAAATGGATGTTTTGCTAGACTACTTTAGATGACAGAAAAAATATTTACTGAATATTCATGTATAATAATAATGAAGAAAAATTAGGAAAATGATGTGTCCATGCCTGATGTTCTCATCCTCCGCAACACTTTTTGAGAACAGTTTAAGCACACATACAGAATTTTAATAAAGTTTGATTTTGAGTGACCAAGCACATGGACCAGTTACTTCAAGATGGCTACCAGGTAAGATCATTTTTTTACAGTTAATTTGAAATATTGTCTTGTCAGAATGCTTACACGACATTTTGATTATCATTACCGCAACAGATGCTTATTAAATGTTAAATTAATTAATAGAAGCATAATACTTTGATTTTAAATGCATATGCAGAATCTCCAAATTATGTTCTTTCAGGTTTGTCATGTCATTTTGAAAATATGTCAGTGTTGATGTTTTCTGACTGTTGCGGTAATGAGATTTTTTAGGACTAATTTTTTAAATTATGTTACAAAAAGTGTTAAATGATAAGTAAAAGTTTTTAAATTAATGTTCCCATTTACTCCAGACTTTGTTTTTCAATGTCTGGTGGGAAAAAAAGTAAATTTAAGCAATTTTTACATTTTCATGCTTGACATTTTTAAAACCAAGTTTTCGTGAGAATCACCCGGGTAGTCGAAGCTGACGGTGTAGTGGGCAGCGCTCTGACATGTGGTGCTTTCAGACTTTCGGCGACCTAAGTTCGATTCCTGGCTCGTGGTCATTTGCCAATCCCATACCCCTCTCTCCTACCTGTACTTTCTGGTCCTCTCCTTAATCACTGTCAAATAAAGGCAAAAATGGACGAAAAATAGAACTAAAAAAAAAAAGAATAACCCAGGGTTAACTTTCAAGTGTTTATCTAAGGTTTGACAGAAAAAGCATGTTGGCTATGAATCAGTATTTCAACAAACCCTCCCACCGATATCTTACAATGATCCAAATGAAACATTTTCAAACGTATTGCTTTTGAGTGAAGAAGCACAAAGCTAATGTAGTGTGCTATTGTTTCATTTATTTATCATTAAAGAGCGACAGTGATTTAACAGAGCATTTAACATGAAAACAAAACATCCATCAATGACAGTAATGTGAATGTGAATGTCAGAAATGGGAAAATTCTTTCTAACCATGTGAGAGACCCACAATGTGTACAGTAGATTATCTAAAGCCTGTTTGTAATTTACTGTAGCCACTTATCACTGTATATATCATTTAAGGTCGAGGTGTAAAATATCTTAAATATTATAAGACAACCTTATAGTTTACATCAGTATTGAACATGAGCTCTTCCTTTAGTCTAAACATCAGTATCAAAGGATTCAAACTATAACTTTCAGCTGTGAATAAATGCATTTTTTTTGATTTGAAAAATTTGGTCTAAATTCTAGCAAACGTCTAGAAAAGTTTGAACAATTTTAGTAAGATTTAGAAGTTAAAATACATAAATCAAACATATGCTTTGTTATATAAAAATAGAAGTGGCCTTTTGTCATTCCTTCATATTCAATCCAAAACATGAATAAAAATTGTGATCATTTCATTGAAAGCTTTGAGGTCAACAATCGCAGTATATACAAAAAATGTCTTTCCAGAACCAGAACCTGCTCTCCGTCTGATCCAGGGTCAGCACCGGCTATCCGTCTGATCCGCAGTGAACGCTGCTCCTTCTAGAGTCAGTCCCATTTGGAACCCCTCCTGCCAAAAACAGCAAAACATCAAAATAAAACCTTGAAAATGTGCAAAAATGAACCGCTAGGGTCGAACCAATTTTGTCTATACTTGACTAATCCATGAACATAAGCATCTTAAGCCATCTCCGAAAAAAAAAAGATTTCTTGCTGCTTTTATGCTTGTGCTATAGACTGTGTATTATTCCAGCTTGTATTATAAACTTGTCAATGTGAAGTACATTTATTCTTTACTCTTACAACAAAGGCATTTGATGTGTCCTCATTTGTAAGTAGCTTAATGTAACAGCATCTGCGAAATAAGTGAATGTAAATGTAAAAACGCCGTCATGTCATTCCACACAAAATGAGATCCTTCAAAGCAGCAATTGGTAACTTTTGCCTCTCTAGCGCCATCTCTGTTTGAAACCAAGACCATGGGTATTAAAGCAATAAGCCCCAAGAAGCAGTGGGTTACCAGTGCATTTTATATCAGCTAAGGGGCGTTGTTAGGCACGACTTTTTTAAGTTGCCACCCAGTTTTAGTTTAATACCTTACAGAAAAATGATCTACTTTAAATAAACATAAAATATCAAATGAAAGAACAGACTCTCCGCTTGAAAACACCCCGTTTCATCATACCTTCATTTGTTCTCTTATCACTTCTCAAATTTTCAGCTAAAAGCGGAGAAAATTCCATTTTTGTGAAGAACTTTTGTAAGAGATCAGATTCCGAGCCACGATCAAAACTTACACAACGGTCTTTTTAGTGTTGAGTGAATGTGTCAGTGTTTAAGTTGGATAAGATTGCCCCCCAGTGGATAGCGGACGTATGAATTTAAGGTAGAAACTCCTCCAGGAATGTTTTCTCTTTATTGACGAGATGACTCAACATATTGACATTTATCTGGATATCGCCATTAATTGTGCAATTGTAGACAAATTAAAATATGATTAAAGACTGTGGTGTTTATTTTCATAAATCAGTACGCAGCAACAGTGGCGCAGTGATACTTATGTGATGCGGTCTGAACCGCGGGTTTACCGGGGTATTTTATCACGGCTTAGAACGCGTTTCAACCAATCATAATGAAGAACCAGAACTGCCCGTTTTATAAAATGTATCTTTACACATACGCGAGCGTACGTGGACAGCCTTGCAAAGCATAGTTAATTTGACTCATAAACGTACGCTGATGTTTGACAAACTGCAATTCCTCTCGTGGCCTACATACTTCATACTGTATGCGCGACCTACGTGTACAATGTATGCGAGATTTTTAAAAAAAAATTGCGCATAGACTATAAAAAAGATGGACGTAGTGTCTGTGACGTCACTCATAGGTTTCTAAAGATCATTTTTTAAACCAATAGCATTGGCCATGCGTCACCGTGCATCACTCGCGGATATCCAAAAATGGTAAAGAGGGGGGACGTAGGTAAAGCTGAGGTGGCTGGTTGCTGAAACCACGCCCACCTAGCTCGACTCTAGTGACTGTAGTGGCTGTTCAACCGTCACTCAAGTGACCACGCCCTTAATTATGCAGAACTTTAAGGCTTAATATAACTTAAACGGATGAGTTACAAAAAAAATTCACCCCTCACAGTTGTCATGAAGGGCAAACTTAGCTATATAGACCAAAAACACTTTTTGTACCAGGCTGTAAACACATTATTTTCTGCTGTAAAGTTGGGCATTTTAACATGGAGGCCAGTCAATGAATTGTAGTTTAAGTCACTTCCGTATTGGCTTCATCAAAGGCTGTTTCTCAATATGCGTTCTTCAGCGATCTTGCGTCCTTGTGTTCATACCCAGATGTGCTCTTGATATCGAGGATGCATTGAGTGCAGACTTGCGCGCTGAAATCGATTTACGCCCCAGAAGTCATTGCGGCAAAACAATGGCGGAGGTCAGGTGACCAACAGGAAGATCGCACACATCTCAATTCTTTCAAGTGCGTTCTGTGTTCTCATGACCTTTTGAGTTCGTTCTTCCAAGGTCACCTGGCAAGACCGATCTCCATGAGAACACAAGTCCATTCTTTGTGTTCTTGGAATTGAGATACAGCCAGAGAGATCGGCGGTGCGTGTACAGTACACATGCACTCTTTTGATAACGAATATTGTGACACGCCCCCTGTATGTGGACCCTCGCATATGTGTAAATAATTGACAATTCTTCAGCCATAAAATGTCGAGTTACTTATTAAGGAGATATTACGTGTGTTCGTTTTTGTGAGGCGCCACAAGAACCTGCTAGAACGATTCAATAAATAATACGCAGGAGTCGTTTTTTCAGTACTATGATGTCATCCGCCTATTGGCTTTTGTGGCGCTGAAAGTCAAACACCTATTTTCTTCCAGTCAAATGAATTAATAATTTCATTTCTTTTCATCAAATTTGAACCTAAAAAGTTACAAATTGCAGCTTTAATGTATATTGCATGCAATAATAACAAACAGACATGACAAATGGGCTACACTGTGAGGTGGGAGGCAAAAAGTTGCAAATAATAATAAAACACAAATACATGCTGATCATTTCAATACAATTAAAGTGAACGGTGACATGGGGCTGTCAAGATTCTAAAACCACAAAAATTTATAGATCTCAAATATCATTCACTTTTCGATATGGTGAGACAAAATGTGCCACTTAGGGTTTGACATCAATAACACCAATTGAATCATAACTTATTGCAATGTGCTGAATTTGATTTTGAATATATTTCAATAACACAAATGACATTAGATAGCTACAGGATTTTTCATAAACTTACATTTCACAGTTTACTACAGTAAAAACCAGCATGAACATCCAACATCTTTTATGTTCCACAGAACAAAGAAAGTCATACTAAATAAATAAATTAACTACAAGTACACAATTCATGCACACAAATATGAACGTCAAAAAGCATTTGAAAATACTAAAGAATTTGTATGCGAGGTGAATCACCAATGAAAATTACAAACCATCGCTGTCGCTGAAAGGTTGAGGGAGGCATTGAGGATAAAAGGAGAGATGGAGATAATTGAATCATCCAGGATTACAGGTTTTATAGACACAAAAGTATAATACTTAATACATGTGTCCAAGGTTAAATGTTCTCAGAAATAATAAACTTTTGAAATGATTGAAATCAGAATTAAGACGCATTGAGACAAATCCTACCAGCCAAATGCTGCATGCATGTACAATTTCTTTGATCTAATAATACTGTCTGACAGTCATGCTGGCAGACTCGGCTGTTTTTTAATGACACATACAAAATACAGTATTTCTTTTCCCATGTGTGAACAGCATCCAGAAACATTATATAGTATTAACAAAATATTTATTTGTTGCACCATTTAAAGTCACATTGAAATTGACTATTTTTATGTAATACTGTAGTGCTTTTTATAAATGATTTATCTGTGCTCTTAAAGGAGCTGTATGTAAAATTGACTTCTAGGGGTTGAACTGCAGTCTAAATTTAAAATACTGGAGACGTTTTATTCCCTGCCCCTCTCTGGGGTTGCCAGACATATTCTGTACAGGAGCGCAACTGATGATGAAAAGCATAAGTTTATCTGCTGATTATTACAATGTTTTTTTTGTTGTCTGCAAATGACAAACACGCTCGTTTGGATTTTTAAAAACTCAATCTGCTCATCAGCTCATTTCGGAGGTTGCGACAACCTGATGTCGCATTTATGGGAATATTCCATTTTCTTAAAAGAAAAATCCAGATAATTTACTCACCACCATGTCATCCAAAATGTTGATGTCTTTCTTTGTTCAGTCGAGAAGAAATTATGTTTTTTGAGGAAAACATCGCAGGATTCTCATTTCAATGGACACCAACACTTAACACCTAACTCAACACGCAACAGTATTTTTCAATGGAGTTTCAAAGGACTATAAACGATCCCAACTAATGCATCATGCAGACTAAATTTAGAAGTATAAGTAGCCCCGCCCTAATGCACATCAGAGAGCTTCTTTAAAATTCACTGATTGGCTAACATGAGTCTGACAGTGATAGCTATGATAAGACAATTTGTGTGTGGCATTAAAAAACTTAAATAGATTTCAGCAGCTTCACGACAAACTTAATTTAATTGAAATGTATAAAATGTATGATGGGCTCACCTGCATCTCATCTAATTTGGACTGGATGTCTGGGGTGAAGACCGCAGGTCCACAGATGAATGGGTCGAATGGTTCTGCTCCAAACAAGTCTATATCTACAACAGCCAAACAAGCTAATTACTTATTTGTCTTCTGGCAGACACTGTACTCATAGCTTATTACTGGAAAAAACACCTGGTTCAACCTGGCGACTTCCGGCGACACGAGCGAAAGTGACCGTTGGCGACCGTATGGGCGTGTCAAGCGACGCGAGAAAGTTAAGAAAAGTATAACTTTATGCAAATGTTGAGCGAATTTCGGGAGTGATTACCAATGAGAAAGAAGCAGTAGAGTTTACATCATCCTTCTCTCGTCAGTTACTGGCGTGGATGGTACTCATTTGTCTATGACAACCAGATTTAAACACGCCTCATTGAAAGAGACGGGCGACACACAGCTGGTTGATAACCAACAATACATTGTATGGGTCAAAATTATCACTCCTATCGCACTCCTTTCACACATTGAAGTTAATTTGCTTTTAAAGGAGACATTTCACAAGACTTTTTAAGATGTCAAATATATCTTTGGTGTCCTCAGAGTGCCTTTGTGAAGTTCTAGCTCAAAGTACCCCCATAGCCTGCTAAAATTGCCACTTTGTAGGTGTGAGCAAAAACGTGCCGTTTTGGGGTGTGTCCTTTAAAATACAAATGAGCTGATCTCTGCACTAAATGGCATTGCCGTGGTTGGATAGCGCAGATTAAGACATCACAAGGGGAGCCAAATTTCAATGACCTATTTTTTCACATGCTTGCAGAGAATGGTTTACTAAAACTAAGTTACTGGCTTGTTCTTTTTCACATTTTCCAAGTTGATAGAAGCACCGGGGACCCAATTATAGCACTTAAACATGGAAAATTTTCATGATATGCCCTTTTTAAAAATGTATGAAATTTATTTGAGCGAGACGGCAGAGAGAAACAATTTCTCACCTCTTTCGTTTCGGTGGTATGGAGATGAGTTCCCGTTACAGTTCACTCGTCTTGATATTGGAGACTGAGAGGTGAATGGAACCATGTCAAATATGTCAGTAGAGGGCGCCTTAGCTTGTAAGCTTCCAGCCTGATGAATGGACACAAATCAGTCAGTGAGTGGTGAGTACCGGTCCGGACCAAAATGAAGAAGTTATTAATAAAACACAGAGTAAAGTCATACCTTTGCATCTGACTATTAAAATACTTTCATTATTTAAGTTGTTTCAAACCTGTTTATGTTGTTTTTAACCTTTACACTTAAATAAAGGTACGAAAGCTGTCACAGTGTCATTTAAAAAGATCCTAATATGTACCATTTAAGTACAAGCACCTTTGAAGTACCAATACGTATCATTGAAGTACCAATTTAGGTGTCCTTTTTGAAAGGGTATGTCCGACTGCTTTTGAACCTTTATTTCCAAGAGTGCTTTAAA
Organism: Misgurnus anguillicaudatus; assembly: GCF_027580225.2. NCBI lineage: Eukaryota > Metazoa > Chordata > Actinopteri > Cypriniformes > Cobitidae > Misgurnus > Misgurnus anguillicaudatus. The sequence goes on from NC_073344.2 coordinate 35,520,322, forward strand.
ACAGTGGTTCCCAAACTTTTTCAGAGTTCGGCCCCCCTTGTGTACAGTGCATTCCTTCGCAGCCCCCCCAAAAAAAAAATTGTGACAAAAACTGTTCTAAAACTCAACATTTTAATAAAAAAAACATTAAATTATACAAAAAAGTAGTGCTTTTGGTTAGTAGACTATTTTTTTAGGTTTAATTACACAGAATTCATGATAAATTAATGTATTTCATAAAATGTCATAAAACTTGGGCCCCCCTGGCACCATCTCACGGCCCCCAGTTTGAAAACCACTGCTTTAAAATGTCATTCACGCGTCTGCATATTCAAATTTGGAGAGTCATAATTGGTTGAACACGTGCTGTTCAGGATCAGAGATGTTAAAGTTGGTGTGGCGCATCTCAATGTGACTTATTTAAGCATATGCAAATGAAAATGTCATATAATGACAATATTTTCAGTATTAACATAATAAGGTTTGAAACTTGTACCATTTTGTATGTTGCTCACACAACTGTGCCTTCAAAAAATGTACAATAGCAAACTTGTTTCTGTCTGTTATTCATAGTGTTTTACCCATTTTTGTGGAAAGTGTTTGTAAAGGATAAAAAAGCATGATATCCTTTTATTTATAAGAAATTCCAATGTTATGGTGTTAGATTAGGTTAATAGCTGTAACTGAATCACATGCAAAGTGCACATTATTATATTTCGTGTTGAGATGTTTACACTAGGTTGTGGGACGATGTAGCCACTTGTGGGCTGTGAGTGGGTGAGCTTATCAGGAGACGGAGTGAGGAGGCTCGCTGATTGGCTGGAATCGGGTGAGCTGTCAGGTGTTAGAGTGACAGAGGAGATCTCAAGGCTGGACAGTGATGTGACATCATCACCACACCAGGACAACACAGACTCTCTCTGCAAAGTGCACAGCTTGTTAGAGACATTAATATGCGAGTGCTGAAATAGAGATAAATTGGTATACAGATAAGTTGGTAGGTAGGTTCACTCTTAAAAATGTAGGTTCCCAAAAGGTTCTTTGTCATGCTGTAACTTTAACATCCACAAAACCTTTTTGTTGCAGAAAATGTCTCTGTAGTGGATAAAAGTTCCTAGGTCAGGCGGTACTAATATGCTTCAAGGTTAAATAAAGATGACCAAATGTTTCATATAAATATCTAGAATAGTTACAATCTTTACTCCCCAACCCTATATACACTCACCTAAAAGGATTATTAGGAACACCATACTAATACTGTGTTTGACCCCCTTTCGCCTTCAGAACTGCCTTAATTCATGTGGCATTGATTCAACAAGGTGCTGAAAGCATTCTTTAGAAATGTTGGCACATATTGATAGGATAGCATCTTGCAGTTGATGAGATTTGTAGGATGCACTTCCAGGGCACGAAGCTCCCGTTCCACCAATCCCAAAGATGTTCTATTGGGTTGAGATCTGGTGACTCATTGTCATGTTCAAGAAACCAATTTGAAATGATTCGAGCTTTGTGACATGGTGCATTATCCTGCTGGAAGTAGCCATCAGAGGATGTGTACATGGTGGGCATAAAGGGATGAACATGGTCAGAAATAATGCTCAAATAGGCCGTGGCATTTAAACAATGCCCAATTGGCAATAAGGGGCCTAAAGTGTGCCAAGAAAACATCCCCCAGCCATTACACAACCACCACCAGCCTGCACAGTGGTAACAAGGCATGATGGATCCATGTTCTCATTCTGTTTACACCAAATTCTGACTCTACCATCTGAATGTCTCAACAGAAATCGAGACTCATTAGACCAGGCAACATTATTCCAGTCTTCAACTGTCCAATTTTGGTGAGCTCGTGCAAATTGTAGCCTCTTTTTCCTATTTGTAGTGGAGATGAGTGGTACCCGGTGGGGTCTTCTGCTGTTGTAGTCCATCCGCCTCAAGGTTGTGCGCGTTGTGGCTTCACAAATGCTTTCCTGCATACCTCGGTTGTAACAAGTGGTTATTTCAGTCAAAGTTGCTCTTCTATCAGCTTGAATCTGTCGGCCCATTCTCCTCTAAACCTCTAGCATCAACAAGGCATTTTCACCCACAGGACTGCCACATACTGGATGTTTTTCCCTTTTCACACCATTCTTTGTAAACCCTAGAAATGGTTGTGCGTGAGACTTCCAGTAACTGAGCAGATTGTGAAATACTCAGACCGGCCAGTCTGGCACCAACAACCATGCCACGCTCAAAATTGCTTAAATCACCTTTCTTTTCCATTCTGACATTCAGTTTGGAGTTCAGGAGATTGTCTTGACCAGGACCACACACCTAAATGCATTGAAGCAACTGCCATGTGATTGGTCGATTAGATAATTGCATTAATGAAAAATTGAACAGGTGTTCCTAATAATCCTTTATGTGAGTGTATATATTAGGTTAATAGCTGTAACTATATATATATATTTGGGGTTTGTCTATAGCATCACTGTGATGAGCCCTTTTAAGAACCCTTTATTTTTTAGAGAAGAGTTATTGAAAGAATTAATATAAGAGTAAAGCAAACATGATCACTATAATTTGCGGAGCACAGAAATACACAAATCTCACTTCCTATACTGAACATACCGATGAACAGCTAGAATCCATCAGCTGATTTTCCAGTTCTTTAAGTTTCTTCTTCAATTTTGAGTTCTCCAACTCCAAATCCTGAATCTTTTATTGAAAAACACATCCAATGAAAACACTTTCATATAATAATATAGAATTACTATGTGTTGAGGATTGATAAATGATATTTCACTTGAATTATATGAGGGTAAGAAATAATGGTAAAAGTCTAATGGGACCAAACACGAATTCAACAAGTTATGTGAGTATATTACATACAAGTCAATGCAACAACGTGAATAGATGAAAATTTGCGCTGGGTAATGTGAATGACTCCAATTGGGTGCCGTGATTGCCGCAAACATACGCTATTCGTCTCAATCGCATCTTCCATGTAAGTTAAAAAAATTACATTTGAGCAAAAAATTTGCCTGACCCAACATTAAATCCAGCAAGTAATATTGAGTGAGGAACGCGATGGGAATAGACACAAACTCGCGGGTGGTGATGCAGATCACGTAAATTGGCCGGTGTGATTGCCGCGAACACATGCGCTTTTCACTTAAAACGCATTTCCTTGCAAGTTAAAAATATACAACTTGAGCAAAAAAAATCACATGACACGAAATTAAATTCCGCAAGTAACCTGGAGCAAGGAATGTGATGCTTCGTGTTTGGTGTGTACGCAGCATAATGCGGTGTACATACTAAACGCAAATTCAACAATTTGCACAAGTAGATTACATACGAAGTCAATGCAAAATGTGAATAGATGCAAATTTGCGCGGGGCTATGTTAATGATGCAAATTGGGCAGCGCGATTGCGCGAACACTCGCTATTTGCTTAAAACACCTCTTCCACACAAGTTGAAAAAATTTAACCTGAGTGAAAAATTCGCCTGACCCAACATTAAATCCAGCGAGTTATATTGAGCAGGGAACGCAATGCGAATAGACGCGAACTCGCACGGGGCAATGCGAATGACGAAAATTGGGCTGTGTGATTGCCTCAAACACGTGCTATTCACTTAAAACGCATCTTCGTGCAAGTTGATAATAAGTAACATAGAGCAAGGAATGCGATGCTTTGTGCTTGGTATGTACGCAGCATAATTTGGCAAATTCAAAATTTAACAATTTGCACGAGTAGATTACATACAAGTCAATGCAAGATGTGAATAGATGCAAATTCACGCGAGGCTACACTGAAAAAAATTTACTCAATCTACCAATTTCCCAAGGCAAGTGGTTGCAATCAATTTATTTAAGCTACATTTAAACAAAAGTTTTTTCTTTTTGTTTAAATGTAGCTTAAATAAATTGATTGCAACCACTTACCTTAAAAAAATTTAGTAAATTGAATGAATTATTTTTTTAGTGTATGCGAATGATGCAAATTGGGCAGCACGATTGCCGCAAACACTTGCTATTTGCCTTAAACGCATCTTCCAAAAAATAGCCTGCCTCAACATTAAATCCAGTAACTAACGCAATGCGAATACCCGATTTGTGTTTGGTGTGTATGCCCAAAGTGAATTTTACTATTTACACAAGTAGATTACATACAAAGTCAATGCTTATACGTGAATCCGCCTGGGGTGATGCGAATAATGCAAATTGGGCAGAGTGATTGCCGCGAACACGCACTATTTGCCTCAAACAGGTTGATCAGGACCCCAAATTAATACACGGTTACTTCTCATATATGTAAATATACGTACACAAAATATTGATTTGATATTTTAATAGCTTATTTGTAAACCTTGAATACTGTCCACGACGAAAACCATTTCCTCGCAGCTTTAAAGCAACACTAAAGACTTATTGCTCTTTGCTCCCCCTACAGGTTAGAAGCGTAATTGTTCATTACCACTGTCGTAAATACTGCGGCATAGCTGGCTCTGATTGGATTGTAGGTCTGTCATAAAGCAAGTTTTTGTAGTTTTCACTTGAACTACAGGACCACTACCCAACGGTTGGAAACTTCTTTAGTGCGGTTTTGGCCGATAGAGGGCTGCAAAGCGAATTTGAAAGTGCCGTTCACCCTGTTTTGAGTGGATGAACAACTGAAACTTTTTTGGAAACGTTATTTTAAGGTAAAAAAAACACTTTGGTGTTGCTTTAAATCAAGATGCATTTAAACAAGTTCAAACAAGACTAATTTGGTTTAATCATTTGTAAATCTCTTTAAAATCTCTAATTGTTTGATTAAGTATTAAATTTCACCTGTCAGGATGACTCGCAGTAGAGGCTGTTATTAGTTACAGGCGGTTGTTATACAAACCTCAAAATGTCTGCACTGGCCAATAAGAATCAAGCACTCCAAAGTACCGTATAATAAACCTTTTTACATGACAGATAAAATCCATCTCATCGGAGAATGAAAAAGCATTACAAAAAGAAAACATCAAAGAGAGGGTGAGATCTCCCATGCATTTCCATCAGCACCACTGCTTTTATCTGACATCACTTCCTGTGAGTGAGGCTTTAGACAACTCAGGTTGGCATCAAATCAAATGTGTGAAAACAGTCTACATCATATATCATTTATAGCATCCCACGGTCATGACCCTACTCGTTTCTGAAGATTTCCAATCTGCCTCCTCGTTTCCACATCTTTTCCACCGGACTCCAGGAATTTTTTGTAGGCCAGATCAAAGGCTTGTCCGATAGCAAGAGTGATCTCTTCTGCCTGGAAGAAATTGGCACATGTTGCGGACCAGGGCTCATTGTGACATCTGTCGAATATTACTGTTGTCAATGCAACTTACACATTTTTCACTGTCAAACACATAACACAGGTGTTTCTTTGTCTCGGGTTCTGTACAAATAAACGTAAATATCCTTTTATCCGTTTTGTCGTCTGCGCAGAAGGACATTCGATGGAGCTGGCAGTTATGTTGCATCTCCTGGAAACAGGAAAAAGGAGAGCAGGTCTGAGATGAAAAGTTCACTGCTTTGACTGATCTATTTTACGTAAAGCAAACTTTGGAAAAAAACAAATAAAAAACTGTGTTAAATTTGCATCACATGAGATTTTTAGTTTTGTTTATCAGGTGAAAAATCTGAAAAACAAAAGACCCAAGTCTGCATCTGATTTTTAATTACATTTCTGTCTAGTACACTATAAAAAAAATCATTTTTCTTTGTTATGGAAATTGATCAATTATGGCTCACAAACAATCTATTCAGCTCCAGGCAGAACTATTGACAAGACTGTTTTGTTTTGAACAAACACATCTAATGGCATTAATCAAGTCCTAACTGGTTACTTTAACTGTAAATTAGTTCAATTAGCTCAGTATTAGAATGAAATAACTCTGTCAGTCGTGCTTTAAACACTTAATTGGTACGCCATTAAACAGTAAATGAAAGATAAGGCAACACATTTAATTTTCTCCTAAATTGCATTTCATTGTTCTGTCAGACCAGGTGTAAGGTGGATAATGGGGTACTTCACAGGCTGTATATTTAAAGTCTAAATTAGGTTTGCCATGCATGAAATCTCATCAGCGTCTTTTATTTTTCAAATAAAACTTTCTACGACTAAACAAAAGACTTTAAGAGCACCTTTGTTTTTGGGTCCAGTATCTTTACGCCGTATATCGAGATGTGAAGTTCCACTTTAGGTGTTTTCTGTCCTTCTGACTTTTTGATGTGCCTTTGAAACTGAGAACAACAAAGATGATTCACCACAAGTACACACTATCAAGAGAATTGCAGGCAGAGGTGTTGATTTTTTTTAAAAACACTGAGAACGGTAGTGCTTCGGATCAAATGAGATGTTACCAAACACGCCTCAAGAGCAAATCACCTGTGGAAAGTCGAAAAACTGGACAGAAATTGGGCAAGAGAAAATCGCTCAGGAAGAAAACATTGCTACATTAATCTTTCCTCTAAAAATCCCCATGCTGTGAAGGAGTCAGCGTATTATTTTATTCTCACAGTTTCACTTACAAAGCACAGTTTTTTGTCAACTTTTTAAATAAGTGTCCAGTTTAGTTATTAAATCAAAGCCTGTGCAAATTTCATTGCCTGATGCAGGATGTGGTCAATGGTTGCCAGTTGCTACACTGTTAGAAAAAATTGTCAAAATTTGAACCCCAGCTGTCACTGGGGTAGTACCCTTTAAAATGTTCCTAATACTAAATGTGCCATTATACACTTTAATTGGCACTATTTGGTACCAAAATGTCCCTCTGGGGTACTATTATACACTTTTTGGTACATATACTGTATGTCCCTCTGAGGTACTAATAGGCACTCTTTGGTACCAAAATGTCCCGCTGAGGTACTAATATGCACTCTTTGGTACCAAAATGTACCTCTGAGGTACTATGCACTCTTAGGTTCCAAAATGTCCCTCTGAGATACTATTATACACTCTTTGGTACCAATATGTCCCGCTGAGGTACTAATATGCACTCTTTAGTACCAATATTTACCTCTGAGGTACAACCATGCACTCTTTGGCTCCAAAATGTCCCTCTGAGGTACTATTATACACTCTTTGGTACCAATATGTCCCGCTGAGGTACTAAAATGCACTTCTTGGTTCCAAAATGTTCCTTTGACGTACTAATATGCACTTTTGGTACCAAAATGTACCTCTGAGGTACTATTATACACTCTTTGGTACAAATATGTCCCTCTGAGGTACTAATAGGCACTCTTTGGTACCAAAATGTACCTCTGAGGTACTACCATGCACTCTTTGGTACGAAAATGTCCCTCTGAGATACTACTATACACTCTTTGGTACCAATATGTCCCACTGAGGTACTAATATGCATTCTTTGGTACCAAAATGTCCCTCTAAGGTACTATTATACACCTTTGGTACAAATATGTCCCTCTGAGGTACTAATAGGTAGGGGTGTCAACAATAATCGATTCGGCAATGCATTGCAATGTGCGCATGCACGATTCAGCATCGATGTAGCAAAGCGCCATAATCGATTATGTCACTGTTTATTTTCTGGCCTCGAGCGGACAATAAAGTTGTGAAGTTTCAATTACTTCCGGGGGCATAACAACAACAATCAAGATGGCTGAGGCGGAGAGAGATGACCGTGATAGACGGGTAAATAAAAACGCACCCTTTTCCATGGAAAGTGGACATATGGGCACATTTCTGATTCTATAAAGTTTATGGGAAACAAGAAAAGACTTACGCTGTGTGTAAAATTCTCATCTCAGGTATATAATTGTCATTGTCTTAAAGCTGCTAAGCTTCCGTTTTTGTTGAGAATAGTTGCACTTGACTTTACTACTTGACTGATAAAAAATTTGCCTTGTTGTGTAATTCTGATGCATCGCAATTCATCGTAGAATCTAATTGAATCATTACCTGGTGAATCGTAATTGAATTGAATTGTGAGGGCAGGGCCAAATTCGCCAATGCACACCCCTACTAATAGGCACTCTTTCGTACTCTTTCATTTTCTTTTAAAGATCGGAAGGTGACCCTTAGTTACCATAGATACTGTACCTTCGCATTGGGCCCCCAATTTGCTAAATCTTCAACTGTGGGTAACATATTTATGCCGCAGTAGTTAGCCTGTCTGGAACCAAGCTGATTTAAACCACATCACTGTGTGACACTTGCATTACATGTGAACGGCCCCTACGCTAATATGATTTTGTTTCTCTCTCCCTGTCTCGTCCCCGACCCCGAGGACAATGAGACCAAGAGACCCAGTTCCGGTAAATGTGAAAGTCGGCACACCTCTGATCTACTGGCCGTCCTTCAACGTGTTGCCCAGCTAATGCCTGACCAATGACCACCGACAGAACCCGATTAATCTCATTATCCGTTTACATGTATATATACCCCACATAGATTACCTAGGAAACCAAAACATTTGTTATTTTTGTCGAGGCATTTGTTCAAGAGATCAGTTTAGCAACTAGTCAGACCATTAAAAAAACGAAACCGGAAGTAAAGTTCGGTGAAACCGGACTCTAAGGTACTATTATACAGTCTTATGTACAAATATGTCCCTCTGAGGTACTAATATGCACTTCTTGTTACCAAAATGTACCTTTGAGGTACAACCATGCACTTTTTGGTACCAATATGTCCGGCTAAGGTACTAATATGCACTCTTTGGTACTAATATGTCCTGCTGAGGTACTAATATGCACTCTTTGGTAACAAAATGTCCCTCTAAGGCACTATTATACACCTTTGGTACAAATATGTCCCTCTGAGGTACTAATAGGCACTCTTTCGTACCAAAATGTCAGTCTGAGGTACTATAATACACTCTTTACCACTATTCGGACGGGATTAGTTTTCCAAACAACGTGTCCCCCAGGACGTCTGTGATTTTATGTACCGATTCGGACGGGATTAAAATTCACAGTCTATTCCAGAGATGGTAGTGTCTGTTTCATGCGTCTTGATTTAATTATTTTTTTCCACCGAATGGGAAAAAATATCCATATCTGAATGAATAGGACTCGGGAAATACAATATACGCACATTAGTAAAATCTTACGGCAGATCACGTTGGCCAAAACACGAAATGAACCACATTTTCAAAAGATATTGCAGGCAAACACAGACATTTGCATCCAGACGGGATTAAATTTCTCAGAGGACCTCTGAGTTCGGCGAAAAACAGTAGGTAAATTGCTCTGTAATTCTTACGGAGGTTGTCAGAGAAAAACACAGACATGGCCGATTTGGACGGGATAAAAAACACAAAGGACCTCTGAGAAGCACGTTTTTCTCAGAGGTCCCCCTGTAAAACTTATCCCGTCCGAATAGGGCTTTTGGTACAAATATGTTCCTCTGAGGTACTAATATGCCCTCTTTGGTACCAATATGTACCTCTGAGGTACTAATATGCACTCTTTGGTACCAATATGTACCTCTGAGGTACTAATATGCACTCTTTGGTAATATGTACCTCTGAGGTACTAGTATGAACTCTTTAGGTGCAAAGCTGTACTTTTTAAAAGGGTGACAGCTGGGTACATATTTACTCACAGGGTATGTAGCTTATATGGTTTTTAACTCATTGCTGTGTGGTTTCTTTGGTATTCTACAGAAATTGGCTGGTCACTCTCAAGTATAATATTGTGGTCTTGAGCCTATTTTTCAACATCTATGAGATTTTTTGTTAAGTGAAAATCATAATTCCAATTACTTTTTAAAGTACACCTCCAACCAAAAAGGTGCACAGTTTAAGTGAGTTGTGCTGTAAATAATATTATTTATATAAAGTTTGAATCCATAATATGAATAACAGCAGGAGTGCATTCTTTTCATATTTAAATAAATCTCTTTTGTTCTCATAAATTACAAGGATAAAATACAGATGATTTGTTTGAATCACATAGTTGTTTATCCTACCAGTGTTCACCTTGTGTTTACTGACAATCTCATTTAATTTATATTCAACTCGAGTCTCTTATATAGACTTTGAAAGGAAACTTTGTTCCTATTAAAATGTCTGTAGATTGACATTTAATTAACACAAGTCGTTTCTGGTCCATAAACAGGGAATGAGGGGACTGTGAGCACATTTTATAGCTCATAAATGCTTAGAATAGCGGAACGCTGCGGAGACAAATACCTTCAGCTTCCTGACGGCCACACGGACCATGTCTGTCCCTTTAGGCTGATCCACTTCTGTGATTCCCAAGAACTGCAAACAGTGGACACAAAGTCTTATTTACAGTTTTACAATTTCTAGTCATTTTTAACATCATATTTACATTTAGGTTCTTGGTGCTTTTATCCAAAAGCAGCTTACAGAGCATCTAAGGTAATACATTTTATTAGTTTGTTTGGAATTGAACCCAGTGTTATACTAGAGTCATGATCTACTAGATAGGTACACTAGAGGCACATATTTTTATCTTCTTCATTTTATATACTACACATATTTCAACTACCAAAAAGTGGGTAGTACTCACAGCTCCATGTAGACCATTTCAAAAGATGTAAACAACACTGGTCCAGAAGCACTTCCTGTTTCCGTTTTTTAACACTAGATAAACGTTGGGATAAAATAAACCAACAGAACATATAAACCTGAATTAACAAACATCTTAAAGATAATGATATATGTGGAATAAAAAAATAACTGTCACAAACTGTAACAGGAAGTGTTTCTGGACCAGTGTTGTTTACATCATTTGAAATGGTCTATAACACACGCTCCATTTGGGTTTAGAAATACGTATAATTATGAAGAAGTATAATGATGAAGTATAGGGGAGAGCAGGGGCGAAAGTAAAATTTTTCAGAAAAACTTTATTTTAAAAGATAATGTTATAGACAGCAATATATTTTTGCTGTGGTCAATAACTCACAAGTGTGGTCTATCAATACCAGGTGGAATTAAAAAAAAAAGTAAAACGACTTCAGTATAATTTCACTTTAAACATAAGTAGTGAATTGTTACTTTCGACCCCACCTGCAGGGACGAAAGTAACTCACAGGTGGGTCAAAAGTAACACAACAAAACAAGATTGACACGTGTTTTTATTAAATATACATGACTACGGCCTTGTTAATATGTAACTGCAAACATATTTTGTAATTTATCTTTGTAAAAAATAATGAAATTACATTCTAATTTTTAATTTCAGTTTTATAAAATGTTTCAAAAGCAACCAACAGTACAAAAACTTAAATTGTTGAGAATAAAACATGTTTTAACAGTTTGAACACTATAAAATTAAATCAAATCAAATTAGAGTAAAATACATTTTCAACATATACAGTATTAGCAGCGGGACAAAAGTAACAAGTGTTACTTTCGTCCCAACAGGATCTCCTCACATTTAAATGCGATGTACTTTTTTTTTTTAAAACTCTGAGAAGTCAAACTTCAGGATGTGTTACATCACTAAATAACCTGTAGATTGATCTGTACTTTAAGACATGAAACGAAAAACACAACGCATTATATGAAAATAATGACCGCTTTAAGAATTTACTTATCATGGTTGAAAACACCTTTCTGGATCTACACGCAGAAAACGGTGAGTACATAACGTGTTTGTGTGCTAAAGATGTTGTCATAGTTTGGGGTGTAAATGTTATCAGGGCTCAGAGAAAATCGCTCTGTTACTTTCGTCCCGTGTTACTTTTGACCCGGTTCTCCCCTAATGATGAAGGTCAAAGAAAGTACAGTAAGCTCCAAAACACACACACACACACACACACACACACACACACACACACACACAGACACACACACACACACACACACACAAACACACACACACAAACACACACACACACACACACACACACACACACACACACACACAATCAAACACTCCCAAGTGCATTATGTAGGCTACAACTCATGCACATCCATCATTCCAGCCGTGGGTCAGGTTATCTCTGACACCTCAAAGTCAAAGCATGCTGTACTGTTTGTAATACTCGCTGCAGGCTGGAGTGGTAGGAATTTGCAGTATATATCTACCTGAAGGGTGGATTAGATGACCAAAGAAACAAACTGTATCTGTACCTTTGCATTATACACAACGTGACTTCGCACCAAGGCCTCAGGTGTGTGCAGGCTCGGTTTATCTGGAATAAAGCAGAGAAAAAGCAAATGAATTCAGGTAGTAAGTAAACGGACAGCTGATAGGTGTGTTTCCAGTAAAAGTGATAATGTTTCAGATCCTGTTCTGACTTAATTTCGTGTCTTTCCTGCAGCGTTGAGAGCATAATGTTACAAAGTACTTTATCAACCTGATCTCACATATTGCGTGAAATAATCACAAAATATTTTGCTAATTTTTCTGTCATTGTCACGTATTTCCGCCATTTCCACCTTTCTTTTCGTGTTAGTTTCACGTATTGGTTACTCAACTGTTTTTCCTATTTTTAAACCGCTGTCGCTTCGGTTTAGGGTTAGATTTGCTGTTTGCGTTAGGATGTTACTTTAAGTATTGGTTTATACTATTTTATACCATTGTCGCCTGATGTTAGGGTCAAGGGGGTCGCACACCAGACGCACAGCTCAGCGCCGCGTCAAGTCGCGTCTAGGACAACTCTGAGGTATCGTAATTAAAGGCGCTCTAAGCGAATCTGTTTAACATCACTTTTTGTTGATGTTTGAACTGTTTTCAAACAAACGGAGCGTAGCTAACTCCTCCCCCTCCCTTACGTGCTTTCATGAATGCGCCCAACCCCCACCCTTCTTGTCTTTTATTGACTGGAACACTTTGTTATGTTTCGTGATGGTAGGTTTGGCCACTGTGTTTTTATTGCAGTTTGTGGAGCCTGGGCTGTCTATAGAGATCGCGTTTTTTTAAAGTTTGATCAGCGGTCAGGCAGCAAGCAGATAGTGAGGAGATGTTTGCTGTATGTAACAAAAATGTTTATGTTCTAAAACGCGTGAATTCGCTTAGAGCACCTTTAAATAGCGCAAGATTCGTCAAAATGCAAAATATACATTAACAGCCAATGTTAATCGTTAATGATTTGGGACAAATATGATGTTATTTAATGTTAAACTATGTGAGTGCCACTCTGTGGTGTGACAGGGATTTGAGTAACTTCCTGATTCGTAGCACCACCTGTCGGCGCCAGTTTGTGTACACTCCTAGAAAACAACGTGTTAGATTTTTTAAAAATGGAGCTGAGCTACGTGTCCGGTTTGCGACCCCCTTTAGAGTTAGGTTTGGGTAATGCTGCGTCTACACCAGCCATGGTAAGGGCGTCATTCCACCTCAAAACGAATTGAGCGTTGCCGCGGGAAACAAGTGAATTGAAAAATTTGAACTTTGCAGAAAAGCCCCTCTCATGACGCAAATTTCCGCGTGAATGTCTCGATGACTAGAATTTCACGTGCGGCTTTCACACGTAAATGAAGCGAGTAAACTCAAAATGTTAAAGCGCCAAACTAGACACGGTAGATGCGAATTTGACACCTCAAACGCGGCTGGTGTGAACCCACAGTAAGGATGTCATTTTATGTAACAGAAAATAATGTAATAATTTTCTGTAATGTAAATAAAACGTAAAAAATTAGATCAAGCAATTTCATACAAATTAGCCACCTCGTAAAATAGTCACGTATTGCCATGAGATTGTGTTGGCGGTACTTTATTTGCCATTGGCCGTGTAGGTGTTGATGAACAACTCCTCTGTATTGTTATGTACAGACTGAGGGTGATGTGTGTTGATGAATTGGCAGGAGGAGACCTCTGTAGTCAGGGCACGCTGATGTAGATCTGACTCAGCAGGTCAAGCTTACACCAAAAATGAAAAAGAACAGGGAAAAACAATGGTGAAAGGATGAGTGACAGAGAAAGTGAGAGAATAAAAGAAGATGAAGGGCCCAAGAGATAGCGAGTAAGAGAGATGGTCCTTAGAATATAAGAACAAAAACCAATAACATAATGAAGCTGACAAGCCATCCAATCCATTGCCAAGTAGGAGACAGCTCTCTCAATGTTTATTTGACACCTTCCTCACAGCACCTCCATAACACGGACTCTTCAGCATTCAGTGCCGTACGCGGGTACACACACACACACAAACACACTTTAATCAGCCAAACGCTCCTACTGCACACCAATTAATGCATGACGAGAGAGAGAGAGAGAGAGAGAGAGAGAGAGAGAGAGAGAGAGAGAGAGAGAGAGAGAGACCCTGCCGCAATAATGGTTGAAGAACATTCAAAGACAGCTAGTTTTAGTTTTGAATGTCACAAAGTTCTTTAAATATGAAAGTTCTGTATTTCTTACGGTTTCAGAATAAAACACTAAACTTGCCGCTGTACAACCATTGAGTTGGTTTGAAAATGTAACCCCTGATTCCCAAAATATTCTTAGGCACAAAGGATCTCTATACACTTGCCCAAGTTGGCTCAGCCACATATCTCTATATTATTCAGATGCCAAGATATGGCTGGCAGACTCTGGGCCCCGACGGGGCCTGTGTACATTGTCTCAAGTCAAATCAGCACACACCCTTTACTCTATTATATTCTGGTGCCTACTATATACATGACTGGGACTGCACACAACCTTTAAAGGGGACATTTCACAAGACCTTTTAGGATGTGAAATAAATCTTTGGTGTTCCCAGAGTACATATGTGAAGTTCTAGCTCAAAATACCATGTAGAAAATGTATTATAGCATGTTTAAATTGCCACTTTGTAGGTGTGAGGAAAAATGTGCTGTTTTGGGTGTGTCCTGTTAAATGCAAATGAGCTGCACTAAATGGCAGTGTCATGGTTGGATAGTGCTGATTAAAGGGATAGTTCGGCCAAAAACGATATTAAACCCATGATTTACTCACCCCCAAGCTGTCCGAGTTGCGTGTGTCCGTCGTTTTTCGGACAAGCGCATTTTCGGATATTTTAGAAAATATTTTAGATCTTTCTGTTGATTAAATGTAATGTTACGGGGTCCAGCAATAGTCCACGACCTTCAAGTCCAAAAAAAGTGCGTCCATCCTTCACAAATTAAATCCAAACGGCTCCAGGATGATAAACAAAGGTCTTCTGAGGGTAATCCGTGCGGTGTTGTTGTGGAGGTGTCCATGTTTAGAATGTTGTTAGCTTTATTGGCTACCTTCCGGTAGCGCCGCCATTTTAGAGCCATCCGCATTCAGGATGAGCGCTTACGCAGCATACAGCGGTTTCTCTGTTGCTGCTCTGTCCCCCGCCCTCCGAATTTGTCATACGTCACTAAGAAAATTGCGTACACTACGCTAATACTCTCTCCTGAGTCTAAGATGGCGGCGCTACCGGAAGGTAGTTAATAAAGTTAATAACATTTTAAATATGGATATTTCTACAACAACACTGCACGGATTACCCTCAGAAGACCTTTGTTTATCATCCTGGAGCCGTTTGGATTTAATTTGTGAAGGATGGACGCACTTTTTTTGGACTTGAAGGTCGTGGACTATTGCTGGACCCCGTAACATTACATTTAATCAACAGAAAGATCTAAAATATTTTCTAAAATATCCGAAAATGTGTTTGTCTGAAAAACGATGGACATATGCAACTTGGACAGCTTGGGGGTGAGTAAATAATGGGTTTAATATCGTTTTGGCCAAACTATCCCTTTAAGGGGCGGTATTATCCCCTTCTGACATCACAGGGGAGCCAAATTTTACATGTTTGCAGAGAATGATTGACCAAAACTAAGTTACTGGCTTGTTCTTTTTCACATTTTCTAGGTTGGATAGAAGCACTGGGGACCCAATTATAGAACTTAAACATGGAAAAAGTCATGATATGTCCCCTTAAAAGGGATAGTTCACCCCAAAAAGCAAACTCTAAACAGAATTTCATACAGGTTTGCAGCAACTTAAAGAGTAAACGATGACAGAATTCTATTTTTTTAGTGAACTATCCCTTTAAAGGGCACCTATATTGCAAAATTCACTTTTACAAGATGTTTGGACAAAAATATTTTTCGTAGCGTGTTATAACCTCTCCTATAGTGAAAAAAATCCATCCACTCCGTTTTTACTCCTGATTAAAGCAAAACAGTCTTAATAGACATTCCATTTTTATTCTCATTAATGTGATGTCATAGAGACAAAGCGTAACGCGTCATAACCTGAAAGCCACGCCCACCAGGGGGGGAACGGTCCGTCCGTCTTCATTGACTTTGTGTTGCGGGGGGCCGCCTCCTTGTCGTTTCTGGCTTATAACAAAAAGACAGAATAATGCCTAAAAGCTGCTGTGTGACAGGGTGTACAGCTAACAAGCCGTAGTGTCCGTGACGTCACCCATTGGTTTGTGATGATCGCTTTTGAAGCTTAAAGTAGGCGTTGCCTGCCGTCGCCATCTTGGCCGCGCGTCCCCGCGAATTACTCACGGAAAACCGAAAATGGGTAAAGAGGCGGGACATGGGTGAAGCTGAGGTGAAACCACTCCCCGCCTAGCGCGAGTCTAGTAACAGCAGTGGCTGTTCAACCGACACTCAAGCGGCCACGCCCTTAATTATGCTGAAGTTTAAGGCTTAATATAATTTAAACGGATGAGTTACAAAAAAATTCACCCCCCTCACAGTTGTCATGAAGGGCAAAATTAGCTATACAGGCCAAAAACACTTTTTGTACCAGGCTGTAAACATATTATTTTCTACTGTAAAGTTGACCATTTTTAACATGGGAGTCTATGAGAATTGACTCCCTTTTGGAGCCAGCCTCAAGCGGCCAGTCGATGAATTGCAGTTTAAGTCACTTCCGTGTTGGCTTCATTAGAGAGATCGGAAGGTTGCCCCTCGGTTATGACGCGCTGCGCTCTGTCTCTATACTGATAAAGCCCTGCCCACGGCCATTGACTGACAGTGCTGTTACCATAGCTTCCACCCTCAGCGAGTTTTACCCTGTCTGCCAGATACTATATGGTCTCAGACTGTTTTCAAAGGAATCAGATCTATTTTAACTGAAAGCGCTCAATGTCTCTTTTAGTAAGGGAGTGAGGAGCAGTAGCTCATTTGCATTTAAAGGTACAAACACAGTTTTTGCTCCCACCCAAATAGGTGCATTTCGGACATGCTATAATAAATTATCTGTGGGGTATTTTGAGCTGAAACTTCACAGACCCATTCTAGGCACACCTGAGAATTACATCTTGTAAAAATGTGCAAATTAGGCATACTTTAAGTCTGTGAGATTTTTTTTGACCAGCAGACCAAAACATAAGTCTTAAAGTGTTAAGGGACATAGACAAGTATCCTTAACAACCGGCAAGATATGAGGTAATGCTTAGGGGTCTGTAATCTAATGCTGCCGTATGCGACTGTTGAAAGGAAGCAATACTTCACAAAATACAGATGAGCTTGCAGTCCTTAGTTTACAGGAAATGCAGACTTGTGCAATAAATAAATGTGATTTACTACTACTGTAGGTCATTCAACTTTTGAAATATTAAAATGCTCCAAATTAACAGATCCATATAGCTCATTGGTCTTTGAACTATAAAATAATAAAGGTGGCAAAGAGGAAACAGATCCATCTTTAGCATTACCCTTTACCTCACTGAGTTACAAAAAGGTTACTGCACCGCTGGAAGTCTTCGTCCACAGCTTAGGATAAAAGGTCATTTTGTTATGCTTCGACCCATTGGCTGTCAGTTTATAAGCTAACAGTCATAAAGGGTAAACATCCAGAAAACAAGACCATAGGCAAGGTCACTTAATATGCATTAAATTAGGTGTTAAAAACAACCTCTGTCAAGGTGATTATTATTACCATGCAATACAGTATAGTTTAATTTAGTGCTCAAACACAGCATTTCTCATTTTGCTCCAACACAGCAGGAGGGGAGTAGACTAGGATGTAGTTCAAATAAAGTCTATTTTTAAGTCCATTTTATGCTTTTAACATCCGTAGAGACATTGCTTTTACATCTTAAAGCCCTTACACTAACATTCTAAACCCTTTTCACTTCAAGGCCCCCCTATTCCCCAAAACAACATTTGAAGACCCCCCCACACACACACTCTACTTCTACCAAAGAAATGTTCTAGAACTTGGCATGACTAGATAGATGTATGTTCATTACAAAAAACAAACAAATAAGAAGCAAATGTATTTTTGGTTGTTTAAGCTTATTTTAACCCCTAAAATTTCAATGTATACATGGGAGGAACACTGCATTATTTGACAAAAACAAAAAGGTAAACATATCTTTGGAAAGCTGAGATTTTTGTGATTCGAATGATGTAAACCCTTTTAAGATACAATTAACACAGCGGGTACAATTAGTGTCCTTTAAATGGCATTTTTTTCAGAAATGCTAAGGGGTTAATGTTTATTTTTTGAATAACTTTAAGCCATCTTAAGGCCCCCCTGGAACTCTGTAGAGCCTCCCGTGGGCGCTGGCCCCCTGGTTGGGACACAATGCACTAAACCAAAATTGAACACAAATGAAACATGCTAGTCACATGCTAGACAGCTAGTCACACGATGTGCAAGAACCAAAGAGATTTAATGTTTCAACGTGTAGCCATATTTGAACGTATTTGTTTATAGATTTCAATTAAAATATATATAATTGTTTTATCTCACAAGCATATAGAGGGTATGCACGTGACGTCACCTTCGGCGAAAATGACTGGGGTGTAAGAAAAAAATGAGGAGGACGTAGAAAATCTTGATGAAAGTAGTTTATTGTGGTACCAGTTACAAAGCACGTCGTACTTTGGGTTCAGCGGAGTCAGATTGAACCCTGAGCAAAGTCAGTCTTAACACTTTATAGTTTCAAACCTGTTTTCCCACCCCTAATGCTAATGAAGTATCCCTTTAAATGTAATTTAAGACTAATACTACAAATGACCTCTATATCTCCCACTGTGCCCAAATCCGTCATTGTAGTATCCAACTGTGTGCTCAACCAAGTGGTCAGATAATGTTTAGATAGATGTCTTGACCTGTGATGGTTCAAGAAGTCTCACATTTGCTCCCATACTACTATTAAGAAGTATTACTTCAGGTTATATTATTGTATTGCTTGAACTGAGATTACCATTTATGATTATCAAGCCTTTTGGAGGGATGAGCTTTATTCAACAGCTAAATTGAAGTGGAATCTTTGTCAAGGCTGACTATAAATTCTTACAGTCCCCCGTTTGATGCTCTTGGCAGAGAAGCATCACATCCACTCCATTCATAAAGATTACACCTCCCATTAATATTAGGGCAGGTGCCCAGTGGCGGCAATACCCTGGCTTAGGTTGTCCCCCATCTGGCCACTGGAGAATCTTACCCGTCATTGGGTCATCACCTCATGCACACTGGTTATCACTCCATCCCATTAGGCAAGATTATCATAAGGTCTCTCCTAAAATTTGGCAATATGAAACAAACATTTCTTTGGTTTGGGAGAGAAATATTCAAGAACCATCACAGCCAACGGGAACGTCCTAAGGTGATCATTGAAGTATCTGCAATCTGGCGTCTTAATAGAGAACACATACAGCATAGCATAATACATTGACAAACAATGAGTAAGATATGCACACTGTTTTGAAGGTTACATCCCAAAGTAAATCTGAATATGTAATAGCTAAGTCCCCATTACCCTATCTTTCTCATTAAGATCAATGACATTAACACATTGTCTAATACTAGCAATTTAAAATCAATTCTGGAATATTTTCTTAAAATAGGATAGTATTTGTCGGGTCACATTCACATATACAAGGTGTAGTAACACAATTTCTCTCATCTGTGACTATTATCCTTGAGAAATGATTCTGCATATGAGTGAGTTTAACTTTACAAGCATCAAAGTCTGTTTCTGGTGCTTCAATAGTTGTTTTTCCACCATGTCACACTCACACATGAAACCAAATGGGGTTTTGTCACAACAGTCTGTGTTTATTCCCTGCCATTCTTCTGATGACAACTTTGCAGCAAATCTAGGAAGGTTCTTCATTTCTTTTAAGAGTATGTTCCTGTAATGTTCCAAGATTGTCCACCTTTAGAATTTTCTCAAACTCAAAATTTCCTTGCTCCTGGAAAATTGTTTAAAGCATAGCATACATTCATTCTAGTGTCATGTGTAGTGAGTCTTCATAATATGGTTTTCCACCTTGGTAGAAAGACTGCTGTCCATACTCTCTAGAAATAGTTTGATTTATTTGTGCTTCTCCTATCGATTGTCCAATCTTTTTCAATTTTGAAAACAGTTCCTTAGATGAATCTTTCATAGCTATTGTTCCGATTCGTATGTCACAGGATCTTTTAGACCTGTCGTTCTGGATCTTAGCAGGTTTGGAAATGTCTGGATTTCCTATTCCAGTAGTAACTCTAGAGACGTCCTGGTTCCTCTTTCTTGAGGAAGTACCCTGGCATCACTTGTCCTGTTGGCCTTCTGGTCCAAATCGTCTTTCTCCCTAAGGTTACACATTTTAGACATCTCCATGCTTACACCTGAAACAAGAAGAATAGAAGAGGTTGCCCCCCTTTTCCCCCACAAGAACTTTTCACATTCAAAACATCAAAGTCACATATGTTTAAGCACAGAACATCAAACATCAGTAATGTTTTAAAAAATATATATTTTTTAATTATTGGCATTAAAACATTTCTTCTAAATAAATTTACATATCAATCACATTAAATCATTTTTCATGAATCTTCAATTAAATAATTTTTCATGAATCTTCAAGAATCACCCCCCTTTTGATAGTAAACATTTTTTTTTCTAAAATGTGCTACTATCATAAAACAATTCTCTAGTTCACATCAACATCTGCTTGTGACTACAGTCATGTTGTTCACACGGTGATGTGTCTGGCAAGGTTTCTTCCTTCTTTCCATTCAACAGTGCTAACTGGGTTTCTAAATTGTCTATTTTCTTAAGCAAATCACAAAAGCCCATCTGTCTTTTATGTGAAAAATGACACTGTCTTGCCTTGTGTCCTGTCTTTCCACATCTAAAGCAAACAACTTCCTGATCTTTCCATCTTTTCTCTGAACAATGCCTAGCAATGTGACCATCTTTTCCACATGCATGACAGACAAAGTTTCGATATCTCTCTTTGTCTTGACAATGCCTAGCAATGTGACCGGCGTTTCCACATGCATAGCAAAGAATAACACCTGAATTTATTCCTGCAAATCTCCTTTGTCTGTGATGGAAGCCATCAGTTAATCTAGAATATTCTGTTCTTTACTTTCTGAGTTAAGGCTCCAGACAAAGTATCAGGCAAACACATTTTTAGCACAACACATGCATCACCATCAGTAAAATTATACAGATCTGCATATCGTTCAAGATTCTTTAGAAAATCTAATGGATCCTGCTTGGCAGGGTCAAATTTCCCAATGTTCTTGATCACAATTTCTAGTTCAGATGGATTAAATGCTCTGACCATGGTAGAGGTCATATGCTCTTCCCTTCCTTCACTAGCACGCATTGTTGTAGTCACATGAACTGGTGCCACTGGAAATCTAACTGTAGAGTCAGAGTACTGACTTCTAAATGACTCAGAATCTCTTTCCCAACCCTCAGAACTTTTTTCCTGCAAATCTGGCATTTCTGAAACTGGACTACACACTGTAACATCTAACAATGTCTTACTAGCATTTTTCTCAGTTGTGCCATTCATTATCATACATTGACAAGCTGTCTGTGCTTCCTCCAAACTGTTGGCCAAAATTTCCACAGATGATTTGAGCATGTCTTTGTTAGTTCTAAGCAGTGCAATTTCATTCTGCATCTTGACCTTTTCTTCTTTCCAAATAGTTTCAATGGCCTGGTAATTTTTGGTAGAAATCACCTCAACACTGAGCCGCTCATTTTCAGCTTTTAACTCATCTACTCTCTTCCTAATTACGTTGTATGAGGCAAAAACCGCTTGAAGCGCATTGGCAATCTTTCCTTTTTCATTTTTAGGCATTTTAGGATAAGTTTCAAACTTAGAGATAGCCCATTCATATGGCTTATCAACAACGTCTTCTATTCCATCAAATAATCCCTGTGAACCGTGCTTGGTAATGTATTTAACAATCAGCTTTTCCATTTCAAACATCTTACTGAATTATGTGCAATAATTCAATAGGTATTTACAACTTACTCTTACAATGACTACACGTTATCTAGTTGCTTTAAGATATTCATTAGTCTGTTTGTTCATAGTTCCTGTACGTCGGACACTTATGAATTAACAACACAATATGTCAGGCCTCTGAACCTGAAGGTTCCTGCTTCAGACATGGCCACAGTCCGTCGGGCCTTAAGTTCATCTACACAAATGCTCACAAGCAGTTTAAAATATAACACTGTCACAATACGTCGGACACACCACACTGTATTATATTTTACAACAGTCTGTAGCACTTCAGGGGTAACAACAGTTATCAAGTTTAAAACACAGCTGCAATACCTCGAGCAAACCCAAACTGGTTCAGGTTTTTGTTTTAAACTTCACAGAGCCACGGTGCATTGGGCTCTCTACACAACAATTTTAGTTACTTTAGGAATTCTTTTGTTATAATTCTGCAACCACACTACGTTTGGTTAATTCAATTACTTTAGAATCTTAACAGAAATTATAACAATTCCAAACCAAGTTTCTTTTAACTTGAAAGTCTCACTACTTTGGAGGCCACACTTCTTCGGGCCTAAACCTCTGCTACGCCAACCCTCACAAATAGATTAAAATGTAACACTGTCACAGAACATCGGACAAAACCACATACGTCGGGCTTCTGTGTTATATTTTAAAACTATCTAGCCACAGTACTTCGGGCTTACAACACCATATATCACGTTTAAAACTCTGCTACAGTACGTCGAGCAAAACCACACTGCTTCGGGTTTTTAGTTTTAAACTTCATAGAGCCACCGTGCGTCGGGCTCTCACTACAAGAAGTTTCAGTTACTTTAGAAACTCTTTTGTTATAATTCTGCCACCACACTACGTCGGGTTGATTCAGTTACTTTAGAATCTTAACAGAAATTATAACAACACAACACCACGTTTCAGTTACTTTAGAAACACACAAACTTAAACACTTTGCTTCAATTACGTTAGAAACAAAAATTCCAATACAACTCTGCCACCACACTGCGTCGGGTTAATTCAGTTTCGTTAGAATCTCAAACAGAATTGTATAGAATAGGCTTAAGAACTCCTCCTGCTAAATTAAACAAACTAAATTCCTTCCTCTCCTTACAATTTTCTTTTCTAGATTTTTTTAAACAAGGGGGTTCCCTAAAACAAAAAAACAGCATTAAAGAAGAAAAAGTCTTTCTTACCTTTCCCCGCTTTTTTTTTTGGAAATCCCTCGCTGCTTGGCTCGCCAGTGTAAGAAAAAAATGAGGAGGACGTAGAAAATCTTGATGAAAGTAGTTTATTGTGGTAGCAGTTACAAAGCACGTCATACTTTGGGTTCAGCGGAGTCAGATTGAACCCTGAGCAAAGTCAGTCTTAACACTTTATAGTTTCAAACCTGTTTTCCCACCCCTAATGCTAATGAAGTATCCCTTTAAATGTAATTTAAGACTAATACTACAAATGACCTCTATATCTCCCACTGTGCCCAAATCCGTCATTGTAGTATCCAACTGTGTGCTCAACCAAGTGGTCAGATAATGTTTAGATAGATGTCTTTTATTATCATGAACCCTCTTTGATCTGTGTTGGTTCAAGAAGTCTCACATTTGCTCCCATACTACTATTAAGAAGTATTACTTCAGGTTATATTATTGTATTGCTTGAACTGAGATTACCATTTATGATTATCAAGCCTTTTGGAGGGATGAGCTTTATTCAACAGCTAAATTGGAGTAGAATCTTTGTCAAGGCTGACTATAAATTCTTACAGGGGTTACGCCCACTGAGTGGCAAAAGACAGAGTGGCAGCATTTGGGTACAGTGTGAAATCAGCAAAAATACGCGGGAAAACGCGTCTAAATGGGAAAAAGCTGTTAACAACAGATTAACAAGTATTCGGAGCTATCGTTTTACAGATTGCCAAGAAACACGAAAGGAGAAGTAAATAGATCATTCATGCCAACGTCCACAGACATCAGGTGGGTTGACAAGTTGCTAGTATGCACTATCAAGCAGAGGTTTTACTTTCTACTTAAAAGTATTTTGTCAAGTATTTGTATTTTATCCATGTTTTCCTTTGGAAAACATACATTCCAAAGCATATTATCATCATTTTTATTCTATTACATTTCATAAAGTTTTTACTTTACATTTAATATTTAAGTACATTAACGTACTTTTAATCAAGTAAATGTACACAATTTTAATTGTAATTAGGTATTAAATCAATTTTAATATGCAATATTAAAGAATACACAGTATGATTGTATGCTTTAGAAGTAGTGAAGTAACATTTTTCCCAATACAAACACCCTAATAAAGCACAGATGCTTAAAAAAGGTAACTAATGTAACTAAGTCTTGTCCACTTCTGCTATCAAGTCCAACTAAATTCTATTTAAGCTAATAATAGTCAGCTTTACTGGCATTTTCGCAGCAGCCGCTGTAAAAACCAGGCATTTTGTTGAACGCTTGCCACTCGACGGGGTGAGTTCCGGCATGGTCACGTGGAAAAGTAACGTCAATGCATACCCTCTATCGTTTCACTTAGCAGAAGACGTATGAGGATTGGATGCAAAACCCTTTAAGTGTGTCTGACATGTTTTCTTGTAAATGAGCATTTATTTTTTAAGCAGCCTCTTGTGTTTCGGTTCAGTAATTTCACTTAAATTGCAATCAAAAAGCTTTAGTCAGTAATTTTAATGCCTTATTTTTTATATAAATGTCGCTTTAGTCATTTCATTGGTATTGTTTTTAAAGGGACAATAAGTAGGATTTTCCACCATCTAGTGGTGAAATTGTATTTTGCATTCAAACGAATAGTGCTCTCTAGCGCCTCGCTTTTCTAAATGCGTGTTGCAACTACGGTAGCCGTTATGTACTCACTGATCTCCTTGTCCATTTAGCTAGTTCACGTGTTCTGAATGAAGACGCGTTGTGGAAACGCATTGGTAGGCTAGTGCTTTTTGTCCCTCTTTGCTATTATAGTTTATCAATATGGCAGAACGACATGGAAACCTCCTTGGACTTACCCTTCAATGTAAGTAAAGAGAAAAAATTCTAAGCTTACAAAGAAAAGTCAGATAAATGGCAGAGGTCATTTGACACCAACGAGGACATATTTATGAATAAAGACATTGACTAATAAAATACTTAAAATCCTACTTATTGTCCCTTTTCTCTGCAAAACCCTCTAAGGGCATGCAAGGTTTTTTTAGCAAAAACCTCCACTTCTTAAAAAAATCAACTTCTTTGGACAAGACGTATTAAACAGTTGCGAAATCAATCACTAAAGATACAACTAGAAACTCTGCAAGTGATAAAAGTCAGAATGTAAAAATGAAGAAATTAGGGGGCGCTGTGATGCATGTGGCTGACACAATTGGGTTGTATTCAGATCCAAGAACTCACAAAGGACTCACTGTGACGTCAGAAGGGGATAATACCGCCCCTTAATCTGCACTATCCAACCACGACATTGACATTTAGTGCCAAGATCAACTCATTTGCATTTAAAAGGACACACTCAAAATGCCACATTTTTGCCCACACCTACAAAGTGGCAATTTTAACATGCTATAATAAATTATCTATATGGTATTTATTTGAGCTAAAACTTCACATACTCTGAGAACACCAAAGATTTATTTGACATCTTAAAAAAGTCTTGTGAAATGTCCACTTTTGAATGGGGACCCGTGAATCATTCAAATTCGCTGATCTATTCATGCCTCATAACCTTAATATTCCCCCTAAATCATTTGCCATCAACCCAATGCATTCAGCAAAAATACTGTTTACACAGAGATAAGTGTCCCTCGGCAGTCGTAAAGGTCAATGAACGAGAAGTCCCGCGTAACTTCTAGTTCATTAAGCAGCACAATCGCCGTCTGAAGAAGAGCTCTCATGTATAAAAGAGTGTGTTTGAGCTTAGCAATAATTTCAGCCAACGAGTGAATTCCACTTGAGGACTATGAAATATTCAAGCCAACTTACTGCTGCATCTGCTGGCAGAGATAAACTTGACAAACATGCGCTGTGACCACACCGGCGGGTTCAGAAGCACTCCGGTCATCGTCATTAATAACGCATTAGCCTGGAAGGCAAACTTTTAGTGGAAGTAGGAGGTTTACCGCGAACGGGAACTATGTCACCTACAATGTGAATACTGATCTGTGAATTGTGGTTTTTTCAAACCACAATTGGGTAAAATAAGGACAAACACAACCGTTGTATTAGGAAATATCAGAATTAACATTATTAATCTTCCTTTTGAGGTTAAAGTATTTACGTAACTGTCGTAAACAGGCTTTTTAACTAGCTTAACCAGTAAGATCTCCTTTGTCAATCAGCTTCAAAAGAAAGACCATGCTAGCTGTACAATAGATGAGGACCACCTGCTGGTCCCTCATCCCCATCAGTCAAAACCCATTATTGGAATATTGACAAGGTAACATCTTACCCTTTCTCCTATTAAAAGCTCTGTTCATTCTGCAGTTTTCAAGATGTGCCTGTGATGCGCAGACAGAGTCAGATGAGACACCACCTGAAAAATATCAAAGATGATTAAAATTGTTGAAAGAGCCAAACAATTTATTTACCAATTGCCATAAAATGTAATCCAATATGGATAACTAGATCTTCCTTTGGGGAACTGTGAGTCACTAGATTACTGGTGAAGGTGATTACAGATTTAACCTTATGTAGACCCGTGCTGCAAGTTACTACGTTTACAATCCAATCCTGGAGTCAGAATCGCACCCCTGAGCACGATGCTTGACTTTGTGTGGAGTTTGCTACAGCTAGACTGTGCTGCCAATTAGTTTAGTGTATGTCAGTTTCACTTTCGGTGTGAAAGACAATTCGGTGCAAAGCCGACTAATATTTTATAGCCACTTAAACGTGTTTCCTTGCACAGATTCATCGGTATGTACTATGTAGAATAAGGATTTCTGTGGATCAGAACATATCCCTCCTCAGACAATGGGGTGACGTCAATCGCCACTTTTGCCGTGAAGTGTTCGGTTGATGTTGAACATGGTGAGTGAAATGACACAGAAGTAAGAGGGATCAAAGCCTTTAAGAAAAACTGACTGCCAAACTGAACTAAACCTGCTATTTTCAAGAACAAAAATGAACTTATTTAGGGGTCGATCCTCCTGCACATGAACAAACCAGGGCTTTGAACCAGATTTTTTTCCCCAATTGGTTCGTTCCGAACAGAAACCGTATTTTATGTTTCCGGTTTTCAGTTTAACTGTAAAATTGACATTCCTGAACTGGTTAGAACCAAAAAAATAAAGTTCTTGAACCGGTTAATAATGTTCCATTTCAGCTACATACAAATAAGTAGGCTGATCATTAGGACATTAAACATAATTTATTAGTCTACATAATTTTCCTTAAGTCTCTATCTTGTCATCAAACATTAAAAAAGGCTACATTATGTAAGCGGCATAACTGTAATTCTAACATGCCTACATTTGTTGAGTGCACTTAAACACACGCACGCACACAGACGGAGGACGAATACCAAATGGCGCTTCGGGAAGAAGGTGCAGCATAAACAGTCGCTCCACATAAAGTGAAAATTAAGTTGTTTTTTAGTGCTTTAATCGGCAAATGTATTTTAATGGACTACATTATGAGACACAGTAGTGCAACTCTCTCTCAAGTTTATACATCAAGAGTTCAGATCTTTAAAGTGCATAGGGATAATCATGTTTGATTGGAGTTGGACCAGACACATTCAACCGCATGTGCGGCTGTGCGTACAGAAAATTGCTCACTTTAGCGCCTTTTTGCTGTAAAATTGTTTAAAAAAGTGTTAACATTTGCAAGTCTTTGAAACACATGCAAATGATCAACTTTCACCCTATTTTAATTTGCGTATTAATCCGCGAATCGCAAGCACGATCCGTTACACCACTAATTAGTATTAAAAAAACAAACATTTTGAGATACTTGGTAGCCTACAATTTTACCTCTTATAATTGAGCATTAGAGACTTGGGCTTGAGTAGGCTACTTGCTGGTGGCAAGCTTCTTATTTCTCCGATGAGTCAATGACGACCGAAAGTGAACTTCACAGAGTAATCCACAGAAATCTTGTCTAAGAATGAAAAAAATAACGTATTAAACGATTACCTTTATTTTAAATAAACGATTCTGTTCCGGAAAATATATTTTTTGAAAGTTTCTGGTTTCGTTTCTGTTCCTTGCAAAATATCAAAAGTTTCTGGTTTCCGTTTTTGTTCCCTGAACCAGTTCAAAGCCTTGGAACAAACTCACCACCAACACAACAAATACATTTTTTTGTGTTTAATAATTCGCAATCATTTCACCTCCTTGCCATACAAAGCACATTGTCTCCTGTTTTTTTTTTAAAGATTAAAGAGTTTATTATCATATTTAGCCTACAGGAAACACTTTATTGCACTATACAATGAAATTCTTACTCCGTGAATCCTCTAGCAGCATAAAATGTAAAAATGTAACACGAAACATACACAATACTAAATTAGCCAATTGCAAATGTGTATATATATGTATATATATATATATATATATATATATATATATATATATATATATATATATATATATATATATATATATATATATATATATATATATATATATATATATATATATATATATATATATATATATAAATACATACAAATATATATATAAACCCATATAGATATACATATAAAATTTTAAACAGTAGAGGCATATATAGTGTTCAGTGCAATTTTAAATACAAATGGTGGAATTCATTTATTCCGATGCCGTCTTTTACTGAGATCTTTGCACTTGATTTTTTGATACTGAGTTTCGATGATGGGAGCAAGAGTCAAGTGGCTTCTAAAAAGCACTGAACAACAGGGAAGCACGACTCTTCTCAGAGTCAAAGCCTTGCTCTCAGACTGATCTGAGTGCATGAAACACTTTTGCCTGCTTTGCCAGAACTTCAGACTGTCAATCAAGAATAGTCCTCAGAGAAAGAAATGGAAGAAGTTTTATTTATACAGCGTCTATCCGCAGCTCAAGGTTGCTTTACATGGTTATTTTCATAATACATTTGATCAGAACACACATTACATGAGGTCACATAAAGCCAGCATTAGTTAAAGTACATATTAAATACTTTGGGTACTGTACGCATAGTCTGCTATTATATGCTATTATACCCTTGTATGTAATCATTTCTGCTGCTGATGTAGAAAATGAGCCAGGAGAGAGCACACCCAGTGATGCCGACATAAGAAAGGCGAAAGATAAGTATTTCATGGCAGATGGTGTCAAATCCAGAGCTTATATCAAGGATATCAGTATATATGCAGGATCACACTGACAGGATGTAAAACTGAACATCATAAATCTTAAATCACTTACAACAAAAGAAGTAGTGAGAGAGAGAGAGAGAGAGAGAGAGAGAGAGAGAGAGAGAGAGAGAGACAGAGAGAGAGAGACAGAGAGAGAGACAGAGAGAGAGAGAGAGAGAGAGAGAGAAAGAGAGAGAGAGAGAGAGAGAGAGGAGCGTGATTCGCCCTCAACATAATATGCAGGAGGGGTATATGACGAATAAGAAGTAGATCATATTAGAAATAGAGGGGGAGCGCACAAGAAAGACGGTGCCAGGCCAATTTTACAGTATTTGACCCAACGAGGAGTAAAAACAACCAAGCATTTTGGGTTGAAACAACCAAGCATATGTTAAATTACAACCCAACAGGATCAGTTTGTGCCTTTTTAACCAAGCACTGGGTTTAAAAGGATTGCAACAACCAGAAAGTGTCAATAGCAGTGATTCTCAACCAGGGAGCTTCTCAACCCACCAGCAAGAACAAGGTGCTAGTTCAGAGCTAGTGCTTTTGCTAGTTCGGAGTTGGTTCGACTGGCGAGCCTTCTAAGAACCGGTTTGCCTTTGCATGTGCTAGAGAGCCACCACAGAGCCAAGTCTTATGTCACTGTATACGTCTCATCTTTCCCAGTAACGTTAGCGCAGCAGCGGCAAACACAAACACACCATCAACGATGTTGGATGCTGCATTATTATTAATAGTCAATGCCTTGCGTACCTACATTGGCATCCAAACGCAGTGAATCCAACAAGTAATTTATATAAACAACTAACAACGTTAGCCTTAGCATGCAGCTACACTCTTAGGGGGCATGCACACCAACGTTTTTACACCCACGTCCGGCGCATGTTTTCAATTGTTTCCAGTGGAACCTCTGCGTTTTTTCAAATAAGCCAGCTGTACATTTCAAATGTAGCCGTGATTTTGTCTATATCGCGAATATAAGATGACCCCCCAATTTTTCAGTCTATTTTTAGTACAAAAACCTTGTCTTATATTCGGTTATATACGGTACTGTAACAGATTGGTAAAGTAAAGATACTAAAACATTAAAACCATGTCTGCATTTGTGATCGTAGAAACATCAAACAACAAGTGCTACTCTACACTGCACAAAATTCGTGTTTGATTCATGTGTCAGGATCCTGTGTTTTAGTATTGGTTTATTCTGCCAACTCATTTCCCGGGTCTTGTCACTTTTTACCCGCTCCCTTACTTGTTATTGATTTCAGCTGTGTCTCTCATTAGTTGTCCCTATTTATTGTCCTTGTGTTTGATGTTCTGTGCTCGTTCGTCTTGTCACATACCCGGTTGTTCTGCTTGTAAGTTTTGTTTGATATCTCAGTCGTAGTCCGTTTAATGTTCTGAAGTGTTTATTGTTTGTTTTGTTTAGTGTCGTGTTTTCCCTGCCTTGTTTTACCCCCTCGTGGGTTTTATTTTCCCCTGTTTGTTAATAAATCCTTTTCATTGTCACGTCTGCATTTGGGTTCGTTTCTTGTCTAAATCCCTCAAATTACGAACGAGCCAGAATTGAACCCAGCAGACATGCACAGCCGTCCTGCACGGAGGGGTCGGAGTTATCGCCTGGAGTGTGAACCGGGTCCTATCTGGTTCGATCCACTTGTGTATGGACCCGGGATTAACTCCAGGTGGAACCCGACCAGAACCGCCGAGCCCCTTCCACTGTCATCTATTCCCGAGGGACATGTCTTGGGAATGTTGGGGCTCGGCCACTCAGAACTGTTTTCTCCATCTCCAGAGAGCTCCTCCCCACCTGTGTCCCTTCGAGGAAAGTGAGAGAGGAGGATCTCCTGGGTTTCTTGGTCGGGGGGGTCCTCCTCGGAGTTGGTTGCACCTCGTCCACTTTCTGCCCCGCGGCCGCGAAAGAAGAGGAGGAGGGGTACTCTTGACCAGCCGCAGCCAGATTCGAAGCAGCCGCCAGCGCTCCCGGAGCCGCCGACGCAGCCGCCAGCGTGCCCGGAGCCTCCGACGCAGCCGCCAGCGCAACCCCAGCCGTGTGCGCAGCCAGCGCAACCCCAGCCGGGTTTTGTCCCTTCCTGTCATGCCCCTCCCAGGACTTATACGAAGTTCACCCGGACTACTTCCCCACACTCCCATCCTGAACCACCCCCTATGAACTGTTGTGTTCCCCCACCCCCCTTTCTTGTTTATTATTTTTATTGTCCCACCCCAATCCTATTATTGTTATTGCCTGTTTGCCCCTGTTAGTGTTTGTTATGTTCTCGTGGTTCCTGTCTTGTATCCAGTCTGTTATGTCCCATGTTTAGTGTTCCCCCTGAGGAGGGTCTGGTAGCCTCTCCTTAAGGGGGGGGGGGGGGGTACTGTCAGGATCCTGTCGGAATCAGGTCTTATTATATCTAGTCTTTGTGACAGGGTCCTGGCAGTTCCATGTTTTATGTGGGAAATGCGTGGTTTTAGTATTGGTTTATTCTGACCACGCATTTCTCGGGTCTCGTCACTTTTTACCCGCTCCCTTACTTGTTATTGATTTCAGCTGTGTCCCTCATTAGTTGTCCCTGTTTATTGTCCTTGTGTTTGATGTTTTGTGCTCGTTTGTCTTGTCACATACCCGGCTGTTCTGCTTGTAAGTTTTGTTTGATATCTCAGTCGTAATCCGTTTAATGTTCTGAAGTGTT
Organism: Misgurnus anguillicaudatus; assembly: GCF_027580225.2. Lineage (NCBI taxonomy): Eukaryota > Metazoa > Chordata > Actinopteri > Cypriniformes > Cobitidae > Misgurnus > Misgurnus anguillicaudatus. The sequence continues at coordinate 35,552,441 of NC_073344.2, forward strand.
TATTGTTTGTTTTGTTTAGTGTCGTGTTTTCCCTGCCTTGTTTTACCCCCTCGTGGGTTTTATTTTTCCCTGTTTGTTAATAAATCCTTTTCATTGTCACGTATGCATTTGAGTTCGTTTCTTGTCTAAATCCCTCACATCATGGTTTAATCAGTAGTAAAGAGTTTAAATATGAAAACATAGACGACTTACAGGCTATGAGTCAGAAGCGGGTGGAATTATGGTAATGACCGTCACGTCCTCGTCAACCAGCCCAGGAAGTAAACTGTAGCCTACAATCCGCGTGTTTGTTGTAGTCCAAGAAAAGAGATTTACGCTGGAAATGTTAACTCGCGTCATCGTTTACTTTGGGATTTGTACCTTTTGCATATCGTTAACATGTACTAATACACATTTACACACCAAAGGAAATGTAAAATTGTGAAACGGATAATTGGTACTCTTTAACATTTTCAGAATTTCTATTGTTTATTTGTTAAAACCAAAAATCTTTTGTTTTGTATTCCTTGCTATAACTTACAGGTCTATTTGATTTATTTTTTCCAGTTTAAACAGAGTCACAAAATTAGATTAAAATGGGACAGACCAACCATTGGGTTAAATTAACCCAGAAAATGGGTTTAAATGGTTTTTACATTTAAATCAACAATGAGTTAAAACAACCCAGTTAAATTTCAACACAACGAGCTGTGCTCGTCCCTTTTTAACCCCAATATAAATACAAAATTTGGTTTAGTTTGGGTCGGGTCAGCTTACTTTTGGGAGCTTTTCCATTGGGTGCAGTACGTAGTACCCGATACTTTTTTCGTACCACCTCGGTTGGGGTACTATGCAATGGAAAAGCGCCAAAAGATATTCATATATTTAAAGGCTCCAAACACTTTGTGGGGCCACTGTATGCAAAATCCAGATCAAGAAAGATAAGCTGAATGTCTTAGTAGACTGATGTTTATGTTTTGAATGCTGAAAGGTCAACCTACTACAATACAAAAGATCACTCTAAAGTCACAAAGCATGACCTTCAAAATGAGTATAAATATGACACTGATGCATAACAGTTCGATTTTAACTGAACTCACTGAAGACAAATGCTATTCCAAGATGATCAGCAATAAGACTTTATATTTTGCGATAAAGATATACAGGTATGTGTAGTAAATGCCATTAAAGATCTGTTCAGACAGCCTACTAAATACGGTGCTTTTACCCAGTGTGACAAGCTAACAAAAGAGATTATTATTCACATAAAATCATGACGTTTTTTCTTTTAAGGAGCATTACCATTCATGACAAGACCCATAGACCCACCAGCCATAACCAATTCAGGGCCATTAATTTTTACTTTCCGTTTCCGCCTTCAAATGAGCTTCTCAAGCCATTCAGCTTCACGCTAGCTTCTTAACAAAGGTGAAAGATCACGTTACCAATGACAGAAAGAGCAGTAAGGTATTTTAATATATTTAAATAAAAGCACAGTTTTGACAAAAGGTGAGATAATGGCTTTAATTATATTTCTAAAATGAGAAACGGCTCAGTGGCCTGTATCTGAGAAACATTTTTGACTAACTCATTTAAAGTTAAGGTGCAAACCAGGAGAGAGAGCACAGAAACCAATCTCATTCCAGTCATCTTCCATTTCAGGATACACATCAAATCGCATTTAGCTGCAGATATTAAACGGTGCTGGAAATAAGTTCAGTGACTCCCAAGGATCAAAGTGCAATGTGTTCGCACACACACACCTGCATGCAAGTATTTGTCACAGGGATCAGATTTTGAGCAGCAGAAGCTGATCTTCTGAATCTTTATGAAGTTTTAATGGTCTGTACTCTCAAAGCTGTACCTATGCTCTTGATACATCAAAACTGTTTGTCTTGTAATCTTTAATCAAAACGTAATAACTTTGAAACGTTTTCATTTTTCCAATGACGTCAGTCTGATAGGGAAAAAACCAAACACGCTTCAAATCCTTCCATCTAACCACCTGTGTGCTAGAAAATGCGACCACTATTTGAAACGATCAAAGCAAACAAAGCTACATTTTCTAGCACTAGACAGGCAGTCGTGATATCAAAACTGATATTATTGGCTTTCCAATACACATTCTTAATCTTACTGTGCACAAATTCATCTGTGGACGTTTTCCTATTAATTTTCATAAGAAAAATGTATTTACCCACTATACCACTTCCATTTTTTGAATGACATAAACTGATTTTACTGGAAGTTATGCAATCAATCAGCCACAAATGCATTATCACAATGACAGATACACTGCAGGCTCCTGTTGGACTGAATGTCATCCATAGTACCTGGGGGAAGGTTAAAAAACCACTCAGGAAAAAGCTGGTCAAGAAAAAAAAATTTGCTTTTTGAAAAGAAATAACCAGCATGTGTTGTGTTTGCACTCCCTTGTATGGAAAAATGATATGCTGATGTTTTTTAAGTAGCTTAACCAGCAGGACTTTACTGGGCTTCATCATAAACACATTGCTGGTTTGATGAGCTACGTAAATACTTGTACACCTGTTAAAATGCCATAGCACTAACTATAGACCATTATGAAAAATTATTGGCCACCATAAAAAGCATCTGTAGCCAGTAAACATAGTTAGCTTGAATATTTACAATATAAGCTTCAATATTTACAATTAAAAAACCCGCCTTCATTTTATGTCTTCTAAAGAGTAAACAGTTATGAGCAGTCTTAGCTGGTTCCAATATTCAGATTCATCAATGCCGCTACAGAGCTATTCATAAGCCAAACAAGTTTGGCATTAGAGATATGGGAACCAAAAGGGACATGATGTTCTGTGAAGCACATAATCTCATTATCAGGAAAGTTAAGAAAGCCAATTAAGCCGTAAATCAGCAGACAGAATCATTCGAATATGAAGCATGACGTCTTGCAAGATAATCGCAACAAAGTCTCAGCAAAACTTTAAGACAAAATAGACATAAATAACATAAAAATATTAGTTCTTAAATTTCCAAAAGTCCTATTTGTCGACCGCATACGTCATAGAGGATTATTATTATTATTATTACAGAAAAGCAACTGTTACATTTTAGGGTAACAATAAAACTACGATTGTATGTCTTATGTTTTTAACTGAATGGCGTATGCGGTCAACAAATATGACTTCCAGAAGACGCACCGAAATCCTGGCCATGACGCGTCCGGGAAGAATGGCACGTATGGTCACCCCAAATTTGTGTACAATAAATCTGTTTTAGTTATTAGCCCGTTGGCTAATTGGTTTCTAACGTACACGTTAACATTACTTTTCTTTAATAAAACACTTATATAGTCATACAATACGACATTTTATGACAACAACTAAGTATTCATCTTCAATTCTTACAGACAAGGCATGTTGTAAACACTTTTCTTTACAAGTTTTTTAAGAACAATTGACTAATAGTAGTTTTACCTATTTATACACACATTTGTACCTCTCACAAAAGATTTCCGATTTGTTTCTCGTTCTTACATGGGTTTTGATTGTTCTGAATTCCGCAACGTAGCGCTTGTCCACAGATAAAGCCTGAAGGATTGGCATTATACGCATTTTTACATGTGTGTAGAAAATAATTATATTATATTAATATATATATATATTTTACTTATAGTATTTGATAACAGCTTACGTGATTATTGCGTACATGTGGTATAAGTTGCTCTTGCATTTTTCGTACATTTTTAGTACAACAGTTTTTTGTCGAATCTGCTAAATTTCTGAAAAAATTGTGCGTACGCATGCTTAGTGAACAAGACCCATTGACTGGAGTACATCAGCCCGGCGCAGTTATCATTTTCACGTTTAGCATAACGTTGTTTAAATAGCAAATGCATTTATGCCCATTTGTGCACCCAGGTGTTGCTATTTAGATGCAACTAAAATAGACTATGCCATTGACCAACTTAAACCTGGTCTAAAGTCAATGGTGCAATATTATTTAATTTTAATTTTATTATTCAAAGAGCGCGTTAGTAGCATGAGTCTATAAATAGGACGAAAACATGCATTTGCCTTTTATACGCATGGATGTGCAGCAGCGCAAAAACTTTTTAAATATTAAAAATTAAAGAATTAAAATAGTAAGCAGGGTTTTTTTGCTTTTAAAAAGTGCTAATATTGCATCTATTTTCATTTTTCTTAATGCTAACCCACGGATTTATTGTATATTATGATTTTGTACCTTTGGATATGGTAAGATGAGAAACATTTTTAAGTAATATTTTTCAAAACACTCACGGCATTGTCAGAGTGCCGAAATGCTTCTCTTCACGTTTATAAATTCTTTATCTTCTGTTTGTTACAAATAAAGTCTTTTTACTCTTTTTATTCTTATACATTTTTTTTTAGATTACAGTGATCATACTATATCAGCAATTAAAACACAGTTTTTTTTACTTATTACTCCATTACTGAATTAAGGACGGTTAAAGAGAACCAATTACAAAAATAACCATTTCAATAAATAAAACACAACACAGTTTTTTAACATCAATCTTAAACTAGTTGGCTTCTTCCTCTGCTTACAATTTTTCCACTTACAAACTCTGCTATGTAAATAATCAATCCCGCTTGGGGTGAGCGCAACTGGCTTTTGAAGAGGATGAGAGATGAGACTCTCATTGGTTTATTGAGGATTACACCCAAAACACACCCATTACTCATTACGAGAATGGGAACAACCCTTTTAGACTGTGTGCCAGGCGCACAAACCATTTTTCCCATTGTTAAACAAGCAAAAGTGGATTTGGACTGGCGTACTGGCGCCATGCGCTTTAGACCATGCACGTAGATCGTTAAAATAGGGCCCATCATGCTTTAAGTGCAAATTGAATTTCTATCCCCCACAGGGAACACATAATGATAAATGTAACTTAAAACCACTGAAAAGGAGCTTTGAAAAAAAGCGTCTGCCAAATGCATAAATGTAAATGAATTGGGAAATGAATTAGTCAGCGGCCCAGCAAATCTACATTACAGTGTATCAATGAACTTCACTGGCACATATATTGGGTTCAACATCAAACCAAACACACGATAGGCAGCACCGCAGCAGGTCTCGTGGGCAGTGCCTACTTTGACAAGACAAAGCACTTGGAATAATGAGGCAGCTTTATAAATCCTAGGCTGTGACTTAGAGCATGAGTTAAACCAGTTTTTATAATTTTGCTCTAATCTTCATGGCTGTTTCTGCATGATAAGGACTTCCCTTGGTGAAATGCTGCAACTACTCCGGTTGCTTAAAATATGCCCATATTTTACTGTTAGGGATTGATTTCCAAGCGGCCATTTCCTCATGTCCCATATGTGAAGCAGTACAGCAGTTCAAGGACGGACTAAACTAATTTCAATCATTTGGCTTGTTTTTCTGCAAGTGAATCTAAATGAGTGAGAGGCAGGAGCAGCCAAGGCAAACTCTGTCTGCATCTGATGTTCAAGTGCTCCTGTCAAGGCTGATCGAGCTAAACACTCCCACCAATGGCATAACAGCTTGTTCTTATTTACCAAAGGAATGTCGGATAATGAGACTTATTGAAGTTCTCTTAAAGAAACAAATGTTTACTTGAATATACAATGACCGTATTGGAGTTCACATTAATACATTAAACAGTAACTGGTGTAGACAGTCTAATCCATTGTTCTTTTTCTTTTTATAATCCTAGAGGTCTATTAGGATGCTGCTGCTACACTGCTTAAAGGAAAGCGATATGTCAGTTTTTAAAACTAAACTTAAAACTTTCTTATTTTCTATGGCTCTTAACATTCCCTGATCTTATGATTGGGTTTAATTTTTTGAGTTTTCTCTATTTTTATGGATGTTTTCATTATTTTTATTTGTGTAAACCTTTTTGCTTTGTATAGCACTTTGGTCTGCTTTGGCAGTTTTTAAAAGTGCTTTATGAATAAACATTAATTGATTGAACCGGGTGTGCCTCATATGTCTTGAAAAGTGAAGCCTCTGACTTTTTGATCCCTCCCTGGTGGCTGGCTGCAGTATAAGTCATAAACCCCACCCTCTCCATTCAAACGAATGGGACTCTGCTCTAAATAAAAAAATTATTTACACTTCCAATAAAAATTTCTAAAAGATTGTTTTGGTCTTTTAAAGCAACACTAAAGAATTTTTGCTTTTTGCTCCCCCTACAGGTTGGAAGCAAAATTGTCCATTATCACTGTCTGTAACACGTTTATGGAGATTAAGGATAGCTGTTCAATATTATGCGCGCAACAATGACGGAGAACTCACAAACGCATCACTCAAAAACCGGTTTATTTCTCCGTACACAGGTAAAACCTCCGTTAAGACATGTTACTAAACAAAACACTAATTTGGCATGAGCAAAAATAAAAGTAATAGGAACAACGGACATAGCATCAGACTTCCACATACATGTGTTAAAAACTGAAGAATTCACCCTTAGCGCATGCGCACATTCACCTCACATACACAACAACAAAGCAAAGGCACATTGCTCTTAAAGGGGTCACACGTTCTTAAAGGTGTAGCACTACTCCACTCGTTACATGTCGTAAATAATTTAACCTACTGCAGCAAAGCTGGCTCGGATTGGATTATAGGTCTGCCATAAAGCAAGTTTTTGTAGTTTTCACTCGAAATACAGGACCGCGACCCGGCGGTTGGAAACTTCTTTAGTGCGCTTTTGGCCGATAGAGGGCTGCTAAGCGGATGTGAAAGTGCCGTTCACCCTGTTTCGAATGGATGAACGACTGAAACTTTTTTGGAAATGTTATTTTAAGGTAAAAAAAACTCTTTAGTGTTACTTTAAGGTACTTGTTATCACGCTGATATATGTTCAATTGTTCATTTTTGTGTAAGTTTCTTTTTAGCTAGTAATTTGATGCTATAGAAACGGGGTGCGTCATTATGATTGGCGTGGTTGAATTGGGCGGAAGTTTGATACCGCGGCTCCGCCTCCTGCTCCACGTATGATTCCGTCTGAGCATGCCTTGGCTCCAAACTGATGTTTTACGTAACATGGCGGCGACCATGGTCGAACTTTTTTAACTTTAATTCAATACAATGGAAGGAGGCGACGTTGCGTCATCCATCTTTTTTACAGTCTATGGATTGAACACTTATAAGTCCCTTGGGGTCAAAATTACCCCCAAGCCACATTTCTTTAGTTAAAATAATGGTTCCCTTCATCTCAGTGGATTAAGATTTTGTGACTTTTCTAGATTATCTGTCAATATTCATATTAAAAACTGCCCTTGATTCAGTCGATCTGAAGATGTGTAAAAATTTACAACAGAGGCCCTTGGGGATCAACTGAAAATGAATGGGAAATGCAATTTTTTTTAAATGAATCAAAAAAACAAACAAAACAATGCGTCTAGAATAAATCTGAAAAGAAGGCCTGGTACTAGAACACAAATGCAATATAGAATAGACATGCTCAATCACACACACACACACACACACACACACACACACACACACACACACACACACACACACACACACGCACAAACACACACAAACACACACACACACACACGCAGTCAAATTTCTGTGGCATTTTGTAAAAACAGACATTTCAAAATGCATCAAAAACTACAAAAAAGTTCACAAAATCACTAAAGTAGTGATGTGAGCAGTTGGTCACATCCAGTGAAATAAATGGGTCTCTGCTGGTCAAAATTATTTAATTCCTAAACTGTAATTGTTTTATGTTTTTTTTTAAACGCCAGATGACCGAATTCAACGCATAACATCTAGATCAATATCTAAAAACAATTTAAATGACCTCTAATGTAAACAGGAAAATCGGGGGTTATGAGGGTTAAGGCAATCTAGGATAATGTTTGCTTGTCCTAAAAAAGTGTAAACATTGTGAATCTATGAAACTGTCAAAGCATTGCTTAAATGCGTGAGTTTGGGGTGGGGATATCAGTTTACACGACCGGTAAGATGAGGGGAATCTTTGGAAAACTAGAATGAATAGCTTTTAATCCACTTCCATTTAGCTTCATATTTGAAAAAGCTAAATTAAAATCTTTGTAAATACATCCCCCTGGAACATACAGTACAGTACCTGGAACCTTTGGGGTGAGTGAGTGCATCCTTTACATGGTAAATTAGTCAGACGTCTGATTCTAAGGGAACATGTAAACTAATAGATGAATGTACTGTATATGGAATGCACTTTAATGTTCTCTGAATGAAATAGTCTGGCAAATGCATAAACTTATACCTAACTTATACCTACAAATGAGTTGATACAGAGCTAAGAGAAAAAGTGAGTCTAGCATGACCAGCCTATATTTGTATTATTGTCTGAATTGAATAACAGAGCATTTCCAATTTGCTTCTTACCATCAGACCGCTGAACACGAAACATGCACATCTGAGGTAATGTATTTGCACTGTAGTAGATATTCTGAACCAACCTTGAAGGGATAGTTCAGTGAAAAATGAAAATGACCCCATGATTTACTCACCCTCAAGCCATCCGAGATACACATGTCCATCATCTTTCAGACGAAAACAATTGGAGTTATTTTAGAAATACTTGTCCTTGCTCTTCCAAGATTTATAAGTGTAGTAGGGGCCAGGAAACAACTTCTGACTTTGAAGGCAAAAAAATGCATCCATCCTTCACAAAAACAATCCACATGGCTCCAGGTTTAGGGTTAGGTTTTCTGAGGGTAATCAATGCAATTTTGTAAGAAAAATATCAATGTTTAAAACTTTACAAACAAAAACAACTAGCTTCCGGTAATGACGCCAATAATGAGTGTAAAATTTGGTTGCCATATTGAAACAAATCAATACAATCTGTGTGTTTACATTTCAACTTCTACGACTTGCATATATGCAAATGCACCCTGTTTCTTCTTGACAACTCTGACTAAATGCAAATGACATATTCAGGTTGGATTTTTTCGAAAATACAGTATATATTTATTTCCTAAAAGAAACCACAAAGCCAAAAGCCTGCAAACATATACTGAATATACTAAATCCCTTCAAATGAATTGCCACATTATCCCTATGTGTTTAGCTCCAGTAAATGAGTTTCTCTTATTTTCTAACAAGCCACAGCCTGTAGGCAGAATATTTTGCTTCTTTACTTTAATCCCTGGTCCTAATGTGTTGTTAGTTTGTATTTTAGTCAGTCATGTTGATGCACCTTTTGATGAGGCGAGGGCATGAACAAAGAGACAAACACATCATTAATGAGCAATTTTTTTCCAACACCAATTTAAACTAACAATGTCACAACGCCGTGACATAAACAAACAACTTCAGATGATTCTTTGCATGCCGACATCCCCTTTGCAGCGAAATCAACGTAATGTCAAAAAGCAAATTGCAACAATTTATGATTCATCTTTTTGAATAATGAAAAGACCCTAAAATAAGCTCTATCTGCAAATATAATGCAGTCTGGCTTTGGAATAAATACCGTGTTAACACCTCGCAAAGCATTTTGAGTTATGTAAATAACCAACTTAAAGGGTAAAGCACAGCGCAGTACTGTGCACGGCTTTGAATGCCATTTTTCTTGCATTAAAAATGAATGATGCGAACTTAGAAGATTTAATAAGAAAATTAAGTCTGATTCTGGGTCATGTCTGTCTGGTAGTACAAGCAGCAGATTTTTTTTTTATAAAACGTGTATAATGGGGAGTGCCAACTATTTTTAGAAAGGGAAACTAATAGTTCCCCTGCAAAAATAATGCTAATGCAAAAATAATTAAATACAAAAAAAAATACATTTTTACGAACGATGCAGGTTTTTCCATTTCATTTGGGTTATTGTACAGCTAAAAAAAGGGACGCAACAATTTAATAAGGTTTAAGATTCTGTTGAATAAATTTGTGTCTGCATTTGCAAACCTCTCGATGAGGAAGAAAAGCAGGCTGCAGTCAATGCCAAAGACAAACCAGAGCATCTCCAGCCGCAGATAGGGCTGTCGAATGCATGCACACACATACTGTATGACTATTGTGTTGAGATAAAAAAAACAGAGAAGACATTAGGACAATGAACCAGAACCAGTCCAGCTGTATACATCAAAAGCACCAGTTCTAAATTTTGTTCACTGGCTAATACAGATATACTAAAGCGCTTCTTAATAATGGAGAAATTAACTATGTAACCAGTAGATTATAAAGTCTAACCAACCATATAATCTTTGTATTTAATTCAAAGAAAAATTGCAGGGGAAAAACATTGCGGTTATAAAAAACCAAAGGTTTCTGTATTAACAAGCACACCTTACTTTACTAGAGATCACACTGCATTTAGATCATCATTATAGACAATAAATTCCTATAGATTATGAGTAAACCAGCTGAGAAGTGCTGATAGAAAACAGTGAATGGAGCAACTAAACAGGGGATGCTTGGCATATTTATGGCCCTTTCTTTCTGGTGCTGGTCTGGTACAGAGATAAGCCTCTTCCCCTTCTGCACAGGTAACACAAAACACCTGTAAAGACACCCTGTGATCTGTTTCCATGGATTGTGGTTGCATAAAAAGTGAGGGCAACAATATATCTATCTAAAGACGCAGGTGGTTACACCAACAAACGCAGCATGCACTGCATTGAATCCACAGAAAGGATGGTCTTTACCTGGCTGCTTTATACCTGGATCATTAGTTACTGTAGGTAGGATCATTATGGTGATGGTATGGTGGATCCGATATGGGTTGATACTTTAACTGAAGACTCTAGGCTGATCAATAAGCTGTCAACACTGCGCCCTCTAACAAAGGTTTTATCTTCAGGTTACTGCAAAAAGGCTGTATCTGTAAAAAGCGTACTGTGGCTGTGTTCCAAAAGATAGTGTCTATTGTCTACATAGGCAGCTGCTTTCAAGGGCAGCCTAATTAAAATGCAATTTTGACACAAATGCTCTGTACCTTTGCAGATTATCACTCTGTCCCTGATGTTTTTTCTGGAGAGAAGTGGCCTTTTTGCTGCCCATCTTGACACCAGGCCATCCTCCAAGTCTTCGCCTCACTGTGTGCCTGTATGCAGATGCACTTACATCTGCCTGCTGCCATTCCTGAGCAAACTCTGCGCTGGTGGTGCCTTGATCCCGCAGCTTAAAGGGACACTTCACTTTTTTGAAAATAGGCTTATTTTCCAGCTCCCCAAGGGTTAAAAATGTAATTTTTACCATTTTGGAATCTATTCAGCTTAGCATAATCCATTGAATCCGATTAGACCATTAGCATCACGCTCAAATATAAGCAAGGAGTTTTAATATTTTTCCTATTTAAAACTTGACTCTTCTGTAGTTACATGTGTACTAAAACCGATGGAAAATTAAAAGTTGCGATTTTCTAGGCCGATATGGCTAGGAACTATACTCTCATTCCACCGTAATAATGAAACATTTTGCAGTGCAGTGCCAGAAAATAGTCCCCTGCTATTGAAAGTTACCAATGAGACTGTTTTCGGGCGCTGCGTAATATCATTGCGCGTGCTGCAGCCATGGTACAGCAGCAAAGAGCTTGAGTATTACGCCAGAATGAGAGTATAGACGGTTTCAGCAGTAACAAAATAAACAAGCGGCTTTCGTGGTCAACACGTAACTTTCGGTAAACTCCGCTAAGAATAAATAACAACGAAGTACTTTAACAAGCAAAATAAAAAACACGTAGATTACCTAGGAAACCAAAACATTTGTTATTTTCGTCTAGGTATTTGTTCAAGGGTGCAGTTTAGCATCTACTCAGACCATTAAAAAAACTGAAACCGGAAGTAGAATTCGGACCAGATGCTTATCGCGTCACCGCACGTGCGTCCAATGAAACGGTCTATAGTTCTTAGCCATATATCGGCCTTGAAAATCGAAACTTTTAATTTTCTGTCGGTCTTATTACACTACAGAAGAGTCAGGTTTTAAATAGGAAAAATATTGAAGCTCTTTGGCTATTTTTGAGCGCGATGCTAATGGTCTAATCAGATTCAATGGATTATGCTAAGCTATGCTAAAAGTGGTAGTGCCAGATAAGGCTGCAACAACGAATCGATTAAATAAAAATCGATTACTAAAAGAGTTGGCAACGAATTTCATTATCGATTCGTTGTGTCGCATGACGCAGAGACGTTTAATTATTTAAAAAAAGAGAAAAACTTCAGTTAAGTGCGGAGCGGAGTGAACACACTCGGTCTCTCTCGCGCACTGTTGCTTGCAGAGTTCGGCGCATCATAGACAGGGCGGAGAAAAGATTAAAAAAACAGCGGAGGTAGAGGAAAACCACATGTCAGTGTTTTACTCCTCCCAAACGTAAACGTGTCACCTGGAATTAGCCGGCGAACAGGTAAACAAACAAAGACGACACGCTTATGCTTTATGGAGTGACGACAGCGTTTCTAGAACCAATAAAAAGTCCAATGACAAACTCCAATGATATTAAACAAAGAAATAAAACTTTGAGAGAGAGTTGCATGAACGCTTTTCCCCGTCGTGGACCTGTACGCTAAATCATCGCACCGCCAGTCTCCTGCTGCCCTGTACTGTGCGCTCCAGCTCATGGCGAGCAAGGAGACGTACGTGCCCGGCCTAACACAACATACAGTAAGTGCCGCCTTTCTTGCATAAACTTATCGTCTTAAATTTTTTAAGGCGAAATAATGAATGGTGTATTTGCATTTTGCTGGGGAGCAGAAGACGCATTTTCCGTTTTTACAAGACGCATTTATGTGGCCAAATGTAAATGGAACAGTTTTAACAAATGAGATAGCTATCCGATCAGAGAAAACACATGAAGTCAAATATAAGGTACAAAGCTGTCACTGGGGAAGTACCCTTTATAAAAGGTCCTAATATGTACCAATTAGGTACAAATATGTATCTTTGAACTGCCAATATGTACTTTTAAAGTACTAATATGCACTTTTTGGGTACAAAGGTATACCTTTTTAAAAGGGTACTGTCCTAGCGACAACTTTTGTACCTTAATTTCTGAGAGTGTATTCGTATACTATCTTTTTCCATCAAGAAGCCTCTCTTGATTGGATCAAAAAGATAGAAATGCATCATAAAAAAGTCTATATATTTGGCTATATATTTCTATAATCTATAATCTATATATTTATAAACATGTAGAGATGTGTAATTTTTGTGTTAGTCCATTTTTATTTTATTTTATTATTATTGTAACAGCTCAGGTATGTTCAAGGAGCAACATGTTTGTGCAATTTCTAAAGATTTTAGTTCTGTTTTGAATAAGGGGTTGGAAATGAATGCTTTTCTTGTTTTTTATCCAATTCATTGATTAATTGAAAAAATAATAATAATAATCGACAAATTAATCGATTATTAAAATAATCGTTAGTTGCAGCCCTAGTTTCAGAACCGGAGATTGGCTGAATGGATTCAAAAATGGTAAAAATCTAATGTTTAACTCTAGGGGAGCTGGAAAATGAGCCTATTTTCAAAAAAAGTGGAGTGTCCTTTAATTAACTTTAGGAGACGGTCCTGCTGCTCCTTTTGTGACAGGACTAAAATTAATTTTCATGGAAACAATCAACATATCTGCAATGTTGAAATCGTTCAACAATGAATTATATATGGAAGCACATAATCACATTTTTTTGTGTACTTTGCTTTTCCCTCACATGTGTACTTCCTCTTAAAGCATAATCAGATAACACTCAGTCTAAATATCGATTACTCATAAAATGAAAACTCACAGCCATTCCAGAAAAAAATGAATCAATGGAGAGGAGGAAATCCCATAAGGCGTTGAAACTGCTCTGCTGGCCCAGAATTTACATCCTAATTTAATACCCTGACAAGCCAACTTCAGCATCTAAAAATTAGGAATGTAAAGGCAAAACACAATAAATTTCATATGTATTATTAATGATTTCACTGCACCCCATTAATCAACTCCATTTTCAATGCTGTTAATTTGAACAATGTCCACAGTCAGTAAAGAACAGAAGGTTCATCTGAATTGAACCCCGTCTTGTCAACAACAGTATATATACAGTACCCTGACCATGTTGCCTGTTTTCAATTTCTTTAATTTCAGTGTGTTTTTTACATGTCAGGCAGATAGGCTTTATTTGCCTACAGTCAAATACAATATTACTAAAAGTCAACAGCAAAGCAATATAAATCAATACTCTATTGCCCAAGCTTGCCACAAACACAACCATTTGCATATCCATAGATTTATCATCCATCCCCAGAGTCTTCATCCATAAAATATTCTGTGTAATATCTCCGTGCAACAGCACAGATGAGGTCAGGCGCAGTTTCTCTCGGAATAAATAGAGTTCAATATGAGTTCAAGTGTTAAGTGCAATTCGGCCACACTGCATTGCCTCCACAAATGAATATTATCCTGCTGTGATCAAAAGCAACTGTGCATTGACCCTTTAAAGTCATGTGATAATTCTAGTCATGCAAAATGTATGTCACAGCAGGAATGAAACATTTGTTAATCTCAGCTTCATTCCCTTACTTCTTCCTGTTTTCCCCTTGAGAGGAAATGGTGAAATGAGTGCATTCTAAAGGAGACGGTGGGCGTCTCCAAGAGCAAAATAGACTTTGGCTGGGAGACAATTTTATTTGGACCGCACCCAGACAGTCACTCCCAGGAAGTCTAAGGGCGGACACTTCACAAAACACCCTGAATCTCTTCCTGTATAGGTCCTTAGACTACAATACCATACGTCTTTCATCTCTTGTAACTTATGTTCCTCTAAAGCACCTCACACCCATTGCGTGGCTCCATTTTAGACTAGGATGTTTTGAAAACATGGCATGGGATATGCAAGCTTATTGATATTTCCTCTTTCTGAGATCTTAAAAATCCACTAACTCATCACCATCTGATGACCTGAGATGTTACTCTAAAGATGCAAATTCATACAAAAACTTCCTAAGAAAGTATTTCTACATAGACCTAGTTAGTAATGCTGACATGACTTTATTAACTCAAAGACGAAAAGACTCAAGTTTGTGATCATGAGGAAATGTTAACTCTTTCACCGCCAGCGTTTTTTAAAAAAGTTGCCAGCCAGCGCCAGCGTTTTTCATGATTTTCACAAAAGCTCAAAACACCACATTTTGAGCAAAAAGCAGAGATAATTCCATTTTTGTGACGGACTTTTCATAGAGATCCCATTCAGAGCGAACTTTAAAACATACACGGACATTCAGCAGCTTGCCATAGGGCAATACTTCCGGTTTTAAAGTTTAAAAAATTGCGGAAGGGTGCCACCTAGTGGATAATAGCAGTATTGCGGAAAGACGGAAATACTCGTCATTGGCGGGGAAGCGTTTTCTCTTGATTGACGAGATATCTCGTCAATGGCGGGGAAAGAGTTAAAGTGCACCTATTTCATTGCTAAAAAAATATTATTTTGTGTATTTGTTTTAATGCAATGTGTTCGCGTGGTTTACGGTTAAAAACATATTATTTTCCACATACCGTACATTTTTATAGCTCCAGATATACTGCTTTCCTCAAACGCATTGATTTTGTACAAAACACATCGATTTGAAAAGTGCTGTCCCTGATTGGCCAGCTAATCTGTACGTTGTGATTGGCCGGAAATGTTATGCTCCTTAACATGTTTGAAAGATTTGCTAACAATGCAATGCTAACAGGAGTTAACTTACAGGCTGTGAGTACGAAGCAGGAGGAATTAGGATAATGTCGGTCTTGTCTACGTCAACAGGCCAAGGAAGTAAACTGTTTCCTACAATCTGTCTGTTTGCAAGTACTAATACACACCTACACCAACGGAAATGTAAAATCATGAATCAAACAATAGTTATTTTCCTAACATGTATGCATCACTACAGTAGGAGACCACAACAATTTTTGAGTTTTTTTAGCTAGCATAAAAATGCTTTATTAGCGCTGACGCAGAAGCAGTATAGAAATCACATATATTTTGCTGTGAACATGAAAAACAAAGCTTAAAGGATAATTCCGGTATTTAACACTTTGAGTCTCATTTCTGGTTTGTTTTGGATGAACTACAGTGATGGACACAGAAATTTTGACAATGGGTCGTGTCTTGAGTTTTTGACTCGTTTAGAAGCGTCTCTTGACTGCTTCAGAATGGAAGTCAATGGCCATGCACAAACATGTCATTAAAACAACACTTAACGTTCATTTTCAAAACTGTGCTACTCACAGAGTGGTTCGTGGTGTTCGTTGATGATTAAAAACAAGTTGTGTAGCGAAATACAGTTTCTGTCGTGTTTTATTTGGCATTTTGTAAAATTACATTGACTTCTCTTGGAAGACTCATTGCTCGCTGATATATCACTCCGCCGCCGGGAAACAGAAAAGGGTCTATTTACATGTGGTTGTAGTTTTTTCGCTCGGTTTCTCTCAGAAGAAATTTTTCCCATATTTGTAGGGCTGGACCAGAATATATTCGTTCCGTGGGTTGACATTCGATTTTCAGTTTTGAGATTCGAATATATATATATATATAAATATTTTACAGCGTTAATGCAGAGCTTTTGCCAAGCAGGAAGTGCGCTTCACGCTCCCACTCTATAGATGGCGCAGAGAGAACAACATCCATAGCCAATAGCCACCAAATGGCACCAGTGGAAGAGATCTCCTCGAACGGAAAGCGTGCTTGCTGCTTTGGCATTCACGCTAATAGTGTTGTAAATAATGTTCAGTTTCTTGCAAAAACTGATTGATTTGCTTCACAAGACGTCAATATGTCACACGGAGTTATGGGGGATTACTGTTGTATTGGATATATATGCTTTAGCTCTTAAAGTGTGCGGATCTGTTGACTTGCATGGCGGAGCACCGGGGTTTCTGCAAAATATCTTCTTTATTGTTCTGCTGATGAAAAAAACATATTGGATGGTGTAAGTGTTATAAATAAACTTGATTTTGAAAATATGCTACCGTTTTATTACAGTTTGTTGGACTACGTTCATTCATGCTTCAGACTCAAATATAGAGCGGAAGTATATACGCGGTTGTGAGGTATCTGAAAAAATAGTTCCACTATAGCAAATAACACGGATTGAAATCATACATTGCGCCAATATATTTGTTTTTAATAATCAATGAACACCACGAACCACTCGGTGAGTAGTACAGTTTTGAAAATGAACGTTAAGTGTTGTTTTAATGACATGTTTGTGCATGGTAGGGTGACCACCCGTCCCGCATAGCGCGTGAACGCACAGCGTTTGAAGCCCAATTCATGCGTCCCGCAAACTGAGACCGTGTCACGCATAATCAATGCTTGCTTAAAAGTTGGTCGCTCTATATCCTTGAGCCCCAGGCAGCCAAACGAACATTACTAGACAGTTCAGGCTCGCTCGCCACTCGCTACTCGCACGCTACTGTTGCCCCTCATCTGAACTGCTGACTAGGTTGTTGTCAACTTTTCATTGTTGTCATGACAGCGCAGTCCGCACGCAGCCACGCACGTGCATCCCTTTCAGATGCGCGCTTTCCAATTCGAAAAATGGAGAAAGAGACTGAGTCTGACTCTGCACCGCCATCATCAATTAAAAAGAGAAGGTGTGGGTACAAGAAAGACTGGGAAAATAAATATTTGTCGCTGAAAGTCCTAAAGGTGTCTCCAAAGCACTGAACAGTTTTTTTTCCTGCGCCTGCCTTTACTAACATGCAAGTTCACCATCCTTCCTCCCTCTTCTCGTTCCGTGAACCCCTGGAGTTGTGAGTTAAGACTTTTTTTAACTGTTTCTGTGTTGTTGAGCAACTTCAATTCATGTTAATTCTATAATTTTATATTATAATTTATTTAAAGTGAATAAATTATAATGAAAAATAAATTAAATAGCTAAAGTAAATCGTAAATGAAAGTGCATCTGTCAATCATTGAATGATCAAAATATTATGAATCTTTATTTAAAAAAAAACACATTGGTTGGCCTATTCATGAGCATACATCATGTTTAGGGGAATAGGCCATTATTAATATGCCATGTACACTGCAAAAAATGATTTTCAAGAAAAAAATGTCTTAGTATTTTTGTCTGGTTTTCAGTAAAAATATCTAAAAATTCTTAAATTAAGATGCTTTATCTTAAGGAGCAAAACGACCCAAGAAAACAAGTCCAGTCCCTAGACCAAAATATCAAATTTAAGTGACTTTGTGCACAAAACAAGGAAAAAATCTTGAATTTAGTGTTTTAGAAAAAATGTCAAGATTTTTTTGCTTACCCCATTGGCAGATTTTTTTGTTTTGTGCACAAAATCACTTAAACTTGATATTCTTTGTCTAAAAACTAGACTTATTTTCTTGGGTCGTTTTGCTCATCAAGAAAAAGCACCTTCATTTAAGAATTTTTAGAAGACAAAATACAAGATTTTTTTTCTAGAAAATAAGTTTTTTGCAGTGTAAGGTGGTATGTGCTAGAAATGGGTAAACCACTATCAATAAGTCGGCCCGTGGGTCGGGTGCACCGCCGGGCCAGGGAGTGTCCCACATTGTACCTCAGAAACACACCCCTTGTCCCTCCTTGGGCTTATTAGCAGGTGGTCACCCTAGTGCATGGTCATTGACTTCCATTCTGAAGCAGTCAAGAGACGCGTCTAAATAAGTCGAAAAGTCAAGACACGACCCATTGTCCATCACTGTAGTTCATCCAAAACAAACCAGAAATGAGACTCAAAGTGTTAAATACCGGAATTATCCTTTAATAACTCACTTTGAGGTTGTCTGTGACAGAATTATTACGTTATAATGACAGGTCTATGATGAAACTGGTGACAATTCAAGACCGCAGACACAATATCTAGTTGCATGACTCAAAAAATCAGGTTATTTCACAGCGGGGGCACAGCACTTTCTCTTCAAGAAAAAATGCATGAGATTCAACCCAGAGCAGATGTTCACTTCACTGCCATACGAGAGGTCACAGGGAAACCGAACACTGACAACGAAAAAAAAATCCAAAACCAATCACACAATGAGATGCACCGAAATCTCTCTCACTTCTACTTCCGTAAGCCGTATGACTTGCATCCAATTAAATCCCTTCAGCATCTCTCTCTTACTTCAGTTAAACTAGCAAGAGCTATAAGGCTCTTAATTAGCATATAAAAATCCTAAATCGGTGGCTAAATGATGTGTGAATTCAAGCTTTAATGAATCCTATCATGGCCCATAACAGACTCTGTCTCTTCAACAAAATTATATAAAACCATTAACAGTGAGTAGAATTTCCATTGTTTGAGATAATACAATAATCATAAATATGTTTTGTGTGTGGCAACACATTAAAGCTGCAATCTGTAATTTTTTTGGATATAAATAAACAAAAATGTATTAAAGGGGTGGTTCAATGGTATTTCATGCATTTCGACCTTTTAATACAGTTATAGAGTTGTTCCTCATGCTAAACATAGGCACAGTGTCAAAAAAGGAGTTGGGTGTGTTACTGTATTTCTGTGCTGAATGCACTTCGCCAAGGTTCGTACAAGTTAAGAAAAGTTTTTTTAGATTACGGGTCCAGCTGACGTTTCAGAGGTTTCTATACGTATCACTTCTTTTTATGGGCACTTCCCCCGGAAAACCCCGCCCACCCGTCAATCAGCGGGAGACGCTAGAACTTGCAAACATCACATCACGCGACACAACTTTGTTTAATTTCAAAACTCAACAATGGCACGAAAGAAGAACTGTGTTTTTGGATGTAAGGAGAAGAAAGCCAGCCTTATGAAAACAATGGATATAGTTTATTATCCGGGGTAGCAGCGGCGTTTTGAATGTGTGATTGATGCGCTGGATTTCATTGAAAAGTCCCAACCGGGTCATGAGTTACATGCGATAAGTAAGATTTCTGTGTTATGTTGGAAATAGGCGCGTGCATATTATATAAATGAAACGAACATGTAGTGAATCATAAGTTAAACAGTGTTGTATAGGGTTGCATGACTCATACTCGCTCCTCCCGCGGTAGTAACTCATCCTTCTTCATTTTTTCATACGTTATCGGAAAGATTCAGTAAAGCTAATCTTTCTTTTAAAAATCTGATTAAACTAAAAACTCTTCGAAGATATAAAGGATGTAATACTACTCTATAGGTACTCCAGATTAACATCAGACATGCAGTGTGTTATTATGTAAGCTTTAAAGTAAGTAAAAAACAATGATCAAAACGGTTCCATTATATTACAACACAACAGTAAGCTTTTAACAATGATTTTGAGCTGTCGGGTATGATTTTGCAGAAAATGTCAGTTTGCCGTCATTTTACTGCAGTCAATCCACATAAAAATAAGTTTGTTAAGTAACTAGGGCTGCATCAACTAATTGAATATGTAAGGAATATTAAGGAATATTCAATTAGTTGTTTGATTAGTTGTGAATTCGATTAGTTGTGAATTATTAGAAAACAATGCACAATGCAAATATTTTTGAATAATTTAACAGTCCGTCGTCAATTATTTCGCTTATAATTTGGTAATCGCAGACATGGTTCTGATGTTTATTTTAAGACACTTGACATTTCTCAACCAGTCCAAATTAAGCATTCAACAGCCCCGTGGTATAATTGAAAATAGTGTCCAATGAATGTGATTTAATGATAAGATTTGTCTATGAAGTCACGTGCCCTCTGTCCCATGATGACAACAGTGCAAGCTATGCAAAGGCATGTCTGCACTATACAGCAATTAGCACAGAGCAATGAGAGTTATGATGACGTGAACGCAGCGATTAATAGGACTATGGTGGAGCCAAAAGGGCAATGTTTGTTTATAAAAGTTAAATTTTTTGTTTAATATAAGTGACTTTCACTGCTTTCGAAATCGACAACTTCCATACTATATAGTAGGTAGGGATGCACCGAAATGAAAATTCTTGGCCGAAACCGAAAACCCAAAAAAAAGGAAACCAAGGCCGAAAAACCGAAACCGAAACACCGAAAGAAATTATTATGCCAATTATTAGTACAATTGCATTTATGGCTATCACTGTGTACTAACTTTACTAGGGGTGTGTGACGGATAAAAAAATAAACAATAAAGAAATTGCAAACATTTATAAAAAAGAACAAAGTTGTACATTAATAAGGTCTGAAATTAGCATTAGGTACAGAAATCAAATTAAATGAATCATAACACAATAAATTAAATATATTATTAATTTTTAGAGTTATTTGTCTTTTTTTCATGGGTTGTTTGATTAACATTAATGACACAGACTTAAGTAGGTTAATCTGACTGTAATGTATACATATACTTAAGACATAAACAAATGTTTTTTTTAGAAAAAGAATACTGTGGAGATAATTTTGTTTTGTGCCCTGTCAATAACAGAGATATTTTATGTTTGCTTGTTTTTTTTTAAACGCGTTTCTCGCGTATGTGCACTACTGAGGGCACTTAAACGCGCGCACACACAGAGACTGAGGGTGAATCCCAAACAGCGCAACAGTCGCTCCACACCGTGAATGAAACCTGCTTGAGCACAAAGGGGAGGGGTGGGAGACGAGTGATCACCGTGAGTGAAACCCAAGTGCTAGCGCACAGATGGGAGGGGCGCGGTTGACGTTCATTTTCGGTTTACATTTTCGGCTGGATTTTTTATTTCGGCCCGAAATCGATAATGCCAAAAGTACCCGGATGACCTACTAAGTTTGGCAAGATTTTGTAGTCTGCATTCGTTGGACTTTACTTTCCTGACATTACTGAGTCCCCGGGAGAGGAGTCACCCAATGAAAAGAAGGACAGTCGCAATGCGTTAATGAGGCTCTTTTCAAATGCAAATAAATATAGAAAACCCCTGTCCCTTGTGGTTAAATTGTGCTTGTTTAACGTCATTAAAGGTTGCTACACACTTCTTGTTATGTGGATGTAGTACGGACGATTTTTATTTATACTATCCAATATTTATACTATATAGAACATACTGTTTTCAAGGGGACACATATCATGAAAATCTGACTTTTTTCCATGTTTCAGTGCTATAATTGGGTCCACAGTGTTTCTATCAAATGTGAAAAAGAACAGCCCAGTCACTTAGTTTTGGTAAACCATTCTCTGCAAGCATGTGAAAAAATAGGTCATTGAAATTTGGCTCCCCTTGTGATGTCAGAAGGGGATAATACTGCCCCTTTATCTGCAGTATCCAACCACGACACTGCCATTTAGTGCGGAGATCAGCTCATTTGCATTTAAAGGGACACACCCAAAAACCCTACAAAAGTGGCAGTTTTAACATGTTATAATAAATTATCTATATGGTATTTTGAGCTAAAACGTCACATACGTACTCTAGGGACAAAAAATATTTATTTTACATCTTAAAAAAAGTCTTGTGAAATGTCCCCCTTAATAGAGACAGAGCGCAGCGCGTCATAACCTGAAAACCACGCCCACCGGGGGAAAACAATCCAACCGTCTCCATTGACTTTGTATTGAGAGAAGCCGCCTCCTTGTCATTTCTGGCTTATAACAAAAAATAGAATAATGCCTTAAAGCTGCTGTGTGACAATATGTACAGCTAACAAGCCAAAGAACCCAGAAATAAGCTTTTTTAAGCTGTCGAGCTCAAAAAACTAGCGTTTACAGACAGAAAAGTGGAAACATGCAACTTTTCATAGTACTCATATTAGTAGAACTGCGTCCACTAGGGGGAAACGTAGTCGGCGACCCACTTTTTTCTCCTCAAAGGCAGGGTTTTACGGCTCGACAGTTTATAAAAATGTATTTCTGGGTTCTTTGGCTTGTTAGCTGTACATATTGTCACAGAGCAGCTTTTAGGCATTAATCTGTTTTTTGTTATAAGCCAGAAATGACAAGGAGGCGGCCTCTCGCAATACAAAGTCAATGGAGAGGGTTGGATTGAATTCCCCCCCGGTGGGCGTGTTTTTCAAATTTGCATAACTGCGCTCTGTCTCTATGGTCGATGAGTAGGTACTTCATCTGTCACAGTATGCGATTTTTGACGTTTTTGTTTGCGGTACATGCACCTGACTTTATAACCGCTTGGGTTGCAAAGGGGCAGTGGGGATGTGACATCACAGACCAAACTAATCGATAATGACATTCGTTGAACACTATTTTCATTATTGAAAAAAGTAACAAAAGTTACGTATTGCACCTTAAAGGTTTGAATAAAAAAAATTCACCTAAATTTTTGCTTTTTAGTATGTATATATGTATACTGTCATGTCATTAAAAACGTGTTTGTTGTTGTTTAACTTTTGTAGAACACAACAGTAATTTTTCTACTAGAATAACCCAAAAATACCACTAAAGTATTATAAATAAAACTAGTCCATTCTGCTTGTGTACAACAGCATTTTCTGAAGGCTTAATGATGAAAAATACTTATCCACATAAACAAACCAAAAATAATAATGACTCATCTTGTACATAGTGGCACATACAAATCTTTATCCAATAGAATGCTATCTAAAAATGGGCATATCTCGCTCCAATTACAACTATCCACCAGCACAGAAAAAAATGTGTACAGAAGATCACTTATAATGGAAGTTTGTTGGGACAAGCACCAAGTGCCTTTCGAAACTATGTTCTGTGGTAATCGGTAGCATGCCACAGATGGTGTCGGTGTAGCTTCATTTGTGTCCAACCCTGTACATTCCCTTAATGGCCTACCATGCAAACATCACTATACAAATTATTTCACAGGTTGTTTGCTCTCAACCTGAGCTCATCCTCTCCACAACCTAAATACACAATTAATGGTGCATGCACGCATCACACAAACAAATGTGCTGTATACTTCACACTGCACTTCCCTGATGAATTAATACAACACTTCAAATAACAAAACGGTATTTAGCTGACAAATAAAAATGATAAAGTGGCCAACTTATAATTAGATCGATACAACAGAGCAACCAACTTTGAAACAGATCAAATCATTTCTGTGTTTATCTAATAGATAAGGGACTGTTCTTCACATTAAAGCTTTAAAACTGTTGCTATCATATGAAATTCATACTGTCAGCTAAAAGGGAAGCCTGCTGGTTTCTATGCTTCAGTGAAATCAAATAGACAACCCATTAGACTCACAATGCACCTGCCCCAGTCAATTACAAATATAGTGAATAAAACAGAAATCTAATTTGGAAGTGATAAAATACAGACACAGATTCACTGACAGGAAACGAAGAATCAGATGCGGTCGAGTTCATTTTCTCTGTCTGGGTGTAAAAATATTATTTATTCCAACTAACAGATATTTACTAATCATTGTCTTGCAATAAAGCGGGACTTTGAAATATGTCATTTTGTATATTTCTTAGAGATCATGTATCCAGAAATGTCTGTTTAGATTAAATACGTCTCGGTCTGTCATTGCTTCAAAAAAATTTTCATATCTTTAATTTGCATGCAAGTTGCAAAACGTGTGGCAATAAAAGCTACACATCAGCAGAGGAAGAACACTCAACTTTTACTAAAATTAGGTTTAAAATTAGGTTTCTATCGGGCAAATGAGGACATATCAGTAATTTGCTCAAGGTAAAACTTGCGTGTAAGGACATCATTTGAAAAAAAGGAAAAGTAACATTACCTCAATTCTGTGGTTCAGCTCACTCTAAACAAAACATTGTATCTTATTTTCTATTCAAATACATTCCATTATTGTCTGAAATGTGATTTATCAAGAAATATTATTGCAAAAATGATTGATGTATTCAAACAGTTTGCCTGAAGCTTTTAAGCAGACAAACTCACCCGGAATTCAATATCATTGGCTGAGACAAAGTTTAAGTTTTAGATCGAGATGGTTGAGATAGTTATGCTTTAATAGAGCCAAAGTGTTTAAACCTTTCGAGGAAATCAAGAAATAAATGGCCTGGAACACACTGTACAATTTTTAGTGTTTTTATTTGTCTTTTTGTCAGACTGTATGACATGAGATCTTGGGTAAAAGCAATGGAACAGTGTGACTCAACAACAGTATTTATGTCAGAGAGCATCATTAGTTATTATATCCTAATCATACTTCACTAGTTCGCCTGTTCATTTAGTCTTTAAGATTAATGGTAAATAAACTTTGCTTGCTGTCCTCAAGGGAGCTCTGAACCTTCAGAGAGAGCAAACCTGAGGCTCGGCCCCCAAGTTCAACCCCCCTGCAACGGAACTGAACAGAGGAAGAAAGAGAGAAGTGAAGTAGGAGATTGTAAGGAGGAGGGATGCCGGAAAAAAGGCCACTGGGCGCAGAGGCATGGAGGCTGCCTTATATACGCTCCTAATGATGATTGACAGGCCTGAACCTCACGAACTTCATTTAGCCATACTTATCCATGCTTGAGTCATGCTTTACAGTCATCACTTTGAGATATAGCTTTACAGTCATCACATTGAGACATGGCTTTACAGTCGTCACATTAAGCCAAGCTTTACAGTCGTTACATTGAGACATAGCTTTACAGTCGTCGAATTGAGTCACACTTTACAGTCGTCACATAGAGACACACTTTACAGTTGTCATATTAAGACACACTTTACAGTCGCCACATTGAGTCCCGCTTTACAGTCGTCACATTGAGTCACGTCACACTTTACAGTCGTCACATTGAGACACGCTTTACAGTCGTCACATTAAGTCACGTCACACTTTACAGTCGTCATATTGAGACACGCTTTACAGTCGTCACATTGAGACAAGCTTTACAGTCGTCACATTGAATCACTTCACACTTTACAGTTGTCACATTGAGATACGCTTTACAGACGTCACATTGAGACCAGCTTTACAGTCGTCACATTGAGAAACACTTTCCAGTCGTCACATTGAGACATGCTTTACTGTCGTCACATTAAGACAAGCTTTATAGTCGTCACATTGAGAAAAGCTTTACAGTCGTCACATTAAGACACATTTTACCGTCATCAAATTGAGACAAGCTTTACAGTCGTTACAATGAGAAACGCTTTACAGTCGTCACATTGAGTCACGTCAAGCTTTACAGTCGTCACATTGAGACAGGCTTTACAGACGTCACATTGAGTCACTCTTTACAGTCATCACATTGAGACAAGCTTTACAGTCCTCACATTGAGAAACGCTTTACAGTTGTCACATTGAGTCTAGGGCTGTGACGGTTGTCATAAGTGCGACCGGTGCTGTGCACGTCACAAACTATGAAAAATATAAAGTACAATCTTGCCCTTCAAGTGAACACAACAGCCAGCAGACTCACTTAGTGCGCTATTTGCAAGGAGATGACCCGCTGGCTTGGGGGCGGAACTATGGTATGATATTCTCTCTTGGTCACTCAAAGGTGCGAAAAAGTATTAATCTGTGCTACCAGTACACCATCAAAATGCATTTTCAGCACGTCTGGAAACATTTTAACCCCAAAAAGGTTCCTCACTTGTTTCACTTGTTTTGCTACAATAAACATGCACATAGGCGCCAATCCCATGGGTGCTCCGGGGTAGGCTCAAGCACCCACCAAAATGACAAAGTACATATTATCAGTTGCTTCACATTTACTTCAGATCTTCGCATCTAAAACAATGCAGAAAATGTGACTGTGCCACTTTCCTCCTATTCAAAGCGTTTTGGCGCTCCAGAGTGTCATTGCTTGACATTGTGACGAGCACCCACCAGCGGAAAAAGAAATTGGCGCCTATGAACACAGACATTTATTAAGAAATGTATATCTCCTCGCTTACATTTTTATATTTAAAAATATGTATGCACTATATATAAGATCTATATGCATCAATGTGTGTATGCACATACACCACGGTGCATTGTGGTGCATGCATTACCATCGCAGTGTTAAAATACTGCCATCGACCATCACAGCCCTAATTGAGTCACGCTTTACAGTCGTCACATTGAGTCACCTCACAGTCAGCATATTGAACCATAATTTACAGTTGTCACATTAAGACATACCTCAGTCATCATATTAAGCAATGCTTTGCATTCATCATATTGAGCCATACCTCACAGTCATCATATTAAGCCATACTTTGCATTCGTGAAATCGAGCCATACTGTGCAGTCGGCATATTGAGCCATACTTCACAGTCATCATGGTAGCCATAATTCAATGGTTTTCACATTGAACCATACTTTGCAGTCATCATAGTGAGCCAAACTTTACAGTCTTCACACTGAACCATACTTCACAATCATCATAAGAAGCTGTACTTCACAATCGCCATATAAAACCATCCTTTACAGTTATCACATTGAACCATACTTCGCAGTAGTCATATTCAGCTTTACTTCACAATTATCTTAAAGCTCCCGTTCTGTCTGTGACTTTGAAGCTTTGATTGTGTTTATAGTGGGCAATATAACATGTGTTCATGTTTCACGTGTAAAAAAACACAGTATTTTTCACACAATTTACTTATCTGTATAGCGCTGTTTTCACCGTCCTCAAAACAGGCTGATGTCTTCCTTGTTATGTGAAGTCCCTCCTTCAGAAATACGTAACAAGTTCTGAATGTGTAGTTTGTTTAGTGTGCTGTGATTTGATAGCAGCTTAGCATAGCAGAGCCGTTTGAGCCAAAGCTGGTGACTGACGTATTCATGTGGGCGGAGTTTAGTCAACGAACTGTTTTACTGACGTCATTAAAGCAGGAAATAGAGGGCTGTAGTCCAAACCGGACGTTCGTTGTAGGCTTTTAAAGAGGAATTCTATTGAAGAAAATATATCGCTTGGCAGTGAACTTTGAGCTTTATCATTTTACAGGTATTATTTATGCTAGTATAGCAAAATTACACACTAACTTGGGTTTAAAAAATGGTATCACGAAGAACGTGACCTTTAAGGAGCCATACTTCACGGTCTTCATATTAAACCATACTTTACCATTGTCACATTAAGCCATACTTCGCAGTCACCATATTCAGCCATATTTTGCAGTCATCATGTTGAGCCATACTTTACTGTCAACAATTCTTACAGCGTATCAGAGGCTTGTGTTGCGATTCACTCCAAAAACAGTCGGTAAACATTTCACACTAAGCGAATTTGACAAGATTTTGCAGCATGACAAGAAACATTATTTTAATTTTTCATTCCCTTAATTTTGTCTTAAATGGCTATTGTACGCATAGTTGTCTCTGCATGCATATTAAACTTAAATTTAAAAGTATTTTACATTTTAAGCAAATTCCACAAACTTTTCCTGAACGCTAAATATTCCTGATTTATTTTGGCTCCATGTCTATCTTCATAAAATCATTGAAACACCATAAGAAGCTTAAAAGGCTCTTATTTATACAAGAATAATATGTTCTCTAAAATGTCTGCACTTTTCAGAGAGTATTATCGCTTCCTTTTAGTCTGTATCTACAGGCTATAATCAATAGCCTGTGGCCATGTCAACTCTCCTAAGACACAGGCAAACAGCATGCCAATCAGAGAGGATTCTATGAAGGCCAGAGACTCAATAACCCCATCCTAAACTAGACCTAGTCTAGACTCACCCAAAATCAAAAAATCAAATCTCTATTACCTAAACCACATCACTCATGTCCAGTATAAGACTATTTTATTTAGCTATATTCCGGTGGCCAAAGCAAAGGTCAAACTACAATTAAACATGCTCAATTACTTTGGAAGTACTCCGAGAAAGGTGAGGATCACGTTGTCTTTACAGTATAGATTTTTTAAATCTGGAAACAGATATGTATCCGCTGTCGAGGAGGAAACTATGTGACACTATAAGGTTTCTTAGTATTCACATACAGTACATAATCTCCTGTTCAAGCAATAATATGATTTTATGAACTATTTGACAGAGTGACATCTACAGATTAGTGACATTAAAAACTACTTTCCTTCTTATAATCAAGCAATTGAAATGCTATCAAAGCCTTATGCAAATCTCTCGGCAATGCTAATGGAACATGGCTCCTGAAGAATATGACCACAATTTATTCAGCCTCACGGAACACCTTTGCAAATCTAAGGAATTGTTCATCCAAGCATGAAAATTCGGTGGCCACTTCCTCACCCTCTTGTTGTATGAAATCCAAATTCTTTTCTCTCTTCAGCGTAACACGACAGGAGATATTTTGCACAATATACGCACTGGTGTAAGCAGAAAACAAATCTCTATTTGCTCCATTTGACAGCTAAAGATGCACTAAAGTGTGACCACTCATGATACGGGAAAAAATAGTCACTACTTTTTGCAGCCCAGTTTACAAACTTCAAACACAATTTTTATGATTACTCACAACAAAAACTTTTCACCTTGCTGTAGTGAAAAAAATCTAAGGTGACAAGTTTTATTTTTATGTTAAAGCTATTATATGTTTCAGAAGACCATTTTAAACCATTTTAAATCTGTCCAACCACTAGTCACTATATGTTTTCAATGCATAAAAACAATGACAGAATTTTAAAGGTGCATACATTATTTTCAAGATGACTTCCAGAGGCGATTGAATTATAAGTCTGATTAAAGAATCTGCCAGCATCAGTTAAACAATAACAACATGGGCTGCTCAGACAATGTCAGTATGTGGCTGTGTTGCTCTCCCTCTTTGAAGGGCAGCAAACGGCAAGGGACACGGCGTCAGCAATATCGTTATGTACATTATTTGTCTGTGTCACACCTGGGGTCAGTGGCTGAGCTTTGGGTCAGTGCATTTAGCTAATTCACAACAATGCAGAAACCAACAGTTCAACACAACTAACTTAAAACATGCTGTCTATCTATTGCTCATTCTCGGTCAATATCAGATCTATCAAGGTTACATTTTCACAGAATGTAGGCTACTTATGTGGGATGTTTTAATGTAAAAAAGTATATATATAACACATTTTGGGGGTATTTATGTAGGCTATATGATATGAAGTATGTGTGTGTATATATAGTAGTAGTATTACAGAATAAAGATAACATAGTATATCACACCAACAACGCGCAACAGATAACACAATAAGTGTAACTTACGCGTCAGAATGTGTAAAAGTAAAACAGAAGATATTTGTTTGCAGCAAAAATCATATATGAAAAGAAATGTAAGTTCTCTTACAAGGAACGAGGGCTTTGTAGTTAATCCCGGTAAGCGTGAGCTTGTCCAGGCGCATCTGCAGCTCCTCGCGGGTTGAGCGCGCGTGAATGTGTCCTTCCCCTCCGCGCGCACTCCAGCCGCTCTGAAAGTTGAGTGACGTCACTCCAGCATTTAAAACGCCGCTCTCTTCACAAGATTGCACGACATGCTCTCTGTCTTAAAGGGTCCGCGGAATGCAAATATTCGTCTCTGCACACCTAAAAGAAGTACACTTGTTAAGGTATCTCTTTGATTAAACAAGTTTCATGTATTGGAAATGTCAATGATATCATTTATCCTAATTTCTGTGACTCACTATGGAGGCTATTAAATCCATTGTAACTCATTAAAGGGAATCTACCTGTTGTCACAATTTTAAACGTGTAATGATTGCATGCAAATCCGAAACTAGATCAGTGGTTGCATAATCTCTCGTTAAAGGGATGGTTAAAAAAGAAAATTCTGTCATCATTTTCTCCTCTTCATGTTGTTCTAAACCTGTATGAATTTCTTTTTTCTGATGAACACAAAATAAGATATTTTGATAAATAATGGTAAGCACACAGCTGATTGTAATCAACGACCATATAGTGAGATAAACAAAAACAATAAAATTCAATGGGTAGCCTAACCGTCAAATGTGTGCTTACCATCATTTGTCAAAATATTTTCTTCATCATTTATCACGATACTTCCATAATATTTGTTGTCCTACTATGGATATGGCAGCTGTTTGCTTACCAGTCCATCATTAAAGTAATCCAAATTACTCCAATGGGTTAATATCGAGGGGCAACCTTCCGATCTCTGATGAAGCCAATACGGATGTGACTTAAACTGCAATTCATCGACTGGCCGCTTGAGGCTGGCTCCAAAAGGAAGTAAGTTCCCATAGACCCCTATGTTATAATGCCCAAATTTACAGTAGAAAATAATAGGTTTACAGCCTGGTACAAAAAGTGTTTTTGGTCTATATAGCTAATTTTACCCTTCATGACAACTGTCAGGAGGGTAAAGTTTTTTGTAACCCATCCGTTTAAATGATAAGCCTTATGTTGTGTTTACACCAGCCGCGGTAGACGCCGCAAAAACACATTATTCGCGCGTAGTTGGACACTTGAACATTTGACTTTACTCGCTTCATTCGCGTGTGAAAGCCATGCGTGAAATTCTAGTTATTCGAGACATTCACGTGGAAATCTGCGTCATGGGAGGGGCTTCTGCGACTCTGCTGAGACTCCGCTTCCTGGAATCACATCACTACTACATCAAGGTCCTGATTGGTTAACGTGGCGCGGAAATCCGCCAAAGTTCATATTTTTCAACTCGCGCGTTTCCCGCGGCAAAGCTCAATTCGCGCGGAATGCGTATCGCGCCGCAGGATGCCTAAAGCCGCTTTCACATAGGAAGCCGTGTGCGCTGCGCTCGCTGCGCTCGCTGCAAGGTTCAGCGCAGTTAAGCAATTTGTGCTCTGCTGGCCAGACTAAAGTAAGCGGGGTTTTCAATAAATGACTAAGTGTTTATATTTGGGTTAAATAGTGGATGAGGAATACAGAGACTGCTGTTGCCCCTCTCCATTTCACGTAACTGTAAGCTGCCTACCTACAACAAACTACTTGAATTAAAACACACCTGACATGCCAACTTGAATTGCTACGTGTTTCCATGACACGGCTTTCCTTCCAATGTCTCTGTAGGAGCTCCGGAAATTTAGAGTATAAGCTCTTCGTCCAATTTGTTTGGATGCCCCGTTTCTATTGGCCACGTGGGTAATTGTCACAGAGCGCAGCACAAAAGTTAAACTATTTTAAACTTTGCTCGATGCAACAACAAACCGCCCTCGCGCGGCGCAAGCCATTGAAATTAATGGGTTTTATTGCACAGCACAGTGCACACCCCGTCCTATGTGAAACCCGCATTATCGCATTCTTGCCGCCACTACCGCGGCGGGTGTAAACGCAGCATTACAGTTCTGCATAATTACCGGCGTGGCCACTTGAGTGACAGGTGAACTGCCACCTTAGCTTCACCCATGTCTTGCCTCTTTACCCATTTTCAGTTTTCTGCGAGTGATGCTCAGTGACGCGTGGCCAAGATGGCGACGGCAGGCACCGCCTACTTTACGCTTAAAAAATGCTCATTCACAAATCTATGGGTGACATCACAGACACTACGTCCATATTTTTTACAGTTTATGGTTAATAAACGTCTTCTGTAGTAAGATCATACTGTAGGTGTGCGTGAGTGAAAATATTTAGATTTTTTGCACAATTAAATCCAAACACTTTTTGAATCATCAGCATTTTAGGACCTACTGTATATGAACATAAAGCGATTTAAAAACAAACAAACAAACATTGTGTGTGTTCAGCTGAAGCAAAAATGGGAAATACACATCTGGAATGGCATGAGGGTGAGAAAATGATGAGAACAATTTTCTTTTTTGGGTGACCTATTCCTTTTACAAACCCCATTACAGCTTGTGTGCCTAATCAATGGTGTCTGCAATTTGGGCAGAATGATACAAAACCTGGACTCCATTTGTCATTTGTCAGCCACAACATATTTGTAATCAATTAACTTTCAGTGCCAAAAGAAAAGCACATGTTTACTGAGGCAGAGCAGTCTCAAGTGTTCGATTGATTGTGTTTAGAATGCTTCTTTATTCAGCATGGAAGAAAATATGCTGTTTGGAAAACTAATGATTGACAGCCTAATTGAAGAACTATGTAAATGTGATGTTTATGCAATAGCAAACAGCAGATTTCTGTGGATTTGTTTGATTCACTCCTCAAGAAAAGGTACAAAAGGTGTCACTGGGGCATTACCCTTTTAAAAAGTACATCTTTGTACCTGAAGGGTGCATATGGATACCTCAAAGGTACATACAGTGGCAAGACAAGTATGTGAACCCCTAGGAATGAATTGGGTTTCTACAGTGATTTGCCATAAGTGATCTGAT
The DNA here is from genome assembly GCF_027580225.2 of Misgurnus anguillicaudatus. Taxonomy (NCBI): domain Eukaryota; kingdom Metazoa; phylum Chordata; class Actinopteri; order Cypriniformes; family Cobitidae; genus Misgurnus; species Misgurnus anguillicaudatus. Next base: position 35,585,403 of record NC_073344.2, read on the forward strand.
CCTCATCTAGGTCACCACAATAGACAAACACAATGTTTTTCGGGAGAGTTGCGGCTTCCTCCATGGTGTTTTGCCATAGACACTGTTCCTGTTGAAAGACGTATGGTAGACTCATGAAGAGAGATGTGTGCCAGTTCAAATGATGTCTTCAAGCCTTTAGCTGTTACTTGTGGGTTCTTTACTTCATTGAGCATTTTGCATTGTGCCTTACACTGTCAAAAATTAAGGTACAATACTGTCACTGGATCAGTACCCTTTAAAAAAGGTCCTAATTTGTGCCATTTAGGTACAAATATGTATCTTTGAACTGCCAATATGTATCTTTGAAGAATTCATATGCACTCTTTGGGTACAAAGATGTACCTTTTTAAAAGGGTACTGTCCCAGTGACAACATTTGTACCTTTATTTCTGAGAGTATAGAAGTTATCTACTTCTAGGAAGGGTAGCTACAGTATTAAACTCTGAGTCTCCATTTATAGACAGTTTGTCTAACTGTCGACTGATGGATGTCTAAAGATTTTGAGATTGTTTTGTATCCCTTTTCAGCTTTACGAAGTGCAACAACTCTTGATCAGATATCTTTAGAGAGCTCCTTCTTGTGAGCTGATGCTTCTTAACCCTTTTTCTGCATGGGTTTCATAGTCATAGCTGTAAATGATCAGAAATGTATATATCTAAGCAAATAGTACATTCTGACAACAGAAGTGGATGATCTGAAAACATTACCTTAGCCTTTTTGCTTTTACCATGAAGTGACATTAACTCTTTCCCCGCCAGCATTATTCATGATTTTGAGCAAAAAGCTGAGATAATTACATTTTTGTAAAGGACTTTTGATAGAAATCAGATGAAGAGCGATTCTCAAAAAGACGGACATACAGCTATTTGCCCTAGGGCGATATTTTCGCATTTTATAAGTGCAGTATTGCGGATTGACGATATAACTCATCAATGGCAGGGGAAAGATTTAAATTATATCATGGCACCAACTAACATCATTTTGTAAAGTTAGGGCTCTTAAGGGGATCACACACGGGATGCGCAGCTCAGCCAGCGCTGCACTGTTCTAAGAAAATCGAACACATTGTATTCTATGAGTATACGCACACCGACGCCGCCAGGTGGCGCCTGTCCGCGCCACCCAACATACAGCTATTTGCCCTAGGGCGATATTTTCGCATTTTATAAGTTGCGGAAGTGCACCTGGTGGATAATAGCAGTATTGCGAATTGACGATATAACTCATCAATGGCAGGGGAAAGAGTTAAATTATATTAAAGTTTTTTACATGGCACCAAGTAACATCATTTTGTAAAGTTAGGGCTCTTAAGGGGATCGCACACTGGATGCGCAGCTCAGCCAGCGCAGCGCCGCACCGTTCTAAGAAAATCGAACACATTGTTTTCTGTGAGTATACGCACACCGACGCCGCCAGGTGGCGCCTGTCTGCGCCACCCAACTTTGACTCAGGAAGCTGCTCAAATCCCTGTCACAGCTACACTCATATAGTTTAACATTAAATAACATCATATTTGTCACAAATCATTAACGATTAACATTGGCTGCTAAAATGTATTTTGTATTTTGAAGTAGACATTATCTGAAGAAGCTCTTGCTATTTAATGTGCACTTCCGGTTTATGATACCTCTGAGTTGTCCTAGACGCGACTCGGCGCGACGCTGAGCTGCGCAGCCAGTGTGCGACCCCCTTTACTGTAGCCTGGGTTTCCCCATGCGCAAATTTATTCACACTGCAGGTTTAGCATGGAAACCATGGCCCAAATTTTCGCCTGAAATAGAGAACCAATCACAGAATGGGAAGGGGGCAGCAAGACGATGACAACGTCTATGTGACACACCGAGTGGCTATGAGCTACGTACAGACGGATTTGATAGACATTCGTAGCACCCAATAAATGGCATCTAGTCACAGATCGGGGAGGGGCAGCAAGACGATAATGCCTGGCATAACATACATCAAGCGACAAGCAGCCAGTTTTGACGCAAATTAGCTTGCAATAAAGTAATTAGTCTATGGGCTGACTTACATTTTTCTCCAGCACTGTAAATGTAAGTAGGGACAGTAAGTAGGGTTTTAAGTGATTTATTAGTCAAAATCAATGTCTTTGTTCATAAATATGTCCTCGTTGGTGTCTAATGACCTCTGCCAGTGATCTGACTTTCTTTGTAAGCTAAGAATTTCTTCTCTTTATTTACATTATACGGGTAAGTCCAAGAAGGCTTCCATGTCGTTCCGCCATACTGATAAACTATAATAACAGAGAGGGACAAAAAGCACTAGCCTACCAACGCGTTTCCATAACATGCTTTCATTCAGAACACGTGAACTAGCTGAAACGGACAAGGAGATCAGTGAGTTCATAACGGCTACCGTAGTTGCAACACACATTTGGAAAAGCGAGGCGCTAGAGAGCACTATTCGTTTGAATGCAAAATACAATTTCACCACTAGATGGGGTAAATCCTACTTATTGTCCATTTAATGTTTTTTTAAAGACAAAAGAAACTAGAATGATTTGTGTTTTGTCAGCTTATGCACATCGTGTTTGTCTATTGTTGTGACCTAGATGAGGATCAGATCACATTTTATGGCAAATCATTGTAGAAAACCAGTTCATTCCTAGGGGTTCACATACTTTTTCTTGCCACTGTATGTACTGTACCTAAATGGTACATAATAGGACCATTTTTAAAGGGCACTGTCCCAGTGACAGCTTTTGTACCATTTTTTCTGACAGTGTACAATCTATAAACCTTCCAGCTACATGATATTATTTTTTATGTAGGCCTAGTATTCTGTTTACAGTATGCATATTCATGTAATATATAATTATATCTTAAGCCTTGAAATTATAACTTATAATTTTGTGTTTAACATCCCACAAAGCTTAAATTGTCATTAACTACTCCGATCTCTTTGAATTTTTAGCACGCATCAGGTGTTGGTTGCTCTGTGCTTGTATTTTTCCCAACGACTGTTAATGAAGCACAATAACTAATCTACTGTTTAGATTCAGGGTAATCATTATTCATTATTCATTATTCATAATTAACAGATTGACAGCTGGCCCGCCCAATCAGAAATGTAAAAAAAATAGTACTCTGTATAGTTAGAAATGGATACACTTCATATGGTGTATTTTATCTATTGCATGTTATGTTAAAAACAGTAAAATTATAAGTAAGCCTGACAGGGCCGGCGCCACGAGGGGGCGTAAGGGGGCGTCGCCCCCTCATCGGCACTCTCCCGCCCCCTCAGATCACCATTAATGTTGAATGGGATTTTAATGATAATATTTTATTTAAAAATCACATTTGCCTTGTGTATTGTCTTCCTAAAGTGGATTTTACGGTCTAATTATTTAACAAAACAAAAAAATCAAGTGTGCATGTATTCTACCGTGACATTAATAAACACACGCCCACTCCATGGCTTGTTACACTTCAAGCGGCGCCACTAGAACTGTGATGCGATGACGTCAAAGCGCCGCGAGAGCGAGACGAAATTACACTTTGCATGATTCTCGAATCGTTCTCGCGGTACTTTGACGTCATCCGGCTGTCGGTTCTTGCAGCGCCGCATGGAGTTTAACAAGCCTTTTGTGTTGACGGCTTGACACACGTCGACAATGAGCCCGCGTTCTCAGTCTTAGCGGGAAATCAAGATGTCGAAGTGCGAAAGAAAGTATATCAAAAGTTACAGAAAGGAGTGGGAGAGTGACTCGGGCCTGCCCTGTAGCAATGGATATATGTAAAATAGCGCTGCAAATTCTGCAAACCGGACTCCGGATTATCACACATCAATAAATGCCGTGGCGTGGATTATTATCGGAGCATTTCAGGTGCACAGAACCAAATGTTCGGCTGTCATGTCAATTCTGGCACCATGAAGTTCAGCCAGACTGTACAAAAGTTCAGATGTTTATGTTCTTCAGCATCCTTGCAAGTTAAAGTACAACCTATTATTGTTCTGCATTTAACGTTAAAGGTAAGCATACGATCTCTCTCTCACACACACCTGTTTATCAGAAGTAAAATACGTGTATTATTATTAATATTAATAGATAAAAAACAGACATTGAATTTATAATTAACGAATAGGTATTTGAATTAGTCTATCCTAAAGCAGCTAAATGTGTAAACGAGTTATTGTCATTTTGCTATTGTGGTTCTCTATCTGCTGGTGTTTAATCGCTAGCTTATGGTGCATTACTTGTGGCAGTTAAAATAACTACGTTAAATGATCAAATTGAACCAAAATTTTGATAAAATGTTGCGTTTGGACCGTTTTTTGCGATAGAAACCATTTGCAAACACTGTCCCCCACCATTACGTAAAAATTATTTGCACTACGGACTACGTCTGGGTCTGAACTTCAAATGAGCAGTGTTGTGCTGTTAAGTAACATTAGGTATGCTTTTTTGTTGTTGTATATAGTAAAAGTGTTCAGATCATGTACGTTGCTCACTATAGCTGTAGTTTTTGTGGTTGTATTACAGAGATGTTTGTTTATAACACGTTAAAGCTTAAGGGACGTACCAAAGCTATATGTATTTTCTAGCTTGGGGAATAAAATGCATTTTGTGTGATCGCCCCCTCTGGTATTTAAGACGCCCCCTCATCAGCGCTCGGCTGGCGCCGGCACTGAAGCCTGATAACTATTTAAAAACTATTATAAAGAAGTTATATGTTGCGTTACATTATGGTTCTAATGAGAAAAATATTCCCGATAACTTTTTTTGCAAGCAAGTGGAAAACGTATTTTGAATAACAACACGTTATAAATATGTGCTACGTGCTTTCCTCTCAATAACATAAACACACAACAAATATGACAGCGGGGTAAAAAATAGAAAGAAAAGATCTGATCACAGTGATGTTGTTTGATATACCCTACCAGCTCTCTAACTCAGCACTATAAGTCACGCCACGTTTATTTCTACACTTTATACAATATAGCCTATTGCTTTTAAGCAACAAATAACCTATCATAACAACCTATAAGCCTACTGTGTAATTGAGACATTAATTTAAGAAATGCATTAAAAGCAGAAAGACGTAGGCTGCGGAAATATAGTGGGTTCACTTCAATCCACACCACAGACGTTCTTGGTTTGCTTCTTATTTATTAAATCGAGGCAATTGTTTGATTAAACATTGATTAATATTAAGATACAATTTTTACAAAACGAAATTAACTTTAAAGAAAGTCTTTCTACAAAACAAACCTATGCAGGGCTCGCAAAATCGCTACCCCGAAGTCCCGGGGCTATGGCGAATTCCTGTCGTTCTACGAAAATGTATCTGCGCCCTGCCCGTCGGGCGGAGGAAAAAATATTGTAATGTGTTTGCATTCTCTCAGATTTAGTTAGGTAATTATATTGTATGTAATTCGGTGTCATCTTGTTAGTCATTACTATCCCCACTAACAAGTAAAACTGTCAGGAAATGAAGCAAAGTAAAAGCATAATTAAACCCATTCTTCCTTTCGTGTTCACGTCTGATATGCGCGCTCCGCTCTTCACGCGTAGGCTACCCGCTTGCTCTTATGCTCATCAAAAGTATATTAAATGTTTATTTATTTGTCATTTCGTTTAACCTCAGAGTCAAACATTATTCTAGCAATTCATTTTTTCTTTCTTTATTTAGTAAGTTAACTAAATAACTTATTTTAGTGAGAACTAAAATATATTTTTAGTGATTTGCATGAAGAGAATATGATTTTAGAAGCTTCATTTTAAGCATTTAGTAGCTTAATTTATTTAAACAGTTTTAATAGGCTATTTTAAAAAGTATTAGGTTTTTTGTGTTCATTTATATTTCTTGTCACTGTGTGAAGGTTCTTTTTTTTGTAGGCTATGACAGCCCAATAAATTTTTTTTTACCAAAAAGGCTTAATTAATGTCATGTTGCATTACAATTTAAAGTATATCAATAATGTAAAAAATGTGACGTGCAGTTCGGGTGTGTGTGTATGCTGTTTAAATTAGTGTTCACACCAATACGCTTGTGATTCCTGAAGTTTTGACGAATTTTATAGACTTGTTATAGTTTCTTATTCAAAAGTGACACCCATAGATTCAGGCCCACCCGGACTTAATCCATGCCCACCCATATGTCACGTTCTGCATCCGCCACTGACAGTCACTATCATCCACCACCTCATTCTGCATTTCATTTAAAAAGTCATGCATCACAATTTTTAGTGTATTGCATTAGCAACACAGATGTGTTTGATCCCCAGAACACACATCCTGATGGAAAAAAGTGTAGATTTGATAAAATGTACTATGTCTTCCAAATGTATTCGAGTTTGATGATGCTTAAGGGAAAATTATGACATTTTGAGGGTAAATTAGACTGCGCAATGCATTTTGTGAAAATAACCACATCCTCATGTTTATAATAGATCATATGGTGTCTAAAGTGAGAATGGATTTAAGCACCACATGTGCCTATAGCTGTCACTCTTGCATATTGATTCGCATGAGCCCACATTAAACACAGATGTACATAATCGAAAGGAGCTCATGTTAGCCGATGGGAAGACAGCAGTTAATCAGAAGGAATGTCTCTCTCCGGTCACAACTCTTTAAAGATCCGCCTAGAGCAACCCTATTTACCAGCTTCATTCATTTGCATCAGACAGCTCATAAACAAGAAGTCCATTAAAACGGTCCGCTAATAGGAGTCTGGTTCATTATTCTGCCACTGCTTGTCATTTAAAAACACATCAGGCTGATAATCATTGAAACCGACAGGAATGACAGAAGTCATTATGGATGGATAAAACCTAATGAACATAGCTATAATTTATTGCTATTGATATTAGAAAGCCTTATAAATATGCTAAAATCTACTTAAAGTCATTTTTGTGCTTTAGGTCTCGTGTCCAGGATATTTTCTAGCTACAGTCTAAAAAATGCTGGGTTATTTTCAACCCAGCGTTGGGTCAAAAAGCAACGAGTCCAGCTGTTGGGTTAAATTAACCCAGAAGGTGTTTGCATTTGACCCAACAATGGGTTAAAACAACCCAGCATAGGTTGAATTACAACCCAACGGGCTGGGCTTGTACCTTTTTGAAGAAAAAACTGCATTATTAAGAGTGTATGAGTGCACCCCAAGGCGAGCTAAGGCGCTCTGCATTTATTCTGCTTTGAGCTGTTCAATAGAGGAGTACAGTCATAGCAAATGATCATAGCAACCAAAGCGCTCAGCTGTTTTTAAATAAGTGCCTGGCTTTACTGTTTTCTATATAAATTCATTTAAAATAATGTTAGGAACATTTAGTGAAAATATAACCTTGATATTTTTAATATTGACTGAGTAAAGCAATTTCAAGAATTGAAATCAATCTGAAATCAAATTTTGCTCTTAAAGTTGCAGTGTGTACATTTTAGCGGCATCTAGAGGTGAGATTGCGAATTGCAACCAACGGCTCAGTCCACTGCTCACCCCATCGCCTTTTTTTGAAACACATAGAAAAGCTACGGTAGCCACTACCGGACAAACATGTCATCGTCGGAGACAACTTAGTAAAAAAATTTGTCCAATTAAGGGCTTCTGTAAAAAATGGCGGCACAAAATGGCGACTTCCATGTAAGGGGACCCTCTGTGTATGTAGATAAAAAGGTCTCATTCTAAGGTAATAAACACATAACGGTTCATTATGTAAGGTCTTTATACACCCCTGATAATATAGTTTTGTATATTATTTTGCATTTCTGTCAAGAGATCCTTCTAAAAATTACACATTGCACCTTTAAGGGTTTTCTGTTACACTAAAAATGTAACAGTTTGTCATCATTTACTAACCATTAGTTTGTTACAAACTTTTTATCTGCTGAATACAAAGGAAGATTTTTTGAAGAATTTTTGGAACCAAGCAAATCTGGGGCACCACTGACTTTCATTGTTGGAAAAAAATAATACCATGGAAGTGAATAGTGCAGTTATATATTCGGTTAATAAAAATGTTCAAAATAGCTACATTTGTGTTCAACAGAACAAAAAATGTATACAGGTTTGGAACAATGTGAGGCGAAGTAAATAATCACAGATTGTTTTTTTTTTTTTTGGTGATCTATTCTTTTAACTCATTCCCCACCAGCCTTTTTTTTTAAGTTGCCCGCCAGCATTGTTTGTGATTTTCACAAAAGTTTCACAAAATGCCTTCCAGGAAATTTTTCTTCTAGAAATATATAAACTTACAAATATATAAAATGAAAGAACAGACGCTTTGTTTTCAAACAAACAGTAAACAAAAAACGTTTCACCCTATCTATATTGTTTCTCTGCTTATAAACTCTTAAATATTGGTATTTTTATAATTTTTGGCAAAAAGCTGAAATAATAGCATTTTGTGAAGTAATTTTGTTAGAGATCAGATTCAGAACGATTATCAAAACATACACAGAGTTTAAAATTAGTTTTTTATAAATTAGGTTATCCATCTAGTGGATAAACGCGGTATTACAGATTAACATAAAATCTTACCAGGAACATGTTTTTTTCATGCAAATGTTTTCTCTTAATTGGCGAGATAACTCGTCAATGGCGAGGAAAGAGTTAATCTCATATTTAGACTATATGAAACTTAAATATCTTGTTAACATTTTAATCTGAAATGTAATTTAAAATACACTTGATTTAAACTGTATTTTCCTTCTACATCATATGGCAGTGTACACAACCTGATGAATACTAGGCTATATATTTATATCAAATTGATATAAAAACTTTTTAATCTTATTAATATGCATCACAAGAATTCTTGAAAATGTTTCTCCAGCTTGTAGTTATCTCTTCACAGCAGTCGGACTGAAAACTGAATTAAATAGCTGACTACACCATCGCAGGTTGGTTGAATCCAGCCACGACATATTACAGCACGACTCCAATCTATTTTTTGAGTTGTTATGGCTCTAACTCTCAACGCGGTACAAAAAGCTTTAGTCTGGCAGGTTAAAATCGATTCGTTCTCCACAGAGGAGTCAGGCAGCAGGGTGTCGGAAAATTGCATCACATTGCATGGCTAATGATGCCATTTAAACTCTGTGGAACATCATTAGCTTCAGTTCTGTTTCCCTCGATCCTCTTCCTCCCCTTTTCCGTATCGGTTTCAGCGGAGCTTCTGGGAAATGATACGAGACAAAAGGGACGATAAAGCAGCCAGGCCTCTGTCCCTTATAGTGCCACACAGGAAGACAGATCACAATCATGGGCTCCCGTCAGATAGCAGTTAGTGCAATCAAATATTTTGCCCTGAGCCTTTCTATCACATTCTCCTATAAATAGCTGAGCTTTTGTAAAAAAAAAGAGACCTGTTCTCGACGGGGCTGCCCTTTCAAAAGAAAGAATGCCACATAGAAAATAAGAAGATAAACTCAAAGCACTGTTTTGCATATCAATTGTTTCGTATTTAAGATCTGATCTCTTTGACGTGCATGTGCATATTTATTGTTTAGAACAATGTGTTTAGAAGTGTTGTCCCTTGGACTCTGTCCTAGTTGTGCAAGAACAATTTCGGCGTTCAAAAGCATCCTTCAAATCTTGGCATTTCATTTACACTTATCTGAAAGTGTGCTCTGAAGCAGGAGGTGAAAACCGACACTACAGGTCTATTGGAGCACTCAGTCAGAGGCATTTTGAATAAGCTTTGAAAAACATGAATTTCTGATAATGATATTGCAAAAACATGTGCAAGAAATTGTTTATACTTTATATCCAGATAGAAGAATTTAATTTCTGTTAGGTGGGCTGTATTTGGTTTAAACTGGTATTTACTGGTGTTTATCTCAGCTTACTTTGTAAGATTTACTTGTTCCACAAAAACACAGCTTTTCTCTGCCTGCCACCACCTCAAAATCGCTGTTCTTCAACTGAACTGAATTATGGCTTTAATCTGCAATGTTTGTAATTTATTAGGGGTGGTGAATTATATAAGGGTGCATGTGGATTTCTTTGCATTCCTAACCTAACCCTAAATCAACAGATGTCTCTCTCTCTCTCTCTTTCTCTCTCTCTGGCGGACAGCGATCAAATGAGGGTAGAAACTTTGGTAATGCCGGACTGTCAGTCAGTGGCTGTGTGCGGGGCATGTATTATGACATCACATTAACAAGAATAAAAATGACGACATGTCTTATGATGTTTGCTTTAATCAGGATTGAAAAAGAAGTGGGTGGATATTTTTACTGTATGATGGTTGTGTTCACACACTGCCAACACATATTTTAGTCCAAACATCTTGAAAAAGTGGGTTTTGCATTATAGGTGCCCTTTAAAGGGATAGTTCACTTAAAATGAGAATTTCATTTCCTCTTTAAGTTGCTACAAACCTGTATGAAATTCTGTTTTTTGGGGGGGTGAACTGTCCCTTTTACTTATTCCCCAGCCTTTTCTTTTAAGTTGCATGCCAGCGGTTTTTTTTTTGTGATTTTCCCTAAAGTTTCACAAAATGCCTTCCAGGAAAATTTTCATCGTGCGGTGACGCGATTACGGGTCTAGTCGGAACTTTACTTCCGGTTTCTGTTATTTTAATGGTCTGACTAGTTGCTAAACTGAACTCTTGAAGAAATACCTCGTCGAAAATAACAAGTGTTTTGGTTTCCTAGGTAAAACGTGTTGTTTATTTTGCTTGTTATATAAATAAACTACTTTAAAAGGACTTTGTTGTTATTTATTCTTAGGGGAGTTTACCGGAACTTACGTGTGTTGCATGAAAGCCGCTTGTTTATGTTGTTACTGTTATGTTGTTTATGTTGTTACTACTGTGGAACCGTCTATAAATATATAAACATACAAATGAAGAGTTTGGTTCAAAAACTCAATAAATCCATTTGGACAAATTTCAGTAAAAACTTTTTTTTTATACCAAGAAAGTGACAAGATGAAAACCACTATTTTCTGTTACAAACTTTCACATAGCATCTTTAGGTTATAAAAACATAAAAATTAAAATCCATAACTTGATTTTCAAAGATTTATTATAAAAACGAATTCTTTTTTTCCACAAAATGCAAAAAATCCATGACAGTTTTTTTTTCAAAATGCTAGAAATCTATTCAATCAATGTGCATTCTTTGCCATTTTATATTCATTTAGTTGACTAGTTGTACACAGTGATAAAAAAAAAAAAACATTAATGGCATTAATAAAAACACTTACTTTGTCATATTAAAAGCACTGTCATTGTTGCGGTTATACTTGACATCGTCGCTTAGCTTTTTTCACAGCGATCAGCTGTAAAATGTTTTGGTCCTGTTCGATTTTCGTTGACTTCGAGTAAAATAATGTAAAGTTTTTCATAAGATCCCCTGGGGTCAATGTGTTAGCATGAGAAGCTTGATGCTGTCGGGAGAACAAGAACCCGTCTCCCGAGTGCCTCTCGCGTAAGTTATTGGATGTTGATGTCGTTTCTTTCCCGTCACAGAAAACCATCACAGGTTTATCAATGCAATTAAAGTATTATTTTGTTTTGTTTGTTGATCACGAAGTACAAAGTAGATGAGGAAACTAGGATTCCGTGTACTCAACGCGCCGCCATTGTTTGTTTACATTGCGTGGAATGGTGCGCTGTAATTTCTGGAGAAGATTTATTGCATTCTGTAAAAAAGGAAGAGTGGCGTTTATCGCATTTTGGGAAAAAGGGAGAAAAGATGACAGAATAACACGGTGGATATTGGATTTTGCGTAAAATTAAGAATTTACTTTTAAATATACTGACGTGATATAATACTGATTTTGGCAATAACTCATTTTTTTCAAAAATGCAGTTTATCGCGTTTTGAAACCAAACTCTTCAAATATATCAAATGAAAGAACAGACTCTCTGCTTTCAAACAAACAAACAAAATGGCGGAAAACAACGTTTCATGCTATCTTTTGATCAAAAAGCTAAAATAATTGCATTTTGAATTGCTTCAGTTTTTTATAAATTAGGTAATAGTGGATAATAGAGGTTATGCATTGAGGTCACTTTTCCACGTGACCACACTGTGACTGGAGCATGGCCTATTGAGTGGCAAACGTTCAACAAAATGGCTGGTTTTCATAGCAACTGCTGCAAAAATGCAAGTACCTTTATTTAATACCTAATTACATTAAAATTGTGTCATTTTACTTGAGTAAAAATATGTAAATGTACTTAAATATTAAAGGGGACAGAGAATGAAAAACCATTTTTACCTTGTCTTTGTTGAATAATGGTAGTCTACCCGCATTCACAAACATACAAAAAGTGCTAAACATGCTAAACATCTCAGTCTCATAGAAATTCCTCTTTTAGAAATGTCAGTCAGAAAACAGCCCAATCTGAAAAACTGATGCTTATGACATCACAGGTATCTAACTGCCCCTCCACTTTAAAATAATTGGCTACAGAGTGGCAGCAAAGTCAGCCAATCAGTAATGAGATTGCAAGTTAAGCCAGTAGGGGGAGCCAAATAGTTGCAAAACCACTTGTTTAAAATCTGAGAGAGGTTTTCAGAAAGCTTCTAAGGCATTACAGACCCAAACAAAAAATGTTTTGTCTACATGTCACATCACAGAACAAGGATAAATACTCAGTTCAATCATTCTATGTCACCTTTAAATGTAAAACAAAAACTTGTATTTATGAAATGTAATGGAGTAAAAATTATGATAATATGCTTTGGAATGTGTTTTCCAAAGAAAAACAGATAAAATACAAATACCTAAAAAATAAAATTTAAATAGAAAGTAAAACCTCTGCTAGGGGCCCTAGAAACTTGTCAATCCACCTTTGGTCTGTGGACGTTGGCATGAACGATCAATTTACTTCTCCTTTTGTTGTTTTTGGCAGTCAGTAAAACGATAGCTCCGAATTCTTGTTAAATCTGTTAGTACAGTCTATCGTACAAAAGCTTTTTCCCATTCAGACATGTTTTCCCGGTGTTTTCGCTGATTTCACACTGTACACAAATGCTGCCGCTCTGTCTTTTGCCACTCAGTGGGCATAACCGTATTCACTTTCTCCGATAGTGACGTCACGTGCATACCCTCTAGCGGAATTACAGATTACCATAAAAACTCATCAGGAAAGCGTCATTGGCCGGAAAATGTTTTCATGTGTAAAGTAGGCACCAGAATATAAGGGTCTGAGCTGATTTGACTTGAGACAATGTACACATGTGTCTGCCAGCCATATCTTGGCATCAGAATAATATGAGACATGTGGCTGAGACAACTTGGGCAAGTGTATAGAGACGCTTTGTGCATAAGAACATCTTATTTCCGAATAACTAAACGGCCTGTTCTCAATTATTACTTACATATCTCACATCTTTGCTGTTGGTGTCTGTGTTTAATGGTTTTGTCACAATTTACAAAAACTTATTCATAAAATGGTAGAAGCTCATCATATTATGTAAATGCCAACATGGACATGATGTTTTACAAGCTTTGAAAGCCTTTATTGTAACTTTTCAAGATGACAAAAGATCATCAAAATTTAAGTGACCAGAAAATCATTTTATTATTTCACTCAATTATGAAGTTAAAATTTTATCTGCATGCAATAAGCAATTTGTTAGTTGTGTTGGGTGGACGACGTTTACCTCAAAATCCTAAAGTAAGTTCAGTCTTACCTAAAGTAAGTTCAGTCAATGTTCTTTTCATGTATCTGTGTAAATGCATTGTGTGCAGATGTACCCTGTAATTTTAGTACCTCAAAAACCTGTAAGTGCTTTGAGCATGCTTTTGTAGTAACACCCATGATCTTGGCACTAAAACGTTGTTACAAAAATAAAATCAATTCAAAAATCACTTAGCAATTGTTATGAAAGAGCCATAATGGCTTACAGACCGCATGCAACAGTTCTGGCTATAAATCATTTCTCTTTTTTCCATTTCTCTTTCTCTTCTCCTGGTGCCACAGTCCCAAAAAATGCCTGTTTGTCGTCTTCTCACCCTGTGGTGATAACATATGGGTTCAGTGAAGCTGAACGCTGAGTGATAAGAATTTATCCTTCTGCCCTGTTCCTCTCTCAGATTCACATGTGAACAATAAACCATATGATTGCATTGTCGTAGCCGCCAGCCGTTTAACAAAACCAAAAGCAAACGTACATTATTCATCATTCAGATGTACAGCAGGAGGCTAGAGTCCTGGTGCCAATTGTTTTGATGCATTATGTGTGATTTTTTTTTATAATGCCTTCTGAAAACATTTCAAACAGAGTTTTTAACAGCGGTGCTACAGTAGATCCATCAATAATTGTTTGATCTCAAATTAAAAAAATGATTTGAACAAAAATACAATTTTAAAGAGAAAAACGTGAATTTATTTTCCTCATATTAAATTTCTTATAAAAAACTGACCTTTCATGCATGTGAATATTTCCTTTAGTCGTTCAAATGATAAAACATGTGAAAAGTTAATGTTATTGGTTGTTGCAATGTTGGAACCTCTACAAGTGCTACTGTGGTTGGGTGTCCACACAGTGTTCTTAAAATAATCGCTAGGTAGCCCTCCAGATTTATGGTCTGGCAATCGTTTCTCCCATTCACCCAACTTCGCATGTGGCATGTCGCCTAACAATAATGTCTCCATGCAGACAGTGTGATCTGGCCATTAGAAGGCAAAATTGCTTCTGTCTATGCAGGTGGGTGCTTGTCATTGATTGTGGTGTTTTTAGACTACGCAGGGAATCCAATCAGACACAGTGGGGTTTAAATGTGTCTTGGAAAGTCCTATTTGGTTTTCGCAAAATGTGCCACTGAAGTTTTCGTCTGGAATAGATTTCTGCCAATTATCATGTAGGTTGCAAGTTCACATCATTGACACCACAACAAGTCGTCTTCATTTGAAAAGTTACTGCTTTAGTGCCTCTGCACCCACTTCACCAATAACCCTTCTTGTCAATCACGGCCCTCCCGAGGAAAGGTTATGCAGTTGCCAGGTGCCGGTTTGAGAAGGTTTTAGTGAGATATAATTTTAGAACTACTAACATTTTAAAATATGCAAAAATAATGACCATTATTATGGAGCCCCTATGGGGACATGGAGCAAAAATTAAATAAAGTGAAACTTTCGCAGACGCACGTGAAACTATCGAGTTTAGTTTCGCGTGCGCACATTAAACTATCGCGTGCTCACGTAAAACTATCGCGCGTGCACGTGAAAGTATCGCTTTCACGTGTTCACGTGAAAGTATCGCTTTCACGTGTTCGCGTGAAAGTTTCACATGCAGGCGCAAAGTTTCATGTGAGCATGCGAAACGAAACTTTAGATTTTTTACTCCAATGTCATCTTAGGGCTACATTTTCAAACAGGATTCATGAGCACCTCAACTATTTTTTCCACTGGTCACTAGTGCCCAGCACTTCATCATGTTTAAGTTGGTTAAACTTAAAAACGTTACCTGGTTTCCTCTAAAATTTAGAGTTAATTTAGCTCAAAAGTTAATACAAATATTATATTTACAAAAAAATTTGTTAACTAACATTTTGAAGTTGAATTAAATCAAAACTTTAATGCAACCAGGTAACTTACTTTTTAAAACTTTTTTTATTGTTGAAACAATAAATCTTTTAAATAAAACTAATACAAAAACTTTAAAACGGATGTTAAACATGCAAACGTAAAATTAAATTATTCAAATATTTACTCAGGGATACTTCAAAGAAATGGTAAAAGAAATGATTTAGGTCAAGGGGGTTTGGCTGACAAAAAAGTTGAATATCCCTTTCATATTTACAGTTGGGGCGGAGCCATCTGCACTGTAAAAAATGAAAAGTTTAAAATAAATTCAACCTAAAAAATAACAATATTTAAGTTGTTTCAACATACATATTTCACTTAAAGTATTTTTCACTTAAACATACAGGTTTTTTAGTCATTACCATTTTTTTAAGTTGATATAACTTTTTACAGTGTGAATCAAGACAGGGGTTGCATCAAAGAGTTTACTCATGGCAACCCTTTCTGATATAGCACAAAAGAGCCTTTTGTTTTATTCATATAAAGCTTAGCTTTTAGTTTAGTGTAACGAACTAAATGTGAGCTCAGTGATATGGTCTACTATTGAATAACCTATTGGGTTCACTTTCTTTTTTGACTGCAGCTATACAGGCATAATTGGTAGCACTGAAAGGCTTTGTAAAAAGCAACACTTTGTGTGGTTTATAATGGAAGTCTATGTAAGTATTGAAAGACTCTAATTATTCGAACAATTTCACAGGTTTCCACATCAGCGCTGTAGTGTTAACCTTTTGCCATTCGTTCCCATTGCCCTGAAACCACAATTATACATCAGATCCTTCTGAGTAATCACTTCTAAATTGTAGCCTTTATCCAGTTGTTCACTGTCATCTTGATGACAGCGTACGTACGTGCGTCGGTTTATGAAAATCCTTCTTGAACTCGTGAATGCAGAGGTTCAAGTGCCTTGCACTCAAAAAGAGAGGCGAAAAGAATGACACTTGACTTTTAGGTTGGCATATGAGCGCGACACAGGGCCACAGGGTGTGATACCAAACAAATAACAACCATTACCAAGATTTTCAATTGAATATTTTTAGAATTAATTGTATTCATTATAATAAATTAATTGTTTTTATCAACTTACGAACCCCCTGCAAATCGTGAGTTCACAAATCCCAGTTTGGCAAACTCGGCAGTAGGCAACAATATTATATGCATATGTTATACATATAAATGGGGATAATCTGCAGTTGGTGGTGATGGGCTGGCGTAGATCCCAGGCTGTTTTCAGCGCCAGTCCATCTCGAGCTGCCAGAATGAAAAATCTAATTCAAGATACAATTTTAGCCCTAGATGCATTCATTTGCCTCAGCTGCTGTTACAATCAAACCATAATCAAACCATAAACCTCAGTACAGCATCTCAGGTTAACTGACTTTCTCCTTTCTTTACAAATGGCAACATTTCAACTCAAGTATCTTCATTCTAGTCTGTGTTGGAATAATCAAATGAGAACACTGGACTCACTGGTTATGTTAACACAGAATTGTAAAAAAAAGTACGTTCATAAAATATTTACTACAGTAACCACTCACACAACCTGACTCAAATTCTGTTCTTCTGTTTAATTTATGATCCCAGTATGAATCTGGAGTTGGGGTAGTAACTCAACAGGATCTCGGAAGGTTGGTTCTGTCTTTAATGCCCTGAATATTGACCCAGCTGTGCAACAGTCCTACAATGTCCGGAAAAAAAATGGTCCAAAAATGGTACCAAGTTTAGTACCCTTTAAAAAACTTTGCAGGTCAGAGTTCACCAGACATGACCTTTGGTATGCAGTAAAATATCTTTGCACAAACTTGCGTTTTTCGTCTGACACATTTACATGAATATGAATGGAAGTCAATGGAACGAAAGGTGTAGTGTGACCGTCCCTTAAAGGCGGAGTGCATGATTTCTGAATAATGCTTTGGAAAAGGGAGTCGGGCCGACTACCAAAACACACTTGTAGCCAATCAGCAGTAAGGTCCGTGTCTACTAAACAACATTGTTGCCTTTGTTGCGTATGTGTGGGTCGGGTCTATCAAATGAAGGTTCAGATTCTATTGGGGTTGGGGCGTGTTTGTTTAGGCGATTTCAAATGTCAACATTGGCTTTCAGAGATCATAGACCCTGCCTTTAATTAGTCATTCCAAAAGCTTCAACATTTATTTTATAATATGATAATGTGGCGAGGTCCGGACCTTGGTGACTTCATAGCTGGCTATGGCCATGATTTCAGGTTTTGCCTTCAGGTTTTGGAGCAGTTCGGAAACTCCGAAAGTACACTCTTAGTAAAAAGGTAAAAAATGCTGTGCCAGTGCCCTTTCTAAAGGTCCTACTATGTACCATTTACGTACAGATACATTTAGTACCAATATGTACCTCTGAGGTAAATAACATCCACTCGGTTGTGACAGCTTTTGTACCTTTATTCTGAAAGTTTGGAGATTTTAGCCATCACAAAATGTATCTTTCTGTGACTGATTTCCTGTGACATTATTATCATCAGAACTTTCCAGGTGGATGCTTGGGGTCCAGAATCTTTTCCAAAAGTGTCAATGGATGGCCAAACCATAGCAATTACATTTATTTGTAAATTAATTGGTGCAGACCAATTGTTGTGTTTATATTGATGTTGGTTGGTATTATAATAGTTTATGCATTTATTGTAACATTCTTTAAGGCGGAGTCCACGATGTTTGAAAAACGTTTTGGAAAAGGAGACGGGCCGACTACCAAAACACACTTATAGCCAATCAAATCAAATCAAATGCCGGGTTGCGTATGTGTGGGGCGGGTCTATCAACAGAAGGTCCAGATTCTATTGGGGTAGGGGCGTGTTTATTTGGGTGATTTCAAATATCAACATTGGCTTTCAAACATCATGGTCTCCGCCTTTAAAGATAAAAATCAGTAGTGCTTTAGTTTACAGTCCAGTTCAACATGTACATACTACCTACTTTTGTGTAACTGTGTAATTACTAGGGATGAACCTAACCCATTTTAAGTACATGGATTTACCAGTATTTTGTTGGGTATACATTGTTAATACACTGTATAAGTGCATGTATACTGTAGAATAAAGTGGGGTCCCTCAGGGATCAGTGCTTGGACCACTCCTTTTCTCCATCTACTCCATCTATCATACAGGCCAACCCAGTCTCACCCCATGGCGTCAATAGATATGTTGACGCGGAGGGTATACCTTTCGCGTCATTTTTTGACGAACTGGGGACTTCAATCCTTTTAACTCCGTTGCATTCCCTTTCCTATTTTCTTACCATTTTCTACCATTTTCGCGTCGGTTTAGGGTTAGATTTACATAATGACATCCCTACCCAAACCTTACCCTAACCCCAATGCCAGGCGACAACTGTTTAATTTCGCGTACCTAATAGTATTGAAGTCCCCAGTTCGTCAAAAAATGACGCGAAAGGTATACCCTCCGCGTCAACATATTGACGAATGGTCAAGTGTCGTCAAATATTGACGCCATGGGTGTGAGACTGTGTTACACAGGCGCATAGCTTCTCCTACAACCAGACCTACTTCTCATTTCACCCAAATGATCCTACATGATCCTACAGCCTGTATAGAAGACATCTCAGCTTGGATGAAGAAACACCACCTCCAGATGAACCTTACTGTACTGTATTCCTGACACAACCCAAGATACAACACAACCATTACTTTATCTAAAACTGCCAGAGACCTTGGTGTAATCTTTGATGACCAGTTGTCCTTAACTGGTCACATTGCAAAAACAAGATATCAGATCAGATATCATACATAACATTAAACTGAAGATTTGGAATATAAAATTTTTCATTTTCAAGTTAGACTCACCAGTAAGTTAGCTATGTTATTTATAGAACAAGAGTAACATGTTTCGTGTTTAAGAAAAAGATCACATTTCCACAAAATTGAAACCACCCCAACACTCACATATACAACAAAGTAAGATGGTCCAAATCCATATATTTATTTGTGTCATGTATATTCTCTTGTCGTATTTGCGATATGACACTTTCTCTAACTCGCTTTCAAAAACCCTTCACAGCCTTCAAAAAGAATGTACGCAGTCACACGGTGTGCGGGGGATTGGAGGCTTTCCCTTTTGACAGCACAGCAAAAGCCTGTGTTTTTACAACAGTCAGTGTGTATGTCACCTCATGTCTTTCTGAGAGACAGATCAATTCTGTAGCACATGCCTTCGGATACCCAAATCCCATTCCGCCTCGTTATCTCCAAAACATGAATATTCATGAATCAATTTACAACAGGCAGCGCCTGTTGCTGCAATAAAACAATACAGCCACTGGCCTGAAAAATCCTGACAATCCAGCTGTAAATGAAGGATATATTTATTTTAGACGCCTTGATATTTATTACATTCACAGCAGACAGCATAATACAAACAAACGAAAAAACTAACAAACAGTTAATTGTGTAAAGTAATAATCTTAATTTTCAAATCATTTCCGCTATTGCCAATTACACGCCACCATGATTTTAAACCATGTAACTGATGCACCATGACAAGAGACACTGTTTAGGCAAATAAGATAGAGAACCCATAATGAAGCCTGAGACATCACTATGCACATTCATAAATAATTCATCAGGGTGCAACAGACAACAACCAATCATCCGATTACGAATGTGCCGTGTTTTCTCATTATGATAATCAACAGAGCACATGCAAAGTGCCTTGCCTCGTTGCCATGGTTAGTTCTGCTATAAGAGGTGGCCTGGTACGTGATATAAGAGGGCACTTTACCAAATTCCATTATTCATGGAACGGGGAAAGTGGATAAAAATACCCAGCATGCCGCACTTCTGACAGTCGGTGTCTCCAGAGGTTTTATTGTGATGGCCCACGGTTCTTGTTGCGATGATTCTCATGCAGAAATCCATTCAGCTAGCGTCAACACCTGCCACATGAAGCTAAGACAGGGCAACGATCCCGGGCTGTTCAGAGGAAAATTAGATTTTTCTCTTCCTCACATTTTAATCCAAACATGCATACTGGTGCAGACTTGCTTGTGCTGATTTGTTGTGCTTTTCTTCGACAAAACGCAGCTGAAACAGAGCAATCATGAGTTTACAATACAAATTTTGTGCCAAACAAGTCATTAAAATTGTTTGGATTTTGTCTAAACATAGGCAGGGTTTGGAGGGACAGGGGGCACTGCCCCCTCACACCAAAGCCAATTGGTATTTTGTCTTGAGCTATTAATGAAATAGAAATAACTAACATTTTATTTTTCTAATCTTAATATTTTAATGGGTAGACTGAGTAACTTAAGGCTAAAATAATTTTAAGCTGCACTCTCTCACTAATCTCAAAGCATGCAGTACCTCCCAAGCACAAACGCGAAACTCTGACTATGCGTCTAAACAATAAACAAGAGCTATTTAAACACACTGAATCAATTTATTTATGCTGCATTTAAACAAAAAAATTATAAAAACAAAACAAAATTTTTTTTTAATGTAGCTTAAATAAATTGATTGCGACCACATAACTTAAAAAATTGAGTAAACTGAATTAATAATTTTTTCAGTGCATATAATTTTCCCAAATAACACAACAAATTCTCAACCATGCTGATAATATGTGTATTGAATTAAGTGTTCTTGCATGCAAAAGTTAATGGGCCCTATTTTAACGATCTGAAACGCAAGTCCGAAGCGCAAAGCGCAAGTGACTTTGTGGGCGGATCTTGGGCGCTGTTGCTATTTTCCCGGCGGGAGAAATAAGTCTTGCGCCGGGCGCAAATCAATAAGGGGTTGGTCTGAAGTAGGTTCATTATTCATAGGTGTGGTTTGGGCGTAACGTCAAATAAACCAATCAGAACGCTATCCAACATTCCCTTTAAACGCAAGGGCGCAAGTTCCATGGTGGGTTGCTATTATTATGACGGATTTGACAGGCGCACGCCAGGAGCGGTTCACAGCCGAGGAGACCGACGTTCTTGTAAGAGCAGTCAAAGAGAGAGAAGTTGTTTTGTATGGGGATGGGAGAAACCCGCCCAAATCAGCGTCGGTTAAACCGGCGTGAGAGGAAATAGCCGAAATTGTCTCATCAGCTGCGCCAAGCACTACAATGATGTCAGGAGACGGGGGGATCCCAAGCTTGCCAGCATAAATCGGGCACGCCGGGCACACAGGAGGACATCGCTGCGTCCGCCCTCACCGCTGAAAGGGTTTGGGGGCTTTGAAATCGGACACAAGAAACGCAAGCAAGGTTCAACCCCAAAGTACACTTACAAATCAAGTTCACATACATGAAGGTTTCTTATGAAAACATTTTAATTATTATTTAGATAAAATAAACGTAATACAGCCACACAACAAACTTATGAAAATATTTTAATGGTTATTTGCATGATAATTGTTTAACGCTGCCACACAAAATAAATAAAAACTATCACCACAATGCTCACCACAATGATTTCCCTTATCTCATGTATTAATATTTTTTATTGTAACAATTTATGATTTAATGATTTCCCTTATCTTATATTTTTTATTGTAACAATTTATGATTTGCAAAAATAACTGTTGCATCTATGTAGATTAGATAAGCAATGCGCGTTGTGCGCGCTATACATTATGGTCAAGCATGCGCCCTTAAAATAGCATAATGAACCACGCGCAACGCGCCACTGACTTTAGACTAGTTTTTTTTGGTTAGTAGCGCAATTGTTTTTTGAAACTGCAAAATAGCATAAGAGATGGTTTGCGCCGGAGCACGCCTCCTGTTTTGCGCTGAACCGCCCAGGGAGCGCAAGTTCATTCCCAAGTTTGCCGACGTGCGTCTGTGGAGGGAAAAACCCGCTGTGCGCCAGTGCAAAATACGAAATGATACATGCGTCACTGACAAAGTCAATTGCGCTGGGTGCAAGATAGGGCCCAATGTATTTAATTTAAAGAAAAATATAAGGGTGCCGCACAGCGCCTCGTCAAGTCGCGTCTAGGACAACTCAGAGGTTTCGTACACCGGCAGTGGACATTAAATAGTGCGAGCTTATTAGCGTCTACTTCAAAATGCAAACTATACGTTAGCAGCCAATGTTAATCGCTAACAATTTGGGACAAATACGATGTTATTTAATGTTAAACTATGTGAGTGGCGCTCTGTGGCGCGACAGGGATTTGAGCAACTTCCTGAGTCAAAGCTGGGCGCCGCGGACAGGCGCCACCTGTCGGCGCCGGTGTGTGTATACTCATAGAAAACAATGTGTTCGATTTTTTTAGTCTCCAGTGTGAGACCCCCTTAACACTTTACACATAGGCACAGGCCAATTTTTTTTTACTTAAATTACTCTACTGGAAATAAAAATCTGCATCTGCTGTTACCGATTTGCTGTTGTCATGACCACGGAGCATTTAATAAATCAGTGATCTTTTTCGTACACGGCCTCCTGTACCACTATCCTTTAAAGCCGCTCCAAATCCCAGCTCTTTTCCGGCGCTTTCGGGAAGTCATTAAAATGACTTTTTGCTGCAGGACAGATCGGTAGTATTCATTCTGGGTTTGCAGAGACTTGACATGCTTTGCTGATTGTGCCTGACAACAGCTGCTTCATATCCTGTGGATACGGCAGCCATAGAGCATCAATAAACATCTGGGACCGCGGCATATGGTGGCCCATGTCTCTACCGGCTCAAACGTACTATAGACTAGCAACACACAGTTCAAAACAACAATAACAAAAGTTTTCAAATAATTTAGTTCCATTTGTTTTCCTTCCCTAATAAAAAATGATATGTTGGGTGGTTTAAATTGGTCTTCAGTTTGATCTCACATATCTCCATGAACTGTATAAACTGTACATTTGTAAAAATTTTCAAAAATCACTTTGTCCTTATGAGGTACTGAGTGTAGATTAATGAATAATTTGAACGAATGTATTATCAGGATCCCTGCAAAACTGAAGGGTCTAAATATTTTATGAATGCACTGTGCAGAGGTCAAGGATTTTAAGCACTTTGAACCTTAACAAAAAAAGTTAATTTGCTTATTATATGCAGTGATGATGATGATATGATGATGATGTAAATATGATTTACTGCAGTGAATTGAATGGGTTAATTCTGCCAAATCTCTGTACCGATGCTGTGTGCTGATCGCCCGGGACCCTAAGAATAAGCACTGTACCCAGAGACTTTGCAGTATGGGATCTAGGATCTATTCCTGGGTTTGTTTGACGTTGTCATCTCATATCAACATAGAAATATTTCAGGGATGCCATTTCCTGTCTATGATTCTGTTTCTTGCACAGAGCAAGAGTTGTGTCTTTTTTGATGAAAGTTCACCATGACTCACCACATGAATGACACGTTGAGTCTCTCTTGCTCTCTGAACAGAATAATGAAGGTAGAGTTAAACAAAATCTCTCAATTTAGATTAAAATATTTATTTAATTTTGCACAGGTTTCTGAACTCTGAAAATACTTCTAGAGTTCTACTTGTTGTTAAAGCTCAATTTCTTTAATGTAATACAGCCAATTCTTTTGAACGAATAGGGTGACAAACTCAAGATGGTTAAGACCTGTACAACAGCCTTTTAAAGAGGGATTGATATATAGCAGGGAGAAGGAGAAAGCAAATAGCATTGAGAAATCCATTTGAATTCATTCTAAACTTTAAATGAGGTCTTGTTAATAAATTGAGACATGAATACTTTATAACAAAAAATATCACTACAAAACAAAAGGTGAATAAATGGTTTGCTTACAGTGATTGCAGTACAACACTATACATCATTAGTTCTGTTCTGCATCATAAAGCACAATTTATATTGGATAATGGAAATCCATCACAGTCGTATTATTTAGCTTTTATAAAGTCAATTAAAAAGTAGAAGCGAACAAATATTTAACTTTACCATCATTATGCATTTGAGTCTAAAGTGACTACATTGCATTCACTATATAATATGGTCAATATGTTCCTTGGATTGAACCCACAACCTTTTGTGCTGTTAATGCAATGCTCTACCAACTAACCTACATGAACAAAGTTTTCAGCAGACATGATTTTATGAACTTTGCTGATATAGCGAATATGAGAAATTTTAAGATAGATGTTAATATCTGCTCAATGATGTACTGTATGAAACGACATACTATAGGGGGAACAAATAAAATAATTTAGGAATTTTACACTCCATATTGCATTATATAATTAATATGATTTAGTTCAAGGGTCTCCAACCCTGTTACTGGAGGACACCTGTCCTGCAGATTTCAGTTCCAACCCCAGACAAACACACTTGAGCGAATTAAGTTTTTCAGGGCTGCCAAACAAATTATAGGCAGGTGATGGAAATAAAATATGCAGGACAGGTGACCTCCAGAACAACACTGGAAAGTGCATTTAACCCATATTTTAACTGGCAACCAGGGAGCAATTAGGATAAGGTGCTTTGCTTAAGGGCACCACATTTTCCCTTGCAACCCACCGGCTGTGAGACTCAAACCAGCAACTCTCCAGTTACAAGCCTGACTCTCTAACCACTAGGCTACAACTGCCCATCATGGTGACCCATAATGAAGTTTAGGTTCAAACACTTTAGCTCCCCCTGGTGATTATTAAGTGTATGCATATGATTTTTATATTTTCTTTAGAATATGTCCTTTGTTGGTTGTTGCTATATTACGTTAATTCAGGTTTGCTAGGTTGTTGCCTAATAGGAACCCATTATCAGCTGGGATCTATCCTACCCAATCCTACTCGTGGAAGACTACTATCTAGCATGGTTTTACTCTAACCCTAACTAAAAAGATCTTATACGCTATTGCTTATGTCCCTGATTACGGCCTAATTATGTCACGATGAACATTGAAAGAATGCAATGTTAGACCTCCAAAGTTTGACACTTTGTCCAAACCACCATTATTAAGAAAATTCAGCGCTTAAAGAGGCCATGGCATGAAAATCTGACTTTTCCATGTTTAAGTGCTATGATTGGGTCCCCAGTGCTTCTATCAACCTAGAAAATGTGAAAAAGATCAACCCAGTAACTTAGTTTTGGTAAACCATTCTCTACAAGCACATGAAAAAACAGGTAGTTGAAATTTGGCTCTCCTTATGATGTCATAAGGAGCTCTTATTATTATAATACCACCCCTTAATCTGCCAACCACAGCACTGCCATTTAGTGCAGAGAAAAGCACAATTGAGTTTTAATTGCAACAAACCACCATCATAGTGATCAGTGTTTGAATTTTATCAGCTCATTTGCATTTTAAAGGACACACCCAAAATCGGAACATTTTTGCACACACCTACAAAGTGGCAATTTTAACATGCTAAAATAAATACCACATTTATATGGTATTTTGAGCTAAAACTTCACATATGTGCTCTGGGGACAACAAAGATTTATTTGACATCGTGCCATGGCCCCTTTAAAACACAAATAATATGAGGAAAACTGTTGGCATTCTCACTAAATTTTATAACCAGCTGTTCTCACATTTTATTTGCATATACTGTCCTATTGGGAAAGCAAACTGGTGTGGAAAGGCCCACCTGTCTGTCAGAATGATTGGCATTTCTGTAAGCTTTTCATAATGGATGGAGTTCCATGTTTCTTCAGAGAGGACTCAGGTGACTAAGTCCATAGAGTGAATTTGGGCAGGGGGGGGTGTGGTGAATTCCAAAGGATTTCCATCTTTTGTAATAACCTGTAAATGTGCAAATGCTATGAAAAAGATATGAATATAGTGGGATTTTCTGCATCCATAGTTTTATAATATAAACTCTGTCCCCAGCCAAAGTCCCCTACATTGGCCCTGTCCACAATAGCCTATTGCAACAGGTTACTCCTTTATTCATGTTCTACATTTTATGTCTCCCAAAACAATAAATTGCAACAAACACCACCATACCTTTAAA
This sequence comes from Misgurnus anguillicaudatus, assembly GCF_027580225.2. Taxonomy (NCBI): domain Eukaryota; kingdom Metazoa; phylum Chordata; class Actinopteri; order Cypriniformes; family Cobitidae; genus Misgurnus; species Misgurnus anguillicaudatus. Next base: position 35,611,828 of record NC_073344.2, read on the forward strand.
CATACCTTCAAAAATAACTTTAAATATTAAATTGATGTATAGCTATTTATAGAGGTTATGTAATGTTAAAATGGTTAAATAAGAAACCAGATTTGCTAAACTCATTTAGAATATGTGATCAAATGTATCTTATACTCTCATCTTATTAGCTATTTCAAATGTGTTTTGCATATAATGATATGTTCTCTCCACCTGTAACTACACATGTGCAGTATCAAGTAAATAAGAAGTAGACTACTTACCATTTTCCACAAATGGATAATCACATTTTTTTTTAACACAACATAACACTGACATCCATTTTCTCTTTAGGACAGAAAGAAAGGACAAATCACAGGGTCAGGAATATTTCAAAATAACACCTACAGAAGGTGAAGACTGAGGTGAGATCATAAATTAGAAACAAATCTCATCCAAACATTGCTCTTTGACAGCAAAAAGATTTTTGGCTCAAATTCAAGTCAGTTTTCTGTTCGTGTCACTGTGACCGGTGAACTGGAGAATAGAGATCAGTCAACCTACAAATTACAGTACATTCACTCAAATCCTGACACATCTCATATTGATCACATCTACACTAACATGAAAGTGTTAAATGCACATTCCTTTCCTGCTTATGTTTGGATATAATGAATAAGCTAACTAGGCATATTGTCAAGGCCAAATTGAAAATATTTCCTTTAAAGGGAATTGCATAAATATTTATTTTGTTAAAATTTCTCACTAAAATGGCCATTTGTTTAAACTTAAAATTACGGTAGATTTTATTGTGAGGATCAAAATATATTGTTCTGTATGTTGCTTAAATGCCTTACTTTCTTCTTCACTTCAATAATAAATAGAGCACAAGTCTGTTTACTAATATTTTTAATTATTAGATGAGACTCTATTAAGGGAAATTGTATTGTAGGGAACATTTAAGGAATATATTTATTTTTCCTAATCTTTACATTTAAAATCATGTATTTGGCAGACTCGTTCGTGCAAAGCAACTTACAGTGCATTGCAAAATGTACATTTTTATGTGTGTTCCCTAGGTTCGAACCTTTTATTAAAAGCTGTGCAAATGGTTCAAAAAAGTTTTACCCAATGGCAATAAGTTACTTAGGCAAACACATATATACACCAGGAGGCGCTATAGGAGTAGTTTAATCCTTATAAAGCCTACAATGCAGGATAATGCCTTTTGGATGAAATATCACGATTAAAACATTACCTTAGATGCTATAGTTTTACCTCCGATGCTATTTTCATATTATTTACACTGGAATAAATTATATTTGTTCTTTCTTATTTGTATAATGTATGGTAAAGTGACATACAGCAGTCTCAGTGCGTTTGTTTTATTATAATTTTCATGTACATAAGATTAGAGAGCTTGTATAAAAACAAAAAGAGATGATGCTCAGTTCTAATCAAATGATGCGTTTTGCGCAGCCCGATCGGTGTATGACATCACGTACCGCGAGAAGTGTGCTTTCGAATCGCACTCGCGGTATTTTGATATCATAAGCCGGTCGGTGTGCGCAGCGCCACATCCAGTCGAACACACCACAATACTTTATCGTGTACGCGAGGACTAGAAAACTCTCCGTGGAAATGTAACGGGACACTCACCATGAGATGTGTTGTGTGATGTCACAGGAAACCCACACACACACACACTGCTCTGCTAGGGGCCCCAACAGCTCATCCTACAACACATCTCTCAGTATACACTACACATTACACAGCGGAGAACCGAGCAAACGAGGTAAGGAAGACATTATTAAACACATGTCAACTTGTCGGTTTTATTTAACGACAAACTTTTGTTTTCCTGAGATTTTCTTTTTACTCATTGCGCAATGAATTAAAAAGCTTGAGCAAACTTCATGCTGCCATGTCATAGCTCACAGTTTGTGTTTTAAGACAATGCTTTGTATCACTTCGCATTAAAAAATAATAACGTTAATAATAATAATAAAGTCGTATGTATTTAGCTTCTTATCAGTGAGGATTTTAAAACGTCGTTTAAAAATTATTCAGTTACACATTTAGGGCTATTTCTATGCAGAATTGCTTGAACTTAATAGCTAAATGTAATAGTTTTGATACTTTAATAGACGGTAACAGAGATATTTTGTAACTGGACAGTGAACTTTTAAAAAGCTCTGTAAATATTGAGTATTGTTTTATATGTCTGTTTGATATTTATTTAAAACCATATAAATGAAGAAATACATATTAAAGGGATAGTATACCCCATTTTCTTATCTTGATGTTGTTCTAAATCTGTATGAATTTCTTTTTTATGATAAACACAAAAGAAGATATTTTGATAAATGACTTCCACAGTAGGAAAACAAATATTATGGAAATATTGTGATAAATGATGAAGAAGATTTTTGCTAAACGATGGTAAGCACACAGTTGACGGTACCCATTGAATTCCACCAGATTTGTTTTTTCTACTATGGAAGTCAATGGTTACAGTCAGCTGTGTGCTTACCATCATTTATCATAATATCTTCTTTTGTCTTCATCAGAAAATATAAATTCATATAGGTTTAAAACAACATAAAAATTAGAAAATTATGACAGAATTTTCATTTTTTTTGGGTGAACTATCCCTTTAAGAAAGCAGGTTTTAGAAATTTCTGGTGAAAAGCTAAAAAAAATGTGACCCAGTCTGTGAAATCCAGGCTAAATTTTGTCAATCGTTGATTTCACTTTTAATTTCAATCTTTGACATGACCGTACTTTGTCAATATAAACACTGTAAAAAATTCTTTACTGCCTTAATTTTTGTTGAATCAACTCAGATTTATTTATTAATTATTTCAACTTATTTCAAGATGAGTTGTTATAACTACATATAAGTTGGTATAACTTACACTGTAAAAAATTCAGTTTGAAGCTAAAACAACTTGGTTTTGCAAGTCAATTCAACATACTATTTTAAGTTTGGACCTGTGAAGAGTTGACATAACTTATAAAAACTAGTTAAAGTTGTTTAACTTAATTTTTTTAATTAAAGTAGCATTTAAATATATGTTGATTTGACAAAAAATGCTGCATTTTAAATATAGTTGGAAAAAATCAACTTTATTATAATTGTAGCAACTCATCTCTTGTCAAGATAAATAATAGTATGTTGACATGACTTGTAAATCTGAGTTGATTCAACATAAAAATGAAGGCAGCAAAGATTTTTTTTACTATGAAGATTTGTAAAGATTTAAAAAAAGATTTGTTGGTTTAACTTAAAAAAGTAGTGTAAATATGTTGTGTCAACTACTAATTTTAAGTCAGATTAACTCAAAATTTTAAGGCAACCAGGTAACAAGGTACCACAAAGGGTTCCCCAAAGCGATGCTATAGAAGAACTATTAAACTGCACTGTAACAATTTTTTTCTTAGCTTTTCATTACATTTAGAAAATCTTTCCACTATAATGAACATTTTGTGCAACATGTTCTTTATTGAATCATAGTCTGACAAAGAACATTAATTTTTAAGAGTGTAGGCAGTCAGCTTTGCTGTGTGACATGCAACAGTTGATGTTGGTTGTGTTGGTTTAAGTTTTTCCAGTAATGCTTTTGTAGTGAATATTCCCATGACTGTGATCAGGGCCATAGCTAGAAATTCTGTTGATGATATTCAGTACAACAACACTTATGCTTGTGTGATGCAGTGTAATACGCATGAGGAAAAAAATGTGACAAACCTTTGAAACATGCAGGACAGACGATTAAGATTATAGCTATTTACTGAATGATACAAAATGTCTATTGAGTTGAGTTTTTTCATATCTGTTGATTTCAGTATACAACTGAGCATCGCGCTGTCTCTTTAAGATAAATTTAATTGAGTAAAGAGTGGAAACATTTTGTGTGATATCCATGGGTGTTTCCTAAACAGACATGAGTTAAACTACTGTAACTCTCAGTGGCTGACACGGGCTTCTTGATTTAAGATCTGGACGTTGGCTTTTTGCGACCAAGAGGAAGAGAGAAAGTGACTTTTTTGATTATGTACTTGTACATTTGAAATCCTTTAAAGTTGTTTCATGCCATTTTCATTTAGGTCTGTCTGCTCTATTCTACAATTGCTTCATCATGTACAAATATTTGTTAAAAAAAAAGAAACTGAGTGACAAGAGAGAGGAAATGTGGAGAAAAGAGAGAGAGAAACATGGGGCAGGGTAGATTTTGAGTATGAGAGGAGGTCTCTAGGAATGTAACATCGATATCCACTCCTTCAGTTTTTACAGGAAGGGCAAAATGTTATCATCTCCCTCTGTTTTTCCACCAAGTACTGGGAATAGTCCAATCTTCCAGTGCCCAGGAAAACAGTTTGTGTTCACATTCCTATTAGAATAGCATCTATCAAATGATTTATGCCTGCTGTCAACACCTAAATGGTGAAAGATTTATAGCTGTTTTTATACACTTTAAAATTACAATAAGCACTTTCAAGGTCTGTTATTGGAGTTTCTAATGAAGATGAACATTTTTACATGGTGACATGCAAATAGTTCGAGAATGTTTAGCTCATGGTGTTATTTGGTGCTAATATTTCATAGCTTGGATTGACTTTTACACTTTACTTCCTACTCCTGAGCTTTGGTAGCACTTTATCATGTCTTCTATAGTCCACCCTGCTATCTTGGTGGGAATTTAATACATTCACCTAAAGGATTATTAGGAACACCATACTAATACTGTGTTTGACCCCCTTTCGTCTTCAGAACTGCCATGGCATTGATTCAACAAGGTGCTGAAAGCATTCTTTAGAAATGTTGGCCCATATTGATAGGATAGCATCTTGCAGTTGTGGTATGCACATCCAGGGCACGAAGCTCCCTTTCCACCACATCCTAAAGATGCTCTATTGGGTTGAGATCTGGTGACTGTGGGGACCATTTTAGTACAGTGTAGGCCTGGATTGGCCATAGGGAGAACCGTGAGGATTCCTGGTGGGCCGGTCTATTTTTTTGGCAACGAGGGCAGGTGTTGTCATGTCACCGGGAGGGTTGGTGTGCCATCTGAATGTCTCAACAGAAATCTAGACAATAGCAAATTTTAGCCTCTTTTTCTTATTTGTAGTGGAGATGACTGGTACCCGGTGGGGTCTTCTGCTGTTGTACCCCATCTGCCTCAAGGTTGTGCATGTTGTGGCTTCACAAATGCTTTGCTGCATACCTCGATTGTAACATGTGGTTATTTCAGTCATAGTTCTTCTATCAGCTTGAATTAGTCTGACCTAAAAATGGTTGTGTGCGAAAATCCCAGTAACTGAGCAGATTGTGAAATACTCAGACCGGCCCGTCTGGCACCAGCAACCATGCTCAAAATTGCTTAAATCACCTTTCTTTTCCATTCTGACATTCAGTTTGGAGATTAGGAGATTGTCTTGACCAGGACCACACCCCTAAATGCATTTAAGCAACTGCCATGTGATTGGTTGATAATTGCATTAATGAGAAATTGACCGGTGTTCCTAATTATCTTTTGGGGGAGTGTATGTGCAGTTACATGATGGGCAAAATGGTATGTAAAATAATTATTATACAATGTGTAGAAAGAGTTATATATAAAGTATTTTTATATTTAGAAATGTAGTGTAAACATACAGTAGATTAGAAACATAGCTTATATCCTAAAGGTGCATTGTGTAACTTTTATGAGGATCTCTTAACAGAAATAAAGTATAATATGCATAACTATATTTTTAGTGGTTTATAAAGACCTTATGTAATAAACTGTTATGTTTTTATTACCTTAGAAGGAGTCGTTTTTATCTGCATACACCGCTGGTCCCATTACATGGAAGTCGCCATTTCGCACCACCATGTTTTTACAGTAGCCCTGAACGGACAAACTGCTCTACAGAGCATGTTTGGTCACTATGTACTCAAACGATGACATGTTTGTCCTGTGGTGGCTACAGTCGTATGCAAAAGTTTGGGCACCCCTGGCCCTAACAATTTCCACGATTTTTATTTATAAATATTTGTGTGTTTGGATCAGCAATTTCATTGATCTATCAAATAACTGAAAGTGATATTTCAGTAGTGAAATGAAGTTTATTAGATTAACAGAATATGTGCAATATGCATAAAAAAAATAGACAGGTGCATAAATTTGGGCACCCCAACAGAAAAATCACATCAATCTTTAGTACAGAAATAAGACACTTCCTATAGCCTGCAATGAGTTTCTGGATTTTGGATAAATGTATTTTGGACCGTTCCTCCTTACAAAACATATCCAGTTCAGTTAGGTTTGATGGTTGCCGAGCATGGACAGCCTGCTTTAAATCACTACAGATGTTCAATGATATTCAGGTCTGGGGACTGGGATGGCCATTCCAGATCCAAAACATATCAGAATGTACTTGTTCCTCTGCATAAATGCCCGAGTAGATTTTGAGCAGTGTTTTGGGTTGTTGCCTTGTTAAAATATCCAGCCCCAGCGTAACTTCAACCTTGTGACTGATTCCTCAACATTATTCTCAAGAGTTTGCTGATATTGAGTGGAATCTATAAGACCCTCGACTTTAACCAGATTCCCAGTACTGGCACTGGCCACACGGCCCCAAAGCATGATGGAACCTCCACCAAATTTTACTGTGGGTAGCAAGCAAGTGTTTTTCTTCGAATGCTGTGTTCTTTTGCCGCCATGCATAACGGTCCTTGTTATGAGCAAATAACTGAATCTTTGTTGCATACCGCAAGCGACTTGTGGCGTGTGTGCCGAAAAGGCTACTTTCGCATCAAAGCGCAAGGTGTGCTGAATTGTTGAACGATGCACAGTGACACCATCTGCAGCAAGTTGTTGTTGTAGGTTTTTGGAGGTGGGCTGTTTTTGAGCATTCTCACCATCCTTCGCCTTTGCCTCTCCAATATTTTTACTTGGCCTGCCACTTCTGGCCTTAACAAGAACCATAGATGTATACACTAGATGTCGCCTTGGGGTTCTTAGCATGCGTCAAAACCGCCGCCATCTTAGAACAGGGGTCTTGTCACTAGAAGTATCTAGGTAAAGCTGTTATGTCTGCCTGTACTTTGAATTCATGGACGATGCCGGACTTTTGTGCTGCGTATGGATGTTAGGGCTACTAGCACCATATATGTAAGAAAAAGTAGATTTAATTTTTTCCTGTACTAAATGCTAAATACATGTCTGACTGTTGAAACGAACCAAAACAAGAAAATCGCATTCACGACGATTTATGGTAATTTTTTTTTTGTTACACGATTGCCTACAATGACGCTGATGCGGGGTTCCCCTGTTTCAAGATGGCAGCTCTGTTTGACGCATTCGGTCCAATGAACTGCTGTAGCCAAGGCGACATCTAGTGTACATATCTATGAACAAGAACTGTGCCTGTGGTCTTCCATCTCCCTACTATGTTCATCACAGTGGACACATTGGCCGTGCAAGTCAACTTACTATTTTAAACTTTGACTACACATTAACTTATTAAATGAAGTTAAGCAATTTCAACTTGTTTTTATGACTTCACTTAAAACTCAGCACCTCAGTGGGTAGCACTGTTGCCTCAAAGCAAGAACATCCCCAGTTCGATGCCCTGGCTAGGTCAGGTGGTCTTTCTGTGTTGAGTTTTCATGTTTTCCCTGTCAGCATGGGTTTTCTCCCACACTCCAAAACATTCAAGTTAGGTCAATACCAAATAGATACCAGATTGCCCTCCCCCAACCTGTGTGTGAATCAACTTGTCTATACATTTTTCGCCATGAATAAATGCTGAAATTGTGTGAGGAATAAAGAAATAACAAGGCAGCTATAAACATTAAGGCAGCTATAAACATTTTACAGTGTAGGGGTTGTCTATATGGTCCAACAAAAAGAGTTAATCGCTCCAAAAAGCTCCAGTTACTGTATCAGCATTGTTCTGTGATGTGGTGTTTTCCTTAAACCAGGAAGGAAAAGAACACTTTAGGAAAGTTGTGATTGGAACTTTTCTCTTTACTTGGTTAGAAAGATAGTATGATGAGTGAACCTAAAGAGCTAATACTCATTGATGTACAATGGCATCACATGTACAAAACTACAGAGGGAAAATACCAAAATGATCCCCTGATCCAGGGTTCCCACACATTAGTTAACTTTAAATTCAAGGACCTTTCAAAGACTTTTCAGGTCCAATACCCTCAAATTCAAGGACTAAATGTGGGGACACATTTCAAGTGAGAGCAAGGTTACATCGTGTTACCTTTTAAGATACATTATTTCAATTCTCTTTCGAGGGAACTCGCGCTGGGTCACTGTGGTGACACTTTGGGGACGCCTCCAGGGGTAAGTGCGTCTGAATGTATTTATTAAATTCAACCAATGGTGAGGCTTAACGACAAAGACAGGGTGACACGGGATCACTATCTGAAATATTGCCAAAGACGGCTTTACACGGACGCAGGAAGTATGGTAAGAGAGATGCGGCATCTCGTTCCCTTCTCAGGGAACAGTTATATACGTAACCAGAGACGTTTTCATTTGTCAGACACAACTATGCAAAAAAGCATTTTGGAATGAATGAACATTCGCACAGTTTAGCATGTGTCCTTACAAAGACTAGAATTTTTATGATATTATCCTACTACACAGGGAATAATATGGATTTTTTCCAGAAAACTTCTTGCATAAAATAGATTCAAGCACTTTCAATGACCTGTATCTATGCATATATATTTTCAAAAACTTTCCAGGGCCTTGAATTTTTTTGAAGTTTATTATTTACAAGTTCTGATATTGCTGAACCCAGAACAATGTGGTTTTACTAATGGAAGTGGGACAAAGCTGTTACAAATTTAGGGAGCAGTTGTGAACACGTCATTCATTTTCCAATGATGCTTTGTAGTATGGTAGTCAAGCAGTGAATTACATCATCGTAGTAGAAACACACCCCTGATCTGGATGATTTTGCATTTAAGTTTGGTCCAGTTAGCTTCTGATAATGAGTAACACCTCCAAGGGGATAGACAGTGGACCGGCTCGGAATCGGAAAGTTATGAGACTGACCGACCGGTTATCGGTCTGGGCCAAGCATGCATAAAATTTGCCTGTCGATCGCAGTGTTGGGTTCAACTAGTTACTAAGTAATTAGTTACTGTAATTTAATTACTTTTCCCTTCAAAAGGTAAAGTAAGGGATTACTCTTATTTTTATTGTAATCTAATTACAGTTACTTCTGATGTAATTAAATACTGTATGGACTGTAAAACAATTATGTATACTAAAATACAATAGTGGATTTAACATGGTTTTAGTTTACAATTCTCACTATTAACTGGTTGATTCATATTAATGAGCTGTTGGCTGTTTATTAATACTTAATAGCACATATTAATGCCTGATTCTGCAAAACCTTATTCTACATCCTTAACCCTCCCCACTCCTACCAATACTTAAAATTAACAACTACTTTAGTATTAATAAGCAGTAGTTGGAGTATATTGAGGCAAAAGTAGTTAATAGTTAGTTAATAGAGAAAATTGGACCCTAAAGTGGGACCAGAATAATTTATATACTTTCATTTATTATTTCTTTGAGCCATTTCAAGCCTATCCTTGTATCATGTACTAATAGGATTTAGAAAGTAATTAGTAATAAGTAATTAAATACTTTTTGAAGAGAGTAATTTGTAAAGTAATCTAATTACATGGTTGAAGATGTATTTAGTAACTAGTAATTAATTACTTTTTTTGAGTAACTTACCCAACACTGGTCGATCGGTACATTTCTATTTATAATTAGTTTTTTGGTAACCCTGTATGACACACAGTGTGTCTTTCATGTCTGCAAACATTTCCTTTGTCCAAACTTTAACTTTGTGATGCTTCAGCCCGGGATGGTTTGCATTTTTTGAGATTTCTAAGATTGCTTAGCCACTCTTGCTGATAAACAATACATTTAGTAGTGTTTTTAAACCAAAATGTGACATTTTCAGAGTTATGCACGCGTAAGGTGCTCCACAAACATTTCTTCAAAAGCATCATTGAGATTTTGCATTGAGAAAATATTTCCTATCCAAATGGAAGTTATAAATAAAAGCACATGTACGTTAATTGACTTGGAAGCATGTTGATTCCCAGACTAAAGACAAAACCAAATGGATAATTTTCCACACATGAGTCTAGTCATGTGGTTTCTGTCCCCATCCAAGCAGGAAATGTTTGGAGGCCGAACAAAAGAATCACATGTCGTTCCAGCCCTTGGCCATGGTCGGTACCGACAGGTATTGATTTAAAAAGGAAATAACAACAGAATCGAGGCAGATGTTAAAGATGTTTTGGAATGCTCTGATGGTTCCACATGGAACGCCATAAAAAGAATAAACCGGGGCTGTGAATAATAAGTCTGTAGTCCAGGATGTCATTAAACATTAGCATGTAAAAATAGTGATTTCTTTTTTTTTTACCAACAACTTTATTGTGGCTATATTAGTTCTTCCTTAGCTTTGAAACTGATTATGTTATTATTGAGCCAAAACAACCACAGCGAACCATGTAATGTTTGTGGTTTATCTGATAAAGAGGCTTTGATTTCTTTCTACTTGTCTCCAAATTATGCTGTTACACCCTCCTGAGAACGACACAAGTCTGATGGATTATTATGGCTAAACAAGTAAACCTAAACCATATAGCTCAATTGGTAGAGCAATGCATTAACAGTGCAAAAGATCCATGAGTTCGATCCCCAGGGAAACATAACAAACATAACACATACTGAGAAAATGTGCGCTTTATAATGCTTTGGATATATTGCATCGTAAATTCAAGCTATATGTAATAACAGATCTGTTCATCTGTTATTACGGCAATTAATTCATCACAGTTTGTTCTTAATATGTACAATAATACTTCATATTGTATCTGCTTTCTTTCAGCTTATTTGGATATGAAAAGACCAAGAAAAGGAACCATGTTTAGATGTTGGATTACCTCATTTTTCTTACTGTCCACCACCTCTGAGGTATTTAAGTTGTTTGTGTTTGTAATTGTACAACATTTATATCAGAACTTTTTGAGTTTTTCAATATGTTTTTAGGGTAACACTTTAAAATAAGGTTGCATTTGTTAACAAGTTACTGCATTAGATTACATGAACTAACAATGAACAATACGCATTCAGCATTTATTAATATTTGTTCATTTACTAATACATTTTTAAAATCAAAAGTTGTCAGTGGCGGCCGGTGACTTCTTTTTTCGAGGGTGCTCGATGCGAAGTTCGTCACAACATGTATGTAGCCCATCATGTGTGTGGTTCGTAATTTCCAAGTATGTGGTTTGCGCGTCGAGTGATCCTATGTGCATCACATGTCTTGTCAAAATAAGTGCCTGCTGCAGATGCGTCTAAAGGGTTTATGATAAAAGTGACGCTCACGTTTTCCAGATACTCGTATAATCTTATATGTAATCACAGTTTACTGTTAAGGGAGTGTCTTGCGTGTATTTTGTGAACGTGAGCGTCTCTTATATCATAAACGGTTTTGACGCGTGTGCAGCAGGCACTTAAGGGGGTCGCACACCGGATGCGCAAAAAAAATCTAACACGTTGTTTTCTATGAGTGTACGCACACCGGCGCCGACAGGTGACGCCTGTCCACGACGCCTAGCTTTGACTCAGGAAGTTGCTCAAATCCCTGTCACACCACACAGCGCCACTCACATAGTTTAACATTAAATAACATCATATTTGTCCCAAATCATTAACGATTAACATTGGCTGCTAACATATATTTTGCATTTTGAAGTAGATGCTATCTGACGAAGCTCGCGCTATTTAATGTGCACTTCTGGTTTACGATTCCTTTGAGTACCTCTAGACGCGGTGCTGAGCTGTGCGTCCGGTGTGCAACCCCCTTTATTTTGACAAAACACGTGATGCACAAAGGATCTCTTGACACGCAGAACACATATTTTGAAAATACAAGCAACACACATAACACTCCGAACACTTATTTTGAATTTGCGCCCCTGGGATGAGCATTCAAGAGCCCCCACTGAACGTTGTTATGGGTTGAAATTAGACTTAGGCTGAATTTGGGACGATTTTTCCCCTTGCGGCTTACGACAATCCTAGGTAGAGTCTTGATTGTTTTAGTGGTTGCACCGATTATCTTAACAGGTTTCCTCTGGTGCGCGGTGCGTTAAGAACATCTTAATCAGCTAGGAAGCACGTCAGGCCACTCCGATCGCAAAACGCAATGCCTGCTGCAGACACATCAAGGCGGTTTATGATATAAGAGACGCTCAAGTTAACAAAATACTTACAAGACACTAACTTAACACTAAACTCTGCTTACAAATGAGATTAAGCGAGTATCTGGCAAATGCGAGCGTCACTTTTATCATAAACCCTTTGGACGTGTGCGCAGCAGACACTTTTTTGTTAGACACATGATGCACGTGGTTCACATGACACGCCGAACACATAGAAAAAGAAGTCACCGGCCGCCACTAGACTTGAGACTTACATATGACTTGTGCATGTCTTTTGTCCCACCTCTGACAAAAACATAAAAAAATACTTTTTTAAAACGAATTAGGTGCGTTTTCATCCAGTTCTTAGCGGGCGTGTAGACCAAAGTGTTTAAACGCGTCTGAAAATGTCAGGCGGCTGAAAATGTCAGCTGAGCGCTTAGGTTTGGTTTGGCTATGATATTTCTGCTTATCATACGTTGAATGATGCGCTGGTTGGTTGTTGTGATTTTTGCCCCGCCCCACCTCCAATGTGATTAGACAGCAGAGTGAGAAGTGACATTGACGAGCTGAGCGTTTAACCCAAAGCTGAAATTGTTTTCAACTCTCAGCGCAAAAAACGTATGCCGACGATTGGTCATGTGTGTTTAACGTTCGCTACATCAGAATTTATTCCGCATTTGATTTCCATTTCCAATTATTTGCATTAACTCTTTTTCGCACAAAACAAAAACCACTTCAAGCAAGCATAAAAACTATTTTTGCGAATTAAGGAACTTTTTATTCAAATTTGGCATTTCCATTACTCGTTTCTGATGTGCATAAAAGCAGTGGGATGGAAACAGCAATTTTTAGTTCTTGTTAGCTTATACATTTACTAATGTTAACAAATACAACCTTATTGTAAAGTGTTATAGCTTTAAGTAATAGTTGGGTGATTCTCACGAAAACTTGGTTTTAAAAATGTCAAGCATGAAAATTTAAAAATGGCTTAAATTTACTTTTTTTGCAACCAGACATTGAAAAACAAAGTCTGGAGTAAATGGGAACATTCATTTAAAAACTTTTACTTATCATTTAACACTTTTTGTAACATAATTTAAAAAATTTGTCCTAAAAAATCTCATTACCGCAACAGTCAAAAAACATTAACACTGACATATTTTCAAAATGACATGACAAACCTGAAAGAACATAATTTGGAGATTCTGCACATGCATTTAAAATCAAAGTATTATGCTTCTATTAATTAAATTCACATTTAATAAGCATCTGTTGCGGTAATGATAATCAAAATGTCGTGTAAGCATTCTGACCAGACAAAATTTCAAATTAACTGTAAAAAAATGATCTTACCTGGTAGCCATCTTGAAGTAACTGGTCCATGTGCTTGGTCACTCAAAATCAAACTTTATTAAAATTCTGTATGTGTGCTTAAACTGTTCTCAAAAAGTGTTGCGGAGGATGAGATTTTTCTTCATTATTACTATACATGAATATTCAGTAAATATTTTTTCTGTCATCTAAAGTAGTCTAGCAAAACATCAATTTATTTTTTTCTTAATATTTTTGTGTTAATTTGATTAAATTACAACATAACGCATGTTCAAACACAGCCGGACACATTGCGGTAATGAGAATTTCAGTAGAAAATGAGATAAAATTTACAATTATAAATTCTTATGTTGAAATCACACATTGTGCAAGGTAGAACACAGTATTGTGTTATTTCTGATGCTTTTTAATGTTACTATATTACACATTTTAAAGCTAAAATCATTAGTGCCGTGGTGTTTCAATGGTTTTGTGAGAATCACCCAGTTATGAAAAGGTTTAATCAATTCCTCCCATTAAATAATAATTAAATAAGATGAAATACCTTCTGCTTTATTTTTAAAAAGTACATTTGTACGTTTATATAGTATTTTTGGGTGCAGTATAAATACATTTCATACATACCTTATCCGTATGTTTTCATTGTCATGTGACCCGTATGTCCTTTGAGCTATGATGTTATGAGAACAACTGTGACCATATTTTACATGTGTTGTTTAAGTACAATTAAATAAGGAAAAATATTTATTTGTGCATAAATCACTTTAGAATTAGAATTCGGATATTTTTATTATATTAACTGTGAATTTGGACCTCGCCTACAGATTTAACATTTAATAGTTATTAAAGTTATAGAAATTATACATGTTAAACGTTTATGAACACCAGCTATGCAATTTAACGAGTCGATAATGCTGTAACTCAACTGGCAGATCATAGCGTTAGCACTGCTAAGGTCATGGGTTTGAATCCCAGGGAATACATGTATAACCTGAATCCCGTAAGTTGCTTTGGATAAATGCATTTGCCAAATGAATAATTTTGTCATCTTTAAAATATTATATAATGTTATAAAGCGATGCTAATGTGTTTATTGATCCAGTTTTATTTTCTTGATACCTTTGAACAGTTTGTGGTGGTCCTCTCAGAAAATAGCACTGAAGGTACGGCGCAAAAGGCCCATCATGATATAGATTTTACTCGTCACAATATTTTGACTGCCCAGTTTGAATGTTACCAGAGGATTATGAAAGACACCAATCACAACAGAACAGGTGAGATCTTTGTATTTCCATACTTTATGTTGATAATTACCAGTGGTGGCCGGTGACTTCTCTTCCGAGGTGCGCAATTCAAAATATGTGTTCCGAGTGTCGTGTTTGACTTGTCATGTCAAAATATGTTTGGTGCGTCATGTGAACCTATATGCATCACGGCAAAATACGTGCCTGCTGCACACGCATCACTTACTTACCACTAACTCTGATTACACATGAGATTAATTGAGTATCTGGCAAATGCGAGCATCTCTTTAATCATAAACCCCTTCAAAGTATCTGCAGCAGGCATGTATTTTGACATGACACAAGATGCAGATAGGTTCACATGACCGCAGAACATATATTTTGACATGAAGCGCCACACACAGGACGGGCTAAATACATGTTTTGATAAGCTTTGCATTGTGCGCCCTCGAAAAAGAGGTTACCAGCCGCCTAAACTGATTACATTGGTTTAGAATTATTCTTAAAATGCCCAAATAACATTGTGTGTTGATGACTTTTTGTAATTCCAACTATTTTTTGACTCTTCCTAAAAGTTGGTGAAAATGGCCTCACTCTATGATTATATTCTACTCATTAGCACAGTTCGGACCATAGATATGAATATACAAATTAGTCCCTGCCTTCACGCTTTCGCACCACTTTGGGCCATAGATATATATGTAAATAGATGCTACATTCAGCAGTTAGAAACCAAGGTAATTTTAAACCTTGGGAATAACAATATTGTTGAATGATGAATTTGCACATGGCTTGTCTTAAAACATCACATAGACATATAGACATAGACATATAGACAACAATAACATGATTTTCAAATTGTTTGATACCGCTACTATAAATGAGTTCTACATCATTTTTCTGAAAAGGTCATGTATGCAATGTGTCAATTTCCAGTCAGAGTTTATGAAACTTGAATTTGGAATTCTCTTGCAAAAAAGTTTTTCGTAGGAGCTTCCATTTCTGGTCTCCCGCATTTGCATGCGTATGAGTGAAAGTAAGGGGAATGAAAAGTCTTTTGTGACCGTGGCATTACATTGAGTTCCGAGTCTGGTTTGATGTTTGAACATTCATATTAAACTCATACAAGGGCTGTTTCAGCATGCAGTAAGTTTATCCTGACAAACTTACTTTTTCTTGTTTTAGTAGACACACTTTTAGGGGGCTTTTGCTATTGTTTGAGGTTGATAGTCATGACAATTGCCTAAAGGGTGCAGTTTATATTCCTCATGATTTAAGGGAGCATTAGGGGACATGGGGCCGAAATCACAGGCGAAGGTGACGCCACATCATCCAGCTACTTATGGGAGGACTCTTGACAGCTGACGATCGAATGGAACTAATCTATGGGGTGTGTCTCATTTGAAAAAGCTTTAGCTGTCTGGCCATTGATTTAAGACTTAAGGCTGTGTGTGAGACTCAAATCTCAGTTGTCCAGGGGTTGTAAGCAGATTTTTATAACCGTTATGGTACTGTCTCAATTCTTTGTGTTGCTTAAAAATAACAGTAGCTGGAAAATGTAGTGTAGTGTAGTGTAGTTGAGACTACCTGATTTTGGGCATTGTGACACAAGAACTTTTTTATTTTTTAGACTAGAGAGTGACACAGTGGACAACAATAAAAGCTGCGTCTGCAACACATCACAATGTCCCAACAAAACGACCAGCATTTTTTTGGTCCTCGAATGGCAGGTTCTGTCACTCCAGGCAGTCGCCAGTTCGCCTTCTTGATTACATTACACGTTGTTTTTAAAAAGTTTATTTTTACAAAAGTTTAAAATGTTCTTCTTTAAATATACAAACCAGGGGTGACCAACCCTGTTCTTGGAGATCTATACCCTCTTGGATATTTTAGTTCCAACCCTGCTTCAACACACCTGCCTCTAATTCAAATTTTTTAGGTAGCCCTGAAATGACCCTTGATTGCCAGGTTCAGGTGTGTTTGATTGGAGTTGGAGCTGAACTCCAACAGTAGATCTCCAGGAACAGAGTTGGTCACCACTGATATAAACATGCAATATATCAAATGAAAGAACAGACCCTCTGCTTTCAAAAAAAAAAGTTTTATCTTACCTTTATTTGTTCTTTGACCTCTCAAATATGGGTAGGTTTCTTCAAAAATATTCAATTTTTGAGCATAAAGCTGAGATTATTGCGTTTTTGTGAAGGACTTTTGATAGAGATCAGATTCAGAGCGATCATCAAAACATACACAGAGTTTGAAGTGTTTGCTCAAAGGAAATACTTCTGATTGCCGGAAAAATTTGTCATTTGTAAGGAAGCATTTTCTCTTAATTGATAAGTTAACTCGTCAATGGCGGGGAAAGAGTTAAAGATGGCAAGAAATAATAGGTCGGAAAGCAACGTGTTATCGGACATTTTCTCTTGTTCACAAAACAACAAGAATTTTGTAGTCAAAACGGTTTACAAGATTATAAGCTGTGATCCTGGTGCAACTCATGACACCAAGCTGGACCAAGGTCACAATTACCAAGGCAAAGACTCCAAACCCAACAGTTGAAGTGTAAGATAAGACTCTTGATTTGGTCCTAACTGTAAATGGCTTCATTGCAGATGGTTCCATGTGTAAACGGACCTGGGATGGGTGGATGTGTTGGGAAGAAATAGAACGAGGGTATACATCAGCCCAGCACTGTCCAGGCTATTATGATAACTTCGACACGTCAGGTAAGAACAACACATGTTTAAACATTTTAAACTTTAATTGAATACATGTAACTATTATTACTAATTTCCAAATTGTGTTTTTTCAGAAATGGCAACAAAGATTTGCACCAATTCAAGTAAATGGTTTGTTCACCCAGATAGTAACAGAACATGGACAAATTATACGGGATGTACAAAAATATCTAATGATCACAAGAAGGTAAGATCTACTTTAAAATAATTCCTGCTACAGTATCCTCCGAATTCATATACACTCTTAGAACGGATGTGTTAAAAAAACACAACCAGTGTTAGTTTAGGGACAACACACTTAGGGCCAGATTTAGTAACAGCTTGCGCCAGCAACAATGACGTTAAACAATGATGTTACGATTTACTATAGACGCTCAGTGGAAAATTAGCGCTGAAAAGGGGTAGTCTAGTTATTGTTGCGATTTACCTTATTGCATATGCATTTCTAGGAGTTTCTCTTTCAGACGCAAATTTTTTGGGAGACGATTATTCATTATTTAACGCAACAGTAATCTGATATTAAATCGATTTGAACAGATTAATTAGTACTCCACCTCCTACGTGACATCATCAACTATGTTGTTGAACCAACATGGTTCAAACGACGAATGTGTGACAAAGTTACGATGTTTTCAGGAAACAGTTTTGATAAGGTAGTTAGTTTCTCCAACTATGCATCATACTATGGTGGTTCAGCAGCGAGTTGCGTCGTTGTTCGGGAAACTTACCCCTGCTTAAAGTTTATTAAAACAACTATTTCCAATGCTGAAGTGATTTTCTTTTTTTATTTATTAGTTAGAATATGTATAACTTAATGTTTTAACTAATTGAAAAAGCTGAATAATTAGTCGTTGAAATAATCGATGATTAGTCGATTAATCGCTCTAATAATCCATAGATTAATCGATTATCAAAATAATCGTTTGTTGCAGCCCTAGTATGCGAACCACTGAATTTTTGTAACCGTGCAAACTTTTTACGTGTAGGTTGCACATGCGCATGTAGTATGTAGCCCAGGAGATGCATTGCATTTTGTCACAATGCGCATGCGTCGAACGTCTGCTTACAGGTACGAGTCAAATATACTATGCTTTGCAATGCTGTGCGTTCGACGGGGCGCGTACGTTCACTAAACTTCGGGCTATGTCGTACACTCGACGCAGAAGTATAAATTGCACTTTACACACATATTGTACAAATATGAGAAAAAAATAAGTCTAATATCAATGGAATTCTTAACAAAAAGTTAATGTTTATAAAGTTTAAAATGAAGAGTTCCAAAACGCAATAAATCCATTTTGACAAATTTAGATAAAAACGTGTTCCCTTTCAGTCGGTCACTACGACGTCACGTCGTGACCGACGAATTGGGAACCGCTTCGCGGGTGACCTATCTGCTTCGAGAAACCTTTAAAACGCCAATGAACTTGGCATGCAGATAATTGCATCTGCCGGCGCCGCCCCGCCGCACAGCTATTTAATGAGCGGCAGGTGCAGTTATCAAATCAGCTTTTTAGCTTCGAAAGCTGGCAGACTGACTGCTCACGAGAAGCTACTCTCTGCTCTTTGGAGAACTCTGCGTGTTCGATTTGGTTGGGCAAAGGCATTTCAGCGGAGGCTCGCGGGTGTTCCACCTCTCTTTTTAATTTTTTGATTTTTTTCTCACTCTTAGTTGAGTGTGTGCGTAGCCGTTCCCCTGTGTGCTTCATCAACATCAGCACATTAAAAGAGTATTTCCTCTAAAAGAGTATTGCGGTGTTCTGCGTCTTTTTAAAGACAGCATTTCACTTGCACTGAGACGGGAGCGTCTTTTTAAAGATGTCTTTCCGTCCGTGTTTCTGGATGCAGCAAATGTATGGGTCCCCGGGTGGCCACGATCGTTTTCTCTCGTGCGCAAGAGTGCATGCTGAGGCTGCGATCGTGGAGGGTTCATACTCCTAAGAGAGCATGAACCTCTTGGATGGCGGAGACGGGTTTCGTACCTCCGGGAACGTTACCCCCGTTTTTCCGTTGCGGAGCCCCGTTAAAGGTGCGGTGGCAAAACTCCGGAAATCTTATCTCCGTATAAACGGTGCTGAATCGGTTAGCTGGTTCGTCCAGTGACTCTCAGCACCCCCATCCACAGCCAGAGGTGCCGTAAGAGACGGGTGGCGCGTGTTCTACGCGCTCTCGTCCTCTTTCAGTCCTCACGAGGATTCTATGTCTGTCACAGCATCGGAGAGGGGGTCGTCTATTCGGTCGCCGACTCGGACCCACTCCCGCCTTCGGGTTGGGTAGGGGCTTCCGTGCTCGACCCCGAGTGGCGGCCATGTACGCTCGGGAGCGCGGAGACGGTCTGCGTGGAGCGGAGAGCTCCTCCCCCACCGCACCGTCCCGCCTAGATGATTGGCACTTCAGGACTGTAAGAACAGCCCCGACCTTCTGTGCCTTTCTTCCCGGGGTGCATGTTGGTTGACACGGTCGTGGAAAACTCGTTTTCCTCCCGGAACCGATCGTTCAGCCATCACCTCTCACCTCTCCTGACGGCGGGGCCGCTAAGGTTGCTGCTCCAAGAGACCAGCCTCCCTCCGCTCACAGACCCACGGGCTTGTGAGAGGCGGCCTCTGCCGTGCGCGCCAGGGCGTGATGCAGGTCCGCCAGGCTAAGGCACTGAAGGATCTGCAGAGGTGAGGGTCCGGCAACTAAAGAATCCTGTGTGGCTCTGACCTGGCGCTACGTGCGACTGGGTTCACCCCACAGACCGCCGGACGTGCTATGCCCACCCCCGGTGGTCCAGGAACGCCATCTCTGGTTGTGTCTTGCGGGCATTAAGTAGGTCGTTAATAATCGTCCTAAATGTTCAATTTTAGACCAGCCATTTCGGCGACGCGGCTGAGAGTGTCCAACAATGATCGGCCGCTTTAGAGCAGACTGAGGCATCATGCCACGTCGGAGCCTAGCTGCCCCCTCCGTTACGTCAGTATATTGGTCTGCTTTTCGCCGAGGGCGTCCTGCTACGGCTTTTTTGTTCCTTCATCCCGGCAGCTCTGAGGAACCTGTCGTAAGCAGTACACCCGCCCACTCAGCCCGCTACAGAGGTGGAAAATGAAACTTAGCGGCTCTGAGTCGGGCGATCTGAAGATGGAGAGGATCGCTCTTCAGGAGATGGTGAAAGCATCATTCTCCCCCCCACCCCGGAGGAGGGCCGGGTGGGGAATCCTTGGTTTCGTTTTGTGTTCCGCCGACTTCAATCGGCACCCACTAACCTCAAAGAGCGAATTCCTCTTCTTTCTCCAGATCACCGGAGGCATATAGGAGTTTCGGACGGGCTCAAAACCCTGAGTTCTCCTCTTCCTCTTTCGCCAGCGGATGTATCGAGCGGGACATCTACAAAGGAGCCTTTGCTCAGCATCCATCAGCGGTTTCGGGTGAGTGTTTCATTACACACAACATCTCACAATGCGGCCAAAGAGCACGCGTCGTTGAGTTCCCCGTCTCCGCTCGCCACGGGTACACACATCGTGCCGGTAATTTCCTCTCGCTCGGTATCTGGGGGCCTGAGCTTCCCAGCCCGTCGCGTTGGCTTTTACGCACGATCCGTCTCGGTTACGCATTCAATTTGCCCGGCTACCTTACAAATATTCATGCATTCGCTTCACCACGGTGAAGGCTGTCGATGCGCACGTATTGCGTGCGGAGATTGCTGTCCTATTGGCAAGGACGCGATCAAGCCGGTCCCTCCAGCCGAGATAAATTCGGGGCTTTACAGCCCTTCATTGTACCCAAGAAGAGTGGCAGGTTGCGTCCGATCCTAGATCTGCGCGTACTGAATCGAGAATTCACAGAATTCACATTCACAGCATGCTGTTCAAAATGTTTACGCAGAGGGGCATATTTTAATGCATCCGCCCATAGGATTGGTTCGCAGCTTTTAACCTGAAGGACGCGTACTTTCATGTCTCCATACTCCCCCGACACAGGCCGTTTCTCCGCTTTGTGTTCGAGGGGAGGGCATATCAGTACAAAGTCTCACCGTTCGGGCTTTCTCTCTCTCTCTCCCTGTGTCTTCATGAAAGTTGCGGATGGCGCACTGCAGCCCCTGAGAGAGAGAGCGCTGTTTGCGTTTTGGCGTATTGGCTCATAATAGCTCAGTTTCGTCAGATGCTGTGCACACACATAGATCGTGTATTTAAACACCTCGCTCGTCTCGGTCTTCAGGTCAACTGGGGAAAGAGTAAACTTTGCCCCGTGCAGAGAATCTCTTTTCTCGGAAAGTAACGGGATTTGGTCGATTTAACAACACGTCTCATAGAAGCGCGTGTTCAGTCAATTCTGGCTTGCCTCAACATTTAAAGGCAGGGTTGCGGTTCCACTGAAATAAGTTTAGAAACTTCTGGGGCATATGACAGCAGCCGCGGCCGTGACACCGCTCGGGCTGCTCCATATGAGACCGCTTCAGTGTTGGCTTTATGACCGAGTCCCGAGGAGAGCGTGGCTCACCGGCTTTCACAGTATTATAATTACATCGAGATGCCGTCACACTTTCACCCCGTGGTCAGACCCAGCGTTTCTCAGGGTGCGGGTGCCACTGAGAGGTCTCCAGGCATGCTATTGTTGGGAAAGATGCCTCTACCACGGGGTGGGCAGCCACGTACGGCGGGCTCGTCGCTTCGGGGGTCTATTCGACATTCCAGCGACATTAGCATAAATTGCCTCGAGCTGTGCACTGTATATCTTGCGCTCGTCCGTTTCGTCAACGTGATTTGATGCTTAAGATGTAGTGCGCACCGACAACACTGCGGCTGTAGCGTATATCTATCGCCAAGGCGGTCTGCGCTCTCGTCACCTGTCGCATCTCGCCCGTCTCTCCTCCTCTGGAGTCAGAAGTATCTGAGGTCTCTTCGTGCCATTCACATGTCGGGGTCGCTGAACACAGCGGCAGTCGCGCTCTCACGAGCAGCGCGCTCCGGCGAGTGGCGACTCCACCCCCGGTCGGTTCAGCTGATTTGGAAATGTTTCGGCAGAGCGCAGTTAGATCTGTTTGCTTCTTCAGAAACAACCCATTGTCGCATGTTTTATTCATTATCCGAAGGAACACTCGGCGTGGATGCACTGGCACACAGCTGGCCGCGGGGTTTTCCCCAGTAAGCTTTATTGCGCAGACACTGTGCAAAGTCAGGGAGGACGAGGAGCGCATTCTATTAGTTGCGCTGTACCGGACAACTAGGAATTGGTTTTACAGAGTTCACTCTCCTCGCGACAGTCCCTCCCTGGCTGACTCCTTGGCACATTATGGCACCCTCGCCCCGATCTGTGGAACCCCCATGTGTGGTCTTTGGACGGGGCGCGGAGGTTTTAGGTGGTTTACCCCAGGCGGTATCTAACACCATCGCTGCAGCGCGAGCACCGTCTATGAGACAGGCGTATACGCTGAAATGGAACCTGTTTGTTGTTTGGTGTACCTCTCAGCGAGAGGACCCCCGAGAATGCTCGATCAGTATTGTGCTTTCATATCTCCAGCACCGCTTGGAGAAGAGGCTGTCACCATCTACTATTAAAGTAGATATCGCGGCAATATCCGCGCATCACGCACCCATAGACGGTAGATCTGTGGGTCAGCACGATCTGGTCATTAGGTTTTTAACAGGGGCACGGAGGCTGAATCCTTCGCGCCTCCCTCTATTCCTCCTTGGGACTTGTCCATGGTGCTGAAAGTTCAGCACTGCCCTTTCGAGCCTCTGCTGACGGTGAGCGTCAAGTTTCTCACTATGAAAACTTTGACGCTCCTCGCATTGGCTTCTATTAAAAGGATAGGGGATTTTCATGCATTTTCGGTCAACGATTCGTGCCTTCAGTTCGGGCCGGCTGAATCCAGCGTTAAACTGAGACCCCGGCCGGGCTACGTGCCTAAAGTTCCCACCACTCCCTTTAGAGATTGGGTGGTGGACTTTTCAAGCGCTGCCTTCGGAGGCAGACCCAGCTATGGCTTTGTTATGTTCTGTACGTGCACTACGTGTGTATGTGGATCGCACTCAAAGCTTTCGGACCTCAGAACAGCTCTTTGTCTGATACGGTGGTCAGCAGAAAGGGAAAGCTGTCACTAAACAGAGGATGTCTCATTGGATTGTAGACACAATCGCCCTGAAATATGAGAAACAGGGCATTCCTTGCCCTTTTGGTTTGAGAGCCCATTCAACCAGAAGCGTGGCTTCATCTTGGGCTTTGGCTCGTGGTTCCTCGCTTTCAGATATTTGTAGAGCTGCTGGCTGGGTGACGCCTAATACGTTCACTAGATTCTACAGTGTTCGTGTTGAGCCGGTATCCTCTCGAGTTCTCTCGTCAGATCAGTGAGAACATCGAGGAACGGCTCCTGTGTCGGCTTGGAGCCTTTCTTTTTGGCTGCGCAGAAACCGCACCATTATGGAAGGCCATTAAGGCAAAAACGTTACAAAAAATGTTTTTTGTCTTTTCCACCGCTTGGTGACCGATGTTGCGGAGCATCGGCTGCCAGCCTCTCACTAGATGTATTCTTGACTATCTGGGTGAGGCTAGCGCCCACATTGCGCCCCCTAGTGGTTTCTTTGTGAGTATTTCCGTGGAAAGTTTATGATTTACCACGTTTCCCTTAGCGGAGTTCGTTCCGCGCCTCTCTAGTGTTGCTAAGAGAGTGTATTTTTATAGACCTCGTGTCTTTTTATCCATCACCTTAGTGGTAGACCCCTAGAGGGTTTTTCTTCCGCAGCGATCTTAGTCCCGCCTGACGAGTTCGCTTCCCAGTTCGCCTAGTCACTATCGTGGGTTAAGGAACAAGTAGTGACCGGCCTCTGCTTCAACCCCATTTCCGTTCCCTTAAAGAGGAGAGTCGGAGGGTTTATGCAGGCACTGGAAGGGTCAGCTTCAGTGGCGCTTTGGTAGGGATTCCCAATTCGTCGGTCACGACGTGACGTCGTAGTGACCGACTGAAAGGGAACGTCTCGGTTACAGATGTGGCCTTTAAAAATGCGCGTTTCTGAGAGCAGAATGCCGCGAGCACTTCCGAAATTCTGCGAGATCCCACAGAAGGGGGGTTCGGTGAGGGACGCAGGAAATACAAAAACCTGTAGATGGCAGTCGTGTTTCATGTAGGCCATACTGACGACAATTTGTGTGCTTGACTTCATGCTGAGCGTATACTGTATGATATTGAAGTAACATGACACGGATTTTCTGTGTTTAGGCAATAGACTTTGATGTCATACAAATGCACGCTTTTTTGGCAAACATTTCGTTGGCGAAGTTTTCTTTTGCCAGTTACATAAACAGTCACATATTCTTCATCCGACTCAAACGCGCATCATTTGTCTTATTATTTTCCGTGTACTTACAATAGAAGAGACGTGATGTATGATAACTGAGTCTTATAACAAAATAACTCGCGAAGACCTTTGAAGAGACCGAGCGCATTTACGCAATATCATTAACTATCTAATTTTACATTTAGTTCATTTTTTGCATCTGAACGTTTTAATAGCTTTGTGTTGCGCTTTTCTGCATTACTGAACAGTAGGAATATAAGTAGAAATATAAGAAAATATAAGTTAAGCGCGTTGTGTGTATTAATTATAAGCTTTTGGGAAATTGCACCAAAACTAAACGTGCACAAAAACATAAACAAGTAATTTAAATAAGCGAAAAATCTTTTTTATGAGCTCAAAATTTTGAATATAATGTGCTATTGCAAAAAATTGCCCAACTCTAAAGGAGAATATTCATCTTTAAAGTTGAAGAAACAAAAAAGTAATGTACTGATAAGCATTCGTCAAATATATATATATTAGGGATGTGCCCGAAGCTAAATACGTTATTCGGAAGGGCACGGATAATGGCTTTAAAACGAATAACGAATTCATCCGAATTACAGAAAAAATATTAGGCCAGACATAATCAAGTGTTTACAGCTAAATTATAAAGCCCTTAAAGCACGCATAATATGTGTGTTAAGTGAATGAGTGTAATCTATAAAATTACATGAATGACATTTTCTGCGCGTCCCTTATTTGGAAACGCGAGATGTTTTGGAATTAGTTTTAAAACCCTGCTAATATCAAACTTCTTTTAATCCAACTGTAAAAAATTACCCTTTTAGTTTTTTATATTTTATTTAATTACACAAGACCAGAAAACCTTGATAAAATGCTGCACTCTGATAATAAAATATTCGTTAATAACTCCGTGTCTCCGTGACTTCGGTCACAGATGATCTTTTAACTAGTTCAAGTTAAAGCCAGCTTCATTGTCAATCTAGGTGAATATAAAATAAACAAGTAAATAGATAAAAATATGAAAATGTAACATTTTAAAAGCAAAATTTATACTGAAGATTATTATGGCATGACTTGCAATTAACATAAAAATAAAGTTAGTAAATAACAACTGAAACATTTGAATTACATCTTTATAATTACCTTATTGTTTAAAATCATTTTGCTTGTTTTGAACCAAGTCAAATCTGACTTTTAAATAATAGAGCATACTGTTATTTAAAATATTAAACGAATATCTGATTATTTATTTATTTAGATAAAGATTAATGAGAGAGTTTTTTTAAACAATTCGTTCTGTTCGCGCAAACGCTGTAGGCTATGGACATATTTAATAATGAGCTTAGCAAGTTTTTTGTAATGCTTAATATGCTTTCGTAAATTCTTGCCAAAACAGATGTTTTTTAACTATTCTGTCAGTCAGGTACTTGCGTGTCTGTGCGTTGCGTTTCGGATCTGTCAGTCAGCGCGAATCTTGTTGATCTTAATAACTTTTTAACATAAATCAGTCCCGAACTTTATCTCTCTTAACTCTTTAAACATCAAGCAAGTTCTGCATTTTATTTTCAAATTCCTGCATGTTTTTAAACCGAAACCAAGATGTCAGACATGACACGCATCTTAGTATTAATCATTTTACTCTCAGAAAACGTATTAGATGTTTAATTAATAGAGTATTTGAAAACATCATTTAGACAGAATGGGTAACATACTGTATGTAACACACATATGTGAAAGACACAATAAACGCTTAAAGCGCTCTCAAGTTCAACGCACATAGGCACAAGCTGTACGAGGCTTTGAAAATGAGAAGTTTGTTTTCCATGCCTATTATTAATGAGAATCAAGTTATTTGTCTTTTTGATAAAAAAAAAATGTGTATTATTTTTAATAAATATTTACAGTTATTTAAGTTATAATTATAATAAAAGCAAAAATGCATTTAAAATTGTAAAACATATTTAATGCTAACTTTACTTACAAATTCAGAAAATATTTTTTACAGTGTATAAATAAAACGACATGAAGGAAGTTAATTCCAAAATGTAATTAATTGCACATTGTTTAGCTGCTAGTTTTAGCAGCTACCAGTGACACAGACTAGAGTCAAGAAATTAAAAACCGCCCACCCCCAGGTCTGCCAATTCTTTGACAACCCCCAATGCTAATCGATCACCTCTCAGGGAACCGGTTTTTCAAGTTTTCACCAGCGTGTGGCGTTTCAATTCCCACCCTTGCAGTTCCTTTGTTTAAATGCAAATCTAGGCCTACTACATACCCTGTAAGTTATTTTAAATGAATGTTTATAACTTTTAAAATTAAGTGGATATCGGGTAACGTAATTTGACATATGTTGATATAACCTGGGCTCTCAAGTCCCACGCATTCGCCATCATGAGACACGCGCATTTCTGTGAGTTCACGGTCACACGCCAAACCGTGTAAGCTATTTCTCACGCTGATAAGTAAAATAGAACTTTTCCTGCTATACAATTAATAAAGGAGGTGCTGGTATACACAGAGCATTTCTGTCGAGTTTAGCAGTACGGTTTTTAGGTGTGGTCAACTTTACGCAGCCGACAAGCAGATAACATCAGAGTACCGCGAGAAATAAGGCGGAGGAGGTTGGTTTCAATCGCTCTCGCGGTACTCTGATGTCATCCACTCATGTTTGAGTCTGTATCAGATGGAAATACAGATTTTGAGGAACAACTTATTGTTTGGAGAATGGACGTTTCTTAATGGTAAGTTTGTTTTTTCAGTATGGACCAAAACGCCAAATGCATAAAATAAAAATTTTGTAATACTGTAATGTCTTGGCATGATATGTTTTCAAAAATGTTTAAAAATAAACAAATCAGTTGTGCGAAACTACACAGAAATATATTTTTTTATATAATTAAGGTTAATCTTTAGCTAAATCATTCACATGGTTTTATACATTAGCCTATACCCAATATTTATGGTATAAATATTTAGACATGGATAAATCTACTCTGACATAACAACCATTATACCTGGTATGTATAAATTTTACTTTGATGGGATAAAAACTGTTTTTTTTTTTGTAAAAAAAAATTACTTTAATCATAACTCTTTAATGTGTCCTTCTCTTTAACATAGCCAAATAGAAATTATGGTTGCTTATACCTGTATTGGTCACACGGCTACAAATCTGTATGGTTGCCTAGATAAAGGGGGTGGGTCAACTTGCCCACTGGCTTATTTTGCCCCACTCTCCCCTACTTGGTATTGAGAAACGGCCATTGTTTGCAGAAGCCGGAGCGCGAGCTACAAACTACAGAGCGAGTGCGCGGGTTACACGATGTAAATAACTAAACCAGTGCTCGCAGTACCGACACTTTATATTTTAGCGTACTGGGTTCCTTCACTTTCTTTTGCGTGCCACCACTTCTCATGTTGCTCGTACTCTGCTGTAAAGAGTCAAAGGGCGTTTCTATGTGGCGCTGCGCAGACAGTTCGGCACCGAAGACATCAAAGTACCGCGAGAGCAAGTCGAAATGTTACAAATGGTCCGACTTTACCTTTGCTCTCGCGGTACTCTGATGTCAAACGCCGACCAGTCAGCGCCGCACCATTTAAAGTCGAATACACAAAGCATCAAGGTCTGGGCCCGGTTTCCCAAAAGCACTTATGAATGAACGATTACTCCAGAGCACTCGTAGATCTACGATGATTTTCAAGTGCAACTTAAGTTACGAAGCTTTTGGGAAACAGCCCGTAATTCGAAGATGATTCGTAACTGTAAAACTAAATAAAAAATATCATATGATATGCCGAATGAGCATATAAACATATGTTTTCTTGTTCGCTCCACGGGTTTAAACGCCGTTTTTTTTTAAAGAATAATGTTAAAACTTTATTGGTTGTGGTTGAGAATAATTTATATTGCAGAATAATTTATAAAGCATTTTAGCGCAATATAAATGTATCATATTGTTATTCTTTATATAAGAGAATACTCATATATTTTTACAACACGTTTAACTTTAAAACATACATATAAAGATGCTTAGTACAATAGCTTTGCTTCTAACAACAAGTTTCTGTAATAAATCAGTAAATCAATCACAAAATGTTTTGACAGTGCCGAATAAAATGCTTGTCAATTCAAACAAAGCTGAAAGGTGTATAAAACCGCTTGAGTTAACAATATCTGAACTGTGCTCTTTTGCATACCTCTACTTTTCTCATGTCTTTCGTTATACCACATTTATCTCTTTAAAATATTGCTACTTTTAGAAATAATTTGTTTGCATTTTTTGTATACTGCACACTTTATACACTTTATATTTTACCAAACCCTGTTGCTGAAGGAGACGGACCGGAGCTCCGGCAAGGTGTGTTGTGGACCCGAGGAGGCGGAGCTGTGCTCCGGCCCAATTTAACCTATCTTTCTGGTACTTCCACTAACTGAGGTATCCGTACTCCTTTGCTGTCTGCCTGGTATGATTTTATTGGTCATCTAGGAATAATTATCACTTTATTTTACCTAATGGGGCGCAGCGCAAACCCGTTGGCCTGTGACATCACACTACCGCGAGATCTATTCAAAAGCATACTGTAGGCCTACTGTCTCGCGGTGCTAAGACGTCACATGCCGTCCGATCGGTCTGCGTGGCGCCGCAAGATCGTCAAACGAGCGCTGAGCATTGAGTCAAATAAGACAAGCGTCAGAAAATTACCGAGGTCCGGACGGCCATGCCCTTTGTTTTGCCTCAAAATGCAGACAAATAATGTTTTTAGTAAGGCATGTTTGTTAAAACTAATTTTATATTCTATTTAAACTAAGGCTTAGTCCTGGCTTACGCTTATAAAAAACCCTCCTACAGCTCCTGAGGGGGTGCTCTCACTATTCACATGTAAATAAAATGGTTAGAAACCGTTTTTTCTGGTTCTCATTGCAGGACTGTGCGGGGGGAGGGCATTCCGTTTTCATGTGGAGACACTTAACAAATACATTTGAAATACACCAAGTTCCAGATTACAACAAACAAACACCAAAACACATCACGTTTGGGAGCAGTGCATGTAGGCCCTACTTATTTGAGTATAATGGTAGAGTATTGTGTTGGACACTATTTCAAATTGTCCTTTTCTCCACACAAATAAAACACTAATGTGCATGTCTATAGATCTTAGAGTCATTGCTATCATTTTCACTTTTGTGTTGGGTTAATTCCCTGACCAGACCTCGATCACTTTCTTACGCTCGTCTTATAATTTGACTCAACGCTCAGCGCTCGTGTGGCTTCTTCCTGCACCGCGCAGACCGATCGGCATGTGACGTCTTAGCAGAGGTGGGACAAAGTCATTGTTATGCAAGTCACAAGTTTGCTCTAAGCAGAGACCTCTTGGTGATGTCAAAGTACCGCGAGAGCGATTCAAAGCGGATTTCTCCACGTGATAACTGGAATCGCTCTCGCGGTACTTTGCTGTCACTCGGCTGTGGGTTTTTGTAGCGCCACACCAGTCTGCTCCCCAGTCACTTTCGCGCCGCTATAGTAATTTCATATGCCGATTGGATCGCGCAGTTCGGCAGAAAGTCAAACACACCAAATATATAGCATAATATGTATATGCATTTCAACCCGCTAAAGTAGCAAGTGTAGCATGCTAATGGAGCGGCGCGGCCGTGTGAATTTTTTGTGAAATGGGTCAGTTGCTGCTGATTCTTGCCATAGCTCCGTTGCCCAAATGCGCACGCATACGGTGCAATGTCATCATTGTGTACAAACAGTTAAAGGGTCCATTAAGTTTTAAGATAAAGTCAAAATGAAACCGAGATGACCAATAAAATCAAACCAGTCAGACAGAGGTGCAACACAGAGGTCAGATGCGCAGTTAGTGGTAGTGCAAGAAAGATGTAGCCTAAGTAATCAAACGCTGGCTATTATATACAGCAGTTTAATGACGAGAAATGTGAAACCGCAGTGACTGTCAAGGTGACAGGACAAGAAACATTACTGCAGCTGAGCACATATGGGTGTCCAGATTTAATGCGCTGCTTTCACTCCCTCCAGTAATTCACTTTCCGTTATTCAGCGTGTTTATTAACAAAATTCAACGCCACCCTTTAATTCTTGAAGATATGTTTTTTTACTGTATAATGATTAGATTCACTGTGTTGTACTGGACTGCTGCTAAGCTTGAACTTGAAAACGATGCATCACGTGCGCGGTACAACGCTTCATCCACCCGTAGTGCGCGTGCACGGAGTTTAAATGTTCATTTTGGCTTGAACATTTTATTGCATTTAGTCCTAAGGCCTACCTGTTGAAGTCATTAAAGTTAATTAAATAACAAAAGAAGAGAAAGTGTGCAGCAGTGTGCCCAGGATGGTAAAATAATTATTACAATGTATTCCTAATGACCAACAAAAGTTTTCTGCATACTAATATGGTTTGAAATCTATAGGTATTTGATTCTTTGGTTTTCTGATTTATTAAAATTCATATATGTAGAGCAGGGAAATAAGAAGTTTTTTTTCCTGGGGTGCATGCCCTAGAAAATACTTATATGGACCTCGGTATTTATAAAATCATGCAACGCGGCGTGTTTGTCTTTACGTTGCAACATACACATGTTATGAAATTTATTATTTTAAACACACATTTCACAAAGTATATATTGTTAGTGTAAATATTCATAAACTCAACACTTCCGAGGCGTTTTTCTAAAAAATAATGTTTAAACTTTATTGGTGGTGGTTGAGAATAATTCCTCTTTCCATATGTAACGCATTTTAGCGCAATATAAATGTATCATATTTTTATTCTTAATATATAAGAATAGGCCTACTAATATATTTTTTACAACATTTATAACATATATATATATAGAGATGCTTAGTACAATAGCTTTGCTTCATAGAAGTTGCTGTAATAAATCATTAAATCAATCACAAAACGTGTTGACAGTGGCAAATAAAATGCTTGTTAATTTAAACAAGGCAGAAAGGTGTATAAAACCGCTTTAATTAACAATATCTGAACTGTGCTCTTTTGCACACTTCTAATTTTCTCATGTCATAATTTATAATTATTCATTAGATTTAATATAAATACGTTTTGAAAAGTGTTGAATGCGAACGTGTAAGATATCTGAAAGGCGACGCAGCGTGTTAGTCTCTACAGCCACATGTTATAAAATTGATTATTTTACACACACATTTCACAAAGTACATATTGTAAGTGTAAATATTCATAAACTCAATATTTCGGAGGTGTTTTTCGTCCGCAAAAGGCACAGTTTCTCTGTTCGCTATTTTATTAGATGTAGCCTACGTCTTAATAATAACATAAAAATATCTGTTCTGAGAAGAATTCCTCTTTCCATATGTAAAGCATTTTAGCGCAGTATAAATGTATCATATTGTTATTCTTAAAATATAAGAAAACTACTATATTTTTACAACATTTTAAACTTTAAAACATGTCTTTTTCATACCACATTAATCTCTTTAAAATATTGATACTTTTTGAAAAACTGACAATTATAAATATTATGAACAAACAATGAAACGGTGTCAAAATTCGACAACACAAATAATTAAGATATTCATTGTAAATAGAGTCGCGTTTATTAGGCTCACACTAAATTATCTGTTGCACTTACTATAAATGCGCATTGCACGTACAGTCATCTTAATATTTGTATGCGCTGTTATGCTGGCAAAAGGGGTTGACATATCACTTTGCTGTTTTCAATGTAAAATATTCAGCAATGCCCTTATTAACTTCTGGAAACAACGGCAATGACAATGTTTTTATGCGCCACCTGGTGGATATTCTTTGAAGCGAAACACATTAAGGGAAAGGGAAAAGCAGCCCCCCCGAAAGCACTTGCAGAATGCTGCGGGACTCTGCGAGACGAATTGGCGAATGCCGCGGGAGAAAACGCGCGTTTTTAAAGGCCACATCTGTAGATATGTAACCCTCGTTCCCTGAAGGAAGGGAACGGAGACGTCACGTCCCGTCGCCACAGTTTGCTGTTCCACTGCTGATATCGGCCGGACCCTTTCCTTCTGTCCAGCTTTCTCAGCAAAAAAATAGCTGATTTGATAACTGCACCTGCCGCTCATTAAATAGCTGTGCGGCGGGGCGGCGCCGGCAGATGCAATTATCTGCATGCCAAGTTCATTGGCGTTTTAAAGGTTTCTCGAAGCAGATAGGTCACCCGCGAAGCGGTTCCCAATTCGTCGGTCACGACGTGACGTCTCCGTTCCCTTCCTTCAGGGAACGAGGGTTACATATGTAACCGAGACGTTTTCTATACCAAGAAAGTGACAAGATGAAAACCACTATTTTCTGTTACAAACTTTCAGATAGCATCTTTAGGTTATAAAAACATAAAAAATTCAAATCCATAACTTGATTTTCAAAGATTTATTATAAAAACTGATTATTTTTTCTTGATTAAGTTTTTATTCAAAATGCTATAAATCTATTGAATCAATAGCCTATATAAATGTGCATTCATCTTTGCCATGTTATATTCATTTAGTTGACCAGTTGTACACACTAATTAAAAATATAAACATTAAAACACTTACTTTGTGATATTAAGAACACTGTCATTGCTTGGTTATGCTTGACGTTGTCGCTTAACGTTTTTCACAGCGATCAGCTGTAAAATGTTTTGGTCCTGCTCGATTTTCGTTGACTTTGAATAAAATTATGGAAAGTTTTTCATAAGATCCACTGGTGTCAATGTGTTAGCATGACAGAAATTTAATGCTGTCGGCCCGGGCAAAAAAGCACCCGTCTCCCGAGTGCCTCTTGCGTAAATTATTAGATGTTGATGGCTTACATTTCTTTCCCGTCACAGAAAACAACCACAGGTTTATTAATGCTATTAAAGTATTATTTTGTTTTTGTTTGTTTGTTGATCACGAAGTACAAAGTAGATGAGGAAAACTAGGATTCCGTGTACTCAACGCGCCACCATTGTTTACATTGCGTGGAATGGTGCGCTGTAATCTGTGGAGCGGATTTATGGCATTCTGTAGAAAAGGGGGAGTGAAGTTTATTGCATTTTGGGAAAAAAGGGAGAAAAGATGACAGAATAACACGGCGGATATTGGATTTTGCGTAAAAATAAGAATTTACTTTTTAATACTGACCTGATATAATACTGATTCTGGCAGTAACTAATTTTTTTCCAAAAATGGCGTTTATCGCGTTTTGGAACCAAACTCTTCAAATATACTTGAATGTGTAATTTATTTCTTTTTTTATCTTTTTTAATTTCTAGACAGCAATTAATCTCTACTACTTGGCTATGATTGGTCATGGATTGTCCCTGATATCTTTGTTCATTTCTCTGGGGATATTTTTCTATTTTAAGTAAGTCGTGTCAAATATATTCCCCCGGTTTCACAGACAAGGCTTAAGGCTAGTCTTAGATAAAAACACGTTTGAGCTGTCTCAACTGCACTGTCAGATCATAAATTCTAAAAAAATACAAGTGCCATTGATTTGTCTCATTATACACACTTGCAACGTCTTTTCTAAGACATGTTTATAAAAGATGCTTAATCTTCTGTGCAACAACACGCTCACACTTACTGATAATGGGGTCAATAAAACTGGGTGCTGAATCCCTCAATGTGAATAATGTCATAAAATGTAAGAAAGGGACAGCACTCACAGTTCAAGCTTCAAAAATAGCGTTTAATCGCCCACAACGAACGTTTCGGGCTGAGCGCCCTTCTTCAGCGTACTGGCGATTTCACAAATTAATCACAGGTGTTTCCTTAAATAAGGTGTTCACCTCTAACCTGTATACAATTCCTCTCCAAAAGAGGGAGCTCAAGATACAAGCAACCATCAAAATACATTTCTGAAAATGTACAAATTGTACAAATACACTGATATGCAATAGACAAATGAAAAAAATGAAAAAAATATAATATATAAATAAATTTACAATAAACAAAAAAGAACAAAGCAGGAAGAGATAAACATATTCTTAAAGTTGTATCATATTAACAAAGTCAGAAAAGACAGGAAGAGACAAAAACATTCTTAAAGTTGTATCATATTAACAAAGTTACAGAAAACAGCTAAGGACCAATTCGTCATTCATCCCAGAGGGAATTATTGTACCCAAATAATGAATCCAATACGCTTCTCTCTGTAGTAACAATTTGTCTCGATCACCACCCCTACGTGGCATATGCACGACCTCAATACCCATAAATGTTAACTCTCTGACATCATGTTTTAAACTGTTGAAATGTCTCGCCACCGGTGATTTCTCATCATGTTTACGGATGGAACACTTGTGCTCACATATCCTAGTCTTCAATTAACGCTTGGTCTTACCAACATAGTACAAATCGCATGGACATTTTAACAAGTATACCACATACTTTGTGTTACAAGTAATCCTACCTCTAACACAAATGGTTTATCCAAGGTGGTGTGCTTAAAAATTTTTCCTTTTATCATAGCGTAACAATGAACACAGTTATGGCATGGAAAATTGCCACTAGGAATGTGTGATAAAAAATGAGAACGTGTAGTAGATAGATCTGTTTTTACTAAAACATCACGTAAGTTTGGAGATCTTTTATGAAAGTGTCTGGGTGGACTGGTGAAACAAGCTGCAATCTGTGGATCTGTCTCTAAGATGTGCCAGTGTTTTCTTACTATATGTTTTAAAGACTCTGAAATAGGACTGTACGTGGAGACCAGCGGTAAGCTCTGTTGGACCACATCCTTCTGTTTGGGCTGTAATAAATCTGTTCTTTGTATCTGTCTTACTCTACTAAGATGTTGTTGTAGTATTGGATTCTTATACCCCCTATCATTAAAGCCGTCCCACAAGTTTTTTGCGTGTATTTCAAACGTATCTTGTGAAGCGCAAATACGTTTAACGCGTGTAAACTGACTGTAAGGTAAACGTCTCGGTTACGGATGTAACCCTCGTTCCCTGAAGGAGGGAACGGAGACGTCACGTCGTGACCGACGAATTGGGAACTCGCTTAGAGAGACCAATCTGCTTCGAATACTACAAAAAACGCCAATGAACTTGGCATTGAGATATTTGCATAATGCTGGCGCCGCCCCGCCAGGTGCGTATATAAGGCGCACGTGCAAATGAGGAAATCAGCTTCTGTTCGCTGAGAAAGCCGGAAGGTGACCGGCCTAAACAGCAGGTGGCAGCACCTGTGGCGACGGGACGTGACGTCTCCGTTCCCTCCTTCAGGGAACGAGGGTTACATCCGTAACCGAGACGTTCCCTTTCAGTCGGTCACTACGACGTCACGTCGTGACCGACGAATTGGGAATCCCTACCAAAACGCCACTAGGGGCTGACCTCTTCCAGTGTCTGCGTAAAGCCCTCCGGTTTCCACTTAAGGATAAGGAGAATTAGGTTTTAAGGCAGAAGGCCGGGCACTAGATGTTCCTTTAACCCCACAGTAGTGCCAGCAACTGGGAAGCGCCCTACCAGAGCGGAATAGGAACGCTGCGGAAGCCACCGCCCCGTTAAGGGCTATTGGTGGGCGAAAGTCAACCGTAGTTGAGGTATAAATGACAGCCGTAGCTGTGTAAGCAAAGCAGTGCTCTGCTAAGGGAAACGTGGGCTAGTAGGATTAACCCCACGGAATAATACTCACAAAGGAACCCGTTGGGACGCAATGTGGAGCCCTGGCCAAACACGTAGGTTCGTAAGAATACAACTAGTGAAAGGCTGACAGCCAATGCTCCGCAACAAAGGCTGTCAAGGCAGTGGAGGGAGCAAATCAAACCATGACGCATTTGTGCTCTGTTAGCCTTCCATACTGAACACTCAATTTGGAGCCTCAGTCGGAGGCTGCAAGCCGACTTGCGAGTCTGCTCGCCGTGTCCTCCCTGGTGAGGACAGAA
Organism: Misgurnus anguillicaudatus; assembly: GCF_027580225.2. Taxonomy (NCBI): domain Eukaryota; kingdom Metazoa; phylum Chordata; class Actinopteri; order Cypriniformes; family Cobitidae; genus Misgurnus; species Misgurnus anguillicaudatus. Next base: position 35,648,533 of record NC_073344.2, read on the forward strand.
CACGAGAGGATACAGGCTCGATACGAACATTGTAGAATCTAATGAACGTATTAGGTGTCGCCCAACCCGCAGCTCTACAAATGTCTGTCAGCGAGGAACCACGAGCTAATGCCCAAGAAGAGGCAACACTCCGTGTGGAGTGCGCTCTCAAATTAAAGGGGCAAGGAATGCCCTGCAAGTTGTAAGCTAGGGCGATAGTATCAACTATCCAATGAGACATCCTCTGCTTAGTGACAGCTTTCCCTTTCTGCTGGCCACCATAACAAACAAAGAGCTGGTCTGAGGTCCTGAAGCTTTGCGTGCGGTCCACGTAGAATCGCAGTGCGCGTACGGGGCACAACAAAGCCTCGGTTGGGTTTGCCTGCTCCAAAGGCAATGCTTGCAAGCTCACCACTTGATCTCTGAAGGGAGTAGTGGGAACTTTGGGCACGTAGCCTGGTCTGGGTCTCAAGGTCACGCTCGAGACAGAAGGACCAAACTGAAGGCACGAATCGTCAACAGAGAATGCATGTAAATCCCCTATTCTCTTCACCGAGGCCAATGCTATTAGGGTCAAAGCCTTCATGGATAGAAGCTTCAGACTCGCAGACTGCAAAGGCTCGAACGGAGGACTCTGTAGTGCTTTCAGCACCATGGACAGGTCCCAGGGAGGAATAGAAGGAGGGCGCGAGGGGTTTAGCCTGCGAGCGCCTCTCAGGAATCTAACAACCAAATTATGCTGGCCCACTGATCTGCCGTTAATAAGTGAGTGATGCGCAGAAATAGCGGCGATATCAACTTTAATAGTGGATGGTGACAGCCTACCATCTAACCTATGTTGAAGATATAAAAGCACAATGTTAATAGGGCATTCTCTGGGGTCCTCGCGTTGCGAAGAGCACCAGGTGACGAAAAGGTTCCATTTTAACGCGTAGGCCCGTCTCGTAGACGGAGCTCGTGCCGCGTCAATAGTGTTAGATACCGCTTGGGGTAAATCACTTAAACCTTGCGCGCGCTCAACGACCAAACGTGGAGATTCCACAGGTCGGGGCGCGGGTGCCATAATGTGCCCCCTCCTTGAGAAAGAAGGTCCTTCCTCAGGGGAATCCGCCAGGGAGGGGCTGTCGCGAGGAGCATTAATTCCGGAAACCAATTCCTGGTCGTCCAATATGGGGCGATCATTAAAAGGTTCTCCTCGTCCTGCCTGACTTTGCACAGAATCTGTGCTATTAAACTCACTGGGAGGAACGCATATTTGCGCAGGTCCCGCGGCCAGCTGTGTGCCAACGCATCCACGCCGAGGCTGCCCTCGGTGAATAAAACAGGCGACAATGAGTATTGTTCGGTGACGCAAATAGGTCTATCTGCGCTCGACCGAATTTCCTCCAAATCAGCTGGACCGTCTGGGGGTGGAGTCGCCATTCGCCGGGGCGCGCTGCTCGGGAAAGCGCGTCTGCCGCTGTATTGAGCGAACCCGGTATGTAAATGGCACGAAGGGACCTCAGATGCTTCTGACTCCAAAGGAGGAGATGACGAGCGAGATGCGACAGGTGACGAGAGCGCAAACCGCCTTGACGGTTGATATACGCTACAGTCGCAGTGTTGTCTGAGCGTACTAGTACATCCTTCCCTCGCAGCTCCGTCGCGAAGCGTACGAGTCCCAGATATACTGCCCACAACTCGCGGCAATTGATATGCCAATGCAACTGGGGTGCTGTCCACACCCCCGAAGCCGTGAGCTCGCCGTACGTGGCTCCCCAGCCCGTGTCGGAGGCATCTGTGTGTACAACAGCATGCCGGGAGATCTGTCTCATGGAGACCCCTGCTCTGAGAAACGCAGGATCTGACCACGGGGGGAATGTTAGGCGGCACGCAGGTGTAATGGTTACACGGTGAATGCCGGCGCGCCACGCTCTCCTCGGGACTCGATCGTGAAGCCAACGCTGAAGCGGTCTCATATGGAGCAGTCCGAGCGGTGTCACGGCCGCTGCTGCTGCCATACGCCCCAGGAGTCTCTGAAATTGTTTCAGAGGGACCGCATTCTTCCCTCGGAATGACCCGAGGCAAGTCAGAATTGATTGAACACGTTCTTCTGTCAAACGCGCCGATAAATCGATCGAGTCCAGTTCCATACCGAGAAAAGAGATCCTCTGCGTGGGGCAGAGTTTGCTCTTTTCCCAGTTGACCCGAAGACCCAAACGGGCGAGATGTTGAAGTGTTAGATCTCTGTGTTCGCACAGCGTCCGCCGAGAATGCGCTATTATAAGCCAATCGTCGAGGTAAGCCACTATGCGAACACCGCTCTCTCTGAGGGGCTGTAACGCCGCCTCTATCACTTTCGTGAACACACGGGGAGAGAGAGACAGCCCGAACGGTAAAACTTTGTATTGATATGCCCGACCCTCGAACGCAAACCGGAGAAACGGTCTGTGACGGGGAAGAATGGACACATGAAAATACGCGTCTTTCAGGTCTATCGCTGCAAACCAATCGTGGGGGCGTATTGCACTGAAAATCTGTTTCGGTGTAATCATCCTGAAAGACCTCTTCTGAAGAGATTTGTTCAGGACACGCAAATCCAAAATCGGTCGTAACCCACCGCCTTTCTTGGGAACTATGAAATACGGGCTGTAAAAACCCGATCTCATCTCGGTAAGAGGGATCGGCTCGATCGCGTCCTTCGCCAACAGGACCTCGACCTCTGCACGCAGTACATGTGCATCGGACGCTTTCACCGTGGTGAAACGTACGCCCGCAAATTTGGGAGTGTGCCGATTGAATTGAATTTCGTAACCGAGGCGGATCGTGCGTAAAACCCAACGAGACGGGTTGGGAAGCTGAAGCCAAGCTCCCAAGTACCGTACGAGAGGAATTAGCGGCACAACCGGAGAACCCGCGGCGGGGCAGCGAGGCGGGACAGGCGGAACTGCCGGTGCGTCTGCCGTGACAGCATAAGCATCTACAGTGTGTGTGTGTGTGACACTGACCTGAGCCCGCTGAGAGAGACGGTCGTCCGGTCTCCTCAGCGGAGGACGCAGACTCCGAAGGGTATGCTGGTGGTCCGGTCTCCGCAGTGGAGAACTCGAACTCGCCAGAACACCCGCTGGCGATAGAGGAGAGGGAGGAAGAGCATCTGACTGCCCGCTCACATCTCTCTCGATCCTCTGGAGACCTGGAGAAGGAATAGGAATGCAATCTTTTTGTGGTTTTGTGTGTGCCGGCTGAGAAGCCGGCGGAACAGAAACAAAACGAAACCAAAGATTCTCCACCCGGCCCTCTACCGGTGGAAGGAGTGGTGCCATCACCGACTCCCGTAGAGTGATCCCATCCAAATCCAGGTCGCCCGTCTCAGGGCCGCTTCGACCTCCGTTTACCACGGGAAGCGGGTGGAGCGGGCGGGGCGGGCTGCCGACGGCTGGTCCCCCTCCGTGGCCTGGAAGATGTTCTAGCGGGGGGGGGGCGGAGGCAGCCGCCGGAGGGCGCCCTCGGCGAGGAGCAGACGGGGCCGCCGGCGCTGGAGGGCGAGATGCAGGTCGCTTGCGCCGGGGCATGATCTGAGCGATCGCCTCCGTCTGCTTCTGGGCGGCGGAGAACTGCTGGGCGAAAGACTCCACCGACTCGCCGAAAAGACCCGCCTGGGACACGGGGGCATCCAAGAACTTGTTCTTCTCCGCCTCCGACATGTCCGCCAGACAGAGCCATAGATGGCGTTCTTGGACCACCATCGTGGACATCGCACGACCGATCGCCTGCGCTGTGACTTTCGTAGCACGAAGGGCCAGATCCGTCGCGGCCCGGAGCTCCGAAAGCACAGGCGAGTCGTGTCCTCCCTCATGCAGATCTCTCAAAGCTTTCGCCTGATGTACCTGCAGCAACGCCATAGCGTGCAGGGCTGAAGCCGCCTCTCCGCATGCCTGGTGGGCAGCCCCCGTTAAACCGGAAGACTGTCTGCAAGCACGGGAGGGTAGGGTTGGGCGGTCCTTCCAGGAGGGAGCGGTGGCCGGACACAATTGCATCGCGACCGCACGCTCTACAGGGGGGATCCCCGTATAACCCTTAGCAGCTCCATCGGTGAGGGAGGTGAGGGGGGAGGGCTGAAAAGACCGTAATCTAGTAGAAAACGGTGACTTCCAGGTCCTAGTCAGCTCCTCGTGCACCTCGGGGAAGAATGGTACCGGCGGAGAGGGTTGTGAAACCCGGGCAGCTCCAAAGAACCAATCATCCAGGCGGGACGGTTCGGGCTGTGGGGGGTGAACCCACTCCAACCCTACGGTCTCCGCCGCTCGAGAGAGCACGGCCACCATCTCTGGATCGAAGTCCGGCGTCACGACCCGTCCGGAAGGGGGGAGGACATCCGGATCCTCAGAGGGAGAGGGCCCACCCTCGGATGCTGCGGTCTCCGTGGACCCGGAGGGAGGCATGACAGATCCTGCAGACATCGCAGAACACGACTGCAGTCTCCATCGGCACATCAACCGGCTGTGGATGAGGAGGCTGAGAGCCGGAGGACGAATCCCCCGACCGGCTCAGCACAGTGATGCGGAGGTCATCCTTTGAGAGCCTCACGGCCGCTCCGTGGCGGCGTTCGGAACTCGCTGGACGTGGGTTGCGTTTTTCCCGGAGGAAAGACAACCGTCTCCGCAAATCCACAAGGGACATGTTCTCGCAGTGAGAACACTTACCCCCAGCGAACGCTGCCTCTGCGTGCTCGATGCCCAAACACGAAAGACAACGCTCGTGACCGTCCTTCGGACCCATATACTTCCCGCATCCAAGATCACACGGACGAAAAACCATCCTGAAAAGGACGCTAATCGCCGGATATACGAGAGAGTGGCTGCCTTTAACAAGGCACAAAGCTCTCTCGTATCACTCTTTTAGGGAAATTCACTCAGATGCTCAGTTGATGATGCGCACAGGGAAAGGCAACGCACACACTAAACTCAAAACAAAAAGATGCAGAGCCTGTGGAATGCTGCGAAGCGTCCGCTGTGGTACTGCCAGTCCAACCAACTTCCGCAATCGATCCCAACAGAGTAAAGTAGCTTCTCAGTAGCAGATACTGCCGGCTTTCGAAGCGATAAAAAGCTGATTTCCTCATTTGCACGTGCGCCTTATATACGCACCTGGCGGGGCGGCGCCAGCATTATGCAAATATCTCAATGCCAAGTTCATTGGCGTTTTTTGTAGTATTCGAAGCAGATTGGTCTCTCTAAGCGAGTTCCCAATTCGTCGGTCACGACGTGACGTCGTAGTGACCGACTGAAAGGGAACTTTGTTTTAAAGCAGGCGAATGATAACTACTATAATGTAAGAAGGTATTCCTATCAGTCTCTTTCTTGTACAATTCAGTGTCTAAAACATTACCCAATTTTTTCACCAACACATCCAGAAAAGCGATTTTCTCATTGTCATATATAAGAGTGAATATTATAGACCTCATTTTCGTGTTCATATGTTCATGGAACTCTAGCAAAAGATCAACACTGCCGCTCCAAATAAAAAACAAATCATCTATGTATCTCCAATAGTATTTTATAAACTTGAAATATGGATTATTGTTGAAAACAAAATCCAACTCAAATTTCCCCATAAACAAATTTGCGTAATTTGGGGCCATAGGGGAACCCATTGCTGATCCTCTAAGCTGGAGATAATATTCATTCTGAAACTTAAAGTAATTTTTGGACAAGACCTCCTTAGTTAAACATAACAGAAAGTCTGTGCTAGGAACTTGTGTAGGTCTTTGCAATAAATAATATCTCAAAGCCTCAATCCCATCTTCATGAGGTATGCTTGGGTATAAACTGGACACATCCATAGTACACAACACATCATCTTGATCCACCTGACAAACACTCAATTTATTCAAAAAATCCATGGTGTCTCTTAAGTATGAGGGTAGTGCATAAACTAAGTCTTTAATATGCGAGTCCACAAATTGGGAAATGGGTTCTGTCAATGACCCATTTCCAGACACAATAGGTCGGCCCGGAGGATGCATCAAGTTCTTATGGATTTTTGGAAGTGTATATATGACCGGCCGCCTGGGATTAGCAGGAGTCATATATTTACACTCATCATCACTTATTTGCCCCTCTCGACAAGCTGTCTTTAAGACCAGTTTTAATTCGTCACTAAATTTCAACGTAGGGTCCGACCTGAGACATTTGTAAACATCAGAATCACTTAACTGTCTTTGAATCTCTGTAACATATGCAGTTTTATCTTGTACAACTACTGAACCTCCTTTATCTGCATTACGAATGACAAGATTATCATTATTCATTAACTCCGTCAATGCTTTCTTTTCAGACTCTAAGAGATTGGGATATACTGTGTTCACCTCACTCTGTGTACACAGGTCCAACGCTTCTTTTTCCACCAACCGGCAAAAAGTGTCAATGGAAGCATTATTGACCTGAGGCACAAAAGTGCTTTTAGGTTTAAAACGTTTTTTCGGGACCATCGACTGTATTTGAATATTACCGGACTCCCCAGCGTTTCTAGTGTCTTTCATGTAGAAGGCCTTCAGTTTTATACTTCTAAAAAACTTAAACAACTCTACCTTAGTGGTGAAGGAGTCCGCTCTTTTAGAAGGAACAAAAGACAGACCTCGGGATAACAGTCGCTGTTGATCATCACTTAAATCCACACTAGAAATGTTAATAACGTTAACCTCTCCAGAGGACACTCCTAATCTCGGTTCCTTGCTTTTCCTCTTCCCCCGCCTGTTTTTTTTCCTCTTGTCGTTGGGGACGGTTGGGAAGTGGGTTGTAATTGGGATCTGAGTCTTGGGCGTAAAAAAGGGCCACTGGTTGATTCGGTATCCGTACTCAACCCCTCCGATGACGCGCTGGTGTTATCCGGCTGTGCCGCTCTCCTCCATTGTCGTGGTTTTGCGGTTCTACCCGATAACCAAGAGTAAACCTTTCCATCTCGATAGTCCAAAGCATCGCGTCGATATTTAGACATCTTATGTCGTTCCAGCTCGCATTTGTACTTTTCAATCTTCCTGTCACAATCCTCAATAATGTCCTTGAACTTCTCCGGTGATAATGTGTCCTTCATATCTTTGGTTAACTTATCCAAATCTTTGCGTATATTCAGGAGTTTCTCGTTTTCATTTTCGATCACCAGTAGCATCAAGTCCAATGAACATTTATTGAGAATGGCACACCACTTCTTGCAAAACTCAGCGTTGTCACGTCCTAATGTAGGTTCCTTAATCCGTAAGCCCCGTGGGATTCTACTATTGCGCCTACTATCTCTTCCTGCTTTGTTCTTTTTTGTTTATTGTAAATTTATTTATATATTATATTTTTTTCATTTTTTTCATTTGTCTATTGCATATCAGTGTATTTGTACAATTTGTACATTTTCAGAAATGTATTTTGATGGTTGCTTGTATCTTGAGCTCCCTCTTTTGGAGAGGAATTGTATACAGGTTAGAGGTGAACACCTTATTTAAGGAAACACCTGTGATTAATTTGTGAAATCGCCAGTACGCTGAAGAAGGGCGCTCAGCCCGAAACGTTCGTTGTGGGCGATTAAACGCTATTTTTGAAGCTTGAACTGTGAGTGCTGTCCCTTTCTTACATTTTATAAAAGATGCTTAAACATCTTAATTGAATTAAGGCCTTTAGCTAAGCCTTGTTTGTGAAACCAGGCCATTGTGTATTATTAACACTACAATATCTCCTGTATCATACTGTTTTTGTCATCTGACATATCATTTTGTTTCCTTATACAGAAGCTTAAGTTGCCAAAGGATAACCCTACATAAGAATCTCTTCTTTTCCTTTGTGCTGAATTCCATAATAACTATTGTCTATCTATCGTGTGTTGCCAACAACCAAGAAGTAACACAAGCAAACCCAGTGAGTATATAAAACCTTCAGAGACTCTGTTCCCTTTTATAGGATGTATTGCTTTTTAGCTGGTTGAAGTGCATAACTTGAATCCAAAATTAAAAAAGGTCTTAAAAAGTGTGAGCTTCATTGCAAAATCAACTGCGTGTTTGAAAAGGAAAAGAGATGAAATCTAAGAACGCCAGTTAAAAAGATGTTAGCAATACATTATGTAGAAAGTAAATAAGGTCTATTTTTATTTTATATATGAATATGTGTTTTCTCTTAGGTCAGCTGTAAGGTGTCTGTGTTCATCCATCATTATCTTCTGGGCTGTAACTACTTCTGGATGTTGTGTGAAGGCATTTATCTGCACACACTCATTGTAGTGGCCGTCTTTGCTGAGAAACAGCATCTCATGTGGTATTACCTTTTAGGATGGGGTACGTCTCTTAAAATACATCTACAAAGCTCCAATATATTACAAACTGTTTAACCGATGTTAATTTGTAAATCTGTTTGAATGTTTTCAGGTTTCCCATTAATACCGGCGTTTATTCATGCAATAGCCAGGAGTTATTACTACAATGACAAGTGAGTAACAAAACACATATAACCGTTATAAAAAGTAATTGTCCTCCCTGCATTGGTTGACTGTTAGGACCCAGACTTGGGGAAAAGTTTGTAAAAACATATCAATCATCTGTGTGCGTGCACGTAAGCGCTGGAGCGCGCTGCGACACTTCGATAGCATTTAGCTTAGCCCCATTCATTCAATGGTACCAATCAGAGATAAAGTTAGAAGTGACCAAACACATCAACGTTTTTCCTATTTAAGACGAGTAGTTATACGAGCAAGTTTGGTGGTACAAAATAAAACGTAGCGCATTTCTGAGCGGATTTAAAAGAGGAAATATTTTATGGCGTAATAGCACTTATGGGAGTACTTCGACTCGGCGTAGTAACACCCTCCCTCTCCCATTATGAGAGGGAGAAGGGGAGCGGACTTTTCAGGCGAGTCGAAGTACACCCAAAAGTGCTATTACGCCATAAAATAGTTCCTCTTTTAAATCCGCTTAGAAAAGTGCTACGTTTTATTTTGTACCACCAAACTTGCTCGCACAACCACTCGTCCCAAATAGGAAAAACGTTGATGTGTTTGGTCACTTCTAACTTTATCTCCGCCTGATACCACTGAATGAATGGGGCCAAGCTAAATGCCATCGAAGTGCCGCAGCGCGCCCCAGCGCCCACGCGCACGCACACAGACGACAGAGGGATGCACCAACAACTCCCAGTCAAGGCAATAACATAGCTCAATACTGAAAATGAGTAGACTATTCCTTTAAAGGCTAATATCTCATTTAGAGATTAGAACCATCAAAGTAGTCATAGCTATATTATTAAAGAGCACCTATTGTCCGATTCACGTTTTTACATTTCCTTGGTGTGTAAGTGTGTATTAGTTAATGATATGCAAAAGGTACATACCCCAAAGTAAATGATGACGCGAGTTATTGTCTCCAACGTAAATCTCTTTTCTTGGACTACAAAGAAACACACGGATTGTAGGCAACAGTTTACTTCCTGGGATTGGTGACGTAGACAAGACCGACATTATCATAATTCCTCCCGCTTCGGACTCAGCCTGTAAGTTAACTCCTGTTAGCAACTAAATCTTTCAAACATGGTAAGGAGCATCACATTTCCGGCTGACGTCAGAGGTATTCAGGCTTATCACAACATACAGATTAGCTGGCCAATCATGGACACAGAGCTTTCAAATGCGTTTCAGGAAAAGAGTGAAATGTGGAGCTACAAAAATGTTAGGTATGTGGTAAATAATGTGTTTTTTAACCATAAACCACGCGAACACATTTAATTATACAAAATACACAAAAAAAAACACACGTTGTTTTTAGCAATTAAATAGGTGCTCTTTAATGACAAACATAGGTAATGTGTGTTAATGGCTGTACATTGGCACCTCCAAGGGGTTGGCAAGGGGACATTGCCCCCCCCCCCCAAATAAGACACTAGCCACCCTATTGCCCCCCCAACCAACAAGAGTGATTTTTTTTTTATTGTATTGTATAAACACGGGCAATGATAAACTACTTTTTAAACTTTTGCTCCGCAGCTGTTGGATCAGTTCAAACACGGCTCTGCTCTACATTATACACGGGCCCATTTGTGCAGCACTGTTGGTAAGTCTGTTTGGTGTGTTTTTTGTACTCCACCTCTCTTTCTCTTTATTCTATAGTATCTTTCACAAAATATCTTTCTATCAATCATCCGTTGGCAATGTGTGTGTGTTCTCAATTCCTTTCTTTAACAACAATCAAGCAGTCTTTATAATCAAATTATTGTGTTTTTCTTTGTTGTATGGGTGCGGGTCACATCTGATCAAATGCCATTAGTTAGGCATTTCCTAAAATATTCGTTATTGAGCACATACTTGGACAGACTTCTGAAGGCAGGTTTTGTGTATTAGTATAACTTTATCTGTACTTCTTTCAGATAGTATATGTATTCATCACTGTGGGCTTTGGCTGTAAATCTATACAGGCAACATACATCATGGAGCGTTTCTGGTTCTAAACCAGAGCCAGGCCATCCTCCCAACGGCAATTTTAGGGAGTTACCTGGGGTGGCCTTATGGGATCTATAGGAAACAAATATATCATGGCTGATTCGGGAATGCATAACTGATTCGATAAAGAATTTGAATGTTTTCATGATATCTTTAATCTTGATTCATAATAAATTTAGTATGGCTTAAAGGGACATTCCACTTTTTAAAAAAATGTACTGTTTTTCCAGCTCCCCTGGAGTTGAGCATTTGATTTTTGCCATTTTGAAATCCATTCAGCCGATCTCCGGGTTTGGCTGTATCATTTTTAGCATGGCTTGGCACAATCCATTGGATCTGATTGGACCATTGGCATTGCGCTGAAAAGTGGCCAGGGAGTTTCGATATTTTTCCTGTTTAAAACTTGACTCTTCTGTTATTATTATTACGCTAGAATAAGGGTATAGTTCCTAGCCATATCTGCCTAGAAAATCGCAACTTTGAATTATCTATCGGTCTTAGTACACGATGTAACTACAGAAGAGTCAAGTTTTGAATAGGAAAAATATTGAGACTCTTTGGTTAATTTTTAGCACAATGCTAATGGTCTAATCAGATTCAATGGATTGTGCTAAGCTATGCTGGAGGTGCTGGCGCCGGACCCGGAGATCGGCTGGGTGGATTCCGGAAGGGTAGAGATCGGGTGTTTAACTCTAGGGGAGCTGGAAAATGAGTATGTTTAAAAAAAAAGTGGAATGTTCCTTTAAGTAGTCTATGCGTTAATAGATTTTACTATTGTATTTTTTTTTCTTTAGATCAATCTCTTCTTCCTTTTAAACATTGTGAGAGTGCTGATCACCAAGCTGAAGGTGACCCATCAGGCAGAATCCAGTCTGTACATGAGGGCCGTGAGGGCCACTCTCATCCTGGTACCTCTGCTGGGCATTCAGCATTTGCTTCTGCCATACAAACCCGATGGACGGCTTGCCTCTGAGATATTTATGCACGCGATGAACATACTGATGCATTACCAGGTATTGTTGTTGAAGGCAGTTACAGTGCGATGTTGCAATGCTACATTGGTGCCACATACTGAAAATCTTCAGGAAATAAGAGCAATGAATAATTTGTGAAAGAAAGAGCTGTATTTAATCACAGTTTTATTAAAAAAAAAAAGTATTTCATTAAATGCTCTGTTTGTTTTCTACAGGGCCTCTTGGTCGCCACTATATTTTGCTTTTTTAATAGTGAGGTAAGTAATTCTTGACCAACTTTCTTTCATAGTATGTGACCATGTCTGTGATATCCAGGTTAAATGGACACTACTTTTTTTAAAAAAATATTCTCATTTTCCAGCTCCCCTAGAATTAAACATTTGATTTTACCATTTTGGAATTCATTCAGCCGATCTCCGGGTCTGGCGGTACCACTTTTAGCATAGCTTAGCATAATCCATTGAATCTGATTAGACCATTAGCATTGCGCAAAAAGTAACCAAAAAGTTTGATATTTTTCCTATTTAAAACTTGACTCATCTGTAGTTACATCATGTACTAAGACCGACAGAAAAAAAAAAGTTGCAATTTTCTAGGCAAATATGTCTAGGAACTATACTCTCATTCTGGCATAATAATCAAGGACTTTGCTGCTATAACATGGCTGCAAAAGGCGCAATAATAGTCCTCTGCTATTGAAAGTTACCAAGGGGACTATTTTCAGGCTTTATCAGTGTGACGTCACATTAACAAGAGATTTAAAACAGCCTGAGACTGCTTTGGTTTAATGTGGATTAAAAATGAAGAAAAGGGTGGATTTGTTTCATTGTAGGTTGGTGGTGTTCACACACATCCAACACACATTTATGTCTAAACACCTTGTTAAAGTTGATTTTGCATAATAGGTGCCCTTTTAAGTGATAAGTAATTTCAAGTATTTATAACTAATGTTTAAATGTCCATTCAATGATTTGTCCTGTAGGTGCAGAGTGTGTTAAGACGGCATTGGAACCAGTACAGAATCCAGTTTGGCAGCACTTTTGCGAACACGGATGCATTGCGTTCTGCATCCTACGCCGCTTCCTCCATGACGGAAGTTCATCGTTGTTACAGCATTGACAGCCACATGGACACGCTGAACGGCAAGAGCTTTCACAATCTGGAGACCACCATTCTCAGATCAGACAACCTGTACATGTGAGAGACCTTAAGGATGAGGACAACCGAATGGAGCTTAGGCCTACTAGAAATACATCTGGATTTCTACCGACTACATGGACATTGAGGAGCATTACACTCATTCCTGATATTAAACAGCTCCTTTTACGGATGGAATTATCAGTTTATGTTTTTCACTGGAGAAAGTACTGTTTTTATAAGGAATATGAGCAATTTCCTCCCGGATCGCAGTGGAGCTCCGTGCAGGAAGTTCTCGCCTGAAGACTTTAAATTTATTCCTTATTCTTCAGAGGACCCAGACTGATTCTGTGTTGTTTAAGGGACGTCGACGCAGGTTTCTGTGCCACTGCTCAAACAAAATGGCTTCCAGCTTGAACAGGGAATGATAAAGCACCAAAGAAAACCCAGAATCTGTGGATTATGCTGGTTTAGTGAGCATGTTATCAAACAATGGATGACATGATCTGATTCCAGAAGATACTGATGACATTGTCCTGCACTTCATGAAAGTTCATCTTGTTGTTTGTTTGATTCTCTCTCTCTCACTCTCTCTTTGTCTCTCTCCCTCTGTTTGTGTGTGTGTGTGTGTGTGTGTGTACCTGGGAATCCCTACAGTGTTGTTCCCGCATAGATGGGTATACAAGTCATTTTTTTACCTTGTGGCATTTTGGTCCCCATGAGGAAACAAGCTTATAAATGTACCAGAATTAATTTTTTTTTATCTTAAATAGCAAAAAGTTTTCTGTAAGGGTTACTGTTGGTTTAGGGGTCAGGTAATTGAAGGGGATAGAATATGTGACCCTGGACCACAAACCAGTAACACAGGTATATTTGGGTATATTTGTAGCAATAGCCAAAAATACATTGTATGGGTCAAAATTAGGGATGTACCGATAGGATTTTTTTGGGCCGATACCGATTTAAACAGACAACTTCTGGCCGATACCGATATTAAACACTTGTATACAATACTATATAGTTGGTCTATTAGCTAGTTTATTTCTGCATCAAATTATTTTTACTGAACATGTATTGGATCTACTTAACATTCAACTGACCAACATAATAAGAGAGGCACAAATTAAACTAAAACAAATATAATAAGACAGCATGACAACCTTCAAAGGTGGTTTTAGCTATTCAGCATTTATTTTATTCACAACATTAACTCTTTTTTTTTACATATAATGGATTTCTTTATGCAGTTAATTAATAAACAATCAGTATTGGCCTTTCTCGTGCTATTGCAGATATGCCGATGGTTTCAAATTCATCAAAAATCGGCCGATAAATATCGGCGGCCGATACATCGGTGCATCACTAGTCAAAATGATTTTTATGCCAAAAATCATTAGAATATTAAGTAAAGATCAAATATTTTGTACATTTCCTACAATAAATATATAAAAAATGCATTTATCATTAGTAATATGTGTTCCTAAGGACTTTTGATTCTTTGCACTCTTAGTTTCCAGATTTTCAAATAGTTGTATCTCATATTGTCCTATCCTAACAAACCATACATCAACGGAAAGCTCATTTATTCAGCTTTCAGATAATATAAATCTCAGGGCCACATATACAGTGTGTACAGTATAAAAGTCATTACATCCATAGCATGTCCCCATGTAAAATGTGTGTGTGTGTGTGTGTGTGTGTGTTTGTGTGCACGTGTTTGATTTAAAGAAACTACAAACGATTCACTGTCAACATAAATTTCTCTGCTAAAAGGCCTATGTTGTATTTGAATAGTTTGGTTCCAAAATGCGATAAGGTCAGTATTAAAAAGTAAATTATTCATTTTTACGCAAAATCCGGTATCCGCCGTGCTATTCTGTCATATTTTCTCCCTTTTTTCCAAACTGCGACAAACGGCAGTCCTCCTTCTCTGCAGAATGCAATAAATCCGCTTAACAAATCACAGCGCACCATTCCACGCATTGTATACAATAATGGCGGTGCGTTGAATACACACAAAATCCTAGTTTTCCTTATCTACTTTGTACTTCGTGATCAACAAACAAACACAAACAAAATAGTAATTTTGATGGCATTGATAAACCTGTGGTGGCTTTCTGTAGCGGAGAAGAAACATAAGCTATCAAAATTGAATAATTTACGTAAGAGGCACTCGGCCGAAGGAAAAATGCCAGCTGTTGTTTGTTCTCCCGACAGCATCAAGCTTCTGTCATGCTAACACATTGACCCCAGTGGATCTTATAAAAAATTTCCATTATTTTACTCGAAGTCAACGAAAATTGAGCAGGACCAAAACATTTTACAGCTGATCGCTATCAAAAAAGTTCAGCAATGACGTCACAACGATGACAGCGCAATGACAGTGTTCTTAATATGACAAAGGGTTTTGATTAATGCCATTAATGTTTATTTTTTAAAATCAGTGTATACCACTAGTCAACTAAATGAATATAACATGGCAAATATGAATGCACATTTATATATTGATTCAATAGATTTAAAAAACTTGGCATGGATTTATTGCATTTTGCGAAAAAAAAAAACGTTTTTATAATAAATCTTTGAAAATCAAATTATGGATTAGAATTTTTAATGTTATTATAACCTAAAGATGCTATGTGAAAGTTTGTAACAAAATAAATAGTTTTCATCTTGTCACTTTCTTGGTATAGAAAACACATTTTTACCAAAATGAGTCAAAATGGATTTGTTGCGTTTTGGAACCAAACGCTTCATTTTGAGAGATTGTCAGTGCTGAATCAGCTTTTTGGAAGCGCCATTGGTCAACCCACTTAAAGGGAAAGTTCTCCCAAAAATGAAAAATCATTCTTTTTTTATTCACCCTCATGTCTAAATGTGAACCCAAGTGCAGATTTAAAAAAAAGTGTTGCTTCTCTTTTAGTGTACTGAACTGTTGTAACAACTGAACCAACAGTAATATCCACAGCAAGAAAGTAGAGGTGTAATTGTCTTCATGGCACTTTTAAAATATATGACACAAGTCGAGTGATGTTATTAATTTTTGGGTCACTTTGAAGCTTGAAGGGTTTTCTGGTTACCATGGTAGTGGTACTTTTTTAAAAAGATCTGCCTTTGGGTTCTTATTCATTAGTGGTTTAAACAACATGAGGTTGAGTAAAGTTTTAATTCATGGTTCACCAGGTAGACCAGTACTGGGCCAGAATGGAAACATTCTTATTGTTTAATTTATCTGTAGTTGAATATTGGTATAGAGCTCATACAGTATATGAGTTTTGTTTGGGGGAACAGATCTACAAACAAAGATTTGGTCTCAATCCACAGTGTCTCTATGTCTGGAACATATAGATGCATTTGTCGCTTCATCACTGTTGTCTATGTGCACATGCTGGATAAATATACATTCATATTTTGAGATGTAAATACATTCATACGTATTAATAAGTGTGCTATGAATGTTTGTGTTGTATATAAATATATTTATAAACGTTCTTATGTGTATTACCAATTCATTCAGTAGGGCATCTTCAACTTTGAGCTTCCAGATCATCATGTGTTAATGTGGAAATGTCATTATATTTTCTACACTGATTATTGTGAGTCAAAATGGCAACTACTCAGATGTACCACTACCACCCTTCAATTCTGTAAAAATTGTAATTCTTTGTTTATTTTATTTTATTGTAAAGTATATGTTTGTGTCACTGTAGTTGCGAGTTGGTGGAAGTATAAGCACTTGAAAGACAAATACAGATTTTTAACATCTTACAAGGTTGTGTTACTGTCTGTTGTTGGAGCTATGAGATATCTTTTTTTTAAATCACCAGCATTATTACCTACTTGACTTTCAACATATAGCTTTAAGTTGTATATTTGTAGCAATAGCCAACTATACGGGTCAAAATGATACATTTTACAGGGTTCCCACGGGTCCTCCCAATTCTTGAAAGTTTGTGAATTTGGGTAAAAAAATTCAAGGCCCTGGAAAGTTTTTGAAAATATACATACATAGATACAGGTAATTGAAGGTGCTTGAATCTATTTTCATGCAAGAAGTTTTCTGGAAAAAAATCCATATTATTCCCTATGTAGTGTAGGATAATATCATAAAAATTCTAGACTTTTTAATCAAACGTGCTAAACTGTTTACTTTAAATGCTTATATCTTTTGTATGCAATGTTGATTCTTACCAAAATGCTTTTTTGCATAGTTGTGTTTAACAAATGAAAACGTCTCAGGTTACGTATGTAACTGTTGTTCCCTGAGAAGGGAACGAGACGCTGCGTCTCCTTTGCCATACTTTCTGCATCTCTGTAACGCCATCTTTGGCAATATTTCAGATAGCGATATACTTCCTGGCTCTCGTGTCACCCTGCCTTTGTCGTTAAGCCTCACCATTGGTTGAATTTGATATACACATTCAGACGCACTTACCCCTGGAGGCATCCCCAAAGTGTTACCGTAGTGACGCAGCACGAGTTCCCTCGAAAGGAATCTTTAACAATGTATCTTAAAAGGTAACATGATGTAACCTTACTCTCACTTGAAATCATACCTGTCAAGTTTTGGATTTGAAAAAAAGGGAAATTTTCTGGCGCCCACTGCGAGCAGTCCTACCAACCCAAACAAGCTCCAGTATTCCTTACATTTTAAGACTGGTGCTAGACTAAATAACAACAGAAAGTGGTATATATAAGGGGTGTCAAACTTATTTTACGCTGAGGGCCGGATGGTAAATAACGCCATGATGTGAGGGCTGGAAATTTTTTTAAAACCATAGTGTGCTGATAATTGTGTTAAAATTAACTAAACAAACTAATTCATTAGCAAGAAAACTAGTGAAACACACAGCTCTGTGAAAACTACATTTCATAAGTCACACTCATACTGTACATACTATACACACAAATTAGCATCTTTACAAAACCCACTGAGATTAGATTGTATTTAACTTCTTTTGCATTATACCTTGATTGCAAAATTATTTATAAACCATTCACTTTTCTTTGTAATGAGAACAGTCATTTAGAAAATGAAAATGCTAGATGGGGCAGTGGCCCAAACTAAAAAGGGCCCTAAGGGGGGTGGTACTATTAGTATGGTTTTAATAAAGTATTATAAATATATATTACTAGCATTAACTTAGACAAGTGATTACAAGTGATTATAATGGGAAATATAATAAATAACAAAAATTAAAGCGTGACAATAAATATTCTATATGATTTACCTTTTTTTTGTCTTCAAAGTGTGCCAACAACAGCAAATTTAGTGTTTATATTAACTTAGATCTGATCGGGAACATTAAATCCATTAGACAAGCGATAATACTAAGAATGTGGTTATTTTGTTGTTGCTAACTTGCTAAGTTGTTAGCACTTTTAGAACACCGACAGAAAATCATTGCCGGAAGAAATACTTCCAAATGAGTAATTCTGTTTAACAACTGATATATAATGTAATAAATCTACCTGTTAATGCAACGAACTTCAGAAACTGTCATCTTCGCTCTCCAGGCAGAGAGTGAACACAGAGATGCTGCGGAGCGGGTGGGAAAACACGAAGTGGATTGGCGGAATCTGTGGATCTTTTGCGTGAGGCTAGTGACAGAGCTCAGATAGATTGGGAATGTTTTTATTACTCCGCCGCCCGAGCATTATTATTTTTGTAATAACGGAGGTTCAAATACGGGAGATTTACGGGAAAATACTAATACGGGAGGACCGCGGGAAAGGTAAAATACGGGACTTTTTCCGGCCAAAACGGGATAGGCCTACTTGACAGGTATGCTTGAAATGTATCCCCACATTTAGTCCTTGAATTTGAGGGTATTGGGCCTGAAAAGTCCTTGAAAGGTCCTTGAATTTGAAGTTAACTAAGGTGTGGGAACCCTTATTTTATGCCATTTACATTAGAATGTTAAGTAAAGATCATGTTCCAGGAAGATTTTTTGTATAATTTACGATAAAAATGAAATGATGAAATGTATCATTTGTAATAAGTGTCGCTAGGACTTAATTTGGACAACTTTAAAGGCGGTTTTCTCAATATTTTTCAGATTCCAGATTTTCAAATAGTTGTATCTCGGCCAAATATTGTCATATCCTCACAAACCATTGGTTTTGTGCTCCCGGGTCACATTTACAGTGTTGAAAGCATCTGAATCTGTCCCTGATGTGTATGTATGTACTGTAATAGTCCTGTCACCATGATAGAGATATTAAGCAAAGATGGCATTATTCCAGTTAGTACTGGACTGAGCGCATTTCCTTGAAAAATATTCTGTTACATGCAGCAGATTACTAAAGATACAGTTGGAGGTCACTTCACAAAAGGACCTGTAACTGATCCAACAGGAAGTTCTGCTTCCTTACTAATACACATATGAACACACACACACACAGTGAAAAACAAAGTGTAGAAGTAAACAGCAGACAGCTGACATGTGTCTCTGCCATATGGGATCAGCACAGGAAGAAGCTACAGATTTGGTGCTGCCATGCCGGACACTATGATGTCTTGCTGCTCTTGTTTGTAGATGTGAGACATGTTGTTCTGTAAATATTGCAGTTTATTATATCACAACTGAGAGTTTATGACTGCTCGGCATTGCTTCCAAATGTGGGAAGGGCTTTTTGATGTCATTAGCTGTCCTCCCAACAGACGAATTTCACCCCGTTCAGAGAGCCAGCGACAAGCAGTAGCAAAGCAACGCAATCGTCTTCATTTCAATGGTAGTTTCGCGATGTGAGAAGGTTAAGAAAAGTTTAACTTTATGCAAATGATGAGCGATTTTTGGAAGCGACTGCCAATGAGAGCGAAGCAGTGGAGTGCATGTGACACGCCATCCTTCTTACGTCAGTTACTGGAGTGAACGGTACTCATTTGTGACTTGGCACTTAATCTGGACTGAAAGACTGTTGGACTCTGGCATATTGTTTACTTGTTAAATGACAATGATGGTTTTTTCTGTTCTTTCAAGCATTTAATTAAAAAAATAATGACAACCACCTCATTGAAAGATGTGCAACACACAGTGACAAAGTCACATGAAGTATAGAGGCCGTTACACTCTCATATTACTCTTATAGACAATAGATAATAAAATAGATAAACTAATATAATAAAAATATAAAATAAAACGTTATATTTATAAAGCACCTTTCCCAAATGATTAAAAGTGATTTGAAAGTTGCAAAATTATATGATGCACATATGAAAACTGTTTTAATGTGAATTGTATAAACAACAAATTGGTAAACTTTACATTAAGGTTACATTAGTTAATGCATTAGCTAACAATGAATAATACTTTTGCAGCAATTATTAACCTTAGCTAATGTTACTTTCAGCATTTTGTATGAGTTAACACAAATGTTATTTATTTCAGTTCATTGGGGATTAACTAACATTAACAAAGATAAATTCATGGTTATTCGGGCTGTCAAAAGATTAATCATGATTAATCGCGCACAAAAAGTTTGTTTTTGCATAATATATGTATGTGTGCACTGTGTTTAATTATTTTGTATATATAAATACACACACATGCATGTATGTATGTTAAGAAACATTTAAATGTATATATATATATATAAAAATCTCGATTTTTAGTTGTGCATTCCAATTAATATCAATTAAACTGCAGTTGGTATGTTTTGATTTAAACCTTCATAACTTAAAAAATACAGCTAGCACCATAAAACAAAATAATAACATGACAACACAATAATAAACATGTTTTGACAAAAATTTTAAAATCGGAGTTATCTCGTTTTGGGACGAAACTCTTCATATATATAAATAAATATTTTTTTTCTTAAATTTATACATGTATTTGTGTATTTATATATACAAAATAATTACACCCAATACACACACAAATATATTATGCAAAAACAAACTTTTCTTTTTAGATTAATATTTTGACAGCCCTTATTGATAGTTTATGTTAGCTAATGCATTAAAGGCGGAGTCCATGTTGTTTGAAAGCCAATGTTGATATTTGAAATCACCTAAACAAACACGCCCAAACCCCAATAGAATCTGGACCTTCTGTTGATAGACCCACCCCACACATACGCAACCCAACATTTGATTTGATTTGATTGGCTGTAAGTGTGTTTTGGTAGTCGGCCGGTCTCCTTTTCCAAAGTGTTTTTCAAACATCGTGGACTCCGCCTTTAAAGGGGCCATGGCACAAGACTTTTTTAAGATGTCAAAAAAATCTTTGGTGTCCCCAGAGCACATAAGTGAAGTTTTAGATCAAAATACCATATAAATAATTTATTATAGCATGTTAAATTTGCCCATTTGTAGGTGTGTTTTGGGTGTGTCCTTTAAAATGCAAATGAGCTGCTGAAATTCAAACACTGATCACAATGATGGTGGTTTGTTGCAATTAAAACTCAATTGTGCTTTTCTCTGCACTAAATGGCAGTGCTGTGGTTGGAGAGTGCAGATTAAGGGGTGGTATTATTATAATAAGACCTCCTTATGACATCATAAGGAGAGCCAAATTTCAACGACCTATTTTTCATGTGCTTGTAGAGAATGGTTTACCAAAACTAAGTTACTGGGTCTTTTTCACATTTTCTAGGTTGATAGAAGCACTGGGGACCCAATCATAGCACTTAAACATGAAAAAAGTCTGATTTTCATGTCATGGCCCCTTTAAGTGTTAACAAATACAACCTTATCATAACCTTATCAGCGTTAACAGCAAAATAAAGTAAAAATGATCAAAATCATGGACATAATGCAGCCCAAGCTGAGAAAACAATTATTTGTAACCAACATTATTATGTTATGATCAAAATATATAAAAATCATCATTCTAGACAGAAACTAGTACAGTAATCACTTTCAGAACACACTTTAGTCCTCTCTTTAATCAAATCTTCTGGCAGAGAACTGCATGACTTCCTTTTCTATATTTGTCCTACGTGAACTCTTGCACCCGTCCGACATTCGCAGAAGTCTTTTGCTCTTCGAGAAAGACCTGGTCTCACTGGGACAACAGTCATTAGCTTATCGCCAAACACCACAGGCGTCAAAATCAAAACATCTTGGCTCGCCGTTCCATCAGCTGATCTACATTCCCTGACCTTTGCTGTTGGGATGTCTAGGATGCTGTGGAAAGACGTTTCCCTCGGGATTTTATTAGCAGGACTGTGTTTTTTAAGAAAATATAATTGTCTATGTGCTTCGAATGGATCCAAAGCTTCTGAAGCTCATACATATTTTTGCTAAAGTGAAAAAAGGTCATTTAATAGCACATCTTTCAGTGCAATACAGTATTTGACGGGTTCATTGTGTCAATGTCATGTTTGTTTATTGAGTCCCTGCACTCTCAGAAAATAGGTACTAAGTTGTACTTTTTGTCACTAGGACGGTGCCTTTAAAAAAGGTCCTATTGAATGTTTTGCCCATTAAATATATGCCAAATATATTTTAAGTAAAGCTTTATTAAATTTATTTTTGAATTTGAAAATAAAATATAGTTTTAACATTCATATATTAACATATATTTCAAACTATATATTTTTATATTAACATACAGTATATACACTCACCTAAAGGATTCTTAGGAACACCTGTTCAATTTCTCATTAATGCAATTATCTAATCAACCAATCACATGGCAGTTGCTTCAATGCATTTAGGGGTGTGGTCCTGGTCAAGACAATCTCCTGAACTCCAAACTGAATGTCAGAATGGGAAAGAAAGGTGATTTAATCAATTTTGAGCGTGGCATGGTTGTTGGTGCCAGAAGGGCCAGTCTGAGTGTTTCACAATCTGCTCAGTTACTGGGATTTTCACCCACAACCATTTATAGGGTTTACAAAGAATGGAGTAAAAAGGGAAAAACATCCAGTATGCAGTAGTCCTGTAGGCGAAAATGCCTTGTTGATGCTAGAGGTCAGAGGAGAATGGGCCGACTGATTCAAGCTGATAGAAGAGCAACTTTGACTGAAATAACCACTTATTACAACTGAGGTATGCAGCAAAGCATTTGTGAAGCTACAACACGCACAACCTTGAGGTGGATGGGCTACAACAACAGAAGACCCCACTGGGTACCACTCATCTCCACTACAAATAGAAAAAAGAGCTCACCAAAAATTGGACAGTTTTCGGATGAGGTCGATTTCTGTTGACACATTCAGATGTTAGAGTCAGAATTTGGCGTAAAACAGAATGAGAACATGGATCCATCATGCCTTGTTACCACTGTGCAGGCTGGTGGTGGTGGTATATTGGTGTGGGGGATGTTTTCTTGGCACACTTTTGGCCCCTTAGTGCCAATTTGGCATCGTTTAGATGCCACGGCCTACCTAAGCATTGTTTCTGACCATGCTCATCCCTTAATGACCACCATGAACCCATCCTCTAATGGCTACTTCCAGCAGGATAATGCACTGTGTCACAAAGCTCAAATCATTTCAAATTGGTTTCTTGAACATGACAATGAGTTCACTGTACTAAAATGGTCCCCACAGTACCCAGATCTCAACCCAATAGAGCATCTTTGGGATGTGGTGGAACGGGAGCTTCGTGCCCTGGATGTGCATCCCACAAATCTCCATCAACTGCAAGATGCTATCATATCAATATGGGCCAACATTTCTAAAGAATGGTTTCAGCACCTTGTTGAATCAATGCTACGTAGAATTAAGGCAGTTCAATCGGAAGGCGGAAAACCTCAGCTTGAGAGGATTCCAGAGAATGCATTCAAGCGTAAGAGCTTCCACAACACCTTTTTTATAGTGTTGATAGTGGGAGCCAGAGCTTTTATTGACGCTCTCGCCGGTGGCGGTGTGAATGCACGGTTAGTCTTAATGCAGCTTAAATGAGTTTTAACGCATTAGCACAGACTGACTCTCACATCCGTGTGTTCTCAGATCGACTCGGGTTTAACACACAATGGTAATCAGACCAAGTACCCGAAGTAATTAAACTGGGACTGACCCGATCCCAACTGATCATTTAAAATATAGACCTGGTCCAGTACGGAATGCGCTTTGGAAGATACCAGAAGCTAGTCATTATAGTTTATAAAGTTTTAAATATGCATATTGTTCCTACAAAATCACATCAGTTACCCAAGACAGCTTGGAAGGTCAATTTCTAATATAACTCAGATTGTGTTTGTCTGAAAGAATATGGTCGTGTGTATCCTGGATGGCTTGGGTTTGAGTTAATCTGGTAAAAAGTATCCCTTTAACGCAGCGGTGTCATTTTTGGTTGAGGTCCGGATGGTAAATAACATTTCTAACCTAAACCCATGCTGTTCGTCGCATGTTGCCATCGCGGCTTGTTAAAGCAGAAAGACTGCCGTGTCCCGCCTAATAAGGTTTTTAAAATATGTATGTAATATTTAATAATAAATCATCACATGGGTCGGACACCTCTGTGGGCCGTGTTCGGCCCGCGGGTCATATGTTTGACGCCCCTGCTTTAACGCAATTGGCAGATGCTTTTATCCAAAGCAACTTACAGTGCATTCAATCTATAAATTTTGTCGTTGTGTGTTCCCTGGGATCAAACCCATGACTTTGGCATTTCTAACACAATTCAGGAACACTTTACAGGCCCATACGTGCAGGGGAAGCCTCGGTCATTTAAAAGATGAGGGGGCTCAAAGTAAACTACAGTCCATTTATGCCCCTTATCTGAAGCATCAATTATAAATCATACAGCCAAAAACGTATTAGAGAAATGATCTTCCTCTGATTGTGTGTACTTACTGGCAAACTGTGATGTTTTTAAAGAACACTGATTAGTAAGCATCCACCTCATTGTTTAGTAAAGAGGATTTAGAAGTGCTCGAGTTTCCTGTTAAATCCTTCGTATTGATTAATTAATGTGTGTGCACTAAAGCACTGAATATTTCCCATGAACCCTTGCTGCAGGGATCACAGTAGTCGCACAGCTTTCATCTTTTATAACCTTCCTGATGTAAAACAGCTGTATAACAAATGCTTCCCAGTCTAATGGCTGCTTTGATTGATACCATTTATGAATTTGGTTCGGGAAAAAAGGACAAGGATACACCTGAAATATATATGTTTATTTGTTTAATGACATACAGTTAAACTCATAAGTTTACATCCCCTGTATGTAATCTTTTGTACAGGATGATCTGTGTTAATTGTTATTATTTTGTTTAAAGATCCTTTTTTATTAAGTAAAGCCCTTCAGAACCTAAAATATTTCTGTGAAAACAAAATATTAGCAATTTACACCGATCATCTTGTTCGACAGTTTTTGTACCCCAGGTTCTTAAAGGTCCATTGTGGGTTTTTTAGTGGTGAGATTGCAATTTGCAACCAACCTGATTTTCGCAAAGAGAAGCTACGGTAGCTTCGCGTCGTCTGTGACATCGTAGCCATGAAACGCGCTCAGTATAACATGGCAGCGACTTCCATGTGAGGGGACCCGCACTGTATGTAGATAAAAACAGATTATTCTAAGGTAATAAAAACAATACAGTTCATTTTGTAAGGTAATTTTGATGATTATAACTGACAACTAAGGAAAATTCTAAATTCAGTACCTCAGAAAATTAAAATATTACTTAAGACCAACACAAAGAAAAGATTTTTAGAAATCTTGGCCAAATGAAAAGTATAAACATGAAAAGTATGAGCATGTACAGCACTCAATACTTAGGGCCTGTTTACACGAGAACGCTCGAGGGTGAAAACGTACAAATATTTTATCGGATGTGCCTTTTGTTTACACGGCGACGGCGTTTTGGGGGCTTAAAAACGCAAAACTCCTTCAGAGTGGAAATCTTAAAAACGATCTACTGTTGTGTTCTCGTCTAAAGAGTAAAAACGCAAAAGTCTGCTCACGGTGGCTCTCGTCGCGTACCGTAAAACTTCAAATAATAGCCGAGTCCCAAATAGACGCCTGTATCTTTTAGACGCCTGGTGTGACGACAGGTTTGGGTAAATAAACGCCTGTCTCAAATAAAGGCCTGGTCTTTTTTTTTGTTTCGGGTTGTATTTAATCTTCTAAAACCCGTCAGATTGTCTGTTTAAGCCAGTTCTATTGTGCAGATTGCACACGCTAAAGTTTTGATTACCGGTAGCCAAGTCGCAATCGGGAGAGTCGGGACTTTTCCCGGTGGGCCGGTAGTGTTTTGAGGCTGCTGCTAATAGCCGGGCTTTCACTCTTTTGATATGCATGCACTCCCGCCACACATTGTATTTCTCATGAGGAAACACTATTTATCATATATTCAATATGCTGCAGCGCCCAAAATGTATCTGGCTGCAGCTCTCTCTATCAAGTGCGTCTCCCCTGGAGTTCTAGTCGAGCGAGCCAATCAAAAAAAGAAAAAAAAGAGGCAACACAACAGCCAATCAGAAAATAGCACTGTGGTATCTGGGTAAGATTTCATGCAACAACCAATAAAAAAGCATATCCTCGTTTGCATTATTTATGCTGCCAATAATTTAAGACTGTTATTCTGACACGAACAAATTTGTTAAACACATTCAAATTATAAATAAAACGTAATGTGTGGTAAACTCCTGCTGTCATGCTTGAACAATTAAATTAAAAGCCTGTCTCTTATAGACGCCTGTCTCTTTTAGACGCCTGGTGTGACGACAGGTTTGGGAAAATAAAAGCTCGGGCTATTATTTGAAGTTTTACGGTACGCGTTTACGTCACAGGCATGCGCCAGTTCAGGAAAATAACAACAAACATGTCAGATTATTTCCATATGTCGGATTTTCAAGTTGCCATAACAGCTCTGATAAATATACAAGCCTTTCCAACAGTTGTGCGAAATATTCACAGCTAGTATTACTGATCAGAGAAGGCGCCAATTCGTCTGAGGCAAACCAGGCGGCTTTGGACGAGACCTGGGAGAACCAGGAACAAGGTTGTACGCAGGCACACGGACTTGGTGTTCTTGTGTGTCAGTGCTTCACATTGCCACCTAGCCGCCTGGAGTGCATACTACATCGAATATCACACACTTTTGCGTCACCATATGCACGCAGATTTCCCCCTCAAAACGCTCGTATAAACGCGGAATAAAAAGTGATAACGCAACCCTGCTTTTGCAGGGGTTTTTTCAGATCGTTTCCATGTAAACGTAGCCTTAGTTGGGGCTCCTTTTGCCTGAATTACTGCAGCAATGCGGCGTGGAATGGAGTCAATCAGTCTGTGGTGCTGCTCAGGTGTTATGAGAGCCCAGGTTGGTCTGAAACTGGCCTTCATAGATTTTCTATGGTGTGGAGGTCAGGCGAGTTTGCTGGCCAATTAAGAACAGAGATAGCATGGTCCTTAAACCAGGTACTGGTAGCTTTGGCAATGTGTGGAGGTGTCAAGTCCTGTTGGAAAATGAAATCTGCATCTCCATAAAGTTGGTCAGCAGGAGGAAGCATGAAGTACTCTAAAACTTCCTGGTATATGGCTGCGTTGAACTTGGACTTCAGAAAACACAGTGTACCAACACCAGCAGATGACATGGCACCCCAAACCATCACTGACTGTGGAACTTTAAACTGGACCTCAAGGAACCTGGATTGTGTGCCTCTCCTCTCTTCCTTCAGAATCTGGGACCCTGATTTCCAAAGGAAATGCAGAATTTACTTTCATCAGAGAACATAACTTTGGACCACTCAGCAGCAGTCCAGAAGCGAGACAAGGAATGCGACAGCTGAAACCCAGGTCTTGCATACCTCTGTGCATAGTGGTTCTTGAAGCACTGACTCCAGCTGCATTCCACTCTTTGTGTATCTCCCCCACGTTTTTGAATGGGTTTTGTTTCACAATCCTCTCCAGGCTGCGATTATCCCTATTGCTTGTACACTTTTTGCTACCACATCTTTTCCTTCCCTTCGCCTCTCTATTAATGTGTTTGGACACAGAGCTCTGTGAAAAGCCAGCCTCTTTTGCAATGACCTTTTGTGTCTTGCCCTCCTTTCGCAAGGTGTCACTGGTAGATTGGCCATTCGTTCCAGTTCCGCCCGACACGTCCCAAACAGGATTTCGGGTGTGTTCTCCGGAAGTCTGGTTGGTCGACCGCATATGTCATCTGGTCACTGGTCGTCTTTTGGACAACTGTGGGGTCATCAGTTTTCCCCATGATTGTGTAGCCTACAGAACTAGACTGAGAGACCATTTAAAGGCCTTTGCGTGCGTTTTGAG
The DNA here is from genome assembly GCF_027580225.2 of Misgurnus anguillicaudatus. NCBI lineage: Eukaryota > Metazoa > Chordata > Actinopteri > Cypriniformes > Cobitidae > Misgurnus > Misgurnus anguillicaudatus. The sequence continues at coordinate 35,676,241 of NC_073344.2, forward strand.
TTAAATAGCTAATTAGAGTGTGACACCAGGTGTCTTCAATATTGAACCTTTTCACAATATTCTAATTTTCTGAGACACTGAACCTGGGACTTTCCCCAGCCGTCAGCCATAATCATCAAAATCAAAAGAAATAAACATTTAAAATATATTAGTCTGTGTGTAATGAATGAATATAATATACAAGTTTCACATTTTGAGTGGAATTAGTGAAATAAATCAACTTTTTGATGATATACTAATTATATGACCAGAATGTATATTATATTGCATTTCACTTTGAATAAAAGGTTAATCTGAACATCATATAGTCAATGTTGGAAAGGGGTTAAACATGCATAAGATGCTGTAAATCAAAGAATGTGCAGGACCTGAAGAAGTTTTCTGAAGACCAGTTAGATCAAACAAGAGACTCATGAACAAGGATCACAAAACATAAAAACAATCGTTGATCAACCAGGTAACAGCATGCAGTTTTAAAACTCAAGGGGATGTAAACTTTTGAACTGTTTTTTATGTAAGCATCTGTTTTGTGAAACATTTTGCAGATTTTGCAAGGGATGTGTAAACCTTTGAGCTCAATTGCAACATAAAAGCATATTCTTTAGGACTGAGAAGGGATTTGAATTTGGTCTTCGCACTTTCATGTATATTAAGGAGGACCTGGGGTAAGTTGTCACATAGTGGCCACAATACTATATCTCAGTAACTGTATCAAAACTCCAACACAAATGTGTGTCTTTTTTACCGATGGTTTGATTTTACTGGTTTAAAAACTGAATATCACATGAAGCAAACAAATGAAGCAATACATCAGTATGTTTAATGACACAAAATGTCTTTTTGTTCATTATTAGGAGTTCCAGGTCTCATACTGTACGTTCTTCTTTGATCCATCTGAGCTGAATTTGGTTCCTCTGCTGAAAAAAAGGAGCAGGCAATGTGTGAATTTATCACACCCACCTCTCTTCTTGAATTTAGTGAAGGAATGATTGTGGATGGGTTGCCCATACTGTAATTCCCTCTGAAACCAGCTCTTGTTTTATAAGCTTCCAACAAAGAGAACACTGTCATATTCCAGTCTCCTGATTAGTGTATTTGTTTTCAATTATGGTTTCCGACACACCCAGTTCATATTCATGGAGCTCTGTGTTATGGTGCTGATGATTTGAATCAGGTGGATTACAAAGGGAATCTAAAATGTGAAGTGTGGTTCCTCAAGACTGCAGCTGAGATGGTAACACATTCATTTACAATATATTTTTTATTTTAGAAGCAAATCAAGATTCTCTAGTTTGTTTTACAGAGATTTAGCATTGGTAAATCATTATTGCTCATTGTGTATAGCGCAGTGGTTGAGCATCGCGTTAGCAGAGCAAAAGGTCATGGGTTCAAAACCAGGGAATATACTGAAAAAAGTGTAATGCTTTGAAAAGTTGCATCTTCGAAAGGCATATATCAGCAAGTGGCTAAATGTCTCATGGTCTAAGGGGGCGTGCACACCAAAACTTTTACACCAGCGGCCTGCATATGTTTTCAATTGTTTCCAGTGGAAGTGTAGTGTTTTTCAAAAAAGTGAAAGCCGGCATTCTGTGGCTGAGTGCCGAGAGTTGAAAAATATTAAACTTTGAGTGAAAAGCTCAGCTCGTCAATGTTAGTTCTCACACGGCCTTCCAATCACAGTGGAGGAGGGGTAGGACAAATATCACAACAACCAAACGGTGCATCATACAACAACTGATAAACAAAGGAGAAGTATCACATCAAACAAAGCCCTCAGCTGAAGAAACCTGTCAGTCGGCGAAAAAATGGCTGGCAGCCGGCGTCCACCTGGCATTTCAGCCGCGTTTAAAAGCTTTGGTGTGCACACCCGCTTAGGATGGTGTATACCAATAGTAGTTGCTACATTGTCTAGGTACAAGGCCTAGGATGAAATAACTGTGGTATTTCTGATCTGACCTTAAAATTGATATACCTATCACCAATTCAGTCATCTTTCCATCAAGATATTCCCAAGTCAACAGGGACCAGAGATGTGGTATTTTTTGGACATGTGGCATCCATTCACAATAATCCTTAGTATACTTTTTCTTGTGTCACCAGTCCACTATTTCTTCTAAAATGTATTTTTGCTTTTTACAGCTATAAACATGATGAAAAGCTTACAAATAACTTATAAATTACACTGTCACAATAACATTACTGTACATGAATTGCTTTGATCATACCTTTTCTAGCTCTGTGCCTTCTTGTTTACCAATACAAGTTCTTTGCTGAGAGGATTTAGCTTTAATTTCCTTTGAGTATGTGAAACGTTTCAGGAAACCCTTATCTCCTGTCTTGTATAATTCTGATATATAAACTTTCTTCAGTGAGACACTAAAACAAAGAGACCTCTTAAGCCGCTATATAAAATCCTGGGTTCTTTTCAACCCAGCATTGGGTAAAAAATCGACAGACACAGCCGTTGACAATTTTTCACAAATTTTCACATTTTTCCTGGGCAATAATGTTGGAATTGTTCATTAGTAGCCAAGAAAGTAGATACAGTGTATATTCATCATTTTTAACTTTGAGAAATTCCTAAGACACATTTATTGGAGTAAACCACAAACAATCGAAATACTGTGATGCCACTGAATTGTACCAACCAAACACACATCTGGAAAAGCAGACGCAGGAAAGGAATGGGATTCCAAGCCTGAAGAACAATGGAGCAAATTCCACGGCCAGGGACGGGCCACATCTGGCGCGAGGATGAGTACAACTCAAAGACCCAAGTGACTGAGGTGAACCATACAGAACCTCTGTCTTGATAAGTTCCTGATGGAGCTTTCCAATCCTTGTGAGACTTTCTCTATCTTTCCAGGAATTCTTTCGATTTGCTGCTTGTGTGCGTATGCTTAGGGAACAATAAGAACAAGAAACATGAGTCTCACTAAGTGTAACTAAATAGGATAGCTATTGGATCTTTAGCTTAATTGGTAGAGCATTACGTACAGTTTGCCACACAAAGGTCATAGGTTGAATTCACTTTTAGCATAGCTTAGCACAATCCATTGAATCTGATTAGACCATTAGCATCGCGCTAAAAAATAACCAAAGAGTTTCAATATTTTTCCTATTTAAAACTTGACTCTTCTGTAGTTACATTGTGTACTAAGACCAATGGAAATTAAAAGTTGCAACTTTCTAGGCAGATACGGCCAGGAACTATACTCTCATTCTGGTGTAATAATCAAGGATTTGCTGCTGTAACATGGCTGCAGCAAGCGTAGTAATATTAAGCACTGCCCGAAAATAGTCCTCTGCCATTGAAAGTAACCAAGGGGACTATTTTTTGGGCAGTGTGTAACATACGCCTGCTGCAGCCAAGTTACATCAGCAAAGTCACTGATTGTGCTAAGCTATTCTAAAAGTGCTAGCGCCAGACCCGGAGATCAGCTAAATGGATTCCAAAACGGTAAGAATCAAATGTTAAACTCTAGGGGAGCTGGAAAATTAGCATATTTTCAAAAAAAGTGGAATGTCCCTTTAATAGTCTGAATGACCTTCATCTACTACAAAGAACCTTTTGGGAAACAGAAAGGTTCTCCATAGAACCATACAGCCGAAAATGGTTCTTCCACTGTATAAAAGCACGTAACATATGGTGTGCTCAGAAGCGAAGATCTGTATCCTCGTTCTCCCGTCAGCCAGCACAGGAAATGGAATCTTCAGAGCAGGAAGTCCTCGTCCCGGTGAGAGAACAGGACGGTTTAAGCACATGCTGTCAGATACCCATAATGCACCTCCCTTTACCACTGATGAGAGTGTGCTTTTCCTCTCTTTATGCTCTCATTTTCTCCACTCGTCCCTCTTTGCTCTTCTCTCCGTCTCTCCCTCCCATGCTCTCTCTCATAGGTACGCCCGCTGTATGGCTTCGAGAGAGAGCACGTTTTCATCATTTGCGGTTTCCTGCGATTGTTCTGCGCTGGGCTTGCGAAGCCCCACCAGGGCCGTGGCGTTATCTGGGAAAAAGGTGGAATGTTAAATCACAGTCTTTCCTGTCTGTCAGCGGGAACCCCAGCCAAACACCACAGCTATAGACAGGGCCGCCCATGAACTTTAACCTTCGTAATGAAGGTCCGGAGTCCCGGGAGATGAGGCTGATGCTGTTGTGTTACAGACCGAAATACGGCGCAGCTCTCTTAATCATTTTTTTTTACCAGGAAAGAAGAAGGGAGAGAAAGCCAATGGATTCATTCGAGGGCCTGATGCATCCTTTTTAGGTCAAACCAAGTTAGTTTCATATCGGTTATGGCAAACGTTACAGTCGTAAATGAAATTGTGTCTCCTTTTCGAATAAGACATACAAATGGCCAGCGCTGTGTGCGGGCGTTTAAAAACAGATGTGGAGGTGAAAAAAGAGGCTGTAACGCATTTATGTCTTTGATTTTCTCTTCTTTCCACTCTTTCACACATACACATACACACACACACACACACACACACACACACACACACACACACACACACACACACATTTATTGTTGGTTCATTTCGGGAAACCCTTGCTATTCCAGCTATTAAAGTTTTCTTCCGAAATTAATCGAAAGCTTTACTCATTGTCTGAGAATTTACCACACAGCCTTTGGAGAAGAGCACTGCACTTAAACATCCTCCCTTGACAGTTGGGTTTTGCCGTAAAGATGACGCTAGCCGCCCGCTCTTTGTCGCACTTCAGCTCCTTCAAGACATTGAGTGGTTATAAGTCACCAAATTACGTAAGATTTTACAACCCTGAAGCATTGTTTGTTTTTATCATTTAACGGAAGACAGATGTTTAGAGCTGGCGTGCGTTCAGGGCTTATTATACAGCCGCATATTAAATGTTTTGTAGTCACAAAAAAGTCAGACCGCACAGCGTCAAAACACGCAGCAAAAGGTGAACCCCTTGAGAGGGTGGGAAAGTGTCCTTCCCAGAGTTCTTCAGGGCACTGAGAGTCAGGAAGGATAAGGAGGGTAGCTGGGAAAAGACACACACATAAGCTTGCACGCATACACACACACAAGCAGTGGCACGGTAAAGGCACGGTTGCCGTCAATGTAGGTAAGGCTCAAGGAAGGGCCTGGTGGGGTTGCTTAGTCCATGGTGGATAGGCCGTAAAGTCTGCCCTGGGAATCGGGCGGAGATTGAACAAATTTAGCCACTGCTATATTCACTTCCCCGGGAAACGAGAATTATTTACCTCCCTGAAGGGCAGTTGAGAGGGGCGGGGTGCGGGTGGAGAAGGCTACGGGTGGGGTTTTGACTGAAGACGGACTTGATGACCTAAATCTTTCCATCCCATGTCTGAAGGGGCCTCAGGTAGTGCATTACATTGGCAACGCAAAAGTCATGGGTTTGATCCCAGGGATCACACATACTGATGAATTGCATGGTTTGAATGCAATGTAAGTCACTTTGGATAAAAGCGTCTGTCACATTACATGTGAATGCTTTGGGAGAATCCGAACCAAGTTTTTTAATTCTCAGAAAGAAGTCATGTTTACCATATGCCGTTTCATGCTGCACTTTTATGGCATCAAACCAGCCATTGTTATCCGCAGCACATTTAACTTTGATTTATTTAACGAGAAACACTGGCTGAACCGTACTGAACTAAACAGCTGAAAGCTCAGACTCCCACGTTGCAATATTGCATTTGCGCATTGCTTTTTGTTCATACGTAAGTTTGTTGGTTTCTTCACAATACACTTCAAACACCGTTGACTCTTTGTATATCAAATTTGCTTCACTATTAATCATAGTTATTGCATAACAGTGTTGTATTAATATTTTTCACATTTTCTGAATAAAGTTTGTTGTATGTCTCGACACGAAGGCTTTATCTTTTTTGGAAGTTATACAATAAATTATTAAAATTATGATTTTATTTATTGTTTGTTCTAACCAGCTGTGGCCTCAACAAGGACGTTCTGCACATTGGCTTGGTTAGGATGCAGTATAAGGATTAAACTTTAAATTTTATTTAAATTTGCATGCGCTTTGTGTAAAATAATTTTTAGTTTGAAGTGTGCTGTTGTTGTTTTATTTTAGTTTTGGTAAAGTCCCTGTAAAGTCAGTTATTAAAGCCGCTCTATGCATTTTCAGCGTTTTTGTCAAACAGCGACCCCTAGAGTTGCTGGAGAATACTTGCAACTGTCGTAATTTCCCACTCTAGTACTTCGAAGATAATGACCAGGTAATGTTTCACAATTTCATACAAATATTAGGCTACTGCATAGTCTACTCAACTACAGATGATGATAATAGGATAATAAGAAGTTTATTTCAAGTGTAGAGTGCATATAATAATAAAGTACCGTGTTTGCTAGCTTATAGCGTTTTTACATGATTGCAGCTAAATCACAAGTAAACATTACAAAATGCTATGACAAAGTTAATTGTGTATGTTGCATTACTTCATAACGTTGTTTGTTATGTCACTATACATGATTATTGCCATTTATCATAATAGTTTGCAAATTGTGCATGTTTACACTATTTACAACCTCTAGGCTTATTTATGTCCTGATAATTATGTGAGATATTGACAACTGTTGTCATGATAATCGCATGACATACTACAAGCAAGCGCAACAACATACAACATAGACCGCAAACAAGTTTACAAATGAGAGATTTACTTACTAGTCCATCAACAAGATCGCCAGATCACCATCCCTGTTGAATCCAGTGCTGTCTTTAAGCTCACGCCAACGAGTAAAAGCCTGACCGAGTGGGACTCTTGTCCGGTTCCTAACGCGGTCAGATTCTCTTTTCCTTTTCCTACTCTCTACCGAACGCGCTTTCTTAACTTTTAAATCGTTTAGCCTCACGTCTCAAATTTGCGCGTGCAGTTGTTGTTATAGGCTTGATCGACTTCATGGGGCGCTGCAAGAACCGACAGCCGGATGACGTCAAAGTGCCGTCTCGGATCATTCTCGCAGTACTTTGACGTCATCCGGCAGTCGGTTCTTGCAGCGCCACACGAAGTCGAACAAGCCTAAGGTATGTGACGTCGTTGCCGTAAAGCAAGTCGTGATTCTCGCGAGATTTGTCAGGGGCGGTTCTCTCAAGCTTACATTGGTGGTTTTGCTAGCGGCGTCCTCCCCGAGCTTCAACAGGAGGATGATTCGCCCTACTATGACTTTGTTTACCACTGAAATAACTTTGAAGCTGTTATATTAAGGTAAAATAACTGCATAGTGTGTCTTTAAATGTGATTTTAACCACCCAACCAAATTTGAATCCTATGGCGCTTTTCCATTGCATAGTACCGCACGGTTTAGTTTAGTTTGGGTCGGGTCAGCTCACCTCACTTTGGCGTGGTTAGCTTTTCCATCGAGTTTAGTAACACTTCGCAGTGGGAGTGATTATAGCCGTGTCTTTATATTTGCGCTTCCTACTGCTGTGACACCATACAAGTGAGAGCGTTGTACATTCCCATACATTTATTATTTCTCAGTCCGCCACAAAATTAAAATTGGCCACCACAAATAGATGTTTGCACATCACGTTTATCACTAACGTTACCTCAGTCTCACATGACAGTTTCCGTTCAAACACCGCGGCGTCAGTCGACGGCGCTCCGCTGAGCCTCATTGAATTTGCATTTTAGCATATAATGCTGACGTGCTCGTCGCAAATGTTCTGCCACAAACTGCAAGTTTGGAAAGAACTGTTATGGTGTCCCTGATTCTCAAACTGTGGATGTTTGTTCGTGAGTTTGGGAACTTATAGCAGAGCACAGATGACAAAATATTTGCTCGAGACAGCGCAAGCTAGCCTAGCACAGGTAAAGCTAATCTACATTATACCGATGACGCTGCAGTGACGATTCTGTCAGACCAATCAGTGACCTACAGTGTTTTCGCATCACGTTTGGTATCAGCTCGGGTCGCTTGGAACACCAACCGAGGTGGTATGAAAAAAAGTATCGGGTACTACGTACTGCACCCAATGGAAAAGCTCCCAAAAGTAAGCTGACCCGACCCAAACTAAACCAAACCGTGGAGTACTATGTAATGGAAAAGCGCCACTAGAAAAAACGGAAAGTAAATAAAATAAATTATTAAAATCTTGTAAAATAGGTTGCATTCTGCTCTCAAGCGATGGGGGTAGGGATTCATTTGAGCCGGAACAACATCCAGGACCTCTCGGCTTTTGACTGTCTTTGTTCCTGTACCTATCTGCGCGGATCCACCACCTCAAGTGGTATAAAAACAACAAAAACACAATACACTATATATATTACAAATTAAATATATATTATGCATATAAGGACATTTTAAGTAATTTATTTGTTTATATTTTTATTAAGTGGGTTTCGGATGTGAAAAACACTGCGTAATTACGTCATAAACACGCCTCCACTGAAAAAATTAGTCTAACCACTAAAACTTCAAAACTATTGCCGCTTCAAAACTAGCACCAACAGCAAGGTAAGGAAGGCCTGGTTTGCATTTCAGATTTGGAGGGAGAGTGCTTGCAGCGGTGAAGAGGTTGGGACCTGTATGGTTGGTGACAGGTCAAGGATGGAATGCAGTATTTGGGACCGAAGCTCAGCTTAAGGGTAATCAGTTCAGGTGTGGGGTGTTTTCCCTTATATAAATTAACCATGGTTTTGCAAATAGTAATCAATACACCAAAAAAACAGGGTTACTACATATTTGGGAAAAGCTGCTATGATATCCCCTCTCAACTTTCAAATATAGCTACAACCTGTGTTAGGGGCAGGACCACACAGGTGAAGGGCGTTAACTAATAATGAATAATTAACAAGGAAACAACGGGGCAGGGTCAAGACTTAAGACAGGAGAGCACAAGGTACACAAAACACAGGCCACGTGACTCTCTACACAAAAACACAGAATGCACAGAAAGTTGCTTTGGATAAGGCATCTGCCAAATCCATAAATGAAATGAAATATCATGTACAGAAGCCACACATAGCCAGTGAGTCAGGCTGAGGTTTGTGTCACTGGGTGGTTGAGTGGGCGTGTGGCTGCCGGGTTTACGTGACCCGAGCGGAGCCTGCGCTCTGCTCTGGGATCTCAGAGGATGGATAAGAGCCAGATGACTCCAAGTGTCCGAGCCAAATGTCCAGATGTTCTCGCTTGTCCTCCTCTCTCACCTCCTCAGATAAGAACAACCATCTCTGAGAAAGCTTTGTAAGCACTTTTGCTATGTGAATGGACATTTGATTCAGTCAAGAGGGTGATAAACTTAAGTACGTATATAACTATATAATATACGTATTATATAGATGTCATAATGTCATACTTTAGCCTGGCATTCACAGACAGGGTCACATATAGTCTTACGTGTACAAAAGTCAACTATGTAATCATAAATTAAACAATTTGATTTTTAGTGATTTATTCAAATCATTATCTCTTTTGTGAATCGCATAAACTGTGGAAGTCTGTTAAAAACATTTGTGTCCACAAAACAATAGGAGAATAAAAAGATGAGTTGATAATCCACCCTTGGGCTTTTTCATATGGACTTAAGTGAGAGATGGAAATTTCCATCTTGATTTAGCAAAAAGTTTCTCTGACGAATCTCAACTTTCAGTCCGACCTGTCGTGCTGCTCTGGTGCTGTAGGTAGGTTATATTGATTCAGCTGCTCTCTGTGGATCTTTGGGCACGTACTGTATCTACATTAGATCGCTGCTTCGTTCGAACGAGGCCAAAGAAAATGAAAACAGGCAATTGAAAACTCAAGAGCAGCACTGTAGGGCTGAACCGTTTCCTTTGATTTACTGATATCATTCTCTTGTGTTTGTTCTGGGCGAAATGGCACCTTGCAAAGGTCGTTTGTTCAAAAGGTTGTTCACACACTCCCCACCTCTTGAGGGAACATTCAGGAAGCAAGCATTCCAGATGGACCCGTGAGCGCTCGAAGATCCATCAACATGCGTCAAACATTAACACGAGCAAGCGTTTTCTTGAGATCCCTGATTAACGTGACGCTTGGACCATGTGCCCATTTGAAAAAGGGCCTTGCCATGCTGAATAAAAGACTTTGTCTGCTAAACTTTGGGCCACAAAAATGTATTTGATTGGGAATAAACAAAATACGGATTTAAAGTCTCCCTGTTGTAAAGAATTTTATTAGTTAAAATTCATATTTGAGCATCATAATAGCATATATAAAAGTTTAAATGCTTAAAACAGCTTGAATGTAACACCCTTGCCTCATTTAGTATACGCTGATCTATAAATATGCGAAAAAGTCCCTGCCTAAACTCTTTCGCACCACCTCGGATCATAGATATATGTAAATAGTAGTGCTGGGCAAAGATTAATCGCGACCAATCGCACACAAAACAAAAGTGATCCTTGGCATAATATATGTGCGTGTACTGTGTCTAATTATTATGTATATTTAACCACACACACATATTCATATATTCATTTCAGAATTGTTTTACTTATATATAAATTTTTTACATTTATATTTAATATAGAATATATAAAAATATAAATGAATATATATATAAACATGTAAATGTTTCTTAAATACATACATGAATGTGTGTGTATTAATTTATACATAATAATTACACACAGCACATACTCATATATTATGCCAAAAATCACTTTTATTTTGTATGCGATTAATCGCGATTAATCTTTCCCCAGCACAAGTAAATAGATACCAGTGGCGGCTCGTGACTGCTCATCCGAGGGGCGCAAATTCAAAATAAGTGTTCGGAATGTCATGTGTGTTCCTTGTGATTTCAAAATTTTAGTTTGTTGTGTTATGTAAACCATGTGCATCGCGTGTTTTGTCAAGGTAGGTGCCTGCTGCACACGTGTCAAGACGGTTTATGATAAAAGAAACGCTCACATTCACAAAATACACGCAAGACACTCACTTATCCAGCCCAGTCTCACGAAATTTCGCTATACAGTCACGTAACTTTTTGATTCTTTTTTCGTGATATTATCATGAATTTCCGCGTTTTTTCGTGATTGTATAATGAATTCCTGTTTTCGTGTGATTTTCACGTATTGGTTACTCAACTGTTTTGTCCTATTTTCTTACCATTGTCGCTTCGTGTGAAGGTTAGATTTACATAAAATTACATCCCAAACCCAACTCTAACCCTAACGCCAGGCGACATATAAAAAAATAAATCAGAAAAAATAGTATAAACAATATATAAAGTTACATTCTAATGCAAGCACCAAATCTAACCCTAAACCGAAGCCACAATGGTTTAAAAATAGGAAAAAGCAGTTGAGTAACCAATACGTGATAATCACACAAAAACATGAATTCGTTATACGATCACGAAAGAATGCGGAGATTCGTGATAATATCACGAAAAATGAATAGAATAATTACGTGACTATATAACGAAACCTTGTGAGACTGGGTAGCCTTAACAGTACACTCTGATTATGCGAGTATCTGGCAAACGCAAGCATCTCTTATCATAAACCCTTCAGACGCGTCTGCAGCAGGCACTTATTTTGACAAGACACATGATGCACATAGGATCACTCCATGCACAGAACACATATTTTGAAATTACGAACCACACACGTGACGGGCTACATACATGTTGTGACAAACTTCGCATCGAGCGCCTTCGAAAAAAGAAGTCACCGGCCACCACTGAGATGCTACATTGACGATGCACCACATAGATATGAACAAAAGTAAAAACCTGATTTAGTAAAAAACCTGGGTGGTAAAGGCAGTAAATCCCACCTCATGCCTGTTTGGGTTTTTTTTGTCCCTATATATATCACAGGTCGCTCCTTCCTGTAAGTCGTAAAATTTTTCACCCGTTTTATTGCTTACCATGCAAAAATCGTCAAACGCTTGGAAAAGTAAAAGCACCTCATCTGGACCAACCACAATATTCAGGTGTTTATGGTGCGTGATGACATGCACGTCAAAATTAAATACTTAGGAGATGATTTAAATCAGTTAAAAAGTTTAAGAAAGAAAAATAATAATGTTTCCCTTAAAAAAAGTAAAAACTTAAATGCTGTTTAAAATCATTGAATAATAATAGTACTGCATTGTGTAAGGCATTCATCTAATGATCCCATCACCAATTAATAATAAAAAAGCCTCTCTATGCACCATTGCCAATATTTAAAATTGACCAGACCATTCTAAAAATGTGTGTGTGTGTGTGTGTGTATGAAAGCACAGGAGAAAGCAAGCAGAAAAAGTTTTTGTTGGTGCTGAATGGGGTTCTGACCCCGCAACATGTGCTGAATGAACCCTTAACCCTTTTAACTTCCTGCGCTGCTTCTTCCTCTGAAAAAACACAGATTGCACCACATAAGAAGTGAAAGGTAAGGAGGAGACAAAGACATAAACACGGCCCTCGAAAGGTCATTTTTTGGGGCGTAACCAACAGTGAATCTAAACTGTGCTGTTTTATAGGATAAACTGTATCATAAGGGCCTGTATGTGTTTTGGCAGGCTGCGCTTATCAGACATATTATCAATAACCACTTGAGCGCTGGAGACAGGGGCTGGTTAGCACAATTTTCCTTCCTTGTCGAATATCTCCGGTGGAACATGAAGATAACCAGACGTAGGTGCATAATAAGTGCTTGGATAACGCATTTAGAGTTACACCATACAGCATTTCTTAAATTTGGTTAACCCTCCTATTATCTTTGGGGTCAATTTGACCCTACTCAAACTTTAAAGTCTGTAAAAATGTGATTGACATCATTTTTTGCTTCAGATTTCATGACTTTTCCTAATTTAATGAGGACAAGTCGTTAAACCAAAAATTTACATAATGATATTTTTTCGATGTCCTCTACGCATTTTGTAGCATCTGTGTTCTTTGGGGTCAATTTGACCCCAGGCTCTTTAAGCTGTATAAAACATAGGAAATATCAAAATTTTACATACATTTTTTTTCGTTGTTTTTGGGTGATATTGAGGTCACTATATCATGCTATAATTTTATAATATTTAAAAATTTTATACATTCAAAATGTAAGAGGTGAGTGGTGGTGCGTGGAGTGTTTTTAAAGGGCTTTTTGAGTAGTCAACAAAGATATTATTTACTTGACAAAAACCTTTTAGTAAAAAAATAATATTTTGTATAGGTTTAGGATGCTGGGGTCAAATTGGAGTGTTAATTCATGAAAAAAAACTCCTAACGGTTAGGTTTGTTTACATTTTTATATTTTTAAGTCTGTACTTTAACCAAACAAACAGCTTAAAGGCACAATATATACATTTACACCATCAGAGGTTTCATAATCAAAACTATAAGAAAAGCAAAGCTTGATTGATTGTGCAATGATGGGGATGCTGTTTTAACTATCCAAAAATTATGTTCATAGATGAGGTAATACATTTCGTTTATTTCGATTTTCTGTACTCGTCAGTGGATAATCACGATCCATGATGAATGAAAGACACAACAGCAGCATGCCATATGCCGTATAACCACCACTTCTGCATTTGTCCTCATGTATTGCCATAATTTCTACAAGCAGAAACCTAGGATAGTGCGGATATTATGTCATTGCTTAACCCTCTGGGGTCCAATCATTTTGGGACACTATAGCAGACATTCTGACATACATTTGGTCTTTTTTCATTTGCTTTAAATGGATTAATTAGAATTTCTCTGGATTTACAGTACAAATCCTTGGGAAAATATAAGTAGTATACCTGGATGAAATATATCAGACTGTGCAAGTGTTTATTTTTGCTTGTGGATATTTTACATATTGTGCCTTTAACAAGTAAATGTTATGTTTAGTCAAATTATATTATAATACACCCATTACAAAACGCATTTAATTCACATAAACCCATAACATCCTGGTGCAACATCACTGAAGCTGCAGAGACGAATGACGGTGACCACACATCTGTGACATCCAACAATAAACACAAATTTAAAACCATAGCTAAACCAAAAAAACACGCTTAAAGGGATAGTTCACCTAAAAATGAAATAACACCCTCATGTTGTTACGAACCTGTGTAGATTCAATGCTATCTCACGAGAATTCGTACATATTTTACGAGTTGGCTAATTCAAATGACCACATTCGTAAGATTTTATACGATTTGCCTTGACCCCTGTGACGTTGGGGTTAGGAGTTGGGGGTTTGGATTCATCATTTTTTTTTCATGAGAATCATAAGTTTTTTCACGATTCACTTTTTATAAATTCATAAAAGTTAGTCAACTCGTAAAATATGTATGAATTCTTGTGGGATCAGGCTGGTAGATTTCAGAAGTTCCATTGACATCAAGAATACTATGGAAGTCAATGGGGCTTCTGATTGGTTTGCTTAAACATTCCTCAAAATATCTTCCTTTGTGTTCTGCAGATCAAAGAAATGTATACAGGTTTGTAACCACGTGAGCGTGAGTAAATGATGACCCTCACACAAGTTAACTCTGCCGCAAAGCATGCTGGGTAATCATGTGTTTAGTAACTGCATTACAGTATTATCCTCTAAAATTATAGGGTGTGGGGAGCGATCTGACTCCAAAAGACAAAACCTTGATTTAAGATAAATGGAGTATGGGTGTGACTTGGTTATTATGGGCAATGAATAATTTATCATTTATTATTAGTAAACTTCATGAATGTAAGTCAAAGAACACTGTGCGTGCGTGTGTTAAAAAGTTGTATTACATTGATTAGAGGCATTGATTTGAGTGTTCACTTACAGAACAGTGACACAAACAGGATTTAGGGATCACAGCTCTTTTCCTTAACTCTTTTCCTGAACTCTTTCCGTGGCTCTCTTTTATTCCTCCACTCTCGTTTCTTTCTATGTTTTTTCTGCTCATAATCTTGTACCATTCATGTAATGGGGTGATTTTGTATGGTTCATAGCTTATTCTAGTCTAGCATAGATTTTATTGATCAATGTTTTGCAAAGTTGTAGAGTTGTATACTGTAGGTGTTTCTTCAATTACTGTCAGTTTTACTGTACAATTATTACAAGCTATGATAATCTAAGAAAATCACATTTGTAATTTTTCACATTTCTATTAATGAATTGTAAATTCAGCAAATTGTTCATTTAGAAAGTTAATAACAGTGCGAGTGAAGTGAGATGACAAAGACTTATAACGTTTCACAAGTTTGCATTAAGGGGACGATCCACTTTTTTTGAAAATATGCTCATTTCCCGGCTCCTCTGGAGATAAAAGTTTGATTTTTATAGTTTTGGAGTCCATTCGGCGGATCTCCGGGTCTGGCGCTGCCACTTTTGGCATGGCTTGTTATGGTCTGTTGAATCTGATTGGACCATTGGCATCGCGCCTAAAATAAATAAGATGTTTCGATATTTTTCCTATTTAAAACTTGACTCTTCTGTAGTTACATTGTTTCCTAAGACTGACGGAAAATTAAAAGTAGGTACAATATTCTCATTAAAAGATACTAAGGGGACTATTTTTGGCTGCTGTGTAATATCATTGCCATATAATTGCCATAGTTCCTAGCCATATCAGTCTAGAAAATCTTTTCATTTTCCGTCGGCCTTAGTACACGATGTAACTACAATAGAGTCAAGTTTTTAATAGGAAAAATATCATAACATTTTATTTATTTTTAGGCGCGATGCTAATGGTCTAATCAGATTCAATAGATTATGCTAAGCTATGCTAAAAGTGGTAGCGCCAGACCCGGAGATCGACTGAATGGATTCCAAAACAGTAATGCTGCGTTTACACCAGCCATGGTAGAGGCATGAAGCGCGAGTGATTTTAATGTTAAGTCAATGTGAAGACGTGTTGACGCGCGTCTGGAGGTATTGCGGCGGGGATGAGGCGTTTGGCGCAGCGTGGAAGACGCGATTCCGCCTCATTCGCGCGTCTAGTTTGCGCGAATGGCGCGAATTGAGCAATACACGTGAATGGTGCTTTTTGTGCATTTTGCGTGTGACGTGAATTGGCGGCTGACGCCCGAGTTGAAAAATTTGAACTTTGGCGGAATTTCGTGCCGCATTAACCAATCAGGAGCCTGCTTGCTGATGTGGCGGCAGCCCTGCCCGGAGTCACTTATTCAACCTGAAG
Organism: Misgurnus anguillicaudatus; assembly: GCF_027580225.2. NCBI lineage: Eukaryota > Metazoa > Chordata > Actinopteri > Cypriniformes > Cobitidae > Misgurnus > Misgurnus anguillicaudatus. Next base: position 35,692,312 of record NC_073344.2, read on the forward strand.
GAACGCTTGATATTGTCCGAAAACATATTTTCAAAGAAAGTGGAGTGTCTCTGTAACATGTAATCAAATAGGGAAGGGTGGATTCTGAGCTCAAAATTATTGCCCGAACCCAACATATTTCCCTTTTTTTAACTTGAATAGGTACCAGTCGAGAGTGAGGTTAAGGGGTGAAGGAGAGATGCTGCCAAAACGATCACTGGACACACTTTCAGAAATTAAAGTTGGCTACATGTTGACCTTTAACATCCGAAGAACCTTTACCTTTTCTTTCACAAAAGGTTCTTCGTAGTAAAATAGTTCTTAAGGTTATAAATATGTAAGAAAGAAATGAATGGTTCTTTGAGGAACCAAAAAATTTTGTTTCTATGGCTTTGTGAGGAACCTTTTAAGGACCAAGAGTACGGAGGTGAGGTACGGCTATATATGCGGACCTCTTCGTGCTGATTGTTTGGATTACATGACCATGCTCCTCCCAAACTTAAACTTCATTAAATATCACATGAACAGAATCTTAATTATAAATTATGGGAAAAGTGAAAATATTATTTATTTGTGTGTATGTAGAAACATAAACATTAACAAAGCAGTCTGAAGTTTTTCCACCGCTTCATTTTATCAAACAGAATGCAGAATTTAACATGTGGTGGAAATTATATTTGTTGCTTCAGAAAAGTGACGGTTCAGTAAATAAACTGCAAAAGTAACAGAGCCAAAAGTGCTCTTAGTTGATAAAAGCTCTGCGGTGGACTTGTGGGTCTCTCCAGGCCAAAACCTTAGTAAGTTTTTCACACAACACTTAACCCTGCACACTGTGCTTCTTCAAGCAGATCCAAACAGGCATTTAAATACAGCCCACTCCAATATAGATGCGATTAGTTCAAGAAGTCATCTAAACCAGTGGTTCTCAAACTGGCATTTTATACATAAATACAATAATTTATCATAAATTCTGTGTAATTAAACCTCATAAAAATAGGCTACTAAACAAAAGCAATACGTTGTATAACTTAATATGTTTGTTTGTTAAAATAAAATAAAAAAATTATGTCATACATTTTCTTTAGGGGGGGCCGTGAAGGTGTGCACTGTACAAAAAAAGTTAGAAACTTTTAGTGACTTTTAGTGTGATGTCACTGTTTATTTAAAGGGCGATGAAAAACTCTACAATAATTATAATCACAAGCACTGTGTTTTTGTTGGGAACAGTCAGTCCTTAACCAATCCTCTTTAGTGTCATTTCTTATGAGAACGTTGTGGTGTCTTCCTAAAGCTCTCTAGTACATAATCTATGTTTATATCCTGTAGTTAGATTGATTGATATACAGTAAAAGACCAACCCATTTAGCTTGATCTGGTCCCCAGATGTGATGTATCAAATCTCAATACAGTTGTCAGCTTATCCGGGAACAGCCTGTTTGAAGGCCGGCTTTGCAGTGATTGAAAGATCAAAGTGGATCCATTAACACATGCCAAAAACATTCGATCCTGTAGCTATTGGGTATTTACAGCACGAATACCAGCTATTGGCGTCTCCCTCTTTCTCTGGCACATGCACACATTCAAGCTTCCCGCGTCAAATTTAATTTTCTACATAATAGATCCCATGTTATATAAGTGCAAACATATGATGAAGGCAAAAAGGGGTACGTGATGAGAATCTCACGGACGCTGGCAATAAAAACAGGCGTTGTCAAGAAGAAATGCATGAAGTGATACGTGAATTATGAAGCGTGCAATGGGTCAACAGATGTTTAGATGATGTAATCCATTATGATCTACTTTACGTAGGGGCGGATTCGGTAGTGTGATCGGACAGCAGTGTGACATTTTAAAGTGTGATGATGTAGAGTTTATTTTACAGAACTTACAGTATGATTTCATACAGATTTTTTAACATAGGGGGAGTTTGGGGGGGCATTGCCCCCCCAGACCAGAGCCAATTATGATTTTTTTCTGAGCTAGAAATATAAGAATTCTTGTTTTATTTGTCTAATCTTAATATTTTAATGAGTAGACTAAGTAACTTAGGCCTAAATAGTTTTAATTTATTTAAACCATATTTAAAAACCATTAAGCCACACTCTTTCGTTAATCTCAAAGTATTGCAATACCTTTTATTAGGTGCTTCCAAGCATAAACGCAAAACTGTGTGTGTCTACTCATTCAGACAGTTTTTTAGTAACCCTTTATCTGGTTGGTGTGATAGCAAACTTGCCCTAAGTTTAAAAGGTGGTGGAAATGATCTATGTAGGCGGAGCTTTAATACACCCCGCCTCCTTTGCCTTTGCAAATGTGACCACATCTTTAATGTCTCCGTCAGCGCAGCTATACTCATGTGCCGCACGTGAGCTCTATTATCACTGTAAAAGTATTGTGCAATAGAGTAGCTCAAGGACTTTCAGACATCATCAGCACACATCTGATGATGTCGCTGTCTGTGCATTAGTACGCTTGCTGAATGTTCTGTGCATGTTCGCGACCTCCCACTGCTGGAGTCTAATTTAAACCAGTAGTGAAGTGGTCATGCTGGGCCAGAAAAGACTTTCAGCTCATCAAAAATCTGGAACTTATTCAGGCATCACTTTCACTGTAGAGGCCAAACCCTGAGCCACATGGACTTTGTTATGGTTCTCAGAGGGCTATTAGGACACAATAGATTTGAGTTTGATTTAAATACCAGCTAAAAAGTGATGTTCACACATTCAAATTTATTTCATTATCTTGCCATGATGTGTTATTGACCTCAGAGAGCTGTAAAATAAATGTTTAGTCTTAAGAAGTGGAGCCTTCTTTTAAGGCTAGTTTTACACAGACAGGTCAAGCCTAGATCAACAGACCGAGTAATAATTACCATTATTACAAGGCTATTAGGAACACTTGATTCTGATTGGTTAGTCTCATAATTCAGTGAACTAAACATCATAGTAATTGACCAACGTCCCAGGCAAGCAGTATGCTATATAACTATTAGGGCTGGGTATCGATTCAGATGTTCCAGATCGATTCAATTTCGATTCACAAGCTATCGAATCGATTTCGATTTTGATTCTCGATTCAATTTTCGATTCAGGTTCTCGGGTTGGTTTTTATACTCAATTCTCGATTCAAGACATTGAATATAGATTTAATACAAATACTATATTAATAAAAAATAACAGTGAACATAAGTTTACAAGTGGGTAATTAATAAAAAGAAATTAAAAGCTACAACACTATCGTTGTTGTTTTGCTTGCGAAATCTAAAATGCTTCCAAACCTCTTACACTGAAAAAAATGACTCATTGAATTTAATCAATTTTTTTAAAGGTAAGTGGTTGCAATCAATTTATTTAAGCTACATTTAAACAAAAGTTTTATATTTTATTTTACTTTACTAATCTTTTTTGTTTAAATGTAGCTTAAAGGAATTGATTGCAACCACTTGCCTTAAAAAAATTATTAAATTCAATGAATCATTTTTTTCAGTGTACTTTTTATGTGAAGGTGCCATCAATGTTGAGGAAGCACCTGGTTACTGTAGTAAAACCATGGTTACCACAAAATAACCATGGTTATACTGTTGTTTAGTTTAATTATCATATTTTCTAAAATAATTTTTTTTTCTGGTTCCATATTTATTTAAATAAGTCAGAAAAGTCTACTCCCGCTGAAAAGGCGCGGTGGGCGCGTACAGTAGGTGACGCAAATTATGGGTCCTCCGAAGGCTAGACCGTCTCATTTCAGTTCTCTTCGGGGACTTTGGAGGCTGCCACCTTCAAAGACTGAGTGCTCGCCTTTTAAGGTCGCGGCCTTGGAAGGTTGCAGCTCTCGAATTGGCACACAGCTTTAATATTCCATTAAAAAAATAAGAATTGTCGATTTAATGGGGACTTTAAAGTAATTTTATCATTTACTCACCATATTGTCTTCTAATAATATGGTCTTCAAAATGGTGACAAGATTATGGTATGCGTGTTTCGTCACGAGCATAGACTGTTTAAAAAATAGGTCACGAGACATTTGAGATGTTATTGACGGGCTGCCATATAAATTTATGGCTTGGATATGCTTGTTTACCTTTCAGCTAAATAAGCTTCAATTTTAATAGTTTTCACACATGTATTGTATAGCTTTAGACGACATATTATATTAACCTGAAGTCTTTTGGATGTGTTTTGGAACTTCGCAATGTTGACCCCATATGAGAAGATGATAGGCTACATCTGGGATGCCACGTTTAGTAAATTATTTTTATTCTTTTAACTTACGTTCCAATAAACCATTTTTCTGTTATTTCTACAGTATGTACATAAAGATGCAGTAACGAGCTGACTTATAACGATTTAATATCGCCATCTGGTGGTTATTTAAAGCTGTCTACTTTAGTGAGCGTACTTGTTGCTATAGAAACATCTAATACAAAGTAGCAACGTCTGTTCGGGATCGGCGTCACAAAGTTTCAGCACCAACTCATATTGCTCTGACTTTTCAATTATGTAAAGTATTTATTTGCGTTATAATAAATGTAGCAAAGTTCACTTTTCTTGCTAAACTGAACAAATAATGTTGCGAAAAACAGTTTGGAGGAAAGCAGTGAGCGACCTGGTCAACTCACATCAACATCGAGCCCTGAATACCACCATTTTTATCCTCAAAGAGTTTGGACCGATTGGATTTCTCCTGCAAGAGGATGGGGAGTCGAAAAAGTACAAAGTAAGCTTATATGGTTTGCTTTTAAGTTATTATTTTTTGAAGAAGTCTGACTATGTATTTTAATATTTAAGGTCTGTTTGGGTGATCCACACACGTGTACCTGTCCCACCTTTCAGAAAGAGAAAGACTTGTGCACACACATTTGCTGGTAAATATATGGTTTGGGTTGAACATTAGACACATTTTGCATGTTTACTCGTCACCTTACCCTATTTTCCCGCTTCATTATAGGATTTTAATGCGTAAATTTCGGCTGCCAAGAGATCACGAATGTGAGTATTCCAATGTTTTTCCTCATAAATGTAGACTTCAAACTATCCTAAATAGATTCATACATGACCAGTGCATGTTTTTGAATTTGTTTCAGACTGTTTTCAGTACGGTCTTGCGGAGAGACAAATCCTAGAGCTGTTGCAAGGTCTTCATGTGGCCAAAATTACATCCCATAATGACAGGGGCCGTTCAGAGACATCAAGATCTCAGCCCAGTGAGGAAGAGGGAGGGCTCAGACCAAAAGCAATTGGGGAAGATGATATATGTCCAATCTGCCAGGAAGAACTTTTTCTTAAAAAACTCCCTGTGACTTATTGCAAGTAAGTGAACTTGCTTCTTTCACATAAAGTGGGAAATGTCTTTCTAAATATGTGAATTTAACGTATCAACCAAGAAATAGCAGAAATTAAACAAAACTAATGGATTGATGCTACATTTATGATCATCATTTTTATATAACCCCATAAGTAAGCAGTTGAAATTAGATATTAGTATTATTGGTATGTTTTTTTTTTACTTGTTTTTTACTTAAATGTGTTCAAATGATCCTTTCTATATTTTAAAAGCTGAATTACATTTATGCATTCAGCAGACATCAAATTTAAAGCAATAAACTTTCTTTGCAATGACCGGTTGGATTGTAATGTTATGGGTGTTATTATTCAGGTTCAGCTGTGGCAACAACATTCACATTTCTTGTATGAAAGTATGGGCTGATCACCAAACGAAGATAAACCCCCACGGCATGATTAAATGTCCACTGTGCAGGGAGGACTTTGGCACTTTTAAGGAGCTAACTGAACAGGTATGTAGACTATTAAAGGCTCCCTGTAGTCAACATTTTTTTAATTTACCTTATAGTAATTTCTTCATGCTTTAAAACAGCTTGAATGTAACTCTATACCTTGCCTCATGTAGTTTACGTGGATCTATGAATATGCTAATTAGCCCCCACCTCTACTCAATCGCACAGCCAGACCATACGGACTACCGGCACATCCGGGAACTTGGCTGTAAATTTCGTCACCGCCCCTTTTCGGGGGATAAAAAAGCAGCGCTTCCATTGGCTTCCATTCAAAATAGCGGAACAAAGCAACGTTTTTACACAGCCGGCAGGCGTAAATAACTTATGAAATCACTCAGATTAAACATGTCGAGTATTTATCTGTCCATCCTGCCTGCCATAGAGCGCGAAAGATACATTAACACATTTAATTTGGTCAATATAAAAATATGTCCCTTTCATTCTCACAGCGTCAAATTTTGTGTAACAACGCCATCCAGTGATTGCTGGAAATATCGCTAAGCCAGTTAGTTGTATGGGTGGACGGAAAAGTGCACTCATTACTCTAAATATAAAGACATAATAAATAAATACGAAGTAACTTTCAAATACGAAGTAAAATCATTCACTTGCTTCCCTGTTGACTCGATGAATTACGAGTAAATGTCCGGGTAAGACACCTCTGGCCAATAGGGAGCGTTGTTACACAAATTTGATGCTGGGAGAATGAAAGAGACATGTTTTTATATTGACCAAATTAAATATGTTAATTTATCTTTCGCGCTCTATGGCTGGCAGGGTGGACAGATAATTACTCAACATGTTTGATCTGAGTGATTTCGTGGGTTGTTTGCGCCTGCCGGCTGTGTACGAAGGTTGCTTTGTTCCGCTGTTTTGAATGGAAGCCAATGGAACGTCTAGTGCGATTTCCCCCAAAAGTGGGCGTGAACCTGTTCAGAGACATTCTATGACGTTGCGCCGGTTGTGCGTATACATATAAATATGCTAAATAGTCCCCTCCCCCACTTTTTGCATCACCTTAGACCATAGTTGTATATGTAAATAGATGCTACATTCAGCAGTTTCTGACACACAACTGCTAAGTTCGGTGTGCGTACGTGAGCTGCGCGTTTGTATCACTAATCTTTAAGCGCTGATGTTAACAGGTTACATCACTCACGCTGCACATGTAAGGAACACATGTGAGCATCCCAGATGCAGAGCTGAAGCAGCTGTGGTGCAATGGTTTCAGCGCATCCATACATAATATCTATGATTACTGATCCACACGTTCAGCTGTGATGATGTGCTTGGTTACATGTTTGTGACGTTACCAAAGCAATTTTAAACCATGGGACTGTTTCCAATTTTAAGGCGAAAATACTCTGCAATGGTGTTGAATGGTGAATTTACACATGGCTCGTCTTTAAAGGCGAAGTGCACGATTTCCGAAAAACGCTTTGGAAAAGGGAGTCAGGCCGAGTATCAAAACACACTTGTAGCCAATCAGCAGTAAGGGGCGTGTCTTCTTACCAACTTTGCCTTGGTTGCGTATGTGTGGGGGGGATTATCAAAAGAAGGTCCAGATTCTATTGGGGTGGAGGCATGATTGTTAAGGTGATTTCAAATGTCAACAATGGCTTTCAAACATTGTGCACTCTGCCTTTAAGTGTATTAAAAACACCACATAGACATAGATATAGACAACAATAAAAAAACAGATTTTCCCCACAGAGGGACTTTAAGCGTGTCATTACGATGTACTGTAGGTTATTTCAATACTATTTTCCCATTTCTGTTTACATTGATGCTTTTTTTTGACATTTTTATCTAAAGCAACTTACAGTTCATTCAGACATTACATTTTATGAGTCTGTTGTCTGTGGCAGGTGAAGAACGCTGGTGAGCTGTGTACCTATTATGAAAAAGAGTGTCTGGACAAACATCTGGGAGTTGTGTGTAACGGTTGCCGGGTCGTTCCTATCGTCGGAAAGTGTTTCAAGTATGATCAACCAGCACAAACACATCATGAAAGATTTATTTTTATGCACATTTTTGTGTCTGATACAACACCTTGTGTCCTATGGTCACAGGTGCACAGAATGCAGTTATTTTCACCTGTGTGAGGAGTGCTTTAAGAAAATCACCCATCCACAGCATTGCTTTATAGTTCGAAAGGTGAGTTTTCAATAATGTTTGTGTTTTACTTGTGATTTTGATATAAGCAGAATTTATACAAGATATATATATATATATATATATATATATATATATATATATATATATATATATATATATATATATATATATAGATATAGATATAGATTTATATAGATTTATTTATTTATTTTTTGTCATTTTCATTGTATATTTGTGCAGAAGAGAGGTCAGTCATGGCAAGCAGCTCCAGACGCCTCTGAAGGAACACAAAAAATCACAAATCACTCAATGGAACAAAGGTTGTCAGTCGATATCACAGCATGTTTCTAATATAATTATTTTATTCTAATTCGAAAATGCTTTTGGGTCTTTACTATATTTTGTTACATAATTCCAGCAGCATGTCCGGTGTGACATCTGATCTAGTCCCAAACCATGTAATGAAGAATTTGACGATGGTTAGGGTTCGAAAAGAGTCCAAACTGCTTCATCCAGGTGCGCAGTGCAGAATGTGCCTTTCAAGATTTCAGCTGGGACAAAACATCAGATATCTTCCTTGCAAACATAAGGTAACAATGTCTCCTGTTCAAAACACTCAATAATGAAGATACATCAAGCTTGTTGACCTCTGAGCTGACCTTATGGTTCTGTGGTCTTATGAAATTTTAATTTCAGCATCAACCTATATTTAATGACGCATATTTAGTTGCCTACCTAAACAGCTACCCGAGGCCTCATATATAGCCGTCCTTATCTCTGTTTCGTGAGTGTTTTTTGCACCATCCCTCATTACTCTATTGATTACATGTTAATGGGATCTCATGGATATTCAGACAAAGCACACCATTAATCTATTTCATCTAATGTTCTGGCTATAACTAATTTAACCCAATGCAATTACTATATTTGTTTTTCTTCCTGACCCTGTAGTTTCATACTGGCTGCATTGATCCATTAATCCAGAGGTCTAACTGCTGCCCATTAGACTGGTATGTCATCTACAATCCACTTACATGGAACGTCAAAGCTGGCAGAACAGAAAGCTCTCTGGCTCCACCTGGTGTTGTTCAGAACAAGTGCAAAGATCAACAACAGATCCCAACAGACTTCTTTCTTCCGGGTATCGGTATACAGGTGCAGAAAGGTAGTGCTCCATCTCTGTTGAGATCCGTGAGACCCAGGCCATGTGTGACAGGGTGTGATGGTCCTTCCGCTGTTAAATCACTCACGCAGGGATTCCAGGATCTTTGCATTAACAGTTCGCATGTAGAGCCGTACTCCAGAAAACCTGTCAAGAAACTTGAACCAAGGACACTTAACAGGGGCTTATCTTTCGGGCAGGCCATTTCCGCACCAGCTCAAAGGAGAGCATCCTACTCAAGCGGGCCCTCAACATGCAGATGTTTGAATATCTGTTCAGCATTGACCAGCACACAGATTGACAGGGACCAGCAAAGAATCACTGTGGATGTCAATGAGCCTTCCAGCATGACCACGGCCTGTGGCAGGATCGAACCTTTGAGGGTACGGCCACTAAAGACTACATCGGGGATGAATGAAGAAACATTTTCATTTCCAGATGACATATAACCTCGTCAGAGCTACGCTTGTGAGAAAACGAGTAAAGTCATTTTATCACTTAATCATATTATTTAAGTTTAGGTAACCTCTTATTTAAGAATGCACCACCTTAGGTAGATAAAAAGTGTTTTAAACAATGTTTTATCTCTATTAAGAGATTATTGACTGTGCAGAATAGTTATTTTGTAGGTAATGGTAAAAAGCATTATAATAAATAAGTTCTGTTACGAACACAATATTATTGAATAATAGTATAGTGTTGGTAAGGAGTGGGATGGGTTGGTCAGTTTGAAGACAAGCAAGTACATCTGTAAAGATTTAAAAACAGATTTTAAAGGGTTTAAACTGTAATCCCAGGATTAATCCTCTACTACAAGCATAGGCAGAGCATTTCAGACAAATCCTTAATTCTTTAGTGTATTTAAGTAATATTTAAATATTTAAGCATTTAAAAGTATAAAAATATGGAGTTTAATAAGTACATTGTAAAAAAACTATTTGTTGGTTCAATTAAGAAAAGTAAGTTAAAGGATTAGTCAATTTTCTTAAAAGAAAAATCCAGATAATTTACTCACCACCATGTCATCCAAAATGTTGATGTCTTTCTTTGTTCAGTCGAGAAGAAATTATGTTTTTTGAGGTAAACATTGCAGGATTTTTCTCATTTTAATGGACTTTAATGGACACCAACACTTAACACTTAACTCAACACGAAACAGAGTTCAACAGAGTTTCAAAGTACTATAAACGATCCCAAACGAGGCATAAGGGTCTTATCTAATGAAACAATAGTCATTTTTGACAAGAAAAATAAAAAATATGCACTTTTAAACTACAACTTTTCGTCTAGGTCCCGTCCAGCGCGACCTAACGTAAATGCGTAGTGACGTAGGGAGGTCACGTGTTACATATATAAACCGCACATTTGCGGACCATTGTTAACAATAAACTGACACAAAGACATTAATTAGTATCAGTTGACATACAACAACGTAGGAACGGTTTTCTTTCAACACATTTGTAAACACTGGGGCGGAGTTTCGCGTTCGTCCTCTGTGACCTCTTGACGTCATGACTTATTGCGTAAGGTCACGCTGACGCTTTCAGGACCGGAAGAATATGAGTTGTTGTAGTTTAAAAGTGCATATTTTTTATTTTCCTTGTCAAAAATTACTATCGTTTCGCTAGATATGACCCTTATGCCTCGTTTGGGATCGTTTAGAGTCCTTTGATACTCCATTGAAAAAAACTGTTACGTGTTGAGTTAAGTGTTAAGTGTTGGTGTCCATTAAAGTCCATTAAACCAGCCTGCCCTCACGAATTTACATGTTATAGTCACAGAATATTTTGGTAATTTATCTGTGTCATTGTCGCGGATCTACGCGTTTTTCCGTGTCCGTGCCACGGACTTTCTTTTCTGTGTCGGTTTCACGTGTTGGTTGCTCGGTTGTTTTTCCTATTTTCTTAGGGTGACCATGCGTGCTATTCTTCCCGGGCGCGTCCTGGCCAGGATTTCGGTGCGTCTTCTGGAAGTTGTATTTGTTGACGCATAGGCCATTCAGTTAAAAACATAAGACATACAGTCGTTTTTACCTTAAAATGTAACGGTTGCGTTTCTGTAATAATAATAATAATCCTCTATGATAAATACAACTTCTGGAAAACGAACCCGAAATCCTGGCCAGGACGCGTCCGGGAAGAATGGCAGGTATGGTCACCCTCATTTTCTTATCATTGTCGCTTGGGTTTGGGGTTAGAATGACTTTCTATTACATAAATGACATCCTTACCCAAACCTAACTCTAACCCTGAGGTCAGGCGACAATTGTTTAAAAAGCCAGAAAAAATAGTATAAAGCAATAGCTAAAGTGACATCCTAACCCAAACCCCAAATCTAACCCCAAACCAACAATGGTTTAAAAAGAGAAAAACCATTAAGTAACCAATACATGAAACTGACACGGAAATGAAAGTCTGTGGTACGGACACAGAAAAATGCGGAGATCCGTGACAATGATACGGATAAGTAAGCAAAATATTCTGTGACTATACCACGGACATTTGTGAGATCAGGTTGACCAAAACACACTTGTAGCCAATCATCAGTAAGGGACATGTCTACAAACCGACATCATTGCCTGGGTTGCGTATGTTTTGGCGGGTCTATCAAAAGAAGGTCCAGATCCTATGGGGGTAGGGGTGTGTTTGTTTGGGTGATTTCAAATGCCAACATTGGATTTCAGAGATCATGCACCCCGCCTTTAAACTTAAAAATACTCATTCAACTAATATTGACATCAAAGTAACTTTTTTAAGTTGAACCAAGTGTGCAAAATAAAACTCATTTTCTGTTTATAACTTTTATTGATTGCGCACAAAAGGGCAGATTACAAGATGTAAAGCATCCAAGAAATAGCTTATGCATCATTCAAACCAGTGTGCTATGAAGTCTTAAAAATATATTACAGTTAAATACATAATAATAGACATATACCAATACAACATAAATTAATAAAAAAACATTAAGTTGAAATAAACCATCTTTAAGGGGTCGCACACCGGACGCGCAACTGAAAAACGAACACAAGTATATGCAGACCGGAGCTGACAGGTGGCGCTTGTCCGCCGCGCCCAGCTACGACTCAGGAAGTTGCTTACATCCCTGTCACGCCACAGAGTTTAACATTAAATAACATCATATTTGTCCCAAATCATTAACGAATAGCTTGCGCTATTTAATGTGCACTTCCGGTGTACGATACCTCCAAGTTGTCCTAGACACGACACGGCGCTGAGCTGTGCGTCCTGTGTGCTACCCCTTCATTCTTTCTCAGTCATACTTTATTTTAATTTGATGCCTGACAATAACAAATTTCTCATTGTAACTGTCAATAATAAATAGACAGTTTTTAAAACGGTCAAAACCAATAAAGCTGCAAAAAAAAATCCAACACATTTAATATATGATGCTGTGTTGTCAATTTGTGAAGAAATATTTTACACACAAAACACAAGAAACATTTTAATATGCTGAGGTCATGACCTGTACAGCTGGACTTGGGATGTAAGGCATAACCTGAGACATATCTTTATGTTTTTAGGTACTACATTCTTACACATGAAAACATTAAATGGTAAAGCATTTCAATGGAAGGCATGCACATGTGACTAGCAATAACACATTAAATAAGTATAGTACGTAAGAATGGCATAAGGCCTTGAAGGCCTTGGTTCGCTCTCTCCGAAAACTGGGAAAATATTGTATTTGTGCAACACATTGGTGCGTTGGACTTTTTTAGAGTGCTTAGCTTAATCCTATGATTACAGTGCTTGGTTTTTTGTCATTTTATTAACTGTATTATGTTCATGGCACTCTGCGGCAGTTCCTTATGCATTACATTTTAGTAAAGAACTGAATTGAGAAGAACAAAACTGAATTTAATAAAGCCAAATGGTTTAACTGTTTAAGGGGCCGTTCACACAGCAATGAGTGTTTGCGTCTAAACACCTAAGATTTATCGCTCAGGAATGATTATAAAAAGTGCAGAACGGAGTCTTGAGTGCCTCCTCTGCCATGTTGCCGTCAAATAAACGGGGGCCTTGCTGTAAACAAAACATTGATTGGTCTTCTGATTGGTCCACTGTTCTTAAACTGGCATTGATGAATGCCACTGCATATAAATTGTCGATACAGTGTCGAAAAAATCCGACACTCATTTGCAAGTACAACGGTCAAACACGTCCATCTAACGTGTGGAAAAGAAGCTCAGTGCAATGGAAAAACGCATTCCGTGTGAACGACCCATTAGAATGCAGATGCATCATCGGCACTAGGAGAGCATTGTGCTCACAGGGAAACTAATGTTTAAAAATACGTAGATATATACATACTTTTACAATGTAAAACACTCTGTGTCTGTGAAATTTTGTACAAATAAACTGCTGACAAAATGCTGGATTCAGCCAACTTAGAGTTGCCACAAGAACTAACTTTGAGTTACGGCAGGATAAGACAGGCATTTTTGTTTCAATCATTCTTCCTGATGTGTATATAAGGCAGTTTGATCAAAGCCATTTTACAGACACCATAAAGCTACACAGATACACACAGGTTGATCAGCTAGTGCTTTGTTTGCGGTCTCTCCTCCCTCGCGTGTCGAGACGTTTTCTTCTCCGGTTTCTTGTCTCGAATCTTCCGCAGCCTTCGTGGTGGTGGTGTAGATCTGGATTCGCTAGAGGTGTCCCCTGCGTCCCTGTCTTCTGTGATGTTGGGAATGGCTACGCTACTTCCCTCCAGGGTGTTCCTCAGGGACATGTCCTCGGGACTCCCGATTTCACTGCTGCTCAAGTCCTGCTCCTGATTTCCACTGATCTTAGCCATGCTAGCGCTTGAGTGCTCTTCAATTTTCCGCAGAGGCTGCTGCAACTCGTTCATGTCAACTCCAGAGTCCAAGCTTGTGTCGTTGCTGCTGCCTGGACGATGTCGTCCCTGAAGCTCGATTACGGAGTGACGAACCTGGGCCGCTGGTTTACCATCCAGAGACACAAACCAAGCGCGGGGCGGGTGAATCGAGGGCTTGCCCTTTGAGAGCTCCAGCAAAGTTTGTTCCGATATTCCCTGGAGTTCCCCTCGGAAAGGCCTCATTCCAGCTGCTTCGTTCAAAGTTCCGGGGACAGACACGGATTCCAGGAGATGACTATAGCGTCCCCATAGGCCTGGGTTAGCAGCAGCAGCCTGGGCTCCTTCGAGGGCCTGCGACTCGTCACTGTCTTGCTGGGGGACTTTGGGCAACGTCTGGGTGAAACTGTCTTTTAGGTTTCTCTCTGTTTGACCTCCATGCTCCATACCATTGCGTGGGAAAGTGGCGGATCTGCTTCCGGAAGGGTCAGCCTGTCCCTGGGAGTTAAACAGCTCTGAGGCGTGTACAATAGCTACGGGCTGGTTGTAGATATGGAACAGTTTGTCACTGAAAACTACATTCTCCGCACCACCTTGACGTGAGCCGTTCTGTTCCGATTTTTCTCGGAGCTTTGCCACTTCGTCACTGTTAACGTAGAGATTAGACATTGGGGCTCTAAGGCTTTCTAATCCCACAGCTCCAATGTTCTCATACATATTGCCCACTGGCCGACCAACAGTTTCAACATAAATGTTGTAGTTGGCTTGGTGTCGTGGGGAGTCTGATGCATCGTGTCCAATGCCTCTTGCAGCCAATGAATAAGACCGGTCACCATTACGAAAGAAAAGCTCTTGAGCCTCATCTGAGCTGGTGGAAGTGGTCTGGTCTTTCTTCAGTACTTTGAGTCTGGTGGAATTCCAACGCCGCCTTCCGGCCTCATGGTTCAAATCTCTGTAAAAGGACAGTAAACGATTTTGAAGCAAATTTTGATGATTGCTATACAGTTCCTAAAACCACCAATAATTGCACAAAATCAGAAAAAAACGAGAACCTATTCTCTGGGAACCATGAATTGAAAGTCACAGAATTTAGTGTAATTCATTAGTATTGATAAGTTAGTCATGCAATTAAGTTTGTGTGGTTACCTGCAGTGAAATACAATCACAGATAAAAATCCAATGACTATCACAAGAGTTCCTCCCAAGATCCCAACAAGAAGGTATGTGTGGTAGGAAATGAAATCCATTGAGCCTGCAAGCCCCATATAACCTAGACTTACACAAATCTGGTTAGAGGACTGCAACTAGACAGATTTGGATTTCAGTGCTAACATTAAACTGAAATGATGCATGGTGAACAGTTTTGATGCTCATTTATAACTGATTGATTTTTACAAAGTTCCTGCAGTTCAATTTGTAGAGCATAAAGGTGGCATGGTCATGGGTTCGATTCCCAGGGATTGCATGTATTGATTCTTACCTGAGGATGGTGATGGTGCAGCAATCCAGGTACCAAGATGAGGTGCTACAAAAGTCCACACTAGCCCATTTTTCTCCATGCGAACAGTGCCTAGACCTTTATTCACCCAGGTGCCTGTGATTGAACAACTCTATTATAACCACATCTACATAGAAACAGCTTTGGAATCTGCAAAATTGCTGGAATTTTCTTTAGTCACCTATGGTCATGTCAAAGGTCCACGCAGGCAGTGAGTTGGAGGGTCGAAGGTAAGTGTGGTAGGGAAGCGGGATGGTAAGTTGAATGGGGCCTCTGATGTCAACCTCATCTCCATTAGACACTAACTGGGTGCTGATCATAACCAAAGGGCTCAACTTGACATTTCTATAACCTGTAATGGGTGATACGACACAAAGCAGGTACATGTAAAATGTAGTACAGAATTATAATTGTGGACATGTTGTCTAGAGCAGAGGTCCCCAACCCGCGGGCCGTGGACAAGTTGCCACCGGGTCACAAGAATATCCTGAAAAAAATTTGTATAATAGCTACGTAATGGCTTAATCGGGTGTTTTGTCCTTTAAGAGCTGAATTCAAATTGCAGGCTTCTGGACAATAACTACAGAATCATCCAGTGATCGTGTCACAATGATGAAAATAAACTTATCGAACTTATATTCGAAAGGAACCTAAAGATTCAGTCCTGTGGAATCATCATTAAAAGCATATGGTAAACGGGAGTCTCCGTGCCTGCGCCCAGTCGCAATCCATCTGGCATCCGTCTTCCTTCTCATGAGCTTCAATGCTCATTTTTTCTTCTGTTCTGTTACTTGACCTTGGGGCTCACGCCCAACCTAAGGTTCGAGCTGCCTTTGAGAACAGCCAGCCAAGTTCGTAAAAAAGGTTGGTGACCCCTGGTCTAGAAGATCAACAGTACTCCTACAATGTGGTATTACATAGAGCTTGATTAAAGGTTTGCTGTGTAGATTTTTAGCGGCATCTTGTGGTGAGATTGTGAATTGCAACCACTGGCTCTCTTTGGAAATGCAAGGAGAAGCTACGGTAGCCACCACAGGACAAACATGTCATCCTCTGAGACAACATAGTGGCTGTTTCTCAAATGTCAAGGATACTTCCTAGGCATGACTGGTTTTTCCAAGTCACTTCCTTCAGAGGCTAGGCGAGGCTCATCTTTAGAATTTGGAGAACATGTAAATGGAACAGGCTAGCAAGTGCACGTAATTGCGTCATTACGTCAGTAAAAAGGTGTGCCTTCGGCACTGCACACATAGGATTGTGGGTGATTTGAGAACGCAAAGTACGCAAAGAATACACATACATCCTTTCCTGTATATGGGATATTTTTAGAATGAAGGACTCAGTCCTTGGTTGCAATTCCGAGGATCCTCGACATTGGAACAGTCCTTCGACGGATGTCGATGACGTAGCATCCTCGAAATTCTGGCTTGCGAGGATCCTTCCTTGACATTGAGAAACAGCAAGTGACTAAAGTGCTTTATAGGACCGTTTGTCCATTCAGGGCTACTGTAGAAACATGGTGGGGGTCGCACACCGGCCGCGCAGCTTAGCGCCGCGTCGAGTCGCGTCTAGGACAACTCGGAGGTATTGTAAACCGGAAGTGCACATTAAATAGCGCAAGCTTCTTCAGATAGCATCTACTTCAAAATGCAGAATATACGTTAGCAGCCAATGTTAATCGTTAATGATAAATAACATATGATGTTAAACTATATGTGTGGCGCGACAGGGATTTGAGCAACTTCCGGTGTGCGTAACGTCATAGAAAACAATGTGTTCGACTTTTTTAGAATGGCGCTGCGCTTTCGGTGTGCGATCCTCTTAAGGGGACTAGCAGTGTATATAGATAAAAACGGCTCATTCTAAGGTAATAAAAACAATACAGTTCATTTTGTAAGGTACACCACTGATAATATAGTTATGCATATTATATATTTCTTTCAAGAGATCCATCTAAAAATTACACAATGCAATTTTAAGTCCAGGTTATCAAGCAGATTGCAAATCAATAGCATGTTGTAATCAATAGCATTAGCTAATCAATATATGAAGTCTAAACAGTAATAGACCTTGTAGCTTTCATTGACTAAAGATACTGTACTACAATCTTCTCCCACTTAGATTTGATTAGCATCTGAAAGAAGTGGTACTGTAAGATGAAATGAAAGATAATTACAATTGGTCAGATTTTCAGTTTGTTCCTTACCTCCTGTAGCGCTCTGGCTTAGAGTAAAGAAATGCGAGTCTTTTTCTGTAAGCAGGGCTGGAGTTGTCAGATATGCTGACAGCATTGAGATGGTGCTGTTTTCAGGCAGATTGAGAAGATTTTTGGGAAACTGAACACTTGGTTGAAATGACAGATCTGTAAAACACATGGAAATAAATTGATTGAAAATTATAAGAATAGATTCAATGGGTCACTATGCAGTATGTAATAAAAATATAAAACAGACAAATAATCTGGTCTGCAAACTTGTTTTGTGCATGTTAAATGAATATTTTAGCCAAAACTACACTTATGTCATCAAGTATGACTTTCTTTTAACAAAAAATGAGAGGATAGGCTGAATGTCTTTAAATAAAACCCTCAGAAACCATTCACTTTCATTCTACACTGCCATGTAAAAAAGTAAAAACGCTAACTTTTCTGTTGCTGGGTGGTACCCTAAGGTTCCATTTTGTACCTTTACAAGGAAACAAAACAATACAATGTTGTAGCATTTGCACGAAGGACCTATTGTGTAACTTGCTTACCAGTTAAATGTTAAAAGAATATTCCATTTTCTTAAAAGAAAAATCCAGATAATTTACTCACCACCATGTCATCCAAAATGTTGATGTCTTTCTTTGTTCAGTCGAGAAGAAATTATGTTTTTTGAGGAAAACATTGCAGGATTTTTCTCATTTTAATGGACTTTAATAGACACCAACAATTAACACTTAACTCAACACGTAACAGTTTTTTTCAATTGAGTTTCAAAGGACTATAAACAATCCCAAACGAGGCATAAGGGTCTTATCTAGCAAAACGATTGTCTTTTTTGACAAGAAAAATAACAAATATACACTTTTAAAGCACAACTTCTCGTCTAGATCTGGTCGTGATGCGCCAGGTGACCCCACGCAATACGTCAAGAGGTCACAGAAGACGAACGCGAAACTCCGCCCCAGTGTTTACAAGTGTGTTGAAAGAGGACCGTTCCTACGTTGTTGTATGTCAACTGATACTAATTAATGTCTTTGTGTCAGTTTATTGCTTAAAATGGTCCACAAATGTGCGTTTTATATATGTAACACGTGACTCCTTACGTCACTACGCATTTACGTTAGGTCGCGCTGGACCGGATCTTGACGAGAAGTTGTGCTTTAAAAGTGTATATTTGTTATTTTTCTTGTCAAAAATGACAATCGTTTTGCTAGATAAGACCCTTATGCCTCATTTGGGATCGTTTATAGTCCTTTGAAACTCCGTTGAAAAAAACTGTTACGTGTTGAGTTAAGTATTAATTGTTGGTGTTTATTAAAGTCCATTAAAATGAGAAAAATCCTGCAATGTTTTCCTCAAAAAACATAATTTCTTATCGACTGAACAAAGAAAGACATCAACATTTTGGATGACATGGTGGTGAGTAAATTATCTGGATTTTTTTATGACAGTGTATGGAAAAAAGTAAATCCATTAGTATTATTTCACATTTCACAACTCAAAATGATCATGAATAAAATATAAAAACTGCATAATTGATGATGCAGTATATCATATGAGCTTAAAGTGACACGAGGATAAAAAAATCCTAAGATAAATATTATATATAGCCCTTTTTATGAGATATATTTGGGATAAATATTTTTCTTTACGTAGTAAAAATAAATTAATTTATAAGAATACTGCATAAAATCTATTAAGGTTATTAAAACAGATATCAATCTTAAAACAGTACAAATGGATAGGATTAAAAACGATTTAGTAAAAGATGTTGGTTTCAAATGGCATACCAGATGTTTTTCGAGTTATCAGCACAGTATCCTCAAAAAGCCAGATGTTTCCTTGTGTTTGAGGACGCAGTGACATCGTAATGACTGAAAAAACTAGAAAACAACACAAAAACATTCAAAGCTCAGATTAGCAGCCAGTTTTCTCTCATTAAAATTATGTAAGTTAAATTTCTCCATATGCTTCAAGAACATTTCTGTTGAAAGTTGGAGCTCAGGCTGACTATTAAACACATTATATGGCTGGGTTATTTTTAACCCATTCTGGGTAAATATTTGACAGAAAACATACTGGATTAAAAATGACCTAATTTGGGTTAAAACAAACCAGCAATGGGTCAATTTTAACCCAGTGGTGTGTTCTGTCCAATACGCTTGTTAAGTTTGACGTCATGCACCGCTTTTGGGTCCAACTGATCTGAACTACCATAGTAAATAAAAAAAGCCAATGTACACTTCATTATCATAATTAGGGCTGTCAAAAGATTAATTGTGATTAATTGCATTAAAAAAGTTTGCATAATATGTGTGTGCACTGTGTAATCATTTTGTATATACACACACATGCATGTATATATTTAACTCATTCCCTGCAGGCCTTTTTAAAAAAAAGTTGCCCGCCAGCAAGTTTCACAAAATGCCTTTAAGGACAATTTTCTTCCATAAATATATAAACATACAATACATGTAAAATGACTTGAAAATAGGCACCAGAGCAATGTTTGTGGTATAAGCGGACTTCATTCCTTTCAATTATTTGAAATTAATGCACACCCGCAGTGAAACGGCACTCAAGTATGTGTGTATTTATATTTACACACAATACACTCACCAATATATTGCAAACAAACTTTCACGATTAATCTTTTGACAGCAATCATAATGCAAAACAAAAACTCCCAATCCTAATTTTTATCTCCATAACAAAATCCAAGATGATTAGACGTGGACTGATGGACATGGATTTTTTTTACGAATTATTAATGTACTTATGGCGGTGATTTTGTGAGCCTGGAGACTGCAGTGTATACTTTAAGTTTATAAGATTTTCACTTAAATGTGTGATATGAATAACACATGCTCATAAACAGCTGTATAAATTATATCCTTTATGGTAATAAGTGCAGATTTAGACCAGTAAACAATATTCCTTACATCAGATATTTACCTAGCCATTTTTAATGTGCAGCATGCCAAGTTGTGTCACTGGTTCTTATTTTCTGTTTGCCACATTTTTCAACATTTAAATTATTCTTAAATTAAACATTAGATATATATACACGTTAGCATTTCCTTTCTCTTAACATGATAAACCTGAATATTATATAATTTGCCCTAACTAAATCTAAATTCACCTATAGGCAAAGAATTCGAGTGACTTACTGGGCATCTTGGTGGTCTTCCAAGGCAGCTGGGTGAGCACATAACCCTCCATGCTGGCCACCAGGTTGAGAGTTAAGCCTAGGTGGTACGGGACGGTAAGAGTGACCTCTCCATTCTCCAGAGTCTGGCTGGAGTAAATCTGAGATCCATTTACGAACACAGACACCAGAGCTCCTTTCAGGAACCTCTGGCTGGATGCATCCTTCACCCAAACCTTTAGCGTCAGGGGCGACTCTAGAGACCAAGAAAGGTCACAGTCTTAGTAAGGGGTGAATAAAAATGTATATGATGCATAAGAATGTCAGATATATTTATTTCAAATTCGGAAGCATAATAATACTTGGCATGCAACATCTGTGAAATTCAGGTCTCAATCTAATGTCTCAATCTAATGATGAGATTAGGAGCATCAAAGTTTGATTTCAACCAATAATTTCTTTGAATCTTTCAACCTCAATATAGATAATGCTTATATGTCTTTATATATGACTTTAGCTCAGTTTGCAAAGGCAGGGTCACATCTTGCAAAAAGCTTTTATATAAATAAATGATGTAATTTCCAGCATGAATAGGTTTACCACCAATGTCAACACGTATAAATTTACTCATCCGATCCGTACACAAGCTGACTGAGGGATAGCTTTTACCTCCAGGTTATCAAATAGCTGAACACCAGAACTGATATGCTTTACACGGCACATCTCCACTCCATCATATGGGCTTATACTCAATCATAACTCAATTACTACACATAATCTTACTGGACTCTCTTTAGACTCCAATGTAACATTCAGTGCTTCAAGACATTTATACCTGCCCTTATCTGCTTTTTTAAACTGCATTATGTGTATAATTTGTACTGTGCATATTTTTGCGTTTGTCTTTTGTGTGTCGGCTGTGTTATATTTAATCCAGCGTTGGGTCAAAAAGGAAAAACCCAGCTGTTGTGTTAAATTAACCCAGAAGATGTTTACATTTGACCCAATAATGGGTTAAAACAATCCAGCATTTCTTGTTGAAACCACCCAACATGTTGGGTTCATCTTTTTTTGACCCAATGTTGGGTTGAAAGAAAAGTTTAACTTTATCCAAATGTCGAGCGAATTTCGGGAGCGACTACCAATGAAAACGAAGCAGGGGAGTTCATGTCATCCTTCTCTCGTCAGTTACTGCCCTGTAAAAAAAAATCCGTAGAAATTACAATGGTATTGCAGCCGGGTTGCCGGTAAATTACCGTAGATTTAAATTTATGTTATTTACTGGCAAGAGTTTGTTCAAAGTTGAATACATTTTAAATATTAACAAGTCTTTGTGTTTACAGAATAAAACTACACAATAGCAGCCTTATGCGAAGCATTCTGGGAACCAGAAATCGTCATAAACCTTTTTCTGTTTTTTGCTTCAGATTTTGTTTCCCAGAATCCTTTGCTTGATGCTGTTTTTGTAGTTTTACTCTGTAAAGACAAGACTTGTAAATGTTTAATGTTCGTTTAGCTTTGAACAAAATGTTGCCAGTGATGGCGTGGATTTGAATCTACGGTAGGTTACCGGCAACCCAGCTGCAATTTCTACCGAATTTTTTTACAGTATGGCGTGGATGGTACTTATGACAAGCAGATTTAGAAACGCCTCATTGAAAGAGACGGGCGACACACAGCGATAACATCGCTGGCTGTCTGAATGCGGCTTTAGAGTGTATACTGTGTTGGTTAGGCCTATATATTTTGTATTTTTACATGTACAGTTTGTTAAGTCTGTAGCATGCACCCATTCCTTTCACCACTGCAAACATCTTTTATGGTGATATAACAATAAAATTGATTCAATTTGGACTTACCTCAGTAACACTAATACTGCTAAAAATTTGTTGGTGATGGCAAAATCTTATGGTAACTGACTGTTAAGATTGAAATATAATGACTTCATCTATAGCTCAGTCAGAAGGACTTAAAAATACATCAAAGTGCAAAATGTCAGAGCGCATCAGTTTAAATAGTGAGACCTTGAAACACCTCTTTAAAAATATCTCTGAAGTCTACACAAAAAAAGAGCGTGCTATGACATTCCTTGTTCTTTGTATAACGTCTAATATATATATATGTATATATATATATAAATATATGTATATATGTATATATGTATATATATGTATATGTATATATATATATATATATATATATATATATATATATATATATATATATGTATATGTATATGTATATGTATATGTATATGTATATATGTATATGTATATGTATATATATTTATATAAAAACATGTCTTAGACACTAAAAATTAGATTGTTAAAATGTGTTATTATACCACATTTGTTTCCATTTACTGTGGTTAAAGGCGGCTAGTTTTAACTATTCATTTAATAATAACACAACAAAATGACCACATACAATTAGTGGCTGTTATGGGTGTGAACATTCAAAAAGTATATTTTTTGCGGAAAAAGTTATACTGGAAACTATGATATACTCAACAAAACATACCTAATAGGACAGTAGGCAATAGCATAAGGCTATTATAGGTTTATACAGTGAAGGCCACTGTTTGTGTTTTACCAGTTCCATTGTATTTGGTGAACAATACAATAATATATATTATTAATAGATTGATTTACAGCAATGGGTATAATGCTGCTCAGTCATATCGGCTATTCCCTTGAAATAATGCTGCAATATAAACTATATACACGTGTGTCCTAAATATACATTTAAATAGACGAGTCTTCATTTAGGATCTCATTGCACAATAGCTCTGTAGGGTAGCCAATAATGTTTTAACGGGAAAAAAAACAGAATAATCCTATACGATATCAACAACAGCAAACACAACGGTCAACGGGACAGCGAAGATTTATAAGTCCTTTGTTGTCATCCACCCCATCATGAAAACATCTCTATCATTTCTGAGCATCCCGCACTACAGCTCATTTCATGGCGGAGCTGATGGTGGTACTGATGCTGGGAAAACAGATGATGCTAAATATGCACCTGGTGCTGATGCTGTTTGTGAGCGTTACCTGATGGAGGCACAGTCGCATCCCTCTGTCCCGTGAGCGAGGACGTCTGTGTGTCGCTGGTATTGTCCTCCTCCGACAGCGAGGCGAGGCCGTGGGAGAGCACCCCACCCTCCGCTCTCCCCACGCACCCATCCTCGGAGAAAATCAGCAGCGCGGCGAGGAGCAGGCACCCCGAAAGATCTGGCATGGCGAGAGGAGGCAGCGGGTCTCAGACATAACTGCGCCCAACGAAACGGAGGAGGAGAACGTTGTTGTTGTTTTTGCCGTCTTCAGGTGGCCGTGTGTGTCATGGTCACAGTACGGTTCACGGGTGGACTGATGACTAGCTGGTGGAGTCAGACTGGTGCGCGCGTTACGTCACAGCTCACGCGATGCCATCCGCTGGCTCAGTGTTTTTCCTTTTGTTGAAACCTTGAAACATGCGCAGTTTGTGTTCTCTTGTTGTGACACATATTTACGCGTGTTCGTGTAAATATTTTGATTAATAATATATTATGAAAATGTTAATAGACTGTATGTCAACTAAAATATATTTATAACATATATTTATATTATCGAACATGCACGTATACAAAAATACATAGTATAATTTGAGTTTGTAGAATGGGGCTGCATAAACGTATTTTTATTATATACTGAATACGTGCCTAAAGCCACTAAAATCCCTAACATGTTAAAAACAACAATTCCTAACCACACGACATGAGAACGACAAGCACTTTGTTTGCACCAGACTTGACATAATCATTAAAAATCACAGCCAATCAGAAGAGCGTGTAGGCGGAGCCCTTACTTCAAGCGCTGTGCACTCGCAAAACATTAATCAGGTTAATATTAAATAATTTAACAACATTAAAATACATACTCGGTAACTGATATACAATTGTTTGTTCGAATTGTGAACTCTAGATCATTCTTCTTTCCTATAATTTACTTTTAACATCTGAGGTAAGTTATAGAGACAGAGCGCAGTTATGCAAATTTGAAAACCACGCCCACCGGGGGAAGGATTGCTTTCCCCCGGTGGGCGTGGTTTTCAGGTTATGACGCGCTGCGCTCTCTATTGGGGTTTTTTTCACTCTGACTAGTAAATGTTACATTTTACATTTACATTTAGCAAACGCTTTTTCCAAAGCGACTTACAAAGATTAGTAAACAATAAAAACGTAATGTCATAAGGAGGCAATAGTACAAAATGTAGTAAATGTACCATTTCAGTGCCCGAAAGGGGTACTATTTTCGGCTGCTGCGTAACATCTTCGTGCCTCCTGCAGCCATTTTACATCAGCAAAGTCCTTGATTATTACACCAGAATGAGAGTATAGTTCCTATCTGCCTTGAAAATCACAACTTTTAGTTTTCCGTCGGTCTTGGTGCGCAGTGTAGCTGCAGAAGAGTCAAGTTTTAAATGGGAAAATATCGAAAAACTTTGGCTATTTTTATCTCAACGCTAATGGTCTAATCAGATTCAATGGTTTATTCTAAGCTATGCTAAAAGTGGTACAGTCAGTCCCGAAGATCAGCTGAATGGATTCCAAAAAGGTAAATGTTTAACTCTAGGGGAGCTGGAAAATGAGCATATTTAAAAAAAAAAAGTGGAGTGTCCCTTTAAAAAGCTCCCTCCGGTTTGTGATTCAGTATATCATGTACACTGTGTACTGGTAGGGACACCAATGACTTATTTTCTCATGACATGACTAAATTGCACTTGTTTAACATCATTCCAGTTAACGACTAACTTCCCTGCTGAAAAAACAATAAAACCATTACAGAACATTCTAATGGTTTCCATTAAAATACCAATAGGAACCATTTGCTTTTACTACTACAATGTAGTGTGTTTTGGCCATATTCCATTAGAACCAATACATACCATAAGAGACCAACAAAAACCAATACACTGTAGTGTGTTTTGGGCCATATTCCATTAGAACCAATAAAATTCCCAATAAAACCATTACAATGCGATTTCGAACGCAGCCTTACCAACCAGTTACATTAGCTAGAGACAACAAGAGACAGAGCGACATATCACCATTTTTTTCAATGGTAGTGGCCGTTTGCCAGCGAAAAATGACGAGCTTGCTGCTGCGCAAGCAAGGTGGGGCCAAAATAGACAAGAAGGCTATTTTATGCAAATGCTGAGAGATGCGACAAAGTGACTGCCAATCAGAGTGAAGGGGCAGCGGGACGTAGGTCAATGGCTCAAGTCGAAAAAATTATTAAAGATGGAGGAAAATGTGTATTTCTGTATATCTGATAAGTTTGGCATTTATCGAATACATTGTTACTTTTATCAAGAAATAAATACTCTTAAATCCAAAAACATCCTTCTTGTAACTTAACAATACCCCTGAAGTGACTTTTGATAACGCTTTTAGATATTAGGAACGCCCATCAAGCGAGTGCGTGTCGCTCACTTTTGTAGCTAATGTGACTCTAGGGTAACTATCAGATTTTGAGTCTGTATGGCATCATAGCAAGATGAAATACCGCCTCTGCAAGAGATCAACACCCACTTCTACAGCATTGCCTCTTTAGCTCCACCCACTGATTCACAAAGTAAGAGATGGACTCAAGCAACATAACAGTAGATTCACCACTGAAAATTACTATTTAAAGAACATGTCAGCCAAATTTTACATTTTAGGTGTTAACTTGAATTTGTTTCCTAATCATCTAGCTATGTGTTTATTTTAGAGGTTTCTTTTTTCAAAGTTTAAAATTGTTTAATGATGCTTGTTCATGGGTTTGCAAGTGTGATTTCGGTCAGCTAGTGTTTTTTTGGAAGAATATACTGTATTTAGGAAACATGCAGTCTCAAAAACTTACATACAGTGCCTTTAATTGTGCTGCAGCATTGAACCGGGTTAGACACGTTATATCTAGAGCGAAGCTGTATCTGCACAACTTTGCGGTGTTGTTACGTTAAAAACTGCACTTTAGTAAATGTGCAACCATTAGAAAGTCACAAATCAAAGATATTGTTTACAACCAAAGTAGTTATCACAGCCATTGTCCATTAGCTATAACAAAAATCTGAAGGAAAGTGTAAGTTTTTACGAGGTATCTGAATAATACCTCAATTTTATTGTAACCAACTGAAGCGAATTACAATATTATCATAAAGCAAATGTACAACATACAAACAGACTTTGGAAAAGGTCCTCTGTAAAGAGAGTCTTAAAAGAAAACATTATCCATTCACCCACTTGCCAAATAACTCCTAACTCAAACTGATTTAATCACATACAAACAAAAACAAAGAAATTAAGGGTTTGATTATTTTTAATTTTTTTCTAAAACATTCAAAAACCAAACATTTCATATTTAAGCAGCCCTATAAATGAGCAGATGAGCTTTCCACCAAGCACCAGTGTAAGAATAAAAATCTCCCATGACCCTCTCTGTCCTGTCTGTCCCAAAATCAGCATAGTTTTCATGTAAAGCACTCATGGTGGTCGTCAGTAAGCTAGACTTTTTTTTTTACTAAATAAAGCGTTAGAGTGCTCACCAATTTCCGATGCAAAATAATAAATCAAATGAAAAATGGGATCCAAACAGTTCCCATCAACAAGTTTTATTTGCATATCATGAAGACTTGTGATAGGTTGGCAAAAACCCACTTCAAACAGAAGGACACATTTTAAGAATAGGCAGTAGGTGGAGACTGGGAGACAAACTGCTAAGCCACACCCTCTTCCTCCGCACCACCCGATTAAACCTCCTCCTCTTCTTCTTCATCATCATCATCAAGGTCACAGAAGTCGATGGATGGCCTGCTGTCCTCCGCCTCATCTTCATCAGATTCTGCAAATGAACCTGCAAGCACGTGTTCATGACAGTCATCAGAAAAAAATGCAAGGGTGCAAATAGACTTTAAATATGTATACGATTATATGAGATTTCATTTTACAAAACTGCTTATCGTAACCGCAATGATGCTGCAAAAATGACAACATTCCCAACCAAAATAGTTGTTAGTTGCAGCCCCAATTACAACAAGCAAAAATACAATCATTTTGCACAAAAAAACAACATTTCTTATATATTAGGATTATTTACCAATGTAGTAAATGCAATGCAAACAATCTAATGTCAATTATCCTTCAAAGAAAATCTAGCATTTTAACTCCATATCCACAGAACGTACTTACCTATTCATTTAAAGAAACTGATATTTTACAATTGCATATAGCTTATACATGTACACGTGCAGTACCACAATAAACACAAAAGTGATTCAAAACGTACTTTCAAGATTGTCCATGTGTTCGTGCAGAGTTCTCGCCAAGTTGAAAAACTAAGCGAGAGAGGTCAAAACATTAGTTTATAAAGTACAGTTTCAGCCAACGTACTGTACTGTACTTGGACATGAGATAACAGAACAGAAAAAAAAACAAATGCTTACCCCAGCATCATTGACAGCACCCAGGACATCCGAGAACCTCTGTTCACACAAGTGCAGGAGCACGACCAGATAGAGACCACAACTGATGAACTCATACTCTGACTGGAGAATCAAACACACAAATACAGATCTACATCTAACAGATGAGTCTAAACTATCTTCAAAAAGATATTAAGACTTTGTGATCAGGAAGTCTGATCAACAGTTAAGGGAATCGTAAGGAATATAAAAATTCAGCTTGCTTTGGACACCTACAAATCCTAAATATATAATACCATATATTCAGTGACTTTCTTTGTTAATGTTTGATGCACTCACCCTCTCATGAGATCTGTACAGCTCATTGATATCAAAGTTTTCAATGTTCAGGTGCAGTTTTTCCTTACAGAGTTCACAGGTAGTGATGGCCTCCAGGTTAGAGCCTGCATGACAGAACAGAGATATGGGTTAAATGAAATAAGCCTTATTTAGCAGATCTTAACAATAGTATTCCTACTAGGCATGGGTCGGTATGAGATTTTGGCAGTTTGACAACCTTAAGCAAAAATACCACGGTTTTACAGTGTTGTGGTATTGCCATTGCAACACTAAAATGTGTTATTATCAAAACAACAACTTTTAACTGGACACAATATATTTTATTTTTAAGCAACATACAACATGTATGCCAGGTAATAAAATAAAGCCTTTAAATTATAATATTCTTTCAAAAAAAACTTGACTCTTTTAAGGGGATATATCATGAAAATCTGACTTTTTTTCATGTTTAAGTGCTATAATTGGGTCCACAGTGCTTCCATTAACCTAGAAAATGTGAAAAAGATCAACCCAGTATCTTAGTTTTGGTAAACCATTCTTTGGAAGCATGTAAAAAATAATACTGCCACTATCCATCCACGGAACTGCCATTTAATGCGGAGATCAGCTCATTTGCATTTACAAGGACACACCTACAATGTGGCAATTTTAACATGTTATAATAAATTATCAATTTGGTACTTCGAGCTAAAACCCTACATATTTACTCTGGGGACACCAGAGATTCACATGAAATCTTAGAAAAGTCTTGTGAAATGTCCCCTTTAAAACCTTGAAACCGGTACCGGGCCCTTGCCTAATCTCTACACACACAAAAAAACAAAGAAAGGAGTGCGCGCATAATTGAGACATTACTGTGTAATTTCCGCTATACTGTACTACCCATGGCTGCACATGCACGATATATCGAAAGCTACGGAATATTGCTAGCGTGAAAACAGCGATATATATATCGCAATGGTTTGAAATAAAGTTGATGTAATTTTTAAGGGGACATTAAGATGTCAAATAAATCTTTGGTGTCCCCAGAGGGCATGAAGTTCCAGCTCGAAATACCATATAGATAATTTATTATAACATGTCAAAATTGCAACTTTGTTGGTTTGAGTAAAAATGTGTCCCTTAAAATGCAAATGAGCCGATCTCTACACCAAATGTCAGTGCCGTGGTTGGATACTGCAGATTAAGGGGCGATATTATCCCCTTCTGACATCGCAAGGGGAGCCAAATTTCAATTACCTATTTTTTCACATGCTTGCAGGGTTACTGGGTTGTTCATTTTTACATTTTTTGTTTATGTCCACTATGGTGTATGGTCAAAGTTTTAGGTCAACACAGATAATTCTGCTTTTGGAGGAACTCAACACAGTTGAACACGTGGTAACCATGGTATGAGCAGAATAATTTAGGAGTCCTTTACTGACTTCAATCCTTTGAATTAATTGAAAATAATGCACACCCACGGAGTAACCGCATTATCACCTTGGGTATGCATTATTTTTAAAATAATTTAAGTTTATGGGTTTTTTTATGGTTTTTTTTAATAATTAAAAATAAAGAAGTTTATGTGAATGGGGGTGTTTTAATCCAATGCCCTTTATTTTACTGCCCATAAGCAATAATACCATCCCCAGGAAAACAACCAAATATGTGCAATCCTCTGGAAAACAACCATACCAGAGCTGATTTTGGAGCGCAGCCATTTCTTAATGCAGTCCTGGTGCACAAACTGCAGGCTGCCAGTGCACTTGCAGGGTTCGATCAGAGGGTTGGAACTGGATTGCTCCCCCATCTGACAGATTCTGCAAAGATCACCTTCCTCCTCATCAGAATCCTCCAATAGCAGGCTACAAAACATGAAGGAGGTGGGGTTATACTCAGAAAATCAAATTGTTATTGACTAAAAAAATATCTTCCATGTGCATAAATGTAAAATACACAATAAATTACAAAGAATGCAACACCACACCTCAAACTAGTTTACTATTAGTATAGTAAATTCATTAAAAGTTACCATATACGATTATAAAACATTAACACTGCTTCAACGAGTGCCCTCTCACCTCTCCTGAATCTTCCGCAGTCTTTCAGGGTCTCTAGAAGGGGCTGGCTTCTCTTTAACCTGCTCATCAGTTTGACTCCTCCCCTCTGCTACTGATCCCACACCAATTATTACATTCTCAGGTGTACGGAAGAGGGGGCTGGACATCACTCTGCCAAAGCCATGGCTCCGCCCAGACAGACGGGCGTGGTCCTGCAGCAGTGAAGCAGAGAGACCATAAGCTCCAGCAGAGGGCGCTGCAGCAGCACCCTCCGATGAGGATGATTCTTCATCATCGTCATCATCATCGTGACGCGTGCCTCGGTCAGGTGTCTTCCTCCCGTCTCTGGCACTAAGAGGGAGCTGGGGAGAACTGCGGGCACTTTCGTCACGGCCTTCACGTCTGCGCCGAGAGAACAGCGGGGTGCAGCGGTTCCAGTTCAGCCAAGTCAATCCCGCTGGAGACCTGAGAGACTCCTGTTCAGGTTCCACGACGGTACTCTCCTGAAGGGGAGCGAGGGATGGCCCACGTCTGCGCAGAAATGAAAACGCCTGAACTGGGTCAGAGCTCCTTAGCTCTGCCTCCGAATTCTCTCTACTGACTGATGGAGGGGCTTCACAGGGTGGGGCTTCATCTGGGCTAGAGTCATATGACCTCGAATCAGAGACGGAACTGGAGGTGGAGCTGGATTCCTGACTAGATCGCCGAGAGAAAAGTCGGGAGAGCAGACGCCTGGTTGTTCGTCTGCCGTCAGATTCGCCGCCATTCTGAGTAGAAGGTGGAGTAGGGGCGGGGCTAGAGGGAGGTGGACTGGAGCTACGTCCGGTAAGGGGCGTGTAAGGGGTGGAGCTCCATGACGAGATGTGCGAGGGCTCAGAAACGGAGGTGGAGGTTCTGGAGGAGCCAGTGCTGGTGCGTTGTGTATTGCGTGAGTAAAGACTAGGCTGATAGTCGGAGGCCAAAGCGTGGGAGCTGCGTTCCAGAGGGGAGGGGAGGTACTTGGCAGAAATATGGCGATTGGAACTGTTGTCCCTGTGGGATGAGTACTGACTCTCTTTGGGTCTAGCACCTTGTGCATAGGTGGAAGTAACACGGTCTGAACGGTCTGAAACACAAACATAAAAGTATAACAATATGGTCAAAGCACAACAGGATACAGAAACAGGCTACTGGCTAAAAGTTGTTGCAGGAAGACCTTTCTTTAGGTGTTGGAACATTGTATGAAAGGGATTATGGATAAATGTACATGCTGGCACATACACAGTGTTGATGTCAGCCCACTGGGCCGGTAACTAGACTCTCCCAGAGAGGTCGATCCTAATCCCCCTCTTTTCTCCAGATCCCTGCGGGCCCACAGACTCTCCGACGGACTGGATGAGGATGAAGAGGATGATGATGACGATCTAGACAACGGACTAACGGTTGACTTCCATGATGAATCTAAACGCAAAAACAACAAGAAATACATTAGATGCATATTCATAGTTATGCTGATATAAAGTTTTGCCCATTAAAGGTGCACTGTGTAAATTAGAGAAGGATCTCTTGACAGAAATGCAATATAATATACATAACTATATTATGAGAGATGTATAAAGACCTTACAAAATAATCTGTATTGTTTTTCTTACCTTAGAATGAACCATTTTTTATCTACATACACTATGGGTCCCCTAACAAGTCGCCATTTCGTGCCGCCATGTTTCTACAGTATTTCCTGCAGCACTTTGCAGTTCGGGCAGCCCGCCTAAGCTGGGAAACCCTACCGCCTTAACTAGGTCATTCGTTTTCTGTCATAGTTTCTTCAAAATAAAGTTTAATTTGAGTGTTTTTAATAAAAATATTTACATTTTTATCATGACGCGTACACCACGCCCCTTTGATTGCCACGCTTGCCCATACCCTACCAACTTAACTAAAAATTTTTTGCGGGAAACCCCTGTATCATCTTTTAAAAGACACTCTGACATAACCAACTTCAGCTTTCTTTCACTTTACAGATTTTAACAAACACTTATTTGCTACAAAAACTCCTTAGATGTTCTAAAATGACTGTAAAAACCACTGCTTTTTGAGTATTATTGTTTGGGGCTATTAATTTTGTTTTGATGAGTATTTAATATTTTACCTAGAAAAAAACTTTTTCATTTCACTCCAAAACAGTACTAACTACTTTTAGAAAGAGGAAGAAAATCAAACAACTTTATTTTTCCGACATAAACATGCATTTTCTGTGAAGTAGCTTTGAATATGCACTGTGAAAAGTGCTATACAAATAAATTTGAATGAAAGAAAAAAAAAGTTACACACAAAAAAAACATGCAGCGCATGCATTTTAAATGATATAGGACAACTTCTCTATCATGCATTCACCTGACATACTTCCTAAAGCAGAGTAGGAGCTGGCAGGCGTAGAAGTGGATGGAGATCTACTGCTCGGCTGATATGTTGATCTGTTCGTGTAAGACAGTTTCGCTCTCTTAGATTCGCTGTCTTGGGTTGTGCCAAGAAGTCCACAGTAAGTTCCAAGCCTTCGTTCGGAGTCTGTCTAAAATGGGCAAACACAAACGCAGTCAGACGCATGTTTGGTCTTGTTAAACAGCCTCTATATGCAAAGCCTGCATTTCATTCTATGATATGCTAAAAATCTACCACAGACTTTGACAAAAACAAACTTCAGCTGCTTGTTTCAAATGCTGCACTGTTTCTTCTTCTTCTTCCTTTATTTCTTAACGCCATTCCAGCATCTACGACTATATTCATGGCGAGAACCAGTTAATCCATACACAAGTTGGGGAGGGACAATTTGGTATCTCCAATTTGCATGTTTTTGGCCTATGGGAGGAAACTGGAATACCCGGGGTAAACCTCAACGCTGACACATGAAGAACATGCAGAAACTCCACACAGAAAGGCCACCTGTCCTAGCCGGGACTCAACCGGGGACCTTCTTGCTGTGAGACAACCTGGACTGTTTCAAAAGGATCTACAGATCAGCAAGCACCACGTTTTACGCCTATTCCCAAATGTATTATCCTGCTCAATAAACTGATCAGGTGACTGATGTATAAATGTGGACAGTCACATGCTTGTAGATTTAAATGTATACGGAGACTTTTGCCTGTAATTTGTAGAAGTACAAAATAAACCAGCTTTTGGGCTAAAGAGCAAGTGCTTAACAGGGGTGGTTCAATGGTATTTCATTCATTCTGACTTAATCAACAATGGCACGAAAAAAGAAGTGTGTTTTTGGATGTAAGGAGAAAAAAGTTATGTAAACAATGAATATAGTTTATTATCCGGGCTAACAGCGGAGTTTTGCGTGTGTGTTTGATGCGCTGGATTTCATTGAAAAGTCCCAACCGGGTCATGAGTTGCATGTGGTAAGTAAGACTTCTGTCTTATGTTGGAAATAGGCACGCGCATATTATATAAATGACACGAACATGTAATGAATCATAAGGTTAACTGTGTTGTATAGTGTTGCATGACTCATACTCGCTCCTCCCGCAGTAGTAACTCCTCCTTCTTCATTTTTCGTACGCTATTGTAAAAATTCGGTAAAGATAATCTTTCTTTTATAAATCTGATTAAACTAAAGACTCGGAGATATAAAGGATGTAATGCTACTTTATAGGTACTCCAGATTAACATCAGAAATGCAGAAACAGTGTTACGTGAGCTTTAAACACCCCCCAAAAAATGTGATTCCTTATTATATGAACCCCTAAAAATCAAATCTATTTACAAGTCTAACTCTGTCCGCATTGGAGGAATCTGTCCATGATCGATCGCAGGAAGATGAGGAAGAGGAGAGAGGTGTTGAGAGTTTCCAACTTGGGTGACTGGTTTCAGATGAGCGGTATCCTCTTGGTGAGCCAATCAGACGAGAGCTCTGAAACAAAGGAAACGTTAGAGATCAAAATCAGCCAGACGGACATTAAGATACAAACATTCGACAGGAAGAGACTCAAGTCAACTGAGGTTTAAACCGCACTGTTAGGTTTGCTTCACACATCCTGCAAAGCAGCAGTTTAACTATAATAGCAGGATCATGTTGTGCTATTCATTGACGACGTCTCTGTAGCTCCATTAAAGTGCTTTCAGGGTAACTATAATGAGCATTTCCTTTACTTAAAGCGATAAAACCAGCAAGCCTTGAGAATTATTACAAAGTTGCAAAATCTTATTAAAATACAGGCGTCACACTTAAATCCAAATGACAGTTAAAAGGATAGTTCACCGAAAAATCACTTACTCTCAAGTTGTTCCAACCTTCATAAATGACCTTGTTTTGCTGAACATAGATATTTTTAAGAATGTTTGTAACAAAGCAGATCAGGGGCATCACTAACTTTCATAGTAGGAAAGAATAATACTATGGACGAGAATAGTGCCCCTGATCGGTGATCGGTTTGTTACAAACATTTGTCAAAATATCTTGCTTTGCAAAACAAAATAGTTAATATTTATTTTGGAACAACCCGAAGGAAAGTAAATGACAGAATTTTCATTTTTGTGTGAAACCATCCCTTTAATCTAAAGCAAAGAGACCCAAAACCCTTAAGTGTAGCTATGAACTGCTTCTCATCTGGATTCATATATTGCTTCATATATTGACCTATATTGCTAAAGATGATGTTGACGGGTCGCTCGAGTAAGCATTGTGAACACTAGAACTGGTTCATAGAGGAAGCTATTTATGGATGGGCTGAAAGTGGCCAACCATGTTTCATGGTCACTTCATACGTTCACTGAAGTAAAGACATAGTCAGGTTGTTTTAACATGTGCTTCTGTAAACACTTTAGAGAGTCAAGAACAGCTCTAGAAGCTTCAGCAACTTTATCTAGAGACAGACAGACGAGATACACCAAGGCAAATAATCTAACATGGCCTATAAAAAGATCAGTGAACCAAGCCAGTGTAACCTGAAGACCTTCCCACGGACCCAGAAGAGCTGTGGAACCTGAGATCCCGACAGACTGATCTCCACAAAGACTCTTCTAGAAACTTCATGAAAGAAACCAACCAAACTTTATGATATAAGAAAAGCCATACAAAAAAGAAATGAGCGTAAAAGCCACATGACACCGTTTAAAGGGATAGTTCACACCCAAAAAAAAAAAAAAACACACCCTCAAGTTGTTTCAAATCTGTATACATTTATTTTCTACCGAACCAAAAGTTTTTGTAGCACTTCTGTAGTGTTTTTTGTTTTTCATACTATGGAAGTCAATGATGCATCTGCTACCTGGTTGATTACAATTTTCTTCTTTTGTGTTCAGACAAAATTTTCATTTATGGGTGAACTGTCCCTTTAAGATCAATAGGGGCAGTAACTAAAAATCTATTATTTACAGATGGTAATTATGAAGAACACAAAAAACATTTTTACATTTATGCATTGGCAGACACTTTGATCCAAAAGTGCCTAACAGTGCATTACAACGAGGCATAGATTTTTTAGCATCATGCATGATCCCTGGGGCTAAAGCAACGCTCTACCACTGAGCTACAGAAACACTTTGTACATCTGTACATGCCGAGTGGTTTTAATTATTTGTGTTATGAACCGTAACTACACAAAATGCTTGGTTGATTTTCCAATGAGGTTTGTAAAAGGAATCCCTACTGAAAAATCCAGCTAAGACCAGCATAAGCTGGTGTTCTGGTTTTAGCTGGTCTCCCAGCTTAGTTTTAGCTGGTTTTGCATAGAGATGCACCGAAAGACTTATCACCGAAACAATACGGCCGAAATGTTGTGATGACCGCGACCTGCACGTGCTTGTCTGAAGCAACATCTGCAGTGTGGACGTATTTAACCACAAAAGGCACTAAAGTGAGCAGCTTTCTGTACGCACATACATATGCGGTTGAATTTGTCAGACGTGATCGATCAGAACTCTTGATTTGTAAACTTTAGAGAGAGCTAATGTGTCTCATACTGTCCATTAACATACATTTGGCGAATAAAGCAATGAAAAACAACATAACATTTTTTTATGCTGCGCTGTTTGGGATTCGCCCTCGGTCTCTGTGTGTGTGCACGTTTATGGGCACTCGGTAGTGCATACGGAGAGACGCATTTCAAAAAGCAAGCGAAAATAAAATCTTTCTGTTATTGACTGGGCACATACAAACAAAGTGATCTCCTCAGTATTCTTTTTCTAATAAAAAAAAACATTTGTTTATGTCTTAATTGTATGTATAGATTACAGTTAGAAATCAGTCTGTGCTCATTTGGTCTTAAAGAGACAGTAACCTCAATTAACCTACTTAAGTCTGTGTCTTTAATGTTAATCAAACAACCAAAGACACCCATAATTGGCATAATAATTTCTGTGTTTCGGTTTTCCGCCTTGGTTTCCTTTTTTTTTTTTCGGTTTTGGCCAAGAATTTTCATTTCGGTGCATCCCTAGTTTTGCAAGCTGGTCTAGCTGTGTTTTGGTCACTTTTTAAGATGGTCTAGCTTAGATTTAGCTGGAAGACCAGCTTAAACCAGCTACTGCCACTTTAAAGAAGTTAAAGAAGTGGGGACTAAACCACTTCCGGTAGCGTCCCACACAAGAAAATCCTTTTACAGTAGTTTATTTCTGATAACAGGGGAAATAAATTACATGTAAATTACCTACATTCATACATCATATCTAAAGTGCAACAACTATTATGCTGAGCTAACATTATTGTGTAAAATTAATGTATACACAATGTTAGCTACAGGTCTTTGCATTCTTGCCAGGCTGCCTAACCTCCCCGCACATTTGTGATCCATGCTCGTCGTATTCCCTCGTCTTTAGAAAAAAACACTTCATTTTCGACAAGGTAATCATTTCAGAAATCAGTTTAGCCACTAGCCAGACCGATAAATAAATACAAACCTGAAGTTCACTTTGGTTCAGGCACGCAAAGGCGACAATATACATTCGTCCCATGAAACCTTCTATAACAGTGACACAGCATATAAACAGACACTTAAAAAAAAAAAAAAAAAAAAAGTATAATACCTGATAGTCTGAGTCTAGTTTAAGGGATGTATCTCTGCTGAAGCGATCTCTCCCCAAGACGCTGTCCCTGCCATAGAGTCGACTCGCGCTGAGCGCCGAGGAGGAGGTGGACGGGGTGGAGGGCGACGACAGCGAGGAAGAGCTGGAGACAGTGAACGGAAAGCGGCGAGACTTCGAATCCATATCTGAACTGCACCTTGAGAGGCATAAAACGAACAAAAAAACATTACACAGGGTACACCCACGTTACTGCAAAATTATTATCTCAAGTTGTGCATTTTATGTATAAGGGATGCATAACAATTAATCGATTAATCTATAGCAGAATAAAAGCTTGTGTTTACATCACATGTGTGTAAACTGTACAACAACTATGTATATATAAATATGCACACATGCATGTATAACTTTAAGAAAAACAATATATTTATATATGAAGTATTTATATTTGATTATGTAAACATTTTTTAAATATACACATGCATGTGTGTGCATTTATCTAAACAAAGTTATTATACAAGTTCACACACATATATGATGTAAACAAAAACTTTTATTCTACTATAGATTAAGTAAGGAATAATTGACGACGGGCCACCGAATTATAAGAAAATAATGCACACCAAGGTGGCAATGCGGCACGACGCGAAGCGGAGTGCCGTTACACCGCAGGTGTGCATTATTTTCAAACAATTCAAAGGACCGGAGTCAATTATTCCGCTTATACCACGGTTACCACAAACATTGCTCTGGTGCCTATTTTTAAGACATTTGACAAGTTAGGTGTGCGGTTTACAGAAAAATAATCAACACCCATAGAACATTTCTCAGCCAATCAGAATGCAGCATTCAACAGACCCGTGGTATAATCGTGATTAATATATATATGGTTTTGAATATTAAAACTGTGTGTAACATCAGAAAAATACCAAACACCCTAAACACATTTGGTGCAACTGAAGGGTCAATGAGTGC
Source organism: Misgurnus anguillicaudatus (assembly GCF_027580225.2). Lineage (NCBI taxonomy): Eukaryota > Metazoa > Chordata > Actinopteri > Cypriniformes > Cobitidae > Misgurnus > Misgurnus anguillicaudatus. The sequence continues at coordinate 35,730,857 of NC_073344.2, forward strand.
GTTTACATGCACAGTCTTACGCTGATTATGCTTAATAAACTGATAACACAGGGGGCATGTAAACGCATAAAACGGTTTCTTTAATCGGGGAATGCCCATAAACGGCATAAGCAAAAACCGATCGGCACAGGTCGTTTTTTGCTCATTACCCCGATTTCGCGTGGCATGTAAACACCTTAACCGGCTTTCTCACGGTTTTGTCCACGTGCGCATGTCTCCGTCTTTGATAGTTATCCGCTTATTCTATGTATGTAAACATTAGAGCCCGACCGATTTATCGTTTTGCCGATTTTATCGGCCGATATGAGCATGTCGCAGATATATCTGTATCGGCGTATAAGCCGCAGATATGAAGCCGATATGAACGTTCCTTAAAGAAAACATTAAATGCTTTTGAAAGATGTAAGTACTTGTTTGTCCAGCAGAGTGCGCCCTATTGGTTGCTAATGGCGACCCAGGTCACTCACTGAAGTGACACCAGCCAATCCCCCGCCCATTCACTTCAGTCAGTCAGTCTCTCAGTTCAGGTGGCGGCAGTCACGCGGTTTCTTCACAACATTTTACAGCTGGTATTAAGACGCGCTTTGGTCGATTGGATTATAAGTGGGCAAGAGAGACACATTCCCGTTTAGTTTTGGTGTTTTTGATCCGTCTCTTTTGTCCACTTGCGAGTTGTTTAAAACGCAAGCGGGAGAAATAACGCGAGCGGAGAAAGGACGCGTATAAACTGACGCACAGTTTGTCCAAGTACAGCTGCTTTTGCTGTTACCAAACATGCTCATTTCAAAGCAATTGATTAAATAAGCTCGCGCAACTTTACACCCTCGCTAAATAAAAGAGGCGGAGAGCAGACGCTTTAGTTTTATAAAAGTTAAAAGTCCCGGCAGAACACTGTGGGTTCGCGTCAAAAAAAACGTTGTGCAGTACATTAAACATAAGCCTACATCAGTAACGTTATGTTGTCAGTAAGTCAAGCATTGTCGTCTGAACGGTAAGTTTCTAATTATTTAGTGAAGTACATAACTTAATGTAAAGATAATAAACAATGCCTTTATAAGTTTCCTTTTTTTTTAATTAAGCCCAATATAACATTATTCTCATCAAAACTGACAATGATTTAAGTTATATGTATTTTGTTTTGTTTGTGTTTTAAAGTTATTTATAATAAGTCAAGTTTACTGTTTTGTGCACTTAATCAGAATCATTTTGGATAATAAAGTTTATTGTTAACTTGTAAAACACACCTGCCTATATTACATATCTTTGTCAGGTCATTTTAAGTGTTTGATCACCACATTTGTGGTGTGATCATAGAGTGATCATAGCAAAAAAGTATTCATATATAGTATATTCTGTTAATGTATATAGTGTATTATATGTACAGTAGCCTATTGTAGTATAATATACTGTAGTATATGTGTACTGTACTATAAAATGCACATAAAGAATATCGGCCGATATATCGTTATCAGTCTTTTTTTACTCCCTAATATCTGTATCGGCATCGGTCCCAAAAAATGCATATCGGTCGGGCTCTAGTAAACAAACTCACTTAAACATCTCAAAGAAGGTAAACTGTTAAACATAGTAGTCGCATTGGTATTGGCCATTTACACACAAACACCAAATTCTGATTATGGGCCATATTCTGATTAAGGCTTTATTCCAATTATGTTTATATGCTTTACACTTATTTGGAGTATTTGCTAATAACTTTTTGTAAGAAAAAACGTTGTTAATATACTAAATAGATTATGCATTACAAATACATGTATATTACTCTTTACACTGAACACATTTCATTTAGTACTAATGGTTTCAGCATTCGATAAGGTTACATTACACTTACATCATCGCAGTGCGATCAAATAAAACTATGGTCACACTCGAACGATAACATCAAAACATTATTGCATGTAAAACACATGTAAATGTATTCAAACGATCAGATACCCTGGGAAAGGTTGACAGCAGTCTATTCACCGACGCCTCTCCCTCTTGAAAAGCTTTAACACATGCATGCATCAACTTGCTGTTGTGTACCGTCATGAACCTTTCTCCCCCTCTGAAACCCCCATACATATCTTCATACCGCTGTCATAAACAAGTCATCTATAAATATCATCCACAGTACAACATTAAAATAGCACCTTCGCTGCTGTACACCAAGCTTTATCCGACTAACTTCTGCCAAGCGAGAACACTGCTAAACTTAACCTGAAGTCATGAAAGCACGACTCCAACTGAGGTATAAAGTGGAAAAACCAAGCAAGTGGGCATATATATTCGGACACTTAAATGTGTCAAATTTATTGCACAAGATCAGCTAGGCTTTCTTGGGGTTGCTGCCAAGGTCAAAATTAAGTGAATCTTGCCAAAGTTCACAAAGGTGACCTACTGGTGTAGTTTACACTTTAACCATTGGTTAGTTTGACAACTGACAATACTTTTTGCTACGTGTATATAGCACCTTGGTTTAAGTGTGCAAAAAATAACAACCAGAAAAACAGCTACATTAACATTAGGGAGTGTTCGTAATAACACCAGCCCAGCCCAGAACCATTTTCTTAAACCAAACAAGAGCATTTTAAAATAAATTCTTCCATTTAGTTTCCTTTATTTTGGGTTACTTGTTGTATAGCACACTATAGTATGTACATCTGTTTTGATTTCCAGACTGTGCGGTATATATTGCATCAGGCTGGATCCCAGCACTGCACAGATTAAAGCATTTTTAATGCAAAGTTAACAGTGGTGATCCTATTAAAAAAAGTATTATAAAAAGTAGTTTAATAAAAAGTATTGTTTGACAACACAAACACCACGATCAGGATTACAAAGCACAGCTAACACACACCTGGCTCATTTTACAAGCGCACTTGCAGAGAATGTAAACACAATGCGTTTAATTTGCTTGCAATAAATCGTGCGTTTTAACTCGACACAAACGTAACGTTAACTTGCATGCACAAAACACGCGCCACCGATCCGTTAAAGTAAGATAGACGCTTTTAATTGTGTTGCATGTGATTACCAGAATAGTACACATTAAATAACGCACAGTTCCGCCTGATGTCTAGGCCTTGTTTTTGTTAGCCAGGCTACTTCGGAACTAAAACGGTATTTGAGCGGTTACATTTATCCAACGAACCGTATTTGATCCTATTACGACTTGAAAAACCGCTGTCAGTTATTGCACGCACGTCTCACCGTGTTAAAAGACTTCGCTGGGCATCACTTCCGCGTCAACTCACCTCTGATTTTCCGTCTCTCTGCTTTTATTATTAATGGCGTCCTTGTGTTGATATAGGGAGGGTCACGTGGCTTCAAGTGTAAGCGGACACCCGCAGGAAACGCGTGACTCTTCCTCACCGCAGGTGATTGACACGCGGGCCAGCCAGATAATTGGTGTTGCTGTGCTTTCGAATCGCTCTCGCGATACTTTGATGTCAAAAGCCGATGGGTCTGCGCAACTCCATACGAAGCCGAAATCAACTCATGGCAGCGTTGCGACACATTTTGGTGTGAATGTTGTAAAACTTTCAAACTAAAAATAATCTGAACGTGTACCGTAATGTGTGTTCTTCCTCGTGTCAAAATAAGAGAGTGCGAAATCTCGAAACTAATATTTATGGATGTTGTGTTTTTTCTTCATGAGCGGACATTTGTGTCGTTGGCCAGTAGAGGATGCTATGATGCATCTGATACTTTAATGATCGCACTTATTCCCTTGTATTTGCTCAAAGCCACATGGCATTTATCCTGTCACTGTGGTAATTAAAATACTGCGAACTGTGTTAATAAGACATTAATGAGAAGTGCAAACACAAATGTTGCTGTAATTCAAGTTACACTGCATATAAATACACAAAACTTCGGAATATCATTAAACACGGACAAGTTAAACATTTAAAATCCTTATTATTTAAACAGTAGCCTTTTATTTTAAACTTTGCCTGTTTTTGTAATAAATGTAAAAACATTTTAAAATAAATAAATAAATCAGAAAATTGATCATGGCCCCTAGCTACTACATCCCATGCTTAAAAGGTTATTTCTATATTCTCTTTAATAATATTTTTCCACATTTTAATACATCCTAAAAGCTCATCTTTAGTGAATTAATAGTTAGTACTTATAAGTACACTTATCAAAACAATAACAAATGTAACAAAAAGCTAAGTTATAACAAAAAAATCATGAATTTGTGAAAGTGTTGTCTTGGCATTTTATCGACAAACTTCTTAAGGTGTCACCCTGAGATGCTTTTTAGTAAGCAATAAGGACAGTATAAAGGAGTATAATGTGGACTTACTGGCTGCTTTTATTTATTATTTGGTCCAAGCCATCATTTTTATATTATATTTTTAATGAATACATTTTTGTAATGAAAGTACTTAAATATACACTTTAAGATTAAACGATTTTAAGATCATGAGAATCATTTTAAGGGGACATTTCACAAGACTTTTTTAAGATGTCAAAATAATATTTGGTGTCCCCACAGTACGTATGTGAAGTTTTAGCTCAAAATACCATATAGATAATTTATTATAACATGTCAAAATTGTCACTTTGTAGGTGTGAGCAAAAACGTGCCATTTTAAATATGTGTCCTTTAAACGCAAATGAGCTGATCTCTGCACTAAATGGTTGTGCCGAGTCGGATTGTGCAGATTAAGGGGCAGTATTATCCCCTTCTGACATCACAAGGGGAGCCAAATTTCAATTACCTATTTTTTCACACGTTTGCAGAGAATGGTTTACCAAAACTAAGTTACTGGGTTGTTGTTTGTTCATATTTTCTAGGCTGATAGAAGCACTGGGGACCCAATTATAGCACTTAAACATGAAAAAAGTCAAAACTTTTGAACAGTAGTGTAATTCAGGGGTTTTCAAACTAGCTAGTAGGTCGCACAGTGGGATCAGGTGGGTTGCGCAAAGTCACTTGGTTGTTGTAGTGAAGGACACAAACTTTTTTGTCCTATTAATGTCAATGGTTTTAATATCAGGTATTTTTGGGATAGCAATTAAACAAATGATTCATTGAATTTAATCAATTTTTTTAAGGTAAGTGGTTGCAATCAATTTATTTAAGCTACATTTAAACAAAAGTTTTATATTTTATTTTACTTTACTAATCTTTTTTGTTTAAATGTAGCTTAAATAAATTGATTGCAACCACTTACCTTAAAAAAATTGATTAAATTCAATGAATCATTTTTTTCAGTGTATAAACTGCTCTCCTCTAAAAGAGAAAAAAATTGTATATGTATTTTTCTACATATTTCTATAAAAAAATATTTTGGTGGGTCCTGAGATACCAGTCAAAGTTGGTATGAAAGGTTTGGGAACCCCTGGTGTATTTGTTTCAATAACAGGATTATATTTTACACAGTAGTCCTCCAGAAAGTGCTTTTTATTCACACACAGTGCCATTTTTAAGAGAATTTAAGGAGCGGTTCTGTTTTGGAGATCCTACTAAATCCAGATGTTGTATTTGCTCACATTACCAAATTGCCTTACATTGAAATGACAGAACATTTTATTAGTACTGACTAACAGAGGTAGAGCTCTCATTCACTCTTAATCCTTACATGGTGACAAAGGGCCTGTGATGAAGAGGTCACCATCAGAACAAAGACGAAACAGAAGCACAACCCCCACCAATGTTTGCCCTGTACGTCTGCTGTCATGTTCTGCCTCCCACCAATGGATAACTGGATTAAGAAATGGGTTCTGAAGTTTCTTTCTAAAGAGGAAGGAAGCTCCAAACTTGAGTGCCAGCATTAAAATGTTAAGTTTTTGTTCCCTTTGATGGCACAATGGTTAACTTCAGTGGTTTGCAGTAGTCTGATTTAAAGTAAGTCATACTTTTTGCATTAAAAAATGCAGTCATCGAAGAAACAGGCACTTGTAATAAGCGGGTGAGGTGATCAAGGGTAAGAGTCAGCAGGCTTTAGACACAGCTGAAAGAATGTCTGGCCTCTTGCTCCACAGATGTGTAATCACAAAAGAATGCTTTTCCAGCGTTCTTCGTTCGCTAGAGCTTTCCCACGCCTTCCTCCTGGTCTCCGGCCTCCTGCTTTTTTCCTGGCTGAGGTTCACGGCACATGAACGCACCTCAGAGGGTCAAGCATTCACAAATGACACAATGCCACTTCAGTCTTCCAAGCGGCACGCGGACCCCAAAATAGAATCCATGGTGAGAAGAAGTTTCTTTGACCTCGCGTTCATGTGACTCTTGCTCCTCACACGCACTTCCTCAACATCTGACGAGCCTCGTGAAGAAGCTCTCTTTGCTAGGCATCTGTTTGGAGAATTTTCCATCGGAAATGTCAGTCGATGCCAAATTAGCACGAGGTTTCAGACACTTCTGTTTGCTCTACTTGATTGTGAGTGATTATGGAGAAGTGCCGCAATCCAAACAAGCAAAAACACATATGAAATTATGATATTTTTTTCCCCAGACTTTTCGGTGGTTTCCGCTACTTAACTTCTACCCGTGCTAAGGTTAAAAAAAGTACTAAACCGACAAAGAGGATATACATCTGTTTTGCATTTTGATGTCTATCATTGAAGGAGCGTAACCAAAGCCAAGCTATCATTTTTCAGGTATAGAGCATTCTCCTGCAGTTAACCTTCTACGGCTTTACGTTTGCTCTGATCTATAATTATACTGTTCCTATTTCAATTCGCTTTCTGAATTGATTCAATAACATCCCCGTTTGCTATGCCCTTGGCACCGATGCTAGCAGCCATAAATAGCTTCTATATGACATTCGGTAACAGTGCATACACATGCACGATAAAGCACCACAGTCGCATTGTCCCATCGTTCCAGCTGAGCAGAACGTAATTGAGAACAACGCGTCAAGGCCAGAGAGAATCATTTATGCACACTCCTTTAATTTCACAATAAATCCTACGGCCGTTGTTTAAGGCATCATTTTTAAAGGGAATTTGTGTTAAATATTTCCATTAGTGCCTTGCATCGTAAGCAGTACGATTATTTAAACAGGGTTATTAAATAATATTATCTTTACAAATGAAAGCACGGGCACTGCAGCCGAAAGCCAATCTCAGAGAATTGATCAGCCGCACTGCCTCCCCCCGTGTTTTTTCCCGTTTCCGTCCGTGAAAATGTACCGCTGTCTCTTATTTTTTCAGAGGATGGATGTTGCGGGGTTGCTTGACAGATTCTATTTTACTGATCTTGGTGAACGCTCAATCTACCTCCAACCCCCCTCCCCCTTTTTATTAATCCTCCTAATGTTTTCTCTCTTCCTCCGGCGGCTGATGCACTCTTTGATATATCATTGCTGAAGGGAGCGAGGGAAAATGTCAATTACAGCTGTTAAACGTGAACATTTGACTACTGTACGGTTGTCAGAACCGTTGCTGTAGTTTTATAAGAGGGTGAAGAGAGGACGGTTTGCTCAGGGTAACCCTGCTACCACTTACATAGTGTGCAAATAAATCTAAAACGTGCTTTTTCCCAAAATAGCACTTTAAAAGGAATTAAAAGGCCCGGTTGTTCCTCTGATGTGGATACTGACTCAGAAACGTTAGAGATGATTGCATCTCTGTGAAGAGATTCTCCATTTTAAAGCCGTGACTGGATTTCTTTTTTCCCCTCACATTAATGACCCCTTCCTGGAAATGAGTGCGTGTGGGGAGAGAGAGACAGGGAGAGAGTGAGACAGGAGAGCTGATGTCAGTGGTCTGTCACACCTCATGCGGTTATCCCCGTGGGTCTGCCACTCCATCATTTCCTCTCTGTTTACCTCACCGTCGCCATATTAACGAGACATTCCCGCATTTTGGGATGATGCACCTATGGTAAACAGAGGAAGAAATTACTTTAGCATCTTTATTTGTGACGTGCATAGGTCAAAGGTCAGCTTGTGTGTGTGTGTGTGGTCATAATGGAGGTAATGACTGCACACTCTGATGTGTCAGGAATGACATAATCCTTAGGTAACCTGCTGATCTACACTGCATAGTTGACTAACCTAACAGTGTTAAATACGCTTAGTAGAGATCTATCCCTAGTTAAATAATACATAAAAAGATCCTGATTCACATACAGGTGTGTGTACAGTATATCACACCACCAGACGGCTCGTATTTTAACTCGACTATGAACCATAATCAACCGTCTCGCTCTCTCATTTGCAGTCAGATATATTAAGAATTTATGGCTATATAAATTATGTAAACATTTAAAGGTCATCTTTTATTTATGGCTACAAACAGCAGTGTGGAAAGAGGAACAAACAGTTTGACTACCTAGCAGAAACGTTTCCCATCGCGTCAGTGTTCGAAAGATTTCTACTCTAATCATTGGTCATTCGCTCACCTCGAAAGAGAACGGTTACCGATGAGAGTATCATTGCTCTAAAGTCAGTCGGGGGAGAAGCGCTCTTTACTCGTTTAAAATGAGCTAATAAGGCAAACCGGGGAAAACTATTGTCTCTTTCGCACTGATTAGCTCTTTGCCTAGTGATTTTATGCAAGACTAAGTGAGTGGTTCGCAATTCAATTATTCCGGGAAGCAAAACCTTAAGGCCAGCAAATTGCGTAAAGACACTATTCCAGTCTCTTGGAGAGAAATTTGTGTCATTGGAAATTAAACGCTTTCGTGGCGCTGGAAGGTTAGCGTTGTTAATGGTATTAGGGAATGTGGCGTTCGGGAGATGATTAAAATCTGTGTTAGAGAAAGAGAGCGAGGAAGGGCGAGAGAGAGGAGTGAGAAAGAAAAGAAAAGGAAAAAAATCAATAGCTGCAAGCACAGCTTCTGCTCTAGATGGACATCTCCTCTGTCTTCATGCACGCTAATAGAAAAATAACAATTAAATCCAAATCGCCAAGTTAATTTGGTTTCCATCAGTCTCGGGGGAGATCATCTTTACCAGTTATTGTTCAGTATGTTATTATATCTTCTAATCAAGGCCTCTTTAAAAAAAACAACAACAACATAGAAGAGACAAGCTCTGTTCTCACTCACCCCCTCCCCCAGCAGGCTTGCATTGCACTCATTGTACTTGTGCTTATTATGTTTCAAATGACCGAGGTACGGCTGACATTCTGGCTGCATGCGGAGAGGCCCAGCCTCCGTTAATGACGCAGCTCATGGTCTTAAGAGCCCGAGCTCCTCACCCACCCCTCCACCCCCAACGCACAGGCACTAATGAAGAACCACCAACACAATTACAAACCCCGGTGTGCCTCTGCTGGAAGAGGGGAGGAGGTTATACACATAGTCACTCAAAGGCAGGAATTTTACCATCATGTGTGCACACAAACACATAGACGCAATTACGGCTTTCTTAATGTGGTTACGGTGGTCTGATGATCAGATAAATACGAGCACATGCGCGCCACACACGTATGCACACACGTTCAGACACCAGAGTGCACACGTGTGCCTTCGTTACGAAAGCACATGCGATCCTCTCATTTCTTTTCACCTGATCCCTGGAAGTCTCCCACCGTAAGCATCTCTTTATGCCCACAGGTGGGGGGAGCAAAAGTGGATCAATGAGCGAATGCATAAATTGGTGAATGAGCGTGCATACGGTTTTTGATGCCCTCTCGGTATCTCCAATTCTACTTTGAACATTTTTATTGCATAGTTGGTTTCATTAAATTGATCTCAGCGGTAATCAGTGATAGCGCCAAACTGCCTTCAATTACAGTCCACCGGTTGCAAATATCAGTGTAGCTACATGACTATAACATTAGTACATTTAACTACTGTTTAAGCGCAAGTAATTAAAATGTTGCGGACTGTTTGCTACACTTTCAAGACATGCATGTACAGGATTCTGACATGGCAGGATTCTTAAATATCTGGGGGTCTTTAGAGACCAGGAACGTCATTAGTGCATAATTTCAACATTGTATATATATATATATTAGGACAGTTTTATACTAATAAGAAAGTTTAGAGATCGGTCTTGGATATGCATTCCGAGTCACTTAAGAGCCAAATACGTAATAATGATTGTTGAAATATTCACGCAGGGTCAAACATGTGTATAAAACTCATTATTAAGTGATACAATCTATAACGAGAGATCCAAAAAATTTAAAAAATGGGCTTTCAACCTGGTGAAGTATAACGCTTTGCTCTCCTCTCAATTCAAGCAAATCTTCAGTCGCACAATTTGAACCGTGAAGCAAAACTCTGAATAGTTGCCCCTCACTTTTTTTTCACCCTCCTGCTACCCCTCTCTCACTAAGGAGTGGCAGCGTGTCCCTCCTCGCCCCCCTCGTTGTTGTTTTCTTGCTCAATGAAATAATCTCCCACCCCCGTCATCCCTCGCCCCATGCCACCCCCTCTGGCCCAGTCTAGGTCAGAGGGCCCCCCTCAGCCTGTTGCTGATTGTAAGTGCGGCAGCAGGGAGAAAAAGCACACAATTAGGCACAGATGGCCGTCTGCCTCGTGGTGCCCAGCTCGGCTCCCGCTGCAAAGGGCCATTCTGCCGCCTCTCGCTTCGCCCGCAAGTGTAATTCAAATGAGAGATCAATGAGAGTCATAGCAAAAGTAACAGTTCCAATTATTCTGCCTTTTATTTTCCGTTCCTGCCGAGCGCGGCTGGGGCAGATGCCCATTTTTCTCTTTTCAACGTAAGATAATATCAGCTTGTGCGACGCTACTATCTTTTGAATTACCAAAATTCTGTTGTCAAATCGGAACGTTATCACCTTGTCTCACTCCACCCCGATGATTTGAGAGGAAACAGGGTCAGATTAGCCGGGTTAATCCATAATCCCTGAATTTAGCTATTGAGGTAACAGGAGACAAATGCAATCAAGTTTGATCACGCATCACTGTCTTGCTACGTTTATCTGACAGCGTCTGAATGACAAGTAAACCGATCTAAGAAATGCCTTTTCATTTCACTTCATTTGATATGATTTGCAAATTATGTTCAGCCTAAATGTATAATTTTATTAAAAAGTAATGTTTTGTAACTAATAAACCACATGGCTATTAAATTAAATAATGAGCTGATAATAAAAAAAATTACTCATGTCTGCAATTTTTGTTTTAAATTTAATACATTTGTAAATATTTTCTGGCATTTACAAAACACAGATTCACATTCTAAGTACTATCAATGAAGATTGTCAATAATCAGTAAACATTGACACAGCCCCTGATGTACACAAACTTAAACATGAATGAAGCAACAACAACCCTTTATCCTCTTTGTCATTCACAGATGTTTTGTAAATACTAAACGATGCTGAAAACACGGCGTGTAATTTACGTAATGCGGCCACTTATACACTTTTACCCATTCGCGGAGAATAAAAGTTTATCTTGCTACGCTGACGTCACTTTGATTCCTTGAAGTGAGGCAGAATAAACCCTGAAAGACTCTCCTTCAATCTGCTGTTCGTAACTAACACACACACACACACAAACACACACACACACTCAGTCACTCACTCACTCACACACCGAGACTCAATTACTGCCCAATTCCCTTCTTCATCATCTCCTGCTACACCGGCCTCTTACAAAAGCAAATCGCAAAAGGAAAACAAAGACGAACGTTACCGAAGTGATACTTCGAAACCGATCGAGACGGAATTACATCAAGTGTCAAAACTAAAGGTAAGTTTTGAATTTATTAAGATCCGGATCAGTTATTTCATTGGAGAATCAATGTTGTGTCGCTGGCTGCCTCGGTGTCTTAGCGAGGGCAGCTAACTCGATACTTTCTTTAGGTTGGCTACGCTTGTCCCTCGAGCGCAAAAAAGCCCAAAACTTGTCAAAACCTCGTAAACCGTTTTGTCGGGAAACGCGGAAATGGGTAAATTTCGCGACGTGAACGGTAATATCGTAAAACTTTGCGAGTGGACTCAATGTTGCGCGCGGCGACTTGATAATGGGAATCTGCCTTTGTGCCCTCTCGCGTGCGCTTTAACTGTTACATTTTTAAACGTAAACAGTTTGTAAACATCCCTGGATGTATCAAAACACGTTTTTGGAGATGAAGCGCACTCCTGTCGTTGTTTTGGGTACGTAAAAATGTAATTTGTGATTTAAAAGGGTTATTTTGTTAAAGGCAATGCGGGGGAGTCACTCTGAGGTAGAGCAGAAGCTACCTTTGGTCTGTTTAATGTCCGTCCCTCAGATGATGGCTAACAGCGCTTTATTGAGAAACAAGATAAAATTGTTTACTTCACAATTCATTTTGATAGAAATTATGAACTGTTACATGCCCAGCGTTGTATTTTCCACGGGAAATCGCCTGGTTTGTCGGTGCGGGTCGCTGGTGTGGAGTTTGAGCCTCGCGTTTCTCTTATCTTTGTCGCTTCCTTAAAGAGCAGCAGCTGCCGCCTGGCCGAGTTGTTGAAATTTATCCCTTTGTGTATATTACAATATCCTCCATTTTTTCTGCCCTCTAAACAACAAGCCACACGCCATCTTGGTTAATTTAAACTGACACGATCTGTGTGTTCTTGAGACTCGACCTGCACGTTACGGCCAGAAAGTTTAGAAATGTCTTATGTGATGGCGGTGACGTCATGTGAAGTTTAAGTAAAATGTGATGTTTTTCGGAGAAAGCGTCGATTTTGTTATTTTGCTCGACATTGATGTGAAACTCGATTTTTCGATATGTTTTAAATAAAAAATGACAGTGGGTGAACGGAAAAGAGCGTTTTGTACGATCTTGAGGATTTTAAATGATGTTTAGTGATTCGGTGTTTACAGGTGGACTGGATGACATCAGCACCCTTTTTTTGGACGGCAAATGTAATAATGATGTCATATATAGTGGTGCAAGTAGTTTAATTGTGAGATTTATTACCATTTTTTTTTTCGAATACTTAAAAAATATGTTGTATTATTAGTGAATCAGATATTTTGATAATGTCATTTTTTATTTCGTCTGTTTTGTGGTGTTCACATTTTGCTCATTGCTGAATATAGGAAATTCGACACATTGGATGTTACAGAATTATACATCATGCCATTTATAGACATTGTGTTACTGTATGTAACAACAAAACTTACATTTGTAACTGGCTATTTGGCTGTCCTGTGATATTAATATGCACTTCTGTATATAGTCTCTTTGTTTTATGTGTGCATCTGTGTGTATGTATAAACACAGAGGGGCTGCTACAGATATGTCACACGGTTTTGTTTATTTAATTTAACCCTCTAGCCTTTAAAAAGTGATAAAAATAGTTTTACGCAAAATAAAATAAAAATAGAAGGGGGTTGTGAATGAACACACACACAGAGGCAAGTGCTACACATTTAAAAGTTACTGTTATGCATGTCATGAACTTTTTATAATTACTGTAGTGGTCAGCCCAAGGCTCACCATATCCTGGTTAAATGCCAACGTTGGTGGGTTTAGTGTGTCTGTTTTGTATCGCCAGGGCTCTGTCTCATCTAGCCCAATGCCCAAGTCATTATGCATGGAGCAGACTGTTGTTTTTACAGAATGCCTCAGATGGAGAAGTCAGTGTTTCCACCTCCCATTTCTTTGTCTGGGTATGTGCTTCTGCTAAAGCCATGAGAGCAGGGGAGCAGATGTTTAGCCAAACATCCTGACGTGATGCTTTTCTCTTGTGGGAATGCCGCCTCTTCCTCCCCGCTCCTGATGCATCGTCTTGACAGCTGCTTGATTTCATGGAACCGCTAAGAAGCCATTAGCGGTATCAGTGAATTGAAACGGAACAGTCTCACCCACTCTCTCCTTCCATTAGAAATGACTATTGTTGAATGTTTTCTCTTTCTTTGTGTAAGCGTGTGTGCCTGGTCTCACCGAGCACACAGAACATCTCTTATACGCTTACTGTTTTTCTTACCGCAAAATAGGGAGAACAAATCTGTCAGGGCCTGTTTGTGCTGTTGGGGTTTGAAGGGATCTCACACTGTGCTCTCTCAAGCACACCCAGACCTCTGGATGTCTGTAGTTGTGAAGAGAGAGAAAAGCAAAACTTTGCTCGGGGTTAGAGTGTCAGACGCACATTTGGGCTAAGCACGTTTGTTGTTTTCCTGCCTGGATATGGGTTAGGCCTGCGAGAAATCGTTCGACTTGCTTTTGATGGATCTTGTTTGCATGTCTTCGTCGTCTGCACGTCCTTTGCAACAACAAATGATTGTGTGGTGGTAGGAGAAATGCAAGCTGTAGGAAATGCAGAAACTGACAAATCTTGCACAACTTCAGCACCCACGATCCCACACAAGTTCGGTTTATAATCACACTTCCTCCCTCCAAAACGGGGCAATGATCGGTGCGGTTCATTTAAAGATGATTTAAATTTATTGGCTGTTCCACTCACGCTGATACATATGAATGACTGGAGAGCCGTTAACTCGCGCAGCCTTGCCTGCGTCTTATAGTCCTAAATGGCTCTATGGGGTTTCATTCTACATCTTATTGGATTAGGCAATATTATAGTCAACTGCAGCATATAACATTGTGTCTATCGCTTTAACAACTCGCTTTACACCCTTTCAGGGAATTATTAGTGGTCTAGTTAGTCTTATTCTATATTTAGGCTATTGTAAAACCCGTTTTAGATTAATTATTGAAAACGTTTAAGTAACTCGATATAGTATGACAACCTTATTTTGTGGCATGCTGTTAAATAAAGAAGCATCAGTCTCTGGATGGGGACATTAGAACCATCTTCAGCCAGAACCCCTTGTTTGCGTGTTTACATTGATTGTGGTGTTCAAACGCATTGATCAACGCACTGTAAATGGTGAAATTGATATTAATGAACTTTCCAAAGCTCAGTCTAGAGTTTCTCAAGTCCCAGTGTGCGGTTTTTCATTTAACCGCCCTATAAACGTACAAGACGGTGAGACGTTCTCACCTGATCAAAACACCTGTCATTTAAAGAGCTCGAACGCAGGCACAGACTTGATTATACAAGCTGTTGTGTGCCACGTGTGTGGCCAGTAACTGCCAAATGAATCAGACTGGATATCGGAAGGTCGACGGCGTATTTGTTTTCCGAGCAGGTTGCGTCCTTGTGCAAATAATGACTTGGCAAATCACCTTGTAAATACTGACAAATACTCTTCCCCTTGCAGGACGACAGTTGGCGTGCCGGTTAAGTGTGTATCTCTCTATCTTGCTTTACTTGGCTAATGATTTATGTTGTTGTTAACAAACAGCTTTGATTGTAAAATTTCCTCTTAACAGTTGGCTCTTACATAACAGCGGGTTATGTGGGTTGCAGTTTAGCTTGAACAGTGCTCCGGCGACAACCGTTTGTGTCAGCAGAAGCGTTAGTTGGTCGCGGCAGACTTGGTAATTGTGTCGCAACTTACTTTTTTCCTGGTAATAAGGCCAAGGAGATGAAGATTCACTTTTTCGCGGACAGTCTTCCTACCAGCAGCTGAAGCGGGTCACGTCGGACTGACTCTGTTTTCAGATAAACACAGAAAGGGGCCGAATTTCAGAGGCAGGCAATTAGCTGCTTTTTAGTTCGACGTCCCCCGGGCCTCTGTTTATCATTCAATGTGAGAATATCCCTGATGAAACTCAAGGTTATTTTTGTTGGGCTGTCTGAACGCTTGTTTTTCACAGGCGAGGTGAAAGGGGTTGGGCTTTTTTCCCTGAAGAAATGCTACATATTGAGATCTTCTTAGCTGTAACTTCACAACGAGGAATAAAGCAGAGGAAAGCGTACGTGTGCGTAGCGTTTTAGCTCCATATATTGTGTTGTTAATCAGCGAGGCCGATCTCGTGCTTGACACCTGAAGGTCGTCATTCCGAAACCTTTCTGTATGCCTGTCTCTCTCTGCTTTCTTTCTTTCTCTCAGCTTTTGAATGAGGGTTTGAGTGCATTAGTGATTCCAGGCAGATGAATATTCTGGAAAGATGAGGGCTGGCTGTGGCTCGTGTGTTGTTTGCCCTCCAGGAGACTGTCATGTTGCCTGTGCCGTGGGTTGCTACTGGGGAGCTGGAGTCCCCCCGCTGAGATAATGGAGCCCATGTTTGAAATGCCAGTAGTTTGGCCTATTTGTTCTAGCGCTTATCGCTATATTTGCATCCCGTGTAGAAATAGCCAAGATTTCAGGAATGGCAGGAATGATGCTCTTCTTGTGGGAGAGGGCAAAGTGGAAAAGAGAGGATGGGTAGGATTTGGCCAGAGCTATGGGATGGGAGTGAATCTACTGCACTGAGACAGCTGACTGCAGGACATGCAGTGTTTGACCCTTCGCACACACACGCATACGCACACAAAGACACTCTGAGATTGTGCTCAAGCAACCCCCTCTTATTTATTGATCTTGCTGCATTTAAAATCTGGTCACTGTCACCACAAAGCCTTTTCATTTTAGCTGCGCTGGCAAAGAGCACCTTGGTGCAGCAAGAATTTCAAAATTTTTCATGTGCACAGAAATGAAATGGAGATAAAGACAGACATTGAACCAAAAATATACCATTGATAATGAAGCCCTTTGTGTTTCAGTAAAGTTGCTAAATTCGACGCCTTTGTATCATCAAGTTGTTATCTATCTTCACAGTTAAGTCTTGTCTTATGTGGTTTAGGACAGTGGTTCACCCCAAGGCAGTTCTGATAGGGTCACAGACAGCAGTAAATAAACACAGCTAAATGCAAGTTATAAAATGCTATTAATAGAATTGGTCATAGTTAGGATAGCAAAATAAACCGGCTTAGCAACTTGAGAAGGGTGATCGCTTCTCACACGTTTTGTTGAGATCAAAGGCTGCACATCCAATCAAATGTAGTTTTTTTGGGGGGGGGGGGGCACTATAGACAAGGTTTTGTTAAGAAAACAAAAAAGTGACAATCCTGACTGTTATGCCGCGAACCATCGCGTTCCTTGCTCTAGATTACTCGCGGGATTTAACTTCGTGCCATGCAAATTTTTCGCTTAAGTTGAATATTTTCAACTTGTGTGAAGACACGTTTGAGGCAAATAACGCATGTTTTTGCGGCAATCTTGTCACTCAATTTGCTTCTATTCGAAAATATAATAGTTTAAATCAATAGTTATTCGCATCTATTCGTATCCTTTCACCTCTTTGCATTGACATTTTGTTTGTAATCTACTCGCGAAAATCGTTCATTTCGCGTTTGGTGTGTACGGCCCATTAAAGGGACAGTACTTATTCGTGCCTATTCGAAATTATAATAGTTTTAGTCAATAGTTATTGGCATCTGTTTGCGTCTATTCGCATTTCTGTGTTGACTTTTTGTATGTAATCTACTCACGCAAATTGTTCAATTCGCGTTTGGTGTGTATGCCCCATTAAAAGAACGGTTCACCCAAAAATGAAAGGTCTCATAATTTATTCATCCTCATGCCATCCCAGCTGTTTGACTTCCTTTCTGCAATTAAATACAAGCAAATAATTTTATTATTAAATGTTGTCATGTAACATGCTAGCCAAATTAACATGCAGGAGACGAGCAAGAACCAATTAGATTTGATATTATTGTTATAATGTTTTAATCGCTAAATAAGCTCAAAATATTAATTGTTTTTTCTCACGATCGTGCTTTAGAAGACATTTATTAATTTTGTTACTTTAATTATGGATGTATTTTATTTTAACATAAGCTTCATATTTTAATATAAATTTGTTTGTTAGTATTCACATGAAGAAAGGAAGTCATGTACATTTGGGATGCAATAATTTTCTTTACTTTACACTTGGTTCACTTTCAGCAAGCACAAAAAACATTTTTGACCACTAGTTGTTTTTGCAAGAGTAATTGAAAGCATGATACCATTGTCAATTTGACATATGCGGTTATTTAAATACTAAAACATTTTCAAAGTTAAAATTTTAAATAAGTTTTTAATGGTAAACCATCTGTATTGCATCTCCACTTGATGTTCAAGTTAATAACCTCTTGTTTAAGATGACGCCAGCTATTTAGCCTTGACATCTCACATTAAGTTTAGTGTTTTTTAGCAAAATATAAACTAAGCTGGTCTTGAAAGAGTAAACAAACCTCTTGTGGCTTGGCTGTGAGGTTTTATAAAAAGATCTCCAGATTGAGAGGGCTGGATTAGGAGTACTAATCTGCACTCATGTGAAGGTGCATCGTGGTGTGTTGACTGTGTTCCTGAAGTCTACAGACACCGGATTAGGCGTTACAGCAGGGCATCGTGTTCGCCGACCCGCAACAAATGTGTGTGCGTGGTTGTTGGGGGATGTCTGTCTCAGTCACGAGAAATTATTAAACGCACATGCATACACCAGCAGCTTGATAGGCTGCTTTGTTTGAGGCTCGAACAGACGGGTGGTCCTTTGTTTAATTGTAATCTGTTAATAGAAGATAATCGATAAGAACCCTGACCGCAGGTTGTTTCGGTAGGCAGTGAGTGAGTTTCAGACACTTCGGTGGTGATTTCACACGCCCTTCAAAATCGAATGAAAAACGCTGCACGATCTCTCTCTTTTCCTCAGTTTCTATCTCTCTATTATCTCCTACAGTTTGTTAGATAGTTGGAAAGCTGTGAAACCCGTCTGTAATATGAGCAGTCTGTAAACCTGGCAACAGCAGCAGTGGAAGAAGCCTGATCCCGAGGCCTTCGAGTATGAGTGCATGTGTATGTTTGTTATGATGATGACAGTGAATCATTTGTACACATTTATAGAAGTGAGCAGTGCATCCTTAACCCCACTGTGTGTATAAGGGTCTTGTTAAGAAAAGCTTTGTTTGTGATCTTACAGTTTTATCTCGGTGTTATGCTTGTTTTTGGTGTGTGTGTGTGTGTGTATAGGGGTGACTGTGCATCTTTGTGTGTTTGTGTGTAGAGATGGAAATATCCTGTGCTCCTGCAGGCTGGAATAAATCCTGTGTGAGAGCTCCCTGGTGTAATCCAAACACTGCCAGCTAATTTAAGCGTGCAGCAAAAGCAACAGCATCTTTCATGAAAACAACGCATTCAGTCTAGTGCTCATCCCCATCTTTTTCAGTCATCGGTTCAGCCATCATCCTGGCTTCAGCTTTACACTCAAAACACTAACGGCTCAACACTACAGCTCAAGCCCAACACAGGGATAGTTCACCCAAAAATGAAAATTCTGTCATCATTTACTCACTCGCATGTTGTTAAAAACCTGTATAAATGTCTTTGTTCTGATGAAAACTAAGGGAGATATTTTAAGGAATTTTTGTAACCAAAGCGATCGGAAGCCCCATTGAGTTACATAGTAGGAAAAAGAATTCTATTGAAGTCAATGGGGCTTCTGAACATCCCCCAAAATATCTTCCTTTGTGTTCATCAGAACAAAGGATTTTATACAGGGTTGTAACAACATGAAAGTGAGAAAATGATGACAGAATTTTCATTTTTGGGTGAAATATCCCTTTAATACAAGCCAACACAACAACTTAACACAACAGCTCAACACACTGTCATTAACTAACACAACAGTTCAACATATCACAAAAACCCAACATAATAAACCCAACATTACTAACCAACACAACCGCTCAACACACCATCATTAAGCAACACAAATACCCAATACAGCAACCCAACACAACATGTCAACATACCACCACTTCCAAACACAACAGCTCAACATAATGCCACTAGTGAACACAATTGTTCACAAAACAAATATCTGTATAACACAAATACCCAACACAACAGCTCAACACATCAACACAACTTCAGAGTCTTTTGCAATGTGCCCAGGACAACAGCTCAACACAAATACCCAGCACAACAACCCAACATTATTAACCAGTCAGCCATTAACCAACACAACAGGTCAACACACCGTCATTAACTAACACAACAGTTCAACATATCACAAATACCCAACATTATTAACCAACCCGCTATTAACCAACACAACCACTTAACACACCATCATTAAGCAACACAAATACCCAATACAGCAACCCAACACAACAGCATACCACCACTTCCAAACACAACACCACTAGTGAACACAATTGTTCACAATACAAATATCTATATAACAGCTTAACACAAATACCCAAAACAACAGCTCAACACACTGCAACTTCACAAAACAACAGCTCAACAAGTCGCCACAACGCAACTTCGGAGTCTATTGCTTTCTGGCCAGGACAACAGTTCAACACAACAACCCAACATTATTAACCAGCCCGCCATTAACCAACACAACAGCTCAACACACCGTCATTAACTAACACTACAGTTAAACATATCACAAATACCCAACATAATAACCCAACATTATTAACCAACCCGCTATTAACCAACACAACGGCTCAGCGCACCATCATTAAGCAACACAACACAAATACCCAATACAACAACCCAACACAACATGTCAGCATACCACCACTTCCAAACACAACAGCTCAACACACCACCAATAGTGAACACCACTGTTCACAATACAAATATCTATATAACAGCTTAACACAAATACCCAACACAACAGCTCAACACACTGCAACTTCACAACACAACAGCTCAACACATCGCCACAACGCAACTTCGGAGTCTATTGCTATCTGGCCAGGACAACAGCTCAACACAACAACCCAACATTATTAACCAGCCCGCCATTAACCAACACAACAGCTTAACACGCCGTCATTAACTAACACACAGTCCAACACATCACAAATACCCAACACAATACCATTATCGAACACAACAAACCACCACTAGTCAACACAACCTTCGACTACCAAAGCACACTTGTAGCCAATCAGCAGTAAGGGGCGTGTCTACTAACCGACATTGTTGCCTGGGTTGCGTATGTGTGGGGCGGGTCTATCAACCGAAGGTCCAGATTCTATTGGGGTAGGGGCGTGTTTGTTTAGGTCATTTCAATGTCAACATTGGCTTTCAGAGATTATGGACCCTGCCTTTAAGGGGCGGTTCACATATCGCGTAATTTGCATGCTCAAGTTCGTTATTTCATATGTAGGTCTTTACGGAAGCGACGCGGTTGCGACCCGCACACAGTGTGCCGCACATCGATTTATAAACATTTAAACTTTTCAGAAAGCTTTAAGCACACCACAGGTCATGTGACAAGAACCAACCAACGGTCGCGGTTTCCGCACAGTTTTAGACGCGAAATGTGAACCACCCCTAACACAGCACACCAGTTGAACCCAACACAGCAGCTCAACACACCATCACCCCCCAACCCGACAGCTTAACACACCACCATCACTAGTTAACACAACTGCTCAACACAATAAAAATACCTGCCACAACAACACAAATACCCAACATAACACCTAAACACAAACCACCACTAGCCAACACAACAGACTGAGGGGCTGGACACACCAAAACTTTTAAACGCGGCTGAAAACGCCTTGAGGACGCCAAATGCCAGCTGTTTTTCAGCTGAGTACCAGCTTTCTTCAGCTGAGCGCTTTGGTAACTGTGATACGTCAGCTGCGAGCCGGTTGGTTGCTGTGGTAATGTCCCGCCCCTCCTCCAGTGTGATTGGGCAGCCGTGTGAAAACTGACATTGACGAGCGGAGCTTTTCTTCCAAAGTTGAACATTTCTCAACTCTCTGCGCCGGTTTTCAGCGCCGAAAAAAACCGCTAGCGGCTGGCTTATTTGAAATACGCCGAGTTTCCATTGAAATGAATTGAAAACATGCGCCGGCCGCGGGCGTAAAAGCGTTGGTGTGCACGCCCCCTAACACACCACCGTACTGCTTCATCTCAAATCCAACACCACCATACAAACGCAATGACTAAATTTCTACACCTTTTTACTGGTTCTACACTCACATACCACAATACAACCTGACACCTTAGTTTACTATGCCTCACAACGAAACCCACACAAAAGTTATCTTACTAATCGTCACACGTCATTTCCTTACATCCCCTCATCTGTACACCGCTTCAGACTTTCCAGCATCATGATGCTCTTCTTAATATTTGATAGGGACATATGCTAGATTCATTTAAAAGGAGGGATATTTTGTCGCGGCTGCTGCTCGACTACATCGATGTCAGGTTGATGAGCTTTTCGTTGTGTGTTGAGCTCAGGGATGATAGATGACTATCTTGTTCATCTGTGTGTGTTCGTACGTGTCTGTGTATGTGTGTGTGTGTGAGGGAAAGGCGTGACAGCTGCACAGGCAGCGGGATTGACCTTCATGCAGAGAAATCTCAAGGCCTGTTTGATGGCATGGTATTCTGCTGCTTTGCGTTCTTTAGCGCTTAACTTGATTCTTCAATAGCACTTGAATGAAATAGTAATACATGAGGTATTTTGTGTTCCTACTTGTAGCAGTGGATGTGGTATTAGAGATGGCACCGATGTCTGGTTGATATCAATAAACTGATTATTGTATCCAATAACCAAGATGATCCCAATATATCCTGCATCTGTAGTTTTTTCCACATATGGTGATCATGATCTGATATATCATAACAGAGATGATTAGTAGAAATACGCCAACATGCTGTTTATGAGATTTAGTTGGCTGATTAGTAAACAAACTTTTTAAATAATTGCACTTGTGAGGCTTTGCCTCTTGCATGGATTCTTGCAGTGTTTGTTCACTTGTAATCTAAAGCAAAGCCTCCACTGATCATTTCCCCATTCGTTTGTTTGCTTTCGTATCCGGGACTGCCGAAAACACGTTCCGCGCTCATGCCGTGTCTAGTGATGACTGCGGATCATTAGAAGCTTTCCCACATGTTCTACCTTTGTTTAAAAAACTGCTCCATTTCATGTGGAGACACATGAGTGTTTTTCTCTCTCTCTTTTCGTTCTTCCTTTGCCTCCATCTGGTCTTCATTTCCACCAGACTTCAAAGGTGAAGGAAAGCGAGGATAGGAAATGGGTTGAATATTAATTTGGCCTTATTGTCACGAGTTGCCGCGTTCTGCACCATGCAGCGCGGGTGAACTTTTACCGCGAAATTACTGCAGTGTTTAGCAATTCGTTCAAAGAGGATCGCTGCGTCCTTTGGCGTGCGAGAGAGAGCGACTCTGTGTGTGTGCGCGCATGTTTGTGCCGGGGTTCTTCCATTAGCGTTTGAGTGATGACCTCCAGTGTGGGCAGTTTAAGTTATAGCCTGCCCCCCTCTCACCACCACCCCCCAATCCCCAGATGGAGCTAATTGTCTAGTGGCCATTTTTGAGCGAACGTTTCCAGGTACGTTTTTTCCCCCTCGGATACTCTTTTAAAACCCGCTCGGTGTTAATCTCCTTCTCGCCCCTCCTTTTCTCACGGAGAGACTGCAATTGGCCTAATGATGAAAGAATAAGATTACAGGTCTTGGTATCAACATAAGAGAAGGAGATCTGGTCCAAGGCCGTTTTTTTACACGGCACACAGATTCCATTTTGTCAGCTTTCAGCTGGGCATAATACAGCGATAAAAGACTCTGCCCCGCAGCCACATTGAATCATACAGAGCACAGAGAGGGAGAGAGAGGCAGTAAGAAAGAGATGAGAAAAGGAAAGAGAAGTCCCTTTGTGCTGTGTGTGCTCATATTGTATGAAAAAAGATGAATCACTTCTATTTAGGGATCGGTTTCCTGAAACTGGACTGGTGAGACGATTCTGTGGGAGATAGATTGTCGGGACTTGCCTGTGTTTCTCTGAAGGGCTGAGCTAAACGTCTGCAGTCGTGGCAAGGTGCTCCCTAAAGGACCGACTCGTACGGCAGGAAGTATCAACCTGAAGCAGAACGAACACAAAAAGCGAAACCCTCCCCTTTTTGCCTCACGCTACCCTCACAGCTGCGCGCAGTTTGCAGTCTATCCGAAGGGGGTGCGTTATCATTTCATCTAAATTCCTCCCTTTAGGCAAGTCAATAAAAAAATGTAGCGTCAAGACGTTTTTGATTAGTTGGTCCTCGGGATGAAGAATGGAGAGCGTTGCTTCCCCAGAACCCATAAATGCACAGTTTGGCCCTTCAGTCGTAGCGCGTTGTACGATCGGGCCCACGCGCCTGCAAATGAGGCCGTCGTACGTGTTGCGCAGAAAGCGATCAACCCCAGACAGCGCGCTCGCTATTATCTCCGTCTTAGATTCTCCGAGCTGTCATTACGCCCGTCTCCACTTTAACTCCCCCGGGTGACATCAGCTCCGACGCCGCATGTGTCCTTGGTCACTGCGGCGATGGAGAGCCTCCAACATGGATTGGCTGGCCTGGGTTTTGATTGACGCGTGGATGCTGTCAGTCACTGCCGGCTTCAATGCGTAGCAAACAGTGGTAAACTGTTCCAGATTTTTCAATCTCTGCCCAGATGGAAATGTTTTAAAGAACTAAAAGAGGAACTAACTGCCCGGCCGCAGATTACTCGGAATGCGTCTGCTGTTCGTTTGTGGTGGTAATTTGTTATTTCGTTTGTGCATGTGGTGTTTGTTTCTCGGGCTGTGTGCAGCTTTGTGTGATTGAAGAGATTGGAAACTTATCTGATTTGTGTGTCTGTTTCATCCATGTGTCTCCCTGTTGTGATGCTCCCGATAATTCGCGTACACAAACACACACTGTCAAACAAAATCGTGCACCAAAACTGGAGTAGGCTGGTTTACAGCATGTGTGTTTGGAAAAATCGTCCCACACACCCTGAGTTTTAAGCTTTGCTGTAATTCCAACAGGTTTAGCAGGAATAAAGCCTGAATCAGGAGTGCGTTTGAGCGTTCACACATTCGTGTGTTTTTGCTTTTCTTGTATGGGCATGTGAAAAGTGGTTGTCAGTGCTTTTATGTGTGTGTTTTTCTTAGCATTGGCAGCCACAGGTTGGGTGTAAACACGCTACACTCACTAGTAGTTCTCTAGACACAATGCTGAATGTGTTTTGAAACTTGTTGCCATTGACGTTTTCCCTTGAGCTAAAGCTTTAACCATTCAGAAATCTGATATATTGCCATGTGTAAATGTGTTTGTTTTAAAATATATTTCAATATATTACATTTCTGTGTGGGTTAATTCGGGTTTTTTTTTAATGAAAGGGATAGTTCACCCAGGGTTGAGGGTTCTGTCGTCATTTGCTCGTTCTTATGTTGTTGCAAACCTGTGTGAACCTGATGAACACAAAGGAAGATATTTTGAGGAATGTTTGTGACCAAACCGATCAAAAGCCCCATTAAGTTCCAGTATTCTTTTTCTTACAATGGAAGTCAATGGGGCCTCTGATTGGTTTCCTCAAAAAATCTTCCTTTGTGTTCATTAGAACAAAGAAATTCATACAGGTTTGTAACAACATGAGAGTCAGTAAATGATAACAGAATTTTCATTTTTGGATGAACTATCCCTTTAAACTTCGTCTTTCTAGTTTATTTGTTTAGTGTAGTCCGTTTAGTGATCAAATGTGCCATTGTTTCAAGTTTTATTTGTCACATACTACATAACCATACACTGTATTATACATAATGATTTATTATTGAAATAATACCGTCTCTTTTTTCACCTACAGGTGGTCAAGCAGTGATGTCACACAGTTGAGGACACTCCCACCCAGTGAGTATTTCCATGACAATCCTTAATAGTCGTGTGTCATTGATTTTTATAATCTTTCTCTCTGTGACTTTGCATTGTTGCAAGACCAGTTTTCCAGTTTTGGAGTCATTTGTCACGGTTATGCACCTCTGTGTTTGTTTTGGGTAATTGGAAGCTGTAACCGAAAAGGCTGAACACGGTTTCTGCCGATTTAAACCTAATTTAATTTCGTCGCCAGGATGCGAGATTCTCTTTTCTTCACCCCTTTCCCTCCCAATTAGTCGAAACAAAGCTCTCCGCCGGTTTTTAGGCTGACACTTCTTAAACACCCTACCCTTTCTATGCGTAAAGATCTTTAATTTGGCTACTCGCTTTCACAGCCGAGCCTCTCGACCGAACCACTGTGGTGGACGGAGTTTGTGCTTTGGAACAAACAAATCAGCCGGCCTCTCTCAGTTTTGGGCTCAGGCTAATTGGTAGTGCGAATGCCGGTCGCGGACTCAGCGGGGACGGTGGGCGGACGGCAGCCTCTCAGGGCTCTCTGCTCGGCTGCGCCGTTTCATTCTCCAGGTCCCTGGTGGTTACAAAGAGTGACAGAAATACAAGGACATTTCTTTGCACACTCTTGCTGTCTCCTCCTCTCTCTCTCTCTCTCTCTCTCTCTCGTTCTCTCTGTCTATACTGCTAACAAGTGACAATGTAGCTTTTGAGTTCTGGAGTACTTAAAGACTGAAAACGGGCCGCAGCTGCCTCAGGTGAACATACAGCTGTGTGTAGACCAAGAGACAGGTGTGTGTGAGAATCTAAGTATGTGTGGTGCCTTACAGAGAGAAGTGTTTATGTATTTCGAGAGAGTGTCTGAATAGCTGTCTTGCTGCCTAGTCAGTCAGTGACTTAACAGACAATGTGTTGTGTGATTCCTCCTAAGGAAACCGATTCCAGATAGGCTTGCAATGCACCAAAACAACATTAATGATCCAGAACAAATTCACAAGGGCTTTAGAGATAACAAAGCAAATATTTGATAAACATTCTCCGTAGATGTTGAATCATACATGAATCTTTGCAAATAATTTACTTTTTAAAAGCAATCTGTCAGATGTTGTTCAAATCGCACACACAGGATTGTGGGATATCATAGCCGAC
The DNA here is from genome assembly GCF_027580225.2 of Misgurnus anguillicaudatus. Taxonomy (NCBI): domain Eukaryota; kingdom Metazoa; phylum Chordata; class Actinopteri; order Cypriniformes; family Cobitidae; genus Misgurnus; species Misgurnus anguillicaudatus. The sequence continues at coordinate 35,757,427 of NC_073344.2, forward strand.
GAGGAAGTATTTATCTTGAAAAATCGACCAGATGAAGGCATTTTAATAGACATTGCTTTAGGAAGTGATTTAAAGCCTTTCTACCTCTGTATACTGCCCGGGAAGGCTGTATTTTTAGTGGAAGGAGAGAAAGAGGGGAGACGATTGTGAAAAACCGAATCGGAGAGAGAGACAGGAAATAGACAGACAAAGACAGCGAGACAAAGACGTGCTCTCAGCTCCTCAGCTACACATCATTGCGGCCTCTCATTGGCAGCAGTCACTGTCACCGTCTCAGCTATCAATAATGGTAATGGAAGCTCCATCCAAGCATTGATTTCTGGGAATTGTAGGAAGGCGTGAAGGGTCATCCGTGCTCAGCGGCTCTGCTCATTTAGTGAAAGCGAGACAGGCCCGGGTTTCAGTATGAATCATGCTAACATTCTCATACGGCTTATCGGAGACCATGCGTTGAAGGTTGCATTTGTCTGTTGAATAAAGAAAATGTGTGTATTTTTAAGGATAGTTTACATTACATTTACATTTAGCAGATGCATATTTTTTTAAGCGACTTACAAAGATCAGGAAACACTTAAGCGATTTGTCATATGGTGGCAATAATACAAGAAGTGCTTACAGCAAGTTACTAGTTTTCTGAAACAATTCCTGTTGAAAGTGCGAAAGTTTTCCCCTATAATGAAAAAATGTGGTGTCATTATTTACCTTTTCATTTCAAACCTGTATGAATTCATGCAAGTAGCACAATGGGAGATGTAATGGAAAATAGTTTTTACGTTACGGTCCGTAGTGCATCAAAAGTCAATAGTGAACTAGATCTTAAACAAGATTTTTAATAAATCACCTTAAAATGTCATTATAAAATGTGTGCACTCCAAAAGCCATGCACCCTTAGTCACCATTCACATTTACTGTATATAAAAAAAGATTTACATTTATGGCAAGACACTTTAATCCAAAGTGACTTAAAGTGCCTTTAAGCTATACATTTTATCCGTATGTGTGATCCTTGGGACTGAACCCATGACCTTTGTGTTGCTAACGAAATGCTCCACCAAGTGAATCCACAAGGAAAAACATCATTAAGATTCTTTGAAACCCCTCCTGTTTCCAATGCGAAAAGAAAACGGCTTGAAACATCATTAGGGTAAGCAAATAGCTAGCAAATCACAGAACTGTTTCTCCAAGGCTAGCTCTAACTGACCAGTTGTGCAAAGTATGGGTGTTAAATGATATCGCAAACCAAACAAAGCTTGCCATGGCGTGGCAGAAGTATCGGGTGAAGGGATGAACTTTCCTGTCTCATGGAAAATGAAAGGAAGGAATGAGAACAAAACACTTCTTGGAGACACCCAAAGGGAATTTGAAAAGTTTATGGATGTAGAAAATAATAAGTCGTCTCTTTTCGGAGAGCCGAAACTGGAAAGTAAAATCAGGTCTGTCAGGACAGGCGCATTCCTCTACCCTTTTGCTTTCTGAACTGGAGGATATATAAGTTGTAATCACTGACAGTGCCGGCGACCGTATAGAAGAGAGAGACTTGAGCTCTTTTACTCCTGCCTGGGGCAAACCGGCTATTTATTAGCACACATGTTAAACCCTCTTTCTTCAAAGCAAACTTTCCTCCCAGCCTCCCACAGAGAGAGAGAGAGAGAGAATAATAAAGCAGCGGAAATGGCATTTCTCTGCACAAAATAGATATGAGTGTTTTGAGTGTAACCAACTAATCTGGTGTTTTATACAGAGTAGAGAAACAAAACGAAGGAAAACAGAGCAAGACAAAAGAGGGTGGCGAAAGAGAAAAATAAAAGAGGCAAAAGAGCATGTATGAGCACAGATCTTGGCCAGGCAGTGTCAGGCTCTCTTTCTCTTTCTGCCGTCCCAGGGGACGGCTCATAGCTCATACTTCCTGCTGGAGAGATGTTGAGCAGGAATCATGGAAGAGGGTCTGTTTTCATTCCTGGTGCTGTGAGGCGGGAGTGTGTCTGCGTTTGTGCGTCAGAGGCAAAACATATCAGTTGTTTGATACAAATAATGCAGGCCTGTGTGCATGTGTATGTGTGAAGGTGTAATGGACCCCCGCCTGAACTCAGTTGTGTGCTGCCGATCCCTGGTGAGAGTCATTACCTCAGGACAAAACGACAGACACGCACACATACGTACACACAGAGCGTTGGAGAGAGTTTGAGATGGGGTGCCGCAAGTGTCTGTCATTGGCCTCCTTTGTTTTCGCTCTCGATGGCCCTATTAACCATTTATTCCTTGCTGTTTCTTCTTGTCTTTAATATTTATGCTCTGGTCATGGTACGAGGCCATGCTGATTCAGACTGTACTTACGGATACAGCAATAAATAGTCAATCGTCTACAGAGAGAATGACGGAGTCAGTTAGATGAGGTGGTTAATATTCAGAGTACATCTCATGAAAATAATCTTCTATTATCTTGCCTTACCCAGGCCCCTTTCTTGCACAAGTGAATGTCTTAATTTGTGGCTCAACACACACACACACACATGCATACACATACTCATAAGCTGATTACACATAGTGGTAGTTAGATGTTTTTTATTTGCGGTTATCATCTGGGTTGACCGTTATTTTTGGCCTGTGCTGCCACTTTAAAGGAAGGGAACATGCGTACACTTCTCAGAATCATAACTAGAGGAATTGATAAATGAATACTGAAAAGAGAGGAGTGAGTAGATAAGCTAAATGAGAAGGAGAGAGAGAAAAAAACTGAGTGGGGAAAAACATCCAGAAGGTCAGGATCAGCGGGTGGCCATCTGAGGGAGCGACATGGAGAGACTCCGATTGAGTTTCACCCGCCCTGTTACCGTGGAGATCCATCCAATAATACCACCCTATCCACACAGCAGAATCACTATAATACACTACACCTACAACAGGCTGGCAATAGTGCTCTAGCTAAACCGAGGCCGCCGCAGCAGGCAGTTCTCAAATCGACAGCAATATCCCACAAATACTCAGTGTGTATCCACATGTTTTGCCTCAACAGGAATGTTTTACCTCAGTGAGCTCAACCCTAAAACAGGTGTGCTTTGAAAAAAACTACATTGTTGATGATGATGGTTCAGCTAAAACTAGAAAATCATGTAGGAGCAATTAAAATCATTTCATGTTTGGAGCATCGATAGCTAAAACTTAACTTGAACATTTTTGGGATGTCCCAATGTGTCGTAGAATTTCCCACATTGCGAAAACAGACACAAGAAACAGCCTCTTCCTTAGATCAATTGTGAAATGTCATATTTTAAGGTTTTTGTTACAAAATTTTTCTGGTATGCAACTTACATTCCATTGTTTACCCCTCACAAGAATCTTCCCCATCAAACCACACAAACAGAAACGCATCTGACAATATCTAAAGTGTAAAGTAAAACAGCTTTTCCAAGTTTCCACCACACAGACCCCCAATGGCCAGACCCAGACCAGTTGCAGACCTAGATCAAGTCTAGACACAAACCATGCAAATGAAATTAAAATTCTGGCCTGTTATGGTGGATACGTAGCCATTTAGAGCCATGGAGTCCTTGCATATAAAGGTGAGGATACCATGCCAACCTTTAGTGGAGCTATTTATCCCCTTAAAGTCCACATGAAATCAAAATGTTTGTATGAATATGTTATCCATAAGGATATTTATAATTTAGTTTGCGCGGAAACATTGACAAAATTCAATAATGCTTTCAAAACGTATAATAACGTTCACACGTTAACGCTTTCCACTTTTAATGGGTGACGTCATGCGTTGCAGAACTGAATTGCGGATCCGTTGGTGCCGCGTCAATGATGTTTCTCGCTGCAGAAGTTGAACATTTCTCAACTTTTCAAGCGGCAACGCATGCCTCAGATCGCCTTATGCAAATAACCCACGAAAAGCCAGCCAATGACGTTTATGTAAGACTGGAGCATGTGTTGCGGCCACTGTGATTGGCTGTTGGCAACGCTTCAGACAAGCCTTCCGTCAACTGTTAACGTTTTCACCCCTTGTGAATGTACCGTACTTTGGCCCAAATAGATCAATGATTTTTATGACATCACTCTGCACTCTGCTTCTTATCAGATTGCAGGTGAGGTAAACAAAATGCTGTTGGCTATTTTAAAAGGGGAAGGAGCCACTCAACATTTTTGTTTCTTTGGAAAGGATAAAAAACAATGAAAGCCGTGCAGAAGGTTTGTTTGAGAAGATAGGCCTAGACTGAAATAGATCAAGGCCACCTTTACATGGTCTCTAATCCTGATGACTTCCCACTTTAGTGATTTTACAAATCAACTCCCATCACAACATCTTGACTAAAGGATATTATGTCACATAATTATTAGTCTGGGCCAAGTTATATCCGTAATCAGTGTGTAAAGTGTATCATGTTTCAATTGGGAACCGTTTACGTTGCGATGCTGTGAGAGATGGGCGAAATGCACCGAGTACAGTTTCTGGTGCTGATGTGCATACGTGTTTGTGTGTGTGTGTGTTTTCCCGTGCTGACGCTAAAAGCAGTACGAGGACGGATCCGAGATAGCGAACGCTGGAATACTAATGAACAAATGACAGAAGAAGAGGCTGTATGCTCCTCTCTACCTCTCCGCAGTGGGCTCTCTCTCTGTCTTTCTTTCTCTCCGTCTCCCTCCCTTCATCTGCACCTCTCGCTCACACAGAGGATAAACTGTGTACATGATGACATTTACACCGCAGTTGCACGCAGAGGGAGTGTGTGTGTGTGTGTGTGTGTGTGTGTGTGTGTGTGTGTGTGTGTGTCTGTGCGTGCATGCGTGTGTGTGTGTGTGTGTGTGTGTGTGTGTTTTTCTCCGCTCTTCTTTCATTTCACTCCGTGCTCATCTTCTCTCCATCTCTTCTCTCGCTGTGTGTGTCCACAGGATGTGCACCTCAGGAGAGCGCGCACACACGGCCCATTATTTATGTCTTTTTTTGAAGGGCAAATACAGAAAGGAGTGGCTTTGCTTTACTGGCATGAATTTGATGTGGATTTGCGCAAACAATTGAGAGTCATACAGAACAATAGCTACTGAATTGTGTGTGTGTTTGCTTGCATATCTACACTGTTAAAGATTGTATTTAAGATTTCTATAATGGTCTTTGATGGGTTGTATGGTTTCATAAACAACCATTAATATTTACAGATCATTTCTGTTGCACTTAAGGTTTCTTTGTAGTGGATAAAGCTTATACAGACTAAAGGGTACGAAACAAATAATTATTTTAGACTGGATTTACACTGCAGATCTTGATGCCCAATTCCGATTTGTTGACTATAAATATATATATATATTTTTTTGACAACATCATGTTTTTAAAGAGATTCGTATCCTATATCAGCATTTACACTAAACGCTTGGCAAAGCAATTCAAGTTAGACATACTGACTCAGAACGGCTTTTCATCACAGAGGAAGTAAAATGTCACAATAGATTATTATACAATGTTTAAATATAAGATTATACCGCTTTATTTCTGTAACAAGACATGAAACTTTAGCATTACTCCACTAAGTGGAGGGGTCGTCCTCCATTGCGCTGCTAAACATAGTGATGTGATCATGGGTGGTCTCTACCTGAGTTGATGTCATTTGCTAATGTTGCTTTTTAAATGACGTATGAAACGACTTGACACAGAAACATTGCAGACCTAGGCCCCGTCCCATTTCTATCCCCTTTCCCTATGAAATGGGACACCACTATATGGAAAGTAGCGTAGCGAACGTGCTCACCTACGTCATGTGCATCGTAATTATTATTAGTATGATTGAACTCTCAATAAGCCCGGTTTATACGTGTTCATGTAAACGCCGGAACACACATCCTGAATATTGACAAAACTTCCCAGATCAGATGTATATATGATGGACAGACTCTCTCGAAGTAGTCGGGTGACGTCGTCAGATAGCTCCGTGAAATATATTCTAACATTAGTGTTCAAAACTTTCTTCACACTTACATACACGAGTCTCATTGTTTCTGTGACTTGTGAACAAAAAAATCAATGGTTAACACAGTAGTTTTAAGTATAGTGTACTTAAATATTAAATACAATGAAATATAAATTTTTACGTTTGGATCATCTGTATTTTATAAATATTATTTACTTCTCTTACTTTTTTCGGTAATCAGTTCTCACAAAAGTTTTGAGTACTCTGAACATGTCAGGTTTTACAGTGTATGAATGAGGCCTGAAACCAATTGGAAAATATCGGAATCTATCCGCTTTGTTCCTGCATACAAGTATCCGATCTCAATTGAGTCACTTCAACATGCAGTGTAAATGCGGCCTTAGGAAACTTTCTCGGAAACATGTTTTTTTTCTATGGCATAGCTGCAAGTAACTAATTTTTTTTGCGACCTTTTAGCAACCTGGAGAGATTTGTAAATATATGTAAGCGATTACATTTTTTGCTTTAATTATAAAAATGTTAGAAGTATAGTCCTGTTATAGAATATAGAATGCTACAAGTATAGTCCTATTTTACGTTTACGCTAGGGTCCGCGTACAGTATGCATGACGCAGATTTCGTCATCAGAATGGTACCTGCGCACTGTAAGCGCTCCGCAGGATTTTTGTAACCACACATATTATGTACACGTAGGTCGTGCATGCACGTACAGAATAATGTAGTATGTAGCCCAGGAGATGCATTGCATTTTGTAACAATATGCATGCATCAAACTCTATGTACATGTATGAGTCGAATAAACTATGCTTTGCAAGGCTGTGCATTCGACCAGGTGCGTACGTTCCCTTACACATAAAAAAAATTCTATATTTGGGCTTCACTGAGTTGTCTGTAGTATTTACGCTTGACTGTGTATAGTTTAAATAGAAGTATGTGGTATGTCCATATTTAAATTGCTAAGTAAATGTGTGTGTGTCTGTTTGTTTGTGGGTGTGAAAAAAGGAAAACCACTATCACAGCTATTGTGTTTACTGTGTAGGGTTTATGTTCCATTTAGGGTGTAAAAACTAGTGTGTACGACATGCGATAAGGCAGTGTGTGTTTTGAGGTCGGGAGGCAGGCGTTTTTTTTTCCCTTCTCTCTGAGGAATTGGGTGGTTAAGGGCAGTTAGAGGGGCTCTTGGGGGTGTTGGGGGTCCTCAAAGAAGGTTAATGAGAATCTGTTGAATCTACCTTCCCCTGTCTCTCACACACCGAGATGTGACCCATTGCATACATACACGCTTTAAAAAAACACTTTTCACACCAACCACACACTTTTTCACACCTTTCTCGTTCACACTCTCAGACTTTCCTTTTTCCTGTGCACAAACATAACACGCATCCAGCCCTTAAATAGTAAACCACCCAAGGGTCTCTTTCCCTCGGCCTGGGGTATTTAGAGAGAACCCAGTGGCAGGCCTCAAGCCCAGAGCTGGAGAACACGGACCGTTTTGGATCCAGGATGGTCCAGGGAGATTCTCCAAGCATATCAGGGGCTTTTTGTATTGCGGGTGTCCAGGGAGAGCTCATTACGGCGGGTGTGGGTTCGCAGAACCTTCTTCACCTCTCGGAAATCGAGAGAGAGCAGCGATACTGGACCTCAGGGAGGTCATTACAGAAAGAGAGGCTGAGACAGGAAAAAGTCAAGAGAGAAAACATAGAAAGAGAGGTCGGGATGGAGTCTTAGAAATAGAAACGATGAAGTTTGCTGTTTTGGATGTGCGGGGGAGATGTCAACGTTATTTTTAATTTTGTGCTTTTTCCCATTTTTAGATATGGGAACAGTAAATGTGAAAAGGATAAAGGGAAGATCATAAAGGATGCAAACTGGACTCTGAGCAACTCTGCTCAGTGCTTTAACTGCTAAGTCATGACTCTAAAAATAGCTTTTTTTAAGCTGATCGGCTTGGGATGATGTCTTTATGGCTGATATAGTTGTAAAAATTGCTAAATTAAAATAGTTTATTTATGTGACGAGAACACAAATGACACTGGAGAGTAGAAATTAGCGGCTGGTTATTAACCAATCAAAATTAAATATTCAACAAGGCAGTGCAAAAATACAATTGTAAGATGTATCCAAAATGTAGGACTGCCTAAAAAACTTTGGAAATGCGAATACCGGAACATTTGTGGAAAAGCAGACACGATTATCGGCCAATGCCCCAAATATGCACAAATCAGGTCGGCAGTTTGTAGCTTAAGATACAAGAGCATTTCGCCGTCATATCTGGCTATTGTTTACAGCTCACAGGAGTCTTGGGTGTCAGGGGGGAGGGATGGATGGTTTGGCGTGCAGATGGTCCGGGGAAGGAGGGGGGCTTGAGTCTGTGCGCGGGTGATGTGCAGGGACATATTTAGTATTTTATTGGTCTGTTCCAGAGGACCCAGCTGCTGGGTCATTCCCTGCTGGCACAGAGAGAGAGAAAGCTAGGGAAAGAAAATATGGAGAAAGAGGGGCATTAGTGTAGATGTCGATGTGAGGATTTAAAGAGCAGGCGAAAGAAGAAAAGGGAACGAGAGCGAGGGAGGGGAAGGAGCGAAGAGAGAGAAAGAGGGATGGAAAAAGAGATAAGCAGCGAGCGAGTGAAATGTGTCCGCCGTGATCCATCAGCCCCGAAGCCACACTAATCACAGGTGGAATTCGGCGAGCTTTAAAACGCCGCCTCTCATTTCAAACCCTGCCCTCGGGCTCTCGGCGGCTGCGTGTGTGTTTAGAAGTGTGTCGAAAATCTCTCCGCTTGCCCCGTTTTGTGCGTGTGGATTCCAGAGTGGTAGTGTGTGTGTGTGTGTACTGTATGTGTGTGTTTTAAGGAGAGAAGGAGACTGAGGTCTCGAGAGACCGCATGCGTGCATGCATGCATATTTCTGCATGTGTGTACACCTGTTTGTGTGTAAATCCCCAGAGACAATATCTGGCTCAAACAGCTTCAGTGATCACAGATTGCGCCGTTACCCTGCACGCTCGTGCGTGTGTGTGTGTGCGCGAGCGGGATAGAGATTGAGTGTGTGTGTTGGACGGAGAGAGAGGGCAGAGCGTCTTTGTGTCTCTACCTATCCCATCATCCCGCTCAGCTCAGCAGAGGTGACACCAAGGTGAGCGAACACTCGCTCTCTCTCCTCCACCACCACATCGGCGTTGCCTCTTGCTCTCCCTCCCTCTTTTTCTCCTCCTCTCTCTCTCTCTCTCTCTCTCTCTCTCTCTCTCTCGCTGTGCCTCTCTGCACGGCTCAGTGGCAGATGGAGGCTGTGTCAGCAGGGAGAAATGGCCATTCACACACTCCTTACTCCCTATTCTCTCTCTCTCTTTCTCTCTGTCTCTATCTGTTAGAATATCAAACATTTGCTTATATATCAAACACATGCTTTCTTTTTATTTGTAATGATATACCAATATCCAATGGATTGGATTAGATCAGGCAACATTACAACATACAACAAAACTAAAATGAGTACGTATGTTTTTGAAAAAATATGGCGTAGAAGAGTCATAAAAAATAATCTTTGATATGATCTGCATTTCAATGTCAGTCAGCTGGGACCAAGTGATTTATCTATCCGCCAGCCTGTTTGTCTTTTATAAAAATCGTCCTTTTTTTTCTGGTTTAGCAAACATTAATTGTTCTTGTCACATCTTTCTCCGTTACGTCAGTACGTTCACAGTTCACCTGGTTTCGCACAGGTGTGTATGCGCACGTGTCGCAAAGGTCAAAGAACTGGAAATGTGCGATCATCATTTCGCGTTAATACAGCTATTAAAACTCAAGGTGAGCTTGAGATGGAAAGGTCGTGAGGAAAGGAGAGAGAGAGAGAGAGACGAACGAGACGGCAGGAGGAACAAACGATGCACAGAGCGGGTGACAGCGCAAGCTGCTTTAATATGTATGTATTGCAGGTTGATAGTTGATTTCATTAGCAAATCTCATTGTTATGCATGGATTGTTCTCCTGCAGCAAAATGAATATTGCATCCGCGCCGCCCGTAGGTTCGGACAAAAACGTTTGGATTTTTAACAGCAGCCTTAAGGAAAAACCCCCCAAAATCCCAGTTTCTTGTTGGATTCAGTCGATGGCAATTAAAAGCATTTAGCATGTTGTCATTCACTATACGGTAGATGGGGCCTTGTGTAGGGAAGAAGGGAGGGTTTAATGTGTTTGCCCCTGGTTTTTGTGTCTCTGACATGTTTAATTGTAACCAAATGCCCGTCTTTGTCTTGGTCTGCGTGCGTGTCCGTGCTTTTGTTTGTGAACGCCGGACTTTATCGGTTTGAGAGTTAGTGCATGCATGCGAATGAATGTGCGTGATGTACTTTGTGTGTCTTGTTTTAATGACAAGTGTGTATAGGCGATATCAGGTTGTATAACAGGACTTTTGAGCTCTGTTGGGTCTCTGGTGAATATAGAGATCTGGGATTGTGTGTGCGTGTCTCAAAGGTATTAATAGCCTGACCAGGCACAGGAAAAAAGACTCATGTTTTTCCATCTGTTTTCACAGGAAACAGTCAGGACGGATTATCTCTTACACTCTCTGTCTCTCTCTTTCTGTCTCTCTCTCTTTCTGTCTTACTGTTTCTTTGGGCTAATGATATGATTGCTATTGCAGCCCATCTCTTGTTATACTACGCAGATTATGGAATCATTGGAAATGAACGTTACACTTTCCGTGCGGATATTACTGTCATTTCCATCAGAGGGATCCAGGGAGAAATAAAACCGTAATTTCTTTTCTCACACGTTTGTCGTGGATCGCAATGAAGCCGATCAAATTGATGGCGGCGTAGGGTTTGAAGATGAAAAGCACATAACGGTCACACGCTCAAAACCAACATGTTATTTGCTTTCAGGCAAAACACACATTTCTATTTGAGAAATAAGAGAGCGCTCAGAGTCGCGCTGACTAAAGGTTAGTCACACACTCGAACAAATGCACAGGTGGGAATTGACGGAATCGTGTGAAAAGGAATTAGAGGAACTCGCTTTTTAAAAAGAAACACACAAATGTACCAAATAATTCACAAATTAAAGATTTAATCAACATGAACTTTATCATTTCTTACTATTTGATATGCCTGCCCAACATTTGCTTATTTGCTTTTCCTAACAACAGCGTGCCGTGCACTTGAGCTGGCATGGTTTTTTTACAAGTTTGTGCGAAACCTCATGATCCATGTTACCACAGCATGATTTGACAATGCTCCAAAGAGCCTCTCGTGTGCATCTGTGGAGGCAAGGCAGTCTGACCTTTTGTATAAAGGAGTTAACATGGCTGATGTTACAAATCAGCTTTTTTTTAAGTGACCCAGACAGAATTTAAAAAATCGTTTCCTAATTTTACAATGATTTGGGCCATGCATTCAAATTGCTCAACTGGTAGAGCATTAAAATATTACAAAGATCATGGGTTTGATCCCAAGGAACACACATATGGTTAAATGTGCAGTTTGAATGCACTGTAAAGCCTGAAGCATAGTTTGTTTTTACCTGTATGTGAACGTATGCGCAATATCGAAGGCACAGCTTGCAAAGTGTTTATTTGACTCGTACGTGTACACAGACTTTTAAAGCATGCGCATTGCGAAAATAAATGCAATGCATCTCCTGGGCTACCATAGATATATACACTAGATGTCGCCTTGGCTACGGCAGTTCATTGGAACGAATGCGTCAAATAGAGCCGCCATCTTGAAACAGGGGGCCCTTCCTCTTTAATGCATCAGCGTCAATCAGTGATGCGCGGGTTGATAAAAAATGTGCGGGTGCCTGCGGTCACCCGCGGTTACGAGTCATCCAAAAATATTTTTTATTTTTAATGATATTTGCGTCGCGGTCGGACAGTCGTTTGAAATAAAGATACCAATTAACTATGTTAAACAATTACTACTTTTAAAAATGCGGGCCAGGGAGAGGGTCGGGTACTTTTTTTTTGCGATCCGAGTTGCGGGCGGGTTAGTCGAAAACGTTGTTTGGATGCAGGTTGTTTGTGCGTTGACCCGCGCATCACTGGTGTCAATGTAGGCAAAGGTGTACTGGAAATAAAATCACCACAAATTGTCATAAATGCAATTTTCTAGGTTTTTTGTTCCAATGGTCAGACAACATGCATTGAGTCCAGAGAAAATTTTAAGTTTTGATATTAAGAGAATCTACTTTTTCTAAATATAATGCATAGTGCTAGTAGGCCTAACATCCATAAAAGTTCGGCATCGTCCATGAATTCGAAGTACAGGCGCAGATAGCAGCGATACCTAGATACTTCCTATGACAAGACCCCTGTTCCAAGATGGCGGTGGTTTTGGCGCATTAAGGGCTCGTTATAGTTGTGCGTAGGTCCTACGGGTTAGCCGCGACGCGGTTTTCATTTATACTTTTGCGTCGTTGTCCGCGTCAACGGGCAACACACACGCAGACCGCTGGTAGGCAGTAAACACACGCGTAACCACAGTAGCAGCGCGATCGTCAAAGAAGAAGAAGCTTGGCAAGTTAACCCACAAACGAAGAAGAAACAGCAACTTGTTGTGTATAATTTGAGAAGACCAGCAATGATGGAAGTAAATAAACAGCGACTTTTGTTGCAGTTTGAGTTAAGTCACTTCTCAACTTGGCTCATCTTTGTTTTCACCGTCGCAAACGAAAATACCTATGACGCAGTTTTTATACCTGACGGGAGGGGTTCTGGTGGACCAATCACGCCACTTGTGGTCCGCGTAGATCTGACGCACTGTTAAAAATTATAGTATAAATCGGGCTTTAGTTCCAATTAACTGCCATAGCCAAGGCGACATCTACTGTATATATCTATGCTGGGCTACATACTACATTCTTCTGAAGACGCATGCGTGACCCATGCGTACAATATACGCAGGGTTTAAAAAATCTGGCTGTTACGTTCGGTACACAGGCAGTCTTCTGATGACGCACTGTACGCGGACCATCGCATACGTTTAAAAAATGGACCATACTTCGGGCTTAAGTCACTCTGGATGAAAGTGTCAGCCTAATGAATAAATGTACCGTAATGTAACTGAACCAAATCCAGATTTTGGACCCTACTGCTTATATACGGTCATTCACATTGGGCTGTTGATATCTTTTGCAGAAGAGGTGCAGATTGCATCCAGCCATCTGCTATTGATGGAGCACATGCTAGAGTGTCTGTTAGTGCATGTGTTTTAGTGCTAGAGAGAGAGAGAGAGAGAGAGAGAGAGAGAGAGAGAGACTGTCAGATGCAGCCACATTCAACAAACTGAAACACTTCTCATTTATTAAAGTAGAGCAGAGAGTTTCAAGTCTGTGTTGTTTAAAATGATTGCCTGTTGCTTTATATGGCTGAAGTACCTGCGTGTGCATTTGTGTATATGTGTGTAGACAACAGACTGTCAAAAATGTGTCTGTGTAGAGGGGGATACATGCACATTCTCAGTTTTTCTCAGTGATTTGCAGCATTGTCACTGCACAGGAAGCACAGACTCGACCTGCGGTCACAAGTGAAAGTTCCACAAGTGTGTGCGTATGTGTCTAGCTGTACTTTGGGGAAGAAATTGTCAACAGAAGTTTGTTAAATCGGATAAAAAGCTCCTTTTGGGGACATTTTGTACATTTCGACTGTTCCTCTATCTCGGCTGGTAAAGCGTGGCGCAAGGGACTGCAAGATCATTGAATTGAGTATCCGGACGCACACTGAAAAATGTAGACTGCTATACTTTCAATACAGCATATGTTGTTTCAAATCATATCTAAAATGGATATGTATTACAACCTTAAAGATATCACCCAAAAATTAAAATTCTGTCATCATTTATCCAACTTAACCTGTATACATTTTGAGAAATGTTTGTGACCAAACTGATCAGAAGCCCCATTGACTTCAATAGTATTATTCCCACTATGGATGTCAATGGGGCTTCTGATCGGTTTGGTTACAAACATTTCTCAAAATATCATCTTTTGTGTTCATCAGAAGAACAAATAAATGCATAAAGTTTTGTAACAAGGTAAGTAAATGATGACACAATTTTCATTTTTGGGTGAACTATCCCTTTAAAGGTTAAATTGCTATTAAAGGATTAGTCAATTTTCTTAAAAAAAATCCAGATAATTTACTCACCACCATGTCATCCAAAATGTTGATGTCTTTCTTTGTTCAGTTGAGAAGAAATTATGTTTTTTGAGGAAAACATTCCAGGATTTTTCTCATTTTAATGGACTTTAATGGACCCCAACACTTAACACTTAACTCAACACTTAACAGTTTTTTCAACGTAGTTTCAAAGGACTTTAAATGATCCCAAACGAGGCATAAGGGTCTTACCTAGCAAAACAATTGTCATGTTTGACAAGAAAAAGAAAAAATGTGCACTTTTAAACCACAACTTCTCGTCTTCCTCCGGTCCTTTAAAGTGCCAGGGCGACCTTGCGTAATTGCGTAGTGGCGTAGAAAGGTCACGTGTTACATATATGAAACGCACATTTGCCGACCATTTTAAACAATAAACTGACACAAAAACATTTCGGAACGGTCCTCTTTCTCCACACTTGTAAACATGGGGCGTAGTTTCGCATTCGTCATCTGTCTCTTCCGTGATGTCGTATTACGTGAGGTCGCGCTGGCTCATCACAGGACCCGAGATAGACGAGTTGTTGTGGTTTAAAAGTGCATTTTTTTTTCGTTTATCGTTTCGCTAGATAAGACACTTATGCCTCTTTTGGGATCGTTTAGAGTCCTTTAAAACTTAGTTTAAAAAAATTTAAGTGTTAAGTTAAGTGTTGGGGTCCATTAAAATGAAAAAAATCCTGGAATGTTTTCCTCAAAAAACCTAATTTCTTCTTGACTGAACAAAGAAAGACATGAACATTTTGGATGACATGGTGGTAAGTAAATTATCTGGATTTTTTAAAAAAGAAAATCGACTAATCCTTTAAAGGTGGGGTGCATGAGTTTTGAAAAACACTATGGAAAAGGGAGTCAGGCCGAGTACCAAAACACACTTGTAGCCAATTAGCAGTAAGGAGCATGTCTACAACTATCATTGCCTGGGTTTGCGTATGTGTGAGGTTCTATCAAAAGAAGGTCCATATTTTATTGAGGTAGGGGTGTGTTTGTTTAGGTGATTTCAAATGTCACCACTGGCTTTCATAGATCATGCACCCCGCCTTTAATCAATAGTATTTTAAATGCAAAGTTTTATTTACCAGTAAGGTTATGCATATACAGGGGTTTTCAAACTTTATGATGGCAGGAACCCGCACATATGATGAACCGAACCTTAGTGTCGGACCCCTTTCCTAAAATAATATTCATATTTTGTATAAAGAAACAGTTAAACTTTTAGATAAATAGTCATTGTGATGGACAGCAAATAGTTTACAAACTTACTGTATATAATTAGACTTTTATTATGTTTCCTTTGTTTTTTACTGCTTGATATTTTCTGGGGACCCCAGATCCTGTTTGAGAACCCCTGATGTGTATACAGTACATGCAGGTATATGTAGACAGTAAAAGCAAAGTAAATGTATGAGTTAGTGTGCATGCATGCATGTCAAAGCCTGTCAATCTGTGTCAGATATACGGGGACTAAACACTTTGTCACAATCAAAGCAAGCAACTTGAATACCTTTGTAAGGTGTGTGTGTGTCAGTTTGTGTGTAGATATCAGACTCTTTGCCTGTCATTAGGACTCACACAGGTGATTTAAGAGTCTATTAGGTCTTTAAATCATCAGCTAATTTTACCACTACAGTCTATTACATTCAATAAACCACATCAGGATGATTGAATCAAACACATGATACAGGTCCTGAGCACGTGTCTGCATGCGTGTTTCGTCTCCTCCTCCGCCGCCGTGGTTTGGCGTGAGGGTATCGGGGTAATTTTACACTCCAAACAAACAGCGACCTGCGCTCTTCCCCTGATCTGATCGTCTGTAATGGCAGACACACACTCACAGCTCTCAAAGATGGCCGCCTCCAAGAGGATGACAGTGCGTTTGTTGTTCTCGCTCTGAGGAGATTGGAATGTCAGGATACGTGAGCCGAGCGAGCGAGAGCAAGAGAGAGAGAGAGACGGCTGTGTTTTTCTCTCTCTCTTTCTCTCTGTATCTCTGCAGGCTGTCTTCCTGGTTGTGAGTGAGGCGTGAAGGATGTGTGCCGCCCCTCCCCTCCGCTGCTTCCTCCCGCCCCTCTCTAGTCTGATTGGCCGAGGGGACAGAAATGGAAACATTATTCGATTCCGTCTCCTCAGGGGTCAGTGACCTCTCTGAACGCTCTAAAGACCGAGCTCAGCATTTGGCTGTGGGACGGCTCAATGTTAATGAATGTTTAAAGAATAGCTAGAAAGCTCAGAGAGAGAGAGAAACAGAAAGAGAGAATGCAGAGTCCATGTTAAGTAAAGTCAGATGAACCCTGGCTGTGTCTGGAATGAAACACTAGCCTTACTGCTTACTGAATCCTCCAAAGTATATACTATACTGCCTGCTATTATTGTATAGTATGTGAAGCAGTGATGTTTCAAACAGCATTGTGCTGAAGTGTTAGTTACATCCATCAGTTGTCATCCATCAGTCAGGTTTATGTAAAACTTCATTTTGGGATTCCAAACAAACCATTAGTGAAGGAAAACTTGATTACTTACTACAGACAAAATGAAATAGCAGTTGTGATATACATTATGCTTTGAGTTTTTATATATGTTGTAAATTTTGGCAAATTTGGTGCAATTTTAGCTATTTCAAACATTTCCCCATGTCTTGAGAGCTTTGTAATAGTCGTGTTAAAGGGATAGTTCACCAAAAAAAATTATTACATAATTTATTCACCCTCGAGTTGTTCCAAACATATATATATATATATATATATATATATATATATATATATATATATATATATATATATATATATATATATATATATATATATATATATATATATATATATATATATATATATATGAAGAGTTTGGTTCCAAAACGCGATAAACGCCATTTTTAAAAAAAATGAGTTACTGCCAAAATCAGTATTATATCAGGTCAGTAGTTAAAAGTAAATTCTTAATTTTACGCAAAATCCAATATCCGCCGTGTTATTCTGTCATCTTTTCTCCCTTTTTTCCCAAAATGCGATAAACGCCACTGCTCCTTTTTTACAGAACGCAATAAATCCATTTCTGATATTACAGCCCACCAGTCACGCAATGTAAACAAACAATGGCGGACGCGCTGAGTCCACGGAGTCCTAGTTTTCCTCATCTACTTTGTACTTCGTGATCAACAAACAAAACAAAATAATACTTTAATTGCATCGCTAAACCTGTGATGGTTTTCTGTGATGTGAAAGAAACGTAAGCCATCAGCATCTAATATTTTCCCTGAGAGGCACTCGGGAGACGGGAGCTTGTTCTCCCGACAGCATCAAGCTTTATCATGCTAACACATTGACCCCAGAGGATCTTATGAAAAACTTTCCATAATTTTACTCAAAGTCAACGAAAATCGAGCAGGACCAAAAACATTTTACAGCTGATCTCTGTGAAAGACGTTAAGCGAGGACGTCAAGTAACCGCAATGACAGTGATCTTAATATGACAAAGTAAGTGTTTTGATTAATGACATTAATGTTTATATTTTTAATTAGTGTGTACAACTAGTCAACTAAATGAATATAACATGGCAAAGATGAATGCACATTTATATAGGCTATTGATTCAATAGATTTATAGCATTTTGAATAAAAACTTGTCATGGATTTATTGCATTTTGTGGAAAAAAATTATCCGTTTTATAATAAATCTTTGAAAATCAACTTATGGATTTGAATTTTTTATGTTTTTATAACCTAAAGATGCTATGTGAAAGTTTGTAACAGAAAATAGTTGTTTTCATCTTGTCACTTTCTTGGTATAGAAAACACGTTTTTACCAAAATTTGTCAAAATGGATTTATTGCGTTTTGGAACCAAACTCTTCATATATCAAAGTAAGGTCCAGATTCTATTAGAGTAGGGGCGTGTTTGTTTAGGTGATTTCAAACGTCAACATTGGCTTTCAGAGATCATGCACCCCGCCTTTTAAGTTCGTCCAGACGCGTAATTGCAACAACACACGTGCATCTGATAAAACCGTATATAGTATTACTTTTTCCTACTGTGGAAGTCAATGATGCCCCAGATCTGTTTGGTTACAAATATACTTCTAAATATCTTCCATTAGAAATATATTTGTAACAAAACAGATCTGGGGCACCATTTACTTCCACAGTAGGAAAAATACCATAGACGGTTTTATCAGGATGCACGCCTGTTGTTGCAATTACTTGTCTGGACTGAACTTAAAGGCGGGGTGCATGATCTCTGAAAGCCAATGTTGTTGTTTGAAATCACCTAAACAAACACGCCCCTACCCCAATAGAATTTTTGATAGACCCTCCCCGCACATACGCATCCCAGGCAACGATGTCGGTTAGTAGACACGCCCCTTACTGCTGTATGGCTACAAGTTTGTTTTGGTATTTCCCCGACTCTCTTTTCCAAAGTGTTTTTCAAAAATTATGCACCCCGCCTTTAACTTCCGGTCTCTGTTGATTTAATGGTTTGGCTAGTGGCTAA
Source organism: Misgurnus anguillicaudatus (assembly GCF_027580225.2). Taxonomy (NCBI): domain Eukaryota; kingdom Metazoa; phylum Chordata; class Actinopteri; order Cypriniformes; family Cobitidae; genus Misgurnus; species Misgurnus anguillicaudatus. The sequence goes on from NC_073344.2 coordinate 35,775,988, forward strand.
AGTGAACTCTGGAACAAATACCTTGACGAAAATAACAAATGTTTTGGTTTCCTAAAGACGATGGGAGACGACGATCATGGATCAGCGCTATGTGAAGGGAGGTTTGGCAGTCGATCTGTAGTTAACATTGTATACATTATATAAGTACACATTTTACACAGTAATGTTAGCTCAGTATAGTTTTTCATATGCTTTAGCTATTTAAAATAAGGTAATCTACTTGTTGATTATTTTGCTTGTTATCAGAAGTGAACTGCGCTGGAGGGACTCTGTTGTTGTTGATTCTTTGTGGAAGTTTATCGGAAGTTACATTTGTTCCACAAATTCCGTTTGTTTATGTTGTTACTCCTGAAAGCGTCTATAGAAGGGAATGGGGCCCCAGATCTGTTTTGTTATCAACGTTCTTCAAAATATTTTCCTTTGTGTTCAGCAGAACAAAGACATTTATACATTTATCAGCAGCTGATGTGTTTCCTGGTTTAACCCCCCGTTCAAGTTGTTACATGTACATCATGCATTCTAAGAAGAGAATGGAGCAAGTTCATTCGTATAACAAAAACAGTAAAGTCACAATCCTGCTCTGTGGCCATTTTACCCTTCAGCAAAGTTTTTAACCTCCGGTTGCTCTCGTGGGACCGTGGCTGTAATTAGTGAACTGTAAGTCACTTTGAAAAAAATGTCTCGGTTAAATATAACCGTTTGAAGTTTTACACATACGCTTCATTGGTTAAAGACCGACCTGAGTGAGGTTGTGGGTTCGAGCCCAGCAATGAGCAATCCATGAGCTATTTCTAGCTAACGTGATTGATAAATATGGTGCTTGTATTAAGAAGCACTCATAAATTATGGATTAAATTGTCTGCCTAATGGCTATTTGCTTGCATTGTGTCATATGTTGTGCACATTCTAAATGTGGCGAGAGGTTTTTCACATTGTCAGGGGGGTTTAATACTCCTCGTAGTAACCTCACATCACAGGGGATTGATTCTGAGGAGGATTTGTTTGGGCCGGGATTCGGTTTAGATTGGATTCATTCGTTCGGAAACAGATAAAACAGGTCAACAGTAAGTGCTCGTGGCATAGCGCAAAGCAGAAAACGCACCTGAAACTGAATACTAAATTTCTCGAGGACAGGCTCTTGTTTTTTTCCATAAACTGTGAATGTTTTCACGATTGTGTAAGCATTTTATTTGTTCTTCCGTTGTTACATGCCCGCCCTTCCACATTTTTTTTCTCTCGTGTTTGACCTGGGTTCAGTGTCCACATCTGTGTGTGGCAGGTGCGAGGAACCTTGATTGGAAGAAATGATCAGATCAGATGAGAGCGGAGAGACAGATAGAGTTTATGGAAGGAAGGATAAAGAGTAATCAGAGAAGAAACTCTCTATTTCTTTTGATTTGTGTCTGTTTCTCTCTGTATCACTTTCTGTGCTGCAGATAAAGCTTGCTTTGAAATTAGTTTTAGATTATATTGACCTCGCTCTGATTTTCCTTGCCTGTTTGTAGAGGCGATTTGAGTGAATCACTAAAAAACAAAAACATTGTCAAGGCTGTGGCCGAGTGGTTAGCACACAAGTGTGAATCGACAACGCTATCTCATGGCTATTCGTATGTATTTTACGAGGTGGCTAATCTGTATTAATTCCTACGACCACATTCGTTTTTTTTGTACGATTTGGTTTTGCCTCCATGATTTTGAGGTTAGGAGCGAGGTTAGGTATGGGGTTTTGGTATTGTTCTTTTATGATAATCCTACGTTATTGTATGATTTACTTTGTACAAATTAGATGTCTAATTCGAATTAGGTGTAAATGTGAATTAGGTGGCTAATTCGAATTAATTCGTACAAAAATGTATGATTTGCTTTTATCCCATGCCGCTGGGGTTAGGGGCGAAGTTAGGGGTAGGATTTCGTTATTGTTTTCTTTTATGATAATCCAACGTTTTTGTATGAATCACTTCGTACAAATTAGATGTCTAATTCGAATTATGTGTAAATGCAAATTAAGTGGCTAATTCTAATTAGGTGCAAATGCGAATTAGGTGGCTAATTTGTATTAATTCGTACAACCAGATTCGTTTTTTTTTGTTAGATTTGCTCAGTGATTTCTATCTCATGGCAATTAATACATATTTTACGAGGTGGCTAATCCGTATTAATTCCTACGACCACATTCGTTTTTTAGTACGATTTGCTTTTGCCTCCATGACGTTGAGGTTTGGTGTGAGGTTATGTATGGGGTTTTGTTATTGTTCTTTTATGATAGTCCTACGTTTTTGTATGATTCACTTTGTACAAATTAGATATCTAATTCGAATTAGGTGTAAATGCGAATTAGGTGGCTAATTCGTATTAATTTATACATCCAGATTCATACATTTTTGTACGATTTGCTTTTGCCCTGTGACGTTGGGGTAAGGTTAGGGGGAGGATTTCGTTATTGTTTTCTTTTATAATAATCCTACATTTTTGTATGAATCACTTTGTACAAATTAGATGTCTAATTCGAATTATGTGTAAATGCTAATTAAGTGGCTAATTCGAATTAGGTGCAAATGCGAATTAGATGGCTAATTCGTATTAATTCGTACAACCAGATTAGTTTTTTTTTTTTTAGATTTGCATTTGCCTCCGTGATGTTGACGTTAGGTGCGAGGTTAGGTATGGGGTTTTGCTATTGTCCTTTTATGATAATCCTACCTTTTTGTATGATTCACTTTGTACAAATTAGATATCTAATTCGAATTACGTGTAAATGGGAATTAGGTGGCTAATTCGTATTAATTCGTACAACCAGATTCATACATTTTTTTTACGATTTGCTTTTGCCTCTGTGATGTTGGGGTTAGGGGTGAGGTTAGGTATGTTTTTTTTTTAAGATAATCCTACGTTTTGTATGATTCACTTTGTACAAATTAGATTTCTAATTCGAATTATGTGTAAATGCGAATTACGGGGGCTAATTCGTATTAATTCGTACAACCAGATTCGTACATTTTTGTACGATTTGTTTTTTCCCTGTGATGTTGGGGTAAGGGGTGGGATTTCGTTATTGTTTTCTTTTATGAGAAAGTTACTTCGTACGGGTTAATACGAATTAGCCAAGTGGTAAAATACGTACAAATTCTTGAAAGATCAGACTGGAATCAACCACTTTATACCCTTCTCTATACCTTAGAGATGTCTATAATAAATATATATATATATATATATATATATATATATATATATATATATATATATATATATATATATATATATATATATATTTATACATCTTTAAAGAATGTTGAATATTAAATTTGGATTTGCCAGAATTAGTATCTAGTCATACATAAATGCTGTCCTAAGAAGACCTGGGATGATGGATACCATTTGGTTCCTCCATGGCAACTCATTTGGCTCATGGGACAAAAATAAAAAATATACCCAGTTAATTTTACTATGACGGGCCTGGGTATTGGTATTGATTCTTAAAAGTAGGGTTGACATGGTGCCAATTTGATGCCAAAAGTGAGTTATCAAATATCACTTATATGCAGTTGAATATACTCCTTAATTTGATTCCTAATTTAATCTGTAATAATGTTTTAATAAACATTTGAAATAACATTGAAGGAAAACATTGAACGTAACATTGTAGAAATAATTGTACAGTATGTCATTATCCATTTCCTTCTTAAACCTAGAACCAAAGTACAAGTGATTTTGACATCCTCATAACTTTTTATCCTCTCAATAAACTAGGCACAAGGTCAAAAATGGCACAAAAAAAACATGATAAAAAAAATAACAAGTTAAAGGTTCTGTAATCCAGCATTGGCTGATGAATTTCTCCAGTTTGACGGACATAAATGTAGGTTGAAGGTAACAAGTTAAAGTGTCATTCCCTCACAGTTTGACGAAATAGACGCGATAAATTTCACACAGCCCAGTGTTCCCCAAGGATAACCGTTTTACCCGAGAGAGAGCCAGTCGGTCGAATTTCCGCTCGAGTTTGTTCGGATCCAAATCTTAAGTCATAAATGCTCTCTTGTTTGAAACAAGCTTATTTAAAAAGAAAAAACACTGTCATCCACGATGTTGATACGGACAGTGTGTCGCCAAAATGTGCAGCCTAGATTTTTCATGTTTGTGTGTGTACTTGTGTGTGCGTCTGTGTGTTAACATTGGGTTCTGTGAGTCATTGGATGTTAATCATTTCCCACACGGGCAAAGTACACACACACACACACACACACACACAAACACAGAGAGAGAGATGCAAACTGTCAGTATCAGCTGTGATAACTGACTGCTATACGGGGCTAGTTTTATTAAGAGCATGTTTACAGCCTGACTTTTAGTCATTAGTCTGTGCCTGTAAACACTTCAAAATCTCATAAACAACAAGGAGTGATTGAACGGCCGTAAATTGCATTAAAGTAGAAAATCTTTTTAGAAAAAGATTTGTATCATTCCCAGAGTATTTTTAGCTACCATTAACCAAATCAAACCGCGTTACGGTAACACCGCCGTTTTCGTTCGCAGTTCGTAAACAAACAAGTAAAGGCAGAGAGCAGGTGCGAGCAAACTGTCGAGGGGGGGCCGAAGATCTCTCTCCTGCTCCGGCCCTCTGGGAGTTTCACACCGGAGAAGCTCCTGGTAATTAAAAGACAATTTTGTGAAATTGATTAGATTATGCTAATCGGGGGAGATAATATCTCGAGAAAGTCTGGGAGTGTGTTAGCGCGCATACGGGTGGGTTGATAAGTGTGTGTGTGACTGTGATGAGATGGCAGTCCGGTCGCCATTTCAAACCCTTGCAATCCAGCATGCGTGCATGTCTGAAGATCACGCTCACGCCGCCATTTCACACAGCTCCGCTCGACTGTCTCCGCCGCTCCTGAAATGTCAGAACGATGTTCCCTGGACGAGGCGTGAGGATGTGACAGCTGGCTGCTCACCTGCTGCGTCTGCATGCGCGTGTCTGCACGCTGGGCTGCTTTTAACTGATTCCGCGTGTTTGTCTCAGATAGAAAAATAACCAAAATCAGCGTCTAGGGTAAATGGGTTGAGATGAATCAGGTTTTGGGTCAGCGGGTCATAGTTGCAGGCGGCCAATCAGATTCAAGCTCTACCTTTTTGCTCTAAGATAGGCTGGCTGTCGGTGACCTTTGACCCTCTGGATAAGGAATCGATCTTTGACCGCTGAGATTTTGATAAAAAAAGACTCGATTTTACTTTAAGCCATAAATAAACAAATAAAGAAATAAGCATTCATCTCATTAGTTGCACCATAGGACTCACAGTAGTAACAACGCACACTTGTGCACACATACACACATTATGACTCATGCATGGTATCATCGGAGATGAACAGCCTTGCCTATATTTGGCTGACTAAGTCACATAAACTTCACATAATTGGCTTTCTGTTGGGAAGGAACGAGCGGTGCGGAAGGCACTCGGAGAGACGGAGAGAATACATAAAGCTAAATGAAGACTATCTCTTTAAACGCCTAATTATGCCATTACGTTAACTAAAGAAAGAAGCTCTGTTCTAAAAAGAACAAGGAAAACAAATACGGCATTTTAGGCGGAAGGGAGAGGTGCATGGAAAAGTCGGAGAGGGAGAGATCGGTGCCTGCGGGCTTTATTTAGCTAGGACAACAGAACGTGAGCTCATAAGACACAAATACACTGCAAGGCTGCTACACCTTTAATATGATCTCTTTATCTTCACTCGTAGACTCTTTTAACGTGATCGCTCCATCCAGATCAACACGCCTCAACTCTTGTCGTTCATATAATGTAACTGGACACAATGGCTTAGTTCCAAAACATTTACTTTTTACATTTATGCGTTTGGCAAACACTTTTTTTCCAACTTCGCAGCTTAGTCCATTACAAGGAATACTTTTTTATTAGTATGTGAGTTTTTTGTCGTTTTGTGCTGCCAGTACAATGCTCTACCACTAAGTTATACAGGAAAACCTGATGTCTACAGAGGTAGCTTCCTGCTATGTAAAGTGCAAAATAAGCTTGACATAAAACAGGTTGTAGTTAGTATGTTGCTAAAATAACAACACTAAGATACTCGATTAAGCAAAAAAATGTGTAGTATAAACAAAAAGTTAATGTTTAAATGTTTTTCAGAGCTCATTACACTGCATTCTGGAATTGCTTAATCTGCACACTAGGATACATGGAATTTGATGATTTATTTAAAAAATACTTCATTTTGGACAAATTCCAGGCCATATCACATTGTCAAAAGGCATTGCTAACTTTAGGGCTTGCGTAATGCTGCGTGCACACCACCTGCTACACTTTTAAGGCGTGAAACCGTCTCTTTCAATACGGCCGTTAAGAAGCATTCCTAATTCTTTTTGTCCTAGTAACAATTATAAACAAATGAGTAACCGTCTACTAGGAGTGCATGATATACCAGGGAAATTATTGTGGTTACAGTATATGCGATATCCATATCGCAAAAAAAAAGTTACGATAACTTACATTTATTTTTACGTGTCTATCATTTGTGTGTTGCATGCTTAGATTGTCCAAATTAGACCAATTAGAAGGGGCCTTACTAAATACCTGCCGAGGTATATATACTTGTACTTATACTGTAATACTATTGCCTAGACCGTGGGCGCGAAGGTGAACCCGTAGAGACAAGCGAGAAAAACAACAGCGACAAACTTGTGCCTAAAAAAGAACCGTATGTCTGAATTTTATTTAATAACATCAGAAGAATATGTATTACATGTTTATTTCAATTTGATAGTATCTAGATAATATATAGATGATTAAAAAAAAGAGCTAATAAAAATGTTCTCTTGGGAATTATGTACCGCAAGAAACAATACAGCATTTTTTTTAATATATTGTGCAGCCCAATATTGTGTCACCGGAAAACGGTTTGTCCCATCATTAAAAAATTTGTAACATCATTAAAAAAGTTTTTTTTACCTTAAAATAACATTTCCAAAAAAGTTTAAGTCGTTCATCCACTCGAAACAGGGTGAACGGCACATTCACATTGGCTTTGCAGCCCTCTATCGGCCAAAACGTCACTAAAGAAGTTTCCAACTGTCGGGTCGCGGTCCTGTAGTTCGTGTGAAAACTACAAAAACTTGCTTTACAACAGACCTACAATCCAATCAGAGCCAGCTATGCTGCAGTAGGCTAAATTATTTACGACAATTCCGCTTCCAACCTGTAGGGGGAGCAAAGAGCAAAAACTCTTTAGTGTTGCTTTAAAACCACTGAAAAAAAATTGATGTAGTGTCTGTGACTTCACCCATAGGTTTGTAAAGAGATTTTTTGAAGCTTAAAGTATGATAGTAGTATTTCACCGCACATAACTTGCGGATAACTAAAAATTGATAAAGAGGTGGGGCATGGGTAAAGCTGAGGTGGTGGCTGGTTGCGGAAACCACGCCCACCTAGCTTGATTCTAGTTAGAGCAGTGGCAGTTCCCCCGTCACTCAAGTGGCCACACCCTTAATTATGCAGAACTTTAAGGCTTAATATAATTTCAACGGACGAGTTACAAAAAATTCACACACCTCACCGTTGTCATGAATGGCAAAATTAGCTATACAGACCAAAAACACTTTTTGTACCAGACTGTAAACACATTATTTTCTGCTGTAAAGTTGGGCATTCATATTAATGGGAATTTGACTCCCTTTTGGAGCCACCTCTAGTGGCCAGTTGATGAATTGCAGTTTAAGTCACTTCCGTATTGACTTCACGTTAGAAATCGGAAGGTACTCCTTAGTTAAAACAAGTTAAAACAACTTAACTATGCAAGTGAATCCAACATATAACATAACATAACAAGACGTGGCATGACATAACTTATAAAAGTTAAACTAACATTTATTACATTAAAGTAACATAAAATATTTATTTGCTAAAAATGTTTACGTTGTTGTAATGTGAATGGGGGCACCTATAATGACTTTAAACGTTGTATAGGTACCTATTGTATTAGACTTTTTGTGCGTTTGTAAGGGTTGGTCCCTCTGGTTTACCTAACTTCACTCTTCTTGTGCCACTCGAACCGTTACAGCATCTCTTCAATCGGCTGAAGAATCACACAAGGATCTGTTCTCATCTGCTCTCACAATGAATCTGTTCCAAAACTTAGTGAGCCTTCTCTGGAGGCAGAGTTTTTAAGCATTATAAAAGCACTTCCAGCGCAAAAGCTATTCTCCTTAGAAAGACGTTTTTAGGAATGTGTTGTGACAAGATGGTAAACAAAAAAATTTGTTAGAATTTTTTAGTTGTCAATGTAGTTATGATCTATTTAATAATGAAATTACTCATAATAAGTAAAGGATTTATAGTTTATAGTGACTTTAAGCTAAGAAGCGTTCAAACAAAGTTCAAGAATCAAAACTAACATGCATTTGGTTTAATTATTTGTAAACCATGTTATTCGTTCTGCATATCTATTGAATTTATTTTAAAAGTATTAAATTGCACCTGTCAAGATGACTCGCAGTATCTCCGTATGAGGCTGTGTTATTAGTTTCATGTGACATTCTGAGGTATAGCAACAAACATTGGAATGTCACCATTGGCCAATCAGAATTAAGCATTCTAAAGTACTGTGTAATAATAGTGTATAAACAGAAAACCGACTGTTTTAATTGTAATTTGTGTCTACTATATTTACGCTTATTAGAATATACCAATATTCCTCTTGCATCCCTGTATTCCCACAATTACATTTATGCATTTGGCAGACACTTTTATCCAAGGTATACATAAGTATGTGTGTTCCCTGGGTTCGAACCCATGACCTTTGGCCAATGCTCAACCACTGAGCTATACAGGAGCATGTAGAGTTGCTGTCTATGTAGAGCATTCTGAATCCTGTCACTTACGAAGCAATTTTTTTCAGCTGCCTATGTAGGAAGTGTCAGTGAGACAACTTGCTAGGATTTTGGAACCCATTGTAAATTTCTGCCCCCTTGCTTCTTTTCATTTTTTATTTCTTTCCTGTCAGCTTCTCTTACTTGTGATGGTGGGAGGCTGATGCAAACTGGTGGGCTGCATTGTAATCCAGGGCCTGGGAAGGTCTGCGGATCAGACTCTCTAAGCGTCCCTTGGCCTTGAAGCCCCCCTGCTTGCTTGCCGGTCTGCCCGCCTGCAATCCTTGGCAATGTCATCATTTTCTCATAAATCCCTCCTGCATCTGCCCTGACCCCTGAGACTGACTCCGCCCACAATTCGGTGATTGACAGCTCACAGCAGACCCACCGAATCCAGTTAGTCCTCGCGGATTAGTCACAGGTTTCGCTAATTTTGTATCTGTGTGTGCGTTTTGCTATATATGTGCGTGGGATTCCGGGCGGTTTCCACGCGCGGCTTAGCCCACCTTTGTTTTAAAGATCGGGATCAAAAGTGCAACAGTAACTACGTAATCCGACGCCTGTTTGTCGCCAGAACGCTCGGTAATCGTAATCGCCTTGAAATATTGTTGCGGTTGTCACCATGTGTTCGTCCTGGCACTTGGAAAATTCTCTGGAAGGCTGCCGGTATAGTAGAAGAAGCTCGGGCTCATAGATGGGCGGCAGAAAGATGGTTTGGCCGCCCAGATGCCGGCTGTCCTCAGACAGGTTTGTCTGAGGAGGTCATGGCTCAATAAGAGCGGTGCAGGAAACTTCAATGTGCATTTTAAGCTAAAATTAGGCAGACGGTTAGACAGGTCCACATTAAGCCTGGAGGCCAGAGAGAAGGAATGAAAACAAAGAGCGAGAGAGACAGGGTGAGAACAGGAACAAGAGATGGCTGGGGTGTAAAACAAAAAAACGTCAGTTCTTATCTAGATTTATTTTTTATTTTGTTATTTTTAGACCTGCTTGAATTAAAATGCAAACAGTTGTGCTGTGCTGGAGGACAAGTTGAACAGTAAAACCCTCTTGGAAAGTTGCCATTGTAAATTCATCCCATTTTAAAGACCATTAATATTCAGATAGACATCTTAGGCCTTTGTGACACATCTTTTACCTTGTCTTGACATGTGCATTATATTCTTAAAATGATGTGTCAAGTTGCATAAATGCTTTTTAAGTGTTTACAATAAGGTTTAAAGTCCCCATGAACCGGAAGTCGTGATCGACTTTACTTCTGTTTTGTGTTGTGTACATATCCGAGTGAAACGTATATCACACGAGGAAAATAGTGAGCGTGGCTTGTGTTTTCCATTGTGCCTTGATTGGATGTTGAAAATTTGTATTTTATTCAGAAATTGAACAGTTAAAGGGGGCGGAGTTAAAGGATTAGTCCATTTAAAAAAAAGCCAGATAATTTACTCAACACCATGTCATCCAAAATGTTGTCTTTCTTTGTTTGTAAAGAAATTATGTTTTTTAAGGAAAACATTCCAGGATTTTTCTCATTTTAATGGACTTTAATGGGCCCCAACACTTAACAGTTTTAATGCAGTTTAAAATTGCAGTTTCAAAGGACTCTAAACGATTTAAAACGAGGCATAATGGTCTTATCTAGCGAAACGATTGTCATTTTTGGCAAAAAAGCACTTTTAAACCACATCTACACTTCTTCCTCCGGCTGTGTGACGAGCCAGCACGACCTCACGTAATTGCGTAATGCAGTGGAATGGTCATGTGTTACATATATGAAGCGCACATTTGCTGACCATTTTAAACAATAAACTGACACAAAGACATTTATTAGTATCATTCCACATACAACAATGTCGGAACGGTCGTCTTTCTCCACACTTGTAAACACGGGAGTGTAGTTTTGCATACGTCATTCGTGACCTCTTGACGTGATGACGTATTTGTGGTTTAAAAGTGCATATTTTTTATTTTTCTTGCCAAAAAGACAAACGTTTTGCCAGATAAGACCCTTGTGCCTCGTTTGGGATTGTTTAGAGTCCTTTGAAACTGCAATTTTAAACTTTATTAAAACACTTTATTTGTTAAGTGTTGGGGTCCATTAAAGTCCATTAAAATGAGAAAAATCCTGGGATGTTTTCCTCAAAAAACATAATTTCTTCTCGACTGAAGAAAGAAAGACATTAACGTTTTGGATGACATGGTGGTGAGTAAATTATCTGGATTTTTTTTTTAAATGGACTTATCCTTTAACAGATGCTGACGTCATAAGAGCCACAAGTACATTTTCAGATTTTGATTGAAGTTGATGATGGCACATGAAAAATTATTTTTTGTTTTGTTTATAAGAAACACTGCAATATTATATAAAAAAAAATCAGTTTTGACTTCATTGGAACTTTAGGTAAACCCAAAATCATCCTCATTTTACAGGGATATGAAATAAATAAGTCAAAATTTGTTTTGCTTTATACATCCCTAGTAAGTTTTTATATCCCTATACTACACAAATGGCTTGTGACTATTTAATTATGTAAGGTGATATTGTTTGTGATATTTTGGTGATCAATGCTATAATATTACAAGAATATTAAATATTAAGATACTTGTGTGCGTGCGTATGCGTTTTATGGGGACTGGAGTTTGTTATACTGTTTCCCTTACTGTGTAGTGAGGTTGGCACCACCAACAAATCACCCCAAACTACTTCTTTCCATCTCTCTCCCTCTCTCTGTCACATCTTTGCCCCTGTTTAGCTGAAAATGAATCTCTAATTTCACAGTTATCATCATAACCTCACAATGAATAATGCAGAGTTATTCAAAGAACCAATCTATAACTTATTAATTGCAGGCTTTTCTCATTCTCTCTCTCTCTTTCTCTCTCTCTCACTCACTCACTCTCACTCCCATTCCTCTTTTCATATAGAAATATGATGACTCTTGTGTTATTGCAGCGACACGCTGATTTTACTCCCTTTTGAATGTTTAAATCATCACTTGAGCTTGCCACGGTCAAACACGCACACACATACACACACACTGCAGCGTCTGCAGTGATAGTATTGCCGAGCGCCTGTCTCACCAATCAGCATTGTTTCTTCAGCTGATGGTTTTTCACACTGATCAATAGTAGGTATTTCTGCCGCGTCCCATCCGAAACAGGAGATGGATTTTCTCATCAGCTTTACGCTTTTGTCAATGTAAACACGCACACACACGCAGGATGAGACGCGGGAAGGGCAGGATGTGCGAAGCTGTAAATCATGTTTATGATGGTAATACAGGTATAGATCAGTGTGTTGATGGAGAGAAGAATTGAAGTGATGAAACTGTGTGTAGTGTAATTATGTATATGTCTGTTGCACGCGCGTGCGTGCGTGTGTGCGTGTGTGTGTGTGTGTGTGTGTGTGTGTTTTAAAGTGAAAGCGAGCGCATATATAAATGCCATTTGCATTATTGTGTATGTCTTCAGCCACTGTAAATATTAGAGGATCTTGTGTGTGCATCATGTGTGTGTGTGTGTGTGTGTGTGTGTTTATGAGAGAGAGAGATAAAGAAAAAGAGATACTTGTGTGCATTTTGCTGAATGTGTTTGTGTGGATATTAATGGAGATGGCACAGGGACATTGAGCATTTACACACACACACACACACACACACACTGATCTCTCTGTAATGGAGTGTCTAAATATATCCGGTTTTTGCTGGATCTGCTGCCTCCGGAGTGAATAAGAAATGGGCTTCAGTAACGGACAGAATATCTCTCTTTAACATACTTACTCACTTTTACTTTCACCGTGTCGACACTACAAGCGACGTGATGTGACAAAACTAGATCAGTAGTTTTCACAAAAACTAGAGCGGTCTAGTTTTGTCACATTGTATCGCTTGCTGTCAGTGTAGACAGGGTGCACACTTTTTTTAGGCATACACACACACGCACGCACACACACACACTGAGTCTGCTGTAGTAAGCCAAACATCTAATGATCCTCAATGGTCCCGCTGGGATCTTATGGAGGTCAGAGAATGGCAGCGTATCCAGTGGGAAACTTCACGCTCATCCGAACGGACCAATCAGCTTGCACGTCTCATTTACCATCGTGGTGTCAAGCGTGTTTCGTAACGGAGGTTATGCCGGATGAAAAGTAACATTCATCTTTTGGCTCAGTGCGGACTGCGGATGATTTAAAAGGAAAATATTATGGTTATTCCTAAACTGGGACGATTGTCAAATCATTTTTTTAATCTTTTAAAGTAAAAAGTGAGAACGCCTTGATTGTTTCAGAATTTGGATGAAGCCCATATCAAATAAGTGCAAGGAGAAATCAATAGTAAAAGAGCTGACATTGTATTTATTTAGATAAAGCACTTACGCATGGTTGCATAGCATCCTTTGAAGCTCTCCTATAAGCAAATAGGATAGGGAAAGGTTGCAAGCTAGATTCAAACTGCATTGTGTCCACATAGTCTTGTGTTAAGCCATGTGCCATATAAAGGGATGTAAGGACTTCTGGGGCATGTACACTACGGCGTATGTTTTCAATTGTTTCCAATGTAGCAGCTGGTGGGTTTTGTCCGCGCTGAGTGCCAGCAGTCTGTGGTATTATTAAGTTCAGCGCTGAATGACGAGAGTTGAAAAATGTTTAACATTAGGTGAAACGCCTAGCTCGTCAATGTCACTTTTCAATCTGCTGTCCAATCACAATAGAGGATGGTCAAATACCACAACAACCAAAACGCGCATTGTTCAACGACTGATAAACAAAGCAGAAATAGCAACCAAAGCACTTGGCTTAAAAAATGCTGCGAAGTGCCCACATTTGTTCGTGTTAAGCTACGTTTAAATGGTTTGGTGAACACTTTTTATGTTCACCTTAAAGCATCTTAAAGAATGCATCAATTCTGTTTTGGGGATTACATGTAGGGGCAGTTCACATTTTGCATCTTTTCCAGGCGCAAATACATTATTTTAAATGTAGACGTCAAATGGCATGTTTGCGTCACGCACACGGTACGACACGCTCTATTTAACAGGCGTATCGCACCCGCAGTGAGTTGAAAATGCTTCAACTTTTCAGAATGCAGCACGTTGAAAAATAAGGAGAAAAGTGGCACGGTTGCGTTTTCCACATGGTTTTGGATGCAAAATGTGAACTGCCCCTAAAGGGGGTCACACATTGGTTGCGCAGCTCAGCGCCGCGCAGTTCTAAGAAAAATCAAACACATTGTTTTCTATGAGTATATTCACACCGGCGCCGACAGGTGGCGCCTATCTGACTCAGGAAGTTGCTCAAATCCCTGTCGTGCCACAGAGCGCCACTCACATAGTTTAACATTAAATAACATCATATTTTTCCCAAATCATTAACGATTAACATTGGCTGCTAACGTATATTTTGCATTTTGAAGTAGACGCTATCTGAATAAGCTCGCGCATTTTATGTGCACTTCCGGTTTATGATACCTCCGAGTTGTCCTAGACGTGACTCGGCGCTCCGCGGCGCTGAGCTGCGCGTCCGGTGTGCGAGCCCCTTAAGGATGATTGCTGACTGCTTCACACACACACTTCTGTGTGTGTGTGTGTGTGTGTGTGTGTGTGTGTGTGTGTGTGTGGGTCAGTGCCAACAGGCCTGAAGGAATGTGTGTGTGATACTCTCCAGTTGACTTTAAGTGGGATCTACGAAAACATTTGCATGCCTCATCCATCCGCCATTTCACACCAGAAGAAAGACAGCTTCGAGGGGAGGTTAAAAATTAATCCAAAAATAACTTCCTGTAACAAACAGACATGCTCATTAACTTTGCGATGAGCAGTGAACAGGATTTGCCCTTGTAGGACAGAGGGGCGCATTTGCGTGTGTGTGTTTCTATCTTTTGTCTCTCACTTTGCATTGTTTGTGTGGCATCGTGCTGCCAGACGATCCGCTCTGTGTATATCTTCCTATCTGTGTTGCTGTGGAAGCGGATCTGGTGACTCCTCACCGGACCACAGAACAGCTCACGGACGATAGGCCGAAGTATCCCAGCATGCATCTTTCCACCATCTGTCACGGACCCTTTGTTTGGGTGTGGGTTGAGCTGCTGGTTTCTGGTTACTCATAACACACAAAGAGACACACACACACACACACACGGCTTTAAATCACGTTCCCATCCAGGTTTTCTTTGGACTTAGCCGTTCGGTGTAGTACAAGAGTGTGGTTTGTCACGGTGGAAAGATGTATTGACATGATCAATGGTATCTGCCTATTTGAGTTAGGATGAACCGGACTGCTCGGCTCAAGGTTTCCGAACCGACGCGCCTGCAAGGAGCCGTGGCAAAACCGGCAGCTTTTAGCGCTCGGAAATCAATTTGATCAGTTCGACCCTGCCACCCTGTTTTACTTAAAGAGCTTTAGATTATTCAGCCGTGTGGCAGGGCACACACACGCAAAGACACACATGTAAAATCTAATACCTTCTCACTCACAGCTGAGACAGCTCAAGAAAGAAAGGTGAATCCCACACCTCTTTCTAAAGGTCACCGCCCACATATCATTTCTCTTCGCCGTCCACCTCCCCTCACTGATTTAGATACAGTTTTTTTTAACGGGCTGCTTCACATGCTCTCTCTCCCCCTCCGTGCATCCTGGGACACTGACGATGGTGTCACCAAGCAACCATGTCTTGCGACAGTCAAAGCCATCTCACGCATCAAGAAAACTGCTTCAGCCAATGGTGTCGCAGTGCTGCGGCCAATCAATAAATCAGTAGGGCCAACACTGGTGGACAATCGTTTGTTAGAATACCACACTTTTGTTTTGTCGTACATTAATGCAGGTGTCCTGTGTACTCGAAAACAAGTGTGTTTGTTGCTGCAGCCTGATAGCACGGGGAATTAGTAGCGATATGAGGTCAAAGGTCGCTGTTCCCCTGCCGCAGGTCACCGGGAAGGTGGCAGGCTTGTGGGTGCGAGTCGAACGTGTGCCGGTTGAAGAAAATGGAGTCTTTGTGTCGGCCTGCTTGCTGGCGCGCTCTGATTAGCACTGATCCATGCTGACGACTCTGTTGGCAGATTAGCGTGGCTAACATTGGCCATCTGTTACTACGGGCCAGAACAAGTGAGAAGTGTGGGTCACATACGCACACATATAACCACACGCGACCACACACATTTGTTTTTCCATCATTCATTTCTACTGGTTTTCCACTAGGGTTTATAACATTTTTTAGCACCTACCCCTAACGAAAACCTTTACAGGAACCTTTCTGGATTTTTAGATTATGAACATAATTTAACATTTGGGAATGTTGTTGGTTTTTAAAAGAATAGTTCATCCAAATATGAAAATCCCCTCACAAACATGTCATTTAACTTAAGAAGAGAATTTTCATATGTGGGTGGGCTATAACTTTTGCCTACACACATAGACACACATATAATAAATAAGCACTTATACCCTATGCCCTGTCTTTCTCTTTCTAAATCTTATGCACACACACACTCTCCCAAACAGAGCAACCTCAGCAGTATATTTCACTGCCTCAGGAGTGTATGATTGATTTTCAAGTTAAATTAAATAACACACAGCTTTATGTAGTGTCTCTCTCCGGTTGCACGTTCCTGGGAATCGAGTTCGCGTTTCTCCCGGCCAACAGAAGATCCGAGGGTGCCGTCCATATTGCACGGTTTAAACATATCCCACAAAGCGCTCGGATCACGATTAACATATGATTCACTCATTCGCAGGATCCGGGACCTGCTGTTTTTTCGACGATCTCATTGGCCGCGTTCACCGAGTCAAATTAATTACGCAGCTCGTGGAGATTACGATGCCTGCCTTCCAGTGTCACAGTGGAAGATGGCTAATTAGCTATAAAATCAGACTAATTCTGATGCTAAAGCTGTTTTAATTTCTGATAATTAAGTCAGGATTGGATCCTTAAATACCCAGGCATACCATTATTGTGGTAATCACGGTTGTTGTTATGAATTATTTTGAGGCCCTCGCCTGTTACCATTGATGTTTAAGGTAATCAGGCTAAGTGACTAGTTGGAAAGAGGTAGTCGATGTAATTCACTCTCTGCGAGACACACCGTTATACATTGTAGAAAATAAAACATTGCACTTTTGGACGTCTGACAGGAGTAAATGGATGGATTTGAGTTTGGGTGTATGTGTTTGTGTCCTTTAAAGGCTGTCAATCGTAAAGATAATTCTCAAATGAAATAATGTGTTTGTTTATTTTAAAGATGCAAAACTTTCTTGTAGAGATAATATTTGTGTTAGATAATGATATAATAGAGAGAATTCATTTAGAGAAAATGTATTAAAGTAAATCAACAAGAAAATTATAACATTTTGGCTTTGAGTTTGAATTTGAATTTGAGTTCTGTGTATAGAAAATGTAATAAAAACATCACTAGTTAAATGTTCAATATTAATAGTCATTATATGAATGAATAACATTCAGAAAATTTAATTATTAGAATTCAGTTAATATAACCATCAAACTATTGCAATCGACAGTATCAGTCTAAATAATTGGTATTGGTGGAAAAATTTTAAATCGGTGCATCTCTAATAAAAATGATATGTATAGCCTACGATAAAAAGTGTTCCTGTAGCTGAATTGGTAAAGCATTGTATTAACAACCCAAAGGTCATCATGGGTTCAATCCCAAAGATCACATTCAGATAAAATGTATAACTTGAATGCAATATAAGTTGCTTTGAATAAAAGCGCATGCCAAATGCATAAAATGTGATTGTGTGATTTGCTGACTTGCACCATCTGTCTGACATCAACAAATCGCATTTAAATTTTCAAAATTGCGTGTTTACACTGTTTATTCTTTATCTTATGTGCTACTTGAGGTAGAAAACTGGCATTCATTTACAGTAACCTGAATTGTAAAGGTCGCGACCTGGTGACCTTTGACCTTCAGAAAGGCAGTCGAAGATAGTTTAAAGGCAGGGTGCATGATTTTTGAAAAACACTTGGAGAAGGGAGTCGGGCCGAGTACCAAAACACACTTATAGCCAATCAGCAGTAAGGGGCGTGACTACTAACCGACATCGTTGCCTGGGTTGCGTAAGTGTGGGGCGGGTCTATCAAAAGAAGGTCCAGATTCTATTGAGGTAGGGGCGTGTTTGTTTAGGTGATTTCAAATGTCAACATTGGCTTTCAGAGATCATGCACCCCGCCTTTAAAAGCAGAGATACAGGGATGATCCAGAGACAAGAGAACGAAGGACAGGTGGAAAGACAAGGGGTGGAATGCTAACAAGCAGAGTGGCAGATTGTGACTTTCTGTGTGTGTGTGTGTGTGTGTTGGTCCATCAGAATGGCTCATCATGGGTGAGAGCTGTTAGTTGACATTCCGTAGTGGTCGTTTCCATTTTTGAGATCTAATCGGTGTGTGTAGCAGTGAGACACAACAAGACGAACAACTCGGAGGACGGGTGACGAGTGTTTATATAATGTTAGAATACCAGAAGCATGCGTGCTTCACTGTGGCATACTTTAACGTGTCCAAGGTGGAATATAATCGCTTGGAAACGATACGCAGCCAACCTCAAGATTTCCAAACATTAAATGCGGCCCGCCAGACACTTCGTGCGTCTTCAGAAATCTGTTTCTTTCCGCAAAAAATCTGTTTAAATGGCAAGCTTACGACCGCTAAGCGCTAATCATATTTTCATTACAGTACACACGCGTTCGGTGAGAGAAAAAGACGCTCGCGGGTCTGTGTGTGGGTATGTAGGCTGCGTGCGTTCGCTCGTGCGCCCGCCCTTAATTTGAGTCTGTCTCCAAACTGTGAAATCTCCACAGAAACAGTTAAAGGCGTAATTTGCCTGTTAAGCACATCAAGTGTGAGAAGGCTTGTTTTACGCTGTGTAAAAACGCCTGTGAATAGTCTTGTAAATCAGCGCGCTGTTCACTTCGTGTGCGAGACCGTGTCAGTCTCTTTTCTGTCCCATTGAAGTGGGTCTCGTCAGCGAATGAATGGTTAACGTGACAACCCGAACAATCCCTCTGCCCGAACGGGTCATTAACGCGCAGCCCTGTAGAAATATGCTCGGGAGACTGGGTGCGTCTTACGAGCATATGTGTGTGTGTGTTGGTGTGTAAAGACTGACTGGTGTTAAATAGAAATATTGTTCATGCCAAGTGAGATGTGAAAGAAAGAGTGGCAGGACGAGTGCGCACGTGTGTGTGTGTGTGTGTTTGTGTGTGTGCGAGCTCGCTCTAATTATCGATTGAATTGTCCTTGACAGATATGGAGTCTGGAGAAAGGCTGGCCTCGCCTTCCTCCGCCCCGCTCTCCGTTCACGCCACCACCTCTGCGTCCTCCTCTTCCTCATCCTCCTCCTCAGCAGCCTCCAATGCCAAGAGTAGCCTGAACCACGGAGCCACGGCCTCGATCAGCACATGCGGTAAGATAGCGCTCACATGCTCTTTCATGGCCTGATGCAAGGGTTGCTTTTTGTTACACTCTAAAAAGTGCTCAGTCAAAACTCACACGCCACCACATTCACACACAAACAGTGTCACATGTCGCACAGGGATGCTTTGAACGTGTCTGCTAGTTTAGACTGCGTGGTTGGCGGCAGACCGGAGACTGGTGTCATCAGGGACCTCTCTTCCTGTCTGATGAAGCACCGTTTCTTTTAGTCGTAGTGACATCTCAAAAAGTGCAAATCTTTTCTGCTGTTTGAAGCTTGCCTTGATAAGGCACAAAGTATCAGTCTGTTGCTCTGTTCTGTTAAAGGAATAGTTTGCACACAAAAAATCTGTTTTTAGTAAAATGTGAAAGGCATTTTATTTTTCTGTACAATGAAAGAGAATAGGAACTGTCAAAAATCACATATATAAGTGTCATATTACATACAGCTAGGGCTGTCACGGTTATGAAATTTGACAGTTAATTGCCTAATAAATTGTGACGATTATGACGATTAATTGTCTGTTTTATTGCTTTGACATTTAATTCTCATACATTTTGTTTGTTCATGAAATCATTTTTACACATTGTTGTGATTATTTAAATTAAATATTTTGCGAGGTTTACATAGCAGTGAATATTAATACACATAACAAATATTTAAAAGTAATTATTTAATGATAATAGTTTATACTGCTTATCAAAGTTTTGCAGCATTTCTTTAAATGCTGTTTTTCCACTGTATTAAATGGCTTTGCAATGTATCGCATTACACTGTCAGTTAAGGTACGCCATCCGATACAGTCTCATTTATTCAGGCGCTACAGCTCCCCTTGTGTTTTTTAGAGAGATGTGCAATCATTGCGGTGATCTGAAATCATCGCGATGAGGTCAAACAATTACGATGGGACGATTATTTAATCATTGTGACAGCCCTACATACAGCTGCAATTAGGGATGGTCCGATCAATGCCGATCTCCACTAATAATAAGTGGCCGATCACTATTCTGAATCGGACAGCCGATCTTATTACAGTTATTTCATGTACTACGGCTTTTGATCAGTAAGTCCTTATCGATCTAAAATCACTGTTAGTTTGAGTCGTTAAACATAATTATTAAACATATTCTTTATTATCATGAAAATACCTGAAAAGGTTTGAAGAACAGCAATATAAATATATCCTTTAGCCATTTCATGGAGCTGTGTGTCATCACAGCTGCGTGTGAATTGTTCTTCTTCTACAGCGCATTTTGAGTTTCTGCACGAAACTTTCACCGTAATTCATTGAGAAACATAGCAAGCATTATCGGCCGATCGATCGGAGCATCCCTAGCTGCAATACACATATAAGACGAGGTATTATAATAGTTTGGTTTGAGCTGCTTCTCATCCTGCAAAGGGTGAGTGTCCGTCGGAGCTATTTTTATTTGTTTGTTTCCTATAAACATGCTAAACTGATTGGTTTGACCGTTAAGTGTCTCAAATCATAAGCGCTGTATTTTTTCACGGCGTGCGAAATGAAAAAGGTTTTTAAAATGCATCTCGAGACATCTACACTCAAAATGTTCAGATTTGAAGGAGGTATTCATTGTAATCATAAATCCTGTCCACGTCTTTTCCATCCTGTCTGATAAATCATCTCTTCTCGCTCCTTCCCATGTTTTGTTCTTTCTCTGGCATAGTCAGTGCCGAAGAAAGCCACCGACTCGCTCCTGTCGTAATTACCGACTCATTGTTTGGCATGTGAAAACACCGTCCAGGATTTAGCACTCACAGTTTTGGCTGCAAATTGAAAAGCCGCTGCATTAATGAATCTCAACCAATTAACCAGGCCTTTGTTAATACCGCTGTAGTCTCACTCTCCACCCTTCCTTCACATAAACACACGCGCGCACACATGAACGCACATGCACAATAACACTGTTTTCCTCCCATCTTTCCAGACATATCCTCTTTTTTTTTCTTAAAGCGGTGACATTTGAACGGCCGCACTGACTCTATCCTGTTTGTAATTTGCTCTGTCTGCTCCGGTTTCTTTTTTGGCCCCGTGTCATCTTCTGACAAGACTCTCATTAACAGTTGAACCGTTTCCACGCGGCTTTCCCTCCTCACCAGCCCAACAAGAGGTGTCACGGTGAAGGAAGGCCCTTTTATTCCATTTTGGATTTTAAAATGTGTATAATTCCATATTTTTCTGCTCCGCAAATACTTAGCATTTCTCTTTGTTGTTGTATTTTCAGAGAAATAAAAAAAAAAAATTTTTAAACATCCCATGCGCTGTGACACGGCCTTCATTCTGGTTGAGCCGTAATGGCACATTGTGTTTCATATAATAGTTTGCACTAATATACTTTTATTGTTTATTTTTGGCGAGATGAAGTTCTGGAATGTTTCACAGCATTTATTGCACTAAAAACATTAACGCTTGATTATGTTTTGACATACTTATCCCTTTTTTTGTTTACAGTAGCTTGGCACGTCATAAAATGTCCGTCGCTCCTTATTAACTTATCGTTTATAGCAAAAGTGTGTTGTGCTAAACATCGGCATGGCTGTGATTACCTTTGGCCTTGTGTTCATATAATATTGCACAAGAGATAAAAATCCCTCAGAAAATGAATCATTCACTTTAAAGTGATTTCCTTTAGTTAAACCGACAGAAAACCTCAGTATTTCAGTCCTAGTTGAGCTGATTAACGCTCAGAATGAGACTTTCCCTCGACAGGTTCTCACAGTTCTATCATTACCGCTTTAAACGCAATTAACACTTTGTCCCGCAAACGCTAAATCACCAGCCCACAAGTGTGCAGGAGTGAGAGATGATGTTCAGGTCGAGAACGAGGTGCATCTGGGCTTAAACTGAGAATATTTTAACCTCTCTCCGAACAAACGCCAGCCACATGTTCGCACTTTCTCCTCGCCGTCCCCCTCAGACACACAGACAATTAAGTCGGCTGTCAGATCTGTCTGCAGAAATGTGATTGATGCAAACGGAGGGCACATTAATCGGCTTCCGCCGCATCCCACGTAAGAGAGCGCGGAAAGCCAGGTGGGGGAGGACAACGCCGCTCTTCAAGATGGCTCGGTATGTCAGAAGATGGAGAACACTGGAAGGTGTATTTGGGGGGGTGTAGATAAAATAAGAAGGATATCAGGTAATCCGGTAATTCGGCTCTGCTCCTCTCGAGCTGATTTAATTATTGCCGACTGAAAGCGCATTAATATGAAACTGGCGTTTCTGCCACTGTGTGTGATTTCGTGTGCGTGCATGTGTGTTGCCAGCAGGAGCGGCTGATGGTCTTTTGGGGAAATATTTCCTTTCATTTATCTTGACGTCAGTCTCCCTCTCTGTAGTCTCCTTCATTTTGTCCTCTATCGCCACCGTCTATAACCCCAAAACATGCCGGCTGTACATTATCATCTTTCTGCGTGCATGCGAATTATATGTGCATGCAAAACAAAGAAGCGGCCTTAAGCTAGGGAACTGAAAGCCGTCTCCTTTCTCTTCGGTTTTCCTCATACGAGAGCTTTAATTAAAAGAGGACATATTATGAATAACTGGATTCCCCTGGTTGTTTTGATACTAGAGTTTGTTGGCTGCATGCAAGGACATGCAAACTGTTCAGTTTCATTTATGACCAAACACTCTATGAGCCAGTTTTTTTTTTAAATACTGTGTCACGTACATGTCTGCAAAACTGGTTTTTGTAATAAACAGTAGTTTAAGTGTAGTGGTGATCTTTTTTATTAACTGTAGGTAGGAAACACTGCATCACAACTGTGAGGACATTAAATGGCAGTTTATACTTCTGTTTAGAGGCCGAAGTATGGTAAATTTTTTACACGTACGCAAAGATCCGCGTACAGTACGTGTGCACAATTTTTATCATCAGAAGAGTCCGGATTTTTAAAAAACCCACGCACATTGTACATTTAGGTTGCGCATGGACCTACAGGAGAATGTAGTATGTAGTCCAGGAGATGCACTGCATTTTGTCACAATGCGCATGTGTCGAACATCTGTGTACACTTACGAGTCAAATAAAGTATACTTTGCATGGCTATGCATTCGACCATGCGCGTACGTTCACGTACACAATAAAATGAACTATGCTCTGCCAACAAGCGGTCTGCATGTGTAATTGCACGTTGACGCTAAAAACGAAGCAGAAGTATAAATATAAACTGAGGCTGTGGCGTAGGTCTTATGCAGAACTATAAATCACGCTTAACGTATGGCAGCCCATGTTTACGTATTTTTGACCAATCAGTGTTCAACAACTCAGCTCCGCCAACATGTACAAATCAGCCAGTCATAACGCACACTAAAGGTCATCCTAAAGGCCTGTCCACACCAAGGACGATAATCATCACTATACCTTTTTTATGTAAATTTAAAAGAAATATAGAAACAGATAAATGATGTGGTTGAAATCACTTTCAGAGTCATTTTGTCTAGCTGATGAGCAATAAATATTGACAGCCAATCAAAATCCATTACAATTTAAAGGGCTTGCATATGGACGGTTTCAGTAGTAACAACATAAACAAGCGGCTGTCGTGGTCCGCACGTTACTTCCGGTAAACTCTGCTCAGAATAAATAACAACAAAGTTCTTTAAACTTTTATTTATATAAGAAACAAAAAAACAACACAGATTACCTAGGAAACCAAAACATTTGTTATTTTCGACGAGGCATTTGTTCAAGAGCTCATCAACTAGTCAGACCATTAAAAAAAAGGAAACCGGAAGTAAAGTTTGGGTCCAAGCGTCAGCACGTGCGTCCGATGAAACCGTCTATTAAAAATGTAAACATGAGAATTAAATCAACGTAACATCATCATCTGTTGGTATGGATGCCAATATAGTTATCGTTATAGTTATTTTTTCATTGGTTATCATTATTGGTGTAAATAAATGTGCTTAAGGTTGTAAGAAGTTGTCAAAAAGTATTTTTGGGGGTATTTTTAAGCAAAAACATCCATAGTTATACAGATCAGAAAGAGGGTGGTAAACACTCGCATAAAACTAAATGACTTCTCCTTTTGGAGCAAGAGACCTTGATTAATGTTATATGTGGACTTTAGAGGAAGAAATCTTACAAAAACAATACACCCTTCCTTCTTCCCATAAAAACGACAACCGAGTCAAGGCCCTCACCTCAACGCCATCCCTACAGGAGTTGGAGCTGTCTGCAAAAATCCTGCGTTTCCCATCATCACTTTTCTTACTGCGTGTGTGTGCTACGCTGGCGGAACGGTGCGCTCAAGCCTTTTCTTTCCTGCGCTCCCTAATGGAAATTGAATTTGCATGAAATATGCGGCATAGAAATTACATCTGACTCCTAAAGGAGACAATGCCCAGCACCGGCGCTGCCAGAACAGATCGATCCCAGAAAGGATGCAATCGTTATGATGACGAAGAAGACGGCGATGATTATTTACGAACAGCTCCGTGTTTGCATGTATACCAAGAACCTGCGCGATGGCAGACGGGAGATTGAAGTGATTTATCGAATTCTGAGAGGGTGTCGTGATATCTTTCAGAATGTCGAGGAAGATGCAGGAGCATCTTGGGCGTCTTCCCTCCCGCCCCTTCCTGCTTTCTATCTCTCACACGCCGAGACTTTCATTTGTTCTGATCATAGTTATTAATCAAATACTGTCAAAAAGCCTGTGATTACATTAACATTAACAGCCATCAAACTGTCTCATCTAAGCGTTCATGAAACTCCCCTCTCACACACACAAATTGCTCACACTCGTATGCTCAGTGTCTTTGGATCTAATGGCAGTTTTTGTTTAGACCATTTTAGCCTCATCCGTGGTGATTCTCAATTTGCATATCCGATTTTTCGGAATCTTGGTGTGCAGGAATTGTGGCATTGTTTAATTGGTGGGATTAGATTAGACAATAAATGGTGTGTGATTATGTAATAATAAATATATATGTGTGTGTGTGTTTGGTTGGGTAGGTCCTCTGTTTGGCCTGACGGGCAGTGACCAGCCCTTCAGCGTCAGCTCTGTGACTTCTTTGCCTAGCGCGTACCCGCTCATGGCCCACCCGGCCTTTGGCCTGCTCTCCCCGGCGACGGCACGCCCAGAGTTTGGGGGTCTAGGAGGATTGGGAATGTCTGCAGCCCTTGCAGCTCACCCACAACTAGGAGCTTTCTCAGGTATGTGTCATCTATATGCAATGTTTGTTGGTTCATCCAATGAGAACATGAATCGCATGCAAATATAAAGTATTCATAATGGGCTAATCGTTTTTACCTAAATATGAATTTTCTAAATTTTCTCTTTTCTCAGAATGGTGGAGGGCAGCGGAGGCTCATGGGCGGAGTACTCCAGCCTTCTTCCCGCCTTTTCTCGGCCTGCCCCACATGTTCGCCCCACCCCTTCACAACCATGAGGCAAACCCGTACACATCCAAAACCCCCAACAAGAGCAGCCAGGCCTCCAAAGGTGCGTTTCTGTCAAACCCTAGTCTGATTCTGAGCCTCTGTATGGGATGACTTGGAGGCAGACTTGGAATTGAACAAAAGTAATGTAGCCTTCAGGCTGGTGTACTACAATAATCATTGCCTTGAGCTGTTGCCTCCAGCATCAAATTCATCAAAGGACTGAGATCATCTGCGCTTTTCTTCTGTACTTCACTTCCACAAATTTGTGATAAAATCAGTTACCTGGAGAAAAATATAATTGTGCCAACTTATTTGCATTTGAATATTTATATCGTGCAACATAGCAGTTTGATGATTACATTAATTTAAACGCAAGGATATATTTACCAATGTACACCTTGGACTCCATCTGATCTGGCTTGTGTAATCTCTTTTGAGCACAGGTGTGAACGGAGCTGTGAATGGCCGCTCTCGCTCTCCCTCTGCCGCTAAAGGAACCGTTTCGGCTGCAGCATCCCCCTCCCCTGCGCTCCGGCCCCCAGAGCACAGCCGGACCCCCAACGCCAAAGCCCGCGACCGCAAGGCCAGTCACCATAGCAACAGCACAGGGGAGCTTCAGGAGAAACCCACACAGAAAACTAAAGAGAAGGTGAAATCAGCACAACATACACTGTGCAAGCACAAAACATACATAGTGCTGTTTGATTTGAAAAATAGCAGATGTTTTAAAATGATTGCTTTATGAGATGATTGACATCTGCCTTGACCCATGCAGAAGGCCCGTAAGAAACCGGCGGAGGGTTCTGCTGTAAGCGAGAGTGAATCTGGATCGTCGCTGGATACGGACAGCGACGGGGTAAGCAGCAGCGATATCGATGATCTTGGAGAGTTAGATGATGATGATGAAGATGAAGATGACCAGAGTAAAGACAGCGAGGAATCAGACTCCGAAAAGGAACGGCAAAAGAAAAAGAAAATGAAAGTAAGTTGTGCATGCTAGCATGTTAGTATTTGGGGTGATGTAACCGTCTGGACAGGTAATCTTGCGGGTTAAGCAGTGCTATGTCTAGTAGAAATTTTAATCATGTATCTAAAAGTGTCTGCTAAATGCATACACGTGAAGGAACAGTAGCAAAAACAGCCTGTTGATTTGTAAAGGTCACAAAGTGGTTGAGTAAAACTAAGTTGTAACTCAAAATGGTACAGAACTGACTTACTGTTAATGATTTATGATATTCTCCCTGTGCCATTTTCGGTCTGCCCATCAAATGGGAGCATTGGCATTTAAAACGCAGCAATTATGTAATAAAATTATAGCTTATCATGCTACGTTTTGGGTCATCTGATTAGGTCTTTTCTTTTTTCTTGTTCGTTCCAGATCGTGACGCCAAACTCTGGCTTCGGTAAGAAGGAAAAGAGCAGGCTAGCGGAGACCCAAGATTTCCGTGGAGGCCTGCAACGTAGTGCACCTCTCGAACCCTCTCTTCCAGTGCACCTGCATCGCTCTCCACCCAGCACTCCAGCACTGTCTCAGTCCTCTTTGCTTTCCATGCCAAGCCACAAAGGCAAGGAAAGACCCCTTCACACCAGCGTCATCCAATCCACCGGCCTGGCGGCCGGCACCAAACCGTTGGCGTTGCTCGCACAGTCGTGTAGAGACGTGTCGCCTAAACGTTCCCCGCAGCACCTTACCTCCTCTCCTAAAACTGCCAAGCCCCTCCCTTCTTCCCATCAGCCACTCCCTCTTTCTTTATGCTCCTCCCCCAAACCTATGTCAGTCCCCTCCCCTCCGAAACCCCTCCCTCTCTCCTCTTCCCCCAAGCCGCCCCCTCTCACCCCCTCCCTCAAGGCACAATCTCAAGCTTCCTCCCGCAAGTCTCAAGCTCCAACATTGGACGCTCTCACCAGCAGGAAGATTCTGGAAAGTTCTTTGGCGCACGTCACAGACTACAGACTGAAACAGGTGAGCGGAGGGCGTCGAAAAACGCAAGCCTTCAAGTTCGTATGTTTAATCTCCCTTATCCCTCAAGGCCGGTGTCTACGCTTTCCTTTTCCAGAATAGCTAAAACAAATTCTCCACAGTTTCTGTGTGTTAAGCCAATTTAGGATTATCGCTTTTAGGGTGTTGTTGGTATTCAGGATGTGTCTCTCCTTATTGACCAGCCTATTTGAAAAGGTCAAGGTAACGAAGAGAGAGAGGCAGGGGGAATTATTTGTGTGTGTGTTTGTGAGTGTGTTTAAGGGAGAAGGACGGAAAGAACGGCTCTATTCTCTTATCGGTACAACTGGCTTCCCTACTGTGAGCCTTTAGTTGGTAAATGAAAGCGACAATGTGCATCACTTTATTAGAATTACTGAAGCAAAACCAACAGGCAATTAACTCCATGGCTTCTTAAGGATCCAGATTTCAGCAAATGAATGTAATAAATGTGCCTTTTCTTCACCTCTCCTTTTGTTGCCATGAAATTACTGTTGAAGAGGTTAATATAGTTTCTTTTTTCCTTTTTCGTAATTAACCACAGTGCTTTTATTATGATGTTATGGTACAGTTTGAGATTTAGATTTTATTACTGGTTCCAGTACTTTGGATTAAGGATTTATTAAAATCTCTAACCCCAAGAATTAATCTTTGGTGAGTAATTTATCCCGCACCATCTTTGCCACGGACACGAATGGCACATCCAATGGAGCAGCTTGTTAAAAATAGGTGATTTAAGAGCTCTGACTAAACAATCATCAATGGGTAAAAAAACAATGGGTAAAAAAGGACCACAAGCTGTTTCCCTGTTTAAAAAAAGCTGATTTCCCAACTTGGTTTAGCAGGGTTTTAGCGCTTCCTCACACTTCAAGATGGTCTTAGGTGGACTCACCAAGTAAACCATCTAAACCAGCTTTGCCAGGCTGGAAGGATCATCTTAAACAAAAAAACTTCTTGCTTAAACCAGCAAAGACCAGCCAACCACCTTAAAGGGATATTCCAGCCAAATCTCAAAATTACCCCATGATTTACTCATTCTCAAGCAATTTGAGATACACGTGTATATCATCTTTTAAACTAATGCATTTGAGCCCTTTTTACACAGGGATTATGGGAAAAAATGATAGGATTTGTTCAGGATCTTTGATTTTGGTTCATTTACACTGCCAATGATTTTCCGGAATCTCTGCAGTGCATTCACACACATATCGTAAAGAAATGTGATGTATTTAAAGTCTTGCATCTGAAGTTTGCTAATTATTCGCGCTTGGGTGATTCTCACAAAATCCAGATTTAGGTGTCCAGCATCAGAATTTTTAAAAAGCCCCGAAGCCATTTTTTTGCACATATAATATTAGCTTATGTCTGAACTTACTGTAAGCATTATTTAGAAAATATTTCCTATAGCAGTGGTTTTCAAACTGGGGGCCGCGAGATGGTGCCAGGGGGGCCCCAGTTTTATGACATTTTATGAAATACATTAATTTATTATGAATTCTGTGTAATTAAACCTAAAAAAAATAAGGCTACTAACCAAAAGCATGAATTTTTGGATAATTTAATGTTTTTTTCTATTAAAATGTTGAGTTTTAGAACAGTTTTTTGTCACAATTTTTTTTTGGGGGCAGCGAAGAGGTGCACCATACACAAGGGGGGCCGCACGCTGAAAAAGTTTGAAAACCACTGTCCTATAGAATTATTTACATTTTTTTAGATTGTCATTATCAAAAATTATCATTACCGCAACATGATATTACATTAACTATATGCATTTACAAACTCATGTTTCGGTAATGAGAACTAAAAAGTTGTCTAGGTACTATGACAAACAAAATTGTAACTTTTTTCTGGAGAGAAAGATTAAGAACTGCTTACCTGGTAGCCATCTTGAGTGTCACAGTCATTTATGTCCCTTTTTTTTTAAATGTTAGTTCCTTGAGGGCTTAAACAATGATTGAAAATTTTGCGGAGGATGAGAAAATTGGTCTTGGACACATTAATATTCTTTATTATTGTCTCTACATTTACCAATGATCCCCAAATACCACATGTTTCTTTACTGTAAATGTTTATAGTATAACATGCATTGAAGCTTTATTTTTTGATTTTTAATTATAAATATTTTTATGTCAAAGAACCCAAATCCAGTGATGGACACGTTGCGGTAATGAAAACTTTCCCCTTAAATGTTAAAAAAAAAAAAAAAATTGGTTAGTATGATGTCATTTGAAATCATGTGCAAAATAGTACACGAAGAGATGTTTGTAACTGTATGTGTCTTATGTTGATAGCATTTACTTTTTTATCAAAATGTTTCATGACACCTCATAAGTCTAATTTCGCGAGAATCACCCGCTTGTATTTTTGTTTATGACAAGATCATTGTCATATGCGTGATGCACTAATCTGTCATGCTAGTGAATGATCTCAGCTTCATCGAGGAAGTGACGATATATCTTCCTGATCTCTGCTTCAGTCCAGTTTGCCGACATTTCTCATTGTGAATGTTGATCTGTGTTTAAATCCCTGTGTCAAAGAGCTGAGCCATTGTTGCGATGACACTCACGTCCTCACTACGGCACACCACTTATGGCATTGTCTCTGCCTCTTGTTCACACAGAATGCTTCCTGTATGGCAATGTTACTAGGTCTTCTTTTTTACGGGAGCGATCCCAGAACATTTACGGACTATTTGTGTTCACACTGAAGCCTCTTTGGCAATTTAATGGAAATTTTCTCGGTGGAGAAAGTGCTGAATGGGGTTTTGGAGTTATTTTAGTAAATGTCCTTGGTCTTCCAAGCTTTATAATGGTTAAAAACAAGGATCAGGGAACAACTTTTGACTTTAAACTCCAAACAAGTGCATTTATCCTTCACAGCGATAATTCACACGGCTCCAAAGGTCTTCTGTGGTTAATGATGCGATTTTGTAAGAAACATACCCATATTTTAAATTTAATACGCTAAAATAACTACCTTCGGGTAATGGCGCCATCTTGAACTCACTCAAGAGTTTTAGCGTAGTGAGCGTTCATTGCCATGAATACGTTGTGCAGTGACTTTCGTGAATCCCATAAAATAACATTATACAAAATAATAAAATAACTCCAAATGTGTTTGTCTGAAAGATGATGGACATATGTATCTCTGATTGCTTGAGGGTGAGTAAATCATGGGGCAATTTTGCTGGAGTATCCCTTTAAGATGGTTTTGACCCTAACCCTAGCGACTGAAACAGGTGAGCGGATGGACAGCCCTTTTGGCCTATGGTGCAACTCAAAAAATTATTTTCTAAGAAAATGTATAAATTCAGTTTTGTTTGATGATGTTTATGTATTTGAGTAAGGGAACTTTAATTGTTGTGTAAAGATTTGAAAGCATTGAGCTCAGCTGTTGAAGCCAGGGTAGGATTGCCCCTTTCACAGGCTCTTAATGAACGTCGTGGATTGCGGTCGTTCTCTGTTTTTGTGAGTCTAAGCAACATTATGCTCGCTCACTCTCCTCCTCCACCAGCACTTAAACCACATGACAACCAGCGCAATTACCACATCTCCACCTCTCCCATTCCCCCCTTTTCTCGATCACTTTCGTATTCTCTTTGTTTACCAATTTGTTTTTTCCCTCGCTCTCCTTTTGCTTTCAGCACACATCTCACTTTCCGTTTGAAATTCAACTTTGTTCGGCTTTAGATACATTATTTGTGTAATGCAGTTTTATAAATGAAAAGGAGATAAATGCATATGAACGTGAAGGAACTCCTGCAACACCAGCATCTCCAAAAGGAATTGCAAAATATTGTTTTCCCCAAGCAAGTTGGAAAAACAGTCCAGCCCCAAACTCATTTTGTTTGCTGAGCCTATTTGTTTTCTGAAGCGCTGCCGCGCTGTTGGCCTGACAATGCAAACGCGTCTTGATTTTGAATACGCAGCTGGAAGTTAGAGGCTATTGACTCCGTGAGGCCCGTTTGAAGCCCTGGCTCGCACAGTCTTGATTGTGCAAAAGCGGCTAATGTTGCCGTGTTGGGATCCTCAAATTGTGTTGTGATAAAGACCTAGAGAAGTGGATCCCAACCTTTTTAAATTCAGTCACTCCCAATTTCAAGTTATTTTTGCCTTTATTTGATAGATAGTAATTACAGAGATGACAGGAAAGTATAGGGTGAAGAGAGGGGTATGGGATTGGCAAAGGACCTCAAGCCGGGATTCGAACTCGAGTCGCCAGAAATGCATCTGCACCATGTGTCGGAGCACCGTCCACTACACCATCGGCTCCGACAAATGTTTTGTTTTTGCTCAAACAAATACAGGAATGCTTTAATAGTGCCACGGTTTCACATTTCCGAGAAATCAACCCACAAATGGCTTACTTATTGTTGTCTGTGCTTATTAAACAGAGACTATTTATGTTTACATAAAAAAAGATGTTCCAAAATTACTTCAGTGTTTATAAAAACATTGTGAGGATGTGATATTGACTTGTTTTACTTACTTCCCATCCTCTCTTTTTTGTTTCTCCCTTATGTAGTCTTTCCTGTCCCAGGACCAGACATTTCCTCTCCAGTTAAAGAAACAGCAGAGCCCATATAAGATAAACAAGAGGACAGGGATACTAACGTCCACCACCTCCTCTTCATCACCTTCTTCCTCTGTGCTCCCTCATAAGCACAGCTCTGAAGCGTCAAGTAGGACCAAACCCCCCGCAGCGCAAGGTGTGTCCTCCTCCCCTCTGCCTTTCCCTCACAACCTGCTGGGCCTCGGTCAGCCCAATGGCGTCATCCAGAGCACCCAGGACGCGCCCCTGGCCCTAACCACCAAACCTCGCACAGATCTGCCAGTCAACCTCAGCACGGGAGGCCGCAAGAGCCCCGCAAACGTCTCTCCGACTCCTAACCACACCACACGCGAGCCACGAAAGAGCAAGACGCCCAAAGCGTTAGAAGCATGGAGGGGTCTATCCCAGAATCACCTGGTGCAGTCTCTGGTGGACCTTTTCCAGCACAGCGGAGCCGAGCAGGAGCTGCCCAGCAGCAAAGAGTCTGATGATTCTGCCGAGGATGAAGACGATGAGGATGATGATGTCGAGGATGAGGAAGATGATGATGACGAAGAGGATTCTGATGATAGTCTCTCAGGTGAGAGCAATTTTATAAACGCTTGAAAGTGCGTCACTATGTTAGTGCAAGCTGTTATGAAAGGTGTTCTCTCTGCACGCAAAAGCAGTGCATATTTATCTTGGCTTCCGTGTTAACAGGTTACACTATTCACACCGTCCATCCAAGCAGAAGCGTACGCACGACTTGAATTTCGGCACTGCGCCTATTGTTACAGCACATTGTGAAAACGTCTGGCATCCACGTGCAGAGACACAAACCACAAAAACAGCGTTTTTTGTTTAGAAATCTGACTGAATCCAAATGACAGAAGCAGTTTAGCTGTTTAATAGTTTAATTTTCACGTTGTGTCTTTGCTTATAACGTGAATCCGTCTTTCTCTCTCTCTTTCTTTCTTTCAGAATCAGACAGTAATTCAGACAGCGAGCTGAATGGCTCTGAGGGTGGTAAAAAGAAGGATACATCAATGGATACAGACGGAGAGAAGACCCCTCAAAAAGTCAGCAAGGGGTTTTCCCACCTCAACTCCTCCACCAATCACAGCCTGTCTGACTGTCTGCCTCTCAACCTCCAAGTCATTAAGCCCTCCAGTGTGGCCACGCCCACCATTGTGAGCAGCTCCAGTGCCTTGACCTATCACAGCTCTCCTTCCTCATCATACTCCGTTGGCACCTCTCCAGGTAACCACGAGCCTGATGACATCACACTGGATAAGCTTGACTCCTTCCTTTAAGAAAGGATTAGATATTTGTGTACTGTATGTGTGCATTCCCTGTTGTTTGTGTATTTGTGTGTGTGGGCTGTCACGCTCAGATGACGGAGTGTATATTTTTAGAAGGATAAATTATGCCGGCTGGCGTCGTATTTGTGCACGTCTGTTTGGGTGTGCATCCCTGGACCCAACCAGTGACTCTATTCGAGGAAATAGCCAAAACGGATTTAATATTAAACTCTTTCAATTAATTGTGTTTGGAATATGCAGGGTCAGCTTTACGGTTGGGTAAACTTAGCCAGTAACAAGATCTCTGACTGTGGTGCCGAAGTCAACCCAGAACCAGTGTTTGGCTTAACTTGTTAACAAAGGCACATCAAGTCATTACCTGTGTTTGGCTGAGTTAATCTGCTTTTTCCTCGTGAAGCTAACAGAGACATTTGTTAAACAAAACACTCACAAATCCAGCAAACACGGCGCAGGAGTGCATCTGCTCTTGGACGACGTTCAGCATCTCTCACCGCAATGGAATGAAATACTTTTTTCAAAGTGTGTTTCCGTTGAAAAGCATGAGGAATCTGCATTAAGCCGTGAAGAGCAAGTGTGATAGTTTGTTTTCAGAGAATTATCCAGGGCTTCAGTTAAAGGGATAGGGATGAAATGAAAATGATGTCATTATTTTTACACCCTTAGGTTGTTGAAGACCTGTATAAATTCCTTTGTTCTTCTGAGCATTAAGGAAGTAATTTGTAAACGAGCAGAAAAAGAAGCACTATTGACTTCCATAGTAAGAAAAACAAATACTATGGAAGTCAGTGGTGATCAAAAAGGTTTTTATAAACCTTGCTCAAAATATCTTGGAACAAAGAAATGTATACAGGTCTATAACAGCTGAGTCGTCTAAAAGAAAGATATTAAAGATTGTTCATGGGTTAGTTTTGTTGGTTTCTTCGTGTGGTGCCAGATTGATGTCGTGAGAGTTTTTGTTAGACAGGCGTGCTAAGGCAAACATCAGCGTTACTATTCCTCATACTTAAGGTTAGGGATTTGAAATCATTAATCCAAAATATTAGACTTCAGCATGGAAACGGTTGTGCTACGATATGATTGATGCCTAAATTGGTGTGGGTTTTTGAAGGGATGTAAGCGGTTGCTTTTTTAAATGATCAGACTTGCCGTGCGTTTGGTGAGAAATTCCAGAGACTTGCATTGGAAGCTGGATCTGAGCCAAGCCTGGTCACCAAAGAGGAAGTAGATGCACATGGTAGCAAAACGTAGCAGCACAATGATCACGGGTGTGATTCCTAAAGCCCTGGGTATATGCGTGACCGATGTACAATGGATGGGGGAGTTTCAGTCCACGCGCACTCTTCTGATGACAAAAATTGCTCTCGTAGCCCCTCGAGTTTATGTTAAGGACTTCAGCCTTAAAGGATTACTCCACTTTTAGAAAGAAATACCATCCAAGATGTTTTTTTTTTTGTTCAGTCTTGAGAGGATTTAGTTTTTGAGAAAAAACGTTGCAGGATTTTTCTGCATATGGTGGACTTTGGTGGATCTCCACGGTTTGCGGTTTCAATGCAATTTAAAAGTTTAAAATGTCAAAGGGCTCTAAATGATCCCAACCAAGGCATAATGGTCTTATCTAGCGAAACGAAAAAAAGAAGGACTTTTAAACCACAACTTCTCTTCGTGCGCTGGCTGTGTGATGCACCAGCGCAACCCTACGTGTATTACGTAATCACATTGAAAGGTCACGTGTTACATATGTGAAACACACTTGCGGAAAATCTTAAATAATAAACTGACACAAATTCATTAATTAGTATCATTCCACATACAACAAATTCGGAACGGTCCTCTTTCTCCACACTTGGAGCGGTAGTTTCACATACGTCATGCGTGACCTTTTGACGTGATTACGTAATACTCAGGTCACGCTGGTGCATCACAAGGCTAATGCAAGACAAGAAATAAAAAAAATAAAAATAAATTTGCCGAAAATTATCGTTTTGCTAGTTAAGACCCTTAAGGGCTCATTATAGGTGTGCGTGGGTCCTACGGCGTAGGTTCCGTGTCGGTTTTCATTTATACTTTTCCGTCGTCGTCGTCCACGTCGACGTGCAAACACACGCGCAGACTGCTGGTAGGCAGTATCCACGCGTGTAACCACAGTAGCAGTGCGACTGTCAATGAAGAAGCTTGGCAAGTTAACCCACAAACGAAGAAGAAACAGCAACTTGTTGTGTATGATTTGAGAAGACCAGCAATGATGGACGTAAATAAACAGCGACATTTGTTGCAGTTTGAGGTAAATTACTCCTCAACTTGGCTCATCTTTGTTTTCACCGTCGCAAACGGAAATACCTATGACGCAGTTTTTTTACCTGACGGGAGGGGTTCTGGTGGACCAATCACAGAGCTTGCGGTCTGCGTAGAACTGACGCGCTGTTAAACATTTTGCGAGGTGCACGTCAGGCTACGCAGAGCTACGCACAGGCTACGGATAACCTACGGCGTAGCTACAGCGTAAAGCTTACGCACGACTATAAATCGGGCTTTATGCCTCGGTTGGGATCATTTAGAGCCCTTTGAAGCTGCATTGAAACGGCAATTTTGAACCGCATTGAAACTGTAAACTGAGGTCCACTATATGGACATAAATCGTGGGGTGTTTTCCTCAAAAACGTAGTTTCTTCTCAACTGAACAAGGAAAGACATCATGGATGAAATTCCTTTAAGAATAAATGTATAACTTGAATGCACTGCAAGTCACTTTGGATAAAAGGGTCTAAAAGTAAAATAGACATCTTTGATTTGAATTAATGCGCAAATGACACTTAACCATGTGTAAACAGGTAACCAGAGTACTCAGATTTTGTTCTGAAAAAAACATCTGGTTGTTTTTGAGGTTGTTTATTTTGCTCAGTATGGGGTTGTAATTTATACGAGTTGATGACACAGTTTGTTTTCTTGTAATCCTATGTGTGTTGTAATGTGTTTTGTGTGACTGTTGTCTCGTTCCAGGCTCTGCCAAGCGAAAGCGAGTGATGAATGAAGATGATTTACGAATTCCTCTGGAAATGGGGTAAGTTTAAACACGACACGCTGCTGCGTCACGCCAGCCTGACTCGACGCCTGTTAACTACAGTTCTTTGTGCTCTTCTAAAGCAACGGATCTCTTATAAACATCTCATTAAAACGGCAGATGTATATTTATGCATTTGCAGAAGTAAAAATATTTTCCCAGCTCAATTACAAACACATACTGAAAGCACTAAAGAGGCACAGTGGTGCTATCAGATGGTAATATTATTGTAATGATTACCATATTCATTGTGTTTACATGCTACTCCAAGATATTGAAAAGAATATTATGGTATTACCATGTTAAGAAATTAGCATATCACTTTTGCATCTTCTGCCTCTCTATCGCCATCTCTGTTTGAAATTGACAATACTCGTGAAATCTAACTACACAGCTCAAATTATAATCCTTGTGAATCGGGGTGAGGTAGTGACAGTTTTGAGGCTGTAAGGTACTTGCTCAATAACAGATTTTATAAGGGGACATATTATGCAAAATCCACTTTTACAAGGTGTTTGGACATAAATGTGTGTTGGCAAAATCCACCCACTCCTCCTTATTTTATCTCCATTAAACCAAAGCAATCTCATTAGAAATGCTTATTTGATTTTCTTGTTAATGTGATGTCACAGTGATAAAGCCCCACCTACAGCCACTGACTGACTGACTAATTTCACCCAAAACCTTTTCTTAATGTGTTTGTTAGCATTATGCAGCTAAATATACTATTGTCTCAGACTGTATTCGCAGGAATCAGATCAGGTTTTTAAGTGAAAATGTTTACTGTTTTTTGGTAAGGGAGTGAAGAGCAGTAGCTCATTTGCATTTAAAGGTACAGACATTAAAACGGCACACTTTTGCTACCACCCAAATAGGGGCATTTTGGACATGCTGTAACAAATTATCTGTAGGGTATTTTGAGCTGAAACTTAAAGGGACACTGCACTTTTTTAAAAATAGGTTAATTTTCCAGCTCCCCTAGAATTAAACATTTGATTGGTACCATTTTGGAATCCATCCAGCTGATCTCCGGGTCTGGCGGTACCACTTTTAGAATAGCTTAGCATAATCTATTGAATCTGATTAGACCCTTAGCATCACAGTCAAAAATAACCAGCTTTTCGATATTTTTCCTATTTAAAACTTGACTCTTCTGTAGTTACATCGCGTACTAAGACCAACGGTAAATAGGCTATTGAAAGTGACCAAGGGGACTATTTTCGGGCACTGCGTAATATCATTGCGCCTGCTGCAGCTATGTTACAGCAGCAAAGTTCTTGATTATTACACCAGAATGAGAATATAGTTCCTAGCTATATCGGCCTGGAAAATCAAACTTTTAATTTTCCGCCGTTCTTGGTACACAATTTAACTACGGAAGAGTCGAGTTTTAAATAGGAAAAATATCGAAACTCTTCATTTTTGAGTGTGATGCTAATGGTCTAAACGGATTCAATGGATAAGCTATGCTAAAAGTGGTACCGCCAGACCCGGAGATCAGGTGAATGGATTCCAAAATGTAAAAATGTAATGTTTCACTCTATGGGAGTTAGAAAAAAAACATATTTTTAAAAAAAGTTCAGTATCCCTTGAACAGACAAATTCTGTTCACCTGAGACTTATATTACATCTTGTAAAAATGGGCATAATATGTGCCAGTTTTTAAAAGAACCATATTTTCAATTTGCACACACTGTAAAACCATATTATAGTAATTTTAATCTATGTATCTGATATTGTTCTAGCTGGCAACGAGAGACCAGGTTCAAAACGGTGGGCGGTCGGTTACAGGGAGACGTCGCGTATTACTCCCCATGCGGCAAGCGACTACG
The DNA here is from genome assembly GCF_027580225.2 of Misgurnus anguillicaudatus. Classification (NCBI taxonomy): domain Eukaryota; kingdom Metazoa; phylum Chordata; class Actinopteri; order Cypriniformes; family Cobitidae; genus Misgurnus; species Misgurnus anguillicaudatus. Next base: position 35,814,416 of record NC_073344.2, read on the forward strand.
GCAGTACCCGGATGTCGTAAAGGTAACCTTTACCCTCCATCCCCACAACTTTCACCCAACCCCACTCAAACACTGAGAAAGTTTCACACCCCATCCGTTAAAACCCCTTTCCTCTCCCAGTGTACCATTAGCAGTTACTGGTATAAGATGTAGCAGTTTACGTTAGCTAGCTGTGCACTTATTATGGCAAGTGTGCTAGGCTTCTTTCAGTTTGGTACCATTAATAGTGCTAATGGCTCTCTGGATGTCCTGTCTGACAAAATCACTATTATTCTCTCTTCTGTAGTATCTGTCCAGATACGGAATAACTGACATCACACGTGATAATTTTAGCTTCAGTGCAAAAATAAGGGTTGGTGACTTCTATGAAGCGAGAGAAGGACCCCAGGTGAATGCCTTTCATCTCCTTTTTTTGTTTTTTGTTCTTTATATTCTTTTTCTTTTTACTCTCTGTTTAGCTCTCTTATACCTTCGCTCTCTCTTTCATCTTGAACAGGGCAGAGAATTTGATTGAACCCCGATAGCCTGAATTTCCCCTTTTATTCTGTAGGGAGTCTGTGCAATAATCAGCCTTCGTTGTTTCCACAGGGTGCTACTTCGTGTTTTGTCTGTCGTGTGTTAAAAGTCTCCTTAAAAGAAAAGCTCGATAGACTATTACATTGATTAAGTTGACCCTCATGTTTGTGTTTCTAATTCACTTTATTTCATTTGATTATCTCACAAATGATTTACTAATAATTAAATATCATTTTTGATTATTACCGTCTAAACATTTAAGTGATGTGGTGCTGCTCCACTGATTGACGGAGCCTCAATATTTTTTAGACAAACCAAAGCAGAAAATTTTCTGTGTTTTCACGGCCGGTTCTGACCCGGTTCTGTCCCTCGCCTCCCCCCAGGGCCTGCACTGGACTCTTCTGAAAGAAGAAGAGGTCATCCCTCGTATTCTAGCGATGGAGGGGCGACGGGGTCGTCCCCCCAACACAGAGCGCCAGCCGAGGGGTGGCGGTGAGGTGTCGGGCAGCCGGCGCCGAAAGGGCCGTCCCCCGAATCTGGGCGAGAGCGAGTTCCCAAGCCCCTCAGAGGCCAAACTACTGCGCAAGCTTGAGGCTCAGGGTAAAGTGCTTCCATTAGTTTTTTTCAATACCCATGCATATTTCTGGATTAACTTTATATAATAATGTTAAAATGTTTATGGTGCAATGATGTGTTCTGTACAGTGTTGGGGTAACGCATTACAAGTAACATGCATAACGTAATAATATTACGTAACTCGTTACTTTTTAAATGTACACATTAATATTTGTGTTACTTTTTTTTTAAAGTAATGCAAGTTACTTTTTTAGTTTAATTAATTTGATTTAAAAACACACCGAATTAAACTGAACGTTGTCACATTATGCAAGGGATCAAGCCTCAGACAAGAAAAAGTAATGCAAAGTCACTAAAAGTAAAATAAGCATTACTTTCCATGAAAAGTAACTAAGTAACGCAATTAGTTACTTTTTTTGGGAGTAACTTAATGCATTACTTTTAAAAGTAACTTTCCCCAACACTGGTTCTGTATGGGGTCAGAAGCAGGATACCAATAAAGGTTTGTCTGTCTTCATTGCAGAAATCGCCCGACAAGCCGCCCAGATGAAGCTCATGAGGAAGCTTGAGAAACAGGCACTCGCACGAGCAGCCAAAGAGGCCCGAAAACAGCAAGGTACTCTCTCACACACACTCAAACCCACTCGATCACTCGCACAGATGTTCAAACAAGTCGCTGAAACCTATCGATATCTCTTGCAGCCATCATGGCCGCTGAAGAAAGAAGGAAACAAAAGGAGCAGATTAAGATTATCAAACAGCAGGTGAGTCCCATCCTCACAGGTTTAAGGTTTAAACCTTCAGCATTCGGTCACCTCACTTAACTCAAAGACTGACGGGGTCTCCTCGACTGCCGGTCCTCCTTTTAAAATGCGCAGCAGCACTTTCAATTAACACACTTTCTTCTCTTCTCTCACCAGGAAAAGATAAAGCGCATTCAGCAAATCCGTATGGAGAAGGAACTCCGCGCGCAGCAGATTCTCGAGGTACGGAGAGACTGCGGAAGAAATACATTAAAAGGAGTCGAAATAGGCTTAACGTCCTTAAAATACACGCCGCCACCTCCGGTTGCTGTTTAACATGGAGACCGGACCGCAGCAGAATCACTCACAAGCATTTCGGGGGTTTCGAATCCTGCATAATTTTTGTCAAGACTAATGCTAAATTGGTCTGGCGGACAGTTTTTGAATATTAAATTTGCAGCCTCCCGTGTTTCAAACCGGAGGTAAATTAGACGTAAAAGATTTTTTTTCATCAGACAATGGCAGTTCTTGCATAAGTAGCAGTAGGAAGACACTGTTTACTTTACTCACCCAATTATAGAAGCTTCAAAAGTGTTTTAGCTGGGCAAAATCAAATTGGAGCTGACACGCTTGGCAAGCCATTCTGAACAGGATTCCTTGCTGTTTGTAATTACGTATTTAAATTTACGGCTAATTCGCCCTTGCTTTCTTTTCATATTGCCGTTGTCAACCAGAGAGGAATATTGAATAGATCTCGGGGTTGATTCTGACAAAAACTCTATAGGAAACAAACCTTGAAAATGCCAAATTGAGATTTTATTGAGTTTTTTCATGGTGTGTGAATGTTGAGATTCAAGCTCTAGCTTTCTCCCCTCACAGACACATCAATCAATGTGTTATAAATAAAACAGATGTCGGTTTAGCATGTTTAATTTAGGTTTATACCCATGATGGTCTAACACAGGCTTGTTTTGCAGGCAAAGCGGAGAAAAAGAGAAGAGGCTGCCAATGCCAAAATGTTGGAGGCGGAAAAGAGAATAAAGGTCAGTTTTAAAGATGCTACACCTACTTAATGCATTATGAATCATCGACGTGGAAACACCCCGCCCCCCACTCCCGAAAACTTCCCCCTCACCTACTCCGGCAAGCCATTAGTATTCCTCAACTACAACAAAAGAGCAGAGCCTCCGTTTGACTGATGTCTGCTGGCCTGTGGGGGAAAATTAGTTTGACATCTGGATTTTTTTCTTCGTTCGAGTCGGTGGTTTAATATGAAAAAATGCACTTAGCATCTTTTTCTTTTGTTTGGTCTTCTCAGTGGAATAGAGAACCCGGTGTAAGTACGGCTCTATGTACAGGTTATTGACCCCATGAAATTAAAATAGATATTTTCTTGCACTTCTTTAGTCCATTTATGCTTGGAGGCCAGTGCACTTGCTGATCAAAAAAGTTTCAAAAGATAGGCACATTGTAAATGTCCTAAGGAAACAAACCCAAAAATTGATTATTCACATTACGCTCATATCTAAGTGCTAAATCTCTTACTGCAAAACTTGCTCACTGTGCTATCAAGGTTATGGGTAGACGATTGCTGAAGGACAAATAAACGCACACTGTCACGAGTCTTACGAGACTTGGCAAGAACTGCTGACAATGTCCATATTACATAACTGTATCTTTATACACCCTATAACACTTGCTTCAGAGTAGCAATAGGAAGAAGCAAATATAAGTTTAATGACGTACGCAAAAGGGTTTTAAATTTTGTTTATAAAAAAGTACTTCCTGTTTCAGTAGAAAATACATCAACACTGGAATATTCATGATGTGAACTTAAAATATTGTGACATTAACATGTGTGTGTGTGTGTATATAGATATAGTCTCAGACTTATGGGTAATACTTTACAGGGTTTCTGCAGGGTCTTAAAAGTTTCAAAAAATCATTTAAAATTATTTATGTAATCAGAGATTTACATTTAGCAGACGTTTTTGTCCAAAGCGATTTACAAAGATTAGGAAGCACTAAAAGCAATATGTCATAGGAGGCAATAGTACAAAAGGTGCTTATAACAAGATACAGGTTTTTATTTAAGGCCTTAAAAAGTCTTAAATTTGGTATTAAGTATTGTGTTAAAGGTAGACAAATAAACACGGTGTATGAATGTCACAAGACTTTGCAGAACTGCTTACAGTCTCTAAATAACTCTGTATAACATAGCTGTATCTTCATACATTCGCAATGGGAAGTTGCAAATAATAGTTTAATGACATAAGCAAAATGGTTTCAGGTTGTGATTATAAAAAATAACTTCCTGTTTCATTAGAAAATACATCAACACAGAAATCTTGTATTATGGGAACTGAAATGACATACATGTATGTGTGTATGTATATATACATGTTATTAATAAAAACATTTTTATTAGGAACTTGGCAGAAATGTTGTCTGTAGTTGGCAAAGTAAAAACAAAACATTTTTTTTTTTAAATTGCTCATTTTCTAGATCCCCTAGAGATAAACATTTGACCTTTACTGTTTTGGAATCTATTCAGCCGATCTCCGGGTTTGGCGCTACCACTTTTAGCATAGCTTAGCATAATACATTGAATCTAATTAGACCATTAGCATCGCGCTAAAATATAACCAAAGAGTTTGGATATTTTTCCTATTTAAAACTTGACTCTTCTGTAGTCACATCGTGCACTAAGACCGACAGAAAATTAAAAGTTGTGATTTTCTGGGCCGATATGGCTAGGAACTATACTCTCAATCTGGTGTAATAATGAAGCACTTTGCTGATGTAACATGGCTACATCAGGCGTAGTGATATTACGCAGTGCCCGAAAACAGTCCCCTTGGTTACTTTTCAATAGACATTTTCATTGGACGCACGTGCGCTGACGCGATACACGTCTGGATCCAAACTTTACTTCCGGTTTAATTTTTTTTATGGTCTGACTAGTTGCTAAACTGATCTCTTGAACAAATGCCTCGTCGAAAATAACAAATGTTTTGGTTTCCTGTGTTGTTTTTTTGCGTGTTATATAAATAAACTACGTTTAAAGAACTTTGTTGTTATTTATTCTTAGCGGAGTTTACCGGAAGTTATGTACAGACCATGAAAGCCGCTTGTTTATGTTTCAGGCGCTGCATAATATCATTGCAGCCGTGTTACAGCAGCAAAGTCCTTCATTATTACGTCATACCGTTTTAAAAAATCACCACATTTAATTTTCCGTCCGTCTTAGTACACAATGTAACTACAGAAGAGTCCAGTTTTAAATAGGAAAAATATCAAAACTCTTTGGTAATTTTTTCAGCGCCCTGATAATGGTCTAATCAGATTCAATGAAATATGCTAAGCTATGCTAAAAATGGTACCACCAGACCCGGAGATCAGCTGAATGGATTCCAAAACGGTAAAAATCAAATGTTTAACTCTAGAGGAACTGTTAAATGAGCCAATTTAAAAAAAAGTGGAGTGTCCCTTTAATGTTTTTCGCTGCTGTGTATATATATAGACTATAGTCTCAGGCTTACGAATAAGACTTAGGCCCAGACAGACCTCTGATTGGTGGTTTGTTTGTAGACGGTAATCTAATGAGTGTTTATCTGTGGCGTTAAATCATTCTTTATGTTTTGTGTTTGTAGGAGAAAGAAATGAGACGTCAACAGGCTGTTATTCTCAAGCACCAGGTATGTGTCACTAAGCACTCTCATAAATAATAGGTCTTAAAATGACCATTTATACAGTAATAGTGATGTTTTGTTACGAAATGTAGAGGTCAGGAGGGAAGGGAGAAAAATAAAGAGCTTTTGTGTAGTATTTATAGCATTTATAGTATTCATCAAACAATGACATAACTACTTATCGTGCATTATGGGTAAAAATGCGCCCCAGAACATATTTAATCAGTCTGTTCAAACACACGAAAGGGTGAGTCACGCGAAAGATGTGAAGAACATGTCCAGGTCATATTTCAATTAAATAAAACCTGTTTTTGGACCAATACCATTTTTTGCATGGAGATTCATATTTTAAAGTTATATTAATCATTATAGTTGTAGTGGTTATACTGACTTAAAGAAAAATAGCAATGTATTGCTGTATTTTTACACTAATGTATGAATGAAATGTAATTAAATAAAGTTAAAACATCCTTATAATATATCAGAGTGCAAAAATCCTTTACAAGTATACTTTATTATCTTAAGGAAAAAATAATACGTTTGTGGTCTGTTAAATATTAAATGTGGTCTGGACAGGTTCTTGACAGGTTTTGTGAGATTTATCCAGAAAGTGGCGAATCTCATGTGGTTCTGTCTTTAACTATCTCCTGTTTCTCTCTGGGTAATTTCATGCTTTTGGTAGTGGGATCTGTCTCTTTGGGGTTCAGCCTAGTTTTTTTTTCTTCGTTTTAAATGACGCTGTGATTTTTTTCTGTCTCATAATACTTTGCCACCTCTCTCTCTCAGGAGATGGAGAGGCATAGACTAGATATGGTATGGGTATGTTTCATCTTCTGTACATCTAACACTCGCATCGTGAAACCTGGTTGTGATATGATGTCATAGCAGCACATTTTTAAATGTAGCACTGGCTGCTGTCAAAACTACATTTTCCTTCTGCATGGCTTTTCAAGCAAAAACAAAGAACCAAAAGAAAAAAAACCTGCATCGCCTACATCTGCTATATGTGTCAATGAGAGAAGACTGGCTTTGATGCAGCAGGCCTGTGGCTTGTTTGTGTATGTGTGTCTGTGTGCGTATGCGTGTCTATGAAGCCTGTTGAATACACACTCTCATTGGTGGAAAGTACCACACACACCCTCATTCCACGTGTACAGTCGACCCAATATTGTGTATTATCGTTATTGCCGCTGTGACAATGTGAGTGTTTGTGTGTGTGATGTGGCAGAGTATTTGTCCACATGTTGCATTTGCACTGTGCTGATTCTACCTCCAGCGAGGTCAGATCAGTACAGGTCAAAGGTTGTAGTGCCTGACCAATGAGAAAAGCCAAGGAAACTTGAGCTTCTCTCTGCCGTACATTTCATGCCATCTGTGGGTCAGATATAAAGATTTCACACCGATTAGCTTTGTCCTTAAAGTCAACATGAAATGATATTTGCAGAGTTCTTAAAATGTTTGCAAAAGCAAAGCTTCAATAGCTGTACGGCTATTGGTTACATTATTTAATAGCCTGCATGGTCTAGGTGATGTCAGCAGAAAGATTCAAAGGAAGAGAAAATCTGCAGAAAAAAAATGAATGCACTTTAAATGATACAAAAAGGCCAATTTTGATTTCATGTTGACTTTTATTCCATAATAACAAGGGGTCTCGTTCACTAATAATTGTGTACAAGTGTTTTTACTGATTCGTGTTCTCACACAAATTTATTTTTACCAGATTCAAAACGCCCATCTATATATATAAAGGCCCTTTAAAGATGTGTTTTCGGCAGCTAAGTGTGTTATTCTCCAAACTATAGCTGAAACACAATAAACACCTTTTATATAGGCCTAGACTCAGTTTTGAACCATTCTCAACTATAAAACATCAATCTATAACACCTGGACCACAAAACCAGTCACCGGGTATATTTATATAGCCAACAATACATGGTTCAAAATTATGGTTTTTATTAGGGCTCTCAAAAGATTCATCGAGATTGATCTAGGGCTGTCAAAAGACTAATCGTGATTAATCGCATCCAAAATAAAAGTTTGTGTTTACATAATGTGTGTGTAGTGTGTATAATTATTGTTTATATATAAAAACACACACAATCATGTTTATATTAAAAAAAAAGGTTATGTTTATATATAAAAGATTTATATTTATATAAAATATAAATTATATAAATGCATATACAGTATATAAATGCAAATATTTCTTAAATATTCACATGAATGTGTGTGTATTTATATATACATAATATTTACACACAGTACACACACATATGTTATGTAAACACAAAGTTTTATTTTGGATGCAATTAATCGCGATTAATCTTCTGACAGCCCTAGATTAATCGCTTGCAAAATAAAAGTTTTTTTTCATAATATATGTGTGTGCACTCTGTGTAACTATTTTGCATATATAAATGCAACACATGCATTTTGTACTTAAGATATATATATATTTTATTTTGTATGCGATTAGTCGCGATTAATCTTTTGACAGCCCTATTTTTATGCCAAAATCATTAGGATATTAAGATCATGTTCCATGAAAATATTTCGTAAATTTCCTTTAATAAATATATATAAAAAAATTATTATCATTAGTATTATGTGTTGCTAAGAACTTTATTTGGACAACTTTAAAGGCGATTTTCTCAATGTTTCGATTTTTTTCACCCTAAGATTCCAGATTTTTAACTAGTTGTATCTCAATTTCAAAACAATGTCGCTTATGACTGGTTTGTGGTCAAGGGTAACATATTTATTCAATAATTTTTTAACGCCATTCCAGCATCTATGGCTATATTCATGGGGAGAAGGGGTTAATCTACACATAAGTCTAATTTATACTTCAGCGCTGAACATGCTTTGGTTTTGTGTAGCTTTAGCATTAACGAGTGCCCCCCCCCCCTTTTTAAAGGTTTTTCTGCATTAAAACGTTTGCACAATAGTTTAACGCACAAAAACACGTGCGCACGTACAATTAGTGAACGAGACTCTGAGATAGGACAATGCGCTTTGCTGTATTGACTGGACACTGAAATACAGGAAAATATTTACTGTATTTTCCTTCGCCAGGCTTATTGTCGAGAGTATGTAACACAAAAGCTACGCTACTCTAACTCGAAGATGCACTGACAGCTTTCTTTCTCTGACCTGCCCATTACATCCGTGGCTTTTCTTTTTCTCATTTCTTTTCTCCTCTCGTCCGATAAGCCATAACACACGTTTACGTGGCTGCTTCATCCTGGCCATAGCAATTCTCTTTCTTTCTGTGCAACATGCTAAACCACGCTGATCAGTTTTAATCGCTCGTCTCTGGCTTTTATATTTCATTTTCTCTGTGTGGTTCTCCTTGTTGTGCTGTCCTCCGCTGAACGACGGAATCGTTTTGTCTTTCCAGGAGAGGGAGAGGAGAAGACAGCACGTTATGCTAATGAAAGCTGTGGAGGCACGGAAAAAAGCTGAGGTGCGCAAAACAAAATAAATAAATTAAGGAACGCTGTCCTTCACCACTCCACTCCTTCCCTCTGCACCTCAAGGCTTTCTCACATGTCACGTTCACCCACTCTGCTACGCTCTCTGAATGTGTTATGGCTAATAATTTGATGTAGTTTAATAAAGTACCCTCATCATTCTGCAAAAACAAAGACAAAAGTTTTCTTGTAGAACATAATACCTTCATGTCAAACGTGCTTGATGTGCGTTTTGCCGTAATACACCGACGTCCAACCGGTTCGTAAAGCCTCTTTTCTGCCCCCCTCAGGAGCGCGAACGCCTCAGGCAAGAGAAGCGAGATGAGAAACGCCTCAACAAGGAGAGGAAAATGGAGCTCCGGAGGATGGAGTTGGAGATGATCCGTGAGATGAAGAAACCCAACGAGGACATGTGTTTGACAGATCACAAGGTAACATGAATGGATTTCAGACCAACAGAGAAGAGGGAAAAGTTATGGGTTGCTTTACTTGACTTTATTGTCATCTTTAAAGGAATCGTTTACATGAATCGTATACCCATCCTCATCTTGATCCAGACTTGGCAGTGTCAATTTTTTCCTTAAAGTGAAAGCTGATGGATTGACATTCTGCCAAATAACTCAAGAAAGAAATGACACATTGGAGAGTAAATGTTGACATTTTGGGCGATCTGTTTCTTTAATAATCCTTCATTAACCTTTCGTTTTTAATGACATGTGGAACTTTATTTCTTTATAAAGTAATATCTACATATTTCACTTATCAATAAATGAGCTATTACCTGAAACGCTCATCCAATCAAAACTCCCTGAGGTATGATGTCATAAACTAAATCTTAGAACGGCACTTGTGTGAATTTTCTTTAAACCAAACGGTGCCATCTAGTGGCAGAAAGACATCATGAGCGTGGTTTGTTTTGCCTTCAACTAACTGTTTGTTTTACTTTTGTTTTCTCCTTTATCTGCTCGCTCTCTCCCTTAGCCCCTTCCTGAGATTCCACGCATCCATGGCCTGGTGCTGCCCGGCAACGTGTTTGCAGAGTGCCTGATGGTGGTGCAATTCCTGCGGAGCTTTGGAAAGGTTTTGGGCATGGATGCCTCCGAGATGCCTACTCTTGGTATACTGCAGGAGGGGCTGCTCAACCTGGGCAACAGCATGGGGCAAGTGCAAGACCTGCTAGTTCGGATGCTCTCATCTGCTGTTACCGACCCAGGGTTGCCTCAGGGACACCGGGCTAAGAAAAATACTCACAGACACACTAAACATAGACTTGACTAATAGCACTTATAGTTATTAGCCTAATGGTTAATGAAATAGTTTATGCAAAAATAAAATTCTGTTGTTTTTTCACACCCTAATTTTGTTTCCTCACTCCTCTTCCGTACTTGAAACATAAACTAAAAGTTTTGAAGAATATTTATATTGCTCTATTCCATGTAATGACAGTGGATGGGGACAAGAAAAATTACAATTAAAGCTTTAAAGGAGGTTGATACAACTCATGAACTAAAGCTATCTTTTAAGCTATAGCTTTGTGTATGTAATAAACAGAAATTATGTAATTACTGCTTCAAATCAAACCTTATATGTGGTCATTTCCTTTCCATTGTGTAAAAAAGAGCAGCTTGGATTATTTGTAGGGCTGTCGAACGATTAATCGCGATTAATCACATACAGTACAAAACCTAAATTATGTATATGCCTAAAAACATATAAATACACAAACAATATGTATAAATATAACATGTATATATCTACATAATAATTACACACAGTACACACACACACACACACACGCACACACAAAAACTATGCAAACAAAAACTTTTATTTTGTAAGCGATTAATCGTGATTAATCACATACAAAATAATGTTTGTGTTTGCATAATTTGTGTTTGCACTGTGTGTAATTATTATGTATATTAAAATACACAAACATTCATGTATGTTTTTAACAAACATATATATTTTTATATATTTTATATCAAAAATAAGTCAAACAAATGTATATGTAAATAACGTTTTTATTAAATTTTGACATGTGTGTGTGTGTATATATCTACATAATAATTACACACTGCACACACACACACACACAAATTATGCAAACACAAACTTTTATTTTGTAAGTGATTAATCGCATAAATCAAAATTAATCACATATAAAATAAATGTTTGTCTTTGCATGATTTGTGTGTGTGCAGTGTGTAATTATCATGTGTATATATAAATACACAAACATTCATGTATGTATCTAACAAACTTAGTGCAAAGATTAATCGCGATTAATCGCATACAAAATAAAAGTGATTTTGGCATAATATATGAGTGTGCGCTGAGTGTAATTATTATGTATATATAAATACACATTCATGTATGTATTTAAGAAACATTTACATGTGTATATATATTTATTTATATTTTTATATATTCTATTTTATATATAAATAAAAAAATTGATATATAAATAAAAAAATCTGGAATGAATATATCTATGTGTGTGGTTAAATATACATAATAATTACACACAGTACACACACATATATTATGCAAAAAAACTTTTATTTTGTATGCGATTAATCGCGATTAATCTTTGCACTAATTTTTATATATTTTATATTATAAATGGGTCAAACAAATGTATATGTAAATAACCGTTTTATTTAATTAAAATATTAATATATAACATGTATATATCTACATAACAATTACACACTGTACACACATAAATTATGCAAATATAAACTTTTATTTTGTATGCGATTAATCCTGATTAATCACAATTAAACAAAATAAACGTTCGTGTTTGCATAATTTATGTGTTTGTACTGTGTGTAATTATCATGTATGTATAAATACACAAACATTCATGTATGTATTTTACAAACATAAAACATAAAATATATAAAATATAATAAATATATGTTATATAACAAATACACATTTTCTTAAATTTATACATATATAAATATAACATGTATATATCTACATAATAATTACACACAATACATAAATTATCCAAACACAAACTTTTATTTTGTAAGCGATTAATCATGATTAATCAAAATTAATCGCGATTAATCATTTGACAGCCCTAATTTGCTATTAACTGCTTTTGTCTTCCACAAAAAAGTTACAGCTTCAAAATATATTATTATCTTGGCTGGTATTTTACAGTTTGCAGGTTTTAACCTTGTAATAGATGATCCATAAAACCTTGAGAGAGATGGCACTTAGCAGCTGCTAAATATGTTAAATGACAATAAAATTGGATCTTAATTGTATCTCCCCCCTTCTCTCCACCGGGCTAAGTCCATCTTAGGCGACCACTTGAGCAATGTGGGTTTAAACCGGGACAACGTGTCTGAGGTTCTGCAGCAGTACATGGAAGCGCACTGCGCTCAGACCGAGCTAGCTGATCTTTCACTGAGCCTGAGGACCAAATCCTTTCAGGCCCACACGCCTGCTCAGAAAGCCTCTATCCTGGCCTTCCTGGTGAATGAGCTTGCCTGCAGTAAATGCGTGGTCAGGTAACAAACCACTCGAACATAAAATATCCTACATTTTAATAGATTAAATTGTTGATTGTTCAGTACTTCAGTCATCTGGCCAATAAAACCGCAACACTTACTGAAGAGTATCACACAATGCATTTTGCATGGGGAACATTGTACAACTGTGTGTGTTTCTGTGTTTGCAGTGAGATCGACAAGAGCCTGGAGCACATGAATGTGCTGCGGAAAGATGAGTGTATCGTGGAGGGCAAACTGAAAAAGTGAGGATCGCTTAAACATAACACAAAAACTCACATTTGATTTGTTTTGAAACATATGTTGTGCCTACCTAGACATGATATGCTTCTTGCTTTTATTTAACAAGGCATTTATATAGTAGAATTATACCTACTTATGATTGTCATAATAAACAATCCTTCATCAACTAATATTTAGATTGTCTTAACTGTAGGCTGTTAGCTAAGCAAACTATCCATGTGACGTATAAATAACTAATGCGTGTCTGAACTGCCCATTTTATAGCACCAAATTTTCAAGCATTGTATGTGAATGTACATAAACCAAACCCGATCTATCTGCGTGTGTTCGAGCAGACTGAAAACAATCTACGCCAAGCGTACCGGAAAACGTGAAACAATCACCGGAGGGGAGGAGCCTCAGGCCGCAGGCTCCACCATTGGTCACAAGCGCAAGAGGAAGACCGGCGACAGTGATGACGACGACGACGAAGACGATGACAGTGATGACGCAGGGGACGAAGATGACGAGGAGGAGGAGGAGGAGACCAAAAGAGGAAAGAAGGTGGAGACGTGTGACGAGGTAAAAGCTGTGGATTTCATTTGCTGTTTACGTATCACTACATTCCAGTTTGATCAGATATTGATTGTGTTTGTCCAGGATGAGGGAGATCCAGCCACCAGCATTGAAGAGCTGGAGAAACAGATTGAGAAGTTATCAAAGGTAAAGAATTGAAGATATAGTACCACACTAACACGCACACAAAGACACACTCGCTCATACTGCATGTGTATTTTTCTGTGCGAGTACAGCAGCAGAATCTGATTCGCCGGAAGCTCTTCGAGTCATCTCACGCACTGAGGTCAATGTCATACGGACAGGATAGATACCGCCGGAGATACTGGGTCCTTCCACAGTGTGGAGGGATTTACATAGAGGGGCTGGAAAGTGGAGGTGAGCTCATCCATCTGTATATATATGTATATATGTGTATAGATTTGCATGTAGGTACGCTATTAACTCTGTCTCTCCTGTAGGTCTGGAGGAGCTGGAGAAAGAGCGAGAACGGTCGAGGAACTTTCAAGGTGTGCAGGTCAAAGAAGAGCCCCAGGAGGAAGTACCTCAGCATCATCATGATCAGGAGATACCAGTTCCTGTGAAGGAGGAGGTAAAACAGGAGGACAAGCCTGTGGAGGAAACGAATAAAGAGATGCTCCCCTCTCCACTAAAAGAACTTCAGGGAACAGAGGCTGTGGCCACACCCCCTCGGCTACCAGAGCCCCGCCCCTCACATAGCCCTTCACGCCAGGAACTCACGCCTGTTGGGGTCAAGGGGCTCTGCCACACCCACAACGGTTGCTCGGCGACCGTCGCCACAGAAACAACATCAGCATCGTCTCCAGCTCACTCTCCAACTACCTCCAAGCTGACAGAAGCCAGCAGCCCAGACCACACAATCCCGCCTCCTCTGCAGCTGGGCATCGCTACGCATGTCCTGCAGGCACAGCAGCTAGCACAGACTCAGCTCCTGCCCAATGACCAGTTGCTCAGGGTGCTCAGTGAGCGCAGCGGGCACTGGTTCAGCCTGCTGCCGCGCTCGCCCTGCGACGATACCTCCCTCACTCAGACCTCTGCACATTCCCAGTCCAACAACAACCCCAAAACTCCTCCTCCTCCATCTACCTCCTCTCCACACCATCACCTGCTTCCTTTCTCCGCATCCATAAGCCCTCTGAACCCCTCACCCGCTGGGATCAGTAACCTCAGCATGCAGGTGAACACTCGTTTTGATATATCTCGTATTATAAGCTGCGATGACCTTTAACATCAAGTAGAAAGTCGTTTTCATGATGACATCTCTTGCAAATTTTCTTTCAGATGAAGTCAGGTGGATCACTCATGGGGTTATCAATGTGCAACTGGTCCAGTGGGATCATAAGCCCCAATCTACCCCTTTGCAGCAGCCCCATGTACCCCTCGGCAGAAGGCAGTGCCAGCCCCCTGATGGCACCGAGCGTCTCGACCAGCAAAAGCGGCTCTCCCGTTCCCACTGGGGAGAAGCTTACATCTGCTGCATCTCCCATGGCGCTAGACCTCCCCAGAAATCACGATCACCCCGAACCTCTGCCCATACCGGAGGGTAGGTTTTGCCCATAATTCAGTCTTGAGTGAGTGTCTTCCATGCAGTGTTGTTGATGGCAATCTTTTGGCTGATTTGCAGACATGCTGCTGGGCTGGTGGAAGGTGACGGATATGGAGGAGCTGAAAACCCTTCTGAACGCTCTTCACAGCAGAGGCATTCGAGAGCGAGCCTTGCAGAAACAGCTACAGAAATCTATGGAGCTCATCGCACAAACCTGCAACAAGAACCGAGAGGGTGAGCTAAGTCACGGTGCAGTGACAGCTGACGTTTAACCAAAAATGCCTTGGGCTGTTAAACATAATGTTTATTTAACGCATTTGCCTAATTTGACGTCCTTACAGTTTGGTTTCGGTTCAGTATATGTACACCATAATCCCACAGCTGGAATTGAGCTAATAAGATGAAAAAAGACCTTCTTAATTTGTAAATCCAGTCCAGATGGGATTGAGACGAAACAAGTAATTTGCATACATTTAAATATTATTGAAGCTCAAAACGTCAGGAAACAAATATGTTACTTAAAGGGATAGTTCACCCAAAAATGAAAATAATGTCAGTAATGCCTCACTCTCATGTCGTTCCAAACCCGTAAGACCTCCGTTTATCACAGTTTAAAGAGTAGCTAAACCCTAAACCCAACTTTTTTAAGTTACTGATCTGTAAGAATGATGGTTTATTAGTGCTGTTCATTGATTTTGGTAAGTTTTTTGACATTTGGATATAAAGTGTTTCAATACTACAATATATGGTGTTAAAACGTCTGAGTGCTGCCCTCTTCAGGTTGAACGGTGGCTACTGCAGTTGAATTTTCCTATTGGATATTGGGTCCAAAAAATAACTCGTGACATAAGCAGGTTCAAGCTCACCACGCCCTTGTTACGATCTCACCACACACTTGGTACGAGCTTAGTTCGTCCCCTCTATCTCTGTTGGAATCTGCCCACTTTTCTTGCATTTTTCAAATATTGCCAGTGGGTGGAGTCAAGCTCTGACCAGGGGTTTAGTTACACTTTAAGATGTTTTATATTTAGTCAGAGAGCTTGTTGACCCTTCATTGAAAATCTACGAACGGTATACTGTCCATGTCCAGAAAGGTAATAAAAACATCATCAAAGTAGTCCATGTGACATCAGTGGGTCAGTTAAAATGTGTTGAAGCATCGAAAAAAATTTTGGTCCAAAAATTATGACTTTATTCAGCATTGTCTTCTCTTCCGCGTCTGTTGTAAAGCGCATGCGCAAGACTAAAGTCACGTGACTGCAGTGACGCGGCCGACGTGTTATCCTCAGACATGTTTGCAAAGTTTTTTTTACAAACTTACTGCATGCGTCTCCTTCAGACTGTAAACGAAGCCCAGGCACACACAAAAACAGCTTGGGCGCACCAGATAACACGTCAGGCGCGTCGTACGTCATGCACGTCACGTGATTTTAGTCTCGCTCATGCGCTTCACTACAGATGCGGAAGAGAAGACAATGCCGAATAAAGTCATAACTTTTTTTGTTTTTGGACCAAAATGTATTTTCGATGCTTCAACACATTCTAACTGACCTACTGATGTCACATGAGCTTGTTGACATAGGGTCAACAAGCTCTCAGACTAAATCTAAAACTGTGTACTGTGTTCTGAAGATGAACGGAGGTCTTACGAGTTTAGAACAACATGAGGGTGAGTCATTATTGACATTATTTTCATTTTTGGGTGAACTACCCCTTTAATTCTTTCCCTGCCATTGCCAAATTATCAAGTTTTTAAGGCAATTCATATTTCCGCTATTATCCACTAGGGGCCGCTCTTACCCAACTTAAAAAACACTAAAGCACCCACGGATCCAAAAACAGTAAATGCTCTGTGTATGTTTTAATCATTGCTTTATATAAGCTCTAACAAAAGTCCACCAATGCTATTATCTCAGTTTTAACCAGAGGTTCTGTTCTCTACAAATTTGTAGGTTTATATATTTAAAAAATAAAAATTTCAGGAAGGAAAATCCTAAAAATGCTGGCGCTGGCTTGCAACTTTAAAAAAAAAAATGCGGGTGTGGAAAGAGTTAAAGGGATAGTTCACCCAAAAATGAAAATTCTGTCATCATTTACTCATCCTCATGTTGTAACAAACCTTTATAAATTACTTTGTTCTGATGAACACAAATTAAGATATTTTTGTTTGTAATCAGGCTTATCTGGGGCACCATTGACTTAACATAATACGGAAAATAATACGGAAGAGAATGGTGCCCCAGATCTGTTTAGTTGTTAAAGTCGCCATGAAACGGAAGTAGCGATTGCCTTATTGTCCCCGTGGTGACGTATATCCGCCGAGTGAAACCGGCTTCTGAAATGAAATAAGACTAAGGGCTGGATTGGAATTTGTCCATCGGGATCTGATTGGATCATTTGAAGTTGGGTCGTGTTGCTAATCGCAGCGATCTTCTCCCGGACTCCGCCCACCTGCCATACCATATGACCGGAAGTGAAGAGAGATCGTTTTGAGGAGGGGAGGAAATTAGCATTTTTGATTAAAGATTATGAGCACACACACAATTTTTTTTTTAAATAATAAAGGGCACAGATAAGTCATTTGTTAATAATACCACAATATTAAAAAAATATATATAGTTTTTCATTTCAATTTCATTGCGACTTTAATATTTTTCAAAAATATCTTCATTTGTGTTTAGCAGAACAAAGACATCTATAAAGGTTCGCAACAACTTGAGGATGAGTAAATGATGACAGAATTTTCATTTTTGGGTGAACTATCCCTTTAAAGGTGTTTTTATGTAAAGAAATGAATAGCACTAAAAAATGTTTACATATGGTACATGTTATGCATTTGGTGACACTACATTCAAGTTATACATTTTATCAGTATGCAATCCCTGAGATTGAACCTATTACCTTTGCATTGCTAACATAATGCTTTACCAAATAAACATCCGGATCATTGCACGTGATGCTAGTCATATCAGTAACCAATTAAAAGTGGCTTTTTACATTGAGCCTCATAATGAAGGCATTGAGATTAAATGACTGGTGCAGTACTTCTTTCTTTATCCCTCTTATTAGAATAAATGAATCACTGCTGACTGTGAGTAGCACACAGCAAACCTGTTGTTTTTGAATGACTTCGCATCCACGCATCTTGTATTAGTGTAAATCCAAAACCATATATGTTAGTACAACATGCACAAATAAGACTTAGTGCACCTTTAATAAGAAATATTTATTTTGAAATGGAAAGAAATATTTGGGTATTGTATGCTATATACTTATGTATAGTAAGTAAATAACACTATAGGTTTCAAGTACATAAGTGTTAGATTACTTCCAAAATAAATGAGATTCATTTAATTCATAAAACGCCTCGGAAATGCTGTCAGAGACTCTGTAACACTCAGGCAAGCGTGCACTTGTTAGAATGAGCTGTCTTCTGCTGTGCCGTGCATACGGATGTGATCTCTCCTGGGTGCACATGACTGATTTGTTTTTTGTTTGCAGTGGCAGTTATGGAGGTCTCAGAGCTCGAAGAGGGCCAGGTTTCCGTGGAGACGCTGCAGGAGTGGTGTGTAGAGGAGCAAGCCATGGAGACCGACATCGCTCTGCTGCAACAGGTGGAGGAACTGGAGCGCAAGGTGACCTCCGCCAGCCTGCAGGTCAAGGTGAGCGCACGAACATTCATACGTCATAAGCAGATCAGTCGTCAATTTGCCATTAACATTTCCCACAATTTGCGTCAAGGGCTGGGCGTATCCGGACCCGCAGTCTGAAAGAGAAGACCTGGTCTATTACGAGCACAAGCCCCTCCCAAAGCCCCGCCCAGGGGCGGAGTCGCAGGAGGAGCGGAGCTCGGAGAAGGGCCTGATCCGTCGCCTCGACAACCCGCTGGACATCGCAGTGACGCGATTGGCGGATCTGGAGCGCCACATCGAGAGAAGGTACCTGCGGAGCCCCTTAGGGACCACCATCCAGATCAAACTGGATAATGTGGGTACAGTCACTGTTCCCGCACCTGCTCCATCCACTAGCGCTGGAGGGGAAGGGTAGGTCATCCAGACTGGCAGCATTCGTCTCTGCTCCTCCTCATCCTCTCCCTCCCCTCTCTCTGCTGGCTGGGGCTACTCTGCTCGCTCGTCCGTCCCTCCCTCCGTCCATTCGTTCTCACCCTGGCTCCAGTTTCGGGTTTTGGTTCTTGTGCTTTATTTTTGTTTCCCTCTTGTTCCCCTGCCTGCACTCTTTCTGTTTTTTGTTTTTTTTGCCTGCATGGTTTTAATCAGCAGTGCACTTTATTTCCCTTTAAAAAGATTTTGTTTTAGATTTTGAAAATAATGCTTTTATAATATTTCTAAATGCATGGTACACTACAGCATCCTGTGCTCTCCGTTTTCATGTACTGTGTTTGGGTGTGATGTCATGCAACAGTGTTTAACACCATCTCAGCTTTATGTTTATTTGTGTTTCCTATGGAAATCAGGTCTAAGCCACTTGATTTTATTTGATAGACATTGCTTAGAGGACATCTCCAGTCATGCATACAGCTTTAAATTAGACGTGCCCGCTGATTTGTGTGTGTGTACGTGTGTTAACAGGGGAGATGAGGAGATTGCTCCTGGGATGAAGTTGTGGAGGAAGGCGCTGAGCGAGGTGCGCAGTTCCTCTCAGTTGGCCATGTGTCTACAGCAGCTGCAGAAATCTATCGCCTGGGAAAGATCTATCATGAAAGTGGTGAGATATTTCGTATACAAACCACAAACCTGCAGCTCCCTCCTGCAACACTTACAGTGTTTAACCCGTGCAGAAGATCATGTGACTGATAGGGGGCGTACATACAAAAAGCGAATTCAATAGATTACATACAAGATCAATGCAAAGACGCGAATAGACATGAATTCGTGCGGGGCGTTGCGAATAATGCTAATTGGGCGGTGCAATTGCCAGAAACATGCACTATCCGTCAAGAAAAAAAATCTGCCTGACCCGACGTTAAAGGTGGTGTGTGTAATTATAAGAATCATCTAGTGGTCAGAATGGGAATTCAAACCAAAATCTCACCACTCAATAATAAAAAGCGTTTGGTAGCCACCACAGTACAAACAAGTCGTCTACTGAGAAAACCTAGGAATGAAACCTGCTATGTAGAGACAGGGCTACTGTAGAAACATGAAGGCGACTCCCATGTGATGTATGTAGATAAAAACGGCTCATTCTCAGGTATTCTTAACAATACAGTTCATTTTGTTTGTTATTTATACACCACTGATAATATAGTTATGTAATTTTTATTGCATTTTTTGTCAAGAGATTCTTCTAAAAATCCAGCGAGGGAGGAATGCAATGCATATACACGCTTTGCATTTTCTGTGTACTCCCCATTATACTGTAATGTATGTGTTTAATTGCAAACACTTTATAAATATTTGATCAGGAATTTTCATATTTAAAGATTGAAATAAACAAACCCTGGCTGGGAGATAACAGCGCCTGTTGATTTATGTTATTGAGCTCTAGCTGTTTAGTATTTCATCATCTTATGTGTTTTGTTTCAGTACTGTCAGATGTGCAGAAAAGGTGATAATGAAGACCTGCTTCTGCTTTGTGATGGTTGCGATAAGGGATGTCACACCTATTGCCACAAACCCAAAATCACCAACATCCCTGAGGGAGACTGGTACTGCCCCGCCTGCATCTCCAAGGTAACCGCCTCCAGCCCCAGTCACCAAAGCCACCACAATTAATGGATGACTAATTTCTTTAGTGTTTTAAATAGGAAATATTAAATTTTTTTTAAATGATTTAGATTTATAAATTAAACTCAAGTCAGACAAAAGTTTAGAGTTACTTTATTATTCTTTAATAAAAAAAACAGCATTTTATAATAAACTATGTTCAAGTGTTCAAAATCAATCAAAACTTTATTTGACCATCTTCATCTTCTATTCTCTTACTGTACTGGATATAATTGTATAATTTTAGCTTTGCAATGAAAAACTAATATGCTGGCACAGTTTACCTTTTGAGTGGTAGTGTATGCCAAAAGTGTACGTAAAAGAATTAGCAGAATAGCATTTTATTAGTAATAAAAAAATGAAGAGGCATAGTCATAAAAAGTAAAAAAGGGCACTATCCCACCCCCTCAGATCACCATTAATGTTGAATGGGATTTTAATGATAAAATGTGCTATTTAAAAATCACATCTGCCTAGTGTATTGTCTTCCTAGAGTGAATAATAAGCTGAAATAGCAATATTTTAGTTAAGGACGGTCTGTGAGTCGCTTGACTAAGTGTGTTCCTCCACTCTAATAACATTATGTAAAATGTCTCTAAAATGGCACCAAGAAAAGCAAACACAAAGCAAAGTTCAAGGTTTTATATTGCATTAAAGGGGACATATCATCTGAAATCTGACTTTTCCATGTTTAAGTGCTATAATTGGGTCCCCAGTGCTTCTATCAACCTAAAAAATTTGTAAAATATCAACACAGCAACTTAGGTTTGTGAAAAAATAGGTCATTGAAATTTGGCTCCCCCTTGTGATGTCAGAAGGGGATAATTTTATCAACAAGCTGCGTTGAAGTTTCACCTTAGGGTCAATTTGGAAGGAGTTCACATTTAATCTGGGCTCTTTAATCTGTCTGGCAGAGAGACAATTTTGTCAATTTCAGGCATTACACCTTTAAACGATTTTTAAGATCATTTCAACGTTTGACTGGTAGTGTATAAATAACAAAGTTTTTGCCCTCCACAATTTACCATTTTAGGCAAGTGGTCAGTCACCTAAATCTAAGAAGCAACAGAATCGAACAGCACCAGCCAGTGGAGGAAAGAAGGCGACTGAAGCCGCCAAGAAAAGCAAAAAGCAAACAGAAGCGACCGAAGAAGAGGCCGTCGTCGCCACCACCAGCAGCAGCAGCAACAACAACAACAACAACAGCACCCCAAAGAAAGCAGCCAGCACCTCCACCCAGACCAAGAAGAACACCTCCACCCCACCTGCACCCAAACCAGAAAGCCCCGCCTGCGTGAAGAGAGCCAAAACGGCAAGAGACAACAACCGAGATCTGGGTCTCTGCAGGTGCCCCACCCTCTTTTTGTTAGTATGTGTGTTTTGTGCATGTTTGTTTGTTTCCGTGTGGCTTTAATGTATGCGTGTGTTTTTCTCAGGATTCTCCTGGCTGAATTAGAACGCCATCAGGACGCCTGGCCTTTCCTCACGCCCGTCAACCTCAAATCTGTCCCGGGGTACAAAAAAGTCATTAAAAAGCCCATGGACTTTTCCACCATACGTGAAAAACTCGTCAGCAGCCAGTAAGTGTTTATTTATATTTACTGCAAATCTGCTTTACAACAGAGCAAATGTATTAAAAGTAGTGCTGGGGCCTATACCATGAAGCTGGTTTAGTTGGTTAGCCAGCTTTGTTTAGGATTAGTTTGTGCAAATCCTGGGTTTTGGGTACCATGAAAATAGCTTTTACCAACAAGGCCTGCACATTGGCTTGGTTTTGTCAACCTGAAACTAATCCTGTAACCCTGAGTTTGTTTAACCATTTTCATGGTACGGGCCCCTGGGCAATGATTAATCCCATATAAAATAAAAGTGCATTTTTGCATAATATATGTGTCTGTGCTGTGTGTAATAATTATGTATATTTAAACACAGACACATACATATATACATTTCAAAACATTTTTATTTATATATCCAATTTTTTTTGGTTTATATATAATACAGAATATATAAAATATAAATAAATAAATACATTTTATATATATAAAATGTATTTATTTATTTATATTTTATTCTGTATTATATATAAACCAAAAAAAATTTGGGGAAAAAAAATATACACACACACACACACACACACACACACACAAAAACGTGTTTTCTATACCAAGAAAGTGACAAGATGAAAACCACTATTTTCTGTTACAAACTTTCACATAGCATCTTTAGGTTATAAAAACATAAGAAATTCAAATCCATAACTTGATTTTCAAAGATTTATTATAAAAACTAATTATTTTTTCCACAAAATGCAATAAATCCATGACAGTTTTTTATTTCAAAATGCTATAAATCTATTAAATCAATGTATAAATGTGCATTCATCTTTACCATTTTATATTTATTTAGTTGACTAGTGGTATACAATGATTAAAAAATAAACATTAATGGCATTAACCAAAACACTTACTTTGTTATATAACACATTGCTGCGGTTATATTTGACGTCGTCTCTTTACATTTTCACAGCGATCAGCTGTAAAATGTTTTGGTCCCGCTCGATTTTCATTGACTTTGAGTAAAATAATGTAAAGTTTTCATAAGATCCTCTGGGGTCAATGTTTTAGCATGAGAAGCTTGATGCTGTCTGGAGAACAAGCAGCCGAGTGCCTCTCGCGGAAATTATTAGATGTTGATGGCTTACGTTTCTGTCCCGTCACAGAAAACCATCACAGGTTTAGCAATGCTATTAAAGTATTATTTTGTTTTGTTTGTTGATCACGAAGTACAAAGTAGATGAGGAAAATTAGGATTCCGTGTACTCAGCGCGCCGCCATGTTTGTTTACATTGCGTGAATGGTCCGTTGTAATATCAGGAATGGATTTATTGCGTTCTGTAAAAAAGGCGGAGTGGCGTTTGTCGCATTTTGGGAAAAAAGGGAGAAAAGATGACAGAATATCACGGCGGGTATTGGATTTTGCGTAAAATTAATTATTTACTTTTAACTACTGACCTGATATAATACTGATTTTGGCAGTAACTCATTTTTTTCAAAAATGGCGTTTATTGCGTTTTGGAACCAAACTCTTCATATATATATATATATATATATATATATATATATATATATATATATATATATATATATATATATATATATATATATATATATATATATTTATATTTATATATATGAAGAGTTTCGTTGCAAAACGAGATAAATCCGTTTTTTTTTTTTCAGAAATCTCGTTTTTTGGTTGTGCATTCCAATTAATATCAATTCAACTGCAGTTGGTTAGTTTTGATTTAAACCTTCATAACTTGTTAAATTTTAAATGTTAAAAAATGGATTTATCTCGTTTTGCAACGAAACTCGTCATATATATATATCTTAAATACATACATGAATGTGTGTGTATTTAAATATACATAATAGTAACACACAGCAAAAACTCAAATCTTACGCAAAAAAATCACTTTAATTTTGTACTCGATTAATCGCAATTAATATTTGCCCAAATGCAAATAAATGGAATATTTGCACTGTTTTTCCAGGTATCAGAACTTGGAAACGTTTATCATCGACGTCAACCTGGTGTTCGACAACTGCGAAAAGTTCAACGAGGACAACTCAGACATCGGCCGCGCCGGACACAACATGAGAAAGTTCTTTGAAAAGAGGTGGACTGAGCTTCTGAAGCAGACCAACTGAGCTGCTCGGAGCCCGTGGTGTCGGACCACGACACGGGCTGTCATTTCAACCCTGCGACCGGGGCTCAGAAGCACCTCCAGAACCAGAGGATTCACGGCTCTTTCCGCAACCGATCCCGCACCCAAAGAGACACAAGACAAGAGGGTGTCTTCGTGCAATAGCTTAGCCTTTGAGAAATCGCACTGAAATTTCATCCGCGTCAGAGCCGTAGGAGAAAAATCCCTTTCCACTACTTGTAAATATCCTTTGGTTTTATTTTTTTATTTTTACGTTCTGGTTAATATTATAGTGAATGTATTTAATTTTTTAAATGATTATTTATGACGAAATAAAAGAAAGGTCCACTCTTCGTTTTCTATGAAAAGGAAGAAATAGCAAAACTGCTTTAAATCAAACGGAATGTTTATTTGTTTGTGTTTTTCCTCTCCAAATATGAAACAAAGCCAAGAAAAGAAAAGCAAACTGTTTACACTGTTCTGTGCCATGTGGCATCAGAGTATTCAACCCTCTGAAAACAAACAAACAAACAAACTGTATCACTGTACACGCGAAAAGCAGGAGGCCCCGCCCGACGACGTGTACATACTGTCTATTAATGTCAATATATTGAGTCTGGTTTGGAATGATGTGTACATATTGTTTCAGACATTGGATATTGTTTATGCCTTAGAACGATTGTAGCAATTGATTTTAGTCTTAAAGTGATTAATAATATACATTTATTGTTTGTACAGTATATACATATCCTCTACAAAACACTGTGGTCTCCTTAATCTTAGTAGTGCCTACCCTTCAGAACAGGGTATAGGGAAAAAAGAAATTTGTTTCGTTTCGCTGTTCTTTTTGCCCATTTTTGTAACGTCATCGTTTTCTGATCTGAAACGCGTCAAGGCCTCCACTCAAAAGGCATATACTGTACGAAACTCGTGTCTGAACCCATTCGAGAAAACTGTCGGAGTATTCTTCAGTATCCCTGGCCCCAGAGCCGCTCGGAGATGGACGGCGGGCGTTCTCGAGTCTCCCGCGTACGTCGCGGCCCACTGGAGGCAGCTAGAACTGAGTTTTTTTGTACCTGCGTCAGAGTACTTGAAGTTATTTTATTTAAAAGATATTGTGGGAAACAAATGGTAGCGTTCTTTTTGTAGGAGCATTATTTTTCACTAGTGGGTGTGCGTGTACGTGAGCGTGCGAGCGTGTGTGCGCGTGTTTGTGGCGAGCGTGTGGATGTTTGGCACGAACTTATTAAAAGGATGTTTTTAAATCCAAAAAGGGCCTCGTGTGTTTTCATTTCTTCACACTGTTATTGTACTTTGTTATTAAAGAAGTCTTGTTATTTTGGGTCATTTAAACGGAATACTGAAATTAATCTTTCTACACTCAATATAATGCTGGCTTCTTTCAACCCATGGGTGGGTTAAATGTGACCCCGGTGAAAACCCAGCTCAAGTCTTTTTTTAGATAAAATCATCCTACATAAAGCAAGGAACATTCTGCGAAAAATGTAATATTGATATGTTTATTATTGATGTATGAGTAAGGTCATGTCAAAGATAATCGGTGTGAAAACAAACTTTAAAGGGGACATAACATAAAAATCAGACTTTTTTCATGTTTAAGTGCTGTGATTGGGTCCACAGTGCTTCTATCAACCTAGAAAATGTGAAAAAGCTCAACCCAGTAACTTAGTTTTGGTAAACCATTCTCTGCAAGCATGTGAAAAATAGGTAATTGAAATTTGGCTCCCCTTGTGATGTCAGAAGGGAATAATACTTCCCCTTAATCTGCACTATCCAACCTCAGCACTGCCATTTAGTGCAGGGATCAGCTCATTTGCATTGTTATATTTACCTTTAGTCTGGATTTCATTGGAAGGGTCACAAATGGATATTTATTAGGTTACTTTAAACCCACCAGTTGGGGTTCATAATTTTCCCAACCATGAGTTGGAAAAACCCAACATTTTTAAAGGGGAATTCTTTACAATTAAAATTAAAAATATATCAGTCAAATTTTATTGATGGATATGTATGTGTATGTTTGTATGTATTACAGAGACACCCACACCCATAATAGCTTCATTTCAGGATATAGTTAACCATCTTTTGTGCCTTAGTTTTACAAAAAAGAAGCAAATTGCTTCAAAACTTGCTGTATTGTAAGGACAAACTATAGCATTTTGGATATTAGTGATTACTGGAAGCTATTTCTATATTAAAAACCTAAGGGCCAGTTTCCCGGATAGGGTTTAGATTAATTCAGGACTAGGCCTTAGTTAGCCTATATTAGGACAGTGAAGTAGTTTTTACAAACAAACCTTACAAAAAAAACAATACTGGTGTGCAGTGATATATCAAAATATGTCAGTGCAAGATGTTTTTTTAATTAAGGCAACTCAAACATGCATTTTACTCTTGGACTAGGATAAACCCTGTCTGGGAAACCGCACCTAAATGTATTTTAAAGGCATAGTTTACCCAAAAAAGAAAATTCTGTCATCATTTTCTCATCCTCTTGATGTTTTAAACCTGTATGAATTTTTTTTTCTGATGTACACAAAAGAAGATGATAAAGGATGGTAAACACACAGCTGATTGTATAGGAAAACAAATACGATGTAATTCAATGGGTACCGCCAGGGGCGTAGCACAAGGTCCCGGGCCCTATGGCAGTCCTGATGCCCCCCCCCCCATTTTTCCATTTTAGTTTTCTAATCACTACATTAACAAACTGTATGATAACCAAACAAGACTTGTTTATTAACCAAACAAGCCTATTATTGCTAATTTTAGATATTATAGCCTATTCCTTTCAAATTAAACATGTTTCAAATTAGTTTTTAGTTTTGTATGCAAACAGCATTGTTACAGTTATCACTATAGATTTGGTGTACTTTGTGCTCACCTTTCTTTGAAAAGACGTCAGTCACAAATCGTTTCCACTTGTTTTGTTTTTTCCCTTCGTCTGTCTTTCCTTTCTTTTTTGGTGGCCTGATTTAGCCTTCTTTGAGAAAGACATTTTTTGCGATCAACTAACATAAACAAAATGCAGGTGCAGATGGACTAAAACTTTTGGCGCATTAGCAAGGGGTGGGACTGTGAGACTTTAGATAGTTTTTACTTATACAAAATGTAGTCAGTCAAAGAGTTATTCAGCCAATACAGTAACTTTACATTTCATCTGACATTATGAAATTTAATTTGCAAATGAAAATATCCAGGTTAAATAAAATGTATTCCAGACTTGGAAATCTGGTAATCAGTACTGGTTTTACCCCCAGTCCGATGCCCCTGGGTAGCGCCAACTGTGTGCTTACCATCATTTATCTAAATATCTTCATCATATATCACAATACTTCCATTGTATTTGTTTTTCCTACTATGAAATGGTTACAATCAGCTGTGTGCTTACCATCATTTATTAAA
Source organism: Misgurnus anguillicaudatus (assembly GCF_027580225.2). NCBI lineage: Eukaryota > Metazoa > Chordata > Actinopteri > Cypriniformes > Cobitidae > Misgurnus > Misgurnus anguillicaudatus. Next base: position 35,842,172 of record NC_073344.2, read on the forward strand.
ATATATTTGTGTGTGTTCATCAGAAACAAGAAATTCATACAGATTTAGAACAACACGAGGATGAAAAAATTATGACTGAATTTTCATTTTTGGGTAAACTATTCATTTAAAAGGATAGACTAGTTCACAAAAAATAAAATAAAATGTAATCAAACAGGAAGCAGGAGAACCAATAGTATGAAGAATAGGCCTACTATAGGAGTCAATGGTGCTCAAAAACGGTTACAAACATAACTTTCTTTGTGTTCAGCAGAACAAAGAAATTTTTACAGGTTCTTGAGGGTGAGTAAATGATGAAGTTTCATTTTTATGATCCTTTTATAAATGCATAAAATCAGATGTATTAAGGTTTTAATAGCACAATAACGTTTATGGTAATTAGTTATGGCTACACAATAGAACATTTTGCAAGATGTAAACAACACCGGTCCAAAAGCACTTCCTGTTTTAACAAAATATTAATATTAATTAATATTAAAACAAAATACAACCAATTGTAACCTTGTATAATTCCCTTCTGGTGTTTCTTTTTTTGTTTGTTTGTTTTTTGTTTGTATCTGTTGTTGTTGTTGTTGTTGTGCTATTGTTACAAATGGGAACATGATACAATTTTGTAAGTCCTTAAAAACTGTTGAATAAAAAAACAGAAACTGTAGAACTAAATCAAAATGTAAAATAAATGAACTAAAAAAATTAAAAACAACAGGAAGTGCTTCTGGACCAGTGTTGCAAAATCATCTATACACATAAATGTTTACGTGACAAATTACAGTAAACAACAGCCACGTGGTCTCGAAAGTCACGTGACTGATCCAGGAAGTGAAGACGGGAGGTACGTTCGGTACGTTACGTTTTTATCCTCTGCTCACATTATAACAATTTATTAGTATTTATTCAAGTAACGCAAATAGAATAATCAATATAATAAATAATAGATTACGTAATACTTTCTTTGGAGTAACGGTTGTAGTTGACAGCTTGACCTTATAAAACTATTACATTATTATATTCAGTAAAGTATAATGTTTTAGTGTAATGTGTATAATATAAACAAATTATACATATTATGTCTTAACAGTGTTACTGTAGCTTTTGTGTAAACAGAAGGTTGTTGTTTTTCCGTTACACTTCTTTTACACGACAGGTAAGTTAAGATGGTGTCTCTTATCTGCACCCTACAAAGTCACCGGGATGATGTGAACTGCTGCGCGTTCTCGAGCACTCTGCTCGCCACCTGTTCGGGTGATAAAACTATCTGCGTGTACTCGACGCGTGACTTCAGCGAGTTGCCGTTTTCGCCGCTGTCCGGACACGGCTATGGAGTTCACTGCTGTTGTTTTAGCCCGTGCGGTCAGTACCTGGCCTCCTGCTCCACCGATGCAACCACCGTGCTGTGGTCGATGGACACTGGGGAAATCGAGGCCGTCCTAGAGCATCCCGGTAGAAGTCCCGTCAGGGTCTGCGCCTTCTCCCCTGATTCATCTCATCTCGTGTCTGGAGGCTCTGATGGGACCATCGCACTGTGGGATTTTACCTTAAGGACGCTGCGCAAGTACAGCATTTTAGCTGATATTTTAGATTACATATTATAGATTACATATATTTGTGTGTGTGTGTGTGTGTGTGTGTTGATTATTGACTTGGTTCATTAAAGGAATAGTTGTCCCAATTTAATATCAAATTCTCTAATCTCTCATATATATGTGGGATGGCATGAGGGTGAATAAATTATATGACTTCCTTTCTTGAACACACAATTGAATGAAAATGCCATCATGCTACCTTATAACGTTATGGGGCACATGGAAGCTCCAAAAAGCACATCAATCCGTCATTAAAGTAAACCGAATGAATCCAATGTGAACAGTCCGAACAGTTTGATTGACACGTGTATCTTTCTGTGTAGGACGGGTGCAGTTTCTGACACCAGTATAGTTGCCTGCTCTTTCACTCCGTGCTCTCAGCTGTTCATCACTGGCTCCACATATGGAGATCTGAGACTGTGGGACCTGAAAATGAACCATCTCCATGCGGAGAAGAACGCCCATGACCTCGGCGTCTCCTGCTGTCAGTTTGCTCCTCAAATAATGAAGGGTAGGATTGATTTACCTTTGAGGTTTTTAGTTTTTCTGAATTTACACAACATAGATGTATTAAAAACAAAAAAAGATTTTCCCTATTTTTAAAACAACGGCGTCACAAAGATCCACATTTACCCAACAAAAACTGTACTGTCTATGCTTGACCAATAGATGGCGATGTTACTTTATAAAGAAACACTACACACCTGTGCTCATACAAATTGTTGTCCCTTTATGATGTCATAAGGCTGGAAGTCCTTGTATGGGCACTTTTCCGGGAATAGCGTGCAAGAGCGTGCCCATCAACGTGCCTGGTTCGGATTACGGAAAATTTTTGACTCACTATGTTCAGTTCATATTGTTCACACAATGACTTCAGCTGTTTACCTCCCACGTTCTCATTTATCTAAATAAACATAGATGTATTAATCTCTTCAGGCAATTTTTCTCTGTATATTGACAATTAATAGGAAGACATGAGATGAATGAGATGGAAGTGGTTCTGCTTACATTTCATTGAGCTGTGAGAAGCTATGATGACATAGCCTGGAGTAGACAGCAAGAATTCAGATCCCAAATCGTGTTACTGTATAATAAGATCTTGTGTTATTCATTGTGACATTAGCTTTCTTCAGCGTCATACTGCATCACTTCAAATTAAACTTGAAATGAATCTGTTGTGTTGTGAGCTGCACTGAATTGAATTCAAATCTCTCTCTCTCTCTCTCTCTCTCTCTCTCTCTCTCTCTCTCTCTCTCTCTCTCTCTCTCTCTCTCTCTCTCTCTCTCTCTCTCTCTCTCTCTCTCTTTCAGATCCAAATGGCTTTGATTGCTATCGTCTGGCATCATGTGGACAGGACAGTTTGCTGAAGATATGGATTGTTTCTTGTGTATCTTCTGCAGGTAATGGCACCATCTGATCATTTTTTGTTCAGTCTTTTTTGTGAACGTGTATAACATGAAATCCATGTGTTGGTCTGCAGGTGTTAAAATGCAACTCGTTCACACTTTGACGGGTCAGTCTGCTCCAGTTCTGTCATGTGCTTATTCTGCTGACGGACAGATGCTGGTGTCTGGGTCAGTAATACACACACATACACAGACCTTATTTATATAGTTCACCATTTATTGACCAAATTTTCTTAAACTATGCTGATTTTATTGATTATAGAATAGATATTTATTTTGACATTAACAGAAATGAGGCTTTGAGGATTAGGAGTATGTGCAGATGAGATCTGATTTTTTTGTACAAGCATTTTTTAAAGTAGGGAATTTTAAAAGAAATAGTGCTCTTAAAAATGTAAACCATGTCACTTTTAATTCACCCTAATTTTTGAGACAAATTCCTAGAAAAGGAAATATTGAGCAACATTCCCAAGCTTATCGTTATTATACAACTGAAGTGGATCGGCCCAGGGACAGCATTGATCACCATTCATTTTTATTTTTTTGGTAAAGAGCAGGTTGCACAGATCTGTACTTGAAGGAAACTGTTCTGTAATGGTTTATAAATAAGGGCAACCTTCTAATTACCAAAATAATGATGCTGATTTTAAAGATGACATAGAATGATTGAACGGAGTATTTATCCTTGTTCTGTGATGTGACATGTAGACAAAAAAATTTTGTTTGGGTCTGTAATGCCTTATAAGCTTCCTAAAAACCTCTCTCAGAAAGCTCCATTAAGGTGGGGGATTTTAAACAAGTGGTTTTGCACCTATTTGGCTCCCCCTACTGGCTTAACTTGCAATCTCATTACTGATTGGCTGACTTTGCTGCCACTCAAAAAAATTTAGCCAATTATTTTAAAGTGGAAGGGCAGTTAGATGCCTGTTATGTCATAAGCATCAGTTTTTCAGATTGGGCTGTTTTCTGGCTGACATTTCTAAAAGAGGAATTTCTATGAGACTGAGATGTTTAGCATGTTTAGCACTTTTTGGATGTTTGTGAATGTGGGTAGACTACCATTATTCAACAAAGACAAGGTAAAAATGGTTTTTCATTCTCTGTCCCCTTTAAAAGGTAGTTTTTAGTACAAGCCCTTAACACTATTTTTTACACTGTCTGCCAGGATATTCAGTTTTCCAATATTTATTGATTTTAGCTTTAAGTTTATTATGTGCAAAATAAGATTCTTGCTAACATGATAAAATGATTATAGAGTCATTCTGTGTTGACTCAATCTGAGGTCCCCTGCTCAAAATTTTGATTTTAAGAAATGTTAAATGTCATTGAGAATTTTTTTCTGACTGGGGGTGAAAAATGACTTTTTTTGAAAGGTGGCAGCATTATTATTTGTGACCCTGTCTGTAAAATCCAGGTTGGTCTCATAATTAAATTTCTATATTAATATATATTTTGCTCTCTAAGATTAGGAGTTCATTTCACATAGATTTCAATCTTTGATATGACCTTACTATATTATATATTTAACTATTGTATTAAAGATATTAACTTATCAAGGTTATATTTTCACATAATGTTATTTACTATGTAGGATGATTTTATGTAGAAAACTGTAAATCACAAAAAAAAATAACTAGCTGGGTTTAGGCAGGGTGACATTTTGTTTTTTACACACATACACACACATGGCGTTGGTAACGGTTTTAACCCTAATAAGTCCCTTGGGGTCAATCTTATCCCCAAACCACTTTTATTTAGTTAAAAAACATGGTTCTCTTCATCTTGACTTTTCCAGATTATCTCTCAAGATTCAAATTTGGTCACCAAAAGAGGCCCACACACACACACACACACACACACACACACACACACACACACAAACACAAACACACAGACACACACACACACACACAGACACACACAAACACACAAAGGTATGACTGAGACAGAGAGCATTTTTTACAGAATTTGGCAAAAAACTGCCACAGATGCAAATCAAAGATGTAAAATGCACACACACGCACGCACGCACGCACGCACGCACGCACGCACGCACGCACGCACGCACACACACACACACACACACACACACACACACACACCCACAAAGACACAGTAAAACTTACATACATATAAAGACACAGACACACACAAAAAGACAAAGTCACAAACGCGCGCGCACACACAAACACACACACACACACACACACACACACACACACACACACACACACACAAACACCCTTACATTCAGTCAAATTTCTATGGCATTTTGTAAAAACAGCATCAAATGCATCAAAAACTACAAAAAATTCTACTATTATTGAAATAATATTTATTTTTAATGACCTTTCTAATGTTTATATAAACATGAATTCACAAAATGTTTCACTAAAGTATTGATGTTGAGCAGTTGGCCACACACAATGAATGTGTCTCTATGGGCATCTGCTGGTCAAAATGATTTATTTCCTAAACTGTAACCATAAAACTTTTTTTCTAAACACCAAATTGTCGAATTCAACACATAACATCTAGATAAATATCTAAAAACAATTTAAATCAAATTTAGATGTGAATTTTTTATAAAAATTGATATTTTTCAGGCAAGCTAATAGTGTAGTTGAGGAACTGAGTGGTAAACAGGTACAAAGGTACTTCATATCTCCCAAAACACAGCATTATTGTATAGATGGGAAGTAAACAAAAAAATTATATATTATTTGTATCATATTATTTGTATCATTAAAGGAACAGTATGTAGGATTGTGGCCAAAACTGGTATTGCAATAACAAAACTAGTGGCTAAAACTGGTACTGCAATCATACAACTGGTGGCCAATACACAACATGACAACATAAACATCAGTTGAGGCCTGCAACTCCACTTTTTAAATGACAATATCCTGGCCGGACCACTGTCCAGTGACATATCAGGGACATTTTATGATTAATTGATATAAATTTCTTACATACTGTTCCTTTAAAATTAAAATTTTTTGTAATCACCCTTTAAATTTCTGGGGTAATTTTTACCCCCAGGGAGCTCTAACGTATACAAAAAAATAGGGGCTTATGAGGGTTAAAGCAACACTATGTAGTTTTTTTACCTTTAAATACTGTCTCTAAAATTATTTCAGTGATAGAACAACTTTTAACTGGACAAATTGTACTGTTGCTGCAACCTGAGCAGCCTCCTAGCTGCTACAAGCACACTCTTAAAGTGGCGGTGGAGGGTAGGAAACACAGCCCCGCCCCTCCCCCTGCCTGCAGAAGAGTGTCTGATACCAGGCACTGTTGTGCTTTTCAACCACATGGGGGAGCTGTAGGTAATTTTTACATGGAAACTACATAGTGTTGCTTTAAAATGAGAAAAGTATAAGTATCCAAAGATTAGACACATACAGTGGGGCTTGAAAGTTAGGCACCCTTGGTAAATATGAGCAAAGAAAGCTATAAAAATAATGTTCTATAATATTTCTTCTTTTAAGCGTTAATAAAAAAATCACAAAAATATGTTGTTTCATTGAAGTAAAACAATTGAAAGTGAAGGGGAAATTACATTACGAAATAAAGAATTTTCTCTAATACTCACTGGGCATAAATATGGGCGCCCCTTTATTTAATCCTCTTTTCTACCACCATTTGAAAGGATACCAGCTCAGAGTCTTCTTTTATAATGTCTGATGAGGTTGAAGAATTCATGGAAGGTGATCTTAGATTATTCCTCCATACAGAATTTCTCCAGACCCTTAAAATGTTGCTACTCTCTACTCTTCAGTCATTTTCTGTATGGTTCAGGTCAAGAAAATTGGGATGGCTATGGCAGGACCTTGATTTTGTGTCAGGGACCCATATTTTATTTACTTTGATGTTTGTTTTGAACCAATGGAGCCCACTTTAATGATCATTTCTGAACAACTCCTTTATTTTCCACTAGGGGGTGCTCTAAATACACAGAAATAAGTGGTGCAAAAATGTCATTTTGTGTGGGCACTAGTTCTGAATTCTGTTTAGTGAGCAATTTTTTATGACAGTAGTGTTATGGACCTTTATCAGGGTTGACAGCATATTTAATAACTTTTTCATTAATAATAACAAGACTGTGAAAGATATACATACAGCTTATTCAGTAAAATATGTTTTGTACTTTAATCATTCAGCACACAAACAGAAGGACCTGTAAAATAAATACAAATTTGATCTGATATAGAACCTTAAATGCACGCTGTTAAACAGACTGCATGTCTGTACCTCGCTGCCTCATTTTATTTAAGACAAAATAAATATGGCAGCTCTAAGGTTTATATCCACCATGTGTCAGCAGACAGACTCATAAAGGGCTCGCTAGCCTGATTCATTCGCTTTAAATGTCACTCTCTCTTTTCTCACAGATCTGTGGATAAGACCGTGACTGTCTATCAAGCTGTGAGTCTCATTCATATTCATCATATATTGTGTGTCCAGCCAATAATATAAAGCATGATTGACAGCGCACCCCAGCTGGAAGTCATTTACATCACTTTTTTATACATTTTTAATAATGATTTGTGTTCTGCAGAACGAGGGGATCTTACTCTACACGCTTAACCAACACGACAGGTGAGTCTCCGTCATGCTGATGTATAGGACAGATCTTAACTCTCGGTGTTAAAGACTGCTATTGGTCTTGTTGAGCAGGTATGTGACCGCATGCGCTTTCTCCCCCACGGCCTCCATCATCGCAACCGGATCCATGGACAAGAGCGTCAATATCTGGAGGGTTGAGGATGGTTGTAGTGCTCGAGGTGGGTTACTAAAGAAACAGAGATTTTAAAACCTTTTTTTGTAATGGTTGCAAGAATTGTTCACTTTTTTTTTCCCTCCCCTGCTTTCTCTCTTTTCCATCCACCAATTGGATTCCTAAAATTAAGGCAAATGTCTTCCTGGTGAGTTTCAGTAAATGTTTGCATTTAATTGTTTTTAAATATTTTTATATTTGTTTACTGCACTGATGTCTTTTTTCTCAGATGAAGCTGATTCAGTTTCAAGCAGGGAAGGTTAGAATTCCATACCATATTTTTGCATTCATAATATATCCCAGACAGCAGACGACTCTGGGCCGGATCCGCTCCGGATCTGTGCCGAAGTCAACAGCTCTGGCGCAGATCCGGAGCGGATCCGGCCCAGAGTCGTCTGCTGTCTGGGTATATAATATTGGAGACAATTACAGTAAATAAAGCTAATTATGATTACAACAGACACACGCTAATCCAGACTCTACTATTGACTTTATTTATGATTCATCTAAAGAAAAGCCCAAGAGGAGGATATATTCGTTTTCGTCCCTGCATCCCAATCCACACATTGCATTATAAATAGTATTCGAAATAAGAATTAGTGTTTCAAATCATAGTATGTTGAAATATTTCCTTAAAATATGCCGTTTTTGGGTGAAAATATGAAGTGCAGATCCAATTGGATTCTAATGGTGTGTGCAAACCAAAAGTAAAGCGAATGTACGCATCTCTAGATTACTCGCAGGTTTACTTGTTTTTTAATAAAAATAAAACATCACAGGATCAGTGTCTTCCAAGGGGCAACCTTCTGATCTCTCTGATGAAGCCAATACGGAACTGATTTAAACAGCAATTCATGGATTGGCCACTAGAGGCAGGCTCCAAAAGGGAGTTTAAATGATATTAAGACTTAAAGTTCTGCATAATTAAGGGCGTGGCCACTTGATCGACAGTTGAACAGCCACTGCTGTCACTAGAGTCGAGCTAGGCGGGCCTGGTTTTAGCAACCAGTCACCTCAGCTTCACCCACGTCCCGCCTTTTTACCCATTTTCGGATATCCGCGAGTGCTGCGCAGTGATGCGCGGCCAAGATGGCGACGGCAGGCAACGCCTACTTTAAGCTTCAAAAACGATTTTCAGAAATCTATGGGTGATGTCACGGACACTACGTCCATCTTTTTTTACAGTCTATGGTGTCTTTACGGGTTTTGGCTAGATGGGAAATATCAATGCCTAAATCTCGCGAGATGTTGGGTTTAGGTTTGGGGATAGGATTAGGATGAAAACGGTGGTTAGATGCTATACAACTTCAGCCTAAATCCCATGAAATGTTGGGTTTACGGTATGTTTTGGGGGTAGGATTAGGATTTAAACAACGCTCATCCGGTGAGATTTCACAAGATTTTCAGCGTTTGCTGTATCCCTTCTGGCCACAACCGTTACCACGCACAATAACGCTCTCCTCCATTTCCGATGCAACCTGATTTGTCAGTAAGCTCTTCGCTGATTGGCTTGCACGACAACATCATGTGATTTTCCAACTCGAGTGAAAATTTTCAACGTAAGACGCGATTGAGGTGAATATCGTATGTTAGCGGCAATCACTTCACCATTTTTGCGCCATTTGGCGGAAATTTGCTCCTATTCGCATTTTTGCACTGACTTTGTATGTAATCTACTTGCGCAAATAATTTAATTCGCTTTTAGTGTCCATACCCCATAACAGCTGAAATTAACTACAATTTCTTGTGAGAGGGAGTAGTCTAGCACAGGGGTTGTCCTGGAGGACCACTAGTACTGCACAATTTGCATGTCTCCCTCATTAGACACACCTCATTAGGTTTAAATCTTCAGCTCATTAGTAGAGACTGCAAGACCTGAACTGGGTGTGTAAGGTAACTGAATGAGGTGTGTCACAAAAGGGAAACATGCGAAATGTGCAGTACTAGTGGTCTTCCAGGACAGGTTTGAAAAACCCTGCACTAGCGATGCTACACTGAATGAATGTATTTTAAGTGCTTATTCACTACATTTACTAAATAATAAAAAAAATTTAAAAAATTAAGTGGTGTCTTCAAATTATTCATTAATCGTAAACACAAAATAAACAAATAACTATACTTAAAACACTAACGGTACATTCACACGGGGCCTAAGCGTTAACGCTTCTCATTTACTTTTAAAGGTGCTCTAAGCGAATCTGTGAGACGTCACATTTTGTTGATGTTTGAACTGTTTTCAAACAAACGGAGCGTAGCTAACTCCTCCCCCTCCTTTTTGCGCTTTTACGAACGCATCCAAATCCTTCTTGTCGTTTATTGGCTGGAACACTTTGTTTTGTTTCGTGGTGGTAGGTTTGGCCACTGTGTTTTTATTGCGGTTTGTGGAGCCTAGTCTGTCTACAGAGATTGCGTTTTTTACAGTTTGATCAGCGGACAGGCAGCAAGCAGATAGTGAGGAGATGTTCGCTGTATGTAACAAAAAATGATTTTACACAATGTAAAACGCGTGAATTCGCATAGAGCACCTTTAATGGTTTACGTCATGAGTTGCCGAACGGAATTCTGAATCAGTCGCGTCACTGCCATTGCTCGCTGCATAGGTTGAACATTTCTCAACTTTTCAAGCGCCAACGCGTGCGTCGGCCAATCGGATTGCCTTATGCAAATGACCTAGTGCGATCCAGCGAATTACGTTTATGCATGTGTTGCATACATTGTGATTGGCTGTTGGCCAAGCTTCAGAAAAGCCTTCCGTCAACCATCATGGGCCGTCAGCATCAATGCTTGATTGAGGGCGTGTCTGGGGTGTGGCTAACAGCCAATCACAGTGGCCGCAACACATGCTCCTCTGTTCTTGCATAAACGTAATTGGCTTGCCCTGCACAGGGTTTTTGGCATGGGGTGATCTAATTTGCTGACGCCAGATTTGGCGCTTGAAAAGTTGAGTGGTGTTTGGCTTCTGCCATGAGCAATGCGACTAGTGACGTGATGCTGACAGATCCACAATTCAGTTCGGAAACGCATGACGTTGCCCATTCAAAGTAAGTGAGAAGCGTTAACGCTGACACCCCATCTGATCAGTAAACAAAGTTGTTTGTTACATTGTATTCCTTCCCAGTATCTGCATACTCCATTCGCATAACAGAAACGGTACGTACGTTTTAGGGCATAATACAAGTATGCAAATTTGGACAGCATGGCTCAACTGTTACAGCATGGTGTTTGAAATGCCAAGGTCATGAGTTTAATTCTCATGAAACACAAATATAAAATGTATTTCTTATAAGCACTGTAGGGCGAGAAGTGTGTGCCGAATGAATGTAATGAATAAATTCTGTCTTTAATGAGAATTGTTATAACAGATATCTGTGTGTTCAGCACTGCTGGTCACGTGCAGCAATCGCCCGCTGTGGGTCAGAGACGCAGGAGAGATTCAGTATTAAACAGAATACACAAACAGGAAAAAAAGTGAATCTCTCTCTCTCTCATCCTTCATGTTTCTCTAGGGTTATGAATCACAGCTGCAGCATTGAGTTTATACACACAGTGCAGGTCGTGAGCTCTATTGAGCTTTATATACTCAGCGCACACGTGTCGAGACAGCAGGGCGGAAATCCGACAAAATGTGCGTCGTGAATACTAATATAACACCGGCATTGCATATGATCCGAATGCATCGTCCTGAGCAGATACATGGTGTAAAACAATCTTTTTCATGATTAATGCATTAGCAACACACGTGCAATGACTAACATTCAGTACTCATAAATGTTGAAAATAAGAATGCACTAGATTTCATACCGGTGTCCAAGTAATACGTCCTGTTGCTTTCTCAGACAGGAAGTCGCGAGGTCACGCCAGACTGATGGTGAGCGAGTGGTCTGAGGAAAACGTGTCGGCATGGTTACGGGAGGAGGGGCTGGAGGCCGTGATTGACGCATTTAAATCCAATAACATCGACGGAGAAGAGCTGCTCTCGCTCACCAAGGAAACCCTGAGCTCCGAGCTGCACATCGGTATGAGCACAGCACATAAAGCTCCATCTGTATTCATAGCGCATCCCTCTCTGTCTGGATGTCTGCTGGCGTATTTTCAGCTAGACTAGGTGATGCAAAAATTACCTGCCAATGGTTATCCCGCAAACGTGACCATGTCGTGGGTTATATAACAGTGACATGGACTTTTGTGTCGCTTACCTAACAGGAAATCTTGATTGATGTTTTTAGAAAAATTGTGGAAAACTGGCCAAAATAAGACCTAATCCCAGAGATTGGGGATTTGTTGTGTGTTACGTAAAGCACTTGTAGAGTTTGTGGGTTTTAAAGCAGATTATTGCTGCTTAAGTGTAGATATTCACATAATTGCTCCTGTAAAGCTCAGTGGTAGAGCATTGCATTAGCAGCGGATAAGGTCATGGGTTCGAACCGAGTGGCAACCTTAAGATCTCTCTGATGAAGTCAATACGGAACTGCAATTCATCGTTGGAGGCTGGCTCCAAAGGGGAGTCAATTCCCATAGACCCCCATGTTAAAATGGCTATCTTCAGAGCAGAAACTAGTGTTTACAGCCTGGTACAAAAATAGTTTTTGGTCCATATAGCTAATTTTGCCCTTCATGACAAATGTGAGGCAGGTGAATTTTTTTGTAACTCATCCGTAAGCTTTAATTATTAAAGGCGTGGCCACTTGAGTGACCGTTGAACAGCCACTGCTGTCACTAGAGTTGAGCTAGTCGGAGATGGTTTCAGCAACCAACCACCTTAGGTTTACTAACATACCGCCTTTTTACCCATTTTCGGATATCCGCGAGTGATGCGCAGTGAAGTGCGCCCCGCCCAAGATGGTGATGGCAGGCACTGCCTACTATTAGCTTCAAAAAGAGTCTTCAGAAACCAATGGGTGACGTCACGGACACTACGTCCATCTTTTTTTACAGTCTTCGTGGTTCGAACCCATGGACTGATCAAAAATGTTTACGTTGTAATGCATTGTAAGTCACTTTGGATAGAAGTGTCTGACGAATGCAAAAAAATGTAAATTGTTAAAAAACAATTAAATGTGCCGTGACCCATATGTCAAAAATATAATTTTAAATATATTTATTTCAAAATATACAAAAATGCCCAAAAAATAAATTTGCTGAAATATATTTTTTAATATGTTTACAAAAATATATTTTTCACCAGTATATGAAGAGTTTGGTCCCAAAACAAGATAACTAAATTTTTTGTCAAATCATGTTTATTATTATGTTATCATGTTTTTATTGAGCTATAGTTATGAAGGATTAAATTAAAAAAATCAGTTTTTTTAATTAATTGGAATGCACAATCAAAAAATGAAATAAAAAAAATAAAAAATTAGGTTTTTTTTGGAAACAAACTCTTAATATTTTTTTGGCAATTTTTTCTATATTTCAAACTATATAAAATATTTTAAATAATTTAAAAAATATGTATTTAGCCCTCCATGTTTCAAACCAAGGAAATATATTCATGTCCTATTAGAAGAAAAACATTGTTTTGTGTTTGTTACAAACCTGTTAACATAACAGGTTTGAAAAGGTTTAAATAAAAAATATTTTACCTTCAAAATTAACTTGCATTATATAGCATATATTTAAAATATATTTTTGCCAAGAATTCATTTCTTGCCATTTGGGTTGTAATTGCTTCCCCTTGAAATTAATTCTGAAATATATGTTGAAATATGAAGGTTGAAACAAAAATATTTCAAAAATATATTTAATTAAGCTTTACGTTCTAAAAAAAATATTTTTTTGCGCAAAGGAGTTCTGTTTGAAATATAAACAGAGAGCAGCTTTGTAATAACTAATCCCATATTTCAAAACTACAGTACTAATTTCTTGCTAGAAATGCAATCAAAAGGTTTAAAAAGTTCAAATATAACCTTGTTTACACTTAATTTGTGCTTAAGATGCTTTCTTGGCCGTTATTTAATTTTTTAGAACCCGACCAGGCTTGACCAATCGCATTAATCGTCTTCCCCACAATTTTATGTATCTCAAGAGACAGGAAGTAAACCAAACATTGGATTCGGGCGTGGCTCGACCCAGTTGTGATGATATTTACTATAACATAGCTCTGTTAACCACTTAAGGTGGATATCACTGTTAGTCCTTTGATATCTAATGTGAATCACTCTTGTCAGGTAAATATGGTTGGTGTTTAAATGTTTGTGTGCTCTTAGAGTCTTTGGGCCTGCGGAGTAAAGTCATGAAGAAGATCGAGGAGTTGAAGATGTCCCCCGTCTGTAACGGTACTCCCGATGAGTACCTCTGTCCAATCACACGTGAGGTCATGAAGGACCCTGTGATCGCTGCAGGTGAGGCTAGCTATGTCACATGAACATCTGCGCATTTCTGACAAATGAAATGTCACAGGAAAACAGTAGCTAATGTATTTTAGAAATTGGTGATTATATAATTGCAGGTACATTTGGTGTCCAACCTATTTTGTATTGCTACTGGTTTTTATTGTATCCCATTAACTGGCGCTGTCCTGTGAGCAGGGCACCTAAGTTTACTTTAATATTTTTCATGTAAATGTTAATCTATCATGACAAGCTATATAATGTTGGAAAGGTCTAAGTTTTCATATTTCAAACCCTTTTAGTAGTAATAATAATGCAGTGACTGTAATTTATTTATTTGTGACAAGAGTATGCAGCAAACCAACACAAACCTCAGTTTTTTGATAATTTTATGTATTAAAAATAATACTATATTGCATTTTTTATTTATTACAAATAAATGTGAAATGCTATAAAAAAAATTATATTGTCCCCTCCAGACACTTCTGTAAAAAATGTTAAAAGTGTCTTTTTTAAAACAAGATCAAAATTAAGCTTCTAGACCAAAAAAATGCCAGAGTTATATTCATTTGAAGGTGTACATCACCTTTTCAGCACCCCCACTCAAAAAAAAGGCTGCGCCAGTTAAAGGGTTAATGTTTTTAATTTTTTTAACAATTTGGTACTCATTGTCGTGGATCACAAGATGTTACTGGCTATAACAATGTAATTTTCCATTTAAAAGTGTCTCATAAAGTTGTCTGAATTAGTCTGTCAACTCTGTTACAGTCAACCCTGTTACTAGGGTAGAGTAACAGTGTTGACAGTCATGTACGTCTATGTGAGAGAGTGTTTGTGTTTCTCTTTGTCTACAACTGACAGTTTTGTTACATACTGTCAACACTGTTACTCTACCCTGGTAACAGAGTTTGACAGTAACAGAGTTGAGACAGTTGAGTTTGCATAAGCACATCTATGATGCTAAAGTTTCTTTGCTAGTGTAAGCCTTAAGGCCATTATGTTTTGTGCCCGCAGACGGCTACTCGTATGAACGGGAGGCTATTGAGAGTTGGATCAACATGAAGAGTCGCACTAGCCCCATGACCAACCTTCCCCTGCAGACCACTCTCCTGACACCCAACCGCACCCTTAAAATGGCCATCTTCCGCTGGACCACCAGCCAGTGATTTCCAACGTCACTCCATTAGAGTATATTAATAATAATACTGACCCCAGACCAGCAATCCCGCTGTGACATACCTGAAGTCTGTGGTAATACTAAGTCCACATTCTATAAAGTACAGGATCAACTTATCTACAGTAGTAACTTAAAGAGTCTGACAGAAATGTCTCAGGTTTCTCACTACATTAAGGCTGAACCCGAGCTAAAACAAGAACTTTATTGTAAATATGATAAGAGGTATATGATTGTAGTTATGCTGCATTTCGATTGATGTAGTTCATAACATTCAGCTTAATGAGGTTTAAACAGCAGTCATCATAAAAATTTGTCGACCACTTTCTGGAAGTAGGGGCCAGTTTGCTGACATAATTATGATTCTTCTGTATTGTTTTTATATCATTTACAGTACAAAACTATTTATTAAGTCCGGTTTCATTTCAGTTTATAGGCTGCTACTGATTCTTTATAGCATTATCAACCGGATGTCCTGTCGTGTTATGTTGTTCATATTATTATATATAACGGTATAATATACTGAAGCTTTAAATGCTCTTTGCATCTACATATAATGTATGCATTTATTCATGGGCTGCACTTTCATTACATAAATGTACTATGAATGTTATGTATAATACAGTATATGATGTAAAAAAAAAAGTTATGACGCTAATAACACACATCACTGGCTTTGTTTTTACCATTATACAGTGTATTTATTATGCTGGCAATAATTGGTTGTTAATAAGGCAAGCATCCCTGTTGCTATTGATGAAAAAAATTACTAACCAACCCTTGGCTATGTATACTGAGTTGGACTTGATGAGACTATTTCCAGTGCACTTATGTATAGCTGTTCTTTTCTGTTGTTTACGTCATTTGTAAGTCGCTTTGGACAAAAGCGTCTGCTAAATGATTAAATGTAAATGATGAAATCCATATTAAAATATGATTTATAACAGTCCCATTTGGTTTGTACTACAATACAATAAATACCCTAATCGACAGCAGGGCGCTATTACTTTTCTTAACCCTTCAAAATTCCTGTGTATCGTGGGAGAAACAATGCATTATTTCACAGAAAACTTCATGACATACGACTCAAAAACAAAAAAGATAAACATGACAAATATCAAGCTGAGATTCTCTAAGATTCTCCCTTTTAAGATACAATCTACACAGCAGGTAAACAAAGTGTCTTTTAGGCATTTTTTTTTAGCCTTTTTCAGGAATGCAAGGGCATTATGCAAAATCCACTTTTACAAGGTGTTTGTTTGGACATAAATGTGTGTGGGCAGTGTGTGAACACCACCACCCTACAATGACAAAATCCACCCACTCCTTCTTTTTAATCTCCATTAAAACCAAATGAGACTCAGTAGACATGCTGTTTTAATTCTCCTAGTTAATGTGATGTCACACAGATAAAGCCCAGCCCTCAATGATTTGTACGCTGCCCTCCAATAGTGAGATATTATCGTCTCATACTGTATTGACAGGAATCAGATCTACTTTAACAAAGCACTTGCTGTCTCGTCTTTTTGAGACTGGGGTCTCTGCAGAACAAAAATGGAGGCGTTTCCCAATTTTGGGGGGGCGTTTTTAACCTGAAATAGATGTTTTTCCACCTCTTTGTCAGATTGGCTCAAATTGAGTGGGCGATTCCCAACTGCATTTTTGAGAAGGAGGTCTCTGCGGAATAGGAGGAGGCGTTTCCCAATTTTGAGACATTTTTAAACTGAAATAGGTGTTAAAAATAATGATGTATGGCTTGATTGGATGGTTAAAAACACCGTATCCCGGTTTGAAGGCGCCCCAGAGTTGGGACGCGCCTCCTTTTGGTTCCACAGAGACCTATTGCTTTGTCTCTTTTAGGTAAGGGAGTGTCCTTATAGACTTAAAGGTCCCATTCCTTCTGTGTTTTTGAAGCTTATTGTGTTTACAGTGCGCAATACAACGTGTGTTCAGGTTTCACATGTAAAAAAACTTGGTATTTTTCAGACAGTTTACTTATTTCTACAGCGCTGTTTTCACTGTCCTAAAAATGGGCTGATGTCTTCCTTGTTCTATGAAGTTCCTCCTTCAAAAATACGTATCGAGTTCTGATTGTGTAGCTTGTTGAGTGTGTTGTGATTCGATAGCAGCTTAGCTTGCTGTTAGCTTAACTTGCCGTTAGCTTAGCTGGCGACTGACGTATTCCTGTGGGCGGAGTTTAGTCAAAAAACTGTTTTACTGATGTCATTAAAGCAGGAAGTAGAGGGCTGTAGTCCAAACTGGCCATTCGCTGTAGGCTTTGAAAGGTGAATTCTGTTAAAGAAAATATATCGCCTGACAGTGAACTTTGATCTTTATCATTTTACAGATATTATTTATGCTATTATAGCAACATTACACCAACTAGGGTTTAAAAAATGGGTTCAGAAAGAATGTGACCTTTAACCCTCATAAGCCCCTATTTTCCTGTATACGTTAGAGTTCCTTGGGGGTAAAAATTATCCTAGAAATTAAAAGAGTGATTACAAAAAATATATACATTTTTAATGATAAAAATAATATATCATTTTTTTTGTTTACTTTCCATCTATACATTAATGCTGTATTTTGGGAGATATGAAGTACTTTTGTACCTGTTTACCACTATATTCCTCAACTAATTATGATCTAAATTTTTAATTGTTTTTAGATATTGATCTAGATGTTATGTGTTGAATTCAGCCATCTGCTGGTTAGAAAAAAACATAAAAGAATTACAGTTTAGGAAATAAATCATTTTGACCAGCAGATGCCCATAGAGACCCATTCATTTTATTGTATGTGGCCAACTGCTCAACATCACCACTTTATTGATACATTTTGTGAATTTATGTTTATATAAACACACCTGTGTGAGCATTTTACATCTTTGTTTTGCATCTGTGGATTTTTTTGCCAAATTCTGTAAAAATGCTCTCTGTGGCAGTGTGTGTGATTCAGCATGTCTTTTCTATATTGCATTTACCAGGCCTACCTATCTGTGTTAAAATTTTCAGATTTATTCTGGATGCATTGATTTTTTTGACAAATAAAAGGGAAAAAAATATTTTTTGCATTTCCCATTCATTTCAATTGGGGTCATTTTTACCCCTAAAAGGCCTCTTTTGGTGAATTTTTTATACCTCTTTAGAACCGAATCAAGCGCAGTTTTTTTTATATATGAATCTTGACAGATAATCTGGAAAAGTCACAAAATCTTATTCCACTGAGATGAAGGGAACCATGTTTTTAAACTAAAGAAAAGTGGCTTGGGGGTAAGATTGACCCCAAGGGACTTATTAGGGTTAAACGAGGGACTCAAGTCTAACGTAGAATACAGTTTCATGGAGACATGAGTGAGCTTTTGTTTGTTATGCATTCGCAGCTGCATACCCACAATACTTAAGATATACTGTTTTCCTTAGTTAATCTTAAACTGGAAATAAAATGCAAGTATTGGGTGAACCTGGGATCAGATTCATAATTTGAATATATGTGACCCTGTCTGTGAAATTCAGGTTAAAGTCTCATTATCTAATGATGAGGAGCATTACAGTTAGATTTCTATCGCTGACATGATGAAGTTTTCAAAGATACTCTTTACATTATGTAGGGAGAAAGAAACTGATGGTTTTCTCAGACAGGGTCACAAATAACATGATTTAATTGTGTAATAAACTACAATGAGCAAAGTCAAACTTCCTTTTTTGTATATAATGCTGAAATATTTCAATACAATACATAACAGCCCTATACATGAAATCGATGCAAATAATATACAGTACATATATGAAATAGCATCTATGTCCTCTTCGAAACCTACAGTAAATGCGGTTCAGCATTAACATGCATGTAAACCTGAAGTCTCCTTTATACATCTCACAATCATAGTGGTATTTCATAACATACAGCTGTGCAAAAATAACTAATATATAAAATAGAATATTGTTTTAATTAGACAACCAAGCCATAAATAAATTAGTCAGGGCAGGTAAAGAGAAATGAAAGATATATAACACATTCCTCTCCGAACACACACACACACATCACACACACAACTCCATTCAACCTTACAAGAGATGCATTTAAATACACAACAGGACTCATCCGCAATCCTCCTGTATGACACACAGTCTATAGTGAGATCATTTAGCTTAATCCATTATTTAATAATCTGAATCATATTGTGTTTGTATATGCAGCACTATGCATTTCAAATATGTTTAAATACCTCTGAAGCTGCAAATGAAACTGTCCATCCGCCTTTCCAGTATTGTCTTGGGATGGGAATTACGACAGGAAAGTCCCTTTTTAGGTCATAATTTGTGCTTTACGCAAGTCAGAGTTTGTAGCTACACGTTGGATTCAATGAAAGAGCGTTTCGGTTTGATGGAGCTGATCAGGATGGGGTTGTCTCGTGCCAGGCTGGCCTGCTTGTGCTTGCTCTCATTGTAATGCTGCTGTAGTGGGTCCTTGTATCCAGAGCCAGAAGCCAGAAACTTCTCGGGTTCCTGATAAGGACTTGTTTTGGGGTACTGGAGGTCACCGGTTAGTCCCTGTGCATGTGTGTTTGTGCCAACGCCTACGTTGTGGCTTTCGAGTCCTTGCCAGCCATAACCGGTCACTAGGTTGGCATGGTGACTTTGTTGCTGCTGCTGCTGAAATCGTGCAGTCTTGTCAATGACACCCATAAATGGGCGTGGCTTATGCGTGTCGCTAGTGGCAGAGTTGCGCGCTCGGCTGTTGTCCGCGAGGTTTCCACTGGAGGAGCCGGAGACTCGCACGCTACTGCTCCTGCAAAACTCTCCCCTGGGCTCGATGGCGACCTCAGCAGGCAGAGGTGTTTTTTCTGTGAACTGAATGCCTCTCTCGATGCTGTGCTCTGTGCCTTGGTGAGCGATGTCAATACAAGGCCCTGCTCGGAGAGAAGTGGGCCGGTGGCGGCTGGGCATGGGGCTGGATCCGGCACTCTGCGTAAACAATGACCCGCTGTACTCGCGGTTTTTCATGCTCTGAGCTTGTCTGGACGAGAGGCGGCGGTTGGCGGAGCGACCAGGAGCAGCGGCGGAGACGGCGGATTGGGAGTCTGCTACCGCGAGGCACAGAGAGTCGGGCAAAGTGCGACTCTGGTGCCAGTTTTCTTTCCGCGATGATTCTTCCTCTTCGCCTGCCTGCAACATGTTACCGCTAAGGCTGTCTGGGCTTTTCTCCAAACTCTCAATGTCATGTTCATCGTCGTCGTCATCTTCTTCCTCGTCGTCGTCGTCATCATCATCATCATCACGGTCTTCCTCATGGTGTGAGGGGTTGGCGTGACATGAAGGGTGTTTCGAACCCTGGCATTGCAGGTGTTGGCATTCTTCCTCCACGCGCGCCAGCAGACGGCGGATCTCTCTGTTACTTGGGCACAGACGGGCGGCTTCATAGAGATCAGCCAACGCTGCTGCAAACTGCCTGAGAGAGTGAAAACAGAGAATAAGAATTAGAATCTCACACATGCAGTAATTTAATAAAGAATCACTAGAACTCGTATTTGGGCTTAGACGCATATAAATGTCCATATTTTTCACTAACTTTCATAAAATCTTTTAAACACACGAATGCAAGTGATCCTTTACAGGAATTGTGTTTTGGTAGACAAGGGCGTTGTAAAACCAAATGCTGGATTTTATGAAGACTGCTCATGCTAGCAGTAAAACACACATAGTGGTGGGACTGTGATGTTTGCATATTTTTGCTGCATCAAGACTTGGATGCTTGCCATCATTGAAGGATCTATGCCCGCCTATATCAGAGAATTCTCCATCTGTTTGTCACATGTAGCTAAAAGCATGCTTGGGTCAACGATTGCAAATCCTAACATTGCTGAGAAACAACAAAATTAAAGTTTTAGAATAAATGACATGATGTTGAAATGAAAGATATGCATTAATAGATGCATGCCAGGGAGCTGACTCACTGGACGCTGCCTACAATGAAATCTGGATCCTTACCACAATGGAACTTAATAAGCAAGTCTACATTGAGCTCTGCAGATTTTCACAGAACTAAAACGCCCATCACTCATTAAGTTAAATACATCTCCCGACTCTTGTGTGCTTGCTTAACAAGTATTTTGGCTAATTTGTTTATGCTTTCTGCTATCCAAAAGAGTCAGCGTGATGCTCTCAGCTCCATTTAACAAGAGAGACTCCATTAACGTTTATGACAAATTATGATAAATTACGAATTTAATACTCTGATAAGCACAAAAATATACCCCACATTACAAATGTTTTGCTTCGTACTGAAAAGTATTTCTAAAAATGTTATCCCATCATTTTTGTCGCAGCGCATTATGGAAATGCCAGATGATAGCATCATTTTATGCAGTATTATGTACAAGTCTTAGGCCACCACAATAGGCAACTATTAAAGGGAACATTTCACAAGACTTTAAGATGTCAAATAAATCTTTGGTGTCCCCAGAGTACATTTGTGAAGTTTTAGCTCAAAATACCATATAGATCATTTATTATAGCATGTTAAAACTGCCACTTGTGAACTCTAAAATGTGCCGTTTTGGGTATGTCCTTTTAAATGCAAATGAGCTGATCTCTGCACTAAATGGCAGTGCTGTGGTTGGATATTGCAGATTAAAGGGGGGGTTTATCCCCTTCTGACATCACAAGGGAGCCAAATTTCAATTACCTATTTTTCACATGCTTGTAGAGAATGGTTTACCAAAACTAAGTTACTGTGTTTTTCCCCCCACATTTTCTAGGTTGATAGAAGCACTGGAAACCCAATTATAAATAGCACTTAAACATGGAAAAAGTCAGATTTTCATGATATGTCCCCTTTAAGTCGATAATAGCTTATTCTAAAACTAAAATATTTTTGATAAACTATTTATTGTTGAAAAGAGTGTAGTTTACATAATTTAACCATTTTGCAAAAAGAATGATGTAATTAGAGTAATTTTGTAAAATGTCATGGGCCACCAGGTGGACACAAGTTGTTATTATTACATATTTATAACACTAATATTCCACTCAAACACAAAATAATCGGGACAAACTATATATCAGTGGAAAGCTCTAAGAATCTATTTTTCATATTTCATCACCTTTTTAAGAAAAAAATAAGATAGTGAGAGCATTTCTCTAAAATTTCATGGGCCCTCAGTTGGGCCTACTTGTTATTACATATTTAAAGCAACACTATGTAGTTTTTTTACCTTTAAATAATGTCTCTAAATTTATTTCAGTGATAGAACAACTTTTAACTGGACAAATTGTACTCATAGCTGCTACAAGCACACTCTTATGCTGCATTTACACCAACCGCGGTAGAGGCGTGAAGTTTGGCGGAATTTCGCTTCGCGTTAACCAATCAGGAGCCTGCTTGCTGCTGTGGTGGCAGCCCCGCCGAAGTCACTCATTCAACCAACGCTTGTTATTGTCCATAAGCAGTCACCCGGAGCTATACGACACAAGTTCTTATTTTTATAGAGACAGGAATAAATAGGACCTCGCTTGAAAGAGTGTCAGTGAGGACATTGGGCAACCTGGTAAGCTGTAATACACATTTCACTTTTGAGTCACGTGACGTTTATCGACCCGCGCTGTTTATTTCCCCCATAGGAAGGTTACCACATACAAACCGGTAACTCTCTCGATAAATGCACAATCAACATCAGTCATCTTGCAAACAGACAACCGCATAGCACTTGCCCCTCCCACAAGAAGCGGAGTTTGCCTCTGACACACGTCAAATGCTTGCTTTTTCCGCGCGTCTACTCCGCTTTACACGCGCGAATGCATTCAAAGTGTTCAAGCGGCAAACTAGGCGCGGTAGACGCGATTTTGACGCCCAAAACGCGGTTGGTGTAAACTCAGCATTAAAGTGGCAGTGGAGGGTAGAGCACACAGCCCCGCCCCTCCCCCTGCCTGCAGACGAGTGTCTGATACCAGGCACTGTTGCGCTTTTCAACCACATGGGGGAGCTGTAAGCCATTTTTACATGGAAACTACATAGTGTTGCTTTAAAACAATAATATCCTATTATAAATCTTTAAAAATTCTTGACAACCTATACATCATTGAAAAGCTCTAAAAATCTAGTTTTCATATTTCCAAATCTTTTTGCTGTAATAAAGATGCAGTGACAGTAATTTATTCATTTGTGACAATAGTATACAGCAAACCAATGACACCTAGTGGCCTTTGTTGGTAAAACCACTAAAAGTGTAACTAAAGGGCCGTTCACATTATAATGATAAATATACCGTTAACGATGACAATATTAGTGTCCGCATTATAACGATTACTTTATGCTAATTCGCTCACGCGCGAGGCACTCCCGCAAATACTTGCCCTTTAATGACATTAACTTTTTTGGATATAAAACTTTTGCAATTGTTTACATGTCACTGAATATGTAAATATGCTGTTCTTGTTGCAATTACACAGCGGGTAACCAGCAGATGTCCTCAATACGCTGTGTTTCGTGTAAGTCTAAACAGTGAATCTAGTTTGTGTAATCCAAGTTAATAACTTAGCTTTTGGCATAGTCAGTATGGTAGGAAAAAAGAATTACGTAGTGAATTTCAGCGCTGGATACCTGAAGTAATTTTATGTTATAGACCTGCGCATTGAGCTTTTCCCCTGTCATTTCAAGTGCGCGTACACTTGAAGTTCAAATAGATCTGTTTGGCTGTTAATGGTTTATCGTTCATCAGGTGGGGGGGGGGGATCACTCAGAAAGTAATCCCAACAATATCGTTAGTTGTATCTTTATCGTGTGAACTCCGCTTTTGTCTCTAAAATAAAACGATTTTCAAAACTATATTTTTATAGTTATCGTTATAACGGCCCTTAAAACCTATTATTTGTGATTTTAACTTAAAATTCAGATCAAAAGTAGTTAAGACTTATCGCTTTATTTTTGAGCATTTTGGGCATTTAAACATTTGAATTTTTATTGTTTTTAACTATAAAATATATACTTTATTATATTATTATTATAAATAAACTTGAACTGCTATAACTATTTTTCAATGTAATATAAATTAAAGTTGGTTAATTAATATTACATTTAGTGTAACTTTTTTAAAATGAGATCAAACAATGCCAGAATTATATTAATTTCTATATATATAATCTCTCTTATTAAGATACAAACCAAAAATACATAAAATATGTACATAAAATATTAACAAGGTTAGGTTTAAGAGGTTCCTGTTATTTCTCAAGTATACGGGGAGGACACACTAAATACTTCCAACTTTTTGTATTTTCTGGTTGTATTTTATTTAAAAAGAACTGAGGCATCATATAAATGGTCACTAAACCATTGCAAATACAACACCTAAGACTTCTGTACAGTATTGTACATCTATGATGCATTTAAACCTGCATAGGTAGGCATCTTACTAGGTTTAGGAGAAAAAGAGTCAAGGAGGTTTCCTACCTGCTGCTTCTCTTGGCTCTGGCACGGGCATAAAATGCCTCATAGGACTTGGGCTTTAGCTCGAGCGCTTTGGTGGCGAACTCCTCAGCCATGCCAAAATCCTGTAGAGAGCATGTGTGAAAGGACAGAAAGAAAAATACAGATACAGTTAAAGAAAGGTCCATCAATAACTGCAAAAAGCAAGTGTGATTTTATATAGCAGACCCAAGAGAGGTTTTAGTGCATTTAAATCAATGTGGCTGCATTCTGGTAGAGATGTGAATATAAAAAGGAGGTGGTTACAATCCAACTCTGTCCTTTATTCTGCTTTTGTGCATAAATCTGTAGTCATGAAAAGCCTGTCCTTGAGACGTAGGTCAGAGTTTCCATGAGGAGCTTTACTGACAGCTATAATGATGCAGTTTTAAATGTTTAATGACCAAAGATCCTATTAAAATAGCCATTAGGAATTACTATGTAGCGACTCTTGCTTTATCTCACAGTACTCACATAAGCTGCAGTTGAATTGCTCTCAGACCAGTTGTATGAAGAGCCACTGAGGATCTTCTGAATTAAGACAAACCTTCAGAGTTACTATGCTGGGAAATATAACCGTGTATGTGAGCTATAATGTGAGTGCCTAGTGTTATTTGATAAAACACTTTGGAAGCATACACTGGATTTATTTGAAGTAGCGAATCCTAAATGATCATTTCTTGTGTGTATAGAATACAGGAGTCGCACCTATTACCTTAAACTGCATAAGGGGTGCAAACTTGTCAGCTTTCGGCGTAATTCGCCATTTTGGATCCAAAATAAGTTCGCCTAAGTTCGACAGGGTCGCAATGAATTAAATAATAAAAATCATGTGATTTAACTAAATCACTTTTTTACCTTTAATAAGATATATTTATATTCGTTATTTGTTTATGTGTACTAAATAATATGAAATATTCATTTCTGTAACAAGGTTGTATTTGTTCACATTATGGCACTTTTCCATTGCATAGCACCCCACGGTTTGGTTTGGGTCAGGTCGGGTCAGGTCACCTCACTTTGGCTTGGTTAGCTTTTCCATCGAGTTTAGTAACACTTTGGAGTGGGAGGGATTATAGGCGTGCGTTATATTTGCGCTGCCTACTGCTGTGACATCATACAAGTGAGTGTGTCGTTGTACATTCCCATACATTCATTAATTTCTCAGTTTGCCACAAAAATAAAATTGACCACCACAAATAGATTATGTTTCTGCACAAACATCGGTGTCGTCAGTCAACAGGCTCTGCTGAGCCTCATTTAAGTTGCATTTAGGCATATATGCGGACGTGCGGGTCGTGAATGTGCTGCCACAAACTGCAAGTCTGAAAAAAAGTTTGTGTTCCTGATTCTCAACCTGTAGATGTTTTTCATCGCTAAAAGGGAGTTTGGGAACTTACAGCACAGCACAGATGACAACAGATTTACTCGAGACAGCTCAAGCTAACATGAAGGTAAAGCTAATCTTTTACATTATAGCGATGACGCTGGTAGTGCTGATTCTCTCAGACCAATCAGTAATCTACAGTGTTTTTGCATCACATTTTGGTATCAGCTTAGGTCGCTTGGAACCCCGACCGAGGTAGTACTAAAAAAAGTATCGGGAACAACGTACTGCACCCAGTGGAAAAGCCCCCAAAAGTAAGCTGACCCGACCCAAACCATGGGGTACTATGCAATGATAAAGCGCCATTAATAAATTCATTATCAAACATGAACAATACATTGTATATAAGCATTTATTCATTCTTGCTTATATCATTACAGTAATTGATGTTAGTTCATGGTGCATTAAGAGAAGACGCTTTCCTGCCAATGACGAGTTTTTACGGCAATTCATATTTCCGCTATTATCCACTAGGTGCCGCTCTTACCCAACTTAAAAAACACTAAAGCATCCACGGATCCAAAAACAGTATAATAAAAAGATTTAACTGAAAATACAAATAATAATTGATATATAAACTGTAATGTTATATACAGTACTGTGCAAAAGTCTTAGGCCACCACCACCAGACTTGTTGTATTAGAAGTTTTAATGTTCATCCATATTTATTTTTCAATCTATTTTATTAAGATACACACAACAAATACAGGAAATATGTACAAAAAAAAATTTAATGTTCAGGACTAAATGTCGTCTTTAGGTATCGTCGGTATTTAGTGACCTCTCTTGGCACTAAACACATCTTGAGCGTTTTTGAGCAAAATGAAGTAAAAAGACTTTAGAAATAAGGATTTAATTTTATTTAGATTTAAGAGATCCTGTAGTTTCCTGCTATTGCTCAAGTGGAAGGGGAGTTCACCCTAAAAACTTAACACATCAGTTTATATTTTATTCAGTTTTTAATACTATATACACATTTCCTGCATTTTCTGGATGTATTCTATTAAAGAGACTGAGAAACAATTATTATATATAATCACTATAACTTTGCAAAAACAACTAATTTAATTGTGGCATTGTGGCCTAAGACTTTTGCACAGTACTGTATATTATATGTCACCTTTTTCACCCGATGAGTTTGCACCCCTGGCAATAGTCGTCAAAGTGATAACTATAGCAATGTTTCGGCGTCCATAAACATGAGCGCTATTAGTAAACCACTGTATTTGTAATAATTTCAAGCTTATGCAGTATTTGAAGGTCTTTAACAATCCTTAAGTGGACCCTCGCGTTCATATAAATAATAGACCATACTTGAGCCTTAATATGTTGCATCTACAATAGAGCTGAGTGAATAGAGACGAGACTTTAAAAATGAACAACTACTTCAATTTGGTTTAACGCATACTATGCCAATTCAATGAAAGCACTTAGAAGAATAAAAACCATATTAATCTATAGTGTATGTATGTGGCCTTTACAGAATTCATCCTTTCATACATTCATGTAAAAAGTTTTGTCATCTTATGTCTAAATATGCATCTTACATCTCAATACCTTTTTGTATGCATTGTATTCATGTTGCTCAATTGGTAGAGGATTATATTAGCTAGCAGTGCAAAGGTCACGTGTCCGATTTCCAAGAAGCACTCGTACACAAAATACGAGTATACTTTGAATACTATTGTTGTTTTTGATTAGAAATGGAAACGTTAAAACTTTAGGTTCAATCTATTGAAGTCGTATGTGCATTTGTTTAACCTACATTGGTTTTGCGGCGACAGCGGGACAGGTTGAGATAGAGAGAAACCCGCAGCTCCCTGAAGGCCTTGAGGTCCTCCCCGAAACCTTCCCTTGGAAACTTCCTTAGTGCATACTGATACCTCTGAGCCGCTTCCTTCATCTTCCCTTTCTGAGAAAAAAGACAACACAGCTTCAGAAAGCACTTGGGCTCCCAGAACAATTTGCTGTGATATTCTGGTTCCTGGATATGACTTGTATCCCTAATACTATGAAAGTCTATATTTATTGCCCTTTAGATCATCTCCCAAGTGAAAAGTGTCCTTATTGCACCTCCTTACATAATAGCATCTCCTTAACAACCTGCACGATTTGAGGTATTCCTCAAATCTGTAGTTCACAAGGTGCACAGTGCTGAGTTTGAGCAGTAAATGCTTACATCAGAAAATACTGTAGTGTCTGACCTTATAAAGCAGATTTCCCTCCTCCATGAGTCTCTGCAGAAGTATGATGAGGATGTCAGGTTTGGATGTGGCCATGGCCCACGCAGCATTTCCTACAGAGACGAAGACATGTCAGTCCTGATAGACAGTACTGACAAAAAAACTCAGATTATGTTTTTCCTAAAGCATGTACCTGATCGCTCATAAGGTGACGTTCGGTAGCCTACAGTGCAGCGAGTTAGACAGCAGAAGAGAAAGGAAAAAATAAGAGAAAGAAAGAGTAAAGAACTTAGGCAAGAAAAAAATCAAGAGCAACAGAGTGTGCAGAAATAAGAAGACTAAGGCTACGTCCGAAATCTAAAGCAGCTGACCTGATGCCTCGCTGCTCAGGGACTGAAAATGCAAATCAAAAGGTGTAAAAAGTAAAAATAGAACTTTATTTACACTAAATTTGTGCTCAAGGTGCTTTCTTGGGTGCCTTTTTTCCGAACTGGACCAGGCTCGACCAATCACATTTCCTGCGCATGCCCATAAATAAAATTATAGGTAAAATTAAAGGTATCTCAGGAGACAGGAAGTGAACCAAACATTGGAATCGGACATGCTTTGATGCCTCCAAAGGCAGCATTTTAAAGATTTGGACGCAGCTTAAAGGGAATTATTTCCGACGCAGCTTAAAGGGAATTAATTATATTAATTATATTAAACCCATGATTTACTCACCCCCAAGCTGTCCGAGATGTATATGTCCATCATTTTTCAGACTAAAGAAAATAACTCGCTTCCGGTAACGCCACCATCTTAGACTCCTCTGTATTCAGGAGAGAGTATCAGCGTACTGTACGCACTTTTCTTAGTGACGTATGACAAATTCGGAAGGGTGGGGGCACAGAGCAGCAGCAGAGAAACCTCCGTAAACTGCGTACGCTCTCATCTCGAACGTGGACGGCGTTACCGGAAGCGAGTTATTTTCCTTTATAAAGTTTGTGGATATTTCTACACCAAAACGGTGCGGATTACCTTCAGAAGGCCTTTGTTTATCATCGTGGAGCCGTTTAGATTTTTTTTTTAAGGATGGATGCACATTTTTGGACTTGAAGAAAGTGGACCCTATAAATTTACATTTGATTAATTGAAAGATATAAAACATTTTATAAAATAAATGAAAATGTTTTTGTCTGAAAAACGTGGGACATGCATCTCGGACAGCTTGGGGGTGAGTAAATCATGGGTTTAATATCATTTTTGGCGAACTATCCCTTTGACTGTATATTTTTATGAAAACATTAAAGCAAGCAACGAAGAGTGAAAGACCATTAGCGCAGTATTCCTACATACTAAAGGTAAAATGAAAACATACATGATGCAATTAAAATATTCATATTCAATATAAAAAGTCATTGTCAAGCAAAGACCTTATGTGCCATTTATTTGCTAGAAAATATATCACATACAAATGAGCAGAACAGTAAAAGTACGGCTATGTATACACGACAACCGTAGTAAAAACAGAAAAAGGTTTTTCTTCGCATTTACGCTAAAGCCCTAAGTATAGTCAAGTTTTACACGTAAAGCACTAACGTGTTGGTTTTTTTTCTGGAGTGCTTACAAAATAGGATTGTGCAATACTGTTTTTACGTATTGATTATATATTGGTCACCTGCTTTCACGTTATATGGTTGCTTTAATAAATTCATGCTGCGGCTAAATCCAGGAATGCCCACCCCTGGCCTAGGTTGTGAAGGATCCATTTGTTTGATTCTTCGGGGCTCAAGGAAAGAAGGACACATTTTGAGGCTGCATATTGAATTGGGATGACCTTAATTACAGTCGCGCTGCTGTGACGCCATCGGTCTAGATAGTAGCCTTCGAATTGAGACACAGCTTGAGATATACTTACACGAAACGGAAGTGACGACTGTTGCCTGGACGACGCTGTAATCCTTAAGAAATTCAAACATCCGAATACAACTCATCTTTGCATTTAAGCATTTATTTGTGTTTACCCTATAGTTTAATTTATTGTTTTAGTGACGCATTATCTATTTAATTTGTTAAAATTGTGTAGCACAACTACACTCCGCCTTCTTGTGGTGGTATTAGTCGTTTGCGTGTCGAGGGATTTTCACCTTAAACAGTAAACCATCCAGGAACTTTATGGATACTAATTTTAACATACTATGATTTGGGATGTACTTATTCTAATTTCAAATACTACTTAGGATGGATATTTTGCAGATTGGGACGCAGGGTCACTATCTTCAGCAGCACAAACACTTGTGTCTTATAAGGCTTCCATTGCTGTTTTGGTTAAACTCATGCATGCATATAGACTGAATTAACACATGTGCACAACGTCACCATTGTCACAGTTTCGCCTATAAGTAGGGATGTCCCGATCAGGTTTTTTTGCCCTCGAGTCCGAGTCATTTGATTTTGAGTATCTGCATATACCGAGTCCCGATCCGATACTTCTAAATACATAAAAAAAAGAATAAAGAAGAGCGAAAAATAGAACCAGGATGTTCCTTATGTCATGCCGCACGCGTTGCGGTTTCTGTGTGGAGTCAAAAGAGTCTAACTCTGGGGAGGCTCTGTTGTGAGGGAGGGTTCGAGGGGTAACATGTTAAATCCTGATGACAGCAGAGCCACTGGTGTGTTTCAATGACATTTTGGACCTCTGATAGGATTTTATAAGTTTCAGTTTTAAAGCCGTGCTACATGTTGACTCAAACTTTAAAACCTGAACTTAAATTAAGCAAATCTATGAGTCTGACACCCTATATGCATTTGGTGCACATGTCATTATGCACAATTGACCAAACTTTGAAGGAAGTTAACAAAAACGATCAACGCGTCGTTTAAATGAGCGGTAAAAACACGGTTTTGTCGTGGGTTCCCCGCACGCACGAGTGTGAAGCCTATGAATGAAAACACGTCATTCTCTCGTCAGTCCACACGCACCAGCGCAACGCGTACACTGACGCGGACCAGAGCGAGACCTTAATGCAGGATTTTTAAACCCTGCATATGTATCCGAGTCCTGATCGGGAGGTAACGTCCGATTCCGATCGAGTCTAAAATCGGGTCCGATTTCCGATCACGTGATCAGATCGGGACATCCCTACCTATAAGTAGTTTACATGAAGACAACAAGGGGCTGTTTTTAAAAAGGGGAACCCGTCTTCAAAAGTTTGCATTTTCAGGACCCCAAAATGCCATATTCGTGTAAACGGACAGTCAAACCACATAAAAACGTTTCTTTTTACGGTTGAAATAGTTGTTATGTACATAACCTCTAAGAGAACGGCAAAATAATAAAATAAACAGAATTCATAATCAGGTTTTCTGAAACAACAGACATTTTTGATTCGAATGAGAGCTTAACATCTATAAATGGAAACAAGTTTTTTGCTTACGTAGCATTATTATTTGTGGTCCCCTTCCAGTGGCTAACTGGAAGTTTCAGCTAATACTAATTTAAAGCATGGGTCCGTGTGGTTCTTTTTCAGTGGTTATGGACTTTGCTAACAAAAGCAGGAGATTTTTCTACTCTACAACGCAGCCTGGCCTTTTTGCATCACGTCTAGCGTGTCGAAAAAGACGAATTGCACCACAAAGTCATTTCAATGCCCCGTTAAGAGTCTGGCAAATGCATCCACACCAGCAACCGCAGACCAGAGACTGTGGCCATTTCAGATGTAATTAGATATTTTTAAACTTAAGGGGAAAATGGGCTCTTCAAAGGTTTGCACTTAGTGACTTTTGGCGAACAGCTGAGTGGACTTCGCTAAAAAAGTCTCTGCCCTGACACAGAGTGTGAATGACAATCTCATACATCATCAGCGTCCTACTTAACTTACACTGTCCTGCGTGACTCTGTTGTTAATATGGCCTGGTTTTCATTATATTTAGGACTCAGCAAAGGCTTTCGCTCTCTAAGAAAACGGGAGAACAATTGGACCTCGCCACTTTCTAGATTTAGAATCGACAAGCTCCTCCTGAGAACCAGCAGAGGACGGCACGTGAACCACGAAGATGGATAAACGAATGTGTGCCATGCTGTTCTGAGTTTAGACTTACCCAGTTTGGCCCCTTTCTTCAGTAGGGTGACCACGACGGAGGTGTTCCTGCTACCTATGGCCCGATCCAAAGGTCTCATGCCGCTGTAGTCCATATGTTCAATCGCGGCTCCGCACTCGACCAGGTAATGCACCTAAACAATATGATACTAGTGTCAACCTGCATTTCTGTCTACTAGGGCTTGTGGTTGTTTTGGCTAGTCGGGCTGACCAGTCAGTACATCAACATTTACTGTATTTACATGACTTGTGACGTGTAGCATCTGCGTTTTTCGCTATTAAAGGAAAACACCACCATTTTTTCAATATTTTACTATGTTCTTACCCCAACTTAGATGAATTGATACATACCTATCTATTTTCAATGCATGCACTTGTAATCTTTGTACAGCGCTCCTTGAATGTGTTAGCATTTAGCCTAGCCCCATTCCTTCTTATGGCTCCAAACAAAAGTTTATTTTGTGCCTCCATATTAACTCGTGTAACTATTCATGTAACAGTCTTTAAATAGGGAAAACATAGAAGTGTTTGGTGTCTTCTAAATTAATTCCTGTTTGGAGCCATAGGAATGAATGGGGCTAGGCTAAATGCTAACACATTCACAAGGCGCTGTACAAAGTTTAAAGTGTACACATTGAAAAAAGATAGGTATGTATTAATTTGTCTAAGTTAAGGTAAGAACAGAGTAAAATATTGAGAAAGTGTGGTGTTTTCCTTTAAACGGTATGTTGAGCGTGTGAATATAGAGATAATGTCCTTGACAGTCTATGGCCATAACATTTCTGAAAACATTTTTTTTTGCAATGTACATTCTGTGAAAAATAACCTTGACGTTTTTATATTGACCGAGTAAGGTCAAGTCCCAGATTGAGACTTCAGGGTGTCAGTATTAAAAACAAAACTTCACTGTTTGTCCCTAGCACATGTAACATAGCTTGCTCATAGCGTGTGGATGTGAAAGGTTCTGGCTTCACTTAATTTTTACTTTCATGTAATTCCAAACACATCTGCATGCAAAAACACCAGGGCGCAGTTTGTGGACAGAAGAATTTTCCTCCTGCTGTCTCCACAAAAACAGGCCCACTTGAGGTCATGTGATCCTAAGCAAACTGAGCAACGGGTCAGCACACCCCTAGTGTCCACAAAGAAGAGATTTTCTCAGCTTACTATGTCGGCGTCTCCATAAAACGCAGCCAGGTCCAGCGGGGTCCGTCCATGCTTATCTGTGTGGTCTATCTGAGCTCCTCTCTCCACAAGAAACTCCACGACTTTCTTCTGGCCTTTCAAACAAGCCCATCCCAGCGGAGTCAGACCTTCCTTATCTGCCGCTGTCAGACATGCCCCTACAAAAATATCACAGACAGTTTTTTACATCGTTTCACTTTATTTGGACAGCAGTTGAGCTGAAGGTTAGGTGCCCTTTGACCTCTGACTCAGGCTGTCTCACTGACCCTGTGCTAGCAGGAAGTCCACGGTTTCTAAGTGTCCTTCGCTCGCAGCCACCATCAGTAGAGAACGTCCATGTTTATCGCTACAGTTTACGTCAGCACCACGCTGCAGAAACAACTCCGCTGTCTGGAAGTCAGAAAAACAATCATTGGCATTCAATTCATTTAAATCAGGTTTATACGCACATCTGTTTCAGTTTTTATTTGGGTTAGGAACAAGAATAAACAGTCTTTCTACCTGTGCGTGTCCGTGTCTGACTGCATTAAAGATGGGTGCCACGCCTCTGCGGTTAGGCTGCGTTACATTGGCTCCCTGTTCCAGCAAGAAGACACACCCCTCTAATTTGCCCCGCCCTGCAGCAGCAGTCAGAGCTGGACACAAATTCAAAGTGATGAAATAAGCAACATACTCTATTAACATAGGAAGCTACTGTATGTCTGGCAATGTAATACGACCCTCAAAATTTCATTTAAAGATTTTTCTAAGGTTAATAATTTAGCAATGACTTGTTTCTGTATCCATAAACATTAGTATTAAAGGCTTTTACGGTACATTTACATGGTGGCGTAAGCATTTATCCTTCTCATTTACTTGGAACAAGTGACGCTATGAGTTGCTGAACTGAATTGCGGATTCGTCTGTCACGTCACTGCCGTTGGTTGCGGCAGAAGTTGAACATTTCTCAAGTTTTTAAGCACCAACGTGTGCGTCAGCATTTCAGATCACTTTATGCAAATAACAATAATAATATTATGTTTATGCAAGGCTGAAGAACAGAGGAGCATGTGTTGCGGCCACTGTGATTGGCTGTTAGCTATGCTTCCTGTCAAGCGTTAACGCTTACGCCCCGTGTGAATGTACCGTTACTGTGAGATGCGGTTCAACTGTTGTATGAAACAATCTGGTTAAAAGTTGCATTTACAAACCTGTTTCTCCCCACAAAGTGTCATGACCATCAATCTGCACTGAGAACTCATCATTATTTAATGTCAGCATCCTTTTAACAACCTGTAAACACATAAACAAATAAATCACGAGTTTGCATAATGGAATCAAATATGAAATAAAGCACATTTGGAGTGCGAGGGGGGGCTTCGAGCTCGTAATATTAGCTCGAACCCTGAGTATTTCCCCCTTCTAACTGGGATAGATATACCAGCAAAGAGTGAGGAGATGGGGTGGAAGAGGGATGCTGTAAAAACTGTCAGAGATGAGAGACGGCTACCTGTATATATAGAGACACCTTTGCACTGATTGGTGGGATTACATGGACATGCACCTCCCTACCTTTAATAATTAGATATTATTAGATTTAAAATATTAAAAGCGGGGTGCACGATTTTTGAGAAAATCTTTGGGAAAGGGAGTCAGGCCGAGTACCAAAACACACTTGTAGCCAATCACCAGTAAGGGGCGTGTCTACTAACCAACATTATTGCCTGGGTTGTGTATATGTGGGGCGAGACTATCAAAAGAAGGTCCAGAATCTATTGGGGTAGGGTAAGTTTGTTTAGGTGATTTCAAATGTCAACATTGGCTTTCAGAGATCGTGCAACACCGCTTTAAGATGAAATCCTTAAATTTTTAAAAATGTACTCAAAATTAGTGTGTGTCTAGTACTTAATATGATTAAAAAATCTTTTGGTGGAAAGTAACATTTCATTTAAAATCCGTGTAAAGTCAATTCAGATTTTTCTAAACACACAGTGTTAGACACACACAAAATGTTAGAAATGTATTGCTGAAACAAGTTACAAAGACTGTGAACTATGTAGTACAGAATTGTGGAGTTAGACCATTAAACAGATTTTTTTGGGTGGCCCAAAAATCATGGCTCGATGATGCACTGGAGCCACCGAGCATGGCCCTGCCCCTAACACAATCACAAGCATACATTCAAGTTGTAGCATATTTGAAAGTCGAGAGAGACAGCAGTTTTCCCATGAGTGGGCGTGGTTTTAGCACAGACAGTGAACACACCCCCAGTGTTTGAGAGCAGGGGATCCTGCCTATTTTTCCAAGATTTTTATAACTTATTTTATTTACCTAGCATTTTTTATCATTTAAATTTGTCTGGGTGGTTAATAATAAATTTTTCTGTGGTGCAAGAACACATTTAAAGGGATAGTTCACTCAAAAATTAAAATTCTGTCATCATTTTCTCATCCTTATGTTATTGTAAAACTTTATGAATTAATTTTTTCTGATGAACACAAAAGAAGATATTTTGATAAATGATGGCAAGCACACATCTTATTGTAACCACTGACTTCCATAGAAGGAAAACAAATATTATGGAAGTTTTGTGATAAATGATGAAGAAGATATTTTGATAAATGACGGTAGGTACACAGTTGACGATACCCATTGAATTGCATCGTATTTGTTTTTCCTAATATAGAAAGCCAATGGTTACAATCAGTTGTGTGCTTACATTTATCAAAATATCTTAGTTTGTGTTCATCAGAAAAAAATAAATTCCTACAGATTTAGAACAACATGAGGATGAAAAAAGGTTGCCAGAATTTTGAGGTCAACTATCACTTCAAGAATTTACACACACTATCTGTTTAATGGCTTTAAAACACTTTATGTGTGATACTGCATTTTAAGATAGTTTTGTACAGTATATAAACATAATAGAAGTCTTTAGTGTATTCCCATATATGTACACATTCTGTGTAAATGTGTGTACTGTAGGTGTCTATTTGGTACCTGTGTGTGTCCCATACTGGAGGCGGCTATCAGTGCCTGCTGCAGTGCTTTGTTTTTCAGCTCTAAGCTCCAATCCTGCTCCAGAAGATACTGCACAATCTCAGCATGACCTCGGAGAGCAGCATGAACCAGTGCGCACTGACCGCTTTTATCAGCATGATCCACCTAACACACAAACAGAGCTACTGTAAAATGCATTGAGAAGAAAAAAGGCTGCCTTTTAGATTCATGTGTTTATACATAAATTAGTGACTGAAAAATGAATGAGAATTTTATTCATGTAGGGGCGGTCTTCCGGACAGGGCTTTTCCTAGTCTCAGACTAAAATGTATATTTGAGCTGGCATAATTTAAAAACACCTTGTACTGACATTTCTTAACATATATCAGTGCCATTGTTTCGTCTAAAGATGCACACCATTAAGATTTTTTGAAAGGTATGTTTGTAAAAACTTCTTAAATGTCCATACAGTATATAACTAATGTCTAGTCCTGGATTAATCTAAACCCTGTCCAGGAACCAGAGTTTTACGATTCTCATTTGTTTACAGTCAGCTTATGTATTGAAAAAGAACGGACTGACCTTTGCCCCTTTCCTGCAGAGTAAGGTGACAAGAGGCTGATGTCCCGAGGCGGAGGCGTAGCAGAGGGAAGTCATGCCGTTCTCTGACTGCCCATCTACTGGAGCGCCACATTCCAGCAGCAAAGCAGCCATCTCCAGGTGACCCAAGTGAGACTGCACACACAGTATTGGTGAACTGTTCAGCACCTCTGTACGGTAAGACACACTCGCCCCTCCCAAAATCAGCAACCGGGACACCTGGGGACACAGGAAAGGCTCAATACACAGACACTTACCTGTGTAACTCATCATCACAACAATCATGACAACCTACAACCTGAATTATAAAGAGCCTACACATTAATTTCAACGTAATCAGTGGTGTAGTCTAGATTTTTGTAGTGAGTATACTGTGATTTTTCCCTCTCACCCTTATGCTCACTCGTCCCAGAGTGACACCCCATAAGCACCACCACACTTACAGATGCATACAGTATGGATCTTCATGTAATGGAGAGCATTCTGAAAGTGTACTCATAAACACATAAACTGAATGTGTTATCAACATGTCAGTTTATTATAAGAAAAAAAGACTTGGGTTTACAGCTGGGGAAACTGGATGGATTTTTAGACTAGTTTAGTGTTAATCAACATCTAACTCAGGGCCAAAAGTTACTCAACTGTTAATTAAAATTAAATAAACTGTTTCCAATCTTCAATCCGTGGCTAACACATGCATTGAAGGAGAAAAAAATATCCACTCTTTCAATAGCTATTATATGACACCTAGTGATAACATTATCATGTGTAATTTAATGGTGTATGTGGTGGTTTCCTGGACAGGGATTAGACTAGTCCTAGACTAAAACATTTTTAAGAGCTGTCCAAACTGAAAACAACTTGCAATGACATATCTTAAAATACATCAGTGGCCTTTGTTTTGCCTCAAGATGCACACAGGTAATGTT
The DNA here is from genome assembly GCF_027580225.2 of Misgurnus anguillicaudatus. NCBI lineage: Eukaryota > Metazoa > Chordata > Actinopteri > Cypriniformes > Cobitidae > Misgurnus > Misgurnus anguillicaudatus. Next base: position 35,880,257 of record NC_073344.2, read on the forward strand.
TTTGGTAGGCATGTTTGTTGAGACCAGTTATATTTCTAATGAAATTAAGGCCTAGTCCTGGATTAAGATAATCCCTGTCCGGGAAACCACCCCTAAATGTTTTTAATTAATACACATTTAAGATGACCATGAATTAACTCTAATTTGCATAGTCATTGAAATAAAATCTTATTTTATGCATATAATACAAGCAGTGTCTAAAAATGAAAATAGGCTTTTACTTAATTATTATTACAAGACCATCATGTAGCCTAATATTAGACACCCAAACCAAAGTGAAGAAAATTATCTTTAATTTGCAAGTCTGAACTGAACATCAACGCAGACATGATTTTCCTCACAAAAGTTTAAGATCATATACATCTTGAACGTATATATAAATTAACAAACATACTGAAAGCTAAAACCATCAGGATATAACTACGGGCTTATTTTATTGCATTTGGAGCCTTACCTCCAGATAAAGTAATAAACTGGACTGATGTTTTAAATGTTGTTTACTCACATGTGCGTTGTTAACTCTCCGGATTTAATATTGCAGCAGCTCGTTCACTTCACATGGATTGTTTGTTTACAGTGTCGCGTGAGCAGCTACACTGCAGGTTCGACTTCATTTGGCGCTAAGCAGACCCTTTGGTGATGTCAAAGTACCGCGAGAGCGATTCAAAGCAGATTTCTCAATGTGATAAATGTAATCGCTCCCGCGGTACTTTGCTGTCACTCGCCTGTGGGTTCTTCTGGTGCCACACCAGTCTGCTCCCCAGTCACTTTCGCGCCGCTATGGTAATTTGATTTCATACGCGAATCGGATCGCGCAGTTCGGCAGGAATTCAAACAGACCAAATATATAGCCTAATATATATATATATATATATATATATATATATATATATATATATATATATATATATATATATATATATATATATATATATATATATATATATATATATATATATGCAGTTCAACCCGCTAAAATAGCAAGTGTAGCATGCTACTGGTCAGTGCTTTACATGTGAATTATGACTAAAAGTTTGAAATGTCAGAAAACCATGCTGTTACGCATCCTCAAGCTATTTTTAGTGGGTATACGGAAATCCTTGACAATTTCTAGTGGGTATACGGCGTATACCTGCGTATCACGTAGACTACACCACTGAACGTAATACAACTCTAAAATAATTCCTACTATTTTCTGAATGTGTCTAATAACTCTTACAAATAATATTGAATATTGCATCATGTAATTTAGTCACTGAAGGTGAACGATTTCTTTTACACATACTATACACTTTAGCTAGTCAATTTTTGCATTTGTAATACCAGATGAAGATGGGTTCAGAGATGAAGCTTTAAAGACCAAGTATTTTGAAACGCACAGCATTATTTGATGCACTGACGTAATTTCCATCAAAACAAAACGTTAGGGTGGGACATATTTAGTGGCTCCTCCTCCTTTTAAAATAGCCAGTAGTGTTTGGTGTACATCAAAACCTGGTATCTAAAGAGAAGCTGCATTGCAGAATGATGTCATAAAAAGCATTGCTTTGTGAGACTGCAAGTCTTAAATTTGTTTCTTCTAAATGCAAATTTTGTCTGTTTTCGAGCACACTAGAGTAAATAGAGTTCAAATGCAAAACCCTCTAAGTGCATGCAAGCTTTTTTGGCAAAAACCTTCACTTCTAAAAGAATCCATTTCTTTGGACAAGAGTAAACAGTTGTAAATAATTAAATTCAGAATGTAAAAATACAGAAATTGAACCACACTTTTGGGGGTGCTGTGATCCAAGTACTCCAAGGGACCAAAGTTTGAAGGGACTTTGCCGAAAAATCAACATTTAGTGAATTCTGTAAACAAAGCGGTATTTCTGAATGACCTGAGGCCAGGGTTAAGCAGATTTGAAGCAACGTATTTGATGAACATATAATGCATGCCGAAAGCAATATCATTATCTCATTTTTAATAGAGGTGCCGTTTAGTGGCTTTTGCGTCTGAGCTCCTCATACATCATTAAAGCTAGAAACCTAAAACAAAAAACGTTAACTCGTCAATTAATAGAAAACGCTTTCCTACCAATGACGAGTATTTCTGCTCTTCCGCAACTTATAAAACCAGGAAGTATTGCCCTAGGGCAAACAGCTGTATGTCCGTGTAAGTTTTGAGAATCGCTCTGAATCTGATCTCTAAGTCTTTAAAGGGGTCATATGGTGAAAGTCAGACTTTTTCTATGTTTAAGTGCTATAATTGGGTCCCCAGTGCTTCTAACAACCTAGAAAACTTGAAAAAGATCAACCCAGTAACTTTGTTTGAGTAAGCCATTTTCTGCAAGCATGTGAAAAATTAGTTCCCTTTCAGTCGGTCACTACGACGTCACGTCGTGACCGACGAATTGGGAACCGCTTCGCGGGTGACCTATCTGCTTCGAGAAACCTTTAAAACGCCAATGAACTTGGCATGCAGATAATTGCATCTGCCGGCGCCGCCCCGCCGCATAGGTATTTAATGAGCGGCAGGTGCAGTTATCAAATCAGCTTTTTAGCTTCGAAAGCTGGCAGACTGACTGCTCACGAGAAGCTACTCTCTGCTCTTTGGAGAACTCTGCGTGTTCGATTTGATTGGGCAAAGGCATTTCAGCGGAGGCTCGCGGGTGTTCCACCTCTCTTTTTAATTTTTTGACTTTTTTCTCACTCTTAGTTGAGTGTGTGCGTAGCCGTTCCCCTGTGTGCTTCATCAACATCAGCACATTAAAAGAGTATTTCCTCTAAAAGAGTATTGCGGTGTTCTGCGTCTTTTTAAAGACAGCATTTCACTTGCACTGAGACGGGAGCGTCTTTTTAAAGATGTCTTTCCGTCCGTGTTTCTGGATGCGGCAAATGTATGGGTCCCCGGGTGGCCACGATCGTTTTCTCTCGTGCGCAAGAGTGCATGCTGAGGCTGCGATCGTGGAGGGTTCATACTCCTAAGAGAGCATGAACCTCTTGGATGGCGGAGACGGGTTTCGTACCTCCGGGAACGTCACCCCCGTTTTTTCGTTGCGGAGCCCCATTAAAGGTGCGGTGGCAAAACTCCGGAAATCTTATCTCCGTATAAACGGTGCTGAATCGGTTAGCTGGTTCGTCCAGTGACTCTCAGCACCCCCATCCACAGCCAGAGGTGCCGTAAGAGACGGGTGGCGCGTGTTCTACGCGCTCTCGTCCTCTTTCAGTCCTCACGAGGATTCTATGTCTGTCACAGCATCGGACAGGTCGCCGACTCGGACCCACTCCCGCCTTCGGGTTGGGTAGGGGCTCCCGTGCTCGACCCCGAGTGGCGGCCATGTACGCTCGGGAGCGGGGAGACGGTCTGTGTGGAGCGGAGAGCTCCTCCCCCACCGCGCCGTCCCGCCTAGATGATTGGCACTTCAGGACTGCAAGAACAGCCCCAACCTTCTGTGCCTTTCTTCCCGGGGTGCATGTTGGTTGACACGGTCGTGGAAAACTCGTTTTCCTCCCGGAACCGATCGTTCAGCCATCACCTCTCACCTCTCCTGACGGCGGGGCCGCTAAGGGTTATGCTGCTCCAAGCGACCAGCCTCCCTCCCCTCACAGACCCACGGGCTTGTGAGAGGCGGCCTATGCCGTGCGCGCCATGGCGTGATGCAGGTCCGCCAGGCTAAGGCACTGAAGGATCTGCACAGGTGAGGTCACGGTCCGGCAACTAAAGAATCCTGTGTGGCTCTGACCTGGCGCTACGAGCGACTGGGTTCACCCCACAGGCCGCCGGACGTGCTGTGCCCACCCCCGGTGGTCCAGGAACGCAATCTCTGGTTGTGTCTTGCGGGCATTAAGTAGGTCGTTAATAATCGTCCTAATGCTCCATTTTAGACCAGCCATTTCGGCGACGCGGCTGAGAGTGTCCAACAATGATCGGCCGCTTTAGAGCAGACTGAGGCATCATGCCACGTCGGAGCCTAGCTGCCCCCTCCGTTACGTCAGTATATTGGTCTGCTTTTTGCCGAGGGCGTCCTGCTGCGGCTTTTTTTGTTCCTTCATCCCGGCAGCTGTGAGGAACCTGTCGTAAGCAGTACACCCGCCCACTCAGCCCGCTACAGAGGTGGAAAATGAAACTTAGCGGCTCTGAGTCGGGCGATCTGAAGATGGAGAGGATCGCTCTTCAGGAGATGGTGAAAGCATCATTCTCCCCCCCACCCCGGAGGAGGGCCGGGTGGGGAATCCTTGGTTTCGTTTTGTGTTCCGCCGACTTCAATCGGCACCCACTAACCTCAAAGAGCGAATTCCTCTTCTTTCTCCAGATCACCGGAGGCATATAGGAGTTTCGGACGGGCTCAAAACCCTAAGTTCTCCTCTTCCTCTTTCGCCAGCGGATGTATCGAGCGGGACATCTACAACGGAGCCTTTGCTCAGCATCCATCAGCGGTTTCGGGTGAGTGTTTCATTACACACATCTCACAATGCGGCCAAAGAGCACGCGTCGTTGAGTTCCCCGTCTCCGCTCGCCACGGGTACACACATCGTGCCGTTAATTTCCTCTCGCTCGGTATCTGGGGGCCTGAGCTTCCCAGCCCGTCGCGTTGGCTTTTACGCACGATCCGTCTCGGTTACGCATTCAATTTGCCCGGCTACCTTACAAATATTCATGCATTCGCTTCACCACGGTGAAGGCTGTCGATGCGCACGTATTGCGTGCGGAGATTGCTGTCCTATTGGCAAGGACGCGATCAAGCCGGTCCCTCCAGCCGAGATAAATTCGGGGCTTTACAGCCCTTCATTGTACCCAAGAAGAGTGGCAGGTTGCGTCCGATCCTAGATCTGCGCGTACTGAATCGAGAATTCACAGAATTCACATTCACAGCATGCTGTTCAAAATGTTTACGCAGAGGAGCATATTTTAATGCATCCGCCCATAGGATTGGTTCGCAGCTTTTAACCTGAAGGACGCGTACTTTCATGTCTCCATACTCCCCCGACACAGGCCGTTTCTCCGCTTTGTGTTCGAGGGGAGGGCATATCAGTACAAAGTCTCACCGTTCGGGCTTTCTCTCTCTCTCTCCCTGTGTCTTCATGAAAGTTGCGGATGGCGCACTGCAGCCCCTGAGAGAGAGAGCGGTGTTTGCGTTTTGGCGTATTGGCTTATAATAGCTCAGTTTCGTCAGATGCTGTGCACACACATAGATCGTGTATTTAAACACCTCGCTCGTCTCGGTCTTCAGGTCAACTGGGGAAAGAGTAAACTTTGCCCCGTGCAGAGGATCTCTTTTCTCGGAAAGTATCGGGATTTGGTCGATTTAACAACACGTCTCATAGAAGCGCGTGTTCAGTCAATTCTGGCTTGCCTCAACATTTAAAGGCAGGGTTGCGGTTCCACTGAAATAATTTTAGAAACTTCTGGGGCATATGACAGCAGCCGCGGCCGTGACACCGCTCGGGCTGCTCCATATGAGACCGCTTCAGTGTTGGCTTTATGACCGAGTCCCGAGGAGAGCGTGGCTCACCGGCTTTCACAGTATTATAATTACATCGAGATGCCGTCACACTTTCACCCCGTGGTCAGACCCAGCGTTTCTCAGGGTGCGGGTGCCACTGAGAGGTCTCCAGGCATGCTATTGTTGGCAAAGATGCCTCTACCACGGGGTGGGCAGCCACGTACGGCGGGCTCGTCGCTTCGGGGGTCTGTTCGACATTCCAGCGACATTAGCATAAATTGCCTCGAGCTGTGCACTGTATATCTTGCGCTCGTCCGTTTCGTCAACGTGATTTGATGCTTAAGAGGTAGTGCGCACCGACAACACTGCGGCTGTAGCGTATATCTATCGCCAAGGCGGTCTGCGCTCTCATCACCTGTCGCATCTCGCCCGTCTCTCCTCCTCTGGAGTCAGAAGTATCTGAGGTCTCTTCGTGCCATTCACATGTCGGGGTCGCTGAACACAGCGGCAGTCGCGCTCTCACGAGCAGCGCGCTCCGGCGAGTGGCGACTCCACCCCCGGTCGGTTCAGCTGATTTGGAAATGTTTCGGCAGAGCGCAGTTAGATCTGTTTGCTTCTTCAGAGACAACCCATTGTCGCCTGTTTTATTCATTATCCGAAGGATCACTCGGCGTGGACGCACTGGCACACAGCTGGCCGCGGGGTTTTTCCCCAGTAAGCTTTATTGCGCAGACACTGTGCAAAGTCAGGGAGGACGAGGAGCGCATTCTATTAGTTGCGCCGTACCGGTCAACTAGGAATTGGTTTTACAGAGTTCACTCTCCTCGCGACAGTCCCTCCCTGGCTGACTCCTTGGCACATTATGGCACCCTCGCCCCGATCTGTGGAACCCCCATGTGTGGTCTTTGGACGGGGCGCGGAGGTTTTAGGTGGTTTACCCCAGGCGGTATCTAACACCATCGCTGCAGCGCGAGCACCGTCTATGAGACAGGCGTATACGCTGAAATGGAACCTGTTTGTTGTTTGGTGTACCTCTCAGCGAGAGGACCCCCGAGAATGCTCGATCAGTATTGTGCTTTCATATCTCCAGCACCGCTTGGAGAAGAGGCTGTCACCATCTACTATTAAAGTAGATATCGCGGCAATATCCGCGCATCACGCACCTATAGACGGTAGATCTGTGGGTCAGCACGATCTGGTCATTAGGTTTTTAAGAGGGGCACGGAGGCTGAATCCTTCGCGCCTCCCTCTATTCCTCCTTGGGACTTGTCCATGGTGCTGAAAGTTCAGCACTGCCCTTTCGAGCCTCTGCTGACGGTGAGCGTCAAGTTTCTCACTAGGAAAACTTTGACGCTCCTCGCATTGGCTTCTATTGAAAGGATAGGGGATTTTCATGCATTTTCGGTCAACGATTCGTGCCTTCAGTTCGGGCCGGCTGAATCCAGCGTTAAACTGAGACCCCGGCCGGGCTACGTGCCTAAAGTTCCCACCACTCCCTTTAGAGTTCGGGTGGTGGACTTTTCAAGCGCTGCCTTCGGAGGCAGACCCAGCTATGGCTTTGTTATGTTCTGTACGTGCACTACGTGTGTATGTGGATCGCACTCAAAGCTTTCGGACCTCAGAACAGCTCTTTGTCTGTTACGGTGGTCAGCAGAAAGGGAAAGCTGTCACAATACAGAGGATGTCTCATTGGATTGTAGACACAATCGCCCTGAAATATGAGAAACAGGGCATTCCTTGCCCTTTTTGGTTTGAGAGCCCATTCAACCAGAAGCGTGGCTTCATCTTGGGCTTTGGCTCGTGGTTCCTCGCTTTCAGATATTTTTAGAGCTGCTGGCTGGGTGACACCTAATACGTTCACTAGATTCTACAGTGTTCGTGTTGAGCCGGTATCCTCTCGAGTTCTCTCGTCAGATCAGTGAGAACATCGAGGAACGGCTCCTGTGTCGGCTTGGAGCCTTTCTTTTTGGCTGCGCAGAAACCGCACCATTATGGAAGGCCATTAAGGCAAAAACGTTACAAAAAATGTTTTTTGTCTTTTTCACCGCTTGGTGCCCGATGTTGCGGAGCATCGGCTGCCAGCCTCTCACTAGATGTATTCTTGACTATCTGGGTGAGGCTAGCGCCCACATTGCGCCCCCTAGTGGTTTCTTTGTGAGTATTTCCGTGGAAAGTTTATGATTTACCACGTTTCCCTTAGCGGAGTTCGTTCCGCGCCTCTCTAGTGTTGCTAAGAGAGTGTATTTTTATAGACCTCGTGTCTTTTTATCCATCACCTTAGTGGTAGACCCCTAGAGGGTTTTCTTCCGCAGCGATCTTAGTCCCGCCTGACGAGTTCGCTTCCCAGTTCGCCTAGTCACTATCGTGGGTTAAGGAACAAGTAGTGACCGGCCTCTGCTTCAACCCCATTTCCGTTCCCTTAAAGAGGAGAGTCGGAGGGTTTATGCAGGCACTGGAAGGGTCAGCTTCAGTGGCGCTTTGGTAGGGATTCCCAATTCGTCGGTCACGACGTGACGTCGTAGTGACCGACTGAAAGGGAACGTCTCGGTTACATATGTAACCCTCGTTCCCTGAAGGAAGGGAACGGAGACGTCACGTCCCGTCGCCACAGTTTGCTGTTCCACTGCTGATATCGGCCGGACCCTTTCCTTCTGTCCAGCTTTCTCAGCAAAAAATAGCTGATTTGATAACTGCACCTGCCGCTCATTAAATACCTATGCGGCGGGGCGGCGCCGGCAGATGCAATTATCTGCATGCCAAGTTCATTGGCGTTTTAAAGGTTTCTCGAAGCAGATAGGTCACCCGCGAAGCGGTTCCCAATTCGTCGGTCACGACGTGACGTCTCCGTTCCCTTCCTTCAGGGAACGAGGGTTACATATGTAACCGAGACGGTAGTTCGCCTGTTTTGTGAGGTAGGTAGCAAGGCAAATTACAATAATACCGCCCTTTTTATCTATACTATCCAACCACAGCACTGCCATTTAATGCAGAGAGAAAAAAAGAGAAAAAAAATTTGACAGCACAATTGAGTTTCAATTACAACAAACCACCATCATTGTGATCAGTGTTTGCACTTCATCCGCTCATTTGCATTTTAAAGGACACACCCAAAAACGGCACACTTTTGCTCATGCCTACAAAGTGGCCATTTAAACATGCTATAATAAATTATCTGTGGAGTGTTTAGAGCTAAAACTTTACATACACACTCTGGGGACACCAAATATTTATTTTACATCTAAAAAAAATCTCATAATATGACCCCTTTAAAAAAATTGAATTATCTCAGCTTTTTCCCCAAAACTGTGTTTTTGAAGAAATCTACCCATATTTGATGGTAGGATGAAACAATTATTTAGTTTGAAAGCAGGTCTGTTCTTTCATTTGACCCTGTATATTGTATGTTCATATATTTTAAGAAGAACATTTTCTGGAAGGCATTAAACTTTTGTTAAAATCATTAAAAATGCTGGCGTTGGCTGGCAACTTAAAAAAAAAAACGCTGGTGGGTGAAGAGTTAAAAAATAACGTTTTGTGAATATATTAAAGAAAGTCCTTTATAAATAAAAATGCCTTTAACTCAACATTTTGTAATGATCATTTAAAGTCCAAGTAAAATAAAATTGTCAGTTTTGATGTAATATTACATTTACAGTATTATAAAACAATTTATCCGGGTAAGTCATTTTTTTTACATTTCATGTGCTCTCATAAACTTCAATCAAAATCTGAAAATGTACTTCCGCCATGTGGCGATCATTCTCTGATGAGGTCACCTAGCATGGGAGGGAGAATCAATTAACTCCGCCCCCTCCATCTCTCTGGCTGCGTCCGAAACAGCATACTGTTTAGTAGGTACTGAATGAGATGAAGTACTTACTTACTTACTGACTGTTAAACCAGTAGGTAGTGTATAATATGAATCCTGGTAGTATGAATGCGATTCGGACGTACTACATCCACCATGTTGATACATCATGTGACATACATCATCATCATGTCATGTCATACCAGCGCGAAAATGGCCGCATTGCCGCTTTCACCCTTTCGTCTTTGTTGCATAACTCCACTCCTGGGGCATCATGGGATAGTGAAGTGTCCATCGTATGCACGCTTCAAAATCTAACCGGAAGTAGTAGGTCATCTGGGTACTTTTCGCATACTGTTTTTGGAATACTAAGTATTCGGACATACTACTCGCCTCGCCTACTGCTTTTCACCTACTATATAGTATGGAAGTAGGCGGTTTCAGACGCAGCATCAGTCTGCTGCCAGTTCCATTTCGGAATGAAATACCTATTTGTCTATATCCAATCAAAGCACAGTGGAAAACACAAAACACGCCCACTATTTTCCCTCAAGTAGAGTCGATCGCGACTACCGTTCAGGATCTTAAGGCTTTTGACTGCATTAATAATGTATTTTCTCAGATATTACAGATTGTATTAATTGTGATTCATTTAACCGGGTTCCCACACCTTAGTTACCTTAAAATTCAAGGACCTTTTAAGGACTTTCTAGGTCCAATACCCTCAAATTCAAGGACTTAATGTGGTGACACATTTCAAATGAGAGCAAGGTTACATCGTGTTACCTTTTAAAAGACATTTTATAGTTCCCTTTCGAGGGAACTCGCGCTGCGTCACTGCAGTGACACTTTGGGGACGCCTCCAGGGGAAAGTGCGTCTGAATGTGTATATCAAATTCAACCAATGGTGAGGCTTAACGCCAAAGACAGGGTGACGCGGGAGCCAGGAAGTATATCGCTTACTGAAATATTGCCAAAGACGGCGTTATGCGGCTTTCACATAGGAAGCGGTGTGCGCTGCGCTCGCCGCTTGTGCTCTGCTGGCCAGACCCGAGTATAAGCTCTTCGTCCATTTTGTTTGGACGCCCTGTTTCTATTGGCCGCGTGGGTAATCGTCACAGAGCGCAGCGCAAAAGTTAAACTATTTTGAACTTTGACCGCGGCGTGAGCGCAAGCTGCGCTCGCTGCGCCTGCACTTTGCTCGACGCAACAACAAACTACCCTCGCGCGGCGCAAGCGAAATGTCAAACACAAACACAACTATGCAAAAAAACATTTTGGTATGAATCAACATTCGCATACAGAAGATATAAGCATTTAAAGCGAACAGTTTAGCACATGTGCTTAAAAAGTCTAGAATTTTTATGATATTATCCTACACTACACAGGGATTTATATGGGTTTTTTCCAGAAAACTTCTTGCATAAAATAGATTCAAGCACTTTCAATGACCTGTATCTAGGGCCTTGAATTTTTTCCTACAGATTCACAAACTTTCAAGGATTTCAAAGACCCGTGGGAACCCTAATTTAACTAATTAAAAGGCACATGCATGCAAATAATTAGATTAAAAGTTTTTATCAAATGATAATTACTTTTTGGGATCTGAGCTTTTTCTAACTGCTTATTCCACATTGATGGAAGCCACGAAGCGCACCAATCAGAGCCAAATGAACGCAGCCTGGCTGTTTTTCATCAGTATGTGGCAGTGTGGTAATAGAGGCTTGATTCAGATGGTGGGTAAAGCGAGAATACGTTAGAAGAAAAAACACATTTAATAAAAAAAAACAGGACTTAATGAGAATCTATCCAGCCAAATGGCCCTCAAGGACGGCTGGTGTGTGAACAAACAGACCCAGAGTGACGCTTGTTTCATTAAACCTTGTGCAGTAGGAGAGGAAATTACATGGACAGCAAAGTCTAGACTACAATTAACACTTAACAGAATTAATAAATACATTTAGTCATTACGTAAGGCATTTTCAGCGAGTCTCGCCGTTAATTACTATGTTCTGCGTGACTTATACAATCTTCATCATTCTGGATGACTCAGTGTTGTGTAAGGCTATACTCTTTCTCTTCTTGTGTGGTTAAATGCGTCAGTCGCTGTAAATGTTGGAGCCGTTTCGTACAATTGACTAATGTACTGTAAAACAGTTCTTTTTTATTTTTACCCAAGGTTGGCACTGCAATTGTAAGCCATTGGCACATTGGAAACAAATATGCATTTGTTTTATGTGTGGATTTTAGTTGGATACTTGGATGTTATGGTGTCATCTGGATTAAAAAGTATCCATCATGGATTAAAAAGTGACAAAAAAGTAACTCCATTGAGCATTTCCTTAAAAATGAGCATTTCGCAACACTGGTGCATATCCTTACCTTAACATTGGGTGTGTATAGGTTTCTGAGGGAGGATAGAGCCGCTGAGAGACTGTCTGTACTGTAGCTGATCCACAAGGGCTGCAGAACACTGGAGGATACACCTGTTCTCTTACTGTGACCCTGAGGACAGGAAGAGGAACTTAAATGGAGGTCAATTTAAACAAGCACACAATGATTTCCAGTACTGACAATGTGCCTACCTTGAATATGTGTGCTTTAAGAATGTGGTGGCCCAGCTCCATGGTTTGTTGGCGGTTGAGTTTTCCTACTTGACGTGAAAGCATGAAGGCCATCAGAGCGTGTCCGCTTCTGTTTACATTAACATCAATTAGAAATCAAGCAGCCAGAATTCATCATGATCAAAAGTAACACCAACGTAAGTGATCAGAATGTTTGAAAATGGGAGACTGTTCTTAAAGGGGCCATGGCACAAGACTTTTTTAAGATTTCAAATAAATCTTTGGTGTCCCCAGAGCACATATGTCATTTTTGCTCAAAATACCATATAAATAATTTATTATAGCATGTTAAAATTGCCACTTTGTAGGTGTGTGCAAAAATGTGCCGTTTTGGGTGTGTTCTTTAAAATGCAAATGAGCTGATGAAATTCAAACAATGATCACAATTATGGTGGTTTGTTGCAATTGAGTATTCTGCATTGTGTCTTAAAGGTCATCTTGGCTGTGCACCCACTTCTAGGAAGGGTAGCTACAGTATTAAACTCTGAGTCTCCATTTATAGACAATTTGTCTAACTGTAGACTGATGGATGTCTAAACATTTTGAGATTGTTTTGTATCTCTTTTCAGCATCAATTTTGCTTTTCTCTGCACTAAATGGCAGTGCTGTGGTTGGATAGTGCAGATTAAGGGGTGCTATTATTATAATAAGAGCTCCTTATGACATCATAAGGACAGCCAAATTTCAACGACCTATTTTTTCATGTGCTTGTAGAGAATGGTTTACCAAAACTAAGTTACTGGGTTGATCTTTTTCACATTTTCTAGGTTGAAAGAAGCACTGGGGACCCAATCATAGCACTTAAACATGGATAAAGTCAGATTTTCATCCCATGGTCCCTTTAAAGAAATACAAAACAATCAAATGTAGCGAACGTCGAATCTCATGGTTTTCATGTGCCTTGTGATGAAACATATGTTGACTAGTATGACAACTAGTTTCAAGACACGCAAGAACCAGATTCTGCATTATCAATGTGGATTCAGGATGCATTGAATGCTAAACATGCTCAAAATATTGTTTTCTCTCACAATCCTTTGATTTTGCTTCAGGAGACATATACAGTGGCAAGAAAAAGTATGTGTACCCCTAGGAATTAACTGGTTTTCTACAGTGATTTACCATAAAATGTGATTTGATCCTCATCTTAGTCATAACATTAGACAAACACAATGTGCATAAGCTGACAACACACAACTAATTCTAATTTCTTGTGTCTTTTTTGAAAACACCATTAAACATTCACAGTGCTGGAAGAAAATGTAAGTGAACCCATAGACTAATTACTTTATTGAAAGCTAATTTGTGTCAGAAGCTGGCAAACTGGAGTCCAATTAATAAAATGAGTTTAAAGGTGAGGTTTAGTGCAACTTTGATTGATTAAAGGACACTCAGACATTTTAAGATTGCTGTCCTTAAGAAGCATCTGCTCTTATGAACCGTGCCTCTCTTAAGATATCCAATCAAGAGTTGTTACACTCTATAAGGCTGAAAAGGGATACAAAACAATCTCAAAATGTTTAGACATCCATTAGTCTACAGTTAGACAAATTGTCTATAAATGGAGACTCAGAGTTAAATACTGTAGCTACCATTCCTAGAAAAGGGCGCACAGCCAAGATGACCCCTAAGACACAATGCAGAATACTCAAAAAAAGTAAAGAAGAACCCACAAGTAACAGCTAAACGCTTAAAGACATCATTGGAACTGGCACACATCTCTGTTCATGAGTCTACCTTATAGCATAAGTCTTTGAACAGGCACAGTGTCTATGGCAGAACAACATGGAGGAAGTTGCCGCTCTCCCGAACATTGCTGTGAGCCTGAAGTTTGCAAAAGAACCCCTTAGCAAACTCTAGTGCTACTGGGAAAATATTTTATGGACTGATAAAACAAAAGTTGAATTGTTTGGGAAAAATACTATGGCACAAAAGGGCACAGCTTACCAACAGTAAGCATCATCCCAACAGTGAAGCATGGTGGAGGAAACATCATGATTTGGTCATGCTTTGCTGCCTCAAGTCTGGACCACTTGCCATCATCGAGGGGAAAATGAATCCCCAAATTTAACAAAATATCCTACAGGATAATGTCAAGTTGGCTGATGCAGCAGGACAATGACTTTAAGTATCGAAATAAATCCACCACAGACTGACTTAAGAAAAACAAAATGCACCATTTGGAGTGGCCTAGTCAAATCTCAGACCTTAAACTCATATAAATGACCTCAAAAGAGCATTTCACACCAGAAATCCTACAAATGTGTCTAAGTTGAACCGGTTTTGTAAAGGGGAATGGGCAAAAAATCCTTCTGAACGATGTGCACATCTGATTCAGAACCACTGAAAGTGCTTTCTTGAAGTAATTGCTGCCAAAGGAGGTTTAACAAGATATTAAATCCAAGGGTTCACTTACATTTTCCTCCAGCACTGTGAATGCTTAATGGGTGTTTTCAAAACACACAAAATGTATTTGTGTGTTGTCAGATTATACACATTGTGTTTGTCTATTGTTGTGAGCTAGATGAAGATCAGATCACATTTTATGGCAAATCACTGTAGAAAACCAGTTCATTCCTAGGGGTTAACATACTTTTTCTTGCCACTGTATTAACCCCCTGTCATCTGGATTACTTTAATGATGTATGTTTTTTGGAGCCATGTTGACCCCCATATATGTAGATAAAATTAATCTTTAACATAAAATATAAATTATTAATTTGTCTTTACTGTAGCTGAAGAAACAAGCACATATGGGATGGCATGAAGGTCATTAAATTATGAAAGAATTTTCATATTTGGGTAAACTGGTCCTTTAATCAGAGTGTAAAATTATTCTTTATTCTGAGATAAAATGCCTGTCCAGATTCATTACATTCTGATCAACACTGACTAAATGGCACTAAGGCACTTGATGAATGAACATTCTTATCCATACAGAATGTGATTTTTTTACAAAGTCCATGTTTGATCAGTGTTAAATGGGCCTCTCTCTTTAGTTTTTGAGTGATGGAGCTATTGAGTTTCTTTTAAATGAGAACACTGAGGAATGTGTGTGTGTGTGTGTGTGTGTGTGACTGTGTGTGTGTGTGTGTTTTTGTGTGTGTGTGTGTGTGTGTGTGTGTGTGTGTGCCTGGACAGATAATTAAAGCGTCTAAAAAAATGAAAGGGAACCTCACAAGAGTAATTTCATGTTCAAAGGCAAACACAAAACACATTCTAGTTACTCCTTGCCTGAACTCAATTAAACAAACCAAACAATCACATAATAAATGACTGAACTTTGCTATCAGTGCACACTATGCATCACTATGCTGTTGGTAAGGAGTCCTAAATGGTGGAGTTGTGTTAAAGGGCCCTCCCTTATTATGCAAAATACACTTTTACAAGGTTTTTGGATATAAATGTGTGTTGGCAGTGTGTGAAACTAAAAATCTTTCATTTTTAACTGAAAGCGGTAGCTCATTTGTACGGAGCCCCCAAGGGGACATGGAGCAAAACTTAAAGGATAATTCTGGTATTTAACACTTTGAGTCTCATTTCTGGTTTGTTTTGGATTAACTACAGTGATGGACACTGAAATTTTTACAATGGGTCGTGTCTTGACTTTTGGACTCGTTTAGAAGCGTCTCTTGACTGCTTCAGAATGGAAGTCAAGGGCCATGCACAAACATGTCATTAAAACAACACTTTGCTACTCACCGAGTGGTTCGTGGTGTTCGTTGATGATTAAAAACAAATATATCGGTGCAATGTATGATTTCAATCCGTGTTATTTGCTACAGTGGAACTATTTTTCCAGATACCTCACAACCGCGTATATACTTCTGCTCTATAGTCGAGTCTGAAGCGTTAGCACACTCCCGACCACTTGATGGCGACAACCACTTTGCCGTACAAGGACGCTGAACGGAACTCGGTGTCTAGCATATAGACAGTCACAATCGAACTCAACTTCAAACCTACGGCTGGTCACTGAGCCATCAAATATGGGAAAAATTTCTGTAAGCAATGAGTCTTCCAAGAGAAGTCAATGGAATTTTACAAAATGCCAAATAAAACACGTCAGAAACTGTATTTCGCTAAACTACTTGTTTTTAATAATCAACGAACACCACAAACCACTCGGTGAGTATCAAATGAACGTTAAGTGTTGTTTTAATGACATGTTTGTGCATGGCCCTTGACTTCCATTCTGAAGCAGTCAAGAGACGCTTCTAAATGAGTCAAAAAGTCAAGACACGACCCATTGTCAAAATTTCAGTGTCCATCACTGTAGTTCATCCAAAACAAACCAGAAATGAGACTCAAAGTGTTAAATACCGAAATTATCTTTTAAATAAAGTTTAGTTTCATGTGCTCACGCGAAACCTTCATGTGCAGAATTTTTTTTTAAGTTTCATTTTGCATGTGCACGTGAAACTATTGCGTGCTCTCGCAATATATTCACGTGCGTACCCGATAAATTCATGTGTGCACGCGAAACTACACTTTTAAAAAAAATTCTGCACATGAAGGTTTCGCGTGAGAACATGAAACCAAACTTTAGATTTTTCTTACTCCAATGTCAACTTAGGGGCTTGATACATTTGCATTTTAAGGTACACACACAAAAACAGCACTTTTTTGCTCCTGCATAAATAGGGACAAGCTACAACAAATGATCTGTGGTACATTTTGAGCTGAAACTTCACAGACACATTCTAGGTACATCTGAGATTTATACTATATCTTGTAAAAATGGGCATAATATTGACCCTTTAAGGCTAACCAGACTGATCTAACAATCACCCACATTTTATTTTCAGAATGAATAAGTTTGTTGGAGTTTTTTGGATCGTGATGTAACAACATCAGAAAATGTAAAGGGTACATATCATGAAAATCTGACTTTTTCATGTTTAAGTGTTATAATTGGATCCCAAGTGCTTCTATCAACCTAGAAAATGTGAAAAGAACAACCAACCCAGTAACAGTTTTGGTAAACCATTCTCTGCAACCATGTAAAAAATAGGTCATTGAGATTTGGCTCCCCCTGTGATGTCAGAAGGGGATAATTCCGCCACTTAATCTGCACTATCCAACCACGACACTGCCATTTAGTGCAGAGATCAGCTCATTTGCATTTAAAAGGACACACCCAAAACGGCACATTTTTGCTACACCTAAAAAAGTGGCAATTTTAACATGCTATAATAAATTAGTGATAAGAAAGAGAAGAGAATTTAAGTTATGAGAATTTAAACCCTCACTGGTGCCTCGCTAAAGAAAAAAAATGGTTCCGGCATAAATACTGTTTACTTTTGGTGTCGTCATGCAGATGACCCATAAATATGATCCAGGTTCTCTAGAGAATCCCAAAGTTTGGTGCCATACAATACACTTCAAATGACACACTTCATCTTCAGTATGAATATGTCTTACAAGTAGTGACATCACTACTTACCTAGGGTCACACAGAAAGTCAGTGCTCTCGCCGTCTGCCCTCCACACCAGCCACTCTCTAAACGATGGGTGGCAGAACATGCGCGTTCTGTCCCTTCTGCCAATCAAAAAGCTAGAAAGGGCGTCCATGTGCTGCTGGAAATCCTCCCAGTCCAGTTCTCCTTTCACAGAGCCGGCGTTGAGCGCTCGAAAGAGCTGCTCGTCTGTCAGAGGGTGCAACGATGCCAAGGCCACATTTAACATGGGCAGGACTCGTTCGAACGCAGAGGACGATGGAAACTTCATGTTGCATTGAAGCAAATAGAGCTCAGATAGAGACACGGGTATCACCTTATAGCTGGAGCTTTTAATGACCAGGTGTCCCTTCTCGAACAGGTCAAGAGTTAATTTTAGGTACAGATATGAGCCCTGACTGAGGCCAACCAAATGGGCGCTGAGCTTGGAGATGTTAGCAGGGTCAGGCTTGCCATTAATGGCAATGTTGCCTATGATGTCAGGGCTGTGGTCTATACGGTGCTGGATGTAAGAGGTGAGGTCAGAAGTTATGTCCTTGTTGTCATGGAAGTCATCCAGGGAGATGATGGGAAAGGGGAGGAGACTGGTTACATCCTGCAAAAAGATCAGAACAAAAGCCAGTGTCACACAATGTCGTAACCAGACGGGACACTGCAATATGTGATTAAAAGTAGCCTTTCAGCATCAATTTCAGCTTCAAAAGTGATGCGCAACGTCTCCACATGTTCACGTAACATTGTCAACTCATTTCCGCCAAAGCACAGATTTTCGTTTGTGATGCAACGGAGGTTGTCTAAATATTGATAAATCATTCGATATACTCCAGAATCATATCGAATCGAAATCGTATTGCAGATTTTTCTGAGCTATCAGCAAACATCATTACACTGGATGAGACAATCGATATCCTATTGTATATTCAGTTGCTCGATTTACACCCCTACTTAAAATGTATTTTTAATAATGCTGAATTAAAGAATTTTTAGAAGTCCAGATTTTATATAAACTATTAGTGTGTTCTCTATAGCCTAACTTATTGATAATCCTTAATGCTTTTTTCTGTAACAAAAACAGAGGTTTTGTGTTAGTCAGGTATGTATAACCCCAGTATGGAAGAATTAGTGAATTGTAATCTAAAACATCTTTAACTTTATACAAGACCCCAATACTTTTACAAACTTTATTCTTAATATATACTATGTGTTCTTTCCAATTCAATTCATCATCCAAAATAACATCTAAACATTTTCTCTCATTAACTTGTTCAATATCATTTCCTTTAAATTGATTTTCTTACCTTTTCATTCTTTTTAAAAATTACCAAAAATTATGTATTTAGTTTGTTCCCAATTTAAACAATATATTTTTTCCAAACACATCTTATTTTTTCCCATTTCTGAATTTATATTTTCTATAATTTCTAACAGATTTTTCCAGAACAAAAAATGTTGGTATCATCAGCAAACATCAAAAACTGTACTTACCTTAGACACTTCACAGAGGTCATTAATAAACAAAATAAAAAGTAATGGGCCTAAAACGGACCCTTGTGGAACTCCACATTTTATCTATTTTAACTCAGATCTTAAACCATTGATTTGAACAAACTACTGCCTATTATTAAAATAACTTTAAGCCATTGATAAGCTAGACCCCTTATGCCATAGTTGTATGATTTTGACAAAATGAATCAATTGAGTCAGATAAATGTCTTATGCGATAAGAAAATATGCGTATGAACTACAGAAATGCTTTAATCGATTAAATCCAGATGAGCATCAAAAAAAGTCACATGACCTTGCACATTGGACAGTTTAACTCTTTCCCCACCATTAAGGAGTTATCTTGTCAATTAAGAGAAAATTAGCTTAAAATTAAAAAAATTTAAGAGGAAAAAAACGTGTTTCTGATTATTTTTTGTGTTATCTGTAACACCATTGCTATCCACACTGTTATCTGTACTAGATGGCGACACCCACTTCTGGAGCAAAAAAGTTGTTTACTAATTTTAAACTCTGTGTATGTTTTGATAATCATTTTAAATCTGATCTCTAACAAAATCCCTTTACAAAAATGCAATTATTTCAGCTTTTTGCATTTTTTTGTAAGAGAAATACCCATATTTAAGAGTTTATAAGCAGAGAAAAAATATAGATTGGATGAAACGGTTGTTTCCCGTTTTTTTTTTGTTTGTTTGTTTATTGTTTGTTTGAAAGCAGAGGGTCGGTTCTTTCATTTGATATATTTGTATGTTTATATATTTTTAGAAGAAAATTTTCCTGGAAGGCATTTTGTGAAACTTTTGTAAAAATCACAAAAAATGCTGGTGGGCAATTTTTAAAAAAAAAATAAGTGGGGAATGAGTTAATTGGACTAACCATCTTACAGAACTCATTGCACAGCATATATAATATAAAGTCTTGTCATCTCAATAGTTCAGTAATATTACTTTACAGTCTTGCTTGAAAGTCAACTCAAACAGCAGGAATCCACATCCAAAAGTAGTGCAGAACCGGTGCCTTGCAGAGTTTAGCTCCAACCTTAATCAAACACACCTACCTGTGACTTTCTAGTGATCATGAAGGCATTGGTTAGCTTGCTCAGGTGTGTTTGATTAAAGTTGGAGCTAAACTCTGCAGGGCACCGGCTCTCCAGGGTTGGATGTGAAGAACACCGCTGTAGTGTTTTGTCTGCGTGCTTTAAGGTGATTATACTCAAAAATGGTTTAATACAATGGCTTCACGCTTTTCTTTCTGATATTTAGCGCCAGTTTAATCACAAAGTGACGAGTTTGCTCCCTTCAGTTCACTGGATGGAAACGCTGCTTTATTCGCAAATGTTTAATTCGATATTCCAATTATTTGTATATGTTTGATATGCAACTTTGGATGGAAGCATAGCTAGTGATGAAAATGGTGACTGTCCAAATGAGTAAATTTTAAGCAGTTGAAATTTGTAATACACATTAATCTAAAACCTAAATTTGTAATTCAAAAATCAAAATAAATTATCATTGGGAAACAAAACATTCCTTCATCCTCTCTGTGGTTATGGATCCAGTGCAAGACATGAAAATAATATAAAAACTTGGGGACCTTCATGGATGAATCTTTACTTAAAACAGAAGTTATGCACCACAGCACAGGAATAATAGCCGCTAGCGTTCCCAGAGAACAGCTCCGTTCAGATTACGGTTTTCAAAGTGCCCTTGATGACTGAAGACAGAAAATTAATGAACACTTTGAGGACCACAGCAGAACTTCTCATGCACTGAACCATGGGTCAGTTCATTTTCATCTCACAGCACCAACATCATCTGTATGCGAGGCATGACGAAAGTTTTCCAATCAAAACAAATGTAGGATTAATGGTAAAATAAACAGCAGCAGTCTGGCTAGGTGGGTGTGTCTGGTAGTTTTGGGTCACGACTCTGAGAAGAAGTGAGTGACAGAGAAAATGTATGTTTGCGTGTGCGTGTGTGTGTGTGTGTGTGTGTGTGTGTGTGTGTGTGTGTGTGTGTGTGTGTGTGTGAAAAGCATATAGGATCACACAGAGCATCTGCAGAGTTGCATCACAGCCCTTATCCATCTTGCATAATTTCAGTCCTGGCATGCCAAAGTCCAGCTTCTGATCAAACACAGATTACCCACACAGATTGTCCAACACCAGCCACTGACCAGCATCCAAAACGCACCATTATAACTATTTGGAGAACTCAGATTACTACATAATCACACAAAGCACATCAGGACACTGTGTGCTTCAGAAATTAAATCTTTCTAAATAGCCTATCAATGTCTCGCTTGAGTTGTATTGTAACCTCTGTCATAACACAGTCCAGTCTATTAATGTTAATGCAGTCTGTTAAGGTCACAGGGGTCAATGCTTAGGCTCTGTTTACAAATGCATCAACATGCATCTCGGGTCTGGTGATCCGATCAATACCGGTCAGCCTGGACATATTGCTGTTCACCACACATGTTGCGGTCTAAAATCCATCTCCTGTGTCCATGAGTAATTAAGTTTGAGGGGGTCTCTGATTTCATGGCTGCAGTGCACACTTACTGTACTAAATCGGTGCTTTACTGCAATTTGAACACATTTTCTTCCAAATCTACTTGTACATTTTCATTTAATCACAAGCTAACCTCTTAATATGGTTTAAAGGGCACATATTATGCAAAATCCATGTTTGGACACAAATGTGTTAACAACCCTACAATGAAAAAAATCTGCCCAATAGATATGCTGTTTTGATTATCTTGTTAAAGGGACACTACACTTTTTTTAAAAAATATGCTCATTTTCCAGCTCCCCCAAAAGTTAAACATTTGATTTTTACTATTTTAAAATCCATTCAGCTGATCTCCAAAGAGTTTCGATATTTTTCCTATTTAAAACTTGACTCTTCTGATACTCTCATTCTGGCGTAATAATCAAGGACTCTGCGGCTGTACCATGGCTACAGCAGGTGCAATGATATTACACAGTGCCCGAAAATAGTCCCCTGTTATTAGGGGTCAAGCACCGAAGGTGCTGTGACACCTATTGGAATTGTTAGTATTATTAGGGGCCAAGCACCGAAGGTGCTGAGGCACCTATTGGAACTGTCAGTATTATTATTCTTCATCTTCTTCCCCAATGGGAGTTTATGGCAGCCCTTGGAACCGTACGTAGGAAAATGATGAAATTTGGCACAGTTGTAGTGGTGGTCTTAAAAAGTCATGTGACCAAAAATGGGGTCTCTAGTCCTAACTCTATAGCGCCACCAGCAGTGCAAAAATTCAATGTTCAAATGGTTATAACTGCTGATCCGCTTGATCTATGAAAATTCTACTTAGTACACGTGATTGCTCTCCTCACGCTTGTTGTTTTTAATACCTTACAGTAAAACTCCACCCATTACAGTAGCGGCCATTTTGAAATGTACTGTATTCCGTTTATTCGCTACTCCTCCTTCAAATTTGGTTCAATTGTTATGAAATTTGGCACAGGTGAACTTTGGAGTGAGCCGCACAGAAATGACCGAACAGAATTTTGATATTTATCTTTGTTCAAAAGTAATAAATGCGCAAACTTAACGAGGTTGACGCAAAAATGGTTCTGAAGCTGTAGCTCGGTCATTCTTTGATCAATTGAAATGAAATTTGGTACACTTCATGTGGACCATGAACTTGGGGTTCATGCCAAATTTGGTGACAGCGCCACCTATGGGTCATGAGATAATAAAATAGGCTATTTTTGCCCATAACTTCTGAACTGTTTGTCAGAAAATTATGATCTTGATGTCTATGGATTGCTTACCTCAGGCCGCATCTGTCGATGTGTATTATGCCGGGTTTGACCGAACCGCCTGTCTGCCATTTTGAAATTTCACATAATTTGTTATATTTTTTGAACTATTGGACATATTCGCGCAAAAATTAGTAAGGAGCTTCGACATGATGTCCTGAAGGTACCTGGGAAGTCAGAGTACAGCGCCACCTAGGGGTTATAAACTATAACAGTTCTTATGGAACTGCTTATAACTTCGGAATACTTTGTCTGATATTAATTTCTTTGTGAAAGTGTATTCACTGGTTTATGCCGATTGCAACGATGCCTCGTTTGTCATTTTCCAACATTCTGTTCATGTGTTATTGTAAAGCATATGGTAGATGATTTTTTCGCTACTCCTTTTACAAATTTTGTTTATTTTATGCCAGGTACTGCTCGTATAATGTTTGCAGCAATCCGCACAGAAATGGCCGAACAGATTTTTGATATTCTGTTCTCTTTCTTAGAAATACCACTCCAAAGTTGACCGTGCCTGTGATGTTGTGTTTTTGTCATAGTAAATTAATGTGACTGTATATTACATTGTAAAGAATTACTATACAGAATGATGTTCTTGTCTTCAATCTCATTTGAGCTTTTTGATTCTCATATACATTGTATTTCTGATAGTTCTGCTCTGCACTGTCAGTTCTGCATCTGTGTAGCACCTAAGCTGTTTTTTTGCTGCCCCTTGAGCTGTGTTAACTGAGTTGCGCATCTGGTTAATCACATGCCATGAGATTCTGAGGTCATGGGTTCGAATCCCATTAGCAGTGGTATTTTGTTTTGTGATTCTCATACTATACATTGTATTTCAGTTATATGTGCTCTCTGTTGTCATTTCTACACTTTTGGTAATTGCTGGATATCAATGTTTATAGCTGTAAAGCTGTATTCTATACATTGGACACACCAACTCAGTGGTTTAATCGTTTACTCAGTGGCGCATGCGGTTAGTGCTGTGCTTTGGGAACCTGAGGTCATGGGTTTGAATCTCAGCTCTTACTTTCACTTATTGAGATTTCCTTTTGTGTTCCCTTTAACACGTTCTTTTCGACCTGTCTGGTTTTCCACACGTGTTATATTTTTGCCATCTTTTCTGTTGTTCCTCCGCACTGCAGTGGTTCTGCTCTGCATTTGCGTTGCTTTGGGTTCGGGCTCTGTATTGCGCGCTTTCTGCGTTTTGCGCATTTGCTGCGTCGTGTGGTTTTTGCTGCGCTTTGGGTCCTCATTGCGCTGAAGGTGCTTGACCCCGCAATTGCTGCTTGCAGCTATATTTATTATTATTATTCTGCTTCCTCTTCTTAGCTATTGGTGTCTATGGCAGCCCTATGAACCGTACATAGGAAAATGATGAAATTTGGCACAGTTGTAGAGGTGGTCCTGAAAAGTCAAGTGACCAAAAATGGGGTCTCTAGCAGTAACTCTATAGCGCCACCATCAGCTCAAAAATTCAATGTTCAAATGGTTATAACTGCTGATCCGCTTGATCTATGAAAATTCTACTTAGTACACGTGATTGCTCTCCTCATGCTTGTTGTTTTTAATACCTTACAGTAAAACTCCACCCATTACAGTAGCAGCCATTTTAAAAATGTACAGTATTCCGTTTTTTCGCTACTCCTCCTTCAAATGTGGTTCAATTCTTATGAGATTTGGCACAGATGATCTTTGGAGTGAGCTGCATAGAAATGACCGAACAGAATTTTGATTTTTATCTTTGTTCAAAAGTAATAAATGTGCAAACTTAACGAGGTTGACGTAAAAATGGTTCTGAAGCTGTAGCTCAGTCATTCTTTGATCAATTGAAATGAAATTTGGTACACTTCATGTGTACCATGAACTTGGGGTCCATGCCAAATTTGGTGACAGCGCCACCTATGGGTCATGAGATAATAAAATAGGCTATTTTTGCCCATAACTTCTGATCTGTTTGTCAGAAAATTATGATCTTGATGTCTATGGATTGCTTACCTAATGCCGCATCTGTCGATGTGTATTATGCTGGGTTTGACCGAACCACCTGTCCGCCATTTTGAAATTTCACATAATTTGTTATATTTTTTTAACTATTGGACATATCCGCGCAAAAATTAGTAAGGAGCTTCGACATGATGTCCTGAAGGTACCTGGGAAGTCAGAGTACAGCGCCACCTAGGGGTTATAAACTATAACAGTTCTTATGGAACTGCTTATAACTTCTGAATATTTTGTCTAATATTATATTTTTGCCATCTTTACTGTTGTTGCTCCGCACTGCAGTGGTTCTGCTCTGCATTTGCTTTGCTTCGGGTTCGGGCTCTGTATTCCGCGCTTTCTGCGCTTTGCGCATTTGCTGCGTCGTGTGGTTTTTGCTGTGCTTTGGGTGCTCATTGCGCTGAAGGTGCTTGACCCCGTATCGCTGCTTGCAGCTATATTTGAAAGTTATGAATGTAACTACAGAAGAGTCAATATTTAAATAGGAAAAATATCAAAACTCATTTTTGAGCACAATGCTAATGGTCTAATCAGATTCAATGGATTATGCTAAGCTATGCTAAAAGTTGTAACGCCAGACCTGGAGATCGACTGAATAGATTCCAAAATGGTAAATATCAATTGTTTAACTCTAGGGAGCTGGAAAATGAGCCTGTTTTCAAAAAAAGTGGAGTGTCCCTATAATGTGACATCACAAATACAAAGCCCCACCTACGACCACTATTTTGGAAATGCTATAACAAATCATCTGTGGGGTATTTTGAGCTAAAACTTCACAGACATCTTGTAAAAATGAGCATAAAATGTGCCCTGTAAGCTATCGGATCACAGACTGGTTTGGTTACATCTTTAATACCAAATGTAAACAGGATTTACATTGAGAAGCAGCATTGAGAAAAAAAGTTTTTAAAAACTTAGGGCTGGACCAGAACATTCAATTGTTTTAATATTCGTTCGGTGGGTTGGCATTCGTATTTAATTTAAAGATTTGAATATAACTTTTTTTTACAATATTATTAACATTAATGCAGAGTCTCTATAGGTGGCACTGGTTTGCCAACAGCCACCAAACAAAGTTGGCAAACCAGCTTCTCAGCGCTACTTATAGAGCGGGTGCGTAAAACACACTTTCTACTTGGCGGAGGCTATGCATTAATGCTAATAATTTTGTAAATAATGTTCAATTTCTTGCAAAAAAAAAATCAATTTGTTTTACAAGTTTTCAGTATGTCACCAGGAGTCATGGGGATTACTTGGATATACAGTATCTATATATTGAGCACTTAAAGTGGCGGATGTGTTGACTTGCATTAAATGAATCAGAGCATAAGGGTTTCTGCAAAATATGTTCTTTATTGTTCTACTAAAGAAAAATGGCACCAATATATCGGATGGTATGACGCCGAGTAAATAATCTTGATATGGGAAAAACTCACCACCAGGTTAATCCTGACGGTTACAATCACTTTGAGCCAAACAGGAAACTTGGAGATGATTTTGGTGATAAAGGAGGCGATGGTGTCTCCATAGTCTGGCTTGTGGAACTCGGCTTCGTTCAGACCATCCACCAGAATAATGTAATCCTCCTCTGGAATCTTTCTCTCTGAACAACATACACAAAAAAATTAGGGGAGTCAAGCCAAACAAGAGCCAAAGTTTTTTTTATGACATGGCCATTAAATGCGAAGATCAGAAAAGTTAACAGGAACAAATTGTACAGCTGAACTTTGTGTTCCAGGTGAATTCGAAACAGTCAGACCACTAAACCTTTTCTAACCACATGTTGAGTAAGAGAAGTGCCTGCAGTCTGTACGGAAATCATAAAACGATGACTGTACTTTTTTGACATTTAACTAATAATTTAAAAATGATGACTCAAAATAAAATAGAATAAAAATTGTCAAATGATGGACACTCATTCATATTTGGATGTAAAAAAAACTTCTGTGCTCTCTTGTGAAGCCAACATGTAAGTGACATGGAAGTCGCTAATGACAAGGAAGTTAACTCTTTCACCGCAAGTGTTTTTTTTTAAAGTTGCCAGCCAGCGCCAGCATTTTTATGATTTTCACAAAAGGTTCTTCTTAAAATACTGTATATAAACATACAATATATCAAATGAAAGAACAGACCCTCTGCTTTCAAACATAAAAAGTTTTATCCTACCTTTATTTGTTCTCTTTTTATCACCTCTCAAATAGAGATCGACCGATATATCTGTTTTCCGATATTTTCCACGATATTTGAGCATTTTCCGATGATCGGATATCGGGTTTGTGATATCGGATTGACCGATAAACGAGAGAATTGAGAATTGCACGCTGGACGCATCTGAGGAGAGGAGCTCACAGCAGCAGCAGCATGCACAGCAAATATGACGGCGGAGTGACGCGACTTCATTAAAAGGACTTTGAGTATACTTACTTTGCATCTGAGGCATTTATAACACATCTTATTTGTGCATTAATGTATGTTATGTTAAATAAGTTGATATATTAAAAGCAATGTATGCAGTTTGTCCAAGAATAGAGACGAACTCACAAAATCACGTGCTGTTCACTTACCGGGGTTGAAGGCTGAAGCTTTTAACAAGATTTACTTTAAGTTATATTAAAATTTACCAGATAAACATTATTTTGCTAAAATATCTATATAAATGTCTGTGGATATTAATTAATTATTTATTACCTCCGCAAGCGGTCACAGTTTGATACAGTTAATGCGTGAGTAAATGCATAGATAACAGCGTTGTCAACAGCCATTTCATAAGCTATAACAACAAAATATGAATTATTCTGACATCAAATAACATTACCAGTTAAGAAATTCAGTGATGTATAAGCCATTTTGTTTGTTACTTTCCTGAATGTAGTGTTTCAGTCAGTGATTTTATTTGTAAAACCTCTTTGCTAACTACTTGTTTTACTGCTGAAGGCTACATGTTGCTGGTCAAAACAACTATATTATTCCAAAAAAGGCACTTAATCCACCTGTTTTACTCTATAAACTATGTATAACAAGCAGCCAACTCCACTATACTTTTCTCTCTCTCCCGCTGCCAACCGCAGCGCGACCTTTGGATCAGTCCATTTCTGACGAAATGATAGGGGTGTTTGGAATGGTCCATGTATTAGGAATATAGTTTCTACATTATTCATTAAATTAATATTATTCTTCACTCTTTCAGACCCCTCTATTTATGACTTTGTATGCAAAGAGGGAGTGATTGTGATGATGATGATTATTATAAGGGTTTGTTCAGTTCAGTAGTGTTGTAGTAATTATTATGTCAAAAACAGAAGTATAACAGTAAATAAAAATCGGTTCAGCATATCGGTTATCGGGCACATAAGCATCCAAATATTTGTTATTGGCATCGGTTTAAAAAAATGAGTATCGGTCGATCTCTACTCTCAAAGATGGGTAGGTTCTTTCAAAAACACCAAATTATGAGCAAAAAGCTGAGATAACTCAATTTTTGTGAAGGACTTTTGATAGAGATCAGATGCAGAGCGATCCTCAAAACTTACACGGACATACAGCTGCTTCCCCTAGGGCGATACTTCCGAGTTTCATAAATTGCGGAAGAGCCCCACCTGGTGGATAATAGCGATAGGGTGGAAAGCCGGAAATACTCGTCATTGGCAGGGAAGCGTTTTCTCTTCATTGACGAGTTAGCTCATCAATGACGGGGAAAGAGTTAATCCCATAGGCCCACACCATGTTGAAATTCCCAATTTTACAGCAGAAATAAATATGTTTACAGCCTGGTACAAAGTTTTTTGGTCTATACAGCTGTGAGGGGGTGAATTTTTTATAACCCATTTGTTTAAATTATATTAAGCCTTATGCTGCGTTCAGAGCAGCCACAGTAGAGGCGTCAAGCACGAGTGATTTCAATGTTAAGTCAATGTAAAGACGCGTTGATGCACGTCTGGAGGTCTCGTGGCGCGAATGAAGCCATTGTGAAGCGCACAAGAGCGCGGTTAGCGTGGGGCGGTAGACGCGATTCTGCCTCATTCGCACGTCTAATTCACGCATATGGGGATAATTGGCCGTTGCTGCGGGAAACGTCGCGCAAGTTGAAAAATTTGAACTTTGGCGAAAAAACGCGCCATGTTAACCAATCAGGAGCTTGCTCTAGTAGTGACGTGATTACAGAAAGCAAGCGGAGTTGTAGAAGCCCCTCCAATGACGCATATTTCCGCATGAATGTCTCGATGATTAGAATTTCACACGTGCGATTGAAGCGAGTAAACTAAAAAATGTTCAAGCGGCAAACTAGATGCGGTAGGCGCGAATTTGACGCCTCAAACGTGACTGATGTGAACCCATGGTTTAAGTTCTGCATAATTAAGGGCATGGCCATTTGAATGACAGGTAAATTGCCGTTGTTGCCACTACCGTCGAGCCAGGCAGGCGTGGTTTCAGCAATCAGGCACCTAAGCTCCACCCACGGTCGCCTCTTTACCCATTTTTGGTTATCTGTGAGTGACGTGCTGCCAAAATGGCGACGGCAGGATTCGCCAACTTTGGGCTTCAAACGTGCTCTTTTCAAAAACCTATAGCTGATGTAACGAACACTATGTTCATATTTTATATAGTCTATGATTGTGACACATTATGTAACAGGATCGTCAATAGGAAAAATAAGGGGGATTGAATGGATTATTAAAGTGGGCACAAATGTCAAAATGTCCTGAAGAAGAGTTTGTGTATTGTAGAGGACTTTTGTACTCCCCTGCCAGAACATTTATTACATTAACTACCATTATTTTTGAAGTGATGCATTATCTACAATAGTAGCCTATAACCATACACAAACAGCTGTGGATTAACATTACCTAACAGCCAAATCCCATGTTAATGTCAGTCTAAGAAAAGTAATTTCAGAATCTGGAAAGTATCTTTGATGAAACATTATTAGGGCAAACATTTTTGCTTGCAGAAGGTGCACAACAAGATTTAAACATGCCAAATGCATGTACTTAAAAACGTGTTTAAAAAGACCAAAAAATGCTGGGTCACAATAAAACGCACCATATGCAATCAATAATGGAAATTCCTGAAGTTCTTGTAGTGCGTGTTTATAACAATGTGCAGGTGAACAGTAAATATGGCAATTAGGGTCATGTTGACTTTAATGCAATGCATTAACGCCCCCTGCCTCGTTGTAAGGTTATTTATTCTTTCCAGTATCTATGGGTATATTCATGGCCAGATTTTCTATTGGTATCTAGCTGGTATCTTCATTTCCATACTCGAAATGTGTTCTAGTCCCTTTCTACAAAATTCCTGTTAAGTCCTTCATCTGTCGCTCCTAGTGATCCAAGCCATTTCTGAGGACCATCTGCTCGCATCTACGCTGGGCCAAATTAAATAAGGCAGAAGCTCTCTTCACTCCCCCATTACCCCTGAGCAAACATATTTACATTTTATTTGATGGTGTGATTAATGGTAGGTGAATGGCGTGCGTCTCACCCTTGCGTAAGAGCGTGAGGGGCTCCAGCACTCCTTTACGGAAGGCGGCGACAGGGTCCTGGACGCAGGAGCGTAAGCTGAGCAGCCCCTGTAGGTGCGTCTCTCTGAGTAAGAGCTCTCGGTAAGCACCAAGGCGAGGAGCTCGGCACAGCAGGGCCGACACGCTGTGCACAAACTCCGGGACCAGACATGTGTACGTGTTATCAGCTTGGCAATAGTGGTATGCCACCACCTACAAAAGAGAAGTTAAGAAGAAACAGGTTGGATTTTAAAGGATCATAATTTTTTTCAGAACACTTATAAACTTTTTGTATGGAAAACTGGGTTGGCTGCCGTGAAACTTGAAGAAACAGCACCCTTTGCTTGCGAAATGAGCTCTGGGGCTCAGAGACGATCCGTCATGTGTTGTGTCCGATAAAATATTTAACTCCCTTATCCTTCAACAATATCCTCTTTGTCTGTCGAGTGTCTGGACTTAAACACAGCCAGAAAAAGCACAGGATTAGGTGAACTTTCCAACATACTATCATTTCTCCCTATTACCTATTACTTTGAGTGGGAGGGGCCAAGCTTCTAACCACCCAGTAGGAGTCACTGTAATAAAAGATGGGCAGGGATGTGTTGATGACTTAATAATTTTGTTGATCACCTTTTGGACTAGGGAGGAAGTTGAGCTCTTATACGTCATAAAGCTTGACTCCTTATGACATGACCTTCTTTTAAAAGGATTTTTTAAATTAAAAAATCCCAATAATTTACTCACCCCCATGTTATTCAAGATGTTTGACTTTCTTTGTTTAGTCAAAAATAAATTAAGTTTTTTTGAGGAAAACATTCCAGCATTTTTCTCCATATAGTGGACTTTAATGGACCTCAACAGTTTACCGTTTCAGTGCAGTTTAAAATTGCAGTTTCAATGCAGCTTCAAAGGACTTAAGGGTCTTATCTAGCAAAAAAAATGTAAATGTACTTTTAAAGGTAGTGTATCTAATTTGATCCAGAAACATTTTTAGTTATGCTGGTTAAAAGTCTCCTCACATCCTGATAGCAATCACTATGTTAAGTTGTTTAAATGTATTTGTAGAAATGTATGTCATCTGTGAAAGGCGTAGGACCAAAAAATGTTCAACCAATCATAGATCTCGGTCCAAACGGACATTGCCTTTTTTATCCCTCATCCGTAAGCGTAATTTAAATGCCACCGCGCAACCTGTTCACGCAGACACCATACGTCATTGGTGAGTATACGTGCGCTCACCTCCCGTCTGTAAACAGAGGGAGAATGGCAAACTTTTCTGTTGAATTGACAACACAGGAGCCACAAAACGAAAGACATCTGTTAAAACAACAACAGCAAAAACTGCCAGGATCAGCAAAGAGCAAAACCCCAAATTAACATCGATAACTTACTGCTTTACCACGAGATGCAAACAGCTGCAGGAGGCAAAGGGTTTGAAAGGGTCGTTGCACTGTTTATTTTGGTAAGGTAGGAACGCGATATGTTTGTATTGAGATGGATTCAGATATTCTACTTTGATGAAACATTGTGTTACTTATGAAATTTGTGTTCGTTTACGGATTAGCGTAACGATATAGTTACTACGTCTACAAAACCGAAAGTGTGCTTGAACTAATTCCGATGTAAACTAGTTGTTTATGTTGGTTATTTTGGTAATGTTATTCACGTTGTACTGCAAAGTTTTCTCACAGGTGAATGAGACACGAGATGTGGACGCCTGATCTGTGCGTGTTCATGTGTTTTGAAAGAGGCGTGACTATGGATGGCGATTTGAATGGAGGGTGGGATCGTGATTTCATTGCTAGTCGGCTACCGTTAGCATTTTTCAAAATTAGATACCCTACCTTTAAATCACAACTTCATGTCTTGCACTTAACTTCTTCTCGACTATCTAACCATTTTGGATGACACGGGGTGAGTAAATTATCAAAACATTTTGTAATAAAAGTGAAATATTTTTTTTTACAATATGTTTTAATATCATGAATATGACAGAGCAAGTACTTAATCTACTTGAAAACCCAGAGAATCAATTGCAGAAAATCATGGCCTGAAATGACTTTATACTGACAGATGGCTGATTAAAAAGATGTGACTGTGCTCGACAGATAAGCTCCAGGTCCAGATGCAAACGGAAAACACAGAGCACGGTGTCAAATACGCATGTGGTGAGCAATAATGACACATCTAAAACATAGCACAAATCATTCCATGTATAAATACACATTAACTGCTTGGTAAAGTCTCTATCTAACAAACAATTTTGAAGAGCTTTTCATTTGAAAAGTGTTTACATGTGTCTCTTTAATAATGCATTCAGTATGTACACATATGTACCTTGCTAGCCAGGCGTTTGACTGCGCCCTCTCTGTGCCGGTTTGTGTCAGGTGTAGGGGGGCAACTGTTGCTTCGGAGGGGACTCTGGGAGGGTGGGTTCAGCTGATTGGTTTGGCAAGGATCAGCTGCTCGACCTTCAACAAAAATACACACAATTCTCAACAAATGCTAGCAACGAGAGTTATTACCCTGAAATTGGTGAGCAAGAGGACATTGTCATGGATCAACAACCTTCGTTATCAACAAGGTTACCTAATACAGTACATCTATAGCAAGAATGCTGTACTAATCTTTAACATTTACCTTTCTAAATAAACAAAATGACAACATTAGCCAATCTGCTTGCATTTAAAGTAAATTTAAGGTATATTTTTTATTAGTATGTGTGAATCCAACCCACAACTTTTGCACTGCTTATGCAATGCTCTACCAACTGAGCCACAGGAACATATCCCATATGGTAACCACATATTGTCAAACCAGCAAGCAACAGGTGTGTAGACTGCCAATCTAAGTAACTATTTCATAGCAGTGTACATCATTGTTGACATAATATTACATAACCTTGCAAAGAAAGCAGGTAACTATCATTCACATCACAACACAGGTAATGAACTCATGCCACTAAAATACATATACACTGACCTAAAGGATTATTAGGAACACCATACTAATATTGTGTTTGACCCCCTTTCAGCTTCAGAACTGTCGCAATTCTACGTTGCATTGATTCAACAAGGTGCTAAAAGCATTCTTTAGAAATGTTGGCCCGTATTTATAGGATAGCATCTTGCAGTTGATGAGATTTGTAGGATGCACATCCAGGGCACGAAGCTTCCGTTCCACCACATCCCAAAGATGCTCTATTGGGTTGAGATCTGGTGACTGTGGGGGCCATTTTAGTACAGTGAACTCATTGTCATGTTCAAGAAACCAATTTGAAATGATTCAAGCTTTGTGACATGGTGCATTTTCCTGCTGGAAGTAGCCATTAGAGGATGGGTACATGGTGGTCATAAAGGGATGGACATGGTCAGAAACAATGCTCAGATAGGCCGTGGCATTTAAACAATGCCCAATTGGCAATAAGGGGCCTAAAGTGTGCCAAGAAAACATCCCCCACACCATAACACCACCACCACCAGCCTGCACAGTGGTAACAAGGCATGATGGATCCATGTTCTCATTTTGTTTACGCCAAATTCTGACTCTACCATCTGAATGTCTCAACAGAAATCGAGACTCATCAGACCAGGCAACATTTTCCACTCTTCAGCTGTCCAAATTTGGTGAGCTTGTGCAAATTGTAGCATATTTTTCCTATTTGTAGTGGAGATGAGTGGTACCCGGTGGGGTCTTCTGCTGTTGTAGCCCATCCGCCTCAAGGTTGTGCGTGTTGTGGCTTCACAAATGCTTTGCTGCATACCTTGGTTGTAACGAGTGGTTATTTCAGTCAAAGTTGCTCTTCTATCAGCTTGAATCAGTCGGCCCATTCTCCTCTGATCTCTAGCATCAACAAGCCATTGGATCCCATACTGGATGTTTTTCCCTATTTCACACCATTCTTTGTAAACCCTAGAAATGGTTGTGCGTGAAAATCCCAGTAACTGAGCAGATTGTGAAATACTCAGACCAGCCCGTCTGGCACAAACAAACATGCCATGCTCAGAATTGTTTAAATCACCTTTCTTTCCCATTCTGACATTCGGTTTGGAGTTCAGTAGATTGTCTTGACAAGGATCACACCCCTAAATGCATTGAATCAACTGCCCTGTGATTGGTTGATTAGATAATTGCATTAATGAGAAATTGAACAGGTGTTCCTAATAATCCTTTAGGTGAATGTATAATATATAATAACCAAAAATGTATATGGGTAATAAAAATGTCAGGCCATGTCAAAGATTAAATCAGTGTGAAATCAATTAGATTATTTAGATTATGAGACTTACACCAGGATTTCAAAGAGAGGGTCACATATTTCTTTAATTTGGCGTATTTGGCGTTTGTATGCAGACTGGGATGTCTTACTTTGTGGTGTTGCTTCTGGACTGTTAGATGCGATCTGTCTCATACGTCCACCGTGACAGCTGAGAGCTACGAGACGCGAGATCACAGCTGTCTTTCCGAAACCGACACTGCCCACGATGACGGCTCCTCTCCCCTCACCGACCTCTCCTCCCCCCGTCAGCATCTCTTCCAGCCGCTGGAACAGCCAGTCACGACCCACAAACACAGCGTCCATAGAGACGCTGGGGACCTCGAAAAGCAGAGGTTTGAGCATGATGTCCACCGGTTTGTAGGGTGTGAGACGAGCTGCAGAGATTTAACAAACACGGGTGTTAAAATGACAAACGGCAGAGGCTCCTATCCAAACTGACTTATAGTGTGTTCAATATATACGTTTAATCAAGATGCGTTCCCTGGGGATTGAACCCACAACCTTTTGCGCTGCTAATGCAAACTGAGCTACAGGAAATGCTATTCAAATGCAATTCAGCACAAATTAGCATTAAAATGAAAATTTATCATACGACCTTAAACAGCTCACCCCTTTTACTTTCTAAATAAATGTCAGTTTTTTATTTTTTCATATTGGTTCATCAAAATGTATTAAAGGGGACATTTCACAAGACTTTTTTAAGATATAAAAAAAAATCTTTGGTGTCTCCAGAGTATGTAAGTTTTAACTCAAAATATGATATAGATAATTTATTATAGCATATTTAAATTGCCACTTTGTAGGTGTGAGCAAAAATGTGTCGTTTTTGGGTGTGTCCTTTTAAATGCAAATAAGCTGATCTCTGCACTATAGAGCAGATTAAGGGGCGGTATTATCCCCTTCTGACATCACAGGGGGAGCCAAATTTCAATTATCTGTTTTTTCACATGATTGCAGAGAATGGTTTACCAAAACTAAGTTACTGGGTTGTTCTTTTTCACATTTTTTAAGTTGATAGAAGCACTGGGGACCCAGTTATAGCACTTACACATAAAAAGTCAGATTTTCATGATATGTCCCCATTAAACTTTCGCTGCATCTACAATTTCTTTTCTCGTCTGCCACAAGAAAAGAAAAAACAATATCTATCAATAATATTACAGCCTGCCATGTTAAGACACAATTAAATTTCAATTAGTAACATCATGTCCCGCCCTACAATGTTTCCAAACTAATATTTACAATCCCTTTTGCAGCATTTCTGTAACAGATGTAAGCTAGGCATAAAAGGAAATATTTCATTTAAAAAATGCACTTCTAGTTGGCGCCGATTGCCCCATGGTTGGGGCACCAACATATAGCACCAGTGTGCTCACGGCGACCCGAGTTCGATTCTGTCTCTAAGGACCTTTGCTGATCCTGATTCCTGTCTACTCTCCACTACTCATTTAAATGAAGGTATAAAAGCCCCAAAAAACATAACTTAAAAAAAAAATGCACTCATAAAACATCAGTGCATGTTACATTCATTCAAATTAAACCAAATATTATTTACATGACAGATCGATCTTTTCAGATACACTGAATAAGGGCTGTCAAAGGATTAATCGCGATTAATTGTTTAAAACATTTAAACAATTAATATATTTTATATTATATTGTAAACAGTTATTTATATATTTTAAAAATTTTCTTAAATTTATACATGTGTATGTGTGTACATAATAATTACACACAGTACACACACATATATTATGCAAATGCAAACTTATATTTTGTATGCGATTAATCACGATTAATTGTTTGACAGCTCTACACTAAATCTTAATAAAAGTCATTACAAAGTCATTTTTGACTCTTTTCTGGATGTTTTGTAGCATTGGGTCAGCAGCACCTTTAGTCTCCTGACTGCGGCCCCCTGTGTGAGCTCCATGCCAGGCCGAACGCATAGAGGAACGCTGGGGAGCATTTCTCTGTTCATCCAGATATCGCAGCTCCTCTAGTTTAGTGCTGCTGGTAGCTACAGAGAGAGAAAGAGAGAGAGAGAGCGAGAGAGTCATTTCTGGTCATGTTTGGCACACAGACAGCGAAGAGATTACATGTCACCTCTGTGATCTCTTGTCAAAAGCAAACACAATCTGCTGGTGTGCATGGAGAAACATGTACAACCTCCATTGCCCATTTAGACACACACACACACACACACACACACACACACACACACACATTCTCTAAGAATCAATTGTGTCGATAGCGCCGCATAAATTGTAGCCGCTGTCTGTACCGTTTTACCGATTCAATCAAGGAATTATGCAAATCAGTTCACACTGCAAATGCACCCACAAAACCTGAATACTTTACTTGGACTGTATAGTTTGATTCAGGAATACAAATAGGCAGTTTAAAATGCATGCCATCTACACCACACATCTGGATATATGCCCAGCTATAATGCTGTTAGGAGGATCAACAGAAAATGTAGCATCACAAGCCTCCTTGATATGGGCGGTAACAATGCATTGTTGATTGTGACAGGCAACTAACACTGAGGTTTGTAAATAGGAGGACGCAATCTAAAATAACCCCTTGTTCATGAGAGAAATATAATTTTAAGATGACAATGACTTTAAATACAGGTAAAAAAGAGCAGTGGTATTTGATCCTGGTTAATTTAGTCCATTTCATTCATCTTCTTTAAACACTCGCCTGCGCCCCTCCCTCTCCAACACCACACTCATCCCTCCACAATCTCTCATCCTGTGCCATAATCTAATCTGCTTGAAACCTATAATCTCTGCAGACGGCTATAAACACAAGGATGATGACTGCCGGTGGTCACGTAGCATTGATGTATTCATATAGAGGGGAAAACGAAAAATCTTCGAAACTCCCCAGAGATCATTTTCCATTCCTTTAAAGTAGCAAATAAATACTGGAACTACATTAACTTTCATGTTACCACTCCGCCACAGACAGGCACTTGGCGAGACGATTTACTTTGCCGGAGTCGTTCTGTATATCCGACTGCATTTTCCCCATTTAGCTCTATAGAGGAAATCAAAGCCACCCGTCAGAGCTTTCCACACACCGCAGAAGTAGAGTCATCCAGGCGGCAGAATAAGCCGAGCTTTCCCTTCAAGAGCCCAGCAACAATCCCATTCAAAACAGTAAAAACACACACACATCCAGCTGTTAAGGGACAGCCTGAACCCCCAGTGGAGTTCTCAAACAGTCAAACTGTCCCTGCTCGAACCCTTTATTTTGCAAATTGTGCGTGCAAATAGCTTGAAAGATGAAAAGCGCATTTACATACACACATTTCCCAAAAGCGATAAAAAATAGGTCTTAAGGCTCTTCTAAAAAGAGCTGGCAAGAACAGTATGGTACTAAATAGTACCAAAAGCTCGTAATCATAGGGGAACCATTTTTAGCACTATACAGCACCTATAAAGCATGACTATAGCCAGTATTGCGCGTTCTTTGAACGATAGTTGATGAACTCGTTCATATTTTGGGCAAACGTGAACTGAACGTACTGTATTACTGCCTGATGAACGTTCCTGTGAACTTGTTAATTCTGGTTCCTGTGAATGGAACGATCAGTTTAACTTCATTCAATAGGGGGTCAGATTTTCTTTAGAGCCTTCCAGGCGAAAACCCGACTGAAACACACCGTAAACAAGCCTTAATATGTAGCAAGAAAAAAATTATCTGGCAACACCAGTCAGTGTCGCACCGCCGCATGCGTCATCAAAACAAAAAGCAGCATGTAGTCGACAAAGCAGCAACGAGTTTTATGACAAGATCGGTGAGGATGGAAAAAATCATAAATTTCTGTGCAAACTTTGCCCGTCGGCTTTCAAAAAGAAAATCCGCAGCACACTTGAAACGACACATTGAACTGATGCACCCGGCTATCATCTCAAGGTATTTTCAAGCAAATAAAAAAAATAAATTGCGCCTTTCTAATTAAATCGAACACATTGTATTTTATGAGTATCCTGTCCGCAGGACCCAGCTTTGACTCAGGAAGTTGCTCAAATCCCTGTTCCGCCACAGAGCGGCACTCACATAGTTTAACATTAAATAACATCATATTTGTTCCAAATCATTAACGCATTTTGAAGTAGACGCTATCTGACCAAGTTCGCTATTTAATGTGCACTTCCGGCTTACGATACCTCCGAGTTGTCCTAGATGCGACGCGATGCGGAGCTGCGCGTCCAGTGTGCGACCCCCTTTACTTATTATGTTTGTGTCATTAATGTAAATCAAACAACAGAATACAAAAGGAAAATCACTTCCGTAGCTATGAAAAGATGAATTATATAATTTAAAGAATGAAGAAGACTATTATTAATTTGACTGTTATACTACTATGCTTTATTTGTAACTTCGTTCTTTTCTATTTTTATATGCTTATAATTTCTAGATTTGTTCTTATTTTGTGTTCCTTGTTTCCCTTTTTTGCTTATACGAAAATTATTCGATCCATGATTTAAAAAAAGCGTAACCCGTTTAACCACTACTATAATGTAAAATTATGTAATTTGAGAGAAGGCATTAAGGTCCACTTAGTTTAAAATTTCTGGCCTTGCCACTGGTTAAAACTGATAAAATAATTGTTGTCTGTGGTTCTATATGGGCTGTGGCAATAATTTTGAAAAAATTATAGCTCGCAGCAATATATGGAAAAAAGAACTATGAACTAGTTCATTTTTGGAACTGTGAACTTAGTTCAAAATTTTGAAGTATGAACTGAACTAGTTTATTTTAAAATGAAGTATGAACTGATCTTTGAACTAGTTCATGCAGAAAGTCAACATTCCCAACACTGACTATAGCACAATATGGTTCTAGACAGGTTCTACATACTGTAGGTGCGGTTAAGCAGTAAAAATGGTTCCCCTATGATTACGAACCAGTGATCCACTTTGTAGTGCTATTTATTTTTACAGTGCATGCGGTAAAACAAAATTGAAAGACATTGTGTCTTGGCACCATTACGTGGTATCCAATATTCAACTATGATAAATAGCATTTCTTTTAACGTGACCCAAGATCCACATTTTATAGTAAACAATAAGACATGCAACAATCCATTACTCACCTGCCACTGAATTTGGGCGTGGCATAACCAAAGAAGTGCTGTGATACGTGACTGGTCCATCGGCAGGTGATGTCACAACAGGCGCCGACCCCCCAGTTGCACTTGTTCTCGGCTGGGCATCGCTAGACACCGCCGGCTTCTCCTGAGTGCTGGGAGTGCAGGGCGGTTGATGGCCACGCCCACTCTCGCCCCTTAAGCCTGCACCTCCATCTTTCGCCCACTCCAAACTAGAACCGCAGCGCTCCTCGTTCTCACTGGAACTGGTGACAGTTGCTGCAGGATGGAGAGAGAGAGAGAAAGAGAGATGAAGGTGAAAGAGGGAGGTGGCCAGATTCGTTGGAAGGACAGAGGAGACGTAGAAGGACAAAAACAAACATCAGCGAAATGACAACATGAATTATCTAGCCAAGGAAAATGGAGAGATGGGATGAACAAACAATGATCTCATGAAGTATGAGGGCATCTAATAGAATTGAATTCTGAATTGCAGTCAGGTATCTTAATGTACTTTCATTCTTTGACCTTTCTTTACCGCAACCAAATGGAAACGCACTATTTTGGGCTTTAAAAAAAAACTCCTGATGTCCTACTTTAAGAAACCTGGAGCAAATAAAGACACAATGCTGTCCTAGTCTTGACAGAGCTTATCACATGAACATTAGCAGCAAAGGTCGACAAAAAGCACATTCAGTTAACAGACGATTAAATGTGTAACCAGACCACCCACCACAAAAAAAAAGTGCTTTCCGCAGCTTAAACTGGCCACAAACACAGTGTGAGCTGTACGATTGACTTAATGCGATCAATTATGGATGGTTTGTTGTTGCTTTGTGTTGCATGCCATTCGGTGGTAGGGTCATCAGAGACATATTAGACCATGCCAAAAATATTACAGTAATTTTCAATGAATGCCACACTTTACAGTGCGAAAACAGCAAAAATATACAGTACGTGAAGGCTGCAAGTACAGCACATTAAAATACCCATGTGATGTTGCATAAAGACTAATCTGATTACTACATCAAGAAAGTGCTTTCCAAGTGTGTTCAATATGAATCAAACGGTTAACCGTGGGCGATCAGGGGGCATGCAGTCTGAGACTACCAGACAATAAAGCGCTTTGATTAATCCATCTCAGGAAGTCCAGCTCACTTCCTCCTCTTTATGCTCTCCTGGTATCATCCTGAACTATATGTACGGTACATACTTTCATCTCTTCGTGCCAAATCGCCAAATGTGCAGAACCAGCATCAGAGATGCTGATACAAATTTGCATTTCCTGAAGTAGGTTAAATGATCAAATGTTTAATTTGCTAGTTAAATTAAATTTTATAAAGCTGGAGGCATCTAAGGAGATATTGACGGAGAGTTCACTTTTCAAGTTCACACAGAAAGCTGTGGAGCTCTGGCACTAGTGCGGCGTCATCACGAGACTACCTGATTTTAATACACATCTTTCCAGTAATATATCTACCTATCTGTACTAAAAAATGTTCAGAAAAAACATCAGCTACTGTAAGATGCATGAAAAAGACACATTACCTATGATTCCACTGTCCTTGCTCTCCAGGGTGGAGCTGGGTGTGGTGATGACGGTGGAGGTGACAGGAGTCCTGGATGAACTCTCGGGTAAAGTGGAGCACGGGCTCTCAGCGCTGGGAGACGCCGTACTGCTGGTCAGAGTGGAGCAGGGACTCACGCCCTGACTAGACACTATACACTACAGAGAGAGATAGAGATAGTTAGTGAGTGAGTGAGTGGGTGAGTAAGAGAGTAAGAGAAATATGCGGACGAGAGAAGAAGAAAAACAACAAAAATGAACATGGCATGAAGGAAACAGATTCTGGACTAAGCTAAAAAAAAACAAGAGAAGAGATAAAGTGATAGATTAAAACAGTTAAACTCGACTCTTTTATTCATACAAGGGCAAGGCCAAAAATACTCCAACCCTTTCAGCCTGTTTTTTGGCCCAATATAAGCATCCAATAAGATGCTTTCAGAATCAGATTAAGCCAAGCGTGACGACAGTAACCATCAAACAGACGGCCATGCAGCACATCTGCATTTCACCAGTAATTTAGTTACAGAGCTAAAGACAACATTGCACCAACCAGAGGTGCACGATTATAAATCCTAATTGTTGTTTACTGGTGTTGATATTGTATCACAGGTTTCTGTTTAATACATCAACAAATCATGACATTAACTTCACACTGATAATAAAAAAACCTGTAATTGGTTTTATGGCTCAACAGCTGCAAAAACACAATGTAGGTACTCCTAAAGTGGATACTTTCTGATAACTGAAAAGTAGCAGTTATAATTGCAATCTCAATTATTCTTTTTTATTCATTCTGGACCCCAGCAACAAGTAAATAAACGGATCTCAATATATTTTTCAATAAGAAAAAGCTCCCATACAGCATGATAAATGCTAACAATTTGTGGTAATCTGTGGGAGTCGTGGCCTAATGGTAAGGGAGTCGGGTTTGTAACACATAACACACGCTGTTTCTGCATTTCTAATGTTAATCTGGAATAACTATAGAGTAGTATTACATCCTTTATATCTCCGAAGAGTCTTTAGTTTAATCAGATTTATAAAAGAAAGATTAGCTTTACTGTAACTTTCCGAGAACGTACGAAAAAATGAAAAAGGAGGAGTTACTACCGCGGGAGGAGCGAGTACAAGTCATGCAACACTATACAACACTGTTTAACTTATGATTTACTACATGTTCGTGTCATTTATATAATATGCACGCGCCTATTTCCAAAATAAGACAGAAGTCTTACTTACCGCAT
This sequence comes from Misgurnus anguillicaudatus, assembly GCF_027580225.2. Classification (NCBI taxonomy): domain Eukaryota; kingdom Metazoa; phylum Chordata; class Actinopteri; order Cypriniformes; family Cobitidae; genus Misgurnus; species Misgurnus anguillicaudatus. Next base: position 35,922,559 of record NC_073344.2, read on the forward strand.
GCAACTCATGACCAAAAACTCAGCTGCTACCCCGGATAATAAACTATATCCATTGTTTCCATTAGGCTGGCTTTCTTCTCCTTACATCCAAAAACACACTTCTTCTTTCGTGCCATTGTTGAGTTTTGAAATTAAACAAAGCTGTCACGTGATGTGATGTTTGCAAGTTCTAGCATCTCCCGCTGATTGACGCATAGAAACCCCTGAAACGTCAGCTGGACCCGTAATCAAAAAAACTTTCCGAAACTTGTACAAACCCTGGCGAAGTGCATTCGGCACAGAAATACTCTGTAACACGCCCAACTGCTTTTTTGACACTTTGCCTATGTTTAGCATTACTGTGTTAACTCTTTCCCTGCCATTGACGAGTTATCTCGTCAATTTGCAATACCGCTATTATCCACCAGGTGGCGCTTATATAATCCGGAAGTATTGCCCTAGGGCAAACAGCTATATGTCCGTGTATGTTTTAAAGATCGCTCTGCATCTGAACTCTATCAAAAGTCCTTCACAAAAATGGAATTATCTCAGCGTTTTGCTCAAAATTTTGTGTTTTTGATGAAACCTACACATATTTGAGATGTGATAAAAACAGAACACATGAAGGTAGGATGAAACTGATTTTTTGTTTGAAAGCAGAGGGTCTGTTCTTATATTTCATATATTGTATGTTTATGTATTTAAAAAGGAAAATTTTCTGGAAGGCATTAAACTTTTGTGAAAATCATGAAAAATGCTGGCGGCGAAAGAGTTAATAAGTCAGAATGCATGAAATACCATTGAACCACCCCTTTAATAAAAAAATCCTGATTATTTACTCGCACCCATGTCATCCAAGATGTGCCAGCGCAACCTTACGTATTACGTAATCACGTCAAAAGGTCACACGTTACACACTTGCGGACCATTTTAAACAATAAACTGACGCAAAGACGTTAGTATCATTCCACATACAACAATGTCAAAAAGGTCCTCTTTCTCCACACTTGTAAACACTGGAGCGGTAGTTTTGCACACGTCATGCGTGACCTTTCAACGTAATTATGTAATACGTAAGGTCACGTTGGCGCATCACATAGTTAGTGCAAGATGAGAAGTTGTGGTATAAAGTACATATCGTCGCTGTCCGATGAAAACCACGTATGTCCATTTTGCCGATTTTGAGATTTTTCGACAGATTGAATGTCCAGGTATGACCAAGTATGACAACGCTACATTCAACATTCAAATTTGAAATACAGTGTTTTTTCACTTCCTGAAAAGTAACCGTTTTGGACATATGTGAGTTTCATCGGGCAGCAACGATATCTATTATTTTTCTTGGTGAAAATGACGATCGTTTCGCTAGATAAGACCCTTATGTCCTTTAAAGCTGCGTTGAAACTGTGAACTGGTGAGATCCGAAAAAGTCTATTAAAATGAGAAAAATCCTGGAATGCTTTCTTTCAAAAAACGTAATAACTTCGGTAACACTTTACTTGAAGGGGTGTTCATAAGACTTACATGACACCTTCATAATCATGACATGACACATGCTATGAACATGAAGGATATTTTATGCGTGTTTATGACAACTGTCATTAAGTGTCATTTTTAATGCAAAGATGACATTGTTTTAGATGTCTTTGTTATGATAACTTGACATTAACCAATACATCATGAATTGTCATGACAACTTGACATTACTAAGACAACATAACTAACCACTTTTTACCAGTGAAACAAATTGAATTTGTCATTAAAATGTCATTAAGTTTTAATAGTCTGTCAAATAGTTTTATAACAGCATCATAAATATTCTTCAGTTCATAATGTTTAACCTGATAAGGATCACTGTGCCGTACATGGCACACCCCTCCCTTGCAGGTGAGGCTGCATGAACGTCATTGTACTTTGAAGCATTAAATCGTCGAAAAATACGGTCATGCAGCACATCGTTGTAAAGCTTAGACTCTCAGGATTCCATTAAGTGCACATACAAGCATAATATGATTTATAGCAGTCATAAAACTTTAATCTAGTTGTTAGTTAGCTGAACCGGGCGGTGCAGATTTAGGATATTTACTTACCTTAAAAATCTTCCCTTTATCCGCTTAGGTGAAATTGTCCAAAAAAATTTTTCATAAATCCCCAAAAGTCCAAGAAAATGGAATATCCAAGCCTTTTAATCCAAAACTATTTGTTCGCCTCACAATCTTGACGTTTCTGACCGAATAACGATGTAAATACTGTAAACAATTAGTTCACTACCGGACATTCGTTCAACTCTCACTTTTCACTCACAAATTATAATGATATATTTGGGTGTCATGTTTATTGTGCAACGTCTGAGGAACAAATAGTCCCCCTTGTGAAATTTCAGCCATTTCATAAGAGGTTAATTTCCTCCAGGTGTTAGAGAAATAAAATCAATCATCCAATAATAATAATAATAATAATAATTGATAAAATTTTATTTTATTGCATTTGGAGACTGATTTACCCAAAATTAAATGAAAACAGTACAATAATGGGTTAAGCCATGCAGCCCTGTGTCCATATCGCTGCAAAAACAGTTAATTACATTAAATTAATTATTTTAATTAAATAATTGTTTTGTTCGTTTTTTCTTCTATGTCAGAAAATTTCAGAACTCTCTGTGTGAGGAAGAACAAGGTCTGTTAGTTGTCAGTTTTTTATGTATTGTGCACATACATAAAGTTAAGTATAATCTGTTGACGTTTCTCCCAAATAATTTTAAATATCTTAACAAAATTCAACACAGTATTAACACTTATTGACATTTGAATGACAAGTTTAATTTCTACCACTGTAGTTGAGGTCAAGAAAAATATTTATGATGCTGTTATAAAACTATTTGACATTAAGTATTAACACTTAATGACATTTAAATGTCAGTTTAATGTTAACCCATAAAGGTATTTTCCTAAGTTTAATAATTATTCTGCTATGTCATGTTTATGACAAGTTGTGTTGTATTAGTTTATGTCAAGTTGTCGTCATAAAATTAAAAATGACATAATTATATAAATGGCACTTAATGACAGTTTTTATAAACGTACATAAACCATCCTTCATGTTCATGACAAGCATCATGCCATGATTATGAAGGTGTCATGTCAGTCTTATGCACACCCCTTCAACTAAAGTGTTACCATTTCTATTCGACTGAACAAAGAAAGACATAAATATTTTGGATGACATGGGGGTGAGTAAATGATCCGATTTTTTTTATATAAAAGTGGAGTATTCCTTTAAATGCAGAGGTCACATTTCAAGTATGGTACCATACATTGGTCATTACGTCACTTTCAGCATTTCACTCCCTGACTACTGTTTTTATACAGAGAACGTAAAATTGAAGATACCACCTTGTACCTTTTCCTGCACTCTATATAGGTCATGGAGAGTGATGATGGTGTGTGTGTGAGAGGATTCAGTGTACCGGAGCCCTGGTCCCTTGAGAACTGTTGCCTGCCAGCGATTCGCCAATGAAGGACTCTCATCTCTCTACACACTTATAAACACACACATGCGCGAACATACTTTACAATATGTCATTGAGCTTTTTCAGGCAAATCTTCCTTTTAAGAGCTTTATTCACCTGCTCAACATTTTCCTCCATGCTGAGGTTACGTTAGAAAAGTGTCTGTAACTGTTGCTCCACCCATTTAATTCCAGCAGCATTCGTCTTACTAAAGAGAAAGTGCATTACTCACCGGCAGCAACATCGCCGGGCTACTGCCCCACCTCAAGACCATTTCTTTTCTTTTTAAAGCAATGTGTGCATACACGGCACCAAACGTGCATAAACCAACCCGTGGTGTTTTTAATCCAAAGGAGGACATGCTAATCATTTTGAAACAGGGCAAAAACAACTAGCGATACATTAAAAAATGCTGTGTAAGCCTCTTAACAGCGATTTAGATACAAATGCTCTGGAAAGCTCTGTAATGTACTGTATGATGAAGTGAACGCACACATACACAAACTCATACTGTATGCATACCTCAACTCAGATGCATAAAAATCTCACATTTAACAACATTGTTGTAAGCACCGCAACATAAAACAAACAGAAACAAGCATGGTTAAACAAAGATCAAAGTTACAAGTTTAGAAAATGTGCAAATATGAAACCAGCTGTATACACAGGAAAACATCACGTAGCAGGAATTTACTGTGACTTCAAATATCAAACGCACTGAATCAAAGGGTCCTGCTCCATCTGAGACGGTCTTTCAAATATTTATCTCAGAAAAACCTTTAAAGTGAAAGTCTAAACCCCCTTAGATCCACCTCCTCCAGCAGAGGGCTCGGGGGGAGAAAGTGTGAACCGAGAGCAGAACAGATGATCCAACAGGCAGTGTTATCGATGTATCTGATAAATAATCCCTGGTATCCGAGGCTGCTTGTGCTCGGAGCAACAACAAGACCAAGGCACAAAGACCATAAGTTCTCCGTATTTTTATACTTGAACGAAATATCAGGAAGATAATATCATTATTTTGTGTGCTGTACATCTGTGATGCAGCAGACAGATTGTTTGTGTCAAAATTAATAGTTTAAATTTGAATGTTTAGACCTATAGGCTTCCTCTTTACCTGTTTCTCATCCATGTTTTTTTGCGATGAGGTGGGGATGGCGTCTCCCAGCAGGAAGCCCAACCGGGTCATGAGCTCCTGGACAGCCGGGGAGGAGCCAGACTCAGCCGGCGAATGGAGCTCTGCATACACACAAACACTTAAAGGTTAGGAAAGGATGTACACACAGTATATAGATATGACTACAGGTATACATACACACAAACAAAATATGTACATACACAAAACTCTAACATGACCAAATATTCTACTTACAAGAAGGCGCAGTCTGCACAATTCCTCAAATCAACCGAAATTCCATAAAGAAGCAAATCCGTCCCAACTCACCAAGATCCAAAAGGACTGGTGTGGCACTTCCTGCTCTCCACTCACTGTTTTCAGTCTCCTCTGCCCTCCTCCTTTCACAATCTCCGTCCCTCTCTGTCTCTGTCTCTCTTTCAGTCTCAATCCCTCCCTTTTCCCCTCCTCTATGTTGCCCTGTATCTCTCTCTCCCTCTCTCTCTCTGTAGTACACCACACTGCTCCGCACTGCTTCTGAAAGCCTCAAATAGATGCAGTTACTACTAACCAAGTTTTCATCAGCAATTCAGTAGCTGCGAGTGTGCATGTGTTGTGAGAGAGAGAAGACAGGGTGTGAATCTGAATGAGCAGAGATCTCGCTCACCGTGGCACTCTCATTCTCCGAGTACAACCGACTACACACACACACACACACAGACTCATTCATTCTCTGCCTCTTGTGTCGTGTGCCTTATCACCTTCTCGCAATTCTCCACTGATCACATTAAAATAAAACTAAATCAGTTGGTGGCACATTTGATTTAACGGCTCGCAGAGTTATGTTAGCAATAACATCGTAGCCCTACAGGTTTCATTTCTTGATGAATCAATCAAATCCCGCTGGATAAAATCAAAGCCCCACCCAGGCATCATTTCAGGCAGGATAATCAGTTTCGCTTTGAAATATGTTACATTAATGCCAAATGCGGTTATCTTATCTTTGAAAACCACTAGAATTTTACAAAACACATACATTTTAGTGGTTTTAAATACATCGTTGCGGTTGCTAGGGCATTGTAGTTGGTTGCTAGGTGGGTATTTTTTTTAAGTGAAAAAGCTAACACTATATGGAAACCAGAGTTGTATAGTAAGTATTTTTACTTTCTACATAAAAGTACATTTTCAATTATTCGTATTTTATTAGTGTTTTTCTTTGGAAAACAAACATTCCAAAACATATTATCATAATTTTTACTCCACTACATTTCATAATTTCAAGTTTATGGTTTATATTTAATATTTAAGTACATTAAACATCTAGTAATTTTTTGTACTTTTACTTAAGTAAAAAGTTTTTTCGTACTTTTACTCAAGAAAGTAAAAGTACACCATTTTTATGTAATTAGGCATTAAATCAATTTTAATATGCAATATATAATGAATACACAGTATGATTCTATGCTTTAGAATGTAGTGAACATTTTTTAGTAAAGAATAGTAAATTTTTTCTGAAGACAAACACTCTGATAAAGCACAGATGCTTGGAAAATGTAACTAAAATACTTAAGTATTATACACCTCTGATGGAAACACACTCTTAAAGATAAAGGTACATAAAAGGTTCTTCATAGCGATGCTTATAGAAGAACCATTTTTGGTTCTCCAAAGAACCATTCAGTCAAAGGTTATTAGAAGAATCATTTTGTTCTTACATTATTATCTAAAGAACCCTTTATTCACTACAAATAACAGAAGCAGAAAGGTTATTTGAATGTTAAAGGTTATTTATGGGACCATTCTGCCCAAAATGGTTCTTGTATTGCATAGTGAAAGCGGCATCTAGTGGTGAGACTGTGAATTGCAACCAACAGAACAGTCCACAGCTCATCCCTCCCTTTCGAAATGCATAGTGATATTAGTGAAGCTACGTTAGCCACCAAAAGACAGGATGCCATTGCCTGAGACAACGTATTGACAAAACGCACTATTTGAGCAGTTTGTCCATTTAGGGCTACTGTAGAAACATGGTGGTGTGAAATGGCGACATCCATGTAAGGGGACCCGCGGTGTATGTAGATGAAAACAGCTCATTCTAAGGTAATTTTTTATACACAGCTGATTATATATTTATGTATATTATATTGTATATCTGTCAAAAGATCCTTCTAAAAGTTACACAATGCACCTTTAAAAGGGCCATTCTGTCTTATTAAAACAGTTAAAGAATCGGATTCCTCAAGCTAAACATTGGCAAAGGTTCAAAAAAGCAGTTGAATATTACAAAGTATTTCTGAGCCAAACACACTCCTCTTTCCAACAAGTTTCAGAATTTTTTTTCCGACTTTAATCTGTAATGCTATGTACACACCAAATGTAGGGCATCGCGTTACTCGCGGGATTTAACTTTGTTTCATGCCAATTTTTCGCTCAAATTGAATATTTTCAACTTGGGCGAAGACGCATTTGAGGCGAATAGCGTGTGTGTTCGCTGCAAACTCGCCACCCACATCGCGTCATTCGCAATATCGCCCCACGTGAGGACGCATCTGATCGTGTCTTTGCATTGACTTTGTATGTAATCTACTTGCACAAATCGCTGAACTCGCATCTGGTGTGAACCCACAGTAGCAGAGTCCCACGTTACAGTGGAAGTCCTTATATGGGCACTTTAACCGGAATAATGCTTGCACACACCAACCAAGTGCTGACACGAAATCAACGTCACCGAAGTAGTGTGTTGTTGTTTGTGATTGAAATACAAGCTTGTTTAGCTTCCCAATGAACCCAGCCTTATGGAAACAATGGATATTTTGTTTATCCGAGGTAGCAGCAGAGTTGTGCGTGTGTGTTTGTTTAACGCTGGGTTTCATTAAAATGGGGTGGTCCCAACCGGTTCATGACTCGCAGGCAGTAAGTAAAACTGCATCAAATGTCTGTGTTTTCTTGGCAATTGGCGCGCGAGTGCATATAATGTAAACGACACAGTAGCAGCGCGGACGTTAATGAAGAAGAAGCTTGCCAAGTTAACCCACAAACGAAGAAGAAACAGCAACTTGTTGTGTATGATTTGAGAAGACAAACAATGATGGACAGTGACTTTTGTTGCAGTTTGAGTTAAATTACTCATCAACTTGGCTTATCTTTGTTTTCACCATCGCAAACAGAAATACCTATGATGCTGTTTTTTACCTGACGGGAGGGGTTCTGGCGGACCAATCACAACGCTTGCGGCCCGCGTAAAACTGATGCGCTGGTAAAAATTTTGCGAGGTGCACATCAGGCTACGCAGAGCTATGAACAGGCTACGGATAACCTACGGCGTAGAGCTTATGCACAACTAAAAATCCAGATTAAAGAGATTTCACGATCTTGTCTCTCAAGTAACTTTTTTCCTTTTTGTGTAATTTTTAACCCCTTTTTATCTGCCAATAAAATCATATGTCCAAACACTTTAAAAAACGGTTGCTAAAAACAATTGCATAATAAACAATATAAACTATATAGCTAAATAACAATCATATCATATTATGAGGCATCATTTATGTCTGTTTAGGCAAGATAAAAACTTAAACCTAAGTATGGTATAAGCAAGAATAAAAAATGCAGAATGTAGAGTGCATAAACATGCACATGTACAAACACAAAAATCTAAAATGTGTGGCATAGTATTTAAACAATTAAGCAAATGAGAAACGTTGTGTCGGAAACAATGCACCATCTCTTAGGGGACTACAGAGCAACTGTTCATTATCATACTGCACACAGTCAGCAATACAGGTACATAACCTCCTGCTCTCTCTCTCTCTCTCTCTCTCTCTCTATCCCCTGTTAACCTCTTGCTATCAGCCTCACTTTACACATCGCTTTATAACAGATCAATGCATGCATTATTTGCTTTTAACTAACTGCAGGTTTTGCAGACAATCCTCAGGCAGAATGTGTGTTTAATACATTGTTCATAAAACATTTATTAAAGTGCAATAAAATGCGGCACGGATGTGCTTGCCCTCCGGTTCACTTTCGAAGGCACATGAAACAGCATTCCCTATAGACAAACCATTCCTAATTAAACAGTATTTGTTCATTTGGAAAATAAGTGCGGATTGTTACTGAACAGATTTGTGGTGGTCAAGTAGTCGGCAGTCTGCTTTCCTCTACACTGCTGTCTGCAGTTTATCCGTGTGTGCCAAAGGACACAGACCTCCCAATAAGTCCCCACATTTTACTCCCCTTGTGCTTAAAGTTTGTAGATGTACCCTGAACTATTTCCTCCCAGCTTGTTTTCACAGAGCGCTCGAGCAGTAGTGGAATGGTGCTGCTTTATTTTGGCAGGCTTGAAGTCTAGTAGTCCACTAACACTTGTGTGGGTTTTTCACTTTGTGTCTGCCTGTGTGTTATTGTCAAATTACTTCCCAGATTTACTCCTGATTGTCTGAGTAATCGTCACGAACTCAGACTCTTCCCAAACCGTGATGTAATGCAAAGTGCTGGAATACGCCTGAGCAGGGAATTAGATTTTACGAGAGCATTATATAAGCATTTATTGCATCAGATAGTTACTCATAAACAGAAAAGTGCACTGTTTACATTACAGAGGTCTATCAGTGAGGGGAAAACTACAGAAGGGGGCAAATAGGGTCATGGCAACCAGCCAAACCTCTTGTTGGTCCAGAATCATGTATTGAGGCAAGTAATCCTTCGTTCGCCATTTCATCTCCATTTTTGCTCGCATCTCGGATTGTGAATCAGCCTTGATCTCGCTCGCCTCATTCGGCCCCCAACGTTTTCATTTTCTAGACACTGAAATCTATTTGCATGTTAAAAAGACTGAGGAACACCCGCCCCCATCTCTTATCACCAGACAGCCTCTTTCTACCATATACAGATCATAAAAAAAGGTAAACACCTCGAGTACACACGTGCATGTGAACGATGGAAGGAATTGTGGGAAGAGATTTTGGATGTGGGAGAAAGAGAAAGACACAGACAAAGCAGAGTAAGAGAAATAGATACATTCTGATCTCTCCTTATATATGTATGTATGGAGGAGTGCGATTTAGTGGGGGAGGTGGAGAAGAGGACGACGGACAGACAGAGGGCGAGAGAGACGGAGTGAGAGACAGAGGAAAATAATGCGAATAAACTGTCAGATCCAAAGAGAGAGAGAGAGAAGGTCAGGAGCTCCACTGATAAATAAAATTGTTATAAGCCCCAGTAAAATGGATCGTTTACCTTCCGAGTGCTGATTGGTCAATAATACAGCTGTGCTAAAATGCATGATTTAGTAACAGCGAGGCCAATGTATTATAGTATACACAATAAGTTAGACGGGGGTGTTGTAAGGGGGCAGAGGAAATGGTAGCTTAGCACATAAGGTCCTGGCATGTGAGGGCCCCTTAAAGATCTTGAACTTATGCTTATTCTTTTTACAATAATACTGTGTTTATGTGCTGCTTCAGATCCCTAAATATGATTTGGAGTACTAAATTATGGATGCAAACATCAATTTGTGTTATAATAAGCATCACATACAACTTTTTTTATGTTGGTGGGTTAACCCATATATAACATTTATTTCCTAATCAGCAGTATTTGTAGCAATAGCCAAAAAAAGACATTATATGGGTCAAATTATGTAAAGATAAAGATATTTTGTAAATTTTCTACCGTAAATATATCAAAAGCTTATTTTTGTAGGTGGATGCAGCTGCAAAGTACTTGGACAACTTTAAAGGATATTTTTTCAATACTTTTATTTTTGGTACCCTCAGATTCCAGATTTTCATATAGTTGTATATCAACCAAATTTTGTCCTATCCTAACAAACCATGCATCAATGATGTAAAAATCAGATCATGTATGAATCAGAATTTCAAAAAAAAAAAGTTCACTCACCTAAAGGATTATTAGGAACATCATACTAATACTGTGTTTGACCCCCTTTCGCTTTCAGAACTGCCTTAATTCTACATGGCATTGATTCAACAAGGTGCTGAAAGCATTCTTTAGAAATGTTGGCCCATATTGATAGGATAGCATCTTGCAATTGATAGAGATTTGTGAGATCCACATCCAGGGCAGGAAGCTCCTGGTCCACCACATCCTAAAGATGCTCTATTGGGTTGAGATCTGGTGATTGTGGGGGCCATTTTAGTACAGTGAACTCATTGTCATGTTCAAGAAAACAATTTGTAATGATTCGTGCTTTGTGACATGGTGCATTATCCTGCTGGAAGTAGCCATCAGAGGATGGGTACATGGTGGTCATAAAGGGATGGACATGGTCAGAAACAATGCTCAGGCAGGCCGTGGCATTTAAACGATGCCCAATTGGCACTAAGTGGCCTAAAGTGTGCCAAGAATACATCCCCACACCATTGCTGGATCCATGTTTTCATTCTGTTAACGCCAAATTCTGACCAGGCAACATTTTTCCAGTCTTAAACTGTTTTGGTGAGCTCCTATTTGTAGTGGAGATGAGTGGTACCCAGTGGGGTCTTCTGCTGTTGTAGCCCATCCGCCTCAAGGTTGTGTGTGTTGTGGCTTCACAAATGCTTTGCTGCATACCTTGGTTGTAATGAGTGGTTATTTCTGTCAAAGTTGCTCTTCTATCAACTTGAATCATTTGGCCCATTCTCCTCTGACCTCTAGCATCATCAATGCATTTTCGCCCACAGGACTGACGCAAACTGGATGTTTTTCCCTTTTCACACCATTCTTTGTAAACTCTAGAAATGGTTGTGCGTAACAATCCCAGTAACTGAGCAGATTGTAAAATACTCAGACTGGCCTTGTCTGACATCAACAACCATGCCACGCTCAAAATAACTTAAATCATCTTTCTTTCCCATTCTGACATTCAGTTTGGAGTTCAGGAGATCGTCTTGACCAGGACCACAGCCCTAAATGTATTGAAGCAACTGCCATGTGATTGGTTGATTAGACAATTGCATTAATGAGAAATTAAACAGGTGTTCCTAATAATCCTTTAGGTGAGTGTATAACTGGTTTTATGGTCCAGGGTCATCATTTGTTCCGTTCTCAACATGTTTGTAGCAGCAAGTGCTTAGTCATAGTTGCTGTTATCAGTCAATATTAGATGTTGAGATGCCATGTGAATTCATCATCCTTTCAGATCAGTTAAAAAATAGCTGTAGTTTCTTATCTATGACGATTGTGGTTATTAATAAAACTGTCATCAATCGTTGATAATAGGTTTTTGTAAAGCCCACACATGGGTAATAACAGACTATTTTTTGACACTGTTACTCTGCTGTTATCAATTGTCACCCTTCAAAAAAAGTTTATATTAACAATTTCCTGCAACACTGACAGTGAATGCATCCACAAACTATTATAAGACTATTTTTAATTTTACAATTTTTTTAAAGATACAATCCAGAACCCTGGACTTTTTATCGGCATCTGAGGTTGAAGTATAATACAATTGTAAATTACTTGCAGATGAACACTGTTTTAATATTTTAAAATAAGTAAAATCGGTTTGATGTACACCCACTGTTCCTCATAGACACTGATAAGAAAAACTGAAAAATATCTGAGTCAGTAAGTAGAATATCAAATCTGCTTTGCTGGACATAAACACACAAGTATGAAAGAAAACTTTTCAGCCAAATCAAACCTACACTGTAAAAAATATATTACTGCCCTATCAAATTAGCTTGACAAGTTATTTCAACTTATTCTTTGAAAATTAAACTTAAAATTTTGATTTATAAATTTACACTTTAACTTATCACTCATCACTAAATTATTTTAAAGGGGACAGAGAATGAAAACCCATTTTTACCTTGTCTTTGTTGAATAATGGTATCTACCCACATTCACAAACATATAAAAAGTGCTAAACATGCTAAACATCTCAGTTTCATAGAAATTCCTCTCTTAGAAATGTCAGCCAGAAAACAGCCCAATCTGAAAAACTGATGCTAATGACATCACAGGCATCTAACTGCCCATCTACTTTAAAATAATTGGCTACATTTTGGCAGCAAAGTCAGCCAATCAGTAATGAGATTGCAAGTTAAGCCAGTAGGGGGAGCCAAATAGTTGCAAAACCACCTGTTTAAAATCCCCCTTCCTAATAGAGCTATCTGAGAGAGGTTTTTAGGAAGCTTCTAAGGCATTACAGACCCAAACAAATTTTTTTTTTTCTACATGTCACATCACAGAACAAGGATAAATACTCCGTTCAACCATTCTATGTCACCTTTAAATAGTATGTTAAAGGATTAGTCCATTTTCTTAAAAAAATCCAGATAATTTACTCACCACCATGTCATCCAAAATATTGATGTCTTCCTTTGTTCAGTCGAGAAGAAATTGTTCCAGGATTTTTCTCATTTTAATGGACTTTAATGGACCTCAAAACTTAACAGTTTTGATGAAGTTTAAAATTGCAGTTTCAAAGGACTCTAAACGATTTCAAATGAGGCATAAGGGTCTTATCTAGCGAAACGATTGTCATTTTTGGCAAGAAAAATAAAAAATATCCACTTTTAAACCACAAATACATCATCAGGTCAAGAGGTCACGGATGACGTATGTGAAACTACGCCGCAGTGTTTACAAGTGTGGAGAAAGAGGACCGTTCCATCGTCGTTGTATGTCGATTGATACTAATCAATGTCTTTGTGTCAGTTTATCATTTAAAATGGTCCGCAAATGTGCGTTTCATAACACGTGACCTTTCGACGTCATTACGCAATTACTTGAGGTCGCGCTGGATCGTCACACAGCCGGAGGAAGACGAGAAGTTGTGGTTTAAAAGTGCATATTTTTTTATTTTTCTTTCTAAAAATGACAATCGTTTCACTAGATAAGACCCTTATACCTCGTTTGAAATCGTTTAGAGTCCTTTGAAACAGCAATTTTAAAACTGCATTAAAACTGTTAAGTGTTGGGGTCCGTAAAAGTCCGTTAAAATTAGAAAAATCCTGGAATTTTTTCCTCAAAAAACATAATTTCTTCTCGACTGAACAAAGAAAGACATCATTTTGGATGACATGGTGGTGAGTAAATTATCTGGATTTTTTTTAAGAAAATGGACTAATCCTTTAAAATTATTTGCACAGTTGATCTGACCAAACTTTTGTATTTTTACAGTTAGGCAACTCTGATTGTAAAGTCATTAATAAAGGCTTAACATGCTACCTTGGACTTTCAAGAATGCAGTTTAACACATTTAACCTTTGATAAATGCTGGTAAATAATAAATGAAATGAGAAATCTACTGCAGCATAGGAAAGTAGGTACACTGTCAAAAATAAAGGTACGAGGCTGTCACTGGGGCAGTACCCTTTAAAAAAGGTACTAATGTGTACCATTTAGGTACAAATATGTTCCTTTAAAGGTACATTTTGGCAGTTCAAAGTACTAATATGCACTCTTTGGGTACAAAGGTGTACCTTTTTGAAAGGGTACTGTCCCAGTGACAACTTTTGTACCTTTATTTCTGAGAGTGTACCAGAATGTGGTATGTAAACTAGGACTGTGTTTTAAGTATTTACGTACATAAGTATGCATAACCTTTCAACTAATAATTGTTTTAGCCAATGTACTCTTGTCATTAAAAGCAGGGCCCATTAAACTTTATTACATTTTCTTTGGCCAAGCCGTTATACAACTGGCACAACTCGGCAGAGTGGTGATTTTTTAGGTTAAACGAGTGAAAGTTTTTCCTGCAAAATGACATCTAAATTATAGCCCTGTCGATCCAAGGTTTATTTTTGCGACTAATGGCTGAAACACATGTAACGGGGTGAAAGCAAGGATCGGGAAAGCAACACGCAACAGTGTGGCGTAACCGACGGGATGCAGTATTATCGGCCTGTGATGAGAGCTCTGTGCTGCGTAAATCATTAGTGCTCATCAGAACTGAATCACTGAAATTACGCTTTGAAGAGATGAGTGGAAAACACTGGTCATGGTGGCTCACAGTGAACAGACACAATGTTGCCATAGAGATTTGTCAGCTCCATCAAAATGAAAAGCAGCAACTCAAATACTCCCAAATGTCTGAGATCAACATTAGTATTCACTCTGGGCTGTGTGTTTTAAGATGTTATTGGAGTGTGGGGATGTGTCTTGCATTGCTTGGTCTCTTAAAATTATATAGTATAATGTGTGCTTCTGTACAGAGTCTATAGTATTTTAGGTCAACTGCTGTCATAGCAGATAAACAGTTTAAAGGACAACCAAAGGAAGTTACTTGAAGTGGCAACACATAATTCAACTTGTAAGAAGATGACACTAACAAATGCCAAGGTAACACTGTTAGAAAAGTCAAAATATGTACGCCAGGTGTCACTAGTGCAGTACCCTTTAAAAAGGTCCTATGTACAATTAGGTACATATATTTACACATTTGGATCAACAACATATCTTTGAAGTACTAAAAGGCTTTCTTTGGTACCAGTATATGAACTCTTTAGGTGCAAAGCTGTACTTTATAAAAGGGTACTCATTGAGTACCTATTTTGATAATTTTTTCTGACAGTGGGAGAACAAAACCTAACCTATTACAAACAAAAACCTATTATTATGATACCGAGTTGGTAAGCATGTACAAAAGGACCAAGTGTCTGATGTATACCAAGGGTACAATTCTTCATACTTGCACTGACTATGTTTTTGTCTACGAGTTTACAAACCAAGTGAAGTATTTTCAAAGTAACTCTCTATTTACAGAGAAAAAAATGTAGATCAAGAGAAAATGTCCAGTCCGCCAGGTACATATAATTATATCACAGGTTGGAATGATCAGATTGTAGAAAGCACTTTGGTCTATCAGAAGGGTATGTGCCGGCAATAGTAATGACATCACAAAGGTTTTTATATTTTTGCTGCTTTCAGGCAATAGTAATTGAGAACACAGAGATACAAAATTGAAAAAGAAGAGATAGACTGTAATGCACTGATGCATCTTCATTGGTTTTCTATGCCAAAGAGTGGCTATGTTTTGTCAATTCAACTGAATTTAATCCGATTGCAGGTTACAAAAATACAATTTATATGTACCCTAAACATTGCAATCTGATTAAAATGTTGTTTAAATGTACATTATATATAATCTGAACCAAAAGACTGCACAAGTGCACAGCCAGGGTTGTCCGATTCGCGCATCAAAACCAGCCCAATGGACATTCAAAACTAGTCTAAAAGCATCCCAAAGGCTATTCACATCCCTTTAACCCACAGAAATAATCAACTCCCTGATACAGTTTAAAAGTAGGCTAGCCCAAATCTGAAGTCCTCAAAAAAGTAGAGGACTTGGCAACGCAGAGCATCTCTCGTCAAGTTAACGCTTTATCTCAGGATAAATGTACGAAGTCAAAGCTGAGTTAGAGAAAGTTGTTCTTAAGAATTTTTCAGATATAGGCAAAGAAAACACACTTGTCGAAAGGCATAACTCTTACTTTATTGCTTTATGTAATGTTATGAAAGACATGAACGCTGCACAATGTACAGTGTGTGACCCCATGACCTTAATAATGCGTGTTGCCATTGCATGTTTCTATAACAAAAATCATGTAATACGTAAATAAGAGGTAAATAGAAGTCGTGGATTTATGCACAATTCTGCGCATGTGCAGAAGGTATTTTTGCATCCGACTATTCATGCGTTTACATGCATACTTTTTTCCTGATTACAGATCGGACTACAATGCCCCTTTCAATACAACCGAAATTTGCATCCGATCGACCTAAATCATATTGATTAAGATGTTTATATGACGGCTTTTCAATCCGATTGAGCCATCAATACGATTACAAACAGATTTTTTGGTTGCATGTAAGCAAAGTGTCTGCAAGGCATGGTTTCTGATACGTGAAATACTTAATCTCCCATGATTACTTTCTCTTTGACCTAAAAATAGACAGAGTTTATTTTGAGCCCACTTGTAGTACACACAGGTGTGAAAGGTGAGAAGCCAAAACAAACATTTATAGAACACCTGTCAGGACAATAAATATACAGCTGAAAGTCAATGTCACCTGGACCATCACTGATACGGTGATAATTCTTCTGCATGTACAACAGGTTCAGCTGGTGTGGGCCACTGCATCTGGTGCGCTCTCGCGATTTGCACCAGAGATCATGAGATGGGGGAGGTGTGACTGGTTCATCATTTAGTAATAATTTGTAGACAAACCAACATTTTTAGACATAAAATTTGTAAAATGCCAAAGCATGCATGGTTGCTTGTTATAGAACAAGAATGTTGAGACAACACCGAAGACCCCATGTGCACGTTGTGCATCTGTGCAATAAAAATACAATTTCTGCATGTCTAGGTCAAAAGTAAGGAAATGTGTGACATACGTTTGATCATCAGGTATTTAAAAAAAAATATGAAGTACATGCTGCCATTCTGCCATTTAAATTGTATGCAAATGCAGCTTTTCATAATAAACACAACAGGGTGTTGAGGAGGCGAATGAAGGGCGCATGGGCTTTTATTGCTCTGAAGGGCTTTATTTTGCAATTACTATTGACTGGATATACAATACCTCCCTTATTAGTTGCCTACCATCCACAAAAGCAAGTAATTAGACACAAAATATTTATTTGAAATTTAATATTTAATCAGCTGTTATTTTTAAATATTATTTTCTAAGTTACTAAGCCCCAATAGATGGTGCGACCAATCAGAAAGAAGTATTCTATTCAGCAGCACTTTAAAAATTTTTAAAGGGACACTTCACCGATTTGCATTAAGCTTTGTATCGTTAAAACCCCAGTCATGTTTTTGAATGGTCGTGCATCATTCCCTCTGAGATGGGAGAAATACAGATTTTAGTGTTGCACTTTCTTCTTTCAATGATGTAAAAATCGTCATTTTGCGTCATTGAAAGAAGGAACTGCTGTATCTTTGTCAAGGGTGTAAGACTACAAACTCATTTTTCCGAGGTGGGGGCTATGGGTGGGACCCACTCACTCTACAGACCAATAACACATCAGGGGGTGGGAATGCCAAAAATAAACGAACACAAACGAAAAAACGATCAGCCGCCATCAATCTGCTACGCTAAGCTAACCGACGTTGTGGAGCGAGCCAGACTACATGTCACAATAGTAGCGGAAGGTAATCGATATGATATGGAAGAGGATGATTTCGCAAGCGTGATGCTCCAATCCGCTGTTCGTGGCACCTTTATGAGCCACAATACAGTAAAGAGCTGAGCCAGATGGAGGAACAGAAGCCAGAGGAGTAGGCTGGAGCATGGGCTTCGGCTGCATAGAGGAGCCCGGGGAAGACGCCGCAACCCTCGGCCTCTGCTGCGTAGAGAAGCCCTGACTGGCTCAAGCTTGAACGGACTATAAGTGCCTGTACTCTCTCTTTGTGCTTTCTGTATAACTTTTCCTCATCAGATCAGGATATGCAAGTTTGTTTGGTGAATGGTCCCGGGCAAGAGAGGTACTTTGAGTGTGTTTGGGCGTGTTTATTTCACAGACGTGTTTCGGCTTACGAGCACAAGCGCTGAGCCAGCGCGTCTGTGGAGTATACATATTGTGCGGTGGACGCATTTGTGTGCAGGATACGGCGTTTTCTTCATTGGGAATATACATACACTCTCAAAAATAAATCAGAAACTGAATGAAGCTTGCTCCCAAGCTTTGTACCGTATATGGACAGTGGCGTCTTGGATACATATTTTAGAAACCTAAACTGGAAGCGTTTTTTATGTACACAATATGCATATCTGAGCTGTGTTCCGATTAATGGGAGTGGCTTGCAGACAGAGTTGTGCATTGTGGGAGTGAGTAGTTTTCCATACAAATGTGCCCTAAAATCACGTTCTGTCTTTTCTCGGTCAAATAGGCACAAAATTCTAAATTTATATTACATTTCGACCACAAATATGACACACTTTCATTAAAGATTAATGTTTTAACCGGTGAAATGCCACTTTTATAAATTTGGAAATTATTCAATTTTTCAATTCAATTTTATTTATGTAGCGCTTTTCACAATTGTTAATTGTTTCAAAGCAGCTTTACATGAATAGATGTAGGGGAAAACACAGATAGATAAAAATCAATAGATAATATAAGAAGCAGAATACAGCGGCTAATAACAAACCGTACAAGCGAGCGTAGTAATAATGCAACGTATACAGAAAAGTGCTAAGTTAAGCCAATGTTGGCTGACTCTCCATGGGATGAAAAAAAACCCTAGGAGAAAAACCCTGTGGGAAAACTCCTAGAAGGAGAAAAACCCTTTATGCAAAATTGAAGCATTTACTTCAAATGTTTGTCCATTCCCCCAAATATGACCAATGGATGCATTTACTAAATTAGTGCCTCTACCAGCAGCATGTCCTTTTCACACAGACATTCTAGAAAATACACGGAAAATGAATCCGGCAACGAATTTCGACATCTGAAGTTTTGAATTTTTCATTGTGTGCACCTGTTCCCTGTAATCCTCCAGATATTCACACATACACACTCAGAGTTAGGTTAGACATAACAATTCAGAGCCATCCAAACTGGTTACAAAGCATCACTTTACCGAAAATGACAGATAGAGCCATTTGAACAGTGCAACGCGACCAAAACAGTGTAGCATTATACTGAGTGAAAGAAAGCAAGCCAGAGAAAATTGGCCAATTTTCCTCTTTTCTCCTAAAGGCTGAAGATAGAGATACAGTAAGAGGTAAAGTAAGGACAAAGACATGGGCTGGATGTACTGCACTCTATCAGTTGCATATTCACGAAACTCTAATCTAACTTAATGCACACATTATTACTTTGTGTAAATTAACACAGATCACAGGACTGCATACAGTACACACATTAACAAACATAGCCAAACCTGACAAAGAAGTCCTCACCAGTATTGTTCCTCTTTCTGTTCTTCAGAGCACAAGTGACAGGATCTCCAGGAACACGAGGACTGTCCACATGTTTAGGTGTCTTTATTGAACCTGATGACAGAGAAAATGAGAGGAAGATCTAAGCAGAGAGCGAGATGAATCGGGGAGTGAGAGAAAGAGAGAGAGATGCGCATACACACAGAGAGGCAGTAAAGTCTTTCCAGATGGGATTCTGAGGTTGGCGATTTCAATCTCTGGGCAAAAGCGCGTGTGGATCTGTTTGTGCATGTGTGATTGGTGCAATCGGCTGTCCTGTACTCCCGGAGAGATTCCAGTATAAACGAGGAGTCTGTGGTTCTGTGTCTGTAATGATTTTAATCTCCTCGAGCAGTTCCTCCTGCTCTCACTGAGTCAAAGTCAACAAAGCTTTTCTGGCATTGCCTGTCAGGTTTATAATATTACTTAAGCGTATAAAAGTGCTTACAGCACAGAACTACCACATTTTAGAAAAAGTAAATAGAAAATGTAAGATGCACAAAATAATAAATCAAGGAAATCGAACAAACATAATAAAGACATTCTACCATCTGAGCATTTATTTAGCACCCTGTCAGCTGAACCGGCTCATTCACAGCTCTGATCTCTCTGTGCATTAGTGTATATGTTCCATTTAAATTTACAACGACAATTGGCACAAGCTTTAAACATCTGTAAAAACCAGACAGAATCCATAAACACAAATGAGACAAAGGTGTCTTCAACACTGAAAGAAGCAAACAATCAGGTAATTCATCAAGATTGTTTATTGATTGATTAATGGAATGAAGGTTAAGGATCTTGTTAACAAAAAGGCAAGTGCAAAACTTTTGTGGGCTTTGTTTGACCATAAAATAAATAAAAAATAAGTGGTGTGTGTATACTTTATTCCAGAGGTCTTCCATCTTTTTAAGCTATGGGACCTCTAATGGATAGTAGCGGTATTAAATTACTTCTACTGTAACTTGTTAAAGCTTTTTACAAAGATATAAAAAAAGTTAGGATCTTCATTTTAACTATTAACTTTTTAGCCTATTTATGCATTTGTTGTTTTACGCCTAATTTCATTTTTCCCAAAAAATGATTTTGCATTCAAACTATATTTGGTGGATCCCGGTAATACCACCACGGACCCCCAAGGGTCCCCACACCCCCGCCGAAGACCTATGCTTTATCCAAAATAATTTATTCAAATTATTTATATAAACGCACCAATTGAATACTTATAAGAAAATAAGAAAATATTTCACAATGTATAAAGAAAACAGAGCATTTAGTCAGTTTTTGTGACATTTGTGTTAGAGCCCCTCTTATTTTCTGGCATATAGAAACATGCTTTGGATTAAAAGTAATTTTTAGTCTAAATATATCTAATAAATCTTAAAGCCATCTGTGAATGTGATGCATGATACAAAAATATTATAAAAAGTGCCAGAATGTAATCAGCCATCCAAAATTATGACACTGGAGTTGGGTTTGGTTATGTCAAAAAAACAAGCAAATCATTTCAGAGATTATAGCAAATACAATTTAATGTAAGATCAACAAGAAAAAAGGTTTTATTTTAGGATTAAAATATCAAGAACATGCATTCAGGTAATACGGTTCAATTTGATTACATGTTAAATCTAAAAAGTAGTGCATACTGCCACCTGCAGGAAAAGAGAAGTAATTGCAAGAATGTGCATACACTTATTAAAAAATTGCTAGAAAAAGCAGCAAAACAAACTGTTTAAATGTCTGGAATAATAGCCTTCATAAACAATGGGAACTTTTTTGATGGCAGGTAATAAAACAAGAAGATTCTCATGTTACAAAGTCCTCTACATATTGCAATTAATATAAAAAAAAATTAGAAATCAATATTGCTAAATGATTAACGTGTAGCATTTGCATTTATTATGAAAACCTTGTCTTTTTTTTAAAGCTGCTTTCTATAGCATGTTCTGGTAAATAATTCAACAGCACACAGGCCTGCCGTGGCTCTGATCACACAATCTGAAGTGAAAGACTGTGGGAGGAACAATGGATAAACCCGTCCAGAATACTAAGCGTGCGCTTTGGCCAAACAGAGTGAATGTGTTTCTTTTCTTATGTGATTGGCAGATATCGTCTCAGTGTGATCCACTGCGCCAAGCTAACAATACTGCAGTGTATTTATAGACATGGCAAAAAAAGACATATTACATAGTATACGATTCACTGATATTTATTTAACATTTCTCAGACTGTCTGTGGCAGATAAAGATATGTAGTTAAATGAAATTATACTTTTTTTTAAAGACTGCATTTAAATACACCTTTATCTTGTGTTGCAAAGTCCTACCGAAACATTTCCAATTTACTTAAGTTCATATTACCCCACCCCTTACATATACTGTATATATGACAATCAACGGTCCATCTTAATACCTCTGCTCTGTCCTGATTTATGATGAGCTCTGTTTCTTATGAGTCAATATTTTTGTGATGTAATGATGCATAGACCTGAAGTTCTCACCCCATTTTGCTTTAATACCCAAATTATACATTAAACAGTACCAAATGGATCTCAGAAAAGTTAACCAAAATGTTCTTTAAAACCATTAAAATGCAATAAAATTAAAAATATCTTACCAGCTTAAAAACACTGTGGATAGTAAAATTCTGCAATTTCTTTTTATTGGGGATAAGGGCATGTCCTACAACCAGTTTATGTTGGCATCTGCCTAATTTGGCTCGTTTCAAGTTACAAATGAGTTTGCGAATGCAGCCAAAAGAAGTGATGGCCCGTGTTTTGATCAACCCATCCTTTTAAAAAGTTCCTGTCCAAACAATGGAGGATTATCAGACTATTTAACACGTTTCCTGTATGCGCAAACCACGCTGCCATGATCCAACCAGACCTAAGTCCTATTATTGGGTGCAACGGACCACAGGTTGAGAACCACTGGCATAGACTCTGAGCTACAGGTTGTCCTCCTCATTGATAGGTGGCACACATTGTGCATCCTCAGAATTTCTCATAGAGGGCTAGCTCAAAGTATCGTAAACTTTTCTGATAAATTAATAAACAGTATAGTACAAAATGTACTATTTGAACCATAAATCATTAACCACAACAAGTTACTAAAAAGAAAACTGTTAATGCACATAAAGTGACTTTCAAACCTGGGGACTTGTGTCGTACAGGCGAAACATAGGGCTGGCGAGGAGGGAGCAGTGGGGACGAGGGGAGCGAGACAGACACTCCTCTGGTCAAACTCGGCCTCAGCACCTGCTCTGCAGGGTACGGCTGCACTGGGAGAAGACCCCTGCTGTGATTCTGAAGGACCACAGTCCTCTCCTCCTTAAAACTGTGATGGTAACTTGGACTAAGAGATTGATTTCCTAAAAGAGAAAAAGAGAGAGAGACAAAGATTGGAGTTTGCAAACGCAGCCCACTTTGCCAAGACTACATACAACAAGAAAAGACTGAGCAGGGAGTCTACATCCATCAACACAAAAGCCGTGGTTCTATTCCCAGGGAACACACATACTGTTAAAAAAGTACACACTGTCAGTAAAAATGGGCAAAAAATGGTTCCTAGCTGTCACTAGGGAGGTAGTACCTCTTAAAAAAGTACATTTCTGCATCTAAAGAGTTCATATTAGCACCTCAGGAGTTACATATTGGTACAAAATGTATACATATCTATACCTAAATGGTACATATTAGGACCTTTTAAAAGTTACTGCCCCAGTGATAGCTTGGAACCATTTTTTGAACCATTTTATCAAGCTCCTCTTGATAAAACATCTGCCAAATGCTTAAAAGTTCATTTAAACATATAAATTATAATATTACATTTCTAATTAAAATATGAATATTAAATTCTACAGAATAAGAAAAGTCATTAAATGTAATAATAATTCTAATAATATCTGAAATGAAAAAATGGCAATAAGCAATACTACTGTATATTGTAAACAAAAATGTTATGTCTTTTGATGACTTTAAGTAATTTTATACTGTATTTGAATGCTTA
This sequence comes from Misgurnus anguillicaudatus, assembly GCF_027580225.2. NCBI lineage: Eukaryota > Metazoa > Chordata > Actinopteri > Cypriniformes > Cobitidae > Misgurnus > Misgurnus anguillicaudatus. Next base: position 35,946,050 of record NC_073344.2, read on the forward strand.
ATAGGCTTAAAGGATTATTCCATTTTCTTAAAAAAAAATCCAGATAATTTACTCACCACCGTGTCATCCAAAATGTTGATGTCTTTCTTTGTTCAGTCGAGAAGAAATTATGTTTTTTGAGGAAAACATTCCAGGATTTTTCTCATTTTAATGGACTTTAATGGACACCATTTTAACACTTAACTCAACACCTAACAGTTTTTTTAACAGAGTTTCAAAGGACTCTAAACGATCCCAAACGAGGCATAAGAGTCTTATCTAGCGAAACGATTGTCATTTTTGACAAGTAAAAATTAATATGCACTTTTAAACCACAACTTCTCATCTATCTCTGGTCCTGTGATGCGCTAACGCGACCTCACGCAACACGTAACACGTGACCTTTCAACATCACTACGCAATTAGGTCGCGTGGGTGCGTCACAGGACCAGAGACAAACGAAAAGTTGTGGTTTAAAAGTGTATATTGTTTATTTTTCTTGACAATCGTTTCGCTAGATAAGACCCCTATGCCTTGTTTGGGATCGTTAAGAGTCCTTTGAAACTCCATTGAAAAAAACTGTTAAGTGTTGGTGTCCATTAAAATGAGAAAAATCCTGGAATGTTTTCCTCAAAAAAAAAACATAATTTCTTCTTGTCTGAACAAAGAAAGACATCATTTTGGATGACATGGTGGTGAGTAAATAAAATGGACTAATCCTTTAAATTAATGACCTATCTGTTTTAAATATGCAGAGTCAAATACATTTCATATTTATAATTTAACTGCCTATTTAAGTAGAAGCATCCAACATCCAGTGTTTTATCATGAGTCACTTAATCAACCACAAACACTGAACATTTAGGACCTTTTGATCCCATTAAACTCTAAATCTTTTAAATGAGATTCATATAATGTATGAGCAGTGAACCATTCACTATTTAAAAATATATGACAACTAATGCCTATTAGTATCCAAGCTTTTAAAACCACTAAATACACTATTAACTTTGTTATTATTAACCTCTTATGTGTGACCCTGGACCACAAAACCAGTCATTTGCAGCAGGTATATTTAAAGCGATACTAAAGCCAAAAATACATTGTATGGTTCAAAATTATAATTTTTATGCCAAAAATCATTAGGATATTAAGTAAAGATCATGTTCTATAAAGATATTTAAAAAATGTCCTACGATAAATATCTCAAATATGTATTTATCATTAGTTATACAGTATGTGTTGCTAAGGACTTTATTTAGACAAATTTAACCCTAATAAGTCCCCTGGGGTCAATCTTACCCCAAGCCACTTTTCTTTAGTTGAAAAGCATGGTTCCCTTCATCTCAGTGGAATAAGATTTTGTGACTTTTTCAAAATATCTGTCAAGATTCATATATAAACTGGGCTTGATTCGGTTGTTCTAAAGAGGTGTAAAAAAATTACCAGAAGAGGCCCTTTGGGGGTAAAAATGACCCAAAATATAAAATCTAGATGAATATCTAAAAACAATTTAAATCAAATTTAGATGATAATCTATGTGAAATTTATGTGGCAAGCTAATGGTGTAGTTGAGGAATATAGTGGTAAACAGGTACAAAAGTATTTCATATCTCCCAAAACACAGCATTAATGTATAAATGGGAAGTAAACAAAAAAATTGCATAAAGTATATATTTTTTGTAATCACCCTTTTAATTTCTGGAGTCATTTTTACCCCCAAGGAACTCTAATGTATACAGGAAAATAGGGGCTTATGAGGGTTAAAAGGTGCTTTTCTCAATATTTTGATTTTTTGCACCCTCAGATTCCAGATTTTCAAATGGTTATCTTATCCAAATATTGTACTATCCTAACAAACCATACTTCAAATGGAAAGCCTATTAACTTATTATTAAGCTTATTTAATTACAAATTGACCCTTATGACTGGTTTTGTGTTCCAGGGTCACATATGCCAAAGAAAACCGAGAATAATTTAAGCCCCTTTCACATTCGGAAGCAAACATACAGGGATTGAAGTTCCCCTCATTGTAAGAGGGTTTACCGTTTATCCTTAATACCCAATTTGTCTCATGACCTTGGCACTTCTAGTGCAATCCTCTACCAACCGAGCTACAGGAAATCCGCAGAACGAAACTAAATTGAATAAAGCTTGGCAATATAGATTTGCATGTGTGTCCTCCTTACATAAAGGTTCAAACACATTCTAAAACGGTTTACGAGCTGTCAAGCTTAAACGTTTTTATCTTTCCAGACCTGGTAGCCAAACAAATCAACTAATTGAGCCTATGACTTTTCAACCTTTGACAATTTTATTATCGAATCCAATAAAGTAAAGAAATCACAATTTACCCCATGACATTATGTAATATGTAATTAACAATGATTCAGGTCAAATAAGTACTTTAAATGTTATTTGATATGAGAATAAGCTTTAATTTTTTCATTGAGACTACGAGACATTGGCCGCCACGGGGTGGAAAATTTGCCGGCATGGCGTTCTCTTGCTCTTTTATTGCAGAGCCGTGGTCGGCCGCCTCTTAATGCGGCCCAGCAAATCAAGTCAGACTAATGACAGTCTACTGCAGAAAGCTCTGAAATAATTACAGCCCTGCTTTCATAACACTGAGGCCTGACCAAAATACCAACTAGAGACTCCATTCATCAGACATCAAATATTTATCAGAATATAAATTCAGTTCAAATGAGGGTTTGGAGCTGAACTGCAGCCTTGCTGAAGCCTATATTTAGTCAAATGTGGAGAGGCTAAACCAGAGGAAAAATCACTGGTGCTGCTGTAAATGGATTCGTAGTGCGAAAAATCAGGTATGCCAACGTTTTCATGACATTAGCATAGTAGTAAAGGACAAAGCCTGAGAATGAATAAAGTGATGAATGCTTAAATCTGGTGGACAAATTAAAACGGCACAAAACAGAGGAAGAAATCAAGGATGGTGTGGTACTGTACACTCTAAAAAAACAAACGGTGCTATATAGCACCAAAACTGTTGATTTGAATCGTAACCATAGAAGAACCGTTTTTAGTGCCATATAGCACCGGTGAAGCACCGGTGAAGCACCTGTGTAGAACCATATAGGTGCCATATAGCACCACTATACTGTAGCACCACATTTGGTTCTACATAGCACTATATGGTTCTACACAGGTGCTTCACCGGTGCTATATGGCACTAAAAATGGTTCTTCTATGATTACGAGCAAAGAACCACTTTTGGTGCTATATAGCACCGTTTGTTTTTAGAGTGTAGATGAAAAGGCTGTTGAGCCAAAAAAGAAAAAGTGCCTGTGATGATGCACTCTAAAAACTCCTGGGTTATTTCTTCAACCCATATTCTGGGTTATTTGTGTTGGGTTAAAATTATGGGTTATTTTTTCAGAGAGTAATCATTTTCTGGGTTATAGGGCTAATATTTTGACCCAATTCCTGGGTTGTTTGGGTTTCTGGGTTATTTTTCAAAAAATTAACCCATGTTCTGGGTTAATGCCCCGCCCCTCGCTGTTGTTCTGGACTTTTCTCACAACAGTCGTTTGAAATAACTGTCACTTCACGGAGTTCGCGCTCGATCCGTGTTGGCCTGGGCTTCTTCGGTGCAACTTCGCTGTGTATTCAAGGTAAGCAATTATTTTAAGTGTCAATGTAATGTAAACTTTCTGTGTCCATGTCCCCGTTGCTTATCTAATTGTTATAATACCTGTAAAAATACGACAAGTACAGTGCAGCTAGTGATGACTTCGTACCGCGTTAAGGGGGTCGAACACCGGACGAGAAGCGTCTCGCTGTGCCGTGTATAGCATTATTCGAGGTATCCCGCGCACTTTTTCAGTTTATGGCCAGGAATATTGTTATGTTTAAGGACATTATGGAATTAAGATATATCAGTACTGTGTTATGATTGTACTGTATAAGTTAATTAAATACAATCGTTGCTGAGTCTGAAGTCTGAACACTTTACCTCAGAGCGTCCGTAAACTGAATGAATTTGAATATCACCTGAAAATCCAATAACATCAGCAAATTTCAATTTAAGTAGCTGATTTCTGAACACTTTACCTCAGAGCGTCCGTAAACTGAATAAATTTGAATATCACCTGAAAATCCAATAACATCAGCAAATTTCAATTTAAGTAGCTGATTTCTGTAAATGAATGTACATTTCAGCACATGGTGAAGTCCGTATATACATTAACGACGATTTGAGACAAATAAGTGTAAATTTAAAACTATGTATATGGCGCTATACGCTGCAGACAGACGCGAAATGGCACCGCCGGTACACACACATACCACGGTCGTGAATCAGTATATAGTGTACACAAGTTCGGGCACTGGTAAGGACTTTAGCTCACTTGACATTGGGACACTGTTCACTTTATCCTGTGATGTGGCTGCTTAAAGGTGTTGTGATCACTCACAGCTGTTACGCATCAACAACCGGCAAAACCAACAGCTCTCTGACTAAATTTTTAAACAATACATTGTGAAAAACGCTGTCATTATCCTCTTATATATCCGTGCATAAAATTCGAGGAATATAATTACATTTTAAATATATATATTTTTAACAATTTTAAATAAATATTATTATTTATATCATGAGATTTTCGGTTGGAGATATTCGAAAAGGTCACGTGATTTGTGGTAAGGGAACATGGGGAGTTGGGGACCATCAATGCTCACTGGGTTTTGCGTTGCATTGAGTTAAGTTATGTTTACCAGCTGCGCCATGCTTATATTATACATTGTTCTACTGGCTGAAGTAGTGAGATTTAAAGAAGCTGGTCAAGTCTTCAAATTATTGCTAACCTCTATATTGCTATGTTTTCTCCAGGTCTTTTTAAATGGACAGCTTTGTTGCTGATAAGCTAACTGAGTGGTGGCTGTTTAAGCTGACAGAGACATTTTTGAGGTAAGCTTTTTACTCTTATTGCCCTCATATCATCTCTCTATACCTAAACATTTTTCTTTAAAGGAAAACTACATTGTTTTTCAATATTTCACTATGTTCTTACCTCAACTTAGACGAAATAATACACCCCTGTCTTTTTTCAATGTGTGCAGTACATCGTGTACAGCGTGTCGTGAATGTGTTAGCATTTAGTCTAGCCCTATTCATTCCTTAGGATCCAAACAGGGATGAATTTAGAAGCCATCAAACACTTCCATGTTTTCCCTATTTAAAGACTGTTAAATGAGTAGTTACACCAGTAAGTATGGTGGCACAAAATAAAACGTGACAATATTTTAAGCGGATTAAAAAATGAGAACTATATTGTATGGTGGAAGAGCACTTAGTTTGCAGAACTTTGACCTCTGGTGCAGTAACATCACTCCTGTGAACTCCCCCATCTCTTTCAAAATCAGTGTGATGAGGATGTAAAAGACAGGGATGTATTATTTCGTCTAAGTTTAGGTAAGAACATAGTTAAATATTGAAAACCTTTTTCTTTAATAGGGCTTAAAGGGATAGTTCACCCAAAAATGAAAAGTCTGTCATCATTTACAGGCCGTCTACAGTGTTGGGAAGAAGACAATCCGGCACTCCACTGAAGAGTCCTGGACAGCGTTCATACACCAAATGTCTGTAAGTACAATGGACCAGTTTCTCAGCACCACTCTGAGAGAGAATATTCTTAATTCTATAACTATACTGTACATGTGAAAGAAGGCAATCCATGGGACATGTTTCATGTGAAAGCAAAAGGGTGAATCCTGGTTTAAAAAAAACCTTCATGCTCCTTGCAGTTGTATTTCAGTTTTGGGCGATGCCATCTAAGGTAGCAATCTGACTAGAAAGTGAAGTTAAAGATGTTAAGTTTTATTACTCATTTTCTTGGTCACATTCATGACCCACTCAAAATAAACACAACATTTGGCTTCCTTGTACAGTTAGTATCAGCATTATAACCAAACTGGTAGTCTATTATCTTGCTTACAATTCACTTTCTACACAATATTCACTTTCTATCTCTCTGTCTCTGTCTGTTTTAGGTTGGAACAAATATAGTGGAATACAGTGGCGGCTCGTGACTGCTCATCCGAGGATGCGCTAATTCAAAATGAGTGTTCAGATTGTCACGTGTGTGGTTTCCTTTTCCGGGGTGTGTGTCCTGCGTGTCGGGAGATCCTGTGTGCATCACGTGTTTTATCACAATACGTGCCTGCTGCACACGCGTCAAAACTGTTTATGATAAAAGAGACACTCATGTTCACAAAATACACACTAGACGCTTTCTTAACAGTAAACTCTGATTACGCATGAGATTATGCCAGTATCTGGCAAACGCAATCATCTCTTTTATCATAAACCCTTTAGACGCGTCTGCAGCAGGCACTTATTTTGGCATGACACGTGATGCACACAGGATCTCTCAAAGCGCAGAACACATATTTGGAAATAACAAACCACACACATGACGGGCTACATACATGTTGTGACGAACTTCGCATCGAGCGCCCTCAAAAAATAAGTCACCGGCCCCCACTGGTGGAATACCTTCAGCAATCGATGCCATTCCCCTCTGGGAGATCTTAAGCTGCAGTAAAAGACACAACCAATGTTTGAAGACTTAAAGCCTCAAGTTCAATTTAGTTATTGAACGTTGTCAAATGTTTGAGAGAGAATGTTTGAGAGTTGTTTATTTTTCTATTTTTCCTTTCTAATGTTATTACAGTGTGACCTAAAATAAATAGGTCAAAGTGTGTGTTTTTATATAGAATTTAATTGAATGCAATAAAAATGTAAAACTGATTGAAGTGTGTAAGTGCCTGGATTTTTCTTTTCTGAAATAAATAAGGCATAGTGGCATAGTTACACAATTTAGGTTATCTATGACCTTTGGTTAAAAGGATCCACCAATTTCTGGGTTATTTCAACCCAGATATTGGGGTCTTTCCTTTGACCCAGAAGTTGGGTTATATTAACTACAATGTTGGGTTATTTTAACCCAGAAGTTGGGTCAGGTATTTAACCCAGAAGTTGGGTCAAAAAGAATAACCCATTTTTCTGGGTTGAAATAACCCAGAAATTAGTTGGTCCCTTTTTAACCCAGGAGTTGGGTCAAAAATAACCCATAATGGGTTGTTTTTGACCCAGGAGTTTTTAGTGTGTGCTTTTTTGATTGCTTTTTCTCACCTTAACCTTCGAACTTACGAAGAAACTCTCGATCACCCAGATAGTAAGGCAAAAAATTTAAAAGGACAAGTAAATGCACAATACCAACCTGATTTCAAAGAAATTTGCATGCGTTTTAAAAGGTGGCTATTTCATATAAATGCATAAAATGGAATCGTACAAAAATGTATGATTATAAGAAGATTCAAGTGATAGCACACTCCTAAACCCAATTTTAAAGCAGTTTCTTACACAGAAACATACTAATTTGATTGTACAAATTAAAGGCGGAGTCCATGATGTTTGAAAGCCAAATTAGCCAATGTTGATATTTGAAATCACCTAAACAAACACACCCTACCCCAATAGAATCTGGACCTTCTGTTGATAGACCCGCCCCACACATACGCAACCCGGCAAGGATGTTGGTTAGTAGACACGCTCCTTACTGCTGATTGGCTATAAGTGTGTTTTGATAGTCGACCAAGACTCCGCCTTTAACATGAATAAGCTACCACGTAAAATATGGAATTGTGTTTAAATTACTGTATTGGTGTCGGAGCCAATGGTGTAGTGGACAGTGCTCCGACATATAGTGCACAGGCACTTCCGGCGACCCGAATCCCAGCTCGAGGTCGATCCCATACCCCTCTTTGCCGGTCCCATACCCCTCTCTCCACCTTGTACTTTCCTGTCGTCTCTCAATTACTTACTGTCTATCAATAAAGGCAAAATCGCCAGAAAATTACTGTATTGGTTAATATTTTCAATTTATACGTTCACTTTAATATCATAAAATAAAAATGTAAGTAAAAAAGTTATAAAAGTGATCTGTGCAGCAGTGTTAATTTAGTTGACGAATACTCTTCGGCATGGTTTTCGTTAACAACGTGTTTTACTGTCAAAAACGAGACAATAACTAAATAAAAACCAACTATGATGAAAATCTATTGAAATTTTTGTCAACGAATAAAAATTAGATGAAAGTGTCAGTGAGTGAGGAATAAAATTTCTGTGTGGTCAGGAGGTTAGACGCACACACACAACTGAGGGACTTGCGGCGCTACGCATGCCGATCGTATGAAATCAAGGTACTGCGAGAGTGAATCAAAAGCATCAAGAGAAATGTGTTCTCGCGGTACTTTGATGTTAAATGCTGAACGTCTTTGCGCAGAATCACCATTGCACAAAATATAACACAAACGCAAAGGTAACATAATGATCTATTATAGGTGGGACATCAGCTTGCTGCATATGTCATAAACTTTACAGAAAAATTAAAGGAAAACACCACCGTTTTTCAATATTTTACTAAGTTCTCACCTCAACTTAGACAAATTAGTACATACCTATCTTTTTTCAATGCACGGTCAGATGCGTCCTCACGTGGGAATGACGCAATATGGGCAGCGCGTTTGCCGTGAAAACCCGCCCTATTCGTCTCAAACGCGTCTTGAAAATATTCAACTCGAGCGATAAATTTGCATGACACAAAGTAAAATCCCGCGAGTAATCTAGTGCAGTGGTTCTCAAACTGGGGGCCGGGGCCCCCAGGGGGGCGGCGAGATGGTGCCAGGGGGCCCCAGTTTTATGACATTTTATAAAATAATTAATTTATCATGAATTCTGTGCAATTAAACCTAAAAAAATAAGTATACTAACCAACAGCACTACTTTGTATAATTCAGTATGTTTTGTTTAATTAAAATTGAGTTTTAGAACAGTTTTTTGCCATAAATTTTCTTTGGAGGGGCCGCAAAAGGAATGTGCCGTACACAAGGGGGGCCGCACGCTGAAAAAGTTTGAGAACCACTGATCTAGTGCTTGTACGCTTCGCGTTTGGTGTAAACCCACAGTTAGGATCCAAACAGGGATGAATTTAGAAGCTACCAAACACTTCCATGTCTTCCCTATTTAATGACTGTTACATGAGTAGTTACACGATTAAGTAAGGTGGCACAAAACAAAACGTGGCCTTTTATTAAGCGGATAGAAAACTATATTGTATGGCGGAAGAGCAGTTAATTTGCGCAGTAACATTGACGGAAGTTTGAGCGAGTGGGAGTAGTCAGGAGTGATGACGTTATTGAGCCAGTTATAATAACTGGCTACACTCTAAAAAATATTGGGTTGTTTTTTACCCCGGCCTGGGTGGCTGTGGGACGGAGCACATTTCTGGGTTGGAGTGGCCAAAGTGGTGGGTTGTTTTGGCCCAACTGTTGGGTTGTTTCAACATGGTTGATTAACAATAGCCCAGCAGTTGGGTTAAAACAACCCAATATTTGGGTCATTTTAACCCAGAAATGTGTCCTGTCCTATAGTTACCCAGCCCGGGGTTAAATATTTTTTAGAGTGTAATTATCCACTGAGCGTCTTAAGTAAATCCAGAGCATTGTTATTTAACAACAAAATGATGGCGCAAACTATTAGTAAATCTAGCCCTTAATATTTTAATGAACTGTACAAGCATGCAATTCTTCAAAACCTTCATGGACTATCACTCTATGGAAAGGAGCAGGTTGACGGTTCCACAAAAGAAAGCAATTCATACAGGTTTGAAACAACATACTCTACAGCTGATTTAATTTGTGAGTAAACAGTAAATTTAATACTGTTGAATTACATACCAAGACCCTGCTGAGTAAGGAGAAACTAGATACCAGAACAGCTGAGATAACAGAACATTTCTGAAACCTACACACATACAACTGACCTCAGCACAGCAGTCACAAAACATAAACCTTACTCTGACAGACACAATGCATGGGGATCAACTTTCTGTAAGTCACTCGATGCTGAGAGATTTATACCTGAAGACAGTAAACACACACTCATACACGTTTTAAACTCAACATCTCAGCCCAGTTATGTCGTATATCACTCTGTTTTCAAATTTTCAAAGCTAAATCCTCCCTGATCCAACCTTTACAAGGCCTCAGTTCAAAGGCAGAGAAATTCCTTGATTTGACACTGCAAATGCAAAGGGTCAATCCATGAAAGCAAAAATCCCCACTCAAGTCTGTTTCTTGAGGATTAAAGACCTCAATCCCACAAAAAAGGACTCGGAGAGAAAAAAATAAGGAGAGAAAGACAAACAAAGAGACAGAATGTATAACAGCGTGCTTTTGATAAACTGATCTGAGATGGTTTAGGTCCTATCACAGATTTCGACTGTCTGGGAAAAGAGTGCTTGTGATATCTTAAGCAGAGATGTTAGATGATAAACAGGGTGCTGTACAAAATAATCGTTGGAGATCTGAGATGGTTGTATGCTTGAATCTCATATGTGGTCCATAAGTATCACCACTGTGCTAGTAAGCAAGACACTTACACGGTTCCGTGAAGACGACGAAATACGCTGTATTAGGGGCCGTTCAATGTCGCGCCTAAAAACACGCCTGGAAAAAATGTTGCTTTCATTAGGAGCGCGTATAAGACGTGATATGTGGATCACCTCTTACGCATGCCAGGCCGTTTGATGGCAACCTTGTAAAGAAATACTACATGCCTGTGCATGTATGCATTTGTTTTAAAAGCAATAAAAACAATCAATCAATCAAGATGCTGCAAGCATCGAACAGATTTGTTTGGTTGAACAATAAGGCAGGTTTATTACTACAAGTGACTAGTGGCGTATGAAAATACAGATACATGCGAGTAGGGATCGGCGATATGGCCTAAAATCCATATGGCAATATGCATTGCTGCCGCTTGCAATAACGATATGTATTGCGATATGTTAACTTTGTTAGACTCGTTTCAGAACAGGTTATATAGACCCTTAGGAAAGCCAAACTGCTAAATGTATAATTTTATACAAGTAAACCGTTATGGCCCTGGTCATTTCAATCCATCGTGGGCTCTTCTACTAGAAAATGACAGAATGCACATCCGGGTGAATTTTGGAAGTTAGACGACTGAGCTGCAGTGGCCTGGCATAAAATTTATAAAAACACATTTGAGAAGAAAGGCGCAACAACTCAAAAAGACTTGCGTGTTTCACAATTAAAGACCATAATGCCAATTTCACACGTGGAGCAACAGTTAACTTATGTGCGATCTACCCGCATTGCCTTTGCGATCGACTGGTCAATCGCGATCAACGTATTGGACACCCCTGCTCTACAGAGTATATTTTCCTGCTGCTTGTTGGACAGCTTAAATCCAAACCAAGTCCAAATAGTAGATGTTGCACCGGTCTTTTCACGAGCTCCTCTGTTTCGCTGACGTTTCAGCCATGTTTATTCAAAATGACGAATAAGATGATGCGTTGCAGCCGCCTGCAGCTCGTGGCTCTAAATTTTGCGGGTAGATTGCGTAATTAACATGCATTATCGCGATATCGTATCTCTATCGTAATTTTGTATCGTTTATATTGCATATCGTTTATATTGCCCATCCCTACATGCGAGTACCGTGATTTTTTTGTTTGGCAAGACTGTATTGATTTTTAACAATGTAATCGTTTGGCGTTTAAACCCCGACCACTATTTAGCATTTTCTTGTCTCATAACTTAAACAGTGACAGGAAGTACTAGCACAATTTTTTTGGCTAAGGTTTGCATATGCAGGGTTCCCACACATTAATTAACTTCAAATTCAAAGACCTTTCAAGGACTTTCCAGGTCCAATACCCTCAAAATCAAGAATTAAATGTGGGGAAACATTTCAAGTGAGAGCAAGGTTACATCGTATTAACTTTTAAGATAAATTGTTACAGTTCCCTTTCGAGGGAACTCGCGCTGCGTCACTGCGGTGACACTTTGGGGAAGCCTACAGGGGTAAGTGCATCTGAATGTGTATAGCAAATTCAACCAATGGTGAGGCTTAACGACAAAGACAGGGTGACACGGGGGCCAGAAAGTATATCGCTATCTGAAATAATGTCAAAGACGGCGTTACAGGGATGCAGGAAGTATGGCAAGGGAGACGCAGCATTTCGTTCCCTTCTCAGGGAACAACAGTTCCATACGTAACCCAAGACATTTTCATGTGTCAAACACAACTATGCAAAAAAAACATTTAGGTATGAATCACCATTCGCATACAGAAGATATATAAGCATTTAAAGTGAATGAGCTGTATTCTATGTATGTATATTTTCAAAAACTTCCCAGGGCCTTGAATTTTCCCCCAGATTCAAAAACTTTCAAGGATTTCAAGAACCCGTGGGAACCCTGAAATGGTAGAGTGTTCTCAATGCCCAGTTTTCTAAAATTATATCCTATTATATTCCTAAAATAGGAAATAGCCCATTATATAGCCTCACTTCACAGTACCGCAATGTACAGCAACATATCGCACCCCAACCCATGTATTGTGATACATATCATATCGCAAGATTATTGCCGATATACAGTTACTCGTTTTAAAGTTGCTAATACTTGTGCCACCCATTGAAATTGCAGCATGGCGCCATGAGACATGTTGCTGATTTACTAATCTGAAATTAGGGCTGGGTATTGGCTAGGGCCTCACGATACATGAGAGAGAGCTGAATTTTTTTCCTTTTTTTAAGCCAAAGTGCTTCCACACATCAGCTTTGAAAGCTGCAGGCGATTTTCTCCGTCGCGCTAACTTCTGAGACATTGGCTGAATGGCTGTATATGACAGACAACTGGACAGCGACAACTACAACAGCGACGGAGGAGGATGTTTGACGCACACAGAGGGATATGATTTTTTTAATCAATACTAGATATTGAAATGCCGATACACTACCGTGGAAAATTTGTCACAATAGTTAGCTGTATCTAAACAGTCCAACTGGACAGCGACAACTACATCAGCGGGCGGCGGAGGAGGTCGTTTGATGCACACAGAGAGATTTGATGGGTTTTTTATATCAATACTAGATATTGAATTGTCGATACATTACCGTGGAAAATTTGTCACGATAAACGGTCCAACTGGACAGCGACAACTACAGCAGCGGGGGTCGGAGGAGGTCGTTTGACGCACACAGAGGATTTGATGGGTTTTTTATATCAATACTAGATATTGAAATGTCGATACACTACCGTGGAAAATTTGTCACGATAAACGGTCCAACTGGACAGCGACAACTACAGCAGCGGGCGGCGGAGGAGGTCGTTTGACGCACACAGAGGGATATGATTTTTCATATCAATACTAGATATTGAAATGTCGATACACTACCGTGGAAAATTTGTCACGATAGTTAGCTGTATCTAAACGGTCCAACTGGACAGCGACAACTACAGCAGCGGTGGCGGAGGAGGTCGTTTGACGCACACAGAGGGATTTGATGGGTTTTTTATATCAATAATAGATATTGAAATGTCGATACACTACCGTGGAAAATTTGTCACGATAGTTAGCTGTATCTATATTTTTGCACAGCCCTGTGTGAAATACTGGTATCGGAATCGGAACAACCCTATTTAAAACCTATCTTTAAAAGTTTGCTTGGGTATTTCAGGACCCCAAAAGGCCATTACCAAAGTCGTGTAAACAAACTGCCGAACCGCATAAAAACTTCCCTGTTTACGGTTGAAATCTTTGTTGTGTAAATGGTCCTTTTTTAGTAAAACAAAATAGCTCTCTTCCTGCACAGAAAGGCAATCCCTCAATTCAAAAAGCAGTAAAGAGTAATAATTTTTGTAAGCACACGCACTTTGTACACATAGGTCACGCTTCGGCATACAGAAGAATGAAGTATACGGTATGTAGGGCAGGAGATGCATTAAATTTTGTCGCAATGTGCATGCATCAAATGTCTGTGTACACGTAAAAGTAAAATGCTATGCGTTCAACCGTACGTTCGCAACAAACTACACTCCAGGCTTTACTGTACAGCTGCTTGATAGCTGTGTTAAGCTTCATTACATTTCTAAATAACAGCACGCTGGTTTTATTAACTTTAGCAAACTCAGAAAAATAAAAACAGATTTGACAGAAAAGAATAATCAGCAGCTTTGGCAGCAGAACAGTTTCTCATGATCTCATTACTTGGGTATCTGATCTTCTTCAATACGATCAGCACAAAAAAGATCATATGATCCATGAGCACTGTATATTGTGGGAGTGTCAACTCTGTGATCTGGATATCTCTCTTCATCCCCTGGAGCGAACATAAGGGGTCTTAAATACTTAATGAGCAATATGTCTTTTCGTAGTGTCGTCTCTAACCGACCGAGACTTCGTCGGGTGTCAGTATCGGAACCAGAGGGAGTTCACCAGTGTTAGTAGAGCAGATTTGCACATCAGTAAATGAACAAAGTGAGAGTCAACCCTTATCAAGAGAGGAAGATTACAAGAGAAATAATTTACTTGTAGCCTCCTTCCTTAGACTTCGATTAGCAGATGAAAAGTTCTCTCGCATGTGGGTCAGGTAGTGTTTGTTTGGCTGTTCTCAACTTGTCTTGACATACTTAAGTGAGTGAGCAGAGATGAATGAGGTTAATTGGAACACGGCTCTATTGAGAGGGACCGCAGGGAGTGAGGTATCGGGCCAGCTATGGTGCTGAATTCAGCAAGACGCTTAAGTAGATACAGTACCAAGAAGGTCCTTGGAACTGGTTATCGTGGTAACATGACATCATTAATGATGTTTTTTGTTGCAAAAGTGCAGGTACCATATGACTGACAAGTGTGGAGCCTTTTTAAGAGCAGTGAGAACATTTGTGACTTCAGATTATGTGTGTTACGCATTTGCCAAATGCTTTTTGATTCGAAGCAACTTACAATGCACTCAATCGATACAACTGCACATCTATACAATATGCGTGTTTCCTGGGGATTGAACCAAAAACATGCTATATCAACTGAGCTACAGGAACACTAGAGACGGTTTTTAACTAAAACAAATATGAATCCAGCGAATAGCAAAAAATTAACAGTTCAATAAATTTAAACAGCTTATTAAATGTTTAATCATTCCTTTGAGGTAAAAAGCAGCTTACCTGCATCCTTTCTGCTGATTCTGCCTCCTCCCTCTCTACATTTCTTCATCACTGGCTTAAACATGGTACGATTACCACCTTTACCGCAGTCCTTTATTCCTGCAGAGACACAGTTATCGAAAAAGACACATTTAGACCACATAATCTAGAAAGAAATGTTGACAGAAGTAAAGGTTGGTCAATAAACAAAATCCTTTTTTTACTGGATGAGTCACTTTCACCTTGAGAAAACAGTGTAAAACAAAACTCCCTATTCATTTAATGTTTGCGTGTTGCCACCTCATGATAGAAGGAATTGGTTGACGAAATTCCCAGCATTCCACATTTAATTAACGCGCTGCTGCCTAGCTTTGGGCATATAAACAACAAAACAAAGCAACAACATGCAGTACCCGCACACACTATAAAGAGTTGCACGCCCTTCACACAATCCATTAAATATAAAACTGGAGAATGAAAGACTCCAGCAAAAAAAGGAAAAGCCAGTTGCTACAAAATCCTCAAAATAAGTAAGAGCAAAACTACTGTGCCACCAGCCTTAATAACTCCACGTAACATTCCATGTGTCCTAATAGCAGCTGTCCACGCTAATGTGTCACTCATACAATGAGAGGAAATACCAGCCCGTCTACAAAACCTCCACTTGATTCGAAAATAGAGCTTAGAGTCGGCTTATCTGTGTGTCCAGACCCACAGGCTGGTTTTTCGGTGAGCGGCAGGTCAGGGTTTTGATGTCAGAGCAGTGCAGTACCATCTAAGAATCCCTAGAAGTTTAACTGTCATATTATTTACAAGTAGCCTATATATTTCACCATCACCTTGTTTACATCTAGTATTAAGACCACATTAAGAATGTCCTGAAAATAGGTAAGCTCAAAAGGTTTTGTGTTCAATCATTTGAACTGCCTTGTGCAACATTTACACAGACAGATAAGCAAAACAAATCACATACCATCTTTGCATGTTGTATAAAAGTAGGTTCGAGCAGGCTGGCATTATGCAACACGAACGTAAATGTAAATGACCCTGGGTTATCTCAATGTAAATGCCAATAAGGGTGATGGATATAGAAAATAAGCAAAGAAAAATAAGGCAGTAATTTTTCTATGGAAAATTGCCTCAGGATTGATTAGGAATTGTGTTTGACTGTTGGTTTGGGCTTTAAAACAACTATCATCAGCTCTTTTACGCAGCACAATTTTTTTTACAAATTCCTCTTCTTAGCCACAGAATCGCCGGACACAATCAAAAAGAATATAAAAGGACAACAAATGTGTGTTCAAGCAGGGACGTCGTTAGGCCTATTTTAGGGGGGCTGAAGCTACCCCAAAATGTTCCTAAGCCCCCCTAAATGATTATAAGAACAGTAAAATTTGATTTATCAAAAACCGTTTCCTCATTAATATTTAGACTCAACAAATGTTATATATCCAGCTACAAAAAAACATCTGACAAGTCGGACAGAATACGCTAGACGTCGAACGTCAAGTGACCAAACCGGAAAACGGCGATCGCTTCCGGTTGCCTGTATTAGTGATGGGTCGTTCGCGAACGAGCGGCTCTAAGAGCTGATTCTTTGCAGCGAACGAGCAGAGCCGAATCTTCAGACGCAGGCAGGGAGCCGGCTCTTCTAAGGGAGCCGAGCTAGAAGAGCCGAATCTATGAAAAGAGCCGGACTGCCATCACTAAAATGTAGAGCCAGCGCTTGAGCCGAAAGAGCCGAATCAATGGAAAGAGCCGGAGCGGACTGCCCATCACTAATACACACGCTAGTACGCACGCTAATGGTGAAATAAAGATTGGTAAGTGTCGTGATACGGAGGAGTGAAATTGTAAGTTGTTTTTAATTACCTGCTGGCTGCTTACCTTTAGCTACGTTTTCTTGAGGTAAAGGAATGGGAATATTTTGGTTTGCTATGTCATGAAAAACTTTAGTCTTGCACAAGCAAAATACAAGAAATTGTTAACTTAGCAATCTAATCACAACTCTTTATTCTTTGCCAACAATATCCTAATAGTAATGGTCTAGGTCTAAGGATTGTTTTTCTTTTCTTTTCTTGAATTTCTTATAACAATAAGCATTTGTTGGCAGGTCTAGGCACTATGCATAGCATACACACATTTTTTTTCATTATATTTAATATGCTAGCTATATTCTAACTAGGCCTGAGACTATTTTAATCATATAATGTGATAAATTAAATATTAAATACGTAGATGTTACCTAAAAGTAGGCTAAAGATGAGTAAATGCCCACACTCTCCACAGATACACATGTGAAACAAAAATGAAAGCAGTCATACAGTACATATTATACAGTAATCATTACTCCAAATCTTTTATTCCTTCCGCCATCAGGTTATTGTATTTATACAGTAGCCACTTTAAAAAGGATCCATATCAATAGCTTACCTGGTAAAATACTACCTTTTTGTTGTTGATTTATATTATACATTGTATTCATTTGGCAGAATAAATCATCTTTAATTGAGAAATGCTCATACCTGTGTGTTGTCAAATATCACTATGACTTTAAAACTCTAGTTCTTGGGTTAAACTGTATGCAAGTCAAACAAAATTGCAATCTAATTGAACCTATCCACCATAGCATTCTGTGTGTGGACAACTTAATATAGAAATTAGATATGCTATTACTTTATCATACAGTTACAAAAGCATACAGATAGCATTTAAGTCATTGCTTATAGAATAACTAATCAGGAGCAAAGTCTGGCCTAAATTCCCCCATGCAGCTTTGATGTGTCTAAAAGCTAACATTACAGTAACTTTTATTTAACAGAGTAGAAATGGTAGAGGAGGATATGTCTGTCATGTTTTACTTGTTAACATCTTGGTTTCTTGACTGGATGTTGACATAATTGTAGCTCAGTCAGATGTGAGTGCAAACATTTTGCAAACACAAGTTACAAATACTCTGTGGGCTGAGCCCCCCCTGTCTTCCAATCCTAGTGACGTCCCTGTGTTCAAGTAGGACGAGAAGAGTCTAAAACCAACACAATCTTCGTAACTATACCCGCAAATTCGTAGCGATTTGCCACGGTGGCCAACTTGTATGAATTCGTACAATCTTAAAAGTATTTATACATTGAAATACTATCTGTAAGGGGCGAGGCTTCATTTTTGCTTCTTTAAAAATCTTACATTTTGTGTCATTTATATCCTACTAATTCATACACAACCGCCACCCTTATGAATTACCTCATAAAACAGTTTTCTTGTGTGATCACTGATCAGATTGATACATTTTTTACCAATCAAGACAGAGATTAATGACGTTTCACACTATCATCTGGCACTTACTACAATTTGCAGGGTTCCCACACCTTAGTTAACTTCATATTCAAGGACCTTTCAAGGACTTTCCAGGTCCAATACCCTCAAATTCAAGAACTAAATGTGGGGACACATTTCAAGTCAGAGCAAGGTTACATCATGTTACCTTTTAAGATACATTGTTACAGTTCCCTTTTGAGGGAAAAGTGTTACTGCGGTGACACTTTGGGGACGCCTCCAGGGGTAAGTGCGTCTGAATGTGTATATCAAATTCAAACAATGGTGAGGCTTAACGACAAAGACAGGGTTCCCCTTCTCAGGGAACAACAGTTACATACGTAACCCGAGATGTTTTCATGTGTCAAACACAACTATGCGAAAAAGCATTTTGGTATGAATCAACATTCGCATACAGAAGATATAAGCATTTAAAGCGAACAGTTTAGCACATGTGCTTAAAAAGTGTAGAATTTTTATGATATTTTCCTGCACTACAAAGGGAATAACACATGGATTTTTCCAGAAAACTTCATGCATAAAATAGATTCAAGCAATTTCAATGAACTGTATCTATGTATGTATATTTTCAAAAACTTCCCAGGGCCTTGAATCCCCACGCCGGGTTCACAAACTTTCAAGGACTTCAAGGACCCGTGGGAACCCTGAATTTGATACCATTATTTTGAGACAAACCCAGGGGCTGATTACTTAGATAAATGGTAAATGGGTGCAGAAATGGTTTGCTGGGTTAAATAATTGCCCGGATTTATTAGGGACCACATCCAGAGTCCTAAAATCCAGAGATGCGGGTTTTGCCTAAATGACATCATGAAACACACATCATCTACCCATCTCATTTTCTCATCAGCCAACAGACATCATTTCCTCCTCTCCCATACAATGCAGCACATGTGCACCCCAGGAACAGGAAGCGGGGTCACATATGTATGGGCGAAATTGAGTTCACAAGACCTGGCTTGCCACATGCACACAATTAGAGATTTGCACAGACACAGAGATAAGGATAATATAATTGACTCATTCATGACAAAGAAAAAAAAGGGAGAAAACAAGGTCATAATTTCTTAAATATACTCTAAGCCAAGGAACCCCAAATATGAACCATTTGTTGTGAAGGACGTAGTACCCGATACTTTTTTAGTACCAATACTTTTTTAGTACCACCTCGGTCAAGGTTCCAAGCGACCTGAGCTGATACCAAAACGTGACGCGAAAACACTGTAGATCACTGATTGGTCTGAGAGAATCGTCACTACCAGCGTCATCGCTATAGGATTAGCTTTACCTACATGCTAGCTTGCGCTGTCTCGAGTAAACCTGTTGTCATCTGTGCTTTGCTGTAAGTTCCCAAACTCTCTTTCAGAGATAAAAAACATCCACAGGTTGAGAATCAGGAACACCATAACCGTGGGTTCAGACCAGCCGCGTTTGAGGCGTCAAATTCGCGTCTACCGCTTGAACATTTTGAGTTTACTCGGTTCATTCACGCATGAAAGCTGCGCATGAAATTCTAGTCATCGAGACATTCACGTGCAAATTCGTGTCATGGGAGGGGTTTCTGCGTAATCACTCCACTACTAGATCAAGCTCATGATTGGTTAACGCGGCGCGTTTTTCCGCCAAAGTTCAATTTTTTGAACTAGAACTGCAAACTAGACGCGAGAATGAGGCAGAATTGCATATACCGTGCCACCCTAAGCGCTTCATTTGCGCCTCGAGACCTCCAGACGGGTGTCAACGCGTCTTTACATTGACATAACATTGAAATCACTCGCGCTTGACGGCGCCTCTACCGCTGCTGGTCTGAAAGCAACATAACAGTTTTTTTCCAGACTTGCAGTTTGTGGCGGCACACTCGCGTTGTGCACGTCCACATAATGCTTTAATGCAACTTAAATGAGGCTCAGTGGTGTGCGTAGACTGACGCCACGGCTGTTTGTGCAGAAACTGTCATGTGAGACAGAGGTAGTGATAAACGTGATAATATGCATCTATTTGTGGTGGTCAATTTTAATTTCGTGGCGGACTGAGAAATAAGTGAATGTATATGGAATGTACAACAATGCTCTCACTTGTATGATGTCACAGCAGTAGGCAGCACAAATATAACAACACGCCTATAATCCCTCCCACTCCAAAGTGTTACTAAACTCGATGGGAAAGCTAACCAAGCCAAAGTGAGGTGAGCTGACTCAACCTAATTCAAATCAAACCGTGGGGTATGCAATGGAAAAGCGCCATAAGGTACAGTACGCCGTAAATTTTGACCTGGAGCATCCAGAGTTTAAGCATCATGCTCAAGGGTATGTTGTTGGTAACTCATGACCCAGTCCTTAAAAATGACCCTAACTAGTCACACAAACCTATGCTGTCCATATGCCTATGTGTTGGGGACAGGTTTATAAAAATCCTCCACTTATGTTATGTACCAATAATAACAGATGATACCACTAATAGTTGTTCTTTCATTAAAATCAATGATTTTGCTTTGAGAACCTAAAAAAACCCAACTGACCCATCTCTACATGACTGAAAATCAAATTACAGGCTGCAGGCTCACCGTGGAGCGTTTGGCAGAGTTGAAACCAAGCGACTGGAAAGCTCTGGTTTGACCACCACTGGCCCTCCTCTTTGAATAACATTTTAAGTTGTACTTTCTAGTAATAGCATGTTTCTGTGGCCCGAGACTGCAGCTAAAATGTAAGTTTAATTGAACCTACGCTGAGATTTATCAGATGGCGTAGGGTGAAAAACAGAGAATGACAAGCAAAAGGCGGTTGACTGCGGTAGATGTGGAGGGATAAAAGCAAAAACGACTAAAGCAAGAACCGCACAGAAAGAAAAGAACCGCAGTACATTTGTTTCAAAATGCTTCATGAGTTAGGCGCTACTGTATGATATCATAAAGCAACTGAATGGGAACTTTTCATTCAAATGAAACCGCAAATGAGGCGCTCGTTCACCGACTAAAAAAATGAGGACAGCTTTTGCTAAATAGGTTTTATGGCTGAAACCTAAGGGAGAATGGCCTTGTTTCCTTTTATGGACAATCTGGCCTAAATCTCCTCACTATTTTACCAATTGAATAAGACATACGACACATGGCTTGTGTGTGTGGGGGCTTACGAACATGCAGCCCATATCAAAAGCAACCGAGCGTTTAAGGCCTAACAAGAGCAGAGTTTTAGGCAGAAGAAGAAGCTGGTTGTGCGTGCAGGCAAGCAAAGACATCTAAATGTTAATCGGATGCATCACATTTATGAACATTTATAGACTTTCTCAGGAAAATGATGAAACAGGAACAAAAGAAGGGGGTGATCTCATAGCTCAGGTACTGTTTCATCCTGAGGGATTGTGGGAAAGGTGCAAGTTAAACTATCCCTGAAAATCCTAACATCTGTTCATTCCACTCCCCCAATGTGTTTTAAATCAACTAAACATAAAACATGACATCATAGTGTGAATCAATGATGTCACATTGTGTTCAAACGAACTGAACGCTGCAAGGATGAGATAGCCTATTTGAAAACCCACTTCAATACAGCCACAAACCAAGGCTAAATATTGCCATACTGTGTGTGTTGATCAAAACAGAAATCTGTTCAGATGGCAATGCAACAATCCATACATCACTTCACTAACCTATAGATAGACACCCTGTGGACATTAACCAGCCCACTCCTTCGCTCCAGCTCTTTTCAGGTCAAACATTAGCTCATTCTCTCCTACTGTGTTAAACCCAGTCAATTAAACCATTAGCCTGCCATAAAAACACTGGAGAGACTCGAGGAGCGCTGGGACTTTGCAAGCCTGTACTTTCATTAATGAGTAAACACAAGAAACGCGGTCCTGCTCTAAAGGTGTTGACAGGAGATGGAAAGCCCATGCTTATGTTGTCCAAACAAGCACTTACACAGAGATTGTGCATCACTTACTGGATCACACTTCTGGATCTTAATTATTATTCCCTTTTTTAGGATATTCCTGTCGTAACTACTGCTGCAGTGCTCTTTTTTTCAGATGTCATATTGCTCTTCACAAACAAGCAACCATCCCATGGTGTTTTATTATGACTTTGTCACAGACTTCTTAGTGATTGTACCAGATAAAATTTTTTAGGTAAACAGCACATTTTGTATTTACAGGTAAAGTCATATCATAATTGTATGATCATTTACCAAAATTACTTTATGAAAGAGGCTATTACTGTATGTGATGCTGTCTGTGAAACCCAGGCTAAAGTCTCATGATCTAATTACTGTACTGTATGTTTATATTTTCACTAGGCATGGGCCAGTTACCGGTTTCAAGGTATACTGAGGTTTTAAACAGTCAAGGTTTCAAAACCACTAAAATGTTCTGTGACACCGTCTTCAAGGAATGAGCTGTGTTAAGCCCGGGATACACTGCACGATAATTGGCTGTCCCAGACAAAAGATTGCCATCGTGAAACTATCGTCGCGATTTCTGTTATTGTGGCTCTCCATCGGTGGTCCTATGTCGTACAGTGAGAGAGGTTCAAAGACGTCTGTTTTCCCGGTCTTGCGTCCAAAGATAGCCTACGATAGTTTCCTGGCAGTGTCAGAAATTCGGCATGATCACCGCACAGTGTGTTTGCTGCTACGACCTGCGCGCCGGTATTTGTTTACCACGAGCGCATGCTGGTGACGTTGCGCAACGTGACGCAGCCGCCGAAGCTTCCGTGTCATCATCGTACAGTCTACATGCCTGTCGTACCCGAGTTTAAACGATACATGTCGCACAGTGTGATAAGGTAATGATCTTATAAGAGGAAAAAAATCGTGCAGTGTATTCCGGGCTTTATACAAAATTCATTAAATCATTAAGTCATGTGACCCTAACCCTAACCTAACCTAACCCTAACCACATTATGAAAATATTATATAATATTTTTTAAGCATATTATAATTTTTAGGCTTTATTTTTAAATGGCATTTGAAAATAACACATTTTAGTGTTGCAATACCGTGAAACCGTGGTATTTTTGCTAAAGGTTATCATACCGCCAGAATCTTATACCGGCCCAAAAATGTTCTTTACATTACGTAGGATGATTTTATGTAGAAAACATTAAGCTTAAATCACAAAAAATGACTTTAGCTGGGTTATCACTGGCTTATGTAGTCCATGGCTCTTACTTTTGCCAAATACAGTATAGTTTCGACAAGGTTCACGCAACAACAGATTCAGTCATCACACTTTGGCAGCAAGCATTAAAAATGAAATCCAAGTCTGCGATCTGATTATTTTCTAGCTGGGGGCAGCAATAAGAGACACCAACTGAACCGAAAGCATTACCCAACTTCTTCAAGAGGCTTTAGGGTAAAGTGTGGAAAAAAGGTGAGAAAGCAAGATTTTAATGACAAGCGGGCACAGAGACAAGACCACACTTTTGGTTCTGCTGACTTTAACAAATTCAGAAAAAAAACACACATTCTGTTGGTACTTTGTACATTTTAGCAACATGTGCGCTTGTGTATGCACACCTGTTCTGTGTCAGCTGGCTTGTGACCCTGGAAAGTCTCGGCTCCATTCAAAATTTTGCATGTGTAAAGAGAAAAGGCATTCTAATATACGGCTTTTAAATGTTGGCTTAAAAGTTCCTGATTTTTAACAGTTGATGCATGTCTGCCTCATTTCCATCCAGTCTAATGTATGAACTGAACTAAATAGAGTCCACATATACACATGTGGCTGTATTTATATATGAAGATCACGAGGGTCATTCAAGAATTTAATGCTTTGCTGACTAGAAATGTGAAGATAAATATCAAACAGTATGCCTTACAGTACTTACAGTACAGTACTAAACTGACCATAAAACTAAACAATTCATTGCTGTTATGATTAAGAGTAAGTTAACACAACAAACCTGGTACATATTGGTACTGCTGTACAGCCCAAAAACAATGTCTGTCTGACAAAGAAAGATTTTGGAAACAACTTTGACACAAACACTGGTTAACTCACACGCGTTATTAAAAACGCAGCCTAGCGACTGTACGAGACCAACACGTTCAGAAGTTCGTTATTAATTTGCTCATACACTAAAACACAGACTAATACAAAGCTGTTGAAAACCTACCTGTTTGGAGATGTATACCTCACAAACCCCGCGATACTCCCGCGTTCTTGGTCCAAGTATAACTTTTTAACTTGAGTGAGTATTAGCGCACGCAGTCTAGCGACTCCTCCTCTCTGTCGCGCGCGTCCCACGAGCTCAGAACTGTCACCTCCCAGAGTACGCGCACCTTCAAGTTGTTTTGATGGTGTGAGCGGATTCTAGATGACATTGTAATTAGACAGACAGACGGAGAGACAAACATATGACAGATACAAACGTTGTATCTGAAGTATTAAATAATATTATAATATTGTTGCTGCCTCGTGCCTATGATTTTTTTTAAATGTTCTCTCATTTGTAAATCGCGTTGTATAAATTAAAGGGATAGTTCACACGAAAATAAAAATTATGTCATTATTTTCTCACTCTTATGTTGTTATAAACCTGTATACATTTCTTTGTTCGGATGAACACAAAAAAAGATATTTTGAGGAATGTTTGTAACCAAAACGATCAAAAGAATACTATGGAAGTGAATGGGACTCTTGATCGGTTTAGTTACAAACATTCCTCAAAATATCTTCCCTCAGAACAAAGACATTTATACAGACTTGTAACAACATAAGAGAAAATGATAAAAGATTTTTCATTTTTTTTTAGGTGAACTACTCCTTACAGTAAATGAATACATGTATTTAAATCTAGAATGTTATAACAAAAACGTTCTTGAAATGGATTAACTTCAGTAATGAAGAAAAAACAGCCAAGGGGAAAACTTAAAAAAAGTTGGTAGACACCATACTTCGTTCATTAATTCATTTCATTTATTACACAGGATAGTAACATAGAGATACAATTTAAACGGGCCTGACTCATGAAAACTGGTTTCCAGCAGGTTCCTGTTCTGCTGAACATAAAACATACAGTGGCAAGAAAAAGTATGTGAACCCCTAGGAATTAACTGGTTTTCTACAGTGATTTGCCATAAAATGTTATCTGATCCTCATCTAGGTCACAACAATAAACAAACACGATGTGCATAAGCTCACAAGACATAAATAATTCCAGTTTCTTGTGTCTTTTTTGGAAACACCCATTAAACATTCACAGTGCTGGAGGAAAATGTAAGTGAGCCCATGGACTAATAACTTTATTGAAAGCTTTTTTGTCAGAAGCTGGCAAACTGGAGTCCAATTAATAAAATTAGTTTAAATGTGTGGTTTAGTGCAACTTTGATTGATATTAAGACACTCACACATTTTAAGATTGCTGTCCTTAAGAAGCATCAGCTCTTCTGAACCATGCTCTTATAAAGATATCTGATCAAGAGATGTTGCGCTCCATAAGGCTGAAAAGGGATACAAAACAATCTCAAAATGTTTAGACCTCCATCAGTCTACACTTAGACAAATTGTCTATAAATGGAGACAGTTGAATACTGTAGCTACCCTTCCTAGAAGTGGGCGCACAGTCAAGATGACTCCTAAGATACTATGCAGAATACTCAATGAAGTAAAGAAGAACCCACGAGTAACAGCTAAAGGCTTGAAGACATCATTGGAACGGGCACACAGCTCTGTTCCTTGTCAGGGTGGCTGTCCACCAGTTGAAGCTCAGTAGAAGTTAGTTGATGCAACAGGACAATGACCCTAAGCATTGTAGTAAATCCACTACAGACTGGCTTAAGAAAAACAAAATGCGCCATTTGGAGTGGCCTAGTCAAAGCCCAGACCTTAACCTGTGGAATGACCTCAAGAGAGCCAGATATGACACCAGATATCCTACAAATGTGTCTGAGTTAAAGCGGTTTTGTAAAGGGGAATGAGCAAAATTTGCTTCTGAACGATGCGCAGGTCTGATTCAGAACTATTGAAAGCGCTTGCTTGAAGTATTTGCTGCCAAATGAGGCTCAACAAGCTGTTAAAACCAAGGGTTCACTTACATTTTCCTCCAGCACTATGAATGTTTAATGGGGGGTTCTCAAAAAAGACACAAGAAACTAGAATTATTTGTGTGTTGTCACCTTATGCACATTGTGTTTGTCTATTGTTGTGACTAGATGGGGATCAGATCACATTTTATGGCAAATCACAGTAGAAAAACAGTTTATTCCTAGGGGTTCACAAACTTTTTCTTGCCACTGTAAAACACAAATTACATTATAAAAACACACTTTTAAACATAAGCTAAACTAATACAAAGGACTAACAACGCAATGCAAACAAAATTGGGACAATTTTAAAACAATCAGTGAGTACAAGTGTAACTTTTTGAAACTTTGCCTTTTTGAAACTTTATAATGAATGTGTTAAGGCTAGATGTAATTTCTTTGTTGCACACTGAGTGGCGTCTGGACATAGCAGGTAGAAAGCACTACTCACACTTTTATATGAATGTCCCTGCTTTCCATTATAAAGGGCTACGCCCTAATCTAGTAGCCTAGTTCTCAATCTTGGTCATAGAGTACAACAATTCTGCACACTTTGTATGTTAACACAGCTAAGTCAGATCACCATCTCAGCAGTAGAGATCTGTCAGATAGAGAGACACACACACACACAAATAACAAGGGCACAAAGAAGGGGTGCTTGTGAACAAACTTCTGAGGACTAAAAGACAAATGGGACACCCTACAGACTTAGGACTTGTCAAGCACACTCAGTTTAAGGTCACAAGACTGCAAGTCCACATGAGACAGGGAGGGCCTTGACCATTAAAACAGTATGTGGGTGCAGTGTGAATATATTCTGGATATACTACATCTGCCATCAGCTCCTCATCTCCCGTGGCCTCATGGGATAGAAATGTGCCCATTTAATGCATACTGAGAGATCTTGGCAGAAGCAGTGGACATTTATATTTAAGTATGTGGCAGTCGTTTAATCCAAAGCGACTGTGAGTTCCCTGGGTTCAAACCAATGACCTTTTGGTCTGCATATGCTTGCTTACTGTTTTTTGTGAACAAATAATTACGGAATAGGCCAGTGGTTCTCAAACTGGGGGCCCCAATTTTATAAAATACATGAATTTGTCATACATTTTAAGTTTGAGAATATTTTATGACAAATTTTCTTTGGGGGTGCCATGAAGGAATGCACCGGCATGCCGAAAAACTTTGAGAACAACTGGAATAGGCAATTTCGGATGCTGGAAATTATTTGTACAATACAGAACCTTTCATTCTGAACCGCCATTTAAAGTGACCAGATTTAAAGGGACAATTCACTTTTTTTTGAAAATAGGCTCATTCTCCAGCTTCCCTAGAGTTAAACATTTAATTCTTACAGTTTTGGAATTCATTTAGCTGATCTCCGGGTCTGGCATTACCACTTTTAGCATAGCTTAGCACAATCCATTGAATTTGATTAGACCATTAGCATTGCACAAAAAAATATCCAAAGAGTTTGGATATGTTTCCTATTTAAAACTTGACCCTTCTGTAGTTACATTGTGCACTAAGAATGACAGAAAATTAAAAGTTGCGATTTTCTAGACAGATATGGTTAGGAAGGAACTATACTCTCAAACTGGCGTAATAATCAAGGACTTTGCTGATGTAACATGGCAGCAGCAGACGTAATGATATTACGCACTGCCCAAAAATAGTCCCCTGCTTTTGAAAGTAACCAAGGGGACTATTTTCGGTCAGTGCGCAACATCAGCTACATGGACTCCAAAACGGTAAGAATCAAATGTTTAACTCTAGGCGAGCTGGAAAATGAGCATATTTTCGAAAAAAGATGAATGTCCCCTTAAAGTTCGAATATAATCCAACCTGACTATTGTTATTTTTTAATGTAATACTGCAGTGTTAATTATAAACAATAAGCATAAAGTCATTATTTAAAAATTAATAATGTGCCCTCATAAGCAAAATGTACTTCCGCTCCCTTGTGGCGATATCATTCTCAGATGACGTCAGTGAAACGGTTCGTGCAGGAGAGTCCGTTAACTCCGCCCCCTCCAACTTTCAATCTGCTGCCAGTTTTATTTCTGAATAAAATGCTTACTTGTCTATATTCAATCAAAGCACAGTGGAAAACACAAGCCATGCCCACTATTTCCTTCGTGTGATATTAGGTGTGTTCGATTACACGCAGTGCCACAAAAACTGACAGGCGGATGACGTCAATGTACTGCGAAAGAGTTGAAATTAGACTTCTCTGTAAGTACGCGGTACTTTGACGTCATCCGCCTGTCATTTCTCGAGGTGCTGCATTAAGCCTAACATACGTCAACGACAACACGGTCGATCGCTTTGCTTTGAGTAAAGCGTAGGAAATACCCATACATTTTGAAGATTATTTCCTTATTTATGAAACCATGAAACAGTTTCAATAAAAATGCTAACAATATTGCAGGAGGAAAATAAATAAAATCAATTTCCATTTGTGTTTATTTGTCAAATACACAATGCCACATATGTTTCATCACAGCCTATTGCATTTTTCTTCAATATTGTGCAGCCTTAAAAACATGTTGAAATCATAAGATTCATAGTTGTAAAATCATCACTCACCTGTAAAATGTAAAAGTGTGCATCTAGCACAGTAAATAACGATTTGATGGTTTTGTTTTCTCGTTCTGTTCTTTAATCCAGACTAATGTGACTGTGGAGAAGGTGGGAAGTTTAACAGTGATGTTCCTCTGTTCTCTCACACCATCAGCTGGTTTAGAGAGGTTAGTGCACCTATTCAGGCCAAAAGATCAGAACTATCTAAAAAAAATTGTGTATTTATTTTTCTTATTACAGATCACCAAGCAAAGACAAATGGCCATTGGGGACTCTAGGAACAGTGGGTACCCATCTGGCCCTGTGTCCTGTATCCAGCATGTGCCAACAGGCTGTCATCATCTCTATCTCCTCCTACTTAAGCTACTCATTAGCTTGCTTCCAGCACTATTTTGTTTTGCGTGTTTAATATTGTCTAAATTGCGTGTCTCAATTTACACACAAAAAACGCTGAAATTGAAACTAGACCTTAAATGCTATTTTGACACTTTAGGGGCGGGGCCATCCTCGGTGGCTCCAGTGCATGAAAGTTTCTAGTATGCCTAGTAAGACCTTGATTAGGTAGATCAGATGTGTTTAATTAGGGTTAGAGCAAAAGCCCGAAGCTCTACATATAGGCCCTTGTCCCAAATGGCACACTCCGGACTTGTGGTCCTCCTCAGAGTCCACACTTTGATGACATCATAGAGTGCAGACTTTAGGGACCCTTGATGCGAGTCCACATGGGTGCACCAGAGTCGTATTTTGGGACAAACTTGAGCGTTACGCCGGAAATAGAAAGAGAAGTTGCCCGTCACTGTGAACTCCTCCCTTTCATCGTCTGATTGGTCTGATTGCTCTTTCGCAAGGACTTCTGGGTTGATAAAGTGTGCGATGCCTGCTGCAGTGCGGGCTTCACTGAAGACCGCATCAAGGGGGCGCTGATGAGCACACTTTAAAGCGTAAAAATGACAGATGGGACACCCTACGGACTCGTAGACCAAGCGAGCACGCGCAATTTCTACGAACGCCACGAGACCGAAAGTCCACATGAAGTGCGCCATTTGGGACAGGGCCATAGCCTGATTCCCACCTCACCAGAAATTTAACAACGCATCCGTTCTATGCGGACTGCAAGTGGTATGATTGTTCCACTAAAACCTCTCCCGTCAGGTATAAAAATCTGTGTCGCATTTCTTTATAGGCGTTTCCACTTGCGACAAGAAGAACAAAGATGAGCCAAGTTGAGGAGTGATTTAACTCAAACTGCAACAACAGTCACTGTCTGTTTTCCTCCATCACTACTGTTCTTCTCAAGTCATATACAACAAGGTGCTTCTTCTTTGTTTGTGGGTTTACTTATAGACATTATATACGTAGACGCCTCAAGACGTACTGAAACAAATCCAGCGTCGCCGCCATATTTGTTGGGTCTCCTCACTCTACGCTAGCACCAGAGTCAATCGGAGTCAACGGAGAGCAATCAACTATGCCCGTATTTTGTGCATCTTAGGGTTGCTACAGTATAACCGACACAGTATTGATACTAGATCGCATGGGATTATCTTTCACAAATAAGATTGACCAGTAATTTTGATTATTTTACCATTTATATTGTCATCGTAACTAACGTTACTTAAGTGTAACCAAACTGTGTGAAAATTCTGTAAAAATTCGGTGAGGTTATGATTATTGTAGTTGGGGATATACCTTCCTCAGTAGAAATAAATGCAGGGGGGCCTCTCATCCAAGATGGTGACCATGCTGATACGTCAGCTCCGATATGCAGGGTCAGTCTATGGCCCTGTCTCAAATAGCGCACTTCATGTGGAATATTGGGCTGTTTCTCAATATGCATTCTTCAGCGATCCTGCGTCCTTGTGTTCTCGCTCTATGGGATCATTAACAGTCGAATTTCAATTCCAATTCAATTCTTGATATCGAGGATGCATCGAGTGCAGACTTGCACGCTGAAATCTGGGGAGGTCAGGTGACCAACAGGAAGATCTCACACATCTCAATTCTCACAAGTGCGTTCTGTGTTCTCGAGACCTTCTGAGTACGTTCTTCCAGGGTCGCCTGGCAAGACCAATCTCCATTGAGAAACAGCCTTGGTCTCGTGGTCTTAAATTGCGTGTGCTCTCTTAGTCTACGAGTCCGTAGGGTGTCCCTATCTGTCAATGAAAACTGTCATTTTTACGCTCCAAAGTGTGCTCATTAGCGCCCCCTTTACACCCTGCTGCAGGCTTCACACACTTTACCAACCCAGATGTCCTTGCGAAAGGGCAATCAGACGAATTAGACAACGGATGGGAGAAGTTCCCTCTGATGGGCAACTTCTCTTCCGTAACACTCAAGTCTGTTCCAAGATACGACTCTGGTGTGCCCTCGTGGATTGTCACCTGTCCTTCGCCATTGTTATGCCGCAATGACTTCTGAGGGCGTAAAGCGATTTCAGCGCACAAGTCTGCACCCGATGCATCCTCGATATCAAGAACATATCCGGGTATTTTCATGTGTCCTCTGTACTAGCATTCTTGGGAATTGGAATTGAATTTCGACAGTTAATGATGCTGTAGAGCGAGAACACGAGGACGCAAGATCGCTGAAGAACGCATACTGAGCAGCCCTAATGTCTATGGGTTTACAGGCCAAGCTGCTTCTTCTTTGGCTGTTGCACTGCTACTGTGTGTGTATATCATTGTCCGCATCGACAATACCTGCGTAATCTGGTTGTTAAAATTTGGGCGAGGTGCGTGTCAGGCTACGCACAGCCTATGCATAACATACGGCATAGAACCTACGCACAACTACAAATTACACTTGTGCCGTAGGACTGAATGCAGAACTATAACGAGCACTTTAGCCCCCCCCCAAATAATCCTAAATATAGAATTGTGAAAAAACTGTTTACCGGCGTAACTCCACAACTCATACTACATAGTTCAGTCTTCGTAACGTGTTTCAGCAATACATTTCTTTCTATTTTATAAATTTCTTTTAGTTATGTTTTTGGGCCATTTTTGCCTTTATTAGAAAGACATTATGATAGGAGAGGACAGGAAAGTATAGGGTGGAGAGAGGGGTACAAGATCGGCAAAGGACCTCAAGCCGGGATTTAAACTCGGGTCGCCAAAAGTGCATCTGCACCATATGTCGGAGCACTGCCCACTACACCTTCAGCTCCGACCAGCGAAACAATTTTCTGAAATGACTTTGAACTGAATTATAGATATTGATGTTTTGTGGAGCAAGCAAGATTATCCAACATCACACATTACAAAAACAAATGTTGTCTTTATTACATCTAAATATTTTGATAGTAGTAACTTTTGTCTCCATAAGGTCTCTTACATGTACACACAGTTCTACATATCATTTTATCATGGCACAGTTTTTTTGTGCATAGGAGCACAGATCACGGTTGTACAATAAACTGACGTAGTTGTACAAGACTCCATGGAACATACATTAATCTTTACATTACGCAGGTTACAGCAATGAGACCAGACAAAAGGACGGTTTGTTTCCAATGCACAGAATATTTGTTTCTTCATTTTTTTTACACTGCTATTACATCTTCATTAGACTTTTTGGCCAATATGCAATTTAGTTACATCTTTTCATTTGGCTCAAGAACCGAGATGACTTTTCAAACATGCCATTAAAAAACGAAAACATAAATGATGGTTCAATCTTTCATTAAATTAGAAACATTTTAAACAATAGTGAAAAGTAAAATCTTTGGCTCGCATTCAGTCACGCTATTTCAAGTTAATGGTGCACATAATCCGTAATCGCACAGCCACACATATACATTCGCTTACACCTGCATACACATCATGTAGATACACAACCACTGAAACCGAATGTCATTCCAGTTGCAATGCACAAAACACAAATTAAATTCATCCGTCAAAATGAACCAGTCATTTCAAATGCATCAACAGTTTGTCCATACAATGGTCTAGGAATAGGAATCCACTGGCCAGATATGTCTTACGGAGTGACATCTCCTTGCAATAGTCTATCTACAGTATGGCTACACATTACATAAACAAATACACAGACACACATACATGCCTACACCCATGAGTCTGGTGAGGCTGGGTAGGGCTGAGTTCTGTATGAAGGCCTGCGTGTGGTGGAGTAGAAGTCTACGTAGTTGGTAGTGGGCTTGAGCACCTGCCTCTCGCTCACCACCGGATACCGGACAGGCTCGTCCAGGTAAGCATCCTCGTAGCCCATGGGAGACGACAGGTACATTCCGTAAGTGTCAAAGGTGCTTTGATTGGCCTCCTCTGGGAAGTAGAGCTGGCCATGCTGAAAAAAAAAGAAATGGGTCAAAGCTGGCTGCTTTTTGTGTCATTCATTAGCATAATAGAAATTTTCTTAATGCATTGATAAAAAGAAGAGACTTGACAGGATATTGTATTTCTTTTATTTCTCTTTCTCTTATGTGAATAATGCATGCTTTCATGCCTGTAATGACTGACATAAAAGCTAGCACTTTGCCTAATATATATATATTCTAGTGTGTAATAAAGTGTTATTTTAAAGATTTCAGGTTGTGTTGTGTCTCCGCTCCCAGGTTATGTTTCAACCATGTTACTATCAGAACTGCCCATTACCGAAATCATATACAATTACAAAAACACTATGGCATAATAGCACCATCATCTTTTCAGGATATCTGCAAGGACAAGTAAATACCGTACCTCCTTTATAAATCACTTCGCTTGTTTTTGATAATGGTTAACCCTGTTACCATGACTTGTATAGTAAAAAGCATTGAATGTGTTATTAACCCTTTGTTAAAGGAATATTACACTTTTATTAAAAAAAGTGTGTTTTTGTTTGTCCTTGTTCAGTTGAAAAGGAATTATGTTTTTTGAGAAAAACATTCCAGGATTTTTTTCATATAGTGGAATTTAATGGACCTCAATGGTTTACAGTTTAATGCAGTTTAAAATTGCAGTTTCAATGCAGCTTCAAAGGGCTCTAAAGTTCCCAACTAAGGCATAAAAGTGTTATTTGTCAAATTTTCAAATTTTCAACTTCTCGTCTTGCACCGGCCTTGTGATACGCCAGCGTGACCTTACGTATTACGTAATCAAATGAAAAGGTCACACATGACGTATGCAAAACTACCGCTCCAGTGTTTACAAGTGTGGAATAAGAGGACCGTTTTATTTGGAATGATAATTAATGTCTTTGCGTCAGTTTATTGTTTAAAATGATCCACAAGTGTGCATTTCACATATGTAACGCTTGACCTTTTTGGGGTGATTACTTAAAGAAGCGGTGAATCAAACAATCAATTTTAACTTGATTATTTGTTATATAAGAGGTCATCACACTTAAGTAAAACTGCAAGTGTCAAAACTGAAAACGTCTGTGCTACTGAAATATAAAAGTTGTAATGACGGGGAATGAAGCTATCCAATCATAGCAGTGGGACGTTTACGTCCAGGTCTTCAATGCGCCCGCCCCTTCAAACAAAGCTTTTCTCCAGACAGCATCAAAACCATGTTACAAAATAGCCTATTACTTATTGCTTTTGATGTTTTTGATTGTAAAAACCACGTGAACATCATAAGTAGGCCTCAGACAACAGTATAAAACAATAAAATCGACAGATTCATTGCCCCTTTAATATCTAAGGTTGCCTGCCACATAGTGCACGACAAGAAGTTGTTGTTAAAAAGTACTTTTTTTGGAAAATGGCAATTGTTTTGCTAGAAAAGACACTTGTGCCTTGCTTAGGATCGTTTAGAGCCCCTTGAAGCTGCAATGAAACGGCATTGAAACTGTAAACTATTGAGGTCCACTATATAAAGAAAAATCCTTGAATGTTTTCCTTAAAAAAATTTATTTCTCCTCAACTGAAGAAAGTAAGACATAAACATCTTGGATGACATGGGGCTGAGTAAATGATCAGGATTTTTTTATGAAAGCGAAGTAATCCTTTAAAAGCACAGGAGATATGTCCAGTGGATTAAACTATCCAATGTCACTGGTTGTGATTTGCAGTAGGCAGTGTGTACATGGCATCTGGATGCAGTTGGCCTGAGTCAACATTTCACCTTATGATCTGTAAGTGCAGTAAACTCACCTGTGACCTGCGAGACTCCTCTGCTGAAGGAGAGGGGTACGAGCTAATGAAATAGGCAGACTGTTTTCCAGACCCTAAACACACATAAATAAAGTTTAAATATCTTACATTATTTCTACACATCATACTAATATATAAGTATGGATTAATTATGGTTGCAGCTCACTCTGTCATCTTTTCAGGTGATGTGTAATGTGTGTGCAGCCAATGGTGGCACCAGATTAGAAGTCTAATTTGAGACGTTTTTTAGGTTGGAGAGCAGGTTGAACTGAAATGATTTCCGTGATTTTTACAACCCATTTTTAAAAGCTATTTTTTTGACGTGGTTTTATTAATCATCAGAAATGTGCGGAAACATTTTCCTTTGTGTAATGTTGGAAGTAAAGAACGTAAAGTACTTGCATTTCTTGTCATGCATCGCAAACAATGCGTTGCCTCATTAAAGCGCAAGCAGGCCTGGGACACAGCAGACTAAATACAGTATACTTTCTGTAAACATCTGCACAACGCAATGCTCTTCACATTTATTTACCAGCTTGTATATATATATTCCTCAAACATGAGGGCTCACACACACAGGAACAACTGTTGCAGCTGTACATTTAATTCATACAGTGAGGACAGTGCAGTGTTTTATTTGTATTTATTGCTAATGTTAAATTATAGATTGTTGACTGACAATTTCTCAGCTAATATATTTACATTTATTACAGATGCCTGAAAAATAAAAGAAGATGAGAATATTATTATAACTAAAAGAAAAAACTAAATATTTGGTTGCTTGTCAGTAGTACATTGTGGTTACTGTGCCAGCACTGCTACACTGGCGGAGCGATTTGCTTGCAGCACCCGAGAAGCCCCTGGTGAGGAGCAGAGAGTTTTGCAAATCACTTCGCCCAGTAGCAGTGCCTCGCCCTCCGAGAACACAGTTCCCAGTATGCACACTGCCAAAAGATCGCTGTCTCTCATACCACCTTGTTATTTGTACACGGTGTGACCACACAAATCACAACACATAAATAGGAAAATGTTTGCGTTATTTTGTCACTTATTGTGAGCAGTTTGCTAGCTGGAGCTATTCACTTCCAGTCTTTGTGCTAAGCTAAGCTAGCAGGGGCTGCGTCAGACAGAGTTACAGCACGCACGGAGATGAGAAAGGTATGTATGGACTTATCTAACTCTGGGGGATACGGTGAATAAGCTAAATTCCCAAAATCTGGGTGTGTTCCTTTAAAGGGATAGTTCACCCAAAAATAAAAAATCTGTCATCATTTTCCACTCTCATGTTGTTACAAACCTGTATAAATTTGTTCTGATGAACACAAAGGAAGATATTTGAGGATGTTTTTCATCATGACACCTATTCACTTCTATAGTAGGAAAAATAATACTATGGAAATAAATGGAGGTTAGGAACGGGTTGGTTACAAACATTCCTCAAAAAATCTTCCTTCGTGCTCAAAGAAATTTATCCAGGATTGTAAGAAAATGAGAGTGGAAAAAAGATGACAGTCCTGTGCCATAAAAAAAAAGTACCAGTTTTTTAATGCGAACTCGAATCACACAGTAAAGCTCACCTGTGTACTGACTTGTGTTTCTGTTGGCGTCACCATAATAGTTATGAAGTTGCATAGACGACTGAGTCCTTCGCTGATTTAAACGGTGTCCTCTTATACCCAACATGGCAGGGGAAGAGGTGGCACTACCGCCTAAGTGTGAAAGGTTAAAACGCAAATACTATGACATAAAATAACCAGACACTAAACATCAGCATTAACAAAAATGTCAATCCCTTGCAATTATGAAAGCCCGCCCGATTGGATGACAGGTGACATCTGCACGTTGCTGGTCGGCAGGGTGGGTTGGGAACGGTAGCGGTCTCGTTCCAGCGTTGACACTGGGGTGATGAAGTGATTCTGGTTCCAGCCATCCTGATGAGACACAGAACACATTGTCTTAAAATCTCAAGAGAACATCAGTGTTCCCTACTGTACCTAAGACAAATGGTTCAGTACCTTTTTATAGAAGGTGCGCAGATCTCTGTACTGCCACAGAGTGTTCAGCACCTGAGCTGCCGCTTTGACCACTTTCATGGAGTACCTGGTACATGAAGACAGCGTAAGTCACAGAACAACCAGTGCTGTGCATTCTTTACAGCCACAGGATGTATTAAACTATTCCCATCCCCCATAAAAAGATGTTGGTTATGTACCTCTCTCCACGCCCTCGGCTGATTGTGACCAGCTTGTCGATGCCGCCCGTCTGGGCGAGCGCTCGGGCGTTCTCCATGTTCCTGCTGGTGACCTCATGAAGTGCACAGCAGACCGCTGCCACGGTCTCATCTGACAGCAGGGATGGCCCATTGCCAGGGAGCCGAGTCACCAGGTCCCGCATGGCATACTTTCCTTTAAACGCATAATGGCAAACACAAGATGAAATTCACTTTTTAATGACAACACGTAATAAAAAATTAAGCATTAATCATTGCAATAAGCTCGAGAGACTGACCAATGAGCTCTTTGTTTCTAGCATCCAGAGCCATGTTTCGTAGAGCAGTGGCCACAGAGCAGACCACCCTGTCATTATCCATTCTTAGTAGTTCCACCAGAATGGGCAAACCCTTCTCTTTACGTACAGCGGCACGGATGTAGGCCGCAAACTGAAAAACAGAGAGCAGGTTAAAATCTTTCACCTCTAAAAATGGCAAAAACAAACAGTGACTCACTGTAATTTTCTATTAATGGGACCGAAGGTTTGGCCAAAGAGAAAACGATGACAAAAAAGGGCCTACTGTATAAGATATTTAAAATAATACTATTACTTTAAAGTATGTGATTTAAAAGACTGTAGTAGCACACATAGATTTTGTTCTCTGTTGTATATTCTTAAGAACATTATTGCAGCTTATATTAGCCAGAAGTTAAAGACAAACTGTGTCCCAATTAATAAAAAAATGAGATAATCACATTACCCAAATGTTAATTAAATACTTTCACTTCAAATCCCCTTAATCCTGGCCTCAGGCAATTCAGAAATACTGGTTTGTTAGCAGAATCCATTAGGAGTCTGATAAAAAATGCAAATTTACAAGGAAACATGTCAGACGCACTAAACAAGGTTTTGCATCTGAACATACACTCAACTAAAGGATTATTAGGAACACCTGTTCAATTTCTCATTAATGCAATTACCTAATCAACCAATCACATAGCAGTTGCTTCAATGCATTTAGGGGTGTGGTCCTGGTCAAGACAATCTCCTGAACTCCAAACTGAATGTCAGAATGGGAAAAAAAAGTTGATTTAAGCAATTTTGAGCGTGGCATGGTTGTTGGTGCCAGGTTTACGTGTTTACTGGGATTTTCATGCACAACCATTTCTGGGGGTTTACAAAGAATGGTGTGAAAAGGGAAAAACATCCAGTATGCGGCAGTCCTGTGGGGGAAAATGCCTTGTTGATGCTAGAGGTCAGAGGAGAATGGGCCGACTGATTCAAGCTGATAGAGCAGCAACTTTGACTGAAATAACCACTCGTTACAACCGAGGTATGCAGCAAAGCATTTGTGAAGCCACAACATGCACAATCTTGATGCGGATGGGCTACAACAGCAGAAGACCCCAACGGTTACCACTCATCTCCACTACAAATTTGCACGAGCTGACCAAAATTGGACAGTTGAAGACTGGAAAAATATTGCCTGGTCTGATGAGTCTCAATTTCTCTTGAGACATTCAGATGGTACAGTCAGAATTTTGTTAAACAGAATGAGAACATGGATCCATCATGCCTTGTTACCACTGTGCAGGCTGGTGATGGTGGTGTAATGGTGTGGGGGATGTTATCCCACAAAACTCCATCAACTGCAAGATGCTATCCTATCAATATGAGCCAACATTTGTAAAGAATGGCGAAAGGGGGCAAACACAGTATTAGTATGGTGTTCCTAATAATCCTTTAGGTGAGTGTATTAAACACATCACCATTGTTCTTAGTTAACATATTTCTAAAGGTGGTGCTATTGACATGACAAATTCACAAGATGTTGGTATCAACCCACGCACTCCACAAATTCAAAGAAATCAAAGCTGTCCATAAATTAAGTTGTGTAATAATTAGGGCTGTCAAAATCAATAACACGTTAATGCAAATTCATTTTAACGCCACTAATTTTATTAACATGCGATTAACGCAATGCCCAATTTCTGTCTGACCCTTGGTCCAGCCTATATGATGAATTGAGCCGCAGCATAAGGCAGTAAAAATATGACCCGTGCTGTCTAAATGAGTCGGAGGTTTTCAAAAAAATAAGAACATTAAGCTCTCGTTTCGCGAATCCAATGTTCTAAATGGTCTTGAACATCCAAAATGGTCTTTATCTTCAAGAGGTGTACCGTACTAAGTACTTAACCTATACGAAGGATGAATGTACATCCCCTTGCGCATCTAAAATTTTGATTTCGGTTTTAAAACATGCAAGAATTAGAAAATAGAGTGCAGGACTTGCTTGATGTTAAAAGAGGTACTGTATTGAGAGAGATAAAGTTCAGGACCTGATTAATGTTAAAAGAGTTATTAAGAGCGACAAGACTCAAAAGCGCTTTTCCTCGCGCTGACTGACACATCTAAAGTGCGTACACACAAATACGTGACCCCGATTTGTAGACATCTAGACAGAGTTACAGTTTCAAAAATAGAATTTAAGTAAATGTTTGATTAACTGTTGAGAAAAATATCTGATGTGTAGCATTATATTAGATCCTTGCATTAGATCTTAAAGCTGTTGATGTCAATCAAACAATAAAAGAAAGAAAAAAGCTAAACATATATTGATATTGTTTTTTACTTTGTGTGTGCCAAATCTATTAGTTTTACCAGTGATTTTAAGGTATGGATGTGGTAACTTTTGTGGAAATTTTGGATTTTTCTCAAAATTAACTTTGCTGACTCTGTCAACTTCAAACAGGTGTAGTTCTCTCATGTTCTGTCAGATTACAACAAATCATGCATTGTTTTGAAGCTTTTTAATAGAGAACATCAAAATATAAATAACTCATTTTTGAAAATTTGCTCATTCCAACTCAATTTGCCAGCATGGGTCACAAATGATGGAAAAATGGGGAAAGAAATGGGTCTTCTGATAGGAAAATTCATTTACAAAACAATGGCTGATGGTTCTGTCGAAAATGTAAACAGGCTGGTGTAAACACACACTTGCATAAAGCATCTATATTTGTCCACATCCATGCTGATTAAAGTATTAAAATCTTGAAAAGTGTTCCATTTAGGTACATTTAGAACAGATAAAAATGTGCGATTAATTTGCAATTAATCAAGAGCTAACTCATGAAAATCACGCGATTAAGCTAGATTAAATATTTTAATCTATTGACAGCCCTAGTAAGAATATAAAATGGCACAGGGGAAAATATTGAACACACTTACTGAAATGTATTTAATGCTTTGTACAAAAGTCTTTGTTGGTAATAAAAGCTTTAAGACGCCTCCTTTATGGAGAAACTAGTTGCATGCATTGCACAGGTGTGATTTTGAGCCATTCTTCCACAGACAAACAGATTTTTGGAATCTTGAAGGTTCTGTGGGTCTTTTCTATGAACTTTGATCTTTAGTTCGTTCCATAGATTTTAATTAGATTCAAATCAGGCGATTGGCTGGACCATTCTAGCAGCTTCATTTTTATTTCTCTGAGAATTTCCCTGGCTGTGTGTTTGGGTTAAGGTTTACCTATCATGAGATGTTTCTTGCATGACACCTTGGTAATGAAACACTATTATATAGGCCATCAGTTGGGACTGAACAAGCTGTTATTTTTTGCACTGACAAAAAGCAAGATTGCTTTTTATTACTGTCTTGGCTTTTCATGCCTTTACGGGCCCAATATTTTGCCTGTGTCATTTTGCATGATTACACAACATAATTTATGGACATCTATGGTTTGATTTCTTTGCATGTGTGGATTGCATGGGTTGTGGTGAAAATCCATTTCACCTTTAGAAATATATTTACAAAAAAAATGCAATAATTATTTTACCCGCTGTTGTTCCGATGAGGGTTGGGTTTTTCCCGATGTAAATATTATAGATACATTAAACATTTTACTTAAAATATCCTTTTAACTACCTTATGTTGGCATTGTAAGCATATGATTTAAAAATGATTGTTAACAATAAAACACATTTAACCACAATACTCGTTTTTGTATTTCAGCATTTCTTTGTTCATTATTTCTTATGTAATGTTTACTATATCACTTAATTTAGTGAAGCATCATTTATTTGATTTAATAATTTAGTTCAGCGTCACTTTGTGGGTAATATCGAATTTTCACCAGAAGCAGCAGGCCATCTGGGTACCTTAAGGATTCTCATTTCAACACCCTTTGATTTGGGGCACACTAATTCTTATTTTAAAAAGCATTTAGAATGTAAAGCAGGCAAATTGTGACAAATGGTAACTTTAGATTTGTCTAAATAGTTAAAGGTTAATAAAGCATATAATACTGTTGTACAGTACTGTTATGGGAAAAATATACGGTATTAATATATTTTGTTAAATTTGAATCAAATTTAATCCAAAATTAGCATTTTTAGTATTTGATTTTTGTCCTCGTATTCAAAACTTTCATATTTTTCATGTTGTTACATCTGTTTTTGCAGTAGTTCTTCACTCCAGCATCTAAGGCCAAAATAACTATAGGTGTATAAGAACCATGAAGCAAAGTTTTCTTTCAGATGTGTGCATGTCAATTTCTTTATCCACCAGCCTATAGCTGCTATAGCTGCTCATATAATTTAGGTCTATTCTGAGCACATTGACTGTATAATTCTGTTCATGGTATGTCGACCGCAGGATTCCTACCCTCCAGGTTCCTGCGGAAAGATTCTGCAGAGATCCGGCCGCCCCTTCCAGCGTGGCCGGGTTGGAGCTCTCTGCCAGCAGAGTGAGGTACGGCTTAACCACAGACGGGTGCCACAGCATCTCTGCCCCTTTTGGACTTCCAGAAAATCCTGGAATGGGCCCAACACCATCCCACTGCATTATGGGATTACACATAACATCGCGTTAGTGAGGTTAAATATAAATATATATAGTAAGAAGTGAAACATTAACATACAACATTGGAATTACTATTAACTAACGTTACTTTGATTTCATTTGATCTCACTTTAAAAAAATGTTTGGAAATTTTATTTCCAAAAAGCATTTTTTTAACTAATGAAATACAATATATTAGGACATGCTGACTTTCCAGATTTCCAATAATATTCAAGTTACCCAGCAAAAAAAAAAAAAAAAAAAAAAAAAATCTGGTGATTTATTCATTTCTTAAAGCTATGAAAAGCTTCAATATTTGTAAAATACATGTAAAATGGAAAGTTCAACAAAAAATGAAAATGTTGTCATTTTCTCATCCTCATGTTGTTCTAAACTTGTATGCATTTCTTTTTTCTGATAAATACAAAAGAAGATATTTGATAAATGATGGGTGTAACCATTGACTTCTATAGTAGGAAACAAATATGATGGAATTCAATGGGTACCATCAACTGTGTGCTTACCATCTTCTTTATCTTCTTTTGTGTTCATTAGGAAAAAGAATTTAATACAGGTTAAAACAACATAAGGACAGAATTTAAATTTTTGGGTGAACTATCCCTTAAACCAAGTTCAGTTAGTTGATGTAGTTAGTCATGGATCACCTGTTGATCCTGCCAGGACCTTTTCTTCTTCTTCTTTCTGAGACCCCAGCAGCTGTAGTCGGCCTGCTTACTGGATGTGTCGGTACCCAGGAGCGTGTCCAGGTTCTGGGTTCCCATCAGACGAGAAGGAGGCATTTCCAGTTCAAGGCGGTATGACAGGTTCCTCAAAGTGCACACACAGTTTTCCACAATCTGAAGAGAAATTACATACAAGTGAGTAATACAAAATAGGTTGCAGTGTGGTAAAGCACTAAACTAAATAGGAAAAAAGAAATTTTTCTCTTCCAGCAGATGGCATGCTGGTACTACATTTTGTGGAAAAAAAACACAGTTCCACATTCCGCCACTAGGGGCGCCCAAGATGCTTTTGGACCTTCTAGGAGTGGCACAGAAAACATGTAACACCTTCTTCTTATAAAACTAGACTCTATGCCAACTCTCTGCTTTCATCTCATGTCTGACCGATCAAATATTTGGCAAGAATGTGTGAAACATATTTCACATATTATCAACAATCCATAGCATCAAAACTGGGTAGTTTCAGACTGGTTAGCTCTTTTCCGAAACATAGTGAGCTGTCTATGTGAGCATTTTGAGGCATTAGGGAGAAGGCAACCACATAATGCAATGCAACAAGCTTTATAGATATTGTTCTTATAGTTGGGACTTATAGACTTTATTTAATACCAAAACTCTTGAAAAAAGCTCAGTCTTATTGCATTTTTGTGTGCTAAGCAGTGGTGGCTGGTGACTGAGGGGCGCAAATTCAAAATAAGTGTTCGGAGTGTCATGTGTTTTGCTTGTGTTTTCAAAATATGTGTTTGTTGTTGCATCATGTGAACCACATGCATCACGTGTTTTGTCAAGATAAGTGCCTGCTGCACACGCGTCAAAAAGAGACGCTCAAATTCACAAAATACACGCAAGACACTCCCTTAACAGTAAACTCTGATTACGCATGAGATTATGTGAGTATCTGGCAAACGCAGGCGTATCTTTTATTATAAACCCTTTAGACGCGTCTGCAGCAGGCACTTATTTTGACAAGACACGTGATGCACACAGGATCATTCGACGCACAGAACACATATTTTGAAATTAAGAACCACACACATGATGTGTTACATACATGTTATGATGAACTTCGCATCGAGCGCCCTCAAAGAAAGAAGTCACTGGCCGCCACTGGTGCTAAGCATCTTTATTTTGAATTTGAGCAGTTCACCCAAAAAATGAAAATTGTAATTTACTCACCCTAAAGTTGTTACGAACCTGCATAAATTTAAGGAAAACAATTTAAGCAATGTTTGTAACCAACAATTATTGAGCACCATTGACTTGCATAGTATTCTTCTACACAATGGAAGTCAATTTGTGTTCAGCAGAACAAAGAAATGTATACAGGTTTGTAACAACTTAAGAGTGAGTAAATGATGACAAATTTGTCATTTTTGGGTGAACTACCCCTTTAAGAAAAGTCTGCACTTTCAATCATGCAAGACCAAGTCCTATGTATTTGAATGTGGGAGGACCAATATATCTAAAATGGCTTGTTAGGGTCATAATAAAACAACATATTTCCGACTGTCAATTATAGCTGACATCAACAAAGCTATTCTGTGGGACATCTCTCACCTTGCTGTCATAATCGGAGGTGTTTACACAAGTTTTAATAATATAGAGGAGAGAATCGATCAGCCCTTCACAGCAGCGCATCTGCCTTCTTGCCTCTTCTCCAGCCGAGCTCAGGTTCCTGTGACACACACGTCAGCATCACATGATCAACGATACAACAGCGGATGATTTATTTGAAATGTTTTATAGACGAATGTTGTTACTGCTGCAGGTCCCTATGGTGGTGGTGGTGCATGAAATTGTGTACCTGAGGCATCCAGTGGTGTTTCTCAGCACCAGAGATGAGTGCAGTTTGAGTTTCTGGTCCTCTCGCTGGGGCGCCGCACCCCAACCGGAGTGAGGGATGATCACGGTGTTGGTGAGTGGACCAAGAGCGTCCCGCGCAATCGTCATCTTCACTGAATCACACGATGACAGATTCCACAACACTCCTGACAGGTACAAAATGCTAACGTGAATTAAAGTGCACCTATTATACAAAATCCACTT
This sequence comes from Misgurnus anguillicaudatus, assembly GCF_027580225.2. NCBI lineage: Eukaryota > Metazoa > Chordata > Actinopteri > Cypriniformes > Cobitidae > Misgurnus > Misgurnus anguillicaudatus. The sequence goes on from NC_073344.2 coordinate 35,990,938, forward strand.
TTACCATTATGTTAGGACATAAACGTGTCAATGAAAAATTAAAACATCAACTCACTCCTTTTTTAATCCCCATTAAACTGAAGCAGTCTCATTAGGCATGCCGTTTTGACTTTTTTAGCAATGTGATGTCACACTGCTAAAGCCCCGCCCACGGCCGCTGACTGACAGTCCTGCATTGCCATTTTCTCTGTGCTTTAAGCGAAATCAGATCTATTTTACCCAAAATGCTCTTTTTGTTAAGGGAGCAAGGGGTAGTAGCTCATTTGAACTGAAAGGTTCACACATGAAGACAGCACAAATCCAAATTTGGGGGTTATTTCGGACATGCTATAATAAATCCGTGGGGTATTTTGAGCTGAAACTTCAGACACATTCTGGACTTAAAAAATAGGCATAATATGTGCCCTTTAAAAGAATAGTTTACTCAAAAATGATTAATTGTGCAGTCATCCTCATGTTCAAAACCCAGCAGTGGAACAGAAGTAAATAAAATTCTGTAAATAGCAAATTAAATTTCAGTCTTTTCAACACTAAACTAATATAAAGCTTCCAACGCCCACAAGTAATGTAGACTATTTCTTTGCCATTTATTATGTATTAGTGTAATAAAAGCAGAAAAGTAATATTTCCCTGAATTTATCTAGCAATACTTTATCCAGTCCAGCTTGGATAGAACATGAACATGTGAAAACCCAGCAAAAGTCTTTTCTTTGTTTTCTACAAAAATAAATGTGAAAATATAACCTTGATATCTTTGATGCCCCTTAATTTCATTATGAGACTCTAGCCTGGATTTCACAGACGGGGTCAAGTATTAGTGTATATGTTTTGCATTCAGCTCAGCTTCAAAACAAATACTTTTCCTTCCACATCAATCTAAGTAATGAGATGCTTGACTGTAATCTCCTTTGTCAGCTGCAGAGCACAAACGGTTATCATCACATCAGCAAAAAATGCTGGTGTCAGTCGGTCATGTGACCGCACGCGCCCACTCACCTGTGACAAGCTCTCGCACTTCTGTGTCTGGCGTCTTCCTCAGCAGACGAACCAAGGCCGGGATTCCACCGGCGTTCCTCACGCAGACTTTGTTATCGTCAGTGGCTTTTCCGAACACCAGGTTTCGCAAGGCTCCGCAAGCGTTCCGCTGAACTTCCAGGGTTTTGTGGTCGAGCAGATCCACAAGGTGCCGGATTCCACCCAGCCGACACACCTGTGGAGTGTGCCATGTTTTTATGCACAATTATGTTTGTTTGTGTTTATGAGTAGCGTTTCTCTAGTGCTGCATTAGCAAAATGTATACCTTGAATGTGACTTTGGATAAAAGCCAAATGCATAAATGTAAATGTATGCACAGTATGTGAGTTGCATATAGGGCCGCATCAACGAATAAAATATTCGATAGCAGTCGATAATATTCGATAATTAAAATAGTTTTTATGATTTTTTATTAGTTTGGTCTGTGACATCACTTGCCCATCGCCTTATCGCAACACTGCCCCATTGACAGGACAATGGCAGAGGCAAAGGCCAATGTTTTTAATAGAAGTTTATGGTAAGCGACTTTGTTCATGTTTGGCGCACATGCACCTAACTTTATATCCCGCACATCTCACGCTGTTGGGATAAGCAAGTGACATCATACACCAAACTAATCCATAATGACATTCATTAAACACTATTTTCATTATGGAATACTATCGACTATTATAGAATACTCAATTGTAGCTTTACATCTTTAGCTTTTTTAAATACTGATGGATACATGCAAGGAATAGTAAAGGTAAATGGACAGAAGAGTATTCTCGAGCTCAAAGACCGAATAATAATGCATAACGTCTCATGTAATGTATTTGCTGCAGTCATTAACTGGCAAATTAAATTGAGTGAATGCATCAAGCGTAACCAAACCCTGAATCAACATTAACAGCTAAATTTCCCACAACTTGAGTTCTTGCACTGAAAAGAATCAATATACATGCAGATGACATCTTTAGAAATCTCTAGTAAAAATCTTCAGCTATTTTCTACACATTATTGATTATGCCGTCTGAGCTACATTTCCGCCATCAATGGCAGAGGCGGACGGTCGCATACACACATGGTGTAGATCGAACATTGATGTACCTCTGCTTTGATGCGGTTGTCTCCGTAGCAGAGGTGCTGTATGTATGCTGCAGCATTGGCTTGAACTGAGGGGAAATGATGTTGCAGCATCCTGATCACTTCTGGTAGCTCAGGGTCTCTCCAGGCAAACTCTCTGAACCCCCAACACATACAGTTCAAAACACAGTCAAACACACACACATATATATAAAAAAGCTCATCTGACAAATGAATGTTTGCTGGTTTGAATCAACATTTCAATCTTTGCGCTCATAATTGTTTGTTTACGTGTTAGCATCAGGACAAACAGCTTAACATATGGCCCATTTGTCATTAAAATATGCACTGCCGAGCGATGTGGTTTACATTTTTTCAAGCCCTTTTCTGTCTGCAAAATGAATACTCCCGGAAATCCGATTGCAAAGAGAAATACAGACAAACGTAGGGGAGAATCAACAAAGTATATCATTTATAACAACGCGGTAAAAAAGTGAAGGTGCATGCTGTGTTTCATTTATAAGTCAACAAACCACAACAAGTTATTTTAGATTTTTCAAAACACTTTAAAGGGACATTCCACTTTTTTCCCCAGTTCCCCTAGAGTTAAACATTTGATTCTTACCGTTTTGGAATCCACCCAGCTGACCTCCGGGTCTGACGCCAGGAACCTCAGCATAACTTAGCACAATCCACTGAATCTGACTAGACCATTAGCATCGAGCCAAAAAACAACCAAAGAGTTTTTCCTATTTAAAACTTGACTCTTCTACCGAAAATAGTCCCCTTGGTTACTTTCAATAGCAGGACACTATTTTCGGGCAGTGCGTAATATTACTATGCCTGCTGCAGCCATGTTACCTCAGCAAAGTCCTTGATTATTACGCCAGAATGAGAGTATAGTCCTAACCATATCTGCCTAGAAAATAGCAACTTTCAATTTTCCGTAAGTCTTAGTACACGATGTAACTACAGATGAGTAAAGTTTTAAATAGAAAAAATATTGAAACTATTTGGTTATTTTTTAGAGCAATGCTAATGGTCTAAATAAGATTCAATGGATTCTGCTAAGCTATGCTAAAAGTGGTACCGCCAGACCCGGAGATCAGCTGAATGGATTCCAAAACGGTAAGAATCAAATTTTGAAACGCAGAGAGAAGCTATGGTAGCCGCCACAGGACAAACATGAGTTCTTTTTTAGCAAAAACCGTTAAACGTCACTTAGATTTTTTTTAAAAAGTCCTTACAGTGAAAACTAATGTGAAACGACCCTGGAACTAGGGGTGGGAATCTCTAGGCACCTCATGACTCGATTCGATTACGATTCATAGGGCGGGGATGTGATGTTAAAAACGATTATCTGAATCTTTTTTTGTGTGTGTGAGTGTGACTATAAATACTTTGCTTCAAAAGTACCAAGTAATGACCCATGAAGAATTTACTTCCAATATATTTTATTACCATTGCAAAGAAAATAAAAAAAATAAATGTGTGTCTGAACTAGCAGACCTCCTCTGGGTGGAAACGTGTAATATGTTTCTCATGTTTGTTGTGTTTCCGAAATATTTAAGTTTTGTTTTGACATAACCCACAAATAGTGTGGCTCTTGTCTAGCTCATTTCCGCCTTCAACTTCATAGAAGCCAAAATATTTCCACATGTCATCTTTTAACGAGGAGGGTGTTCGTATTTCGCGCTCAGCCATTGCTTCGGATTGCGTCTCTGTCTTTTATCTGCACGCCACAGACTGTCAGGGCGCTGCACTTTCGCGCTTCAGAGTCCCACATTTGGTCAATATTACTTTATTCGATTTTTTTTGTTGCAGAAAATCGATTTTTGACATTTGTGAATCAATTCAGAATCGTCCACCTCCCGCATCGTGATGCATCTAAGAATCGTTTCCCCCCCCACCTCTACCTTGATCACATTCAGACTTGGGTCCTTGTGAGTACTTGGAGCTAGTGGTCCTCACAGGTCCACTTAGATCCAAAAACCCGAAGTCCGACCCGAAAGGGTTCTGATCTAAAAGTTTTACCCGTGCCTCGGACATGGGTCGGGTTTAATATTACCTCTGGTAATTTAAAATGAATGTGATTTTGCCAAATGGACCTGAGAAGACCTGAACTGTCTCACGTGGGTGCATCAAGTCCTTTTCCTTTTGCCCAGAGCGGTTGCGACATCGTGTGTCTGGCGGTAGGTTTATTTTTGCTGAGCCAGACCTGTCAATTAATTTTGAATGCATATTTTAGCAGCTACCTTGGTGTCGTCATCAGATAACACATAACAACAAATGGAGCAGCGGGCCAAATTGGTTGCGAGGGCAACAGGGTTTCTTTCTGTCTGAATGGTGGGTGCGGGGCAGCTGAATGCACACACATGTCGGTGCCATTTACTTTCGGGCACAGTCGGGTTAAAAAAAATTGCCACTGGGTCAGGTCAGACTCGGGTCTAATATTCTTAGGTTTGTATTGAGTCGGGTCCTTCTTTAAAAAAATTATTTATGCACAGCGGGTTCTGGTAAAAAAGTTATTTGGGTCATTTCTGGTCGAGTACATTTCTTTAGACCCGAGAAGACCTCTACTTAGACCTAAAAACAACCCAAATGTAACACCGAAACCTACATGCAACACTGTGCCTTTTTACCTTTTAAAATTCTTTTAAACTTTCATCATTTGCAATGTTTCAACTTGCATCTTGTGATTTTGCAACTGTTTACTATGTCTTTTTGAAAGAAGTGGATATTTTTTCAAAAAAAGCAGTGAAAGATGGTCAAATTTGTTAAATTGCAAATTAAAAGACAAAAGTGACATTGTTAAAATAAGCCAACTCAATTACTGACCAATAACCTTTACATTGCCATTAAACTGAAATTGTTAAACCTAAACATAAGAGCCTAATAAAAAATGGTCATTTACAAGAAAACAAGACACACTTAGAGGGTTTTGCATCTGAAGTGATTAAATAACTTGTTTAACAGCACTATAAATATACTGGTACTATTGGTTTTGTGGTTGGTACTGCTAATGTATTTTGTAAAAATACCAAATATACTATACATTTCATACACCTCTTTGCATTTACTGTAAAGCTGCCTTGATAGTATTCAACATTTTCAAAAGTGCTATAGAAATAGATTTCAATTGAATTTTTTCTATGTTAATAGTATGTATTTATTTCTACCACTAACCATTTTGGCTTTGTTAACACCCCAATCAAAAAATTCCCCAAACAACATAATTTATTCTCAAATCTTGTCTTGTTTAGTTGGTTGTGGGTACCCACAGGATCTTTAACGGGTGACGTTACTGAATCACAGTGCTACATAGGCTGTGCTTGTCACCTGGGATCTTTGTGGACGCTGTCTATGGAAGGAGATCGTGTGATAGCGTTGTCGACGGCGGCCGCGTGCCTGCTGTAGTTTGAGTCGGCCGGGCGGTAGTGGGCGGAGTGATAGGTGTCAGAGTGCGTTGCCATGGAAAATAACCCTCGCTGGTACCTCAGAGTGCTACACTGACTAGTGGTCCTTTGTAAAGTACCAAACCCTGTGTAGAGAGCGAGCGATAGTTAGGAATATCAGTGAGACAGATTCTGCTAATAATCCAATTAAACATTTCTCATTAAATCCTTCAGAGCAAATCATCTGAGTAATGTTTTCCTAATGTATTTTATAGCTCTAAACTATAAAAGATTAAGAGAAACATCAGAAATAATATTCAAATGCAAGCTAACTGAGAACTCAATTATGTCTCCCGAGTCCTAAATAAGCAATCTCTTAGCAACCCATTTATTCCTAAAGGAAGTCTAGCACATACCTGTATTGTTTTTGGAGAGAGCGCTCTGGGAGCCATGCGTTGGGCTCTGGTACAGAGGGTTCTGGAAGGTTCTGTCCTCATAGATGGGGGTGATGTGGCAGTCAGGGGAACGAGCATCCTGTCCCAATTGGCTGTTCTGACTATAAGAAGTCTGCAAGCCTAGATTAAAATCACAGAGTCAGAGTCAACATCAGCTTATGAATATCTGTTTAGGTTATGTTTAAACATAATTGATTGGTAAAAGGTACCCTGGCTATAAAGACTTGTGTGCTTTAATACTTTAGAATTGCCTCCAACTACTAAAATTCATTGATAGAATAATATTACTTTAAAAAACCCAACATGTAATACTCATTTTGACCTATGGAGGCCGCCATTATGTTCAATTATGTCATTATCTTCCCATTGTTAATTTATTAAACCAAACATGGGTACGTTTTGTGAAAATGTCACATTCTGTACTTTGCCTTCAATTTTTTTGTCTCCACCACACCACTAGAGCAATTTTGTCTTTACTGCCCCAGTACTTATGGAGGGCACTGTGACCAGCTACAATATGCTTTGCATCAGGAATTGTATTCTGCCCTACATTCTGCTCTTGTGGAGCACCAGGTTAAATATTTCAGTGCAACCAATCCTTGGTCTAATGACTATACAAGCATAGATCAAAGATAAGCGGACTTTGATTGTGCTTCTTGCATTAGGCAAATGGACCTCTTGAGTAATGAAGTGGAGATGTGAAAACATCTGCTATAATTAAACACTTCACTGGACATTCCCACCTTCAGACGTAATTGGGAAGTGGGGGATACAGGCCTATGCAAATATATCTGCTGCACAGATGAGATCTCGTGAACATCTCGGTTGACAACGAGATATATAGAAAGCAAATGTAGACTTCTAAAGTCTCCTGCTACAAGATTTGATGTCAACTCCATGTTCTTCCTACATTAAAAACTCTCATACAGTACATAGTTTTAGAAAAGATCTCAAAATGTGCTTCAAAAATGTGCTTAGATTTGCCAAGATACCAATTAAAGATTACAAAATTCTCTCATAATTTACTCGCCCTCATGCCATCCGAGGTTTATATGACTTTCTTTCGTGAAAATCATGAAAAATGCTGGCGCTGGCTGGCATCTTTTTAAAAAACACTGGCGGGTAAAGAGTTCATTGTTTCTGGGATCGCTCCGTTAAAGGGGACCTAGTTATTTTTACTTTACGGAATGCGTCTTGTGTGAAGAAAAGGAAGAAACAATGCTGTTGTGAAGATGCGTGTGTCATCGCAACAAGAAGTTATTGTTCAGCTGTTTGACAATGGGGTTTTCAATGCAGATCAACATTCACAAAGAAGAATGTCTGCAAACTGGAAAAGGGGAAGAAATCAGGGAGCTTATTACTGTTCACGCTGAAACTGACATAATTCGATAATAGAACAGCACGTCATGCGCTTGTTTATGATCTTATCATCTAATCATAAACAAAAATGCATGCATGTGGTTTCTAGAGAGAGTAATAGTGGACAATAAGCAGACTTCAGGGTTTCCCATAGAAAATTTGTTAGTTAAGGTGGTAGGGTTGGGCGGGGCCGTGGCAATCAAAGGGGTACGAAGGGGTATGCATCATGATGAAAATATTTTGATTAAAAACACCCGTAACTATGACAGAAAATGAACATGTGAAACTAAAGGGTTAATAAACACAAACTGAAGCAGATGTTGTAGAATGTCTGGCGAACGATGATAGATAGCGCGAAGATTGTAAAAACTGATTATTTCCCACTATTAATTGCATCATCTTAAAGGAGTGTGACTACTGTAGCATGTAATTAATGCACATAAATAACGTGAGCAAGAGTGCTCAATTATATCGAATCAACAGGTACGTGCAACCTAGTTAGCAGGTTGCTCAAACAACAAAATCACCAGCTAACTTTCTTTAAATTTGCAAGAACAGGCTTAAATAAACCCAAAACATAAGTCCACTTACAGTTCTCACAGACACGCATTTTATCAACTGGCTAGTTATCCTCCAGACAGTGACGGACCACGTCTTTCTCTCATTTCAGCCGTGCAGCGCGTGCCCGCTCGCGGATATGCACTTGATGGCCTTTTGTGCAGCTTAATTTATTTTTTATTTTTTTGGACAACAGTTAAGGCCGCCCGAACTGCAAGGTGTTGTGGAAACCCTGAACTTAAGACGTCACATGTCTTGCGTGTGCACACACATTCCGGAAAATTATTGGTAGTGTGAATTAACCAAAACCAAACGTTCCCCGGACATATTTCCTATAATCCCCAATAGAGGCACTTGTGCTTTCTCTGTTCATTAGGTCTCATTCATGAAACACGAGTAGAACGAGTTTTTGTGTAAATCATTGTTAAGTCATTCTGCCGTAAATTTTCGGATTCATGTTAGTTGGTATGAAAGAAATGTATACCTGCTCCCCACCACGTGTAAATGGTGCCGAAAAAATTAAAACGTTCTGTAGTCTTTTAAACAAACTAATTACACATTTTGATGAACTATGTATCATAATGACAGATTATTTTGTGCTGCTTGTCTTTATACATTTTTTACTCTTTAAAGGCGCTATAAGCGAATCTGTGTGACGTTACTTTTTGTTGATGTTTGAACTGTTTTCAAACAAACGGAGCGTAGCTAACTCCTCCCCCTCCCTTCCGTGCTTTCATGAACACGCCCCACCCCCAAATCCTTCTTGTCGTTTATTGGCTGGAACACTTTGTTATCGTTTCTGGTGGTAGGTTTGGCCACTTTGTTTTTATTGCTGTTTGTGGAGCCTAGGCTGTCTACAGAGATCACGTTTTTTTACAGTTTAATCAGCGGACAGGCAGCAAGCACATGGTGAGGAGATGTTTGCTGTATGTAACAAAAAATGTTTTATGCTCTAAAAGAGAGCACCTTTAACTTTGAAAAAATTTTGAGCTCGTCACTGTCCTTTTATACACAGCCATCCAATCACAGTAGAGGAGGGGTGGGACAAACATTACATTGACCAACCATCATACTTGGAGAATGGAGAAGTTAATATTACTTGGTACTTCATTTTTATATTCAGTAATATTGTTCAAAATAACATGTTGTGGATATTTTCAAATCACAGCAACAAATGCGTCTCCGGAATAACGCGCAATGCTTTCAAAGCGCTCTCAAGCACCACCATGCTGGTCGTTTCCAAAAGAGCACCAGGTATTACTTCAGCTTGCTTAAAACACTTTAATGTAGCCAAACCAGAGAATGGAGTCCAGAGGATTACAGCATTCCTAAATACATAATTTGCGTAACTGTAGTGCATAGACAAGGATTATGCTAATTCTGAATGAGTGTGCAGGGGCGCCCTGTTTATGAATGATTGGATTTTATTAACATACACACATTTTAGTATCAGATCTGATGTTTATGAAATATTTGTGAATCTGAAAGAGTTTTTGAAAAGGACTGTTTACGCGCAAATCCCTGACATATTTACTGGTATATTTACGAATGAGACCCATTGTGCATTTCTGTAAGTTTAATGTGCATTGACTAATTTTATACCACAGGTCTGTTGAATGCTGTATTCTGATTGGTTGAGAAATGTTCCGTGGGTATGCATTATTTTTGGATAACCGCACACCTAACTTGTCAAGTGTCTTAAAAATAGGCACCAGAGCAATAATTTGTGGTAGCTTTGGTATAAGAGGAATAATTGACTCCGGTCCTTTGAATTATTTGAAAATAATGCACACCCACGGTGTAACGGCAGGGTGCGAAATTACCACCTTGGGTGTGTATTATTTTCTTATAATTCAATGGCCAATCGTCAATTAGTCCTTATTTAACATTTGCAACTTTTGTTTTCACAAATGTGTTAGTAAATCCTGAAATTAACATGAACTACGAATAGTAAATAGCAAATTTATCACCACATTCCTTCAAAACCAAATGATCTGAGCTTTTCTTCCTACTTGCTGCTGTCTTAATTGCGTCCGTTTTTGTTTCCTCTTGAGTCTTTAAATAGAGTTGCATGTTGAATTATATAAAAATGCCTATAATTAACCACTCAACTGTAATTTCACATCTTCGGATGTGTATGTATGTGCGAGGGATGCAGACCTTATAGCAGCAGTTTAGCTGTACTGTAACAACGCATTGCAAAAGCTCTCAGCACTTTGTCAGATGGGCTTGAGTTGGAGTTTGTCAAAAGGATGTCAACTGGTTACTTGTGACTAATCCACTGACGTGTTTCTTTGTCCGCAGAATGATTTTATTAAATGCCAAACAGGACATAGCAGATTTGCTTATTGACACCGATCCAAAACGGCATACCCAGTTAGGTGACACCTATAGCGGAATTACTAAACCTACTAACCATGTGAATTTTTGTTCTAACGTTGTGTCCTAAGTGTTGAACATACAAAAAACTTCACACTCTATTTCCTCAGAAAACTTAATATCAGAAAAGTGGCTAAAGTGTGAGTTGAACAAAACATGGAGAATTCACTTTGTCTTTCATAAATTTCTAATCTCTTCATAAATCTCTAAATTCAGATCTTTCGGAAGGGCCTGGAGTTAAAAGCTTTTCAAGGTTTTACACTACAGGGAAAAACTACACAAAAGGGGTAGCACATCTGAGAAAATATCCCGCACAGATAGCATTTAAGATTATCATCAGAGTAATCCTACAAAACAGTATAGCACAAACACATGCAATATGCATGGCGCTCCAGTTTTATGTGCATGTCCAATGCAGATGGAATTGAAAATGTGATAAGATTTTGAAGCAATATGACATAAAGTCACTTTTTTAATGCATCACGCTGGTTTTGATTCAGAAACTCATGGGCGTAAACAGCATCATAATCGGAATCACATACTGGGTTATGAACATTTGAATAGGAGCAATTACGTTGATGCTTTTTGTGTCAATTTGTGTCCGCCACCCTGTGGTGCCCACTTAGAGCATTGGCATGCACAGAGAGTCACCTTATGACCTACTTCACAACAGTTTTTTAAGCATGTTCTCATGGTTGTGCTTTTAAAAGACCTTACTGTAAATATAATAGAGAACTCTTGATAAATAACTTATATAAAGGGTAATAAAAGGGTGATTCTCATGATATCCAGACTTAGGTGTCCAGCATCAGATTTTTTTAAAAGCCCTTGAAGCCAATCTTTTTGCACATATAAGATTAAGGTCTGAACTTACTATAATCATTATTATAAGAGGATTTAAAAAATATTTCCTATAGAATTATTTCCATTTTTTAGATTATCATTATCAAAATGTCTCATTACCGCAACATGACATAACATTAAATATATGCATTTACAAACTCATGTTTCAGTAATGAGAAGTGTTAGCTTTAGCGTAGCGCAAGTTCTACCAGGAAACTCGAATGTTACGTCATTCATTTCACAAGGCGCAATCAATCACCCCTGATACTGAGCGTATATAAGCCTCGTACTCACCTGTCTTTGCGTTCGCAGATACTGATGCCAGGATTTACAACCCACCCTCCCTACCACCATCACCAGGTCGGTTCCGTCCATACTCAAGGGGGATTAGATTCTGGCCTGTCTTCATCTTTAGACAGGAACCGCAAGAATCCGTGACCCCCGGATTTGAACTATGGTCGGGGCCTACCCCAAAGAACTATACTGTGTTACATTCTAAACTTGGTTGCTAACTACTGTTAAATAAACTCATATATCAAGTCTTAACCTATCTTCGAGTCTTTCTGGTAGAACTAAAAAGTTGTCTACTATGACAAACAAAATTTCAACTTTTATCTGCTTACCTGGTAGCCATCTTGAGTGTCACAGTCAATTATGTCCCTTCCAGCTATTTTTTTTTTGAAAATGTTAGTTTATTGAGGGCTTAAACAATGATTGAAAATTGTTGTGAAGGATGAAAAAAATTTTCTTGGACACATTTATATTCCTTATTATTGTCTCTACATTTACCATTGATCACAAAATACCACATGTTTCTTTACTGTAAATGTTTATTTATAGTAAAACATGCACTGAAGCTTTTTTTAATTTTTTTATTATAAATATTTCCATGTCAAAGAACCAAAATCCAGTCATGGGCACTTTGCGGTAATGACATTTTTCCTCTTAAATGTGGAAAAAACAACAAAATTGGTTTGTATGATGTCATTTGAAATCATGTGTAAAATAGTACGTGAAGAGATGTTTGTAACTGTATGCTTCTTATTTTGATACTCTTACTTTGCATTTACTTTTTTTATCAAAATGTTTCATGACACCTCATAAGTTTAATTTCGTGAGAATCACCCAAAATGGTTTTAACTCTTTCCCTGCCATTGACGAGTTCTCTTGTCAATTACCAGATAACATTTGCATAAAAAACGTGTTCCTGATAAGGTTAATTATGTTAATCTGCAATACCCTGATTATCCACTACTTTGCGCACTTACCGAATTTATAAAAAAACTGAAGCAATTTTTTTACTAATTTTAAATTCTGTGTATGTTTTGATAATCGTTCTGAATTTGATCTCTAACAAAATTCCTTCACAAAAATGCAATTATTTCAGCTTTTTGCTAAAAAATATATTTTTAAAGAAAAACACCCATATTTAAGTTTTTTTTCTCGTTTTGTTTGTTTGAAAGCAGAGGGTCTGTTCTTTCATTTGATATATTTGTATGTTTATATATTTTTAGAAGAAAATTTTTCTGGAATATATTTTGTAAAACTTTTGTGAAAACTACAAAAAAGGCTGGCGGGCAACTTTTCAAAAAAAAAAGGCTTGCGTCGAATGAGAAAAAAAACATCTGGGGAAGATAACAGGAACCGAACCAAATACACACAGACACACAAATGTGACAGCACTACTAATCCAAACGTTATTAAAAAAAGCATATACAAGGTTAAGAAAGTTTCACACGTTTAAATCTGTGTCCCTTAATCCTCGGATTTTGAAGAGTGGTGTGGAAACTGCGTTTGATGCAGGTCTTCCACGGTCAGGATGGACGAGCAAATCGTTTTATGTATTTCAACTTGGTGAAATAAAGTTTTATGAATCAGAAAATGAACTAAACTCTTAACAGAAAATGCGAGAGGTGGTTCCCACACAAACACAATGCCAGGGGGAGCGTTTTAATGTGATGCGCTGTGTCTGTCTGCTAGGCGTTTGATAACATCCAGCTACTGTAGTAGGAAGCAAGCACCAAACAGTAAAATACGACATTAAGTGTCTTTAACCCACCTGTAAGGCTATCCGGTCTTGAAAGAACCATCCTTTCAAAGATGTCATAAGCCCGTGACCCAAACGAAGAGTGGGTGCTATCGTATGCACGCGCTTCGTGCTTTCCCAGAGTCCCGTACTGCTGAGGCTGAGCGGTCATGCCAGACCGCAAAAGCGTTGGCGACGACCCGGGCTCTGATCCTACCCCGTTCCCATGCCGCCCCAGGTAGGTGGAGTGAACTGGTTCGGGGGCGTGGCTAGAGGAAGGAGGCAAGGTGGTGCCGGGAAATATGCTAGGTAGGGGGCGTGGTTCTGAGACTATGGGCGATCCGTAGGGGCTTCCCAGAGATGTCCGCAAGGGCTGGCGGGACGTGGGTGGGGAGGGAGTGTAGAGCGGGGAAGGAGCACGTGAAGGAACAGAACTAACACGCCTCATGACACGCCCGCTTCCTCCCACCTAAAAAACAAACAATACAGGCAAAAAAACACAGATAAATACTGTGCAAACAAAACTGATGGAAAGATCATAAGGTGTGTGTGTGTGTGTGTGTGTGTGTGTGTGTTTTTACCTGGGCTGATGCCTGTCCTTCAGCCCTAGAGCTCATGGCAAGGGTGGGGTCTCCACTAGGGGCGGAGCTAGTCGACTGGGACCTCCCTTCAGAGCGCCTGGGCGTCACTGTGTTGCTATAGTAACCACTCACCTCCTGGTATCCACTATCTGAATATGAGTTCATTTGAGTAGAGCTGCGCGAGTTAGCCGCAGATCCTGAGCGAACAGGTGAAGACATACAGATATACTGTGCATTGCTATTTGATGGGTTATAAAAATACTTTATAGAGAAATATTTTTGAGAGAAAATAACATGCATTAATCCTGTCGTAATTGGACTGTACTGTTATTGTTTTGTTTGATATCTTTTACTATCCAATTTTTCTGATTTAATGTATTGTGTTCTGTCAGTGAGTTTTCTATTTAGCCTTCAGCTAAGACTGATAATGATACCGTAAGAAGGACATATATTTTTACTTTCAGCTGAATAAAAGTCCAGCTGAAAGTCAATGTTGTGACAAAAACAGCCAGTGAAAAAGTAGATGTAACTATTTTTAATTCTTTTTGAGGAAACGTAACTACTGTTAGGTTTAAACTTAGCTGTAAACCAGGTCAGCAGTCATACAAACAGACACAGAAAGAAAATTATGTTTGACAGCAATGCTAAAGTGGAGAGGAAGATGCTGTTGCTGATGTTGGCTGAATTCAGACTATATATGCCCCATAATTTGTTTAACCTTAACAAAGATTTATACTTATCCAATACAAATAGGGTTCAAAGGTCACTTTTAAAAAGTTTTTGGACATAAATGTGTATGGGCAGTGTGTGAACACAACAACCCCACAATGAAAAAAATCCACCCTCCCCTTCTTTTATTAGACATGCTGTTTTGATTTTCTTGTTAATCTTGTTAATGTCACACAAACAAAGCCCCGCCCACAGCCACTGACTGACTGGTCAAGCTTTGCTAAGCGTTTGTTTGCATATTGTAGTTCGACTAAAGATACTAGAGGTGGCACGATTCATGAAAAAAATCAGAACTGTTCGGTTCGCTTGTCTCGGTTCGGAGCGCGTGTGCGTCGCACGGTTCAACGGTTCATGGCATGCGCAATGTAGCCTCATGCCCTGTATGTGACCTCAGATAGCGTGTTTCCCTTTGCGCGAAAGAAGAGGTGACTGGTTTGGAGTATAAGTACTGCAGGTTATGTTACGTGTAGAAATGGCAAGTGGGAGAGAAAAGGAAGTCTGCCCGGAGTTGGAGGATGAGCCAGCGTCGTATAAGTTTGGTGTGTGGAAACATTTTTTATTTCATGTTACCTATGATGACAGCGGAAATAAAATAACAGATAGAACTGCAGTCCATGGCTTGAATGTGTTCGAACAGCCACAGGAGACCGTCTTCTCTCCGACCATTTATCTAATCTGAGGTACTGAACACAATGTTTTATGTCTTTTCGTATTCAGCGCTATTTTTAGCCTTTCATTGATAAAACTAAAGCGGCTGATTTCCGCGTAGTTTCATTTTGCAAGTTGTGCGATCTTATTTCTTAAATTGCCCCTCAAAGTAATCAGGACAGAAGTAGTCCAAAGTGGACAAGAGTGACGGATTTAAATATTACAGGTGTAAACGTTATGTTTCCCTCTCGTCTATATATATACTCTCTGCAGTATTAAAGCAGCCCCTCAGTGAGAAATCTTAGAGCTACACTGAAGTTGGCATTTTAATAAATGCAAGTTATCTTTGTGTGCTAAAAATGCACATAAAGTTCATGTAGATGGCAATACACAAATAAATGAAAAGCATGTTGAAATCATCAACGTCTTCCCTCTTGCCGTATCAAAATCTAAGAGATGGTCCCAATAAAGTGCTTAAAGTCAAATTCAGTTTGTGCATGATTACATGATATAACTTTTTTAATACTGTATCCTAAATTATGGATAATTAATACATTAATAAGATAATACATTTCTAGAGTGTTAAAAATTAAAAGAAAACAAAACAAGAATCGTACTTAACCGAGAACCTTGACCATAAAACCGTGATACGAACCGAACCGAGGGTTTTGTGAACTGTGCCACCCCTAAAAGACACCATTGTCTCAGACTTTATTCACAGGAATGAGATCTATTTTTAACCAAAAGGGCTCACTTTTAGGGCTTTGCATTTAAAGGTACACAAATTAAAACAGCGTGCCTTTGCTCCCACCCAAATAGGGGCATTTGGACATGTTATAACAGATGATCTGTGGGGTGTTATGAGCTGAAACTTCACGGACACATTTTAGGCGCACCTGAGACTTATATTACATCTTGTAAAAATTGTCATATGGGCCCTTTAAGTAAAAAAAAAATGTACAGTAAGACATCATCTAAAAGCCTATTAGGACAGGATTAGTTTTTAGGGTATGTTTCTAAAGTAGGCATGCATGATGGCTGCAAACTAAATGGCTGCCTTCTGCGGCAGAAGTTATTTTTCACTTTTTACACCTTTTAATTGCATTTTTAGCGAGAAATTAGTATTGTAGTTTTCAAATATGTGATTATTTATCACGAAGGCGCTCTCGGTTTATATTTTATAACACGCTGCCTTTAAAGTGTGTCCGAAAGCGCTTCTCTTAGCTGCCTTCATGCCTCTGAAGTCATTGCCGCATGAGGCAGCGAGGCAACAAGTCAGCTGCTTTCAGACGCAGACGATATTATCAGCACATTAATATTATTTGCTGATAATGGCTTAAAATTTTTTTATTATCGACATCAGCGAGATATGAAAAATGATTTGCCGATATAAAAACGTGTTGACTAAGCACATCAGCTTGCACGTTTGTAAGAAGTGCTATAGGGATCATGTCACTCAGCTAGGGATCATAATGTAGATTTTGCTGCATCACTACCAGCCCAGTTTAACTCAGCCAAGTTTAATAGCGGTAAAAGATGCTAGAATCGTTACTGGCTTGTAAACATGGTGTCAAAAAAAGGTGTACATCAATTACTGACATGGCCAATTCAGATGAGATTAAAATTATAAAGATGCCCTTGGACGCATTACATTACATTGCCTACCCAAATAAAACTAATCCAATCTAATACGTCTTAGGTGCATGCCTTTCTAACTGCATGTTTGCAAAAAAAAAAAAAAAAAAGAGTCTGATCATTTCTTTTAGTGATAGACAGCAGGTCGCACATCCTGTTGATAAACTGTTCATACAGAGGTAACAGAAAACAATCGGGAGTGTCAATGAACGGACCCTCACTTTCACGCAGGGAGATCTGCTCCAATTCAGGGGAGTAAAGTGACCCCTGACCTCTGATCCCAAATGTAGGCGAGGGGCAACCATCCGACGGCTTCGACACACCTGCGCCTGAGGATTCTGGGGACCAAAGTGATAACAAACTGTAAATAGGAGATTACTGAAGACAATAATAAAATAACAAACCTACAGTACCCATAGGTGGAGTTTGGCGGGGCCAGGGGGGGCACTGCCCCCCAGAGCAAAGCCAATTATGATTTTGTCTGAGCTATTAATGAAATAGAAATAGGACAATTCATATTTTACTTACAGTATCTAAACTTAATATAATATTAATCAGAACACTATGTAACTAAAGGCTAAAATAGTTTTAATTAATTTAAACTATATTTAAAAACTATGAAACTGCTTATTTTAAAGTATTGCAGTACCCTTGTTTGCAAACCCAGTCTCATGGAGATGCGTATAAATAGCACGAAGTGTGAAAACTTTTGCAATACATTCACCAATTTTTTTTCTATTTTTTACCATTGTTGCTTGGGTTTGGGGTTAAAACAACTTTTGTTACATAAAATGACATCCTAACCCAAACCCCAATTCTAACCCCAACTCCAAGCAACCATGGAGAAAAACATGGAGAAACTTATATATTAAATAACATCCTAAATCTACCCCCAAACCCAAGTAAAAATGGTTTAAAAAATAGAAAACAATTGAGAAACCAATACATAAAACGACAAAAAAAGATGCGCCAATTTAAGTGAATGGGAAGGACTGGCGTATCATATGCACGCCAAATTAGAATTTGGCATATGTCTTGCACGAGTTTTTACACTTTGTGCTATTTATACGCATCTACATGAGACTGGGTAGTGTTTGCTGGTAGGTACCCCCCAAGCACAAACACGAAACTCTGCCTATGACAGTAACTACACACCAAAAAGTGTTAAAGACACAATATGTAATTTTCACCGCTAGAGGGCGCAAAACAATAATAAAGGTGTAGCTTCATGACGCTGTGATAGAGACTGAAAGTAGTTATCTTCACCTCCACTGTTGACAGAAATCAATCCGATGGGACTCTAAAATCACATTTATATATGATATAATGAAATTCCATTGTTGAAAACATTCACGATAATGAAAGTACACAAGTAAACAAAATATATTATTCTGTGCTAGTGGTTTATGGATAGTTTAATACAAAAATACATATTATACATATTGTGCCTTTAAATAAAGAATAATGCGCAATGTATGATTTTGAACAATTTCTTTCGGCACAGGGTGATATTAGTCAATTTTCGATTGCCAAGTGTGACATTCTCACTGACGCCCAATCAATTGCCTTTGTGATAAATTTGTATGACAATGTCAAATGTGACCAAAGGTCCCAAGATATTGTTCATTACATCATACTAGGGCTATGCAATTAACTGTTTTTTATTTTTATTTAAAATTTTGATTCAAACAATTACAAAAAAAAGATTATCGAGCTAAAACAATTCAGTGTTTCCCATACATCGATTTATTCGTGGCGCACCGCCATGAAATCAACACTGGCCGCCACGAATAGATTTTTCATGATTCCCATTTTTATTTATATTTTACTGTTTAAAAACATCTTAATTCATAGTTGCAAGTGCCAAGCGCACCCCCTCCCATTCTCTAATGTTGCGCCTGTCTCTCACATAACAGTGAAAAATGTGGCAGTGTCTTCAATGTCCGTTGCTTCGTATACTTTTATTTTCGCGTAAACGTCAACAGTCACAGATTTTACTGAGAGAGAGGACGGCTGATCGAGTTAATCATAACTTGACGAAAGGTTAGCATTAATGTTTCCCACACACACCCCCGTTCTCTCCCTCTCTATGATGCGGTATGCCTGCCACGTGTTTTGTAGTTACTTTGTGTAACAGTTACTGCGCTATACGCGATAATAAAACTCACATTTAAAATAAAAAAGGACTCATAACAAGACATTGATGAGAAGAGCAACAGCAGTAAGGCTTCAATGTAAATGTATGGTGATTTTGTCAGACGATGTCGCGTTTATAAATCAGGATTTTAGCAGCAGTTGAATTAAACACGAGGTGTTACTGGGTCGTGTTTAGCAACTATTTTATAGTCTACTCATTTTATGTCTGACAACAGAACTGATAATATGTAAAAATAGCATTCAGTTGTGTTAAAATGCAATATAATGTGACAGATCAAAGAGTAGAAATGAAACATATTTCAGGTGCCAACACTTGATCAAACGCAAACACGTGATGACGTCACATATATTCTAATTAGCGTATATTACTATTAGTCTCTCAAAATCCTGTGGAAAACACTGCAATAGGCTTTATGCCCAGCTGCACTACTTACTGAACTTCAGCCAGCTCCTTGTTTCCTGTCTGCCATTATTGGACAAACTAATTAATCCAGGTGTGTCTGATTATTGTTGTTGTGACTAATGAGGTCAAGCACACCTGGATTAATCAGTTTGTCCAATAATGGCAGACAGGCAACAAGAAGCTGGCTGAAGTTCAGAAAGTAGTGCAGCTGGGCATAAAGCCTATTACAGTGCGATTGAAATATAAAATGCATGCTGATGGACAGATGTATTTGTAAGGCACCACAGCTTTGACACGAGTAGCCCATTGCACCACTTACTTCAGAAAATTTTTAAATAAATGTGTTTAAGATTTTTACCAAAATAATCGCGATTATGATTTTGCCCATAATCGAGCAGCCCTACATCATACTGTATAAATCATCTCGATTTCTGATCTGTAGCACTGTGCCTTGACTTTTATGTGAGACCTCAGCATGTACACCCAAAGAAAAGACTTCACAAATTCACCAAATTTAGCACAAATGGCAAATAAAAGCTGCAGAGAGCCTTGAACACAAAATACTTTCATCACCCCAGGCCGAACTACGTACTGTGCTCATGTGATCACAGCCCTGTCTGAAGTGCCACACTTCTGCCAACTCTTATTTACAACTGTAGAGGAGAAAATAGCTGCAAAAAATACCTGCCGATCTCCACAGTAGAGACTTCTCAGAAGAGCTGGAGGAAATAAGAAAAATCATGAGAGAGGAGACCACAATGACACACACACACAGGGCACAATGCATCTCATTTTCCAATAAGTCAGAGCAAAAAAGAGCCGCTCCATTTGGCCAGAAATATGGAGCCATTCACGGCGCACATCAATCACGGCATTACAGTCCACCGACTGTCACATGTATCTCTCTGAAAGAAATTTCAGGCCTGTCCGATTAATCACAAAAATTAACTGACTTATGGGCAACTTCGGAAAAAGAGACATGTACGGATGTGGGAATCCGAGCTGAACCACAGAATGTGGATGCCACTGTCTGCTCATGTCTACCACACCGTCACCGTCTGCAATGGAGGGGTCAAAGTTCACCGGTCATAAGGGTACAGTAACAGCTGAGGGGGATGGAGTGGGACAGCAGGAATGCCATGTAAGGAAAGATAAAGATAATGGGCCACAGTGGAGGAGTTTGGTAGCAGAAGCGCACAAATGGGTGCAAGAAAGAAATACTCAACAGAAACGACCATCTGGAAAAACGGTGCAGACTCCGTGACTCACTGTGGTAAAAGCATGCAGTCATTTACAAATGTGTTTCAAAGAATCCCGGGTGAAAACAGTTTAACTAGATAGAGAGTAACTAGTCCGTTATCACTTATTTCTAAGTGATTCTTGTAGCAAGCAAACCCCTCTGGAAAACTGTTTTTGTAACATTTAATAAACTAAACCGTGTCATAATACCCTAAAGCTTGAATGTGTTTACTGTAAAATGATAAATAGTCTTTAATTTCCCGTGAATGTAGTTAGTTAGAGTGGAAAGAGGAACAACTGGGTGTTTATCATACTTATCCTTCACAAACTGATACAGAAAAACAAAGCAGCCATGATTGCCGTGTTGCCAAGTGTGCACAAACCATACGGGTAAATGTGTAAGGGGGTGTAGGAATGATGGGTGGGCGGAGGGGACACATTATAAATCTCATCAGAAATATGACATGGTTTTAAATGCCTGGTTGCCAAGGATACCCTCAGATATGACATACCATTTATGGCTTAAAGGGACAGACTTAAATTCTGTTATTATTTATTCGCCCTTGTATCTTACACAACTACTTGTATTCTTGTATTCCTCTGTGATATCTGTTTTTCATACAATAATAAAGAATCGGATCCAATGTTGCTTTATGCCGACGGCTGTCGGAGTTGGGGAAAGAAGCTCATTTCAGTAAAGCAGTGCAAGAGCCGTCATTCTATGAAATTTAAATAGTGGAATAAATAGATGAAATATATATATATATATATATATATATATATATATATATATATATATATATATATATACACAGTTGTGTTCAAAATTATTCAACCCCAACTGAAATTGATTGTTTTGGCCGGTTTGACATTGATTTTGATCATTCAGTCATCCTGCTTACAATTACATCAAAGAGGCATGTGTAGGTCAGACAAATATAACATAACATTTATAATGAAATAACCACAAATGTCTTTTCTGTGCTCACATCATTTTCAGTTTTATTCAACCCCCAAGTGACATTCAATCTTAGTACTTAGTACAACATCCTTTTACAGTTAAAACAGCTTTTAAACGTGAAGCATAGCTTGACACAAGTGTCTTGCAGCGATCTACGGGTATCTTCGCCCATTCATCATGGGCAAAAGCCTCCAGTTCAGTCACATTCTTAGGCTTGCGCACTGCAACTGCTTTCTTTAAGTCCCACCAGAGGTTCTCAATCGGATTTAAGTCTGGTGACTGCGATGGCCACTTCAAAATGTTCCAGCCTTTTTTCTGCAACCATGCTCTAGTGGATTTGGAGGTATGCTTGGGATCATTGTCCTGTTGAAAGGTCCAACGTCTCCCAAGCCTCAGGTTTGTGACGGACTGCAACACATTGTCATCCAATATCTCCTGGTACTGAAGAGAATTCATGGTACCTTGCACACGCTGAAGTTTCCCTGTACCTGCAGAAGCAAAACAGCCCCAAAGCATGATTGACCCCCCACCATGCTTCACAGTAGGCAAGGTGTTCTTTTCTTCATAGGCCTTGTTTTTCCTCCTCCAAACATAGCGTTGATCCATGGGCCCAAACAGTTCTAATTTTCCACAGAACACTATCCCAAAACTTCTGTGGTTTGTCCACATGACTTTTGGCATACTGCAGTCGACTCTTCTTATTCTTTGGAGACAGCAAGGGGGTGCGCCTGGGAGTTCTGGCATGGAGGCCTTCAGTACGCAGGGTCCGCCGTATTGTCTGAGCAGAAACTTCAGTACCCACATCTGACAAATCTTTTCTCAGTTCCTCAGCAGTCACACGGGGACTTTTTTCCACTCTACGCTTCAGATAGCGCACAGCAGTCGCAGTTAGCATCTTTTTTCTGCCACGACCAGGAAGCGTTTCAACAGTGCCCTTTGCCTTGAATTTGCGAATGATGCTTCCTATGGTGTCTCTTGGTATGTTTAACATCTTTGCAATCTTCTTATAGCCATTGCCCTTCCTGTGAAGATTAATCACCTCTTCTCTTGTCTTCCTGGACCATTCTTTTGACTACACCATGTTTGTAACCATACCAGTAAATGTTTAGAAGGAGTTGAGTATCACAGTCATTTTAAAGCTGCCTAATTGGTGCTTATTAGGCTTTATTGCTGTTCCCTGACATCCATAGGTGTTTTCAATACCTGATTGAAAACACTTCAATGAACCTCTGTTCTTCAGAGTGGTAGTTCTTTAAGGGGTTGAATAATAGTGTCAATGAAGAATTCACAAAAGAAACATTTACTACTATATTACAAAACCAATTGATGTCATTTTAGTTGCATATGGTTCTTTAAGAAGTCATTGTAGGATTTCATTCTGAATACAATTACAAATGTACACTAAATTCCCTAAAACCCTTAACAGCATTGGGGGTTGAATAATTTTGAACACAACTGTATATATATATATATATATATATATATATATATATATATATATATATATATATATATATATATATATATATATATATATATATATATATATATATATATATATATATATATATATATATATATATATATATGAAGAGTTTGGTTCCAAAACGCAATAAATCCATTTTGACAAATTTTGGTAAAAACTTGTTTTCTATACCAAGAAAGTGACAAGATGAAAACAACTATTTTCTGTTACAAACTTTCACATAGCATCTTTAGGTTATAAAAACATAAAAAATTCAAATCCATAAGTTGATTTTCAAAGATTTATTATAAAAACGGATAATTTTTTCCACAAAATGCAATAAATCCATGACAAGTTTTTATTCAAAATGCTATAAATCTATTGAATCAATAGCCTATATAAATGTGCATTCATCTTTGCCATGTTATATTCATTTAGTTGACTAGTTGTACACACTAAAAAAATATAAACATTAATGTCATAAATCAAAACACTTACTTTGTCATATTAAGATCACTGTCATTGCGGTCACTTGACGTCCTCGCTTAACGTCTTTCACAGAGATTAGCTGTAAAATGTTTTTGGTCCTGCTCGATTTTCGTTGAGTTTGAGTAAAATTATGGAAAGTTTTTCATAAGATCCTCTGGGGTCAATGTGTTAGCATGAGAAGCTTGATGCTGTCGGGAGAACAAGCACCCGTCTCCCGAGTGCCTCTCAGGGAAAATATTAGATGCTGATGGCTTACGTTTCTTTCCCATCACAGAAAACCATCACAGGTTTAGCGATGCAATTAAAGTATTATTTTGTTTTGTTTGTTGATCACGAAGTACAAAGTAGATGAGGAAAACTAGGACTCCGTGTACTCAGCGCGTCCGCCATTGTTTGTTTACATTGCGTGACTGGTGGTGGGCTGTAATATCAGAAATGGATTTATTGCGTTCTGTAAAAAAGGAGGAGTGGCGTTTATCGCATTTTGGGAAAAAAAGGGAGAAAAGATGACAGAATAACACGGCGGATATTGGATTTTGCGTAAAATTAAGAATTTACTTTTAACTACTGACCTGATATAATACTGATTTTGGCAGTAACTCATTTTTTTTCAAAAATGGCATTTATCGCGTTTTGGAACCAAACTCTTCATATATATATATATATATATATATATATAAATACACTTCCAGATCACTTCCAGTCAATGGTCACACGTCGTCTAGTCGCTCAAGTTAATTTTTTTTAAATGCATCCAAACCTCGTATCGAATCTACGATTCATATTAATGTCTTCTTCCGATCATAATATATAGCTATTTAAGTAAAATTGGCCACACCCCTTCAAATGTTTGGCATTTGAAAAACTTTTATTCATTTCCAATGGAAATTTTGACTTTTCGTCATTAATATATAGACCCTTTTACTGTTACATTGTGACATTTTTTTTGGGCGGAGTTTAGCTGGAGGCAGAAAGACTGCTGACTGATTCACTAACGCTAGCTAAATATATTTTGTTAGATTGTTTGCTAACACTTTACGATAAGGTTATATTTTATTAACATTAGTAAATGCATTAGCTAACTTATTAGCTATGAACTAACAATAAACGATATATCAAGTTAGTTTTTCATCATTTATTAATCTTTGTTAATGCCAATACAGTTGCCAATCATGTTCATGGTGCATAAACTAATGTTAACAGTTAAAATTTCCATAAATTAGTAAATGCTAAAATTTACATAAACTAAAATTAATAACTGATGTTGAAGTTTTGTTTATTGTTAGTTCATGTTAACTAATGCATTAACTAATATTAACAAATACAACCTTATTGTGAAATGTTAACGTTTTGAAACAATAACTTTAGAAAATCCGATTCATCCGACCTGACAATGAGTGCGTTTACATTCACAGTCTTACGCCGATTATGCTTAATAAACTGATAACATGTGGGGTCATGTAAACGCGTAAAACGTTTTCTTTAATCGGGGAAAGCCCATAAACGGCGTAAGCAAAAACGATCGGCACAGGTAGTTTTTTGCTCATTACGCCGATTTTGTGTGGCATGTAAACACTTTAACCGGCTTTCTCACGGTTTTGTCCATGTGCGCATGTCTCTGTGTATGAAAGATAAACGTCACACGCGGAACCGCAAAGTAACGCATAAAAGTCTCCGCTCGACTAAAGCAGTTGGCAGAGAAACTGTGAAAATAGAATTGTTACATTTACAGGTTCTGACACGAGAACAGATACAACATTACAGCTTAAGAGCACTATAGGTGGTGATGTCACTGCCTGCGAGAAAACTGATAATTCTTCAAGTTCCATGTAAACGCAGTTGTCTGCATAGCAGGCTTATTGATTTGCATGTAAACGCATGACAACAGTTTTCTGTTATAAGCAGATTTTTGATAGTTATCTGCTTATTCTGTGCATGTAAACGTACTCAATGTAAGGCACACACTGTGCAGGACCGTGAATGCCATTTGAAAAAGCTTTGAAAAACTTTTAAATGGACAGAACCAGACTGGCTGACCCATACACTCTCTCTTAATGGATGGATTATGTGACAGGATTACCTCCAGCTAAATCAGTGGCCTTATATCTGCACCTTTCTCATGGAGAAACTAAGGCCCAATCCCAATTCTACCCCTTACCCCTTCCCCTTTGTTTTGCACTTTCACGTGAAGTGATAGGGGTGTCTCAAATATCTTTTGGCTGGAGGGGAAGGGGTAGGGGGAAGGGCCAGGTAGCCCTTCAAACGAAGATTTTTCGGGACCACACTTCAGACAAATGGGTATGATAAATTTCCCGTATGGCCCATAAATGTAAGTATTTTTTTACATTAAAAAGTATTTTAATAACAAATAATCACTTGTTTTATGTTGCTAGACCCCCTATATTAAAGAGAAATTGAGGGAGTATAAATCATAAGATGTCAATAGCTATGTGCTGGATGGGCACTGACATGATATGAAGTGTGCGATGCAAGCGCAGTTTTGATTATCATTTATGTCCATGTCTGCTCGTTTTATTGCGTTTAACCACGGCTGTTGTTTTTTGCCTGGCAGTGGCACCAGGTATGCAATACAATTTAAAATTGAAGCCTTTCCTAATATAACAACATGACATTTGCGCTCCTTCTGTAGCCGACTCTATGCTGATTTGTGTTGTCTGCCTCCAGTTTCCATTTGTTTTTCCTCCAGCTAGCCCGTGACGTAATTGTGATGTAGGCTCTTAAAGGAATAGTCTACTTATTTTCAATATTAAAATATGTTATTACCTTAACTAAGAATTGTTGATACATCCCTCTATCATCTGTGTGCGTGCACGTAAGCGCTGGAGCGCGCTGCGACGCTTCGATAGCATTTAGCTTAGCCCCATTCATTCAATGGTACCATTTAGAGATAAAGTTAGAAGTGACCAAACACATCAACGTTTTTCCTATTTAAGACGAGTAGTAGTTATATAGTTTTATCATTGAATGAATGGGGCTAAGCTAAATGCTATCGAAGCGTCGCAGCGCGCTCCAGCGCTTACGTGCACGCACACAGATGATAGAGGGATGTATCAACAATTCTTAGTTAAGGTAATAACATATTTTAATATTGAAAATGAGTAGACTATTCCTTTAAAGGGTCTATGGTCCAGAACAATATATTCATTATATATTCAGAATAACACTTCTGGAGATATTTGCGATTGAAAACTAAACTTTGCATCAGCAGATCATTATTTTTCCAAATTTATAATTTTTTCTTCCACAAATGAAATTCAAACACGTTTAAAATGACATGAGGGTGATAAATGATGACCGAATTTTCAAGTTTTGGGTGAACTGTTCTTATAACTCCTTTGTAAGCATCCAAATATGTCACACTTATGTCATAAAATCTAATGGAAGTTTATTTCCTTTCATTAAGCAATATTAATTTTTTTTTACAAATATAATGACTATGGGCCAAATAGTAGGGGCAGCAAATTCATTATTGCTTTTAAAGCTTGGCACACTAGAATATTTTTTAATATTTAAAAAAAATGTCTTTTCTCACAGATTTAAAAATGTGAGAGACCAAAAACATCATGAAAAATTTGAACAGTTTTGTCTTACAGTGTGTGGCGTGCTATAATGTGATTATGAAAGCACAAATTCAACAACACAGATTCCCTTCGACTGAGATCACAGGCAATCTCACAAAGTATTTTGCGGTCAAACGTGACTTTACAGTAAACAAACATGATGGCAGACAGGCATGAAGGAATAGTTAATAAACTGTAAAAAGTAAAAGTTGGATCAACTTAAAAAAATTGGTAATGCCTAAAATCTAAAGTTTTTAAACTTAAAGAATTACTCCACTTTCTTTAAAAAAAATCACAATATTTACTCACCCCCATGTCATCCAAAATGTTTGTCTTTGTTCAATCAAGAAAAAAATTAAGTTTAAGAAAAACATTCCAGAATTTTTCTCATTTTAATAACCTTTATTGGACCACAACAGTTAACAGTTTCAATGCAGTCATTTTCTGAGAGAGAAATAAAAAATATGTACATTTAAACCACAACTTCTCGTCTTGCATTAGCCGTGTCAAGCACCAGCATGACCTCATGTAACGCATCATCACGTCGAAAGGTCATGCATGACGTATGCGAAACTACCGCCCCAGTGTTTTCAGGTGTGAAGAAAGAGGACCGTTCTGACGTTGTTGTATGTTGAATGATACTAACTAATTTCTTTGTGTCAGTTTATTGTTTAAATTGGTCCGCCCATGTGCATTTCACATATGTAACACGCAACCTTTCGACTTCATTATGCGTCAAACGACTGGTGCAAGACAAGAAGTTGTGGTTTAAAAGTGCATTTTTTTTCTAGTCAAAAATGACAATCGTTTCGCTAGATAAGACCCTTATGCCTCAATTAGGATCATTAAGCTGCCCTTTAAAGCTGCATTGAAACTGCAATTTTAAACTACATTTAAACTGTAAACTGTTAAAGTCCAATTAAGTCTATTAAATTGAAAAAAATCCTGGAATTTTTTTCCTCAAAAAACTTAATTTCTTCTCGACTGAACAAAGAAAGACATCAACATTTTGAATGACATTAAATTATCAGAAAGAAAGTGGAGATATCCTTAAAGTAAACTTTAAATTGAATTTGGTAACAATGTTTCACTTAAAGTAAGAAAATTTTGATAAAAAAAAAACCTTTAATTTTAGGCGTTACCAACTGAAGTCATTTTTTTAGGTGGATCCAACTTTTACTTTTAACAGTGTACTATGTGGACTGATTTTTACATTTCTGATGTATATCTCACTATGGAGTCTGTGCCTGCTGCGTTGTTATGCTTTCGTCTTTCATCAGCATGCTTACTGATTGGATATCATGTACGTAACAATCTACAGCGTGCCTGACTGTTTGTCCTCAGGATTTCTGATTTAATCACTCTTTTAACACTAAAGAAATAAGATATCGGATAAGAATCGGATAAGATAATCAGTACAACTACCAAGACGACACTGTAAAATTCCTTGTTGCACTTTTGCACCAAATTTTTAAGTTTAATCAACTTGAATTAACAATTAATTTCTTCTTGACTTAGTTGAAATAACTAAGCGAATTTAATTTTTATAATTTATAGCAACTTCTCACCAGTCAAAAAAGTTGAAGTTATTAAAGTTAAAAGTTTTGTTTATTTAAGTTGATTAAACTTAAAAATTTAAGTGCAACAAGGAATTTTTTACATTGTTGTAAGGGGATTCAATCTGATGGAACCTTGTGGTTGCGGCAGCCCAGTATGTTGATCACAATGAGTTATATCATAATTGCATGTGACCGATATAAATAGAATTTCGCCGACATTTCTTTATTTAGTTTTCACCCTAACGTCCTTTAAAACCCACATTGCTATGTAGAAAATAAAGGAGATGTTTAGCAAAATGTCTAAGCATTTGTTCTTTCCATACAATACCAATTTGGCCAGTTATTTATGATGTCAGACCCAAAAGGTACAAAAACACATCACAAAAGTAGACCATATGACTTGAGTCCTACTATATTGCTAAGCTTCTGAGGCCATACAAACGCTTTGTGCGAGAAACAGATCGGTTTCATCAAAACCCTGTCGTCTCATAGCAACCTTGCTATCCTCTTTATGTGCATAAGAGAATTAAAGAGATAAAATTTTCATTTTTAGGTGAACTGTCTGTCATTTTTTATTTGCATATGAGGAGGGTGAGTAAATAATGACAGAATTTTCATTTTTGGGTGAACTATCCCTTTAAGGGTAAGAAGTGCATCTGTCTACAAATAAAATCTCTTTTGTGGTTCACAGCAGAAAATAAAACATATCCGTTTGAAACAGCACAAGGGTGAGTAAATGATGACAGAATAATAATTTATGCTTGAACTATCTGTTAAAACCCACATCAGAGGCAAAATGAACAGATTTACAGACACGCAAATGCTGCGATGAAAAAAAAACATGCTGAGCTGGTCTCATGGCAACTATAAAAAGCTGTACATACAAAACAACTGATAATTTATCATCAGAGACATTAAATCAGAGCTCTAAAAACAGAATTCATCAAATTATAATATTTGGCAAAGCTTACCTGTCACTCGCAGCACCTGGAGACTCCGCCCCCAACCTGCATCGTTCCAGCTGATTGGCTACAATCTGTCTCTCTTCTTCAAGTTCTCTGGTTAATCGCTCAAACTGGAGCTCCTTCGCAAAAACCGCAGAGAGAAAAAGTGAATTCGGCTGCTTTGCTTAAAAACAGAGCCATACCTAAAGACTGTCCACAATTTAAAAACCATTCACTTCATACAAATATAATTATGACATTAATTTGACTTCAAAAGCCATAGCCGTCTTTGGAGGGTTTGTGCCCTCTCTCATGCGGTTTCTGAAGCCTGTCGGTGTGTGCATGTGTGTTTGTTTTAGTGTGTGTGTGTGTAAGGCGAGGAGGCTACTCTGTTGGCCTGCCTCTCACTAATACACACAGACTTGTTAATGCAGCTGCCCTTAAAGGACACACACACACACACACACACACACACACACACACACACACACACACACACACACACAAACACTAAAACAAACACAGCCACACACTGCTCTTGCATTGGCTCTGTGTTTTAATATCAATGCTGTATCACTATGGATTTCATTACTGCCTTTCACCGTTACATCGCAATGAATTTTAGAGCACCTACTTTAAAACAAATTTCCTTCCTGGAAAATACGGCGAGTTCATTTCCAGCAGCCGATTATTGGTGGTGGGAAATAGTATTGCTGTAAATATTGAAGGCAATGAAAAGAAGAGATTATTGAGCGTTGTTCTTAGGGTGAGACAGTCGGGCAATGGCTATCTCTCTTGTGCCATGCTGTGAGCTACAAGCTGTACCAGGCTTGTGCTATTCAACCTATTGTTGAGAGTGACAATACTTGCCAATGTCCTGATTCTGTCCAAATGGAGCAGAAAGAAAACAGACGACTTGGCCATTGACGCAAACACAAAGAGTCAAAATCGATGCTGCAGGTTTTGGAGTCTTGATAAAACACGTTAAATCTGACATTGGGTCAATAAATCCAACACTATCCCACCGCTATGTGTAACTATTTTACGGGGGGGTTAAATCTCATCTAATTTTTTCGTACTATTTAGCACAACCTGCTTTTGACCGAGCAACTTTTGAGTTTGGGGTGGAGCTTTGTTCCTGCTTTTCTGATAATTACATTTTAATACGATTCACGTAAAATTATTTGAATTTAAACAAAGATTGTGCTCTCAATGCTAACATGACCTGTAACGATTACAGTATGCTAACAGTTTAATTTTAATGATATTGAACTACCGTATGAAGGCAATTCGAAGGTTTAAGCATCAAAGCTAATGTGAGAAAATATATTATTATCAGCTGTCGTAATGAGTCTAAACTGAATATTTGTGTCCTCAAGGAGAACAATTAAAGGGACACTCCACTTTTTTGAAAATATGCTAATTTTCCAGCTCCTCTAAAGTTAAACATTAGATTCTCACAGCTTTGTAATCCATTCAGCCGATCTCCGAGTCTGGCGCTACCACTTTTAGCATAGCTTAGCATAATCCATTGAATCTGATTAGACCATTAGCATCATGCTAAAAAAATAACCAGAGTTTCTGTATTTTTCCCATTTAAAACTTGACTCTTCTGTAGTTACATCGTGTACTTAGACCGACGGAAAATTAAAAAGTGGCGATTTTCTAGGCCGATACGGCCAATAACTAGGGCTTTCAATTTAATTGTCTAATAAATTGTGAGAATTATGATGATTAATTGCCTGTTTAGAGCTTTGCCGATTATGATGATTAATTGTCTGTTTTATTGCTTTGACATTTAATTCTCATAAATTTTTTTGTTCATGAAAAAATTCTCACACATGATCCTACTAAGGTCATACTGGACCACATGTGGTCCACAAGTGGCTGCAAAAAATCAATTCTTTACAGATCCTTAAGAATAGCATCTTTCACTTCCCTAAATTTGGAATTGCTGTTTTGGAAATGTATGTTTTACCTTGCAGTTTAAAGTTTTGCAGCATTTCTTTAAAGGGACACTTCACCCACTTGCATTAAGCTTTGTATAGTTAGAACCCCAGTCATGTTTTTGAATGGCCATGCATCATTTCCTCAGTTGCCGCTGAGACAGGAAAAATACAGATTTCAGTGTTGCACTTCCTTCTTTCAATGATGTAAAAATCATCATTTTGCATAAATGAAAGCAGGAAGTCCAATATCTTTGTTGAGGGGGCGAGACTACAAACACCCCTTTTCTCGGTCAAATAGGCACCAAATTCGAAATGTATGTTACTTTCCACTAGAAATATGACGCACTTTCAATAAAGATTCATGTTTCTACAGGTGAAATGCTCCTTTAAATGCTGTTTTTTCCACTGTATTGATTGGCTATGGCTTTGATTTTTTTGCGTTACACTGTCAGTTAAGGAGCGCCATCTGATCTCATTTATACAGGCACTGCAGCTCCCCCTTGTGTTTTTTAAAGATATGTGCAATCATTGCGGTGATCTGAAATCATCGCGATGAGGTCAAACAATCGCGATGGAGACGATTATTTAATCATTTTGACAGCCCTACTAATAGCTATACTCTCATTCTGGCGTAATAATCAAGGACTTTGCTGCCGTAACATGGCTGCAAGAGGCGCAATGATATTACGTAGTGCCCGAAAACAGTCCCCTGCCATTGAAAGTTACTAAGGGGACTATTTTCGAATGCTGTGTAATATCAGTGTCCCTTTAATGGCTACCGAGCACAAGTCCCATAGCCAGAAGCAGGCAGATGGCAGCGTTGCGATGTACCTGCTCTTTAACAGAGGCCAGCAGATTGCTGGTGGTGGCATCAGTCGCCATGTTGTTGTTGGATCTTCCCTCGGTGCTCAGCACCTCCCCTTCCTCCACAGGGCTTTGCCTAGGAGTAGGCATTCCCCCTGCACACGATCACACACAAATACAATTATTTATTGCCATTAATATGCACTGAATCTGATGCTAATACGGTATAGGCTATATAACAGCCACTCCATATTGTTATATTCATTTATCGATCATATAAATATTTTTATATCATACTATCAACTATATAAGACCAAATTTCTGCCTACTACCAGAGCTGTTGGTTGGTTGTCAACCGATGTGTTGGATCATTTCAATGACAGGAAATTACAAAATTTGTCATAATAACGATGTAATGTATAATGTATGGTAGCTGGAAAATAATGTGTATAAACTGTATGACAACAAATACATACAATAGCGTTCTTTTTAGCAACATAATAGGGGCTCTTTAACAAGAAATATAGCAGCAGCAGTTAAAGTGTGTGTGTATAACACTAAAGCGAGAAGAGGGAAAAGCATAATTAAAACAGATTTCATCACCATCATTACTTCATAATTGCACCCATCACATTTTTAATTTCCATCCACAGAGATCTGTCTGTGATATACAGGTATTGTTTTCTGACTGCACATTATTGCATATATTCATAGTTATTATTTCTACATTGCAATATCTATCTATAATATACTTACATTTATATATTTATAATCTGCTTTACATATTACACACATAAACAATCTTCTTTCCATCAGTACTGTACGTTTATATCCTCTGGGACTTTCACAACACTAAACTATTCATTCATTTGTAATACTGTTACGGTAAGCATTACATTAACTACATGTTAAGTAGTCGCTGGCAAGTTTCTGCCAAAATAACACTACGCATATTAATCAAGGCACCATGCTAAGAGCCATGCGGCTGAATATGGTCTTATTTACTGGAGGGCAAGGCCGTGGTTGGGGGAGGACAACCAGGAACATTGTCCTGGGCCTTGTGACCAGAGCCAATAAATGCATCTTAAAACTGCAGGGTGCATGGAGTCAGGCCTAATGAATTCTAGCGACAGCAATGCTGAAGGGTTTGCAAGACAATATTCTTTGCGAAACTGCTTTAAAACAATATCCA
This sequence comes from Misgurnus anguillicaudatus, assembly GCF_027580225.2. Taxonomy (NCBI): domain Eukaryota; kingdom Metazoa; phylum Chordata; class Actinopteri; order Cypriniformes; family Cobitidae; genus Misgurnus; species Misgurnus anguillicaudatus. The sequence continues at coordinate 36,024,389 of NC_073344.2, forward strand.
TCATACAAAGCATCGAGTCGCTCCATCTAAAATGTGCAGCGGGTTGCGTAAGATAACGTTTGATGTCTAAAACACCACTGGCAATTATTTTTAATTAGGCATTTGACACAGGACATGAAGGCTGAAGGTCAGGTTTACTGTATCTTCATTTGCATCCGTATTTAAGATTGCAAAGTTACATTTGATTAATAAAACGTAAGTCTGCCTGTGAAAACCCATATTAAGTATGATTTACTGTTTTCTAACTAAAATCATCCTCCTAGATAATATAAAGAACATTCTGTGAAAATATAACCTTGATATCTATAAAACTGTCTAAGTAAGATCATGTCAAATATTGAAATGATGATTATGAGACTATGAGACTTTAACCTGGAATACACAAGGAAGGTCACAACTATGAAGACAAACCAAACCCAATTTCTTCTTGAACTAACGATACACTCACCTAAAGGATTATTAGGAACACCTGTTCAAGTTCTCATTAATGCAATGGTGTAATGGTGTGGGGGATGTTTTCATAGCACACTTTAGGCCCCTTAGTGCCAATTGGGCATCGTTTAAATGCCACGGCCTACCTGAGCATTGTTTCTGACCATGTCCATCCCTTTATGACCACCATGTACCCATCCTCTGACGGCTACTTTCAGCAGGATAATGCACCATGTCACAAAGCTCAAATAATATCAAATTGTTTTTTGAACATGACAATGAGTTCACTGTACTAAAATGACCCCCACAGTCACCAGATCTCAACCCAATAGAGCATCTTTGAGATGTGGTGGAACGGGAGCTTCGTGCCCTGGATGTGCATCCCACAAATCTCCATCAACTGCAAGATGCTATCCTATCAATATGAGCCAACATTTCTAAAGAATGCCTTAGAAGCACCTTGTTGAATCAATGCCATGTAGAATTAAGGCAGTTCTGAAGGGGAAAGGGGGTCAAACACAGTATTAGTATGGTGTTCCTAATAATCCTTTAGGTGAGTGTGTATGCACTAAATATGAAATCTATTTTGACAACGTACAAGAGAACTGCATGGAGATTTTACAAAACGCTTGTATTGGCGCAGAAGCCTATAATCATAGTTCCTGGCAGCATCATAGCAAAGCAACATGGGATGTAGTCCAATGTGTTCCAGCATCCCACCATGCGACAGCATGACAAGACAACCTGTTCCCTTACCAATACCCTCCCCCAACCAAAAGCAAAAATAGCCCGATCAGCAGATGTCTTCTTACTGTATGGCCTTAGTGTCTTGAAACTAAAAGGAACAGATTAGGCTTCAGCCATAGCTGCAGCTTTCCGTAATAGCAAATAACAAAGGTGAATTCCCATTTCTGCAGCTCGGCTGGTACAGCATTGTGTTAACAGCGCAAAGATAAGCGGTTTGATTCCCAGGGAAAATATGTACCGATAAAATGTAATGCATTGCAAGTCGCTTTTAATAAAACTGTCTGCCAGATGCATAAATGCATGAAGTATTAAGATACACATATGACATGATGGTAACATCTTAAAGATGACTGGGAGGTATCCAAACACACGCACATGCACACACACACACGCATAGATGTTTATAATTGAATGATTTGAAGCTTATAAACATAATAAATGGAAGTAGCCTACTGTGTAACAATTCTTAAGAATGAAATCCAAATCCACTTTGGAAGTCCTTAAAATCCCCACCCACTGCCACAACGGATTAACCAAGACTCTGCTGCCAGTCAAAGCACAGGTCTTAAATACAGAGAGCTTTAAGCTTGTATTTGTCACATACACAGTTTTTTAAATGTACAGTAGTAAAACTCTATAGACTATGCAAAAAATATACATTCCTATCTAAAACTAACAGCACCCTGTTACCAGGACATCATATTAGCAGTAACAAATGTCTATTTAATGGTAGGCTTCTCATTGGACAGTGTATACTATCACACAAAATTGTCAGACATTTTCCCCGCCTCTAATGGAGTAAAAACCCAACCATGGCATTGGCCACACACACACACAAAACTCCCCTGAATGCTTTTCCAGACCACATAACGTGCCCAGGCAGTGTAAAGACCAGTAACACGTATCCTCAACGTTGATACACTGTTCCCATCATCTCATACTGTAATTGTGGACTTTCCAGAGCAAATAACCGCACAGCAGCAGCAATGACACGGTGCACATCAGCAAACCTGCATCCCATCTGAACTCTAGTCAATATGATGAGGCAGCTAAAACTGCAACTACACTGCTATCAGAACAAAAACAGAGACCCACTTCTCTTCGATCCTGTTGAGTTGAAATTATTATAAGAGCAAGAACAGAGCTGCTTAATTATGCATAAAGAAAGTGTCTATTAGGTGGTCCGGCATTTAGCAGACTACAGCCTACAGCACTTCACAGGCATCAGACATCACAATACTTCTCAATGTCATCAACCATTTAAATACCAGCCATGCAACATGGTCAATGTCTTGACCTGGTTAATATTTTATGAGCAGATGGGCCAAATGCGCCATGCAGTGTTCAGTGGGACATATGAAGGGTCAAATATGAGAATGAAGATGATGATGATGGAAGGAAGGTGTAGGTATGTCGATTAGAGGTGTTGCAGGCGACACACACTTAAGTTAAGTAGCTTTATGCATTAAAAATGCAATCGGTCCAACTATATTTACACACAAGTATGGGACAATTACATATTTTCTGCACAGTTAACCGATGCAAAACAACACACAAGACGGATGAAGGTTTAAAACGTGCACAGGCGCCTCGACGTAACGTTAGAAACAAACTGCGCGCTGACCACAGCGTTTATTACAACACAATTTTAGAAATGACCGATTCACGAGACCCACAGATAAGCAGGAAAAGCGCTCGCGCGGAATCCTCAACGCCAGCGCGCCAGATGTTAGCAACGCTCCGTTGGAGCTGCGCGAAATCCCGGGCACTTACCGCGACACGTCCGAAACGTAAATCACTGGCGGCGACCGATACATCCATCTGAAAGAGAATTGTAGGATGACATTTTCCCCAAACGTGTTTTTATGCGATAAACGGGCGGCTCCGGCTGGGTCTCGCGCGCTTCCATGAGCAAGAGGGTCAGAGCGCGTGACGTAGTCGCTCGGTGTGTTCGACTTTCATGCTGATTTGTGCAAACCGTTTAGTGGGCGGAATCAACGTATCGCGAGAGCGATTGGAATGTCCGGCATTTGGTTCGCTTTCGCGGTACTTTGATGTCATATGGTGTTTGATTTGCGCAGCGCCGCATTAAGTCGAACACACCTGCCGTTTCAGCAGCAGCTAGGCCATTTAACTGTGTTGCCATGTAGTCGAAAGTAATTGACTATAATAAATTAGGTTCCCGTCTATATATTTACGGCTACAGGAAGAAAACCACACTCCGTGATGTGTTACACAAATGGCCAAGTGTTCGTTCAGGTAAATCCTCTTTACTTTGCATTCGCTGAGATACATTTGTAGTCTTCTCTGGGTTAACTTTGTGTGTGTGGGTTAAACAAAAACTTTAGCGAAGACTAGCCGAGGAGACATTCATATTTTATGAAGAGATTTTAAAAATGTATGGTTTTCTGAAGGGTTTTCCAAGTTAAGATGAGGCAACATTGCCATCGTGTGGACATCTCCCTTTGGGAGCTCAAACAAATTCAACAAAGACTCACATTTTATTTATGGAAATCATCACTGAGCTTACAGAGACATTTTATGCATCTGGCAAAGGCCAAAGCAACTTACACTTCATTCAAGATATACATTTTTTATCAGACTGCGTATTCCCTGGGGTTCGAACCAAGACCTTTGTGCTGCTGCTAAGGTAACTTAATCTCTGCCAATTGTTTTACTGAGTCATGACAGTCTTACAAAACACTTTTGTTGAAGGTTGTTAGAAGTTTTCACAGCTTGTTTATACCTTGTATTCAAATGCCATCTCAATCTATAAAGACGAGCTAATGAATCCAAGGAAAAGAATTCTGTGATTAAATAGCTATGCTTGACATGTACTAATACAAATGTTTATTAAACTGGCACACCTGGCATTATAGAAGCAATGAAATGATTAATTTAATTAATCTTCCTATCTCCCGATTGTCCATATCTGACATTTAGCAGATGCTTACATCCAGTGATTAATTGTAGTGGCTGAAAGTTAAATGCCCAGGTCAAGGGTGCTATGATGAATGAGTTGGATTGTCATCTCAGTAACTCACCAATGCTTGGTTGCAGCTACCTTGGATTGAATCTATAGCCTTTGTTAGCATTCCAGATCCTTAACTATTGCATTATGTTTTTCTTGAACTCTACAAGCCCTCTACAACACTACAAGGAGCGTTTACTTTTTATTACATCTGATAATTGAATTCTTCTATTTTTAATGCGGTTGGTGGTTTTAACAATTGTGTTTTGCCCATTTATTATTGAAATGTTCTTATGCAGTATTAAAACGAATGCCTCTAATGCACACATTAAAGGGGACAAATCATGGAATTATTGGGTCCCAAGTGCTATAAACCTAGAAAATCTTTTAAACTTAGAAACTTGAAAAAATAGTTTCTTGAAATGTGTCTCCCCTTGTGATGTCAAAAGGGGTCTTATTATATTAATACAGCCCCTTAATCTGCACTATCCAACTACGGCACTGCCATTTAGTGCAGAGAGAGAAAATAATTGACAGCACAATTGAGTTTCAATTTCAACAAACCACCATCATGACAATATGTGTTTGCATTTCATCAGCTTATTTGCTTTTAAAGGGACACACCCAAAAACGGCACATTTGTATTCTAGGGACACCAAAGATTTATTTCACATTCTTGTGAAATGTCCCCTTTAAAGTTAAAATTGTTATAAAAAGTTTACATACACCTTGCAGAATCTGGAAAATGCTGAACATTTTGGAAAATTAAAGTTTGTTGTTAACTTTCGATCGCAACTGTAAATACTGTATTTACTTCAGAGGGCTTTTTGCAAACTAAAATTATGCAACAGTGGCTCAACTAGTGAGGATTAACAACTACAAAACAGCAAATGTTTCATGCACATGCGATTTTATTCATTTTCACTTGTAGACGTTAACTCACAGCAAGTGTAAACATCTTTTACGAACCTAAAGTAATTACGCAGCATAAAACACAAAACAACATAATCCGAGATTATTATTTACTGTCCTATCACATCAACTCTATCAACAAAACAGACATTCACAATTGCAAACTTCCTGAATCCCCTTCTTGTTCTTATATCCTTAACAAGGGCATCACCTTATTTCTTGGTCAATTAATGCACACACTTAAAAAATAAAGGTGCTTAAAAGTTTCTTCATTGCGATGCCATAAAAGAACTATGGGAAAAGGTAGTTTAACGTAGCATAAATACATCCTGTCTGTCTACGTGCGATAAATGGATCAACTGTGCCGTCTAAAGTTTTTTTTAAAGTTTTGCCGCACTGCTAAAATAAATAGCGTTAGAAACAACTCATATTACAAAATTAAGAAAAATTAGCATCAACTTGGCATCAACGTTCAATGCATATACAGTTTAGTTTATGTTGCACACACCCTTCAGTTTGTAAGTAGTAGTGACACAATATTACTTCTTTATAGGGGTATAGTTCACGAGCACCGTAGATATGTGAGCATAACACACACACACTTGTAGTTTAGATAAAGATGCAGAATGATGACAGCAATGTTTATCAGACGACTAAAAGCTGGTCTTGTTTAAAGCGGAGTAAGGTGTTGATGTATGTGGACACTTGAGAAGAACAATTTTGAAGAAGGATTTAGGGGGACAACATCTATTCTAACTCGTCTTCTGGTGCAATGGTGCTGGTCTGCTCAGAGGCCATGCCTAAAAGATAAAAATGTTATACTATTGAGATAATTTGACTTGTAACATACATCCACTGGACCTTTATGTGGTAACGCAATGTAAATATGAACTCACTTGAAGTATCATCATCATTGGGAGATTTCTTCTCCTCCTCTACGTAACCAAAGCTTAACAGTTTGGACATGCTTACCGGAGCTGCGGTCTTCTTATCATGGGACCTATAAAGTAGAACCAATGATCACATATTGGAAATGAAGATTGTACTTTCTATACTATTTCAAAATGTGTAAAGTGGCACATACGTTTTTTTGAACCTGTTGGTCTCCTCGATATCTTTTGGGCTTAGGGAGACTTTCTCCATGCCTGATGTAGCATTGTTGATCTCCTGTTTATATACATTTGATATTGATTACTTAAAGATTAAGTTTAGATCGTTTGAGAGTAAAACAATGCAGATGTACCTTGTGTGATGAATTCATAATAATGAAAAACAAATCATCCAGCAATTCAAAAAGAAATAGCAAAGGAACAAATGAATAAAAATCAGAGAAGACAAAATAATAAATAAGTGATAATGTGATTAGATGATTCCTAAACATAAATGGGGGCGGGGGCAGAAGATCTGAGGTTCTGTAAGTGATGTGGGGTATTTTGCTCATAGCCATAGCAAGGGTAAACCGAGTCAGTGGTCTGAAACAACAGGGATGTATAGTAAATAAACCTATAGTCTTTTTTTAAGTCTAGAACAAGTATATCCTTATATCACAGTACAGTGACCCTAAGGAATATGTTTATATATTAATCTAAACAACATATGAATTCAGACTAGCTGTTAGGAAAAAAACTAAAATATATATATCCTTAAAGGCAGGGTGCATGATTTTTGAAAAACACTTTGGAAAGGACAGTGGGCCAGAGTACCAAAACACACTTGTAGCAATCAGCAGTAAGGGGCGTGTCTACTAACTGACATCATTGCCTAGGTTGCGTATGTGTGGGGCGGGTCTATCAAAAGAAGGTCCAGATCCTATTGGGGTAGGGCTGTGTTTGTTTAAATGATTTTAAATATCAACATTAGCTTTCAGAGATCATGCACCCCGCCTTTAAAGTAAAACTAAATAAGAGTGTCTTGCCAAAGTTCCACAGTATTGTCCTGTGAGAAAAAATGGTTAATCAATTAAGACGAATCAAAATTACAAAAAAAAAACCCTGAAAAATTATAAAAATGAAACAAGGTTTCATAAATACAGTTTTGGTTTTGTTTAACAATGCAGGCATGTCAAAAAAGTCAACTTAAAAGATGATGAGACATGAAGAATTCTTTAGAATATGGCAATTTTGGGGTATTTTAGATACAGTAAGCGATGGCAATGCACGAGCAGACGGTCACCGTCTAAATCACCTTATCAGTCTCCCTGTCCCATGCAGAACAGTTATCAGTCCCAAATGGGGCCTCCAGTGGCTTTGCGGCCCCTTTAGACTGATGCTTGCGTTCTCCATCAGGGGTAGCTGCTTTACTCCTGCTGCAATCATAAAAATCACACGATTGAACCCCAGGTTCCCACCACCACAATGGTTGGGGTTTGGGGTTACCTCTCTCTTACCACACCGTTCTAGAATGTTACACTACTAAATATGGACCAGCTTTCTATGAGACCACTAACGGTTATTTGAACATTTACCAGGATGAACTGATATCTTCGCGGCTTTATGGCTGATTCAATGAACGTCAAAAAAACACCAAGTTCCTATAAGTTTGTTATAATAATATAATTCATTAATGCATTCATGTTGACAAATTATTACAAGCATATGATCTCTCTCTGAATCTACATGGTATGCATCTAAGGCTTTACACATCTTTATCTATTGTTAACTCGCCAAATGCTCACCTATCTTGACCATCTAGAGTATCACAGAGAAAATTAGACGGTGTGTAGGAACTATCTGGATTTTCAACAGGATCTTCATGCCACAGCAAACCTATAATACAAATAAAACGGGTAGCATAAATATGGATATGTTCAGAAGTGAGTAATAACCTTTTAAGCATGGTATACTACATATAAACTATTACAGTATTACAAACTTTTTAAAACTATAAACAATTTATACTAAATTAGTATCCACTGTGTGGATGTCTACATTGACAGGAGATGCTATATAATCTAGTTTTGCATTTTTATTATAATCTTGTGTACAAATGTCCTAAATTTAGAGAATCAAATGATGAGATGCATACTATACTGCATTTTATTCGCAGTAGGACTAGCAAGATGTTTGCCATTTATAACAAATTTTAAAGTCACAATGAAATGGAAGTATCGACTGTCTTATTTTCCCTGTCATGATGTATATCCGAGTGAAACGGCTTTTGAAATGAGAAAAAAGGGTAGGGTGGGACTTGAATTTGTCCATCGAGAATTGATTGGATCGTTGGAAGTGGGGTCATGTTGCTATTTGCCAATCGCTGCAATCTTTTCCCGGGCCTCGCCCTTCTGCCATTCCTCATGACTGAAAGTTAGGAGAGATCGTTTCGAGGACGGGAGAAGATTTGCGGTTTTGATTAAAGAGTATGAGGGCACATAAATTTACAGATAAGTCACTTGTAAAAAACATCACAATATTCTTACCCAAAATAAAAGTTTTTTAATTTCAATTTCATTCTGACACAATTTCAGACATTGGACTTACAAACACTGGATTTACATATTCACCTTTTTGTCCTCCTTGTTTTGCCAATCTAACATAATCCGAGTCAGAGGCCTGAAGTCCTACACGTCGTCCTCCTTTCGTTTTTTCTTCAGGTGTGTCGTTGGCAGTTGAGGACAAACCTGGAATCTGTGATGCGGGTCCAACAGCTCCGTTTGTATTAGGATTGTGAGACCTAATACCTGCAATGAAATGATTTATTTGTGCATATTTATCTCTATTCAAAATATTGCACAGTATGCATTTTGTAAAGCTGAAGGTGGAAACATGTTGCTCAAAATGGGCATTACCTGGTTTTGTTCTGCGATAGTTGGGCTCAGCATCCATGACTGATGTCTTATCGGTCAGTAGTTTTTAAATTACCCTGAAATGACAAAAAATACAGTTAAGATTTATTCCACCCTTTAATTGATATAGCAAGTCAGCTGATTTATCGTCATTTGACGCCTTCCTAAATTTGCCAACCAGCTCCACATAATGAGCACTGGCCATTTCCAGATTTGTGTAGACAATCGATAACCTGCAGCTATCGTAACTGCCAACACGTATATATCCAGCTATTGATAATCACGTCTCTAAAAACTAGTTATTTCGCCTAATTCTCGAAAATTGCTTTGTCATGTTTGTCAGATAGCTCGCGAGGCAGAATGGTCGCCTAGTAACAAAGCAGAATCAGGACCACACGCATCATCTACGCAAAAACGAGATTATGAAAAAAGATAAGAATAGAATGTACACAACAGGGAATAGTTATATCTACAGCTATTTTCGTTTACAAAATTACGTCGTTGTTAACACAACAGCACATACATACATAAAGATAATGGAACCGACAAAGCTTACGTCGTGGTGGTATCCAGCAAACAGAAGGGGGACGCCTAGATTCCTCTTCTTCAGTATGAACGTCCTGAACGTAGAGGCGACTGATGCTGCCACCTACCGGATCGGATCGAATAATTATATTATATTTATTATATTATATTATATTATATTATATTATATTATATTATATTAGACTTGGCACATTACATAAATAACAGGACACAATGATGTAAAATATTTTAGCTCTTTGTAACATATTCATTTGCTATTAGTTTACATGATTAGTTTAGCGGAATGTCACCATTGACCAATCAGAATCAGGTATTTCAGAGATGTAAAATTATATATTATTATATTATATTATATTATATTATATTATATTATATTATATTATATTATATTATATTATATTATATTATATTATATTATATTAGACTTGGCACATTAGTAAATAACAGGACACAATGATGTAAAATATTTTAGCTCTTTGTAACATATTCATTTGCTATTAGTTTAGCGGAATGTCACCACTGCCCAATCAGAATCAGGTATTTCAGAGATGTAAAATTATATGTTATATTATATTATATTATATTAGACTTGCCACATTAGTAAATAACAGGACACAATAATTATGTAAAATATTTTTATCTCATTTATAACAAATTCATTTGCTATCAGTTTTGCGGTTGCTACGGGGATAACGGACCTCGGACTGTCACCACTGACCAATCAGAATCAGGTATTTCAGAGATGTAAAATTATTATATTATATTATATTATATTATATTATATTATATTATATTATATTATATTATATTATATTATATTATATTATATTATATTATATTATATTATATTATATTTGCCACATTAATAGATAACAGGACACAATACTGATGTAAAATATTTTAGCTAATTTTTAGCGGGCGGGAAATTTCATCACTTGACCAATCAGAATCAGGTATTCCACAGATGTAACATTTTATTTAATTGTATATATTTTGTCATGACTTAGGTTTTTGCTTTTAATGCTTGTTACTTTTAATGTAAGCCTGTAGTTATGCTGACAGGCACAGGCATTACAGTAAATACAAAGAGAAGCCCCAGGGACTTCACTGTGGTCACGTGACATCCGTTCATAAACGCGTGTAAAAGACGGAGGAGAAAAACTTTGAGCAGCAGAGATGTCAGCACACACTGTAAAGATGACAGCGACAGTACAATTCATCAGAAAACTGTTAGGAAAGAGCAGCTGCGCAACAAACAACCTGTTGAACACTGGACACAAAACACAGAAGGGCACGAGCGATTTAAAAATATCTAAGAACATAGATGAACAAAACAAAGAAGAACACAAACAGAACGTAAGTGAGGAACCAATTCAAGTTTTTCCATTTGTTTTTATTTACAATCATATAAATATTTCATAATACAGAATTTGCATAAATCATTTGAATTAACTTTTTTTAGGGATTGCATTCTCAAGACAAGACAGCAGAGCATTGCATACGGTAAATAATAATAATCACCTTATTATTATTATTATTAGTATGTGATAAATATGCACATTTTGTAAAAAGGTTGTATACATTTTTTTTGTAATAATTTTTAATGGTCACATCAGGTAGAAAAATGCAGCACATTCATTTAATCTCTCTTGCTGTTAACAGGAAAAGCTTCATTTTAAGAAGAGAAGAAAACGAAACTTTTGGGTTTGACATCAAGGTAACCTCATCATTACCCTTCCACCCATCCTCTCTCTCTCTCTTCTCATACTCTTTGATCATTCAGTCAGGCATTACACACCTGCCTGAAGTCTCAGTACCTTTCTGGGGATTATTGGATTTTGGATAATGAACTGTTTGGCTCTTTCCTTTCTGTCTGTAGACAAGCAGTGATGAGACACCCGTAAGCACTGATCAAGATCTGAGCTCATGTGTATGTTGGGTGAAAGAGAACAGTCCTGCAATGACTGCTGGATTAACAACAGGTGAATGATCATTAAATTATAACTTTTGGATAAAAGTTATTTGACTTTTTTTTATAACTAACTTTGCCTTTTTAACACCAACACATTTTCATTTTTCTCTGACCTCTCAGGTGATGTCATAATCACAGTCAACGGCGTATACGTTACAGGATTCACACATCAGCAGGTCAAGGATATTATGCAAAAGTCCACCATGTTGAAGTAAGATTTAACACTATTATTAACAGTGGTTGCATAAAGTACATTTGATATGCTGAAACCATATTTGAATATAGGATAGTATGCCAATAATCTCATAAACTAAACAAAATGTTTTTATGTTGTGTAGGATGGACATTATCAGAGATGCTACAGTAAAACAGAGGCAACTGCTTTGCAAACTGTATCTCCTGCAGGTAATTTTTCCTTGAAGTCTTGAAAGTTTCTTTGTAACAGCTGTTTATTTTCATTACATTTCACGGTCCTTGCCGTAATTACATTTGGGGTTGGGGTTACGCTGTGTAAATTGTGAATGAAGCTTCGGTGTTAATTTTTTTCTCTGTGTTTCCCCCTCACTACAGCGAGAGCTTACAGAGAAATGCGAAGAGCTTCAGACGGTTATCACACAGGATGTGCGTCTAAGACGAGGTATGTGTTAATACGTGGCTTTGTATGAGATTGAGAAATAGAAATGTGGGAATCGGCTCTCCACAGAATTACACATGATTTCCCCTTAAACCCTCAGTTGGCCTTTGTGATGCCAACAATAGATATTTGAGGGTGTATGTGGAAAGTGGGAGGACATTGTGTGCTTATATTTTGTTACTTGAAACAGTTAAACCATTGAGATTTAATTCAAAGACTGTCTGTTATATATCTCTCAGTGCTAGTGGAATAAAACAGTCAATTTTTGCATCCAGGTCTCATGGAAAAGATTGAGAGGACCTTTGACCTTCAGACATGATCTTCTGCTACCCACTGTTGACTGTATGAAAAAATTAAGAGATAACTAGCACACCCGTCCTGCTGGAGAAACCTATGTGTGCCCACTAGCCAGAGATATTATGCAATTTTGCCAAACGAATCACAAAAATGTATTTGCCGGGTGGTCTATGCACAAAAAGACCCCTATATGGAACAAACTAAATGTGTGTTTTAAATTGTATTATTTTATTTATTTATATTATACTAGACTGTATTAAAGCTTCTTGCGCATGTACTGTATGTGTATTATAAATCTTTCACTTGGCATTATTTATTTTTAAAATGAAATTATGTTTTATACAGTATATAAGTGTATTAATGTATTTATATACCACATAAATACATGTGATTTATTTATTCATGTTTCCATATAACATCTCATTAAACGTTTCTTAAAAAAAACCTCTTGAATGTGGTTTGATGTTTTGTAGCACAAGCTTCTTTCACTTTGGTTAGTTTTCACAGTTCACTTGATCTTGTTGCCTGCGGTTTGCATAAGTTGATTTGTGTGCTGTTTGCTTCTGCTGATGATGTAGGTTTCCCAGGTACCATCAGTCAGTGGTGAAATACCAGATGCAGTTCTCAGTCACCACGCTGATCTTAACTCTGATAGGAAGTGACACGTCATTTACAGTACATCCCTTATCGCATGCTCATCATTTTATAAATCATGATAGGCAAACAGAATGATTTTTCTGTATGATTGACCTCATGAAACCCCGTTGTTACACTTGTTAAATGAATGTGTTAAATTAACACATCTTGTATCTAGTTAAGGACAACACATCTAAATGTGAAAGTTTGCAGATAATCAAGGAATGATTTCTGTTGATCCAGTCATTATAGTTATTGGGAAAGTTTAAAGTACAGTCATTTGTGAAATGTACAACAAATGCATTTAAATTGAGGGCATGGGTTGTCCCCTGGCATGGGTTGTGCTGAAAACGAGGGATGTGTCTAATGAAAGCATCTATAACAGTGTTCTCCAACATGGCACCAGATTGCCCGCACTGAGTCTGTGACGGGGGGGTAGCCAAAATTTTATTTTTGGGGGGTCCTATCTTAAAATGAGGGGGCAACTATATATAAAAAATATATAAAGATGTAGATGGCACCTTGTCACCGAATATTAATGAACTCTCATGCGAAGATGACAGAGTAAGTTACGCACAACAACGCATGAGCTAATCCAATCAAGTTTGAAAATAGCTGCATTTTATCGTACAGCATTTTGATTGGTCAATCTATCAATAAGAAATCAACATTTTCTTATTTCATTTTAAGCAATTGGAAATCTGAGGGGACCGGACATGTAAATGAGGGGGCAAAGGCCCACCCAGGCCCCCTCGTGGCTACGCCCTGTGAGTTGCCCGACAAAGCACATTCTATTAATAGCCTCAATTTTAATATAATAATTTATTACATATTAGCTTGGCTTCTTTTGTGTATGTTAACATTTTAAACAATGATAAAACATTTCGACAGGTAAAACAAAAAAGGTTTAAGTAGAATATATCCAAAAAGTTGCCCTGCGGATTGGTATCTCTATCTCACCCACCAAAATATTTTTTATAGAAATACATTTAGAAATACAAAATTTGTTCTTTTTCAGTTTATATTTTCATTGTCATTGTATGAATTAAATCTAAGTTTAATTATAATCCCAAAATAACTGATATCAAAACCATTGCCATTAATAGGACAAAATTGTTTTGTGTCATTCAATACAATAGCCAAGTGACTTTGCGAGATCCACCCGGTCCCACTGTGCGACCCACACTTTAACCCCTGTCTTAGAGGTACATACAAAGGTACATACTGTATCTGTACCACAAGGGTGCAGATGTTTTTAAAAGTTACCATCCCAGTGAAAACATTGTCATTACAAAATTGGTGCTAAATTGGTGCTAAATAACACTAAAACACTAAAAAAGCCACACTAATATAAAAAATATGTAATAAATAAATATTAAGGGAACCATTTTTAGTGCTACAGTGAGGAAAATAAGTATTTGAACACCCTGCTATTTGCAAGTTCTCCCACTTAGAAATCATGGAGGAGTCTGAAATTGTCATCGTAGGTGCATGTCCACTGTGAGAGACATAATCTAAAACAAATCCAGAAATCACAATTTATGATTTTTTTAAACTATTTATTTGTATGATACAGCTGCAAATAAGTATTTGAACACCTGAGAAAGTCAATGTTAATATTTGGTACAGTAGCCTTTGTTTGCAATTACAGAGGTCAAACGTTTCCTGTAGTTTTTCACCAGGTTTGCACACACTGCCGGAAGGACTTTGGCCCACTCCTCCACACAGATCTTCTCTAGATCAGTCAGGTTTCTGGCCTGTCGCTGGGAAACACGGAGTTTAAGCTCCCTCCAAAGATTCTCTATTGGGTTTAGGTCTGGAGACTGGCTAGGCAATGCCAGAACCTTGATATGCATCTTACAGAATCTCGCAATACATGGCCCCGGTAATCCTCTCCTTAATACAGTGCAGTCGCCCTGTCCCATGTGCAGAAAAACACCCCCAAAGCATGATGCTACCACCCCTTGCTTCACAGTGGTGTTCTTGGGATGGTACTCATCATTCTTCTTCCTCCAAACACGTGTAGTGGAATTATGACCAAAAAATTCTATTTTGGTCTCATCTGACCACATGATTCCTCTTGATCATCCAAATGGACATAGGCAAACTTAAGACGGGCCTGGACATGTGCTGGTTTAAGCAGGGGAACCTTCCGTGCCATGCATGATTTCAAACCATGACGTCTTAGTGTATTAGCAACAGTAACCTTGGAAACGGTGATCCCAGCTCTTTTCAGGTCATTGACCAGCTCCTCCCGTGTAGTTCTGGGCTGATTTCTCACCTTTCTTAGGATCATTGAGACCCCACGAGGTGAGATCTTGCATGGAGCCCCAGTCCGATAGAGATTGACTGTCATGTTTAGCTTCTTCCATTTTCTAATGATTGCTCCAACAGTGGACCTTTTTTCACCAAGCTGCTTGGCAATTTCCCCGTAGCTCTTTCCAGCCTTGTGGAGGTGTATAATTTTGTCTCTAGTGTCTTTGGACAGCTCTTTGACTTGGCCATGTTAGCAGTTGGATTCTTACTGATTGTATGGGGTGGACAGGTGTCTTTATGCAGCCAACAACCTCAAACAATACTTAATACTAATTTTCCTCACAGTATATAGCACCCAAAGCACCTATGAAGAACCATCCAGGGGTGATATAGCACCACTATAGCACCAGATTTGCTTCTATAGGTTCTACACAGGCACTTCAAATGGTTCTCCTATGATTACGTGCCAGTGAACCACTTTAAGTGCTATTTAGCACCGTTTGTTTTTAGAGTGTACAAATAAGCCCATGAATCCCACAATGCCAAATTTAGAAGTCAAAAGTGACTGCCCCGGACAAAAAGCTTGACAGCTCTGTGACTGAGCATAAGAATGAGCCTGCGTCAACAAACGCCAGTCAGATGAGTTGAAAAGAAAGGCAGGAACAGATACGGCCATGCACAGATTGCTCGCAACAGGAGACTAGTACTGATCTCTCTCTCCTTCGGAGTTCACCCTCAATCCCAAACCACAAGAATTGAAGTCTGACCCATCTGATAAACCTCATACAGCTCTTCACAGCGGGAATACACAGGGTAAGAAACACTTCATGAGAATAATATGTGTTTTAGAGACGTGATGTAAAGTTTGTGCCTCTTTGTACCGGCAATGCAAATATCCTCTATAGAGGTGTTTTTGTTAAGAAAGTACGTTTTATGCTTTATTCAGGTGCTTGTAATTTATTTATATTATATGTACAATTTAATAGTTTTTTTTTTTTTATTAAAAAAAGGACTGTAATAAGCTATAAGATATCTGCTGAAGGTGTCTTCCACTGTTCATTGGATGTAGCATGGGGGTTATTTTGGTATTTATGTAACCATATCCCACTTTAATCAATGCTGGTAATCTTTTAATTCATGTTGCGTAAGGCCCATTTTTGTTAAAACTAATGTACGGAAAGTATTATGTACTTGTAGTGCTTGTTCCACGATCGGAGCTGGACGCTTTGTTTAGTCAAATCAAATTTTTGCATCTTTTGTCAAGTTCTGTCCTATCCGGTTGAGGATTTAGCAAACGTTTTCCTATTTTGGACATGTCAAAGCATTGGTTTAAACAGCAACACAGACTGCTTGATATCATTGTTATCAATATCTGGTTACTGTAAACTAGCACAGGAGCAACCGAATTACCAGGTCAATACAGAAAAACTAATTGAAAAAGATTCAAAGGTATGTTACATCAGACATTTTTGTGAAGTTTTTTAGATTTTAACAGTAATTTAAAAAAATACATTTAAATTTGTATGCATTTGGCAGAAACGTTTATTCAAAGCTACTTATTTATTTTACCCGGATGTGTGTGTTACTTTGAAATTGAGCCCACAACCTACCAGGTTAGCTTCAAAAAAATAAAAAAATAAATACAGACTTGGCCTGGATCTGTTTAGGGCTGTTTTACCTATCATTACAATTCATACACATTTTATAGGCATGTGTTATTGAATAATTATCAAAAACATCTCATTTGTTATCTTTCACAACAGTTGCTGCAATGTCAGGACAGGAAGTGACATCAATGGAGAACAACAACAACAAGGACCCACCAGAAACTGAGAAGCAAGCAGAAGAAGCACCACCGCAGGAAAAGACGACATCCGAAGAACCAACAGATTTGAGCCAGTCGAATTCAGAAAAAGAAGAACATACTGATGATGATGAAAATAAGACTACGGAGGAAAGCAAGGGGGAAGAGGAAGGAGGAGAAGAAAAGGAGGAGGAAGAGGACGATGGATTGTCTGAAATACAGCCTAATGTTGAGGAATATGACCCTAGATGCATCAAACCTCTTGGCAGGTACAACACTGTAAGCTACAGGAAGATAAAGAGAGGAATGACACAGCAGAGAATAGATGAGTTTGAATGCATGCTGGATGTATAACCATGACAGGAACTGAAATGGGCTGTGCCATCATATATGTTTTCATGTCGTGTGTTCAGAAGTTTCTGGCTGGAAAAGTTGTTTTACAACATAAAGCATGTTCACAAACGCATGAACAGTATTTTGTGATATAGTGACATCATTTCTAACCTGCTGTCACATTTTTAAATATATGGGCCTATATACTTAAATGAACAAAATGAAAGAAAGGCTTAACCCAGGCATTAGCCTAACACACTGATCGAATGTAAGAAAATCAGCTGAACCAGAAAAACTGCGTTTAGATGTATACAACGTGTGCTACAGATTTGTCATTCATGTCATCTGAATAGCATGTGGTGGACTGATTTAGATATCTGCTTCAATAGCAGTGTCAAATCACCATGAGCCGAAATGTAAAGCTTTGTAAATATCGTCAGTTTTAATATGTAATGCTAGAGATAATAGCTGACATTTAGGGTTGGTTTACCGGACTGGGACTAGACTAGTCCTAGAATAAAATAAAAGTAAGAGCAGTCCAAACTGAAAACAACTTGCACTGACATATCTTAAAATACATCAGTGCCCTTTGTTTTGCCTCAAAATTCACTCATGTAATGTTTTTAGTAAGGCATGTTTGTTAAAACTAGATATATTTTCTAATTAAACTAAGACTCAGTCCTGGTTTAAGCTAATCTCTATCTGGGAAACCACCCCTTATAGGTTTTACCTCATTAATCTGGATGTTTGCATTGTTTTTTTATGTTGCTTAACTCAATGTTACCTAAATTATTATCTCATTGCTTACTAAACTTTTTTATCTGTTGATAAAAAATAAAATTAATGCAAATTGGTTTAAAGTGATTTTTTTCCGCAATTTTAAACGCATTTACAGCTAGCAGAATATCACTGACGTCACATCTATAACAGTACACATGTCTCACCACTAGGTGGCAATATTGTTTTGTCTTAAGCAAATTATGCATAGTAAGAGTTTAAACCACACGAATAGACAGACATAAACGGTTATAATACACCATAATACTAAAATGACCTGGATAATAAAGTAAATCATTTAACCATGCAAATTTACAAAATGCGTAATTCCTGCAAATTGTTTACCTTTATTTTTTTTACCAATCATTATGTATAATCGGTCTAACGAGATATTAAGTGAAGTAATTTGTTTAATATGAATGTTTATGACCCAATACACTCTGTATTTATTCTCCCAGTTTCTGTTTAACTCCAGTAATGACTCATTGGGAGTCCGCGCGCGTTTGCTGTTGTTTCCTCTGTTAGCGCTGTGAATACTTGAACTTTACAATCTAAATCTCACTAATTGCTTTTGATTTGCAGGCAGTTTATGAAAACCACCCCCATCTCTCCATCTACACTCTATACCGCTGATAGATCGTAATTTAAATGTTTTTATAAATCCGCTCGAGGTTTATTTAGTCAAACAAGGCAGGAGCTTTGCTTTTCCGGGCCTCATTTGAATGGTGACAAATGCCATGCTACCATGGTAACGAGAGGTGTTGACCCTCCCTGAGCTCGGGTCGGAAGGCACTTCCTGGGTACCGCGCGCTTCTTCCCTGTGGTTTAGGGTCGTTTTTGACCTTTACTGACGCGGAGGTAAATCTTTTTTTCATCCTCTGTGCCTTTTCCGCTGTTTCCTCTTCTTTCTGGTTTTGTCACTTTCACTGTTTCTGTCTCCCCAGAAAGCTTTGCATCGTGGTGGGGATGAAATGCCACGACTGGCCCGGGGCTTTTACGCAGCGCTTCCACCGGCTTTTTTGCCTCTGTTTAGGTATGTTACGCAGTAAGGACCAGGAGTTGTCTGCATGTTTTGTTAAAGATAAAAGAAACACAAGAAAAGGACTCAAGTGTTCACCACGACAACCGGGCCTCCTGTTTTGTGTCCAAATGAAACCGCAGTAACCAGTATGTGTACACCATGTTCCGTCCGAACAGATCTCACGATGATGTACAGAAGAAATAATGATTTGAGAGCGAGAGGTCGCTTCGGAAGCGTGAGTCATCCGTCAGTGTTTGTGTGCTGCGAGACCGGCCCACTGTGGCCCGATTGTACGGCAGACATTCATGAACCCCCCCTCACGCCACGGTCGGTCCACAATGACAGCTTTTGTGAAGGATGGAGGAGCTTCTGTGGAAAATATTTGAGACGGAGAGAAAGAGAGCGAGAGGAAGACAATGAGAGAAAAGAAGAGCTATCAAAGTGTTTATTTCATAAGGCCTGCATGTGTTCTGCTCCCGTTGGAAATTCTCAATCATTTAGATGGGTGAGGGACAAATAGGGAGACTTGCGTCTTGTGGTAAACACGGGGTAGGGTCACGAGGGGTCAATTTTCTCTGTTCATTCACCGTGTGGACATTAGCTTTTAGTGGGTGGGTCGGGTGTGCGACTGGAGGGCTGTGCCAGTGTGATGCCATCCGTGTTCCCATTTGAAGTGGCAGATCTTAGGGTCACGGTTACTATGAACGAACAAACAGTTTCACTCATCAATAATGAGTGATGGAAATGGCAAATTTCTAATAAAAATCCCTTTAATGCGAACAAAAGTTTACGCCCGCTTGAGGTGTTTTTTGACTTTTGAGTAAATGTAAAAAAAAAAAGAGAGATGGAAACGCATTTGCTGAATAAATTTTGACGTAGCGAATATTAAACCCACTGGACTGACCGTCTAGCTGTTTCCGCTTATGTTGTCTTTATATGGGGGTCGATGTCGTCCTAATGCCCTTGCTGCTAGTGCCTGCATCAAAAATGCTGCATTCCTTCTTCTGTGCACAGCATTTAGTTTGCCAATCACAAGCTGCACTGCTAATAAATTATTAAATCGCCCCATCGTGACTACATGCAGTCCTGTTTCAATTTTCCAAGCGTGCTTTGTTTTGTATACTGTTGGTTACTAAGTTACCAATACCACTATTATTCGCTTGAACAACTTGATGGAAACGCACCTAATCCCCATTTGTTTTTATTGCTAATTTCGAAAAGATTCAATTTACGTTTGGACGGAAACCCAGCTAGTGTAGTCATGTAGACTGAAACGTATTTTTGGCTCTAGCGATAAGTCGTTCCAAACATAACGTCGACTGATGTTGGTAGGTTTACTAATATCACGTCCACTGGCATTATTTTTAGCCGAAGGAGATGTACGAGTATTATCCAAACATTAATGCAAAAGAAAGCCCCTTACCGTCGGTTCACACCAGCCACGTTTGAGGCGTCAAAATCGCGTCTACCGCGTCTAGTTTGCCGCTTTAACATTTTGAGTTTACTTGCTATTTACGCGTGAAATTCTAGTCACACAGAAATTTGCGTCATGGGAAGGGCTTCTGCGATTCTGCTCGCTTTCTGTAATCACATCAATACTAGAGCAAGCTCTGATTGGTTAACACGGCGTGTTTTTCCGCCAAAGTTCAACATTTTCGCGAACTAGACAGAATCGCATTTATCGCGCCGCACTAAACGCCTAATTCGCGCCGCGAAACCTCCAGACGCGCGGCAACGCGTCTTCACATTGACTAACATTGAAATCACTCGCGCTTGACGCCTCTACCGCGGCTGGTGTGAACGCAGCATTATACTTAAAAACGTATATGTGTTTCTTGGAGGTAATAGTACACTATTTTAAATCAAAAGTGATTTATACTTGAAAGAAGACATGTATTGTGGTGTTTCTGGGAGGTTTTAGTATGCCGCATCATCTACAAATAATTATTACGTGACTTACTTGCATCAGGTGACCTGAAAATACGAATAAACTGTTTCCTGCAGTTTTGCAAAATACACCTTTTCCGAATTGCCAGAAAAACCACGTCATGTGTTTCTGCGAAATTGAGGTGTTTCCATTTATTTTCAATTTGCAATGTCAATTTGCGCAATTTAAAGGGTAATGGAAGCGCAGATAGTGTCCTTTAAAAAGGTCTTAACATATGAAGATATGTATACTATGTTCCAAATTTTTTTTAAGTTTCTTAAC
Source organism: Misgurnus anguillicaudatus (assembly GCF_027580225.2). NCBI lineage: Eukaryota > Metazoa > Chordata > Actinopteri > Cypriniformes > Cobitidae > Misgurnus > Misgurnus anguillicaudatus. Next base: position 36,045,717 of record NC_073344.2, read on the forward strand.
AAAATTAAGTCTTTAGGTGCAGAGGTGTACCTACCTAGGTGACAGATAGGGACCATTTGTTGCCAGTTTTCTCTTTTTTTGACAGCCAAAAATGGTTCTTCTAGCATTGTGTTTTTTTTTTAATTTGTATGCTGTCATAAATATTAAAGACAAAATTCAGCATCAAATCTAATTGTACCAATTATGCCATCCCGTATTACCCCAGATTTCGTCCAAAAAATGTAAATTTAAAATGGTAAACATATAAAATAAGGGACTGTGCTATATTGAGAATATGCTTGACTATATTTGAGATGGTGACAATCGAGGCATGATATAAAGGGAGAGAAAGACATTTTAGGGGGAAGGGAATTAGAAACAGTGACCCTTGGGGTAGCGGAGGCCACGAGAGGGTTTCCTGATGAGTGGTCCTTTGGGGTCTCTCTAAGCTTTGAGTGACAGGCGTCCATTGTGATTCCCTTGAACTGGTGCACCCTGGTTTATATCCATGCTTATCACCAAACCAGGGATGGTCTGAAGAGATGCCCGCCCGCCCGCAACGCATAAGCATGCCTTCCCACCACAAATGACCACAAAGTCTTCCGTCTCCGTCCAGGAGGGAGAGGTTGAGTCGGGGAGGAAGTGCGATTGTGGTGGCCACACAATGCGCAGGTGTTTGATAACTGCTCTGTGAAGGCAGGGACAGCGGATGGCCTGACGTGGGGGTTGGAGAAGAGTTTATGCAGGGAGCGAGTCGGGTTTCCCAAAGGACGACATTTTAATTTCTAATTCATTAATCTCCCCTGTGCAGCCTTCGTGCTTTGTGGAAAAGGAAGACCAGGGTAAGATTCACCTGACTGGCTCAAGTCAAGGTCACAGCTTGGGGAGCAGCTACAGTTTAAAAAGAGATTTAAAACCAAATGTTAGATAACTTGTTTGAAGATATTCAGAGATGTCCCATTTTAGGATTCGTAATTATTCATAAATACTGTACTGTAGAAATGGATTTAATCATTTTAAAATGGCATTTGGAAGGGTACAGTTAGGTTTGGGTCATTTGTTGGGGCCAAAATTTGTCAATGTGACAATGTTACATAATACAGAGAAACATATTGAAAAAAACTTCTAATATGAGGACATTTGAAGTGGTCCTTTATATTCAAAAAGATTAAAAAATGTGACAATTCATGATTCATTTTAAATTTAAATATGCTAACCAGGCATGCCATACACACAAATGAAGCCAAAACATTTAGATCGCCCCCTTGTGACTGGCTGCAGTATAGGTCATAAACAACACTCTCCATGTGAAAGAATGAAACATGATCCAAACTTAAAAATCAGATTACACTTTAAATACATTTTCCTAATGATGGTTTCTGCTTTTATTAGCTTTTTGAAAGGGGTGTGACATCTTCATTTGTGTGTTTGTAGCTGTATCCCAATTCAAAGGCTGGATCCTCCCCAGACAGCAGATGACTCTGGGCCGGATCCGCTCCGGATCTGTGCTGAAGTCAACAGCTCTGGCGCTGATCCGGTGCGGATCTGGCCCAGAGTCGTCTGCTGTCTAGGTCTGAAGGATGCATCCTTTGAAGGCGACGACTTGGTTTGTGAAGGTTGCAGCCTCTGAATTTCTGAAATGAGGCACTCTGGTCTTCAAAGGATCCATAATTTGAATCACCTGCTGTATGTCAGCGGGACACAGAGGAGACATTTCTGACTTATAATAATACATATAGAACCAGAAAAATATACATTTTCTTTGAGAAAATATTGTGCTGGCGGTCTAATGGGGTGTAATGCTGCATTCAGACTTGTGACTAGCTCTAGCAGATTGAAGCGATCTCATTAATTTCAATGGAAGCTTGGCGACTTCCGGTGACTCAAGCGAAAGTGACCGTTGGTCCAGTCCTCGACAAAGTTGAGAAAAGTTTAACTTTATGCAAATGAAGAGTGACTTTCGGGAGCGACTACCAATGAGACGGAAGCAGTGGATTTCACGTCATCCGTCTCTCATCTGTTACTGGAGTGGGGGGTACTTTAGAAAACGATACAGATTTAGAAACGCCTCCTAACGACCTCATTGAACGAGACCATAGATATGTACACTAGGGCTGCGTCCGAAACCGCATACTGTATAGTAGGTACTGAATAAGATGAAGTACCTACTTACTTGGCGTTAAAACAGTATGTACTGTATAGTATGAATCCTGGTAGTATGAATGAGATTCGGACGTACTACATCCGCCATGTTGCTACATCACGTGACATACGTCGTCATCACGTCATGTCATTTCAGCGCGAAAACAGCCGCATGCTTCTTCGTTGGATAACTGCTCCCGGGGCATCATGGGATAGTGAAGCGTCCATCGTATGCACACTGCAAAATCTAACCGGAAGTAGTAGGTCATCCGGGTACTTTTCGCATACTGTTTTTCGGACACTATGTATTCGGACATACTACTCGCCTCGCCTACTGCTTTTCGCGTACTATATAGTATGAAGTAGGCGGTTTCGGACGCAGCATAGATGTCGCCTTCGGGTTCTAAGAATGCGTCAAAACCGCCACCATCTTGAAACGGGTCTTGCTATAGGAAGTAGCCAGGTAATGCTGCTATCTCCGCCTGTACTTCGAATTTATGGACGATGCCGGACTTTTGTACTGCGTATGGATGTTAGGCCTATACTAGCACTATGCATTATAGTTAGAAAAAGTAGATTTTCATAATATCAAAACTTTAATTTTTTCCAGGACTCAATGGTAAATATATGTCTGACTGTTGGAATGAACAAAAAAAATAAACAGAAAATTTATGACGATTTATGGTGATTTAATTTCCGTTACACCATTTCCTACAATGACGCTGATGCAGGGCTCCCCTGTTTCAAGATGGGTCTCTATTTGACGCATTCGTTCCAATGAACTGCCATAGCCAAGGCACATCAAGTGTTAATATCTATGGAAAGAGACGAGCAAAAAACAGCGACAAAGTTGCTTATAATGTGAACGTAGAAACGCAACCGCACTACGTTCCTCCAGTATTTTTAACTGTCAGCATTACAGACGCACCTGTAAAAATCAGCGTGCCGTGACCGCATCGTTCTTTGAGCATACTTGCCATGAAAAAAAAAACTTATTTGCGTGCGCAAAAAACATGAAATGTGAACTGCCCCTAAATCAGTAAACCGAAAATAGTAAATCCCCAAAAGTGATTTTAGCACGGTTTACACAGATTGGGTCAAATATTACAGAGACCACACACAACCTAAAGTGCAAAAAGTGTAATAAAGTGCCAAACTTTTTATTTTAGTGTCAACCCTTCATCAGTGAGATTTAGTAAATATCATCATATAGGCTATCTTAGTATGAAAACTCGAGAGCTCCTCGCTAATAAAACTGTGTGTTTGTGTGTTCTGTGCTTTAGAATCAACAAGAACCTTTAGCCCAGTGGTTCCCAAGCTCACAGGTTCTAACACACACACACACACACACACACACACACACACGCACACACACACACACACACACACACACACACACACAATGCTTATACAGTATGTGCTCCATACCTTTGTGGGTGTACATAAATCCTATTTGGGATGGAAATCATGACAATTATTGAACTTCCCACTGCTGTGCTGTCCGTGGGACTGTAGCATATTATGATCCGTCTGCCCGGAGGCAGAGAACCGGTCAGGGAAAATGGTGACAAAAGAGACGCTAAAACACAGAGAGCCTACTGTTTATAGTCGCTTTTCACACACTTGCAGAATTAAAGTGAAACAAACAAAACCAGAAGACATAAGAATAAGCTGAAAGAATTGTGGGAATGTTTTCTACTGGAGACTTGGGCATGGGAATAACGAGTTCACAATCCACCCCTCTGTAACTTTTCCATCTACCAGACGACGAAACCTTAAATCTCAAATCAATCTGGTCTTAATATGGTGTAGAAATGTGGTTTAAAATCAAAAGTTAATTACTACCTTGCCATATTCCTTGCTTTGGTCATTTTGGCTTTCGAGGGGTTCGGTTCAGGATTACAGACTGACTCTGAGGTGATTGGGGACTGTGCTTCAATGGTCAATGTTCAGCTCTTAAAATAAATCCCGCTATAACCTCGGCATCATACCTCTCCATTCTCTAATTAGTTTTCCATGTGCCACAAGAAGATGGATTTTCTAATATCTTTCTTCCAAAATTATAATGATTTAAACGAGCTTTTGTCTTTGACAAAGGGAAAGGTTCAAGTCAAGCATTGTAAATGTATTTGTTGGACTGTCAATGTTTGTTCAGGTGTCATGTAAATATAGTCTAAGAATTACAATTTACATCAACTTTAGCCTAATCTGGTGGATCTAGTAATATATGAGATAATTATTCACTGTTTAATCTTTGTATACCCGTTTAATCAAGTTATTATACATAAAAAAATATTTTGGTTGTTTTAACTCATGATTGGGTAAAATATGGACAGACCTACAGTAACTATTAAGTTTAAATTAACATGTAAATATAGATATTTTAAATGTTAATTTAAAACAAGGGTTGTATTTGTACATATTATTTTTAGGATTGTAGGGAACTCTGTAAGAAGTATTTGCATCATTTAAAGGAATATTCCATTTTCTTAAAAGGAAAATCCAGATAATTTACTCTAAATTACTTACATTTAAAATGTTGATGTCTTTCTTTGTTCAGTCGAGAAGAAATTATGTTTTTTGAGGAAAACATTCCAGGATTTTTCTCATTTTAATGGACTTTAATGGACACCAACACTTAACACTTAACTCAACACTTAACAGTTTTTTCAACTGAGTTTCAAAGGACTCTAAATGATCCCAAATGAGGCATAAGGGTCTTATCTAGCAAAACGATTGTCATTTTTGACAAGAAAAATGACAGATGTACACTTTTCAGGCACAACTTTTCGTTTGGGTCCGGTCCAGCGCGACCTAACGTAAATGCGTAGTGACGTAGGGACGTCACGTGTTACATATATAAAACGCACAATTGCGGACCATTGTAAACAATAAACTGACACAAAGACATTAATTAGTATCAGTTGACATACAACAACGTAGTAAACGGTCCTCTTTCAACACACTTGTAAACACTGGGGCGGAGTTTCGTGTTCGTCCTCTGTGACCTCTTGACGTCATGACGTATTGCGTGGGGTCACGCTGGCGCATCACGACCGGATCTAGACGAGAAGTTGTGCTTTAAAAGTGTATATTTGTTATTTTTTATTGTCAAAAATGACAATCGTTTTGCTAGATAAGCCCCTTATGCCGTGTTAATTGTTGGTGTCTATTAAAGTCCATTTAAATAAGAAAAATCCTGCAATGTTTTCCTCAAAAAACATAATTTCTTCTCGACTGAGCAAAGAAAGACATCAACATTTTGGATGACATGGTGGTGAGTAAATTATCTGGATTTTTCTTTTAAGAAAATTGAATATTCCTTTAATCTCCATTTCTATGATAAAGCTCACTTTAATTAAAATGAATTGATATCATGACCTAAACTTTATTGCTGCCATACAAAAAAATAAGTTTTCACAGACGCTGTGGGTGCGTTGGTGTTCTTCCGTAATTTCTTTGGCAATTTTATGGGAATATTTGTTTGCTTGTGCCCCTCAGTCTTGGTGATGGTGGTATTTACTATATTTACACACAACAGCTCTCATATCTGCCCGGGCCTCTGGGTGGCATTTAAACCCCATCGCTCCTTTAGTATTAAATCGTCCCCTGTCTTTCATGAAGGACCTGAGGGACAAACCCATTCTGGACCTTTCATTTCTCTGTTATTTTCCTCTTAATTACTTCCTGTACGTCCCAGTTTATATTATCCACCATCTCCATGGTCTACAAAACCACACAAAAACCACTCTGAAAAATGCTGGGTTATTTTCAACCCAATTCAAACATGATTTAAGTTTTCATAAATATCAGGTAATTCAAGTGAGTAAGTTTTCACCTCTTACTCACGAAAATCTTTTTTTATCTTTGCATAGCTTCCATCTTATTTAACACCATATTAATGCATTCGCTAGACATTTCTATCCAAAGCGACTTACAGTGCATTCAAGTTATACCTTTATTTCAGTATGTGTGTCAACTGGGAATCAAACCCATGACCTCTGCAGTATTAACGCATTGCTCTACCAACTGAGCTACAAGAATGTATGATAATAAGTAATATGTATATAACTTGTGTGCAAAAAAAAATGTATGTGGACAAACCAGACTTCTGCTTAAATAAAAAGATGTTTTGAGAAAAATATAAAGCAAGCATAAAAACAGGTGTAATAAGATAATGAGGCGGGAGTATCTTCAGGTTACTATGGCAGCTTTAGCTCATGATCTTTTGTGCTCATAATTTTTTATGAAGCCACAGCCTAACAGATCTGAGAAGTAATTATAGATAAAGGTTTAATATATATATATATATATATATATATATATATATATATATATATATATATATATATATATATATATATATATATATATATATATATATATATATATATATATATATATTTAATATTATATCCATTATTGTAAAATATTTTGTGTATACAAACGTGACAAGAATTTTTTTTGCTCTTAATAATATAATATAATATAATATAATATAATATAATATAATATAATATAATATAATATAATATAATATAACATGAGTTTGACAGTTAAGCAGTAATAAAGTTTTTTTTAAGACATCTGCATATACTGCATAGTGTGTGTGTGTGTGTGTGTGTGTGTGTGTGTGTGTGTGTGTGTGTGTGTGTCCGTGTGTGTGTGTGTGTGCGTGCGTGTGTCCGTGTGTGTTTAATTGGCCTTATGGGGAAGGTGGTCTTGCACGGATAGCAGGTTAATGAGGATGTTAATATGGGACATACAATGGACATTTCCCACTGGAAACAATGTCCTGTTATTCTGCACCAGAACATCAAGTCATTGTGGGATTGCGGACGAGTCAATTAGTACAATTTAAAATCTTTGCTTACATAATTTTCGGTAACTCAATCATTTCAGCATCTTTCATCACCTTGGCATGACCTTTATGTGATTATATTTATAACGGTTTGCCTTACTTGTACAGTTTTTTTACAATACAGCCAAGAGTTTCACTTTTATAATCCTTTATTATAAAGCATATTGCAGACCATATAAATGTAAAACTCTGCTTTTGTGCTCCGAACGCTGCAGTCTTATTGTTGAATTGTTTTGGCCTTTCGCATTACACCGTGTAAGGAAATGTGGCCTGTAACTGATAGTGAGTTAGCACTTCTTGCTCCTAATCAGCCCTCGACTCACCTCTTCCTACCAGGAAATAATCCTGAGCAGCCCACCCCCAAATCCCCCTTATAAAACCTAATTAAATCATGCTAATGCCCGTATTCCCTGGATATGACTGGCTCGGCAGATTTGAAACCAGACAATTATGGGGTTAATCAGACCCTTGGTAATAAAGTTTCCCTCTTCCCTATACATATGAAATGAAGCCAGAAACCTGATTTAGAGAGAGAGAAAGAGAGAGGACATGGACATTACCTCTATCACCAATTTCAGTTGCGTCCGAACACATTAAAAATTTCACCAAGTGTTTAGGAAGTAAAGCGAATCCAAACAAAACACAACACAGCCTTGATTGGAAATCATGGGTTCAGGACTCAAATGATTGCTGCATCTAAGCATTCCTGATACTATGTTATTATTCTTCTTATTGTAACTAAGCACATATTATGACAGATGTCTGACAATGCCTAACATGTCATGATTTCTTCCCTTATCAAATACCTTTTTTTATTTATAATAGTGATTGCAGCACACACTGAGGACAAGTGCAGCTCCTGTTGTCACCTGCATCACAATGCACACACATATGGACTGTTATAGTGTCCCACATATTTCTATGTGTAAAACCATCACGCACCAGTAACATTCCATCGATCCTGGCACCACATTCCATTCAACCAATTAGATTTAATGGATACATTTATATGTAAAGTTAAAGTATGTGAAGCTTATGCTGCGTTCACACCAAACGCGAATAGAGCGTCTAGTTTGCCGCTTGAACATTTTGAATGCATTTGCGCGTTAAAGCAAGCATTTAAAGTGAAATTGACGTGCGTCCGAGTTGAAATCTGCTTCTTGTGGGAGGGGCAAGTGCTAGGCGGTTTGCAAGATGGCAGATGATTGAGCATTTATTGATTGGGGTTACCGCTTTTTATTTGCTCTGGAGAGCAAAACAGCGGCGTAGGGGTTAGCGCCGCCGTACTTGGGTCCACCAGACCCTCCGGAGGCATTCCAGTTTGGTGAGTTTCATAATTTCCTGTCTCTATAGAAATATGAACTCGTGTCATATAACTCTGGGTGCCTGCTCACTGAGTGACTCCGGGCGGGCCTAGCAGGCTCTTGACTGGTTAACTTGGCACGAATTGACGGCAAAGTTCAAATTTGTCAACTCGGGCGTCAGACACAAATTTCGAGACATTCACATTCCGCTCACTTCCTGTAATCACGTCCCTACTACAGCAAGCTCCTGATTGGTTAACAAGGCGCGTTTTTCCGCCAAACTTCAGATTTTTCAACTCATGCGTTTCCCGTGCTAAACGCCTCATTCGGGCCGTGAGAGCTCCAGAACTTTACATTGTCTAACCTTGAAATCACTCGTGCTTGACGCCTCTACCGTGGCTGGTGTGAACGCAGCATTATGCTACATACACACCAAACGCGGGACATCGCGTTACTCGCTCTAGATTACTCTCGGGATTTACTTTCGTGTAATGCGAATTTTTCGCTTGAGTTGAATATTTTCAAGCAGGGGCGGAGTGCGACCAAAAAATCTACCGGGAAATTTCGTATACAACCGGCCCTCAGTGGTAAAAAAGGTATTGCATTTTTAGTAAAACTAGGGTAATACAAATCATAATCAATCTGCAAAAAAAAAAAAAAAATCATAATAATAATAAAATCATTAAATCATGGATTTAGACGCGCACCTGTCAATCAGCTATTACATAACAGAGCGAGGCCAGAGACGAGCGTGCTCATAAACGGGAGTAATATGGAATAATTTGTGCATCTTTGAATAACTGTAAGAATTTTTCCTTTAAATATAATTTTTTGTCATATAAAGTTTTGAGAGATAATAATGTTTTTTCCACTGTTATTGCTCATTTATTTTTTTATTATTTCAGTTATTTTGCTGTTTTTCTGGTAATAATAATACAATTTACATGCCAATTTTTATTCATTTCATTATGCTGTTATATTAAGTTATGTGGATATTTATTGCCATCTAAGACGTTCATTGCCGTTATATACTCTCGACTATATTCAAATCATATCCGGAATATGTGTGCATCTTTGAATAACTGTAAGAATACAGTTCCTTTGAAAATAATTTTTGTCAAAGTTTTGAGAAATAATAATGTTGTGAGGATATTTATTGCCATATTGCAGTTGAATACTCTCGTTTATAATATGAAAATCACATAGTAGGAAATATATAATGTGATACTTTCTTATTTGTATTTATTATATAGCCATATGGAGACAAACCTTTGCAAATGTGCTAATTTGATCCATTCATGTACTGACCACCGAGCTAGAGATTTTAAACATCCTTAATCCACACTTACTATCAAATAGTCTATCTGCTTGATGGATCAATCCGACCGCATATGTACTGCAATAATCAGGCATTCAGCGGCGCAGCTTTTTACATCAAAGTCCGACAGGCTATGCCATTTGGGGAGGGGCCGTTCAATGATCCCCCTATATTTTTAAAAATCCTAAACATGGTTGGACCTGCCGAACAGGTTGAGCACTTTTATGTTGAGCAAAGAGGCTGCACAGTTTGACCAGCGGGAAGCGGCCGCACATCAAGCCTCCAGACGGGGTTGCTATATAACTCGCAATGTATAACTATTATCAGCCTGACCCTTGCAGCCTCAAAACACTACCGGCCCACCGGGAAATGTCCCAACTCTCCCGATGGCCACTCCACCACTGTTTTCAAGTAGCGCGTTTTTCGCGTCACTACTACAGCAAGCTCCTGATTGGTTAACACAGCATGTTTTTCCGCCAAAGTTCAGATTTTTCAACTCATGCGCGCTCACACGCTTGCCACGCTAAACACCTCATTTGGGCCGCGAGACCTCCAGACGCGCATAAGCGCATCTTTACAATGACTTAACGTTGAAATCACTCGTGCTTGACGCCTCTACCGTGGCTGGTGTGAACGCAGCATTATGCTACATACACACCAAACGTGGGGCATCGCGTTACTCGCTCTAGATTACTCTCAGGATTTAACTTCGTGTCATGCGAATTTTTCGCTTGAGTTGAATAATTTCAAGTAGCGTGTTTTTTTGGCGGCAAACGCGCCGCCCATATCACGTCATTTGCATTGCCCCACGGGAGGACGTGTCTGATCAGTGACCAGCAGTAGCCGAGCGACGCAACTCATTTCAATGGAAACCTGCCGACATGAACGTAAGTGACCGTTAGCGACCATATGGCCGTGTCCAGCCACGCAAGAAAGTTAAGAAAAGTTGCAAATGTTGAGCGAATTTCGGGAGCGACTACCAATGAAAACGAAGCAGTGGAGTTCACGTCATCCTTCTCTCGTCAGTTACTGGAGTGGACGTTACTCATTTATTTATGACAAGCAGATTTAGAAAGAGATGGGCGACACACAGCGATAACTTCGCTGGATGTCTGAATGGGGCGTAATCTACTTGCGCAAACCGTTGAACTCACGTCTGGTGTGATCCCACAGTTAGACTTACAGCAAGAGAGAGAGAGAGCTTCCCTTTTTAATTAATGCCACAAGAATATTAATTCTGACCAAATCAATTAGGTAAAGGGTTAACTAGGGAAGATTTACTCAAAGCTGTTCCTGCTGTAAAAGCGGATGTTTATTATGGGGCATGCATCATTTCGTGAGCCATGCGTTCCCTGCTGACTCCGGCTAATTCTAATTAAGACTAATGAAAGTCTCATTTATGAGAAAGCCGGTGACAGGTATGCAAACATTCAGAGTGGCTCCAGCTCACATGATAATGACCTCTGTACCACTTGTTAATTTAATACCCGCCTCCTTAGCAATTAGGGCTGCCCGAGACACCACAACACCGTGTACGGGGTGACTGGATGAATCTTGAGGTCTTTATTCCGTATCCCCAGTCACACGAGAAACCCTAATGATCCGACTGACAAACAGATAAGGTGAATTTAAACTCCCCCTCTCTCAATCTCAGTTTCTTAAAGAAAGGTCTCGATTGCATAATGTTGGCTTGTCAAGATAAGCACTAGTCTTTGTGCATTATAAAAATAAATCACGGTTACACATTACAATGGGAAAATGCGATATGGTCGCGTGTATTTTTGCAGGGTGTCGACTTCACGTCACGTAATTGTGCTGCCTGTATGGTTTTTTGTTCTCTTAACGTCCTAACAATCTGGTTAATGCCTCCTCGAATCACAAACACACCTCTGTGCAGTTCTTCTGACGTCTACACAGACCCATTCTCCCATGCGCTTACATTATTCCAGTCATTATGGTTAAAAATCACTAATAATAGTATAATGATAATGGGTGTCGTGACACACGCATGGTAACCGACCACTTACTGCCGCCGAGTTTGACAACTAATTTCTTAAGAAACAGGATGTTACTTTAGCTACTCCAGCTTCAACAGGGCACATTTTAAAGTATCAAACATATGGCAACATTGTTTTGGCCAACATACAGTACTTTATATGGTAGGGTGGAACTCTTTTCAAAACATCCTATATAATATAAAGAACATTCTGTGAACATATAACATATCTTTAATAATGACTTTCAAAGACTGAAATTACACTGAATAATCAATGTAACTTTAATAATTAGATTATGAGACTTGTGACTTGCCAACCCAAAATGGAATTAAAGGAAACTAATATTTAGTTGTTTTGGACCCCATATTTTTTATTGAGAACGTTTCCTCATTCTACTTTTTTTGCACACGGCTTGCTCTGCTTTAACATCAGCAAAACTGTCAATATTAAAAGCCTTCGCCTTTTGTGCGTTATGCCCCTCTAAAGACCAAACTATGGTCCATTTTTTACGGGTATGCGGTACAGTGTGCGTGACGCAATTTTCGTAATCAGAGGAGTGCGTGTGTAATGTATGCGCAACGCCATATTTTTGAAATCCTGCGCACATTTTAGCCGTAGGTCGCCCATGCACCTACAGGAGAATGTAGTATATAGCCAGACTGATCTCAAGGAAAGTCGTGTTGTAGTCATGAAAAATGTAATTAATTTATTCGCATCCATGGCACGAAATTCAGCTTTTTCGTGCCTTGAGCATGAATGTCTTTTTCGTGTCACTTGCAAGAAATTCTAGAAATGAAGAGTTTGGTTCCAAAACGCAATAAATCCATTTTGACAAATTTAAATAAAAACATGTTTTCTATACCAAGAAAGTGACAAAATGAAAACCACTATTTTCTGTTACAAACTTTCACATAGCATTTTTAGGTTATAAATACATAAAAAATTCAAATCCACAACTTGATTTTCAAAGATTTATTATAAAAACTGATTATTTTTTCCACAAAATGCAATACATCCATTCAATTTTTTTTTCAAAATGCTATAAGTCTGTTGAATCAATATATAAATGTGCATTCATCTTTGCCATGTTCTTTCCCGTCACAGAAAACCACCACAGGTTTATCAATGCTATTGAAGTATTATTTTGTTTTTGTTTGTTTGTTGATCACGAAGTACAAAGCAGATGAGGAAAACTAGGATTGTGTGTATTCAACGCGCCACCATTGTTTGTTTACAGTGCGTGAAATGTTGCGCTGTAATTTGTGGAGCGGATTTATTGCATTCTGCAAAAATGGAGGAGTGGCGTTTATTGCGTTTTGGGAAAAAAGGGAGAAAAGATGACAGAATAACACGGCGGATATTGGATTTTGCGTAAAATTAAGAATTTACTTTTAAATACTGACCTGATATAATACTGATTTTGGCAGTAACTCAATTTTTTTAAATGGTGTTTATCGCGTTTTGGAACCAAACTCTTCAAATAGTTTTTCGTGTCTGTGGCACGACTTTTTTTTACGTGTCATTTTATGTATTGTTTTCTCATAGTTTTTTCCTATTTTCTTACCATTGTTGCTTGGGGTTGGGGTTAGAATCACTTTCTGATACATTTTTAGACATCCTAACTAGGGCCGGGACTCGATTAAAAAAATGTATCTAATTAATTAGAGGCTTTGTAATTAATTAATCGAAATTAATCACATTTTAATCACATATAAATATTTGACCTGAGAACATTGAGAAGAATTTTTTTCACATGGATTTTTAGTATACCATGAATAATGACTGAATACATAAGCTTAAGCAACAAAATATTGTTTATTTTTGTTCAACCAAGTCGTTGTACTCAGAGTCAGGCTAACGTCCACGCTAGCTGCTATATGTTTTGCATTGAGATGATACTTGAGGCTCGATGTGCTGCGGTGATATGTGAATTCTTTGTTGCATAGCTTACACACAACCATGCTCTTATCGACGCTTCCATCCGTTTGTTTTTTATAAAAAAATTTCCCATCCACAGGACCAACCAAAGCGATCTCATCAGCTTCTTCGTTCATGTTCACTGTGGTTTGTTGTTGTCTTAAGTCATGAACGCTAGTTGGTGCTCCAGTATAATCGGTCCGCCGAAACTCAAAATGAGAAATGTTCCGCGGTGCAAAAATAAGTGCGATTAAAGGCGGAGTCCACGATGTTTGAAAAACGCTTTGGAAAAGGAGACGGGCCGACTACCAAAACACACTTATAGCCAATCAGCAGTAAGGAGCGTGTCTACTAACCGACATCCTTGCCGGGTTGCGTATGTGTGGGGCGGGTCTATCAACAGAAGGTCCGATTCTATTGGGGTTGGGGCGTGTTTGTTTAGGTGATTTCAAATATCAACATTGGCTTTCAAACATCGTGGACTCCGCCTTTAAAATGCGTTAAAAAATTTTAACGCGTTATTTTTTGTGGAATTAATTAATCTTAAGTAACGCGTTAAAGTCCCAGCCCTAATCCTAACCCAAACCCCAACTCCAGCTCCAGGCGAGAACAATTTTAAAAGCCGAAGAAAAACATGTAGAAACCAATTCATAAAAGTACATTCAAATCTAACCCCAACCCCAAATTATTTAAAAATAGGAAAAGAAAATGAGAAAACAATACATAAAATGATGCATAAAAGAAAGTCGTGCCAAAGACACAGAAAACTATTTATAGAAATTTGTGCGAGTGACACGAAAAAGACATTCGTGCTCAAGGCACAAAAAAGCTGAATTTCGTGATATGGACATGAATAAATTAATTATATTTTTCGTGACTATAACACGACTTGCCGTGAGATCATGTTGCAATGCAGAAGCCCACATGACGCATTGCATTTTTTAATATTCGTGTACACGTACGAGTCAAATAAACTATACTTTGCAAGGCTGTTCATTTGACCATGCACATAAACTACAAATATGGACGTATGAATTAATACGAATTAGCCAACTCGTAAAATATGTACGAATTCTAGTGAGATAGCTTCAGTGTACGCATAAAAAAACAGACTATACTCCCAGCCTAAACCCCCAAATATCTCCAGCCGGGTCCTGTAAAAGCTTTAAGCCTGAGCCTGATTTTTATGTGTGGTTACGTGCACACAGACATTCGACGCATGCCCATTGCGACAAAATGTAATGCATCTCCTGGAGTACATACTACATTCTCCTGTATGTGCTTCCCGAACTACATGTGTACACAGGGTTTGAAAAATCTGGCGGTGCGCTTTCTGATGATGAAAACTACACTGTACGTGGACCCTCGCACACACGTAAAAAATAGACTATACTTCTTCGGTCTTTAGACAGCAGTAAACATTTTTACATTAGTTGGCCTTTATATTTTTTTACAACTTTACAATTGTTACACTCACTGTCATCCTCTGAATGCAGCGTTCCTCATGAGAGTTGCTTTCCCATCTTGCTTTTCTTTTCCCATCCCGCAGGTTTCATTATACGCATCCTAATCCTCTCACACTCTTACCACAACACAGGGCTTCGGGTCGCGTGTCAGCCAGATTTGTACCAGATTATTCCCCGCAATTAATGGCTGGAGGGGTCGGCGAAGGTACCAACCCTGCAAAGCTACGGCAAACACTGAAAATTAGGAGCAGAGGACTTTAACGCTGTCACTCATATCTCCAGGTGACCTTTAGCGAGGCTTCGTTTCTTCTCCTCTATTTGCAGGAACAGGAGGAAAAGGTCTAATTGGTTTTTCATCCCTTTTTTGAGGTTGGAAAGTGCTGTCAGTGGGTCAGTCAGAATCACCGACAGAAGACAACGAACAGAACAAAGTGTTGACAGTGGACACTATGTACTAGAATTACTAACCAGACTTACGTAAAGCATTAACAGTAATTCATTGGAAATGCCCAGACAGAGATAAAAGAAAAATAACTTCAGAGGTACCTTCACATTTCTTTCTTCAGTTGAACACAAACAAGTAATTTAATATTATCTTCTTACAGTATATGGGGTTCACGTGTTCAAGCTTCAAAATGCATAAATGTATATTATTAAGTGGGTTCTCCAGTTAATATTTGTCTTCGTGTGAAATGATGTGTGTATACTGTCTTGCGCATGTGCTTCACAACAGACGTGGAAGAGAAGACAATTCTAAATAAAGTCGTAATTTTTTTTTTTGGACCAAAATGTATTTTTGATGCTTCAACAAATTCTAACTGACCCACTGAAGTCACATGGACTACTTTGATGATGTTTTCATAAACTTTCTGGACATGGACAGTAGGCCTGGGTATCGATTCAGATGTTCCAGATCAATTCGATTTCGATTCTCGATTCAATTTTCGATTCCAGTTCTCGGGTCGGTTTTTATACTCTATTCTCGATTCAACTCAATGAATATAGATTTAATACAAATACTATATTAATAAAAAAGAACAGTGAACAGCAGTTTACAAGTTTATAATTAATAAAAAGCCACAACACTATTGTCATCGTCTTGCTTGCGAAATCTAAAATACTTCCATACCTCTGACTTTTTATGTGAAGGTGGCATCAACATCGATAAAGCTGAAACTGCCATTTTAAGCACTGAATAAATGAATGACAGGCTCACCTCTCGCTCCTTGGTAACATCGTCCAAGGCAAAAAAGAGGGTGACATCTAGTAAAGAAGACTAGTAATTAGATTAACGTTAATCATATGTTTATGTTTGTGGAAATAAATATGAAAGAAAAAATCTATTCTGCTCTTTGACAATCGATTTTGAATCGACCACGTAAAAAAAACTATTAATCGAAAAATCGCTTTTTTGCCCAGCCCTAATGGACAGTATACCTAGGGCCCTATAAAATCTGTTTTATTTTTTCCCAAATTCCGTTTTATTTTTTCCCAAATTCCGTTTTCTTCGTTTTAATTTTTGCAAATTCCGTTTTATCCATTTTAATTTTTGGCAATTATATTTTTTACCCTTTACTTTTATTTTAGTCACAAAAAGAGTGTGCCTTTAATGTTAATGTTTAAAATGTAAATGATTTGGGGAAAAACTGGATAACAGGATTACTTAATGACTATAAAAGATGCATTTACACACGCACATACACACGCGCGCGCGCACACACACAACTCAATTCAATGCATTGTTTAGTGTTGTTGCAGGAGGCTACAACAAGGTGTCAACGCAGTGGTGCCTTCAGAAGTGCCTTAAACACATCAATCCAGCGGAACGCGATCCATATTTTATACACAATCGCTTGAAATGCATATAACTTTACAAACATACACAGGATAGTGATCTGACTTAGGACAGCATGAGCACGCAGCTCTTTGCACGTGCGAGCAAAAGAGAGACAGAGAGCGGCGCCATGATGCAGATGATTATATTTTAAATGCGAGGGATAGTTAGTTTGCCTCAGCTCGCTTGAAATGCATAAAACTGAACAAATACATGAGGATTTGTGTTCGCACTTCGGACAGATGTGTGAGCGCGTGCACGTGAGAGAGGTACAGTGAGACAGACGTGGATGAGAGAGTGCATGTATCTTTGCGCTCACCGTGAACAGTGTGTTGACAAAACTTCCAAAATAACAGTTCTCCGGTCACATAAAAGTCATGTGAGACCTGCTCGGAACTAAGTGCTTAGCGTCGAATTTCATAATTTTTTCGCTGACAAAAGCAGAGTCGTGGAGAGCCGCTTCCACATGGTTTCAGTGTTTTGGAGGGGGTCTGAAACAATGGGAGGGGGCGTGTCGCCCAGATTTACTTCCCCCCGTCTGCATTTCCCCCAGACATACGTTCGTCTCCCACACAAAAACATAATTTTATTCAAAATATGTAAAATTCCGCAAAATTCCGCGTTAATACTAGATTCCGTGTTAATTAGCCAATTCCGCGATTCCGTCCGCGATTCCGTGATTGCGGAAATTATAGGGCCCTATATACCGTACGTAGATTTTCAATGGAGGGTCAACAAGCTCTCGGACTAAATCTAAAACATTTTAAACTGTGTTTTGAAGATGAACGGAGGTCTTACGAGTTTGGAACGACATAAAGGTGAGTCGTTAATGACCTGATTTTTTATTTTTGGTTGAACTATCCCTTTAAATGTCCTAATATAACCAAGGTCTAGTCCTGGATTAATCTAAACTGTGTTCAGGACACTGTCCCTTAGAGTGTTTAGAGACATTAAAAGAGCGCCATTCCAGACATTATTTCCGGGTTCAGGTAGGAAATATCCTAAAACCGAGTTGTCTGGAATGCAGCATAAATGTCGCTAGATGTGGTGAATCCACTAATCTTCACAATATACTGGCATATCAATGAGCAAGTCTTAGGAACATATAGATAAGGTTTGTCCAAGACGTTGCAAGATTTGTCCCAAGATGACTGAAAAATGTTTCCAAAGGGGTGGGGAAGTCGCTAAAACTACCAAAATGGCGAATAGCAACTGGCCACACATGTTATGATTGTTTTGGGTGCCTGGCAATTGCAACTTGAACATTCTACTAAATATTTGATTTTGTAGAGAAAGAAAAATAAATTGCACAAAAACAAAAGATTACAGTTTATAACTGCAAGACAGACAGCTGTGAATAAAAGTAAGTACTGTATCAGTTTACTGGAGTGAGATCTGTGTGTGTGTGTGTCAGTGTTGTATTCTCCAGCAGTGTGGGGGTGTTGGAGACAGGGGGTGTGTCTGGCTATTGGGATTGTTGACAATTGACCTTTAGTGCAGTCAGTGTGCTTTCAGCTTCATACTGAGAAACGGCATGACGGCACAGTGACTCTGCTCAGGATGCCAAAGCCTCTGCGAGCATGTATGTGTGTTTCTGGGATGGATCGAGAATCGGGATTGCTGAGTGCATATGAAAGGGAAATACTGATGATATATCCGCATTCAGAAATGCTCAAGTGGGTAAAAGACCCAATAAAAATACATGAGAACAGGTACGTACAGTGCATTCAGTCTGTATGATTTTAGCGATACGAACCCACAAGCTTTGGATTGGTAACTCAGTACTCTTCCAACTGAATTAAAAGAGCACATAACCATAAATCTCATCTTTCTTTTTACCAATTTAAAGAAGCATAGAGTCATTTTTTGATAAGAAATGCAAGTGGCATTTTAAAAAGTATATTTTAAAAAATGTACACCTACATGAGACGAGGAGCCCAGTCATATCAGCAGGGTACAGACATGTTAAGATCACATGACCAGCGAAAACTACTGTACCTGCTACAGTAGCTAAATTCTCAGTTTCTGACACTTCACTTGGAAAACCACAATGTCAGAAGTCAAATGTAATAATTTTATGATGCCTCTTTGCTCTTTTTGTGATACCCAGGTTCTTTAAAACATCTCATTTTGCGTTTCACTGAAAGAAAAAGTAACAATTGTTTGAAACAACATGAGGGTTATTGAACCCATATAAAGCAGTATGAGTTATTAAACCTTTTCTTTGAACCAAAATAGTTATGCTTATTATTTTTAAAACTTATCAACTATGTTTACTTTGCTAAGACCAATGATATGTTAAATGTGATTAAGTGACATTGAATATAAAATGATAATTCAACGCCTTTTTAATTCTAATCATTAGTGGCTCCTGACAATAAATATAAGTGGGGCACGTATACATATCGCGTATGTATCGTATATGACTAACCTATGATTAACTGCTAGTGAAATAAGTTTTACATTTAAATGACTGAACGCATGCACAACACTGAGCAAAACTACACTTTTACATTGAGTTGATTTGTACCACTCTGGATGCTCGCGGAATGATATAGCATTGTCCGGAACTACGTTCACATAACGTAAAAGCTAGAGGGTCGGATTCAAATCTGCCCATATGGCTCTCAGTTAGGACTCGCTGCATTTCCATATCTCACCACAAATTTACATAGGAAAAATGTGGGGCGCTGTTGAGCTCTGGAGGGCAGAGCCTCTGCCCTTATTAGCTCGATCAATAGCCGACCGAGCAACCAATTTCCAAACATATTCATCTCATTTTACGACTTAAAATACATGTAGTCTAGAAACTCCAAAAATATTAGTTTTTTCTTTCTTTCTTTTTTACAGCCAGAATCTATGGCTATACCCAGGTGAAAAAGTAGTACACTTCCATGGTGTACTTAAAGTGCTTTATTTTCGTGCACTAATTTGTACTTAATATACTAAAAAATAATCTTTAGTACTTCTTAAGATAATATTAAAATCATCTGAGCGTACTTCACTGTGCTATTTTGAGACACCATAAATATGAACTAAAATGTGCTAAAAATTTATTTAAAAAATTTATTTGTGTACCACTTGTAGTAAACTTGAACCCGTCTTTGTATGAAAGTTGAGTTCAAGTTTGATACAGGTGTTAACTAAATACATTTTTTAATACAGAGATAGTATGTTAAAAGTGCATTTTGGTTCACATTCGTGGTGTCTCAAAATAGTACAGTGAAGTACACTTAGATAATCTTAAGAAGATCTTAAGTAGTACTAAAGATTAATTTTTAGTATATTAAGTACAAAAATAGTCTGTGAAAATGGAGCGCTTTGGGTACACTGTGGAAGTGTACTACTTTTTCACCTGGGTATATTCATGGTCAACCCATACACAACTTTTATTCAGACAAGTTAATCCAGAGACAGGTTGGGGAAAGGACAATTTGGCATCTCCAATTTGCTTAACTTGCATGTTTTTGGGCTGTGGAAGGAAACCGGGGTACCCGGAGTAAATCCCACATTGACACAGGAAGAACATGCGAACTCCACACAGAAAGGCCACCTGACCTAGCCAGGGCTCGAATCGGGAACCTTCTTGCTGTTACGCAACAGCGCTACCCACTGAGCCGCCCAAAAATATTTGTTAAAAAATATTAGACAAATTTACGAGTTAACAGTTTAGATTTGATTAAGTTTATATAGAGTCCTATATTTTCAAGTGGATTGATATTTTGGTAAGGCACCGTCTGTCCCACCTGCCCATACAGACGAGCCGTGCCTGATTCGAATACATTGAAAGTTACAGACTCCAACCAAGCAGAGTATACTGAGTTCAAAGAATGGTCATCCAGTGCTACATTATGCTAGTATTTAATATTTCACCTTCAAAATGAAACTCTATCCATGTTCATGAAGAAAACATCTCTTTCTCCTCCTCTCCGTCTAGTGTCACAGCGTATGTGGGTGTGAAAACAGTCTGACTCATCATGCCCAAATCAACTAGGACACATGTCTATTCACACCGCAAGAAAAACTAAACAGAGATCTTGCATTGATATCAGGGCAGCACAAAGACGGTTTTAGCAAAATCTTGGAAGGACTGCAAATTCCTCCACATCCCACAATGCTTTGTTTCATTGTTGTGCTGTGCATTACCTCGCTGGCATGCCGACAAAGGGAATCCTCAAGACGCTGCCAGTAACAGGGCACCTCCGCAGTCACATTGCAGTGGCAATAAAACCGAGGACACTAGACACCAAACAGAGGTTTTTAACAGCTGCAGGCCTTTAAAAATAAACCAGAACACTAGTGAACTTTTTAAATACTCATAAAACTGTAAGGGGAAAAGTTTTTCTGCTTTATATTACATTTTAGCCGTAACAATTTACAATAATGTTGTAGCCTATTTGTCAACATTGGTAATGCAATTTTTACTTTTTTGAGTAAACTCATATTTTTAAGGTGAATGAATTCTAAGGAAACCAGGTAACTTACTTTTTTAAGTTGAACCAAACTTTATTTATAGCGTAACAATGAACAACCTTAAAAATGCTGTAGATCAGTGTTCTTCAACCCTGGTCCTGGAGGACCCCCTTCCAGAGAGTTTTGGATGTCTCTTTATTTAAAACACCTGAACCAACTCATCAGGCTCCTTCCAGAATGTCTCCATAACTAGCTACTGAGTTAAATCAGGTGTGTTAATTAAGGAGACATCTAAAACATTCTGGAAGGGTTGAAGAACACTGCTGTAGATTGTTCATTGTTAGTCATGCAGTGCATGCATTAACTAATGTTAAAATTTTTTTGTAAAGTGTTACCATTTTATCATATGTATTATTTTATCATGGATTAAATTGTACTGTATGACCATGATTCCCAACCAGAGATCCCAGAAATACTTAAAAATAACTTTATATTAAGCTGATTATATTTGCGTTATAGGACCTTTATTAAAAATTGTCAATCTGTACATATTTTATACACTGGTGTAAAAAACCATGACATACCATTTTACCAGATATGACTACATAATAATGGTAATAATAAATGATATATAGTACAAATGGTTTGGTGTGGATTAAGAGGGGCTTACTGATGGGATTTTGGGGTGGATAGAATAAAAACACTGTTATCATTGTCTATCAGCAAAAGCTTTGAATTAGATAAGGATATACAGTATAGGTTAATGGATGGATGGATATACAAATGGATAGAGGAATATACAGATTGATGGATATAAAGATGATGGATGGATAAAAGAATAGATGGATGGATTGGATGGATGGACATGGAAGGATATACGGATGGATAATCAAATGGATGCATATATGGATGTATATACAATGGATAGGTATACAGATGGGTATTCAAATAGATGGATGGATATATGGATACATATGGATGGGTATATGAATGGATGGATGGATATAGGGATGTACATACGAATGGATGGGTATTCAAATAGATAGATGGATATATGGATACATATGGAGGGGTATATGAATGGATGGATGGATAAACAAATGGATAGATGGATATACAGATGGATATATGGATGGATGGATATATGGCTGTATAAATGGATATACGGCATACGGATAGATGGATATAAGGATGGATGGATGTACATGCGGATGAATAGATATGGAAGGATATACGGAAGGATATGTATGAATATACAAATGGATGGATATATGAATGGATGGATGGACATACAGATGGATGGATGGATGGATATACGGGTGGATTGATACATATGGATGGATATATGAATGGATGGATATACGGATGGATTGATACATATGGATGGCTGGATATACGGATGGATGAATGGATATAGGAATGGATGGATATACAGATAGATAGATGGATGGATGGTTATTATATGGATGGTATATGGATGGATGGGTATACAGATGGATAAACAAATGGATGGATGGATATACGGATAGATGGATATATGGATGGATATACAGATAGATGGATATAAGGATGGTTAAATGTACATGCAGATGGATGGATATGGACGGATATATGGATGGATGGATATGCAAATGGATGGATGGATATATGGATAGATGAATGGGTATACGGATGAATATGGCACCTATATGGTTCTACACAGGTGCTTCACCGGTTCTTCACCGGTGCTTCACCGGTGCTATATGGCACTAAAAACGGTTCTTCTATGGTTACGCTTCAAATCAACAGTTTTGGTGCTATATATCACCGTTTGTTTTTTTAGAGTGTATGGATGGTATACAAATGGATGGATGGATATACAGATGGATATACAGATAGATGGATATATGGATGGATAAATGGATATACGGATGGATGGATATACAGATGGATGATATATGGATATAAATGGATGAATAGATAGACAGATATGAAACAACTGGTTTTGATCTCATCTAACTGTCACAAACACTTCTCCAGGACCCATGCTTAAGTTTAATATGCATGCAGGGTTATTATATGGGATTGGTAGGGCTATTCCAACGGAAACTGAAATGAGTTCAGGATTAGCCATAGCTCCAGACTCAGGCTTCTAGTTTAATTGCATTTTGCTAGTTGTCGATCACACCAGTACGAACCCCACTCATGTCACACTGTGAACGACTCCACAGCAACAGTGATTACAAGGCAGACGTGCGACGAGATGCCCTGCCGCTGAGGACACGGAAAGCCTTTACGACTCATACACCTATTAATCAGCTATATTAGTTTAATACGGTCATCATATCATAGACAGCCTGACATCCAGTGAGCCAAAGTATATACTGTCTCTGGTTGCATGTGAGACAGGGACCCTCGCATGCTTCGAGCATCACAAATATTATGTAAGAAATATGATGTCACTGACTATTATGACAGTCACTCTGAAAATAAAGGCACACCTGAACAATGCACAAGGCAACCAGATACATTTAATTATAGAATTGTGTTTCTCAGTATTTGCAGATTGATTTACTGTACATTTTTCAATACAGTACGAATCTCATTCAGTCCGCCTCAGTCTGAAATTACATCCTGTCACAACAAACAATAAATGCAGATTAGTTAAACTGCTATTTCTCTCAAAACACATCCCTCGCTTCTTATTTGGCATTGTTGGAACCTGACAAACAAAACTGATCCCCGAAGATTGATGACAATCTCTTTTCCAACAAAAAATACAGGTCATTACATGGTGATAAATGACTAAAACATTATAAAGTTTGTGCCTCGTTGTACAAAACACGCTAAAACACTTAAAGAGACAGTTCAACCAAAATGAAAATTCTGTCATTATTTTCTCACTCTCATGTTGTTACAAACCTGTATACATTTTTTTGCTTCTGAAGAAGATATTTTGAGGAATGTTTGCAACCAAACCGATCAGAGGCCCCATCGACCTCCACAGTGTTCTCCATAGTGTCCTTTCTCCCCACTGTGGAAGTCAATGGGGCCCCTAATCGGTTTAGTCACAAACACTCCTCAAAATGACAGAATTTTAATTTTTGGGTGAACTATCCTTTTAAATCATGTATTATTTGATTATAAGTTAATTTAAAGGTGATGAAGTCTGAACATATACTACATTAAAAATACATAATCATGTTAAAAATTACAAAAGTACAATCAAGTTAAAGATTAGGTAGTGCGTTTCATACTGTGCGTTTTTGACATGCAAAGTCTCTCTATAGAAAGCAAGGCACATAAAATTACATTCACCCTTACAGTACTGTAAATTTACAGTAAGAGAACACTTTACATTACATGGGTAAATTACTTTTTACAACTTAAGATTGAGAAACATACTACAATGGGTATTTTTTATCCAAATATGAATATTTTGTCATAATTTATTTACCCAATGATGGGTACCGCACAGTTGACTGTACCCATTGACTTCCATAGTAGTAAAACAAATACCATGAGTCAGTCAACTGCATGCTTACCATCATTTACTAAAATATCTTCTTTTGTGTTCAACAGAGGAAAGAAACTCATACAACATGAGGGTGAGTAAATGATGACAGAATTATCATTTTTGGGTAAACTATCCCTTTAAATTGTTTGGCGTTTAAAGGAAAACACCATGTTTTTTTATATTTTACTATGTTCCCACCTCAACCCAGACCAATCAACACACCCCTGTCCTTTCCCCAATGCGTGCACTTAATCCCTGTACAGCGAATCCCGAACGTGCCAGCATTCAGCCCAGCCCCACTCATTGCACAGGATCCAAACATGAATGAATCCAGAAGCCACCAAACACCTCCATGCCCTCACCACTCAAAGACTGTTACATGAGCAGTTACACGAGAACGTATGGTGGCACAAAATAAAACGTGCTGATTTTTAAGCGGATAAAAAATGAGAACTATATTGTATGGCGGAAGAGCACTTAGTTTGTAGCACTTACCCCCCCTCTCGCTCAAACTTCCGTCAATATTACTGCGCCGAGGTCCAGTAAAGTATGTACCACCATACTTACTCGTGTAACTACTCATGTAAAAGTCCTCCAATAGGGAAAACATGGAAGTGTTTGGTGGCCTCCAAATCCATCCCTGCCTGGATCCCAAGGAATGAATGGGGCTAGGCTAAATGCCAACACAGTCAAGACGCGCTGTACAAAGATCAAGTGCACGCACCGAAAAAAGAAAGGTATGCACCAACTAGTCCAAGTTGAGGCAAGAACACAGCAAAACACCGAAAAACGGTGGTGTTTTCCTTTAAACAATAATAATGTAAATGTAAAATTCATTAGTTTAACACAGGCTGATGCTAATTAATAAGCTCAAAACACTGTACAGAGAACAAATACCTGATCTGTATAAACTAATACACAATGATTAGTGATTTAAACATTATACTGTCATTTGAAAATTTTAACACATTTATCAAAGTACATTAAAAACACTTGATTTTGAAAAATATTTAGAAAAATGCATAAGCACTTTGGAGTGAAACAAAACAAACACCACTGTGTTCAAAACAGTAACAATACAGCAGTATACAGTGTTAACCTGTGAAATAAAGTGTAGTGCATTTTCAAGACGTCGCCAGGAGCCCTTAAAGGAACTGTTTACCCCAAAAATGAAAAATCTCTTATAATTTACCTACCAAAACTGAAATGTAAACAAGCTCAAAAATGGCGGCATGTCGATAGCTTCAAATCTCATTGGTTCTTGCGTGACTTGTGCGTGCTTCATCAATGTGCTGTCATATCTGTATTTACATTTTGGTTCAGCTAAAGAAGAGAAGGCATATATACGGAGTATTTTTTATTTTTGAGTGAACTGTTCCTTTAAATTTTACCTTATTGTTTGGCGAAGGAAATCAATCGCATTCATAAAGCAAGTGAAGCTCACTAAATCGTGCACACCAACATACATTAGTAACATATTAGGAGTGATAAAAATATATACTCTTTATAATAATTATTTAAGAATATATTCCTCTTTAAACATATTCATTTGCATGGAGCATGCTAAAACAACTAATTATGAAATAATTAAAAGGCTCAACGTTCATGGTTTTACAGTATGTGCTTGTGATCTGACCAGTGTTGGCACAGTGATCAGCATTTTTGAAGCTGTCGTCTGGGATCGTTTTGGTTGGTAGATGGGATTTAAACTCCGCCTCCGCTTCGGTCAACCGAGACTGGTCCTCTCATGTCCAGGCCCTCCTCTGCTGTCTTCATCAGGATAGCAAGACGGTTGTCAGAGATTTGCCCTCTCTGGACCGCAGTCATGAGCTGAACCAATCAGAAAGTAAAACACATGCATGATTAAGCTACCTGAAATAGGTTACGGTGGCTTAAGGCCGAAGTCCAATTTTACAAGTATCGAGGGTCCGCGTACAGTGCGCGTGAGGCAATTGTCGTCATTAAAAGAAAGCAGGCATACATGCGTACATTATATGCGTAGGGCTAGCATGTGTGTACAGTAGTATGTAGGCCGAGAGTTGTCGAAATGCGCATGCGTTGAACGTCTGCGCACGTGGTATGCGGTGTTCAACTGTGCGCGTATGCTCGTGAATGCATATAGATGGTTTTATTGGACGCGCGTGCGGTGACGCGATACGTGTCTGGTCTGAACTTTACTTCTGGGTTCAGTTTTTTTAATGGTCTGACTAGTTGCTAAACTAAACTCTTAAACAAATACCTCGTCCAAAATAACAAATGTTTTGGTTTCCTAGATAATCTATGTGTTGTTTATTTTGCTTGTTATATAAATAAACTACGTTTAAATACCTTGCTGTTATTTATTCTTAGCGGAGTTTACCGGAAGTTACGTATGAAAGCCGCTTGTTTATGTTGTTACTTCTGAAACCGTCTATAAAACAGACTATACAGGGCTTTAGTGGTTAAAACTCTTGGCTAGTTTCAGCGACCCGAGTTCGATTCCCGGTAAAGATTCGTCAATTTTCGTCATCAGAATAGTACGCTCACATTGTACGCGCAGCGGTGGATTTTTTTTAACTGTGCATACTTTTACGTGTAGGTCGCGCATGAAGGGCGTACTGGAGAATGTAGTATGGAGCACAGGAAATGCATTGCATTTTGTCACAAATAAACTATGCTTTACAAGGCTGTGCGTTCGACTGTTTTCGAATGCGTATAAAACAGACTATACCCAGGGCTTTAGTGGTTAAAACTCTTTGCTAGTTACTGAAAGGTGACTGGTTCATACTGCAGAAAGTGTCTGTTCCCTCTGGAGGACAAACTAATAACAAAGCTACCTGAAACAGGCTCGAAGGATAGTTAAATTTTGACGCATACAGATTCGTAAATTTTTATCATCAGAATAGTATGCGTGCTTTGTATGTGCACCGGCGCATACTTTTATCTGTAGGTCGCACATGGAGTGCATACTGGAGACTGTAGTATGTAGCCAAGGAAATGCATTGCATATTGTCACAATGTGCATGCTTTGCAATGCAGTGCGTTGGACCATCCACATACGTTCGCATAGATGTAAAAAATAAACTATACTCCAGACCTTAGTGGTTAGGCTTGTTACCTAAATCTAGCTACTTCAAGGTTGCTGTTTTAAACTGGAAAAAGGGTGATCACACCTCTTCCCACACCTTTTTGTGACCAGTACAAGTTAAAACGTATTCATGCTTCAGCTTCAAAATAGAACTGTTAATTATAAAGTAACTGAAAGACTAGTGGGACACCAGATCAACTTCATACATCTGGCATTTCGGAGCTACTAATCACTGCAAGCTTGTTAGCAAAACATAGATGTACTGACATGAAGTTAACAAACAGTTGAACTATTGAAGCTTTCACACCTATAACTCCACAAGGCTTAAATATACAGTTGATAGTCTCTAATAGCTGTGCCATACTGGACTTGATAAATAGCTGTGGTAAAGTTGGGCTTGATATCTCTCTCTTTCCAGGTAAGACTCCATACCTGCAGGAACTCATTCAGTTCCACCTGTCCGTTTTTGTTGAGGTCAACCTCATTGAGGATCTCGTGAAGAGCGTTCTCATCAATATGAATGCTGAGTTTCTGAAAGAACACAAATCAGTGATAGAATCAGTATCCGAGATACATTGGAGGGTGATTGGAAATGTTAAGGGCTGCACGAAATCCGGACACAATGAGATCTGAGAGAATAACAGCTAATGAGCAATTTACAAGGGAAAATATTTAGCATCTTTTTTCATGTTGAGAGATACGCAGAAAAACATGATAGATAGATACATATGCTCCAGCAACACCCTACAGTACAGTTAGATCTCACTGAAAGTAAATCATCACTATTACTTGCATATTTGTGACCCTGGACCACAAAACCAGTAATATGGGTCGATTTTATAATTGAGAATGAATACGCTTTCTATTGATGTATGTTTTGTTAGGACAATATTTGCTCGAGATACAACAATTTGAAAATCTGGAATCTGAAGGTGGGGAAAAAATCTAAATATTGAGAAATTTGCCTTTAAAGTTGTCCAACTGAAGTCCTTAGCAACACATATTACTAATGGTAAATACAAGTTTTATATATTTACGGTAGGAAATTTACAAAATATCTTCAGGAAACATGATCTTTTCTCAAAGGAAAATACAGTTTTTCAATATTTTTCTATGTTCTTACCTCAACTTAAGATGAATTAATACATATGTATCTTTTTTTTAATGCGTGCACTTTTCATCTTTGTACAGCGCTTCGTGAATGTGTTAGCATTTAGCCGAGCCCCATTCATTCAGGTCCAAACTAAAGTTTTATTTTGTGCCACCATACTTACTCGTGTACATACTCATGTAGCAGTCTTTAAATAGGGAAAACATGGAAGTGTTTGGTGGCTTCTAAATTCTTAACTAAGTTGAGTTCAGAACATAAACATATTGAAAAACGGTGGTGTTTTCCTTTAATATCCTGATGATTTTTGACATAAAAAAGCGATACATTTTGACGCATGTAATAAATTGTTGGCTATTGCTAAAAATATACCTGTGCTAAATATGACTGGTTTTGTGGGCCAGGGTTACAAAAATTAATCAAATAATAACATTTGGTGATGTTTAGTTTATTTAAGTTAAACATAGTATACTGAAATACATTTCAAAGTATTCCTATCTCTATGCATTATTCAGATTTTCTATGTCATCATGCCATTCATGCAAACACATAAAATACCATGTGTAAAAATAAAATGAAATAACACAAAATAAAATGTTACGTATCTTGCATTTACATTTAAGAGATGTTTTCAACTATATAACTTAAAATAAAATTTAGTTTTTGGGTGTTTATTTATACCACAGCATTTTGGGGGCCTGAAAAGAAAATATTTAACCCTAAATTGGTCTTTGGGGACTATATGTCCCCAATCAATATTGGGCCTTCAGCTCAGAGATATACAATTTAGTGACTTTTCCTAAATAATCTATCTATACATACACAAAAATAAAACTGGGCTTGTATCAGTTGTTATGAATGTATGTAAAAAAAAACATTTTATTATTTTGGCCTTTGGGGTCAATATGACCACACATACAAACACACTCACACAGTTTATCTCTAACCAGCAAAAGGTAGAATTTAACACCTAGATCAATATCCAGAAACAATTTAAATTAAATTTAGATAATCATTTAAGTGATTTCTTTATACAAAAACCTATATTTCACATGCAAAGTAATGGTGTAGTAGTTGATTTTTGTGGTAAATGGGTAAAAAGTACTTCAAAACTCTCAAAACACAGCTTTATTGTATAGATGAGAAGTAAACAACAACAACAACAAAAAATATATATTATTTGTATTATTGAAAATTTCTATTTTTCTTACAATTATGCTTTCAATTTTGGAGTCATATAGACCCCAAGGGCCAGTAGTGTAAACAGAAAACGAGGACCATTTCAGGGTTAAAGACGTGCTTTAAAGTGCACATTTTTTAAAAAGTATACCATAATCATCTCCGTATAAACTACAAAAACACAAATTTGTGAATACGTTTACATCATGCACACACATGTTCAGACATTGTGTGACATCGCCAACTACTCCTCTGGCATGCATATTATAGCACTTTGACAATTTTGTACGTGAAAAACACAAATGAAAAACTTCTATATAAACATACCCTTAAGCATTTGGCAAAGCAACTGCATTCAAGTTATACATTTATAATCACAATCTGTGTTCCCTGAAAATACCCATATTTCAAACTTCATAAACTATAATAACTAGCTTACAGTAATGACGCCATGTTGGACTCATCGTGCGAGGTTAAGTTGGTGCCGTTACCAGTTATTATAGTTTATAAAGTTTGAAATATGGATTTTCTTTACTAAAAATTGCATCGATTACCCGCAGAAGAACTTTACTAACCCCTTGAAGCTGTGTGGATTACTTCTGTGAAGGATGGATGCACTTTGTGAAAAGTCAAAAGGCTTAAAGTCAGAAGATCCCTGCTCCCTGTTTTCTAACATTAAAGGAATAGTCTACTCATTTTCAATATTAAAATATGTTATTACCTTAACTAAGAACTGTTGAATCATCCCTCTATCATCTGTGTGTGTGCACGTAAGCGCTGGAGCGCGCTGCGACGCTACGATAGCATTTAGCTTAGCCCCATTCATTCAATGGTACCATTTAGATATAAAGTTAGAAGTGACCAAACACATAAACGTTTTTCCTATTTAAGACGAGTTGTTATACGAGCAAGTTTGGTGGTACAAAATAAAACATAGAGCTTTTCTAAGCGGATTTAAAAGAGTAACTATATTTTATGGCGTAATAGCA
The DNA here is from genome assembly GCF_027580225.2 of Misgurnus anguillicaudatus. NCBI lineage: Eukaryota > Metazoa > Chordata > Actinopteri > Cypriniformes > Cobitidae > Misgurnus > Misgurnus anguillicaudatus. The sequence goes on from NC_073344.2 coordinate 36,076,787, forward strand.
CTTTTGTGAGTACTTCGACTCGGCGCAGTAACACCCTCCCTCTCCCATTATGAGAGTGAGAAGGGGAGCGGACTTTTCAGGCGAGTCCAAGTACTCCCAAAAGTGCTATTACGCCATAAAATATAGTTCCTCTTTTAAATCCGCTTAGAAAAGCGCTATGTTTTATTTTGTACCACCAAACTTGCTCGTATAACTACTCGTCTAAAATAGGAAAAACGTTGATGTGTTTGGTCACTTCTAACTTTATCTCTAAATGGTACCATTGAATGAATGGGGCTAAGCTAAATGCTATCGTAGCGTCGCAGCGCGCTCCAGCGCTTACGTGCACACAAACAGACGAAGATGATAGACATACACTCACCTAAAGGATTATTAGGAACACCTGTTCAATTTCTCATTAATGTAATAGTGTAATGGTGTGGGAGTTGTTTTCTTGGCACTTTGGGCCCCTTAGTGCCAATTGGGCATCGTTTAAATGCCACGGCCTACCTGAGCATTGATTCTGACCATGTCCATCCCTTTATGACCACCATGCATGTACCCATCCTCTGATGGCTACTTCCAGCAGGATAATGCACCATGTCACAAAGCTCAAATCATTTCAAATTGGTTTCTTGAACATGACAATGAGTTCACTGTACTAAAATGGCCCCCACAGTCACCAGATCTCAACCCAATAGAGCATTTTTGGGATGTGGTGGAACGGGAGCTTTGTGCCTTGGATGTGCATCCCACAAATCTCCATCAACTGCAAGATGCTATCCAATCAATATGGGCCAACATTTCTAAAGAATGCTTTCAGCACCTTGTTGAATCAATGCCACATAGAATTAAGGCAGTTCTGAAGGCAAAAGGGGGTCAAACACAGTATTAGTATGGTGTTCCTAATAATCCTTTAGGTAAGTGTATGTACTGTATCTCGGATGGCTTGAGTAAATCAAGGGGTAATTTTTATATTTTGCTGGACTATCACGTTAAACCCGCAACCTGTTGTACCGCTAAGCGTTGCATTACACAGCATTAGATTGTAAACAGATAAAAAAAGTTGTATCTCACCTCTAGAACCTGCTGGACATCCAATGTCGTAATAAAGCCTTTGCTCTCCTTATCAAATTTGTAAAAGCGCTTTTTATACCTGTCAATGATAATAATGGCAATATTAGGCCAATAAGCGATGAAGGTGTATGCATATCCAAACGCAGAGACTGTACAATATTGTACCTCTCCACTTCTTCAAGAGTAAGTGACATTATTGTTGTCTTGCTTAGCTGTTCCGATCGAGTTTTATAGCCCATCTCCAGGTACAGGAAATTTTTAGCTGCTTCCAGCTCTTCCTGTAGACAAACACACAAATAAAATCCCTTCAATATCCAAAATGTTCCTCAAAGACAATGAGATGGAGAGCAAATGGAGACTTTTTTGCTTAAATTTTTCTGCTTCTCCGATTTTTTCCCCAGATTTCCAGAAGAGATCTCAACATTGGAGACCACATTTATATCTAAATGACACATAACTGAGAACACAAAAAAATCTCTTTTCTGACAAAAAAAGGCAGATTTTAATATAGGCACACCTCACAGTTGGGTGATTCTCGCGAAATTAGACTTATGAGGTGTCATGAAACATTTTCATAAAAAAAGTAAATGCAAAGTAAGAGTATCAAAATAAGAAGCATACAGTTACTTACATCTCTTCATGTACTATTTTGCACATGATTTCAAATGACATCATACAAACCAATTTTGTTGTTTTTTCCACATTTAAGGGGAACATTCTCATTACCGCAACGTGTCCATGACTGGATTTGTGTTATTTGACATGGAAAATGTATAATTAAAAAATCTAAAAAATAAAAGCTTCAGTGCATGTTATACTATTAACATTTACAGTAAAGAAACATGTGGTATTTGGTCATCATTGGTAAATGTAGAGACAATAAAAAGGAATATAAATGTGTCCAAGAAAAATGTTTTCATCCTCCGCAACATTTTTCAATCATTGTTTAAGCCCTCAATGAACCAACATTTTCAACAACAAAAAAATTGTTGGAAGGGACATAATTGACTGTGACACTCAAGATGGCTACCAGGTAAGCAGTTCTTATTTTTTCTCCAGATAAAAGTTGAAATTTTGTTTGTCATAATACCTAGACAACTTTTTAGTTCTCATTACTGAAACATGAGTTTGTAAATGCATATATTTAATGTAATATCATGTTGCGGTAATGATAATCTTTGATAATGATAATCTAAAAAATGTAAATAATTCTATAGGAAATATTTTTTACATATTCTTATATGTGCAAAAAAAGGCTTCAAGGGCTTTTTAAAAAATCTGATGCTGGACACCTTCTAAGTCTGGATTTCGTGAGAATCACCCAGTTATGTCTCGAGTTATGTAAAGACTGCATTACATAACTCAATATCAAACCATGGCAAAGCAGAACAGTTTTCTGTCATTTGCATAAAGAATAATAATAATAATAATAGTAATACATTTTTATGAAATCAAATCTAAAAACATGAAATACATTTTCCTGCAATGCAAAGGCTGTCTGGACCTGTGGACAGATCATAGATTTGAGAGCATAGTTCTGGATCACGCCTCCCAGCAGAGCATTGTGCCGGCGTGCATGCGTGTGTATGAAGGTTCTGTGTGTGATGGGTGTGGTACACCTGCATTGTGACTCATGGGAACCGAACAGTATCAAAGCTGCACAGTGATCTGCGCTATTATTAGTCCTTCTGTTTATCAGACAGGAAACCCACGATCAGCGTGTAAAAGCGTCAGTAACTCTATCACCTTCCTTACATACACCCTGCGCACTCACTTTCAATCTCCCCGGCGAGCGCAGACGTAATAGCCTAGATGACTGGAGGTGTTGTGCTGGGCGTTCATTGTAAAACTGAATTGTGTTCTTATCCTGAAGCAGTGACTATTGTAAATTTATTAGAAAGGCTATTTAAGTCACGCCAACAATAGCTAAGGCCTATAAGTAGCTGTTGCCTAAATTAACTTGGCTGAGACCTTTTGCTTTTGGTCAGAACAAGAGCAAGTAGTACAATCAATGTATGAAATATCTTTAAATATGGTCTTCAAAATATTTATTTACTATACATCTATTATACAAATGTATAGTGTATTCAATGAGAATTCAACAAGAAACCTTGTGGTTGCTGTCATTGTTTTAACAGTCAGCTACAGGAACATTAACAATCTAGGTACAGACAAAATTAAAGGAATATAGTTCACCCAAATATGTACATTTATATGACCACAAACTGGTGGTCTTCTTTCTCTGCTTAGTTTTTTCAGTTTACAAATTCCACCATCTAAAAAGGGAATCGGAATGGCGCGAGCGCAACTGACTTTTAAAGGGGATGGGAGATGAGACCCTTATTGGTTTATTGCACGTTACGCCCAAAACACACCATTACTCATTACGAGAATAGGAACAACCCTTTCAGACTGTGCGCTAGGCGCACAAACCATTTTTCCTGTCGTTAAATTAGTAAAATTAGATTCGGACACACCCTTTAAGACCATGCGCTTAGATTGTTAAAATAGGGTCCCAGGTGTGCAAAAACCTCACTCCAATTAGCTTTTTTGAGGTCATTAACTCAAGGGTTCGCATACATTTTCCAACAAGCACTATGAGGTTTGTTGGTTGTTCTCAATAAAAACATGAAAGATCAACATTTTTATGTAATTCTTTTTAGACACGTTATGTGCCTAACCAGTGGCGGCTCGTGACCCTCATCCGAGGGGCGCTAATTCAAAATAAGTGTTCGGAGTATCATGTGTGTGGTTTTCTAAAATATGTGTCCTGCGTGTCGAGAGACCCGTGCGCATCACGTGTTCTGCCAAAACAAGTGCCTGCTGCACACGCGTCAAAACCGTTTATGATAAAAGAGACGGTCACGTTCACCAATTACACTAAACTAAGACACTAAACCCTTTAGACGCGTCTGCAGCAGCGACTTATTTTGGCAGGACACGTGATGCACATACAATCTCTCAAACCGCAGAACACATATTTAGAAAAAGAGAACCACACACATGACGGGCTACATACATGTTGTGACGAACTTCGCATCGAGTGCCCTCAAAAAAATAAGTCACCAGCCGCCACTGTGCCTAACCCTAACCCTTGACTAAGATGAAGATCAGATCACATTTTATGACAGATTTATTCAGAAAACCATACATTTCCAAAAGGTATACAAACTTTTTCTTGCCACTGTATCTCAACAATATGTTTGTAATTTACGTAACTGATGTTGTTAATGCAAGAAACGACATACTTTCTTTTTTTGCTCGCTCCACTGCAGCTCTTTACCCATAATCTCAACAATACGTGGAAGAGCCTCGTCTGCAGCCTGCACGTTCAGAAAGCCCAGACGTGTTCGTCGAGCGATGACATCAATAGCTGTACAGGCATACTCCTTTATAGCATACTGCACCTAGATCCCCAAAACAGAAAAGTTTATTTTAATTGAACATATTTAAAAGGTTTAGTTCATCCAAAAATGAAAATTCTGTCATCATTTACTCACCATCACCTGTATTTAAGAAAATATTTTGATAAATGATGGTAAGTACACAGTTGACTTCCATAGTAGGAAACACAAATAGTATGGAATTCATAGGTGCTGTCAACCCTGTGCTTACCATCATTCATCAGAATATCTAATTTTGTCTGAATAAAGAAACTCATACAGGTTTAAAACAACATGAAGGTAAGTAAATGATGACAGAATTTTTATTTTAGGGAAATCAGAATTTTCCCCCTTTAAATGAGATATTTCACAAGACTTTAATATAAATCTATATAAATATATATATATGTGAAGTTTTAGCTCAAAATATCATATAGATAATTTATTATAGCATGTTAAAATTGCCACTTTGTAGGTGTGAGAAAAAATGTGCCATTTTTGGGTGTGTCCTTTTAAATGCAAAAGAGTTTATCTCTGCACTAAATCACAGTGCTGTGGTTGGATAGTCCAGATTAAGGGGCAATATTATCCCCTTCTGACATCACAAGGGGAGCCAAATTTCAATGACCTATTTTTTCACATGCTTGCAGAGAATTGTTTACCAAAACTAAGTTACTGGGTTGATCTTTTTCACATTTTCTAGGTTGATAGAAGCACTGGGGACCCAATTATAGCACTTAAACATGGAAACAGTCAGATTTTCATTATATGTCCTCTTTAAGCTTCTGTGTATTTTAAGTGTGTCAAAGCTTATAAATGTTTATGCTGCCAGTTATAGATATTGCAGAATTTCAGGGTGCTTACCTCACTCTCTATGTAGGGGAATTCAGATACAAGGCGTTTTCCCACTATGGGCCATCGCTTGCCTGTCACCTTTGCCATCTTTGCCACTTCAAATGCTCTTCCTCCATAAGTGGCTGCCAGGTGCTGGGCAACCTGTGAGTCCAGAAAATAAAGATGTTATCATTTAATCCTCCTAAATATTAGTAATAGTTAATAATAACTAATATTAAAAGAGATTAAAGGCGGAGTGCACAATGTTTGAAAGCCAATGTTGACATTTGAAATCACCTAAACATACACGCCCCTACCCCAATAGAATCTGGACCTTCTTTTGATAGACCCACCCCACACATACGCATTGGCTACAAGTGTGTTTTGGTAGTCGGCCCGACTCCCTTTTACAAAGCATTTTTCAAACATTGTGCACTCTGCCTTTAACAGGAAAGGGTTATTGTAGTATACTTAATATAACAGATTAAAGCATTGACTTGAAATTAAAATTGAGTCTAAAACTTGAATAATAAAATTGTTTCGATTCAGATTTGGATGCAGCTTTGGTTCTTACTAAATAAAATGCCACATTAAAAGCCACTTTATGTTGTCTACTGTACTTTTCTGTTCCCTATGAGCATTCACAACAAATAGCAATAATGAAACATGTTGATTCATTGTTTCCTGTGATTGTGATTCCTTCCTGTAAAAAAATGCAACTTCTTTCTTCAAAGGCCTTGCTTGGCTGACAATGTTCTGTTCATGCCATATTACTAAAACTTGCATAACTACAATAAAAACTAAATTAAAAACACGATAAATTAAAATTACTGCTATAGTTAATGAAAAAAAAAATAAACTCCCTGATAATTTAACATTAACATTATTCAACATAACAAATAAAACCATGTACTTGGTTCAATTCTACATTTAATACCAAAGAATTAAGTTATTTAACACGCCCTTTCATGCTCCTCATAGTTCTTTAATTTTTTTATGCATCACTGTATCCTTTGCCTTATGTAGCGTTCAAACAAATAAACACGGCCCCGTTTCTACTTCGTTTCGAACTCTTCTGTTATATCTCTCACCAAAGGTCAAGTGCTGTCAAAAATATCTGCATGCTGACCTTTTTAAATATGCTGGCAAAACAACATCTATGGTAGGGCAACGGCTCCATCAAGCTCTTTTGCTTTCTAACATGGGGTTGCCAGACTTTCTCCCACAGAATCATACAGCACTGGAGAGCAAGGTTATTATAGTTTTGCTTTTTTAAATTAGTTTTTATTTTAGTATCGTTTTCAATTTTGCTTTAAATTTAAGTTTAGTTTTAGTTAGTTTCATGCATGGTTTTGTTAGTTTTAGTTTAGTTTTTATTTTGCAAACACATTTCTATTTAGTTTTTATTTTATTTAGTTTCAGTTATAGTTTTAGTAATTATAGTTTAGCAGCTAACAGCAGCTAGACTGTCTGACATATTCATCAGTTAACTGAGGTTGCTGTCAGCCTCAGCTAACCTCACATGCATAAAGCGCCATCTACAAGTAAAGACTCCTTAAAAGTTTGTAAACATTGCAACGTCTCCGGGTGGGCGGGGATTAGTTGGAGGCAAAAAGAGGCGTGGACGCAGTGCTGACAAGCGTAAGCTGGGATGTTTTAGGAGGGATTTATTAAACATAGATGCGGAAGAAGGTTCGGAACTGTCCAAATATGTAAAGTTACTGACTCTGCGTGACAGCTATTTTTGTAAATTAACTCTGTAACAGTTAGTTCTTGTATCTTGTTCTCATTGGAAACATTTTAACAAGGTTTTGGATATTTTCTACATATGAAGTATTTTCGGCTGGTTTGGGGAATTTTGTCAAGGCTTATTGTCTAATGTAACCTATCGCTGGGCTAACTATGATTAGATTAGCAATGGGGATTATTTTAAGAGATCATTCAAAGGATGGCACACACATCTATCGCTGTATGTTGTTTAAAATTTAAGCTAGCTAGTGCACTGACGGTTGACGGTTATCACCTATAAAACAGAAACTTTCTGATTTGTACTAGATAAGGCCAACACACCAATACATATACATAGATTATTTTACCTGATATGAAATGAATTTGATTGATTGCAAACACGAGCATTATTTGCGATCGTCTCCGTCCATTCAACCACAATTGTCTTCTTTATTTCTGTGAAGGAATGTCTGCGGGATCCAGTAAAACTTTAGTTTTGAACGAAAAGTGCTGGTACTTCTATTTTGGCAGCCAAAAACACAAGACGACGACATTTTAAAGTCAAAACCTCAAACTTTTAGTGCTCCTGCTATGAGTTCTTCCTAATGTTTTGCCTCCAGCTAGAGCGGTGACGTCACAGTGACGTAGGCGATTAAGGGGTCTATTATAAAGCCTGCTCAGATTTTCCGCCACGGGATGAGAGCTTAGCAATTACGAAAACGAATACATATTTTTGATAATTATTATTTTATTTCAGTTAGTTTTTCAATAACTGTTGCTCGTTTAGTTTAGTTTAAGTTTTACATTTAATATTAATTTATAATTTTATTTCAGTTAACGAAAATCTTTTTTATCTGATAGTTTTAGTCTTAGTTTCAGTTTTCGTTTACGAAAATAACCTTGCTGGAGAGTAGTTGAACCCTCTCCAAAATGCAGAGCGGTTAGGCCTAAAAACTCACCTCGTTCTCCAAACCGTAGTCCTGAACCAAGCGGATGTACAGAGTGGGGGTCCAGTCCTTCCCACCCTCCAGCAACAGACCGACCGTCCTACTGGGCCCAGCTGTGAGGTTATGTGCCTTTACGGCAGCATCGAGGGTCTCTTCAGCCATGGCACGATAGGTCGTCCACTTTCCACCTACAGCATAGACATCACAGTTCAATCTTTATAAATGGAACCTTATTGGAAAATTCATTCATTTTATGGCAACCCAACTGGCCATTTCCTCATTACAAATTTGGAGGCGTATTTTAGAAAGTAAAGATTTTTCAGAGGGTACACAAGCTTTCTGGTATTAACAATATTTGGGTATCAATCTAGCAATATGCATAGGTAAGCAACAGATACTGACCAGCAATGGTGACAAGGCCGGTGTCGCTGACATTGACAATGTGGTTGCGACAGATGGATTGCGTGTCTTTGGAGTTTGGGTCGGTGACCAGGGGACGAATGCCACTCCAGGCTGCCAGGACATCCCCTCGCCGTACTGAAAAGCACAGAAATACTAATGATGTCTGACAGCTGAAGTGTATTGGATTGACAGTGCTCCGATAGGGCATACAGTTGAATTCCCGAAGTAATAAATCCTTTTAAAGAGTAACTAAACCCTTAACTTTTTTTAGTTAATGATCTGTAAGAATGATGCTTTATTAGTGCTGTTCATTGATTTTAGTAAGTTTTTTGACATTTGGATATGAAGTGTTACAATACTACAAAATATGGTGTAAAAACGTCTGAGTGCTGCCCTCTTCAGGTTGAACGGTGGCTACTGCAGTTGAATTTTCCTATTGGATGTTGGGTCCAAAAAGTAACTCTTGACGTAAGCAGGTTCAAGCTCCCCACGCCCTTGTTACGATCTCACCACACACTTGGTACGAGCTTAGTTCGTCCCCTTTATCTCCGTTGGGATCTGCCCACTTTTCTTGCATTTTTCAAATATTGCCAGTGGGTGGAGTCAGGCTCTGACCAGGGGTTTAGTTACGCTTTAATTTTCTTTATAATAAAAAAGATTTTTAGCAATAATTCTTAAAGCGTTCAATTTAGAGCCACCATAGTCTTGAACAGTACACACTTCTGCAAAAGCCAACAACATTTTTAGATTTTTTTTAAATAGCCGATTTCTCTGTGATAAACTACATTACCCATAATCCTGAAATGTCATTGTCACCACGAGATTCACACCCCCAAAAAGGCCTATCAGTAACCTTTACTCTAATAAGCATTGCGAATTAGGGATGCTCCGATCGATCGGCCGATAATGCTTGCTATGTTTCTCAATGAAATACGGCGAAATGCCGCTACATCCAAAAGCCAGGGGGCCCTCTCGTGCAGAAACTCAAAATGCGCTGTAGATGAAGAACAATACACACGCAGCTGTGATGACACGCAGCTCCATGAAATGGCTGAAGGATATATTTATATTGCTGTTCTTCAAACCTTTTCAGGTATTTTCATGATAATAAAGAATATGTTTGATAATTATGTTTGACGAGTGTTGCTTTTTCAAATGCATGTTATAAGTGACTCAAACTAACAGTGATTTTAGATCGATAAGGACTTTGATCAAAAGCCGTAGTACATGAAATAGCTGTAATAAGATCGGCTGTCCGATTCAGAATAGTGATCGGCCACGTATTTTTAGTGGAGATCGGCATTGATCGGAGCATCCCTATTGCGAATGATGTAATAGAGTCAGTAAACTAGAAAAATACTTAATTTTCTACTTAATATCAATGACTAGAAGACAAAAAATATAATGCATTGTAGTTTTCAGTCTGTAGTGTCATTTGTAATCCTTCACAGAAAACATAATTCAACCCTTTGCATTAAAAACTGTATTAAATGACTGCAAAGAAACAATGGAGGCAAGTCGCACATAAAAAACGCCCTGTGAGGTCTGCCACCGATGGGTCTGTAATATATTTTTCATTGAATTGCTTCATTACTTTGTTAAACCAACAAATTGCGACACCAGGTATGAGTCCGGAGTCAATTTCCCTATTGTGGTGACATCTCGAGCATTAATTATTAAGAGGGAGTTATGTATTGATCCACGGTACACCTGCCACTGTAATATGCAGGTTGATATTTCTGAATGGGGAGAAAACAGAGACAGCATTCTCATTATCAAAGGGCATCTTTGAAACATTTATGACAGGGCTGGGAGCTTTGCAGATAGCAGACTTGGCCAATAACACACACACACACACACACACACACACACAGATCTGCCTAAATGAAGCTCGGCAACAGAAGGCTGGTCTGTCGAATGCATGCGAGTAATCAAATTCTCTAGGGGAAAAATTAAGTCCATTTCCTAGGTGTCGACTGCATTCAGAAAGTTCCCTAAGATGGAAAATGTGTGTTCCTGTCGCACAGACGGATCATGCGGCTAACAACGGCAGCTCCATGGGTTCGACTTTGAATTAAAGTGCACAAAGAACTCAACTAGTACAATAACTAATATCATACACCCGGCGCAATGCGTAGCAATGCGCAACACAAGTGTCTTTCGCTAGTTTCAACCCGGCGCATTGATAATTTTTTATGTTAAGCGCCACGTTGTTCAAATAGCAAATGCAATTTTGCACTCATGGGCATTCTGGTCTGAAAACGAGGTGTGTTCAGGCGCATTTTTGGCACGTTGCTACTTTAAAGCAACTAAAATAGACTACGCCATTGACCAACAAAAACCTGCTCTAAAGTCTAAATGGCGCAATAGTGTTTTTGTTATTTAATGAGCGCGTTACTAATATGCACGTATAAACAGGACGACAACGCAGGCAGCGTTGTCAGCTCAGCAGCACAAAGACACTTTTAAATATGAAAAATTAAAGGATTAAAATGTAAAAGATGCTCTCCGCACGTTTGTACATTCTTTATCTCCTGTTTGTTACAATTTCAAATAAAGTATTTTTAGAGTACAAACCTTTTCTTGAATATTTGCAAATTATTTTATGAGATTACAATGATTATGTAGGATATCAATACATTTACAGCAATTAAAAGCCTGCTATTTTTACTTCTATGATTGAAAGAAAATGACTTTTAAACGTTTTAATCCAAAAAATAACAATGTCAATAAAAAAGAAAACAACACAATTTTTAACATCATTCTTAAACCGTTGGTCTTCTAACCTCTGCTTTGTTTTTCAGTTTACAAATTTTGCTTTCTAAATAGATATTGGGCATGGCGCCAGGCGCAACTGGCTTTTAAAGGGGATAAGAGCTGATACCCTCATTGGTTTATTGCACGTTATGCCCAAAACACACCCATTACTCATTAGGGGAATAGGAACAACCCTTTTAGGCCATGCGCTTGGCGCATAAATCATTTTTCCTGTTGTTAAAGGGGCCATGGCACAAGACTTTTTTAAGATGTCAAATAAATCTTTGGTGTCCCCAGAGCACAAAAAGTGAAGTTTTAGCTCAAAATACCATATAAATAATTGATTATAGCATGTTAAAATTGCCACTTTGTAGGTGTGTGCAAAAATGTACTGTTTTGGACGTGTACTTTAAAATGCAAATGAGCTTATTCAATTCAAACACTGATCACAATGATGGTGGTTTGTTGCAATTCAAACTCAATTGTGCTTTTCTCTGCACCAAATGGCAGTGCTGTGGTTGGATAGTGCAGATTAAGGGGTGGTATTATTATAATAAGAGCTCCTTATGACATCATAAGGAGAGCCAAATTTAAACAACCTATTTTTTCATGTGCTTGTAGAGAATGGTTTACCAAAACTAAGTTACTGGGTTGATATTTTTCACATTTTCTAGGTTGATGGAAACACTGGGGACCCAATCATAGCACTTAAACATGGAAAAAGTCAGATTTTCATGCTATGGCCCCTTTAAATTAGCTAAAGTGGAATCGGACATGCCCGTGTTGACTGTGCGCTTTAGACAATGCGTTTAGATCGTTAATATAGGGCCCTAAGGGGCTGGACACACCAAAACTTTTAAACGTGGCTGAAAACGCCTTGAAGACCCCGAATGCCAGCTGTTTTTCAGCTGAGTGCCAGCTTTCTTCAGCTAAACGCTTTGGTAGCTCTGATACGTCAGCTGTGAGACGGTTGGTTGCTGTGATTCTTGTCCCAACCCTCTTCCACTGTGATTGGACGGCGCGTGAGAACTGACATTGACGAGGGGAGCTTTTCTTCTAAAGTTGAACATTTCTCAACTCTCTGTGCTCAGCGCTGAGCGCGAAAAAACCGCCGGGCGCCGGTTTTCGGCGCGGAAGAAAACCGCTAGCCGCTGGCTTATTTGAAAAACGCTGAGCTTCCATTGAAAACAATTGAAAACATGCGCCGGCCGCGGGCGTAAAAGCGTTGGTGTGCACGCCCCCTAAGTATTAGCAATTTAGTATAATTCTCTAAATATTACTATTGGTTAATATGAATGATTTTTATTTCCTTCTTACCCAAATTGATATACTGTAGTAACATCTGCCCCTGTTTTCCCTGGGAATCAATTGCATAACCCAGGTATTGCTACTGCAGTGCGCTACACTGTGACCAATACAAAAACTCATTTTAGGCTAGAATACATTTTTTCTTTGCAAGATCTTATGAAGACTAAACATATTTAAACAGTCCATTTAAATTAGTTTTACATTTACAGCAACTTGCGTGTATCGCTCATAATATCGGTTGTGGGGCATTTGTCACACATGCTGCGCCCCAAAATTGCATCTTCTCCAAGCCGTGCAAGGTTAGTGTTTTAAGTTTTCTTTTGTATATCGAACTGTCAGAGTTAGTAGACCAATTATTAAAATACAATGAGTGAGATAAACTGTAGAAACACCTGTCTGACAAAGTTTGGAGGAGGCTCCCTGCGACACCGCAAGGACAAGCGTATAATAGACAAATGTACTGTACAGATAAAAACATGCATTGTGAATACACTTCACTATATTTGCATTAAATGCAAAATTTGGGTAAGGGTTAACAGGGTAACTGTTTTTAAACATTATTGTTTCTTCTAAGGTGACCTGTGAGAATTCATTTATACATTTACTGAAATGTTTTAACAATCTTTAGATGATTCACAATAGGCCGGTACAGCAGTGATTCACAAAAGGGCAGTAATGCTTCACAAAAGGCCATTATGTACAGCAGCTGTTTGAAATCTCAAAACAATATTTTAGATGTGTTTATAGATATGTTTCAGCCCTGCATAACTTATTAAATGGTTTATTTTTACTATGCTGTATTAATGTGAAGCTGCTTTGAATTTGTATTGTATTGTATCTGTATTGTATAAAGTGCTATATAATAAAGGTGACCTGATTTAAAATCTCTCCGTTCTTTTTTCTTTAACCCCCTTTCTCAACATTTCAAGGGACAAACAACATGATCTTGCCCCTACACTGTGACTGTGGCAGATCCCCCACAGCCAAATCCCTTCAGCTGCCTTCAATAGAGCAGAGTCTACTCCAGCCTAAACCCTTCATCCAGAGGCAAGGTCTCTGTCAATCCACCATCACTCCCCACAATCGTTTTCATTCCCATCACTCTGTCCCTCCCGGGTCAAACAGGTCACCCGGTCACTTGTTCATGCCCGGCCAAAAGCATAAGACGCCTTGTTGCATAGCTGCTGTCAGACTGCTCACATTGTGCGCACATTGTACTTTGCAGCTAAAAGACACGACTGAGATCACGAGACTCAACAAACTCCTACAGTAACAATCAGAGGAAGAGGAAGCATTTTCAGTACGAGAAAATTTGTTATAAAGCTGATCAATCAAGCAATCAAGCCCGCGGCGCGTACACGGCACTTTGAACAATTAGAGGGCTGCGCTCCAAAATCAATACCTCCACTTACAGAGGGAAGCTTGTCGAGTAATTATCCGTCTCAACTAACAGTTACTAGACTCAACACAACCAACACAAGTCCATCTCTCTGTCTGTAGGCATGAAGATGCCTGTGAGTGGTAAGAATGTAAGGACGTATATGCGTCTCCCAAGATAGTAGCACTTTTTTACAGTACGTGTACTTACCTTGTACATATATGGTAAATATATTGTACTTACGGACAAATGTGTGGTACTTACTTTTGAGTATCTTCATGGAAATTAAATGGTATCATAACTGTACTTACCAGTGGTACATACTTGGTAGTTATATGTAACTCTAAGTATGTATCTGGTATTACCCAGTACTTTTCTATAGTGTAGGTATACAGTAACTAACAAGAAACACTACTGTACTTACAAATGAATGTACAATATAAGTTATCCACAACAATACGTCTTATTTTATGGTTTTACTAGTTAATATAACTCACAGTGGCATATGTATACTATGCTATAACTTAGGTGGTAGGTCCTGTGTAATAACTATGTAAAGTGCAACACTTTATTTTACAGTCCTGTTTCCATGCAATTACTATGGACCTAATATGAATGTACCCAGAGAGTAATGCATATTGTATTTAATGCTTGGGTTCAAAGAGTACAATATACAAGATATTGAGTACAAAAATGGCAAATCATTAATGTTTGTTATTAGTTATCATATAGGTACACTATAAGTACCTTTAATTTACTTACACTGGCCTGTAAGTACTACACACTTACCATGTAATAGAATTTGCAAGTACAGTAGTTTCTCGTTAGTTCAGGATGCATACACTGTATGTGCTGGTTATTAACGTACACTGGCCTGTATGTACTACACACTTACCATGTACATACAATTTCTAAGTACAGTAGTTATTAGTTATCATATATGTACACTATAAGTACCTGTCATTAACCCAGACATATCTGTAAGTACTAAATACTTATACTGTATATTAATTTGTAAGTACAGTAGTGTATATTGTTAGTTACAGTATACCTACACTAAATATGTATCTGGTATTACCCAGCACTTATCTAAAGTTAAATTATAACTATCAAGTATGTACCACTGGTAAGTACAGTAATGATACCATTTAATTACCATGCAGATACTCAAAAGTAAGTACAGTGTTTCCCATTCATTGATTTACTCGTGGCACACCACCACGGAATCAACACTGGCCGCCACAAATAGATTTTTCATGATTCCTATTTAAATATATATTTTACTGTTTAAAATGGCTTAATT
This sequence comes from Misgurnus anguillicaudatus, assembly GCF_027580225.2. Lineage (NCBI taxonomy): Eukaryota > Metazoa > Chordata > Actinopteri > Cypriniformes > Cobitidae > Misgurnus > Misgurnus anguillicaudatus. The sequence goes on from NC_073344.2 coordinate 36,091,883, forward strand.
CATGTCGCGAACGCTCAGCGCGCCCCTCTCTCTCTCTCTCTCTCTCTCTCTCTCTCTCTCTCTCTCTCTCTCTCTCTTTCTTTCTCGTGTTGCGTGCAGCGCTTCGGCAGCACGCGTCTCTCTCTCACATGACATTGAAAAGGTGGCAGTGCTTTAATGTCCGTTCCTTCATATTCACGGATGTTACTGACAAAGAAGACGACTGATCTAGTTTATCATGACTTAACGAAAGGTTAGCATTAGTCTTTCCCACACACACAGACACGTTTTCTTGATGTGAGAGCATTCTCTCTTCAATGTTAATGTATGGTGATTTTGTCAGACGATGTCGCGTTCATAAATCAGGATTTTAGCAGCAGTTAAAGAAACAGCTGGCTGGACGAGATGTTACTGGGTCATGTTTAGTCACTAACGTTATACCGGTAGTCTACTCATTTTATGTCTGACAAAAGAACAGATAATATGTAAATATAGCATTCAGTTGTAGTAAAATACAATACAGTTAAGGTTTTATACACCATTGATTATATAGTTATGTATATTATATTGCATTTCAGTCAAGAGATCCTTTTAAAAGTTACACAATGCACCTTTAATGATGGATGTATGTTGGAGCTTTGCCATGTTGCCATATTATGAAGGCATTTTAATATAATATGATTCACTTTTGTTGAACTTAAGACAGGAAGTCATATACATAGTATGTAGGATTTGCACAAAATACCTTCCACGTCATTGCTAAGGTAATGTCGAACTTCGCTCAGGATAAAGTTGATGTCCTCCTCCATAGGGATGGGATGGGCTGTGACCTCAGTGGCTGTGTCTGTCGTCCCCGCGATCGTCATCTTCTCCCAGGGCAAGAAGAAGATGACACGACCATCGCTGGTGGCGGGGTCTAATAGTCCCATGTTGTCAGGGCTGTAACAGGGGGGTTACTGCATTACAAATAGGGATGGGTATTGTTTGGGTTTTTTGCGATACCGGTGCCAAATCGATACTTTTAAAACGGTTCCGGTGCCTAAACGGTGCCTAAAGCGGTACTTTTAAAAAAAGAGTCACAGAAAGATGGTAGATGAAAGTACAGCATAAAACACAATGAAAATTCTTCTCTGTTTGTCATTTGTTTATTAATGATTTGCCTAAACCACCATCATCTTTTAAGACCTGCATTCTTGATTTCTTTTTTATGAAATTTTTGATTTGTGAATTAAATAAAATCTTCTCAACACTCCACTTTGAGCTCAGAAAAATGTTCTAAGATTGGTTGTTAATAATCTGTTCAATGATTGGTTAAGGCCTGCGCGGCTGCTAGAGAACTCTAGAGAAAGTGCGCAATTGTGTGTCTCATAGTGTGGCTAATTAAACACACTTGGCAAATAGAGCAATAAAATACAGCGTCTTTTTCTCTTTATTTGGATTGACTGCTCATGCGAAATCCTCTTCGTGAAGTGCCCTTCAATGGCGCAAAACGGCATTTGGAATTCACCCAAAATATTTTCTTTTCGGCTTGTAAAACCATTCACGTTTTGACGCTTTCTGCTTGTCTCCGATGAACTTGACACTCGTGACTGCCGCGGGCCATCTCAGGCCAATATCAGCCGAAGTACTAATAAAAACATTAGTGAGGTAATACGTTTTAGCAAATTCTCTGAAGGAATGTTACCATATAAAATATTAACACCTGTTAGTTCCGGTTAGGTGCGTTGGATGAAGAGACAATGAAGTCCACCAAACATTTATAAAAAAAGGGAATATCCCGCACACTATTAAAAGCAAAATTATGCTTTTTGCAAGTTAATAATGTGCGGGATATTCCCTTTTTTTATAAACCATATAAAATATCAAATAAGCTGCCGTCAGATCAATTGCGGCATTCACGCGCTCCTCTGAGGATCTCATTTTCCAAATTGTTCTTTTAAGTCAGAATATAAAAATAACCTGGACATATATTCATACAAAATTTGTTCGATTTGTTTTATTAGGGATGTGCAGATGAGGATTTTTTCACATTTTAAACTTATTAAACACAGCGCATATTTTAAATGAAAATATATTTGGCAAAGATGTTTAAAAGTTAGCTATTTAATCTTTAACATTAGATTATTTAATATTTCCATTTATTAATAAAATTAATTTTTAAAATGTTTGTTCATTATTACTCTTAACGAAAAACTCAACTCCAATAAAATAGTAGCTCCAATGACAAACTTGCTTATATTGCTTGTTTATTAATAAAATGAATTCGAGGGATGGTATCTGCGTTAAAACACAAATAAATGAAAGATTTAATTGACATAATTTTCATTACTACGAATGCTTATTTGTTCTTTTTTTTTATTAAAACAGAACAACAATAAAAATGTAAAATGACTCGCTTATATTAAACCAAACGTTTAACAAAAACGAATAGACGGAAAACATTTTATCCGCCCTATAACATAAATACATCTAAGATCCTTAGATTTTTCAAAACAAATGATTGATAAAAAATGGAAACCAATATAAAACTACAATAATGTAAAATATGAACAAACTCACATAAGCGAAGAAATCAAACTTGAATCCTCTGTATTATCAAATCTTTCCGACTTTCCCATTCACGTGAATTTTGTAAGTGAGGAAATTATTTACACCATATGAGTGCAGTATAATTTAACTAGCGAGTGTGCTGTGCTTGTGTGATTATGCTTTTTGCGCTACAGAGAGCAAAATACTTCAGTCAACCGTTCATGCATTAAGAGGCACCGAAATGAGGCACCGAAATCTGTGTTCTGATTCGGTCCGGTAGGTACCGCCCATATAGGCTTCGGTGCCATAATGGCACCGCGTTTCGGTACCCAACCCTAATTACAAATGGCTTAAAACACCTGAGGTAAAAGGGCAGAAAGAGGCACAGGGAGATAGATACCTGTAGTATCCAGGTATGACAATGTGGACTCCTGCACTGGGCTGGCAGATGTTGGGAGTTTTCTGGTTGTCCATTTTACGCAAGGAGTCGGTGAAGGGGCCGGTAGCGTTAATGACACATTTGGCACGGACGTCAAACTCCCGCCCTGTAAATGGCACCATGAGGTGTTACACTGACTGAATATGAAGGAGACGTTTACACAGATCTCATAATTTACAAGAGTTATCTACAGGAAATTTAAAGGGGCAGCTGATTTACTTTAAAGTCTGTGTAAAGTGATATTAAATATGTGTTCTGAGAAACATTTTTAATTACCAGACAGACAAATTTGAAATGATAAAAACCAGCCAAGTAAATAAAATAAGTTATCAAAATCTGGAAAAAATAAGCACCATTCTATGCTCTCAATTGATTGGCATACATTTAAGAAGATAGCATTTAAATATAAAGTTATTAATTTCATTCAACTGCAGAAAGGAAGTCATCATATTTTGGGTGAACCGTTCCTGTAATAACCACATCATTGCTTTAGTATATTATACATGTACGTTTTAAAGCATTTCTCACCCGTGATCACGTCTCTGCAGCGTGCTCCACATACTTTCTCCTGGCTTGTTATAGGGTCTGCTTTCTTCAGCAAGTGAATCACCTCTGTGTAGTTAGCAACGGCAGCGCCATGACGGGCCGCTGTTAGAGCAATGCCCAGGTTCATACGCGAGTCATTATGCTGTCCTAAAACGAACCAGATGGAACATTTCACAAAATAAACAAAGAAGTAAACACAAAAAACATCAACTATCAAGTTATATAATATATATTTATACCACGGGTCTGTTGAATGCTGCATTCTGATTGGCTGAGAAATGTTCTATGGGTGTTGATTATTTTTCTGTAAACCGCACACCTAACTTTTCAAATGTCTTAAAAATAGGCACCAGAGCAATGTTTGTGGTAACCGTGGTATAAGCGGAATAATTGACTCCGGTCCCCTGAACTATTTGAAAACAATGCACACCTGCGGTGTAACGGCACTCCGCTTTGCGTCGTGCCGCATTACCACCTTGGTGTGCATCACTCTCTTACAATTCAATGGCCCGTCGTCAATTATTCCTTACATATATATATATATATATATATATATATATATATATATATATATATATATATATATATATATATATATATATATATATATATATATATATATATATATATATATATAATAACTTTTACTGATTCTGATGTCTCAGTGATCAGCAGTGATCATCCCTATGCCCTATTCCCTTTAATGATCAGTGCTTTTGATGTGTAAACTTTAGTCTAGAGGAAGTAGTGCAATTTTGGCTCATACTGTAGCTGACTAAAATACACTTGGTGAATATTAAAACGTAATTTTCTGTTTATCTGAAGCGACTTTCATGCACCTTTCCATTTACTTTACATCTGCTTGGACTTTCAATAGCTTAAAGCAATACACCAGCCAAATATCAAAATTACCCCATGATTTACTCATCCTCAAGCAATCCAAGATACATGTCAATCACCTTTCAGACGAACACGTGTATTGCGAGATTCCAAGATGGCGCTTTTACCGAAAGCTAGTTATTACAGTATATAAAGTTTAAAATAAGGATACATTTTCCTACAAAATCGCATTGACTATCCACATAAGACCTTTATTAACCCCTTGGAGCCATGTGGATTACCTTTGTGAAGGATGAATGCACTTTTTTTTGGTTTTAAATCTTAAAGGTGACATAGAATGGTTGAACGGAGTATTTATCCTTGTTCTGTGATGTGACATGTAGACAAAAAAAATTTGTTTGGGTCTGTAATGCCTTAGAAGCTTCCTAAAAACCTCTCTCAGATAGCTCTATTAGGGTGGGGGATTTTAAACAAGTGGTTTTGCACCTATTTGGCTCCCCCTACTGGCTTAACTTGCAATCTCATTACTGACTGGCTGACTTTGCTGCCACTCAAAAAATGTAGCCAATTATTTTAAAGTGAAGGGGCAGTTAGATGCCTGTGATGTCATAAGCATCAGTTTTTCAAATTGGGCTGTTTTCTGGCTGACATTTCTAAAAGAGGAATTTCTATAAGACTGAGATGTTTAGCATGTTTAGGACTTTTTGTATGTTTGTGAATGTGGGTAGACTACCATTATTCAACAAAGACAAGGTAAAAATAGTTTTTCATTCTCTGTCCCCTTTAAGTTGTTCCCTGATCCCTGTTTTTTACTATTATAAAGCTTGGAAGAGCAAAGACATTTATTAAAATACCTCCAAATGTGTTCGTCTGAGTGATGAAGAACATGTGTATCTCAAAAGGATTTTATTAGAGCTCCTATAACATTGCTAAAAACAATGTTATTTCGTGTATTTGGTGTAATACAATGTGTTTGCATGGTTTGTGGTTTAAAAAAATATATTTTCCACATTCCATACATTATTGTTGGTCCTCTATGCCCTGACTCCCTGAAACGCGTTGATTTTGTACAAAGCTCATTGTTCTGAAGAGCACAGTGTCTTCTGATTGGCCAGCAAACCAAAACATTGTAAATTGGCCTGAATACTTCTGTCGTCATCCGGAAATGCGACGCTATTTAATATATTTGTAAGATTAGCTCACTCACAATGCAATACTGACAGAAGTTAAAGGAACAGTATGTAGGATTGGGGCCAAAACTGGTACTGCAATCACAAAATGACAACATAAACATCAGTTGAGGGCTGCAACACCACTTTTTTATGACAATATCCTGGCAGGACCACTGTTGTCAGTGAAATGAAAATGATTTCTTAATGTCTAGTGATATATATCAGGGCCATTTTATGATTAATTGATATAAATTTCTTACATACTTTTCCTTTAATATCATCTTTGCTATGTTATCAATACGAGCCAAATCTGATCCAGAAAATGCAAATGACCAAGCTGAGCAGAACAGATAAGGTAAAAATACTAAAACATTAAAACCATGTCTGCATTTGTGATCATATTCGTAGAAATGACAAACAACAAGCGCTACTTTAAACAAATGATTTTATCCAAAAATTTGTTCTCCTCAGTCATTCAGTGCATGTCCACAAGCAGACTACAGCACATGCTTCTGACATGACCTGCTGATGTATTTGCCAGCGTACATACACAAAATATGCAGGAAAGTAATTCATGCATTTATACGGGCGTTTTAAGTATTGTTTACAATATTTACATAATGGCTAAATTAAAAAAAGGAAAAAACAAAAAAAAAATGCTATTATGTCAGCAGCATGCGCCGAGTCCGCCCGTGAACATCAACCGAAGGACCAAGCAGGAGAACAAATTGTTGAATAAAATCTCTATTTTCGTTTTCTTTGCCCACAAAAGTGTTCTCGTCGCTTCATAATATTATTATTATTGAATTACTGATGAAATATGGACCTTTTTGGCAATGTCTTTCATTTAAATATAACTGCAGTCACAAGCCTCCCGGTTTTGGGGGTAAGTCATTTATGATAAAATTTTAATTTTGGAGTGAACTATCCCTTAATGTTATTATAAATAAATGTTATTGCTTAAAGGGCACCTATTTTACAAGATGTAATATAAGTCTCAGGTGTGCCCAGAAGTTGTGAAGTTTCAGCTCAAAGTACCCCACAGATCATTTGTTATAGCGTGCCGTTTTTTCTGTGTTTTTGAAGCTTTTTTTAAGTTATATTTTTGGGCCATTTTGCCTTTATTGATAGACAGTAGTAATTGAAAGGCGACAGGAAAGTACAGGGTTGAGAGAGGGGTATGGGATCGGCAAAAGACCTCGAGCCGAAAGTGCGTTTTGCACCATATGTCGGAGCACTGTCCACTACACCATCGTCTCCAACGTGTTTTTGAAGCTTTGATTGCGTTTACAGTGCACAATATAACGTGTGTTCATGTTTCACGTGTAAAAAAACGTGGTATTCGTCACACAATTTACTTATCTGTATAGCTGTGTTTTCGCTGTCCTAAAAATGGGCTGATGTCTTCCTTGCTCTATGAAGTCACTCCTTCAGAAATACGTATCGAGTTCTGATTGTGTAGCTTGTTTAGTGTGTTGTGATTCAATAGCAGATTAGCTTGCCGTTAACTTGACTGGTGACTAACGTATTCTTGTGGGCGGAGTTTAGTCAGAATACTGTTCTACTGACGTCATTAACACAGGAAGTAGAGGTCTGTAGTCCAAACCGGCCGTTTGCTGTAGACTTTGAAAGGCGAATTCTGTTAAAGAAAATATATTGCCTGGCAGTAAACTTTGAGCTTTATCATTTTACAGGTATTATTTATTAGGGTTGTGCCGCCAGACGATAGTATCGTGTATCGACGATCTTCAGACAAATCGCCAATGACAGGCTTTCATGGCGATAGTCATGACGATAGTTGGCGAATGGTTATTATTTTCATCATAGTTTTACATTAACATCCACATTGCATGCTTTTCCTCACATGAGGGTTTGTGGGCTTTACTTTACGTGGAGAGCTTGTAAAGAGAGGATTCCTTCTTGCACGTACCTGCACTTAATGCGCGCGTCTTGGACTCTTTCTAGCAATAAATCCAGCGTGTCATGAACTGCTGCGCTTCTATCTGTCTCACGTGCACGCGCTCTCGCGTCTGTCCGCAGTCTAAACATAAACTAAAGTAGTAATCCTTATGTATATGTTCAGTTTAATGCGTTTCATGCGAGCTGAGGCAAACTTTACTTTTTGTTTAAAATATGACCCGCTGCATAATGGCGCCTCTCTCACTTTCGCGTACGTGCAGAGAGCTACACTCTGTCCAAAGTCAGATCACTAGGTATTAATCATGTTTATGATATGCATTTCATGGAGTTGTAGCAACACGTCCCTCGTGTTTAAAATATGATCGCGTTCCGCTGGACCAATGTGTTTAAAAAAAACTCTGAGAGCACCACTGCTTGACACGTGTAGCCTTCTGCAACAGCACTAAACAAATGCATTGAGTTGTTTGTATGTGCGCGCACGTGTGTGTGTGTATGTGCGCGCGCAGATGCATGTTTTTACAGTTATTAATTAATCATGGTTAGTGTTTTAATGACACGCTCGCATTAATGGCATCAGTTTTAAGAAGGTTGCGGTCATGACGGTGTTGCTCTTGTTCGTTTTTGTCCACCAATCAAGTGACTTGTTATAATGAGTAAAAAATTAACAAATAAAAAATGAGTAAACTACTGCCCCGCCCCACGATACTATCGTGTATGGCCGATCTCACAGGCTGACGATAGGACGATCTCAAAATGGGGCATATCGGCCAACACTATTATTTATGCTATTATAGCAACATTACGCACTGACTAGGGTTTTAAAAATGGGATCAGAAAGAACGTGACCTTTAATATCTGTACCTTTAAATGCAAATGAACTACAGCGTTTCACTTCCTTACAAACAGACAGTGAGCTCTTTCCGTTCAAATAGATTTGATTAATACAGTCTGAGACAATAGTATTGAGTGGACAGAGTACAACTATGGTAATGCAGGACTGTAAGTGGGCGGGGCTTTCAAAATGGCATGTTTAATGGGGATTAAAAACAAAGGAGAGGATGGATTTTTTTCATCGTAGGTGGTTGTGGTGCCAACAGGCATTATGTCCAAACACCTTGTAAAAGTGGATTTTGCATAATAGGTGCCCTTTAAACAGTGTTTATGTGTTACGTCTCCTCTATTTTGTTGCAATCTAATAGTAAAATCGTAACACTTAATAACTAAAGTGAATTTCTTTAACTAAATACGAGCCCAGAAATGTGTGTTGACTAGAAAAAAATCCACTTATTTATTTATAAACAATCTTTCCCTTTAGGGATATCATCAGATATGAAGAATTGGTATAAAATCTGATCATTCAAACAATTTCAACCACATTAAATGAAAATGAAAGAAAACCCTAAAGTCAATGCAATACTCCATCACTGCAAATAAATGCAAGCTACCTGATTTAGGTTTACGTGCATTACGGCTGGGAAAGTCTGCGTTCTCGACTGTAAAGAACCAGAGGGATAGGTAACCCACGTAAGCATGTCTAATGCTAATACACGCTCTGGGCTCCACCAGGCAATAAAGAAAAAAGCAGGCAGGAAGCCTGTTTAAAGGGCACACTTCTCCAAGAATAATGTGCGGTGAAGGCACCGGCATGCTTTGTTAGAGATCCCATGAACCCCTCTGCCTCCACGCTCACGGCGGTGTGCTCAACCCCTGATGCATTGAAAATGTCCTATAAGCATGCAGAGAAATATACACACACATGCGTGTTGGAAAGTTGTTAATAGCATGTAAGCGCACTAATCGGAGCTCACACAGAGGGCTGTGACCGGCAGCGGCAGACAGAAAATGCTTGGCTGAGCTTGAATGTTTATTAGACTACAGCTCGCAGGTACTGTGAAAAGAGCAGGGCTTTTGTGCCGAGAGCTCAGAGCGAAATTATAATGAAATGAAGAAAACCAAGCATTACAAATGACTGAAAACACAGATAAGCGAGTTTTGGTGTCAGATTAGATTAATAATAAAAGGCCTACAGAAAGAATGAATGACATATCATAGCAGAGGAAGGCCGTGCATGCGGATGAGATATCTTCGAAAACTGAGAGAGAATGAACGGACGAAAGAGAGAGAGAGAGAGAAATAGAGGGAAGCAAATAGCGACAGGCAGGCTGCGATCTCCAGCGGAGAAGGTCAGATTTGGAAATGTCACGGCCGTGATTGTTCCAGATTGAATAATTGGAGAGAAAAGCCGGCTGACAACCCAGGGGAAGGAGGAATGGTGGGGAGGGAGAGGGAGGAACAGACGTCAGGAGAGGAACGAATAAAACGCACCTCTATAAACTGTCATTACGCTGTTTCAAGACCCCCCAACACACATGCACACACATACGCAAATGAAGACGTTTCTGAACGTGAAGGCACATCTCCGAACTGTCACTGGCGGCACATAAACACAGCACGGCAGGGAATAGAACATCCAGATGTCTCTTTGACTGCGTTTCTACCGCAGAGAGACTCGATGTGACAGATCGTTGCTCAGATAGCCGCCGCACACCCCCTGAATATAAGCCGGCCGCTGACCCTTCGAGGGAACGCGCGTGTTGTCGCGGGCCAAATGTGCTTTGACTGGAAGAACCAAAAGGCGTGGTTAGAGGCCGGGGCTTGTGCTGCCGTGGACGAGACCTTGAGTAAAGGGGACAAGTTCTGCACACCCAGAGTAACCAGTAACATATGGAAGTTTTGCCTGGTGGCAGCCTCAGGCGACCCGGGGAACGACGGGCCAACGGAGACCCGGTACTGCGAGTTTGGCTATAACAGCCAGTGGCGGTTTTCCACGGTTGAGATTATGCAGGAATGTCAAAGGAAATTAAATGAGCTTGAAGTTAGTGCCACAAAAACAGCAAATGACAGCACTTGTGATGTTTTGAAAGGAACAGATCATGAATTTCTTATTGGAACAGCAGAATCTGAATACACTGTATATACATGCAACTTCAGCTTAACTGCTTGTGCATGGAGGTAACAACATTAAAGGGACACTCCACTTAAGTTAAACATTTGATTGTTACCGTTTTGGAATCCGTTCAGACAATCTCTGGGTCTGGCGCTACCACTTTTAGCATAGCTTAGCATAATACATTGAATCTGATTAGACCATTTAGCATCACGCTCAAAAATAACCAAACAGTTTCGATATTTTTTCTATTTAAAACTTGACTCTTCTGTAGTGACATTGTGTACTAAGACCGACGGAAAATGAAAAGTTGCGATTTTCTAGGCAGATATGGCTAGGAACTATACTCTCATTCCAGCGTAATAATCAAGGACTTTGCTGTAGGAGGCGCAATGATATTACGCAGTGCCCGAAATTAGTCCCCTGCTATTGAAAGTTACTAAGGGGACTATTTTCGGCTGATGCGTAATATCATTGCGCAATGTTAAATGGTCTAATCAGAATCAATGGATTGTGCTTAGCTATGCTAAAAGTGGTACAGCCAGACCCGGAGATCGGCTGAATGAATTGCAAAACGGTTAAAATCAAATATTTAACTCTAGGGGAGCTGGAAAATGAGAATATAGCCATTTAACGTCATGGGTTCGATTCTCAGAAATGCAGGCATTCGTTTAAAAATGTAATGCAATGTAAGGCCCTTTGGATGAAAGCTTAAATGCATGTACTTAAGAGCATTTTTGATTGACAGGGTAATAAATTGATGCTTTCTCACCATCATAGTAGACAATAGCTCCAACAAGCTTGTCTTTCTTCAGCATAGGGAAGAGCTCCAGTGCTTTGCTCTTGCTCAAGACGTAACTGCTCTTCAGACAGTGCGATCCGGCCACCAGGTCGTACATCTTGATGCCGGCCCAGTAATATGGTAGCTGCCACCACCTCGACAGAACATCAAAAGTGAATCTATGCTCTGACAGAAAGACATACTGTACTCTTCTGTTCACAAAAAATACTAAAATAAATAAATTCAACAAACTCTCCATGAGGATCAAACACCAGGATCCCATAAATGGGCCTTATTTTATATATATTGAGGACTTTAATAATTATAGGGGTGGTTTCCCAGACAGGGATTAGACTAGTCCTAGACTAAAATAAATGTAAGAGCTATCCAAACTGAAAACAACTTTCACTGACATATCTTAAACTACATCAGTGCCCTTTGTTTTGCCTCAAAATGCGCACATGTAATGTTTTTAGTAAGACATGTTTATTAAAACTATTTACATTTCCTAATTAAACTAAGACCTAGTCCTGGTTTAAGCTAATCTCTGTCCAGGAAACTGCCCCTGTAGGTTTATTATGTAAGGGATAATATAGGCAGTAGGGCTGTGCAATTAATCGTTTTTGATTTTCAATTTTAATTTTTGATTTAAACTATTACAAAAACAAGATAATCGAGATAAAACAATTACTGTGCGAATAAAATATAAATTGTGTGTTGCTGGACCAATGTATTTGTCAAGCACTTCGAAGGGACCACTGCTTTGACACGTCCAGCCTATTGCAACACTTACTTAAAGGAATAGTCTACTCATTTTCAATATTAAAATATGTTATTACCTTAACTAAGAATTGTTGATACATCCCTCTATCATCTGTGTGCGTGCACGTAAGCGCTGGAGCGCGCTGCGACGCTTGATAGCATTTAGCTTAGCCCCATTCATTCAATGGTACCATTTAGAGATAAAGTTAGAAGTGACCAAACACATCAACGTTTTTCCTATTTAAGACGAGTAGTTATACGAGCAAGTTTGGTGGTAGAAAATAAAACGTAGCGCTTTTCTAAGCGGATTTAAAAGAGGAACTATATTTTATGGCGTAATAGCACTTTTGGGAGTACTTCGACTCGGCGCAGTAACACCCTTCCTCTCCCATTATGAGAGGGAGAAGGGGAGCGGACTCTTCAGGCGAGTCGAAGTACTCCCAAAAGTGCTATTACGGCATAAAATATAGTTCCTCTTTTAAATCCGCTTAGAAAAGCGCTACGTTTTATTTTCTACCACCAAACTTGCTCGTATAACTACTCGTCTTAAATAGGAAAAACGTTGATGTGTTTGGTCACTTCTAACTTTATCTCTAAATGGTACCATTGAATGAATGGGGCTAAGCTAAATGCTATCGAAGCGTCGCAGCGCGCTCCAGCGCTTACGTGCACACACACAGATGATAGAGGGATGTATCAACAATTCTTAGTTAAGGTAATAACATATTTTAATATTGAAAATGAGTAGACTATTCCTTTAAGAAAAAGGTTAAATAAATGCGTGTTTTAAAGTTACTGAGTAATCATGCTAAATAATTGTGATTATGATTTTTATTAAAAAAATAATAATAATTGAGGTCATGATTTTGCCAATAATCTAACAGTTATCTCGTCAATTAAGAAAAAACATTTGGAAAAAAAACTTTTATGTTTTATGTTAATCTGTAATACTGCGATTATCCACTAGATAATCTAGATTTACTCAACTCTGTGTATGTTTTGATAATCATTCTGAATCTGATCTCTAACAAAATTCCTTCACAAAAATTAGAGTTTATAAGCAGAGAAAAAATTTAGATGGGATAAAACGTTTTTCCCATTTTGTTTGTTTTAAAGCAGAGGGTCTGTTCTTTTATTTGATATATTTGTATGTTTACATATTTTTAGAAGAACATTTTTCTTAAATGCATTTTGTGAAACTTTTGTGAAAATGACAAAAAATGCTGACGGGCAATTTTTAAAAAAAGGCTGGCGGCAAATGAGTTAACGAATGCAGACCTTCCAAGAGAAAAACCCTGTTTCATTTTGGTTTTAAGATAAGACATTCAAAAGTTGCAAACATGCCATTTGGTTTAATGATTTGTAAATATAATGTCATGTTATTAGAAGACATATTCATAATTATTTTGTATAACATTAAACTGTACCTGTCAAAATGATTTGCAGCATACGGGTTACCGTGCATTATTAGTTTTGAGCATTTCTTATCTGGGAATATTAAACGACTGGCCAATCAGAATCAAGCATTCCAATGAGCCATGTAATAAATTGTATAAAATTTTATTTGAAGAGTTTCGTTGCAAAACGAGATAACCACCATTTTCTTAATTGTTCAGAAATCGCGTTTTTTGGTTGTGCATTCCAATTAATTTCAATGCAACTGCAGTTGGTTTGTTTTAATTTAAACCTTAAAAACTTAAAAATACAGCTAAGTAGCACCATAAAACAAAATAATAACATGATAACATAATAATAAACATGTTTTGACAAAAATGTAAAAAAATTGATTGATCGCGTTTTGCAACGAAACACTTCATTTATATAATAGATGCTCTATATTTATTTACAGAATATTTATTATTATTATTATTATTATTACTATTATTTATTTAAACTTTGATGCTTTGTTTAAATCAAAATATCATTATACAAACTCCCAAACGCAAAAATATGTACATTTATCCAAACAGACAGAGTCAGATGGTAATTTAGTAACAGCTTGGATTCCGCAAGTTAACTCAGTAAAAAATATTTATGAGGTTGATTTAAACCAGAGTACTTGAGTACATGAGTATTTGAAGAGTTTGGTTCCAAAACGCAATAAATCCATTTTGACTAATTTCGGTAAAAACGTGTTTTCTATACCAAGAAAGTGACATGATGAAAACCACTATTTTCTGTTACAAACTTCACATAGCATCTTTAGGTTATAAAAACATAAAATATTCAGATCCATAATGAGATTTTCAAAGATTTTTTATAAAAATGAATATTTTTTTCCACAAAATGCATTAAATCCAAGTTTTTTTTTCAAAATGCTATAAATCTATTGAATCAATATATACATGTGCATTCATCTTTGCCATGTTACATTCATTTAGTTGACTAGTCTTAAAAACTGATGAAAAAAATGAACATTAATGGCATTAACCAAAACACTTACTTGTCATTTTAAGTACAATGTTATTGCTGCGGTTATACTTGGGACGCCATCCCTGAACTTTTTTGACCGCGATCAGCTGTAAAATGTTTGGTCCTGCTCAATTTTTGTTGGCTTCGCATAAAATAAAAGTTTTTCATATGATCCCCTGGGGTCAATGTGTTAGCACGAGAGAGCTTGATGCTGTCGGGGGAAAAAGCAACCGGCATTTTCCGTCTCCCAAGTGCTTCTCACGTAAATTATAAGATGTTGATGGCTTACGTTTCTTTCTCGTCACAAAAAACCACCACAGGTTTAGCAATGCCATTAAAGTATTATTTTGTTTTTGTTTGTTTGTTGATCACGAAGTACAAAGTAGATGAGGAAAAATAGGATTTCGTGTACTCAACGTGGCGCCATTGTTTGTTTACAATGCGTGGAATGGTGTGCTGTAATTTGTGGAGCGGATTTATTGCGTTCTGTAGAAAAGGGGGAGTGGCTTTCATCGCGTTTTGGAAAAAAAGGGAGAAAAGATGACAGAATAACACGGCGGATATTAGATTTTGCGTAAAATTAAGAATTTACATTTAAATACTGACCTAATATAATACTGATTTTTTTTTTTATGGCGTTTATCGCGTTTGAAACCAAACTCTTCATTTGTAGATTAGCACGTTGTGTTAACAGAGATCCCCAGAGAACACACATACAAATTGTAAGTTGCATTTAAATGCAAAGTATAGCACTGCTGTGTCACTCATTTACAATAATGACGGAAATAATGACCTCACCAAAAAAAAAAAAATTCCAAGTGATATACTGTAGCAGACAGGGTGACATGCGTGTTTAAAGCTAAAAAACTGTCATGCAAATCTTGAGGTTTTTCATTTCTGTGACCCTTTCACACATCTCTGGCTGCTTTAAATATCAGAGCAAAGCATAAATGCCATCAGTAATTAG
The DNA here is from genome assembly GCF_027580225.2 of Misgurnus anguillicaudatus. Taxonomy (NCBI): domain Eukaryota; kingdom Metazoa; phylum Chordata; class Actinopteri; order Cypriniformes; family Cobitidae; genus Misgurnus; species Misgurnus anguillicaudatus. Next base: position 36,107,177 of record NC_073344.2, read on the forward strand.
TAATGATGATGGTATGGACAGGAAGATCCTTTAACAACCCAGAATGACAAGGGTCAAAGACTGAAGAGGTGAGAGGTTCAACATCGATCCATAGAATATTCCAACCTACCTGAGGCAGGTGACCACATGAAAGGTTTAATGCCATGTCTGTGAACTTCTCAATGGATTTTAATATATAAACTGTCTTTTATGGGACAAGGATGTCAGTGTTTCAGTTTCTTACTTTTTCCTGTTCTATTATGATGGGTTTTGCCTTACAGTCCTTTTAATTAGTTTTAGTAGTTAGTAGTAAATGTAAATTGATGCAAGAGAGTATTCATCTGTTGAATGGATTTTCTTACTTGTAAACAGGAAGCATTATGGGTAAAGGGGCAGACAGGTGAGGTGCAATGTTCAGCAGATTGGCACGCTCATGAAGGGCTTCTTTCACCATCATGTACTGTGAAGGGTAATAGAAATATTTTGTTAAACAAAAAATTACTGTGTTAAATCTTGTATCAGCCAATTAATGGCGGCCTTATTGTTGCCTCTGTTATAACAAATATTGTTACACAAAGCAAATTAATTCACACTTCAACTTTATGATCACTGTTATTTTTATTTTTATTAATTTGCATTTTGAAGTTTTAATCAAAACTGTAGTATGACACTTCTGAAACCCACATACTGATGACATGATGACTAATTACATGTATTACATCAGTTTACAATATTTTTAATTATATTACCAGCCAGACTAAATTAGGTTTTGTTCTGGCCAAAATTGATCTACAAAAGTGCCTCAGATCTGCAGTATGCTCCATCTATCTGCAGTGTGTCTGTGCTTCTCTTTGTCTCTCTGATAAGTGCTCAAAATGTCACAGTGGTGGCATAAGACACCTAGCAATTCTTCTTCTAAATATTAGGGGCAAATGGGAAAAAATGGGGCCTTCACCTGCTCATAATCTAGTTTCATGATGGCTTTCTGCAGATAGCGGACCCCGCCGTGAATGAGCTTGGTGCTTCTGCTGCTGGTGCCTGATGAAAAATCGCTCCGTTCGACAAGAGCTGTTTTCAGATCTGGACGGGGAGGGGGCAGAAAGACAGGTTAGAAAAGAATTAGACAATGCACTGGCATTTCAAGACCTTATGGTGGCAAATATTTAGGCAGTTGCTGCTGTCATTTACATACGCATATTACAGATAGTGGTGAAAAGCTGTGAGGATGGAAATATCAGAACATACTTATTGCATTTAGGCGTACTGCCTGTTATTGATCCCCAGAGGTAAATAAAGTTTATAATCGGAATTTAAAATCGGAGAATATTATAAATTAAAAAAACTGACATGAGCATTAAGGCCCTGTGTCCACCAGAGCATTTTTTCCTGCTGCCGACGGATGTTTCCAATTGTTTCCAAAACTTCAGTTTTCCACGATCAGCGCTGAGTGTCGAGAGTTGAACATTTTTCAACTTTGGGTGAAACGCTAAGCTTGTCAAAGTCACTTTCCCTCAGTCATCCAATCACAGTGGAGGAGGGGTGGGACAAATACCACAACAACCAACCGATGCATCATACAACGACTTAGAAGCATCATACAACTAAACCGCTCAGTTGAAGAACCACTGCGCCCACAGCTGGCACCGTCTGACATTTTCAGCCAACTTGTTGATCAGCCCAGTCTCACAAAATTATGTACCTTTAGTCACGTACATTTTTTGATTCTTTTTCGTGATACTGTCACGAATATCCGCGTTTTTCCATGACCGTATCACAAATTTTACCTGTCATTGTCACGTATTGGTTATTCAAATACTTTTTTACCATTGTCGTTTCAGTTTAGGGTTAGATTTGCATAAAATGACCTTACCCAAACCACTCTAACCCTAACGCCAGGCGACAATGGTTTAAAAATCAGAAAATATAAAAAACAAATCAGAAAAAATTATATAAACCAATACTTAAAGTGACATCCTAACGCAAACACCAACTCTAACCCTAAATCGAAGTGACAATGGTTTGAAAATATGAATAAGCAGTTGAGTAACCAATATGTGACAATGACAGGTAAACAGAAATTTGTGATACAGTCACAAAAAAACTCGAAAATTCGTGACTGTATCAACAAAAAGAAAAAAAATTACGTGACTATATATACGTAATTCGTGAGACTGGGTAGCTTTGATGGACACCGAGCCTAAATGTAAAACTGAACTCAACTACACCAGCACTGTATACGTCTTAAGCATAATCAAACTGTATTGCTGGAATCCAAAAATATTTAGCTGAAATTACGACAAATATAATACTTACTTCGCGTGACAGCATCCAAGGCACATCCTGAGCCTGTGGCTCCGCCCCCCACCACCAAAACGTCAAACTCTTCAGTAGTTCTGAGTGCTGTAAGTTGCTCTTCTCTTGTTGGGAGGGCATCTTTAAATGGCATCTTTAATTCACCCTGTGCTTCGACATACGCCAGCCGAGCCTAGACATTGGCATCAGGTTCATAAAAATGAATAAGCATATATCATAAAAACAAAACAAAAATCACATCGTCTGCATGCTCTTAAAAGATGCAATCCAGATGTGGCCTGCATTTAAAACCTCTAAAACTGATCATGTTTTATTTTAGGGATGCTCCGATCAATGCCGATCTCCACTAATAATACGTTGCAGATCACTATTCTGAATCGGACAGCCGATCTTATTACAGCTATTTCATGTACTACGGCTTTTGATCAGTAAGTCCTTATTGACCTAAAATCACTGTTAGTTTGGGTCGTTTATAACATAACATATTCTTTATTATCATGAAAATACCTGAAAAGGTTTGAAGAACAGCAATATAAATATATCCTTCAGCCATTTCATGGAGCTGCGTGTCATCACAGCTGCGTGTGTATTGTTCTTTGTCTACAGCGCATTTTGAGTTTCTGCACGAGAGCGCCCCCTGGCTTTTGGATGTAGCGGCATTTCACCGTAATTCATTGAGAAACATAGCAAGCATTATCGGCCGATCGATCGGAGCATCCCTATTTTATTTGTTCAATTTGTTCGTCATTGTTCAAATATTTTAGCATTCCTGGATTGCATCTTTAAAAAATAAGTAGAAAATGAATGTAGTTATAATTAAACAATCTGTAAATGTTACAATTTTAAACATGCACCCTACCCTAAAACAACAAATATTATTTAATGAAATAGAATGTTATTGGTAGTTTAGGTTAGTTACCAAGGTCTAGATATAGGAAAATAAGGATTTGAACACCCTGCTATTTTGCAAGTTTTCCCACTTAGAAATCATAGAGGGGTCTGAAATTGTCATTGTAGGTGCATGTTCACTGTGAGAGACATAATCTAAAAAAATTCCAGAAATCAAAATAAATGATTTTTTAACTATTTATTTGTGTGATACAGCTGCAAATAAGTATTTGAACACCTGTCTACCAGCTAGAATTCTGACCCTCAAAGACCTGTTAGTCTGCCTTTAAAATGTCCACCTCCACTCCATTCATTATCCTAAATTAGATGCACCTGTTTGAGGTCATTAGCTGCATAAAGACACCTGTCCACCCCATACAATCAGTAAGAATCCAACTACTAACATGGCCAAGACCAAAGAGCTGTCCAAAGACACTAGAGACAAAATTGTACACCTTCACAAGGCTGGAAAGGGCTACGGGAAAATTGACAAGCAGCTTGGTGAAAAAAGGTCCACTGTTGGAGCAATCATTCGAAAATGGAAGAAGCAAAAAATGACTGTAAATCTCCATCGGACTGGGGCTCCATGCAAGATCTCACCTCGTGGGGTCTCAATGATCCTAAGAAAGGTGAGAAATCAGCCCAGAACTACACGGGAGGAGCTGGTCAATGACCTGAAAAGAGCTGGGACTACTGTTACCAAGGTTACTGTTGGTAATACACTAAGACGTCATGGTTTGAAATCATGCATGTCACGGAAGGTTCCCCTGCTTAAACCAGCACATGTCCAGGCCCATCTTAAGTTTGCCAAGGACCATTTGGATGGTCCAGAGAAGTCATGGGAGAAAGTCATGTGGTCAGATGAGACCAAAATAGAACTTGTTGGTCATAATTCCACTAAACGTGTTTGGAGGAAGAAGAATGATGAGTACCATCCCAAGAACACCATCCCTACTGTGAAGCATGGGGGTGGTAGCATCATGCTTTGGGGGTGTTTTTCTGCACATGGGACACTGCGAGATTTTGGGGAACAACCTCCTTCCCTCAGTTAGAGCATTGAAGATGGGTCGAGGCTGGGTCTTCCAACATGACAATGACCCGAAGCACACAGCCAGAATAACCAAGGAGTGGCTCTGTAAGAAGCATATTAAGGTTCTGGCATGGCCTAGCCAGTCTCCAGACCTAAACCCAATAGAGAATCTTTGGAGGGAGCTCAAACTCCGTGTTTCTCAGCGACAGGCCAGACACCTGACTGATCTAGAGAAGATCTGTGTGGAGGAGTGGGCCAAAATCCCTCCTGCAGTTTGTGCAAACCTGGTGAAAAACTACAGGAAACGTTTGACCTCTGTAATTGCAAACAAAGGCTACTGTACCAAATATTAACATTTATTTTCTCAGGTGTTCAAACACTTATTTGGAGCTGTATCATACAAATAAATAGTTTAAAAAATCATACATTGTGATCTCTGGATTTTTTTATAGATTATATCTATAATAGTGGACATCCACCTACGATGACAATTTCGGACCCCTTCATGATTTCTAAGTGGGAGAACTTGCAAAATAGCAGGGTGTTCAAATACTTATTTTCCTCACAGTAGTTATAGATGCATGTTAAAATTAAAGTATTACTAAAATTAAGTATTAAGGAAAAAGGATTAGGATCCATGATGTGGTCACATTATGGCAACATGCACTGTGACCTGTCATCGTGAGAGATCAAACCTGCGGCCCAATTGATAGCGCATGCCATTTGTGACGCCTTGGTTGTGGGTTTGACCCTCAGAAAGCACACATACTGATTATAAATTCTCCCTATTGTTTAAAATAGAATTACACTTTCAATACATTACAAGTTCCTAATGATAAAATAGTCTGTTAATTGCATAAACATACATTTGATTTAAGCTTCCTAAACTACCAAAATAATTCTCTCAATCTTCTCCCATTTTATTAATCCTTATGTCAATCTTCTCACACCTCACAAGACTGATAGTTTTAAACAGCTCTTAGTCTATCAGTCGCATCAGTGCCCAGGCAAAACCCTTCAATTTGAATTAGGTCAAAACAAGCTTGGAAGAATCAAGGTGTTTTAGCCATAATGAAACGTTTTATTCATTTTCCGTTTGCATTTGGCCTAAATGATTACATCAATCTGCCACCAAAAGCCAGTAGGGTCCATTTGACTTGCAAATGACCAAATGAGCCCAGACATTTGCAATTTAGACAGTAATAAGATGTAAAAACAAGATTTAGCAATTAGTGTCTATTTCCAAGGACAGGCGTATTTAAAACATCCGCACATTATTAAGAGAGGCTGTCCTGCAATCACGACAAGTGCGTGACGGAAACAGAGAATTTCATGCAAATACGCAATCGCCCACCGCAGAGTGATACTTTAGCCAGCGTAACAGTGCCCTTGCCATAGAGGAGACAAACAGACACACACACCCACACACGCTCACCGAATTAACATTACAATCCCAAAGATTAGCATCCGCCACATGCATGATTGCAAGAAATTTTTTTAGAAAGCAAATTCACTCTCGTTTTTGACTTTCGCTTACCCATTTAGGCTGCATTGAGATGAGATGAGGGACAAATAAACAAATGGAGAAACAAAAGTTTGTGTCAGTGAAAAGTGCAAATGTGATGTGAAGATGTTGATCTTAGAAATGCAATGGCCATACTTAATGCATACTTACCAACTAACAAAAAATTGTTAATAAACACATCTAAATTTTCTGGATATGTTACAGCTGCATTATTTCTCCAAATTATCTGTGTGCTGACATTCTCCATGGCAACCCCATCCTTGAGAGTGCATAATTCTCTCGCTCCCTGGAGTTTCGCTGGGATTGGAACAGTTAAGATGCAAGATAATGGACAAAATGGGCTTGGGAAGATTTAAATAAATGATGAGAGACAAAATCAGGACTCCCATTGCTCTTCAAGGGTCTGTCTTTTTTCTTCATTTGTTTCAGAAAGCCTTGTTGATTATCTTAATCTACTTGACCTTCCGTTATTTGGTATAGCATCTAAACAGATGAGACCCCTGGGGTTCTTACAAGTTTAAATACAGACAAGACATGGTGTGTGACACGCTCCCTGATGGCGTGAATGGGGATCAGATTGTTCATGATTACATATTCAAGAGAGATCTTTTAAACAATGTGCGTATCACTGTTCAAGTGTAATCTCCCTTTAGCAAACAAAACCTGATTTTAATACGGTAGCCTGGCCCAGAGAGAGAAGGGAGTAAGTTTAGAGATTTTGAGTTGTATGTAAGTATAAATGGGATTTGTAATGCATCTGTAATAGCTTCTCGTTCTTGAAATCTATTCATATTAGTTTTTAAGTGCTTTTCTGGATCAAAATGAATAATCCTTGATGAATTATAGGTAAAGAATACAATTATAAGTACAGTTGTATGAAACTGATCTGTGCTTTAAGATATAGGGTGTTGTATGAAAATGCACAGTATGTTTTGAGTTGATAAGAAACTACTTCAACTGTGCCTTTAAGGTTGTTTAAACACAAAAATCACATTCCTGAGTCAGGACTAAACATGCTTTGGTACAGAAGGTGTAAACAGCTGCGATCTGTGTATTCTGCAGTCCAACCTGCAGGAGTCAGTGTATGGATGTGATGCGTAAACTTTACATGACATTGCATGTGGCACAGCAACAATTTTTATTGAATTTTAATGCATACCTGATTCTTTCTGTATTCAAAGTACTGTGATAGGCCAACGGCAGCTGCTACAGCTCCGCCCCCTATCAGGGTGCCCTTCACTGCTTTTCTGAAAGCCATTGATGCCTGCAACAGATGAAACCATATTATTAGTAGATGCCTGAAAGTTTATTAAGATTGATCTATTCAGATTTACAGTGAGAGAAACACAAGTTGTTTACACATATTTGTAAGGATTATATTTAATGTTGAACATTTGTATACACCATATTGTAAACAACAATATAACAGTTTACCCAAGTCTCTTGCATTGTGTCCGGTGTTTTATTTTACAACATTTATTTTATATTTATGCATTTGACAGACAGAAATTTGTATACAAAGCAACTTACAGTGCATTCAAGCTATACATTTTATCCGCATGTGTTCGAATGCTCTACCATTTCAGCTACAGAAGCACATTTTATTTCAAGATTAACATTTTCCCAATTCAGTTTATTTCACAACTGCCTGCATTAATGCCTGCTCCTTATCTAGAATTTTTCCTAATCTTGTTCATGGAGACAGGCCTATCTGACACACCTATTTCAGGATTTGGACTACTATATTAACAAGCCAATAAGTTGAATTTGGTTTGTTCAAGGAAGACATTTAAAATCACAAAGGGAACACGAACACCATTGTCGTAAGGTGTGTTGGCTTAAAGAAAAACACCACAGATTTTCAATATTTTAGTATCTTCTTACCTCATCTTAAACAAATTAATACACACACTTCTTTTTCAATGTATGCATTTAATCTTTGTACAACGTGTTGTGAATGTATTAGCATTTAGCCTAGCCCCATTCATTCCTTAGGTTCCAAAGAGGGATGAATTTAGAAGCCACCAAACACTTCCATGTTTTCCCTATTTAAAGACTGTTAAATGAGTAGTTACACGGTAAGTATGGTGGCACAAAATAAAATGTGGCATTTTTTAAGCGGATAAAAAATGAGAACTATATTGTATGGCGGTAGTCAGGAGTGAGGATGTTACTGCGCGCCAAGGTCAAAGTGCTGCAAACTAAGTCCTCTTCCGCCATACATAATTCTCATTTTTTACACGCTTAAAAAAAATCGCCACATTTTATTTTATGCCACTATACTTACTAGTGTAACTATTCATGTAACAGTCTTTAAATAGGGAAAACATGAAAGTGTTTGGCGGCTTCTAAATTCATCCCTGTTTGGATCCTAATGAATTAATAGGGCTAGGCTAAATGCTAACACATTCACAAAGCGCTGTACAAAGATTAAATGCACGCATTGAAAAAAGATAGGTATGTATTAATTCATCTAAGTTGAGGTAAGAACATAATAAAATATTGAAAAATGGTGGTGTTTTCCTTTAAATCCAGCAATAAAACTTTCAATTCTCCTAGATGAGTTTATTTAAGTGACTAATCTTACAGCTGAGACACCTGTGAAGGTCAAAATAAATCTTTCTTCACATTGACCTAATGCCCTGGGTAGGGAAGCATGTCATCATCACTACAAGACACTAGAGGAAGTATATGAGTCATATTAGTACACTGTTTGAAATTACACCTATGGGCCGCTTATAGGCACCATGTGCAAAACTCATTTAAAGCACAGTCTGAGAGAGAGAGAGCTCTTGCATGCCACATTTATAAGTTTAGCAGCAACTTTTATCCAAAATGATTTATAAGTCATTCAGTGTATAGGTACAGGATTACTATATATCCTACTTTGTTTATTCATAATAATGGATTCAGGGGAATTTACTGTAAAGGTAGTGTGAATCTCATCCCTGTCAAAAAAGCGTTTCAGACTGTTTGGTTTAGGCATAACTGGAAACCACAAAACAGTTAATGATGCCTCCAGGTCATGTTAACCTCCCATCACATGAACTGTCGTGCACGCTAGCTGTTATAAGTTACTAACATCGCGATTTCATTTTGTGACCAAAAAAGATCATGCGACAACATACAGTAAAGCATGTGTGATTTGAACCGATATTTAAGCCTATTTCTGTTACATTTTTTATCAATGTACACCCAGTGGGCTGGAAGCAACTGTGGCTGGTTCGCTTCCAGGAATAGACTCGCGCACTCTTGACGATAAATTAGTAGGTAACGCGGAAAAATAAAATGTCAAAAGCCCGGTATTTACTTACTGATTTTGGCGATGTTGATGATGATGATGTCTAAATAGAAAACTCATAGACAGTGATGGTAACAACAGTGTTCTTACAATGTTTCTCTTATTCGGGAATCCAGGAAGTAGACTGACAGGAAGTATTTGACAGACATGTGGATGGACGAATCGCTTAAGAGGATTAGCGGTCTGGTCCAATCATATTTAGAGGGCGTGTACAATGTTTAATTGTAGACGCATTTGGAACAGAAATGCGTTTTGTAAGACCAGTTTTTATGAAAGACGGTGGACAAAAACACTTAGACACTAGTTAACTAACTAATTGACTTTAACTCAACAAATGATTTATAATCTGAAGTTGAGCTGTGTTGTTTCAGGTGGGCGCAGTCATGTATGCCTATCATGAGATGTTCCAAGCAAAAGCTACATTTAGAATAATATGCAACCTATAGTTCTGCTTAAATTATGCATTTGGCAAACGCTTTTGTATTCAAATTTGCATTCAATCTACATTTACATTTAGGCATGTGTGTTCCATGGGATCGAACCCTTGAACTTTGCTCTACAAATTGAGCTACAGAAACACCTGTGCATAGCCTACTGTTTAAAAATAAAATGCTTAAAGTAGCGTTTGTTTTTTTCTCGGTCGATTCTTTGCGAGGCATTTTGTTGGTTCAGTTACACAGGTGGTAGTTTCAACCTAAAAAAAGTTCAGCGCGACCGCACCAGGCGTCATGGAGTTGGAGGCTGCTGACGTAGCGATGACGCAACTCGCCTCACTTAACAAAGTTGCCTCTGTTACAGCGGGATTCCCTCCTCACAATAGAAATCCTTCACTGTTCAAAGCGAGCAGTCGGATGAACACACACCCCAGTCCACTGAAACCTTTCCTGTGTATGATACAGGAAGAAACACATGGCGTCATTATAAACTGTAATCGAAGAGCTCCAGTAAGTGCGTATGTGAGAAGCCATAAGGTAATCTGCGTTATTGCAACATAAAAATATTGACCCACATGGTTTTTTATTATTTAAATCCAGACAATTTATTGTTGAAAAGTAAAGAAAAAAAATGCATTCCACATCTTATCTAATTACAACAATTTAAACAACTTTGGTAATAATTCTTGCAGTAAATAAAAATATTTTACTGTATATTCACATTTGTTTTTCTTCCTAAATGCTTTATTTACATTACATTCTTTGTAATTTTTATTCACCTAAATTCAGATTTATTTTCGTTATAGTTTTTTCTGGGTTCATAGAAATAAATAACATTGCATTTTCAGTGAATGTTACTTTTAATGTTGTTTGGTATCTGGCAAAAGTTTTGTATTTGTGATCCTGACCAAAACAAACCCTGACTACAAAAACATTTTACACCTATGCTGTGTATGCGGCGATTCTCCCAAAGAACCAAACAAAAGTCGCTTTATTGGTCCTTATCAGTGAGCTCTGATATTGTGTAAGTAGCCTAGTTTCTATATTGGGAATAGCTTTGCGCAAAACAGAACGTGTAGGAAATTCAACTCATATGACCTGCTGGGCAGCCCCGCATTTGCAAAAGCGCAGACAGCTGAATTGCGCCTGTGCGTAATGAGCGCGCGGAAGAACGGACCCTCTGTCCAGCTATCAGCCCGCGTCAGGGATTGACGCGCATGACGTCACGCCTCCTGGCACGTGGGCTGTGGCATTCAGAGATCTCATAAACAAAGGCACATTGCGCTCGAGCTCCAGTCTTCGCTTGCAGCCGAAGGAGTAAGGTGCGCAAAAAGTAGGCTTACCATTGCATGCACTTGTCACTGAACGTAACTTCTAGCAACAAGACGCTTTATGGATATATAATATTTGCAACTGTTCCAGTTGCATTTTTAAGGTATGTTAACGTAAAGTTATATTGTTTACAATAATAGTTGTTGTTTTGTTATTTTTATATGGGAACACTGTAAAGCAATACATATATAATTGTGTGTTTGTTTAGACATAAAATATATTTTTAACTAATTTTATCTTGCAAAACCTTAAGTTATTTAAATTTAGTGCAATTTATTAGCTTTGTTCACACAAGAATACAAGAAAAAGTAAAGTACACTAAAATACATAAAATGTCACCTGGAAGAAAGTCTAATGATAAAAGTTTTATTTGTCTTTCACAGGAAAGTAAACGAACGGAGAGACAAACTGACAGCAGCCCATACACGAGCACTGACTTCAGAGATTGTTCCACGAGAGATAAAAGTAGCAGGTGTGCGGAGGTAAAGTAAAGCAGGCCATGGAAATATGTCTCACAAGTTTGCATACATACTTTCCGATGGAAAACAACCTCAGTCCCAGGTTGCTAAAATAGCACAGCTTTTTGAAGTCTTTAGCAAAATTTAAAAAATATATAGTTTTTCAATATTTCAAAAAAAATATTTTGCACCCTGTCAGAAAAATCTTACAATTTAGTTTTCTAACACTGCAGCCATGCCCTGCGTCCAGGCTCAGTATGGGACATCACCACCAGGAGCCAGCCCTGCATCTCAAAGTTACAGTTACAACACCACAGGAGAGTACAATTGCGATTTCTTAACACCGGAGTTTGTCAAGTTTAGCATGGACCTGACTAACGCAGAAATAGCTGTCACTTCTTCGCTGCCCAGTTTTAGCACCTTTGTTGACACCTACAGTTCCAGCTACGACGTGAAGCCTCCGTGCCTCTACCAAATGTCCCACTCTGGGGATCAGCTGTCCATCAAAGTGGAGGAGATACCTCCACACAGCTACCATCAGCAGCATCATCAGCCGCACCAAACTGAGGAGAGCATGCCCCATACTGGACCTATATACTATAAACCGTCTTCCCCAAACATCAACCCATCACCCAGTTTCCCAGCACCTCCGCACCACACGTGGGACGAAAGCGGATCCCTTCACAGTTTTCATCAGAACTATCTGGCGACTTCGCACATGATAGACCAACAGCGTAAAAACGCAATGTCTCGGTTGTTCTCGTTCAAGCAGTCTCCTGTTGATACACCGATGTCAAGCTGCCAGATGCGCTTCGATGGATCTCTCCATGTGGCCATGGGCCCGGACACCCCGGGTACCCATCGCGCACTGGAGAGTTTTGCTGTACCGGCACCTCCGAGGAAACAGCACGGTTTGGCTCTATCTCATTCTCTTAACGTCGGTCACGGACACCCGTTACTGGAAAGCCCGGTAGCCTCACCCCCGGCTCGGGGATCGCCTTCTAGTGAGGGATTGTGCGCTGTATGCGGGGACAACGCAGCCTGCCAGCACTACGGAGTGCGCACCTGCGAGGGGTGCAAAGGGTTCTTTAAGGTAAAAAAAACTTTATATCCTTTCTCTGTAAATGTTTTTAGTCACCGTAAACTACATATTGTAAAAATTGCGCATTTATCCAAAGTATCTTGCAATACGCAGTTACTGAGATGGAGCAACCTGTAGTGGATTCTTTAATGCTGGGTTTCAACTCTTAACCTTTTGGTTTAAAGCCCAGAACTTTAACCTGCTATGGTACACCACCCTGATGTTTAACTGCTTACAGATTGAAAAGTACCAGGTTTAATACTGGTCTACAGTAATTATCTCAGTTGTATTGATTTGACCCCATATGCACCCAAGGACACCTCCGTACATCTTTGCCACCGTTTCTTTCGTCTAGAATTAAATTGGTTTGTGCCGAGAGTCGTATTTCGCCTAACCGTGCGTAACGCGCAATTCCCACTGGTGACATTAAGACAGCTCTTTATGTCATCACCGTGATAGAATAATCACACTAATCCGACAAGAAGGGTCGTGGAAAAAGTGTCGGGGGACCCCAAATTATGGCTGGCCACGGATCTGTATTTACCGAATGTCTGCCCTGTCCGACCCTTGAATGTATTAGTACTCAGCTTTGGGTTGGAGTGCAGGTTTTGAGTGTCCTGTTCCGTTGTTACTTCACAATGTGATTGCACTTGAAGTTGTTTCCTGATGAGTGTTGTGGTAACACACGTGTTGATGCTATGTGCATAGTTACATTAAATAATACATGTAATGTTCCGTTATAGCGCACGGTGCAGAAAAACGCCAAATACGTTTGTCTGGCCAACAAAAACTGTCCTGTGGATAAAAGAAGGCGAAATCGATGCCAGTATTGCCGCTTTCAAAAGTGCCTGGTCGTGGGAATGGTAAAGGAAGGTAAAGTCAATTCAATTTCAACTACTTTTATTATCTGGAAATGCTGGTTGTTTAAAACGTGGATATTTTCGAATTTACTTGAACTTTTATTACAATAACCTGATAATTCAGTTAAAAGAGTTTGGGCATGTACATAATAACCAATAAATTTTTACAGTCGTCAGAACAGCCAGTTTAAAAGGTCGAAGGGGTCGTCTGCCGTCCAAACCTAAAAGCCTGCAGGATATCCCGGTCTGTATGACACCTGTCAACCTCCTGAACGCACTAGTGAGAGCACACATAGACTCCAACCCCTCTATGGCCCGACTGGACTATTCAAAAGTGCGTGAGTTACCTGTGGATTTCAGTTTGAATAATTCAATGCCTAACAGTTTTGTGTGAGCCATCTCTGCTTTTCCGTTTTTAATTTTGCTCAATTTAATAAGGAAGTGACATTTGTGAATAATTGCGCAATAATTGCGCCTATTCTATTTTACCTTTCTTTAACGTTACATGTTTGAATTTTAGTTCCAGGCGAGCCCTGAGTATCACAGTGGAGATGAATCTCTGCACATTCAGCAGTTCTACGATCTCCTCACCGCTTCCATGAGCATCATTCGCGTATGGGCCGAGAAAATTCCCGGTTTCTCTGACCTGCCCAAATGCGACCAGGAGCTGCTTTTCGAGTCAGCATTCCTTGAACTTTTCGTGCTGCGTCTGGCTTATAGGTAACAATGCGTTTTGTAATGATGTACGTTCGCTCCGTTTTCAAGCTCTTTTAACGATTCACATTTTGTTTATAGATCCAACCTGGCTGAGGATAAACTTATTTTTTGCAACGGAGTGGTTTTACACAAGCTGCAGTGCGTGCGAGGCTTTGGAGAGTGGATCGACTCCATCTTTGACTTTTCTTCCAACCTTCAGAGCATGAACATAGACGTCTCTGCCTTCTCCTGCATAGCTGCTCTCACCATAGTAACAGGTAAGACATGTCTGACCTTTTCCGAAGCGATGCACAAAAAATACAGCATGAATCAGACGTCTGACAGGTTGCTTCTTATCTCCATAGAGAGACATGGACTAAAAGAACCCAAGAGAACAGAGGAACTTCAAAACAAGCTAGTAAACTGCCTGAAGGATCAGGTGTCCTGCAGTGCCGAATTGTCTAAACTGTTGGAGAAGCTGCCGGAGGTGCGCGCGCTTTGCACGCAGGGATTGCAGCGCATCTTTTACTTGAAACTCGAGGACTTGGTTCCCACGCCAGCGATCATTGACAAACTTTTTCACGATACGCTGCCCTTCTGAACAATTTTCTAAACTGCTACAGATTCATAAAACCCGTATGATTCCTCAATGAATGTGTTGGAAATTGGCGAATTGCATTTTCCAGGTCTGGCGCGCGTGCTGTCTGGAGACACACGTGAACGATGCTGTTTAAGATATTCGCAGAGGAAATAATAACAACAACAGAATATTTAAATATTCAAAGCATTGCAAAAAGAAGAACTGTGTGGAAAAAGGACTATTCTTGCCTGTTTAAAATGTATTCAGTTATATACTGAAATAAATGCAGTGTGGTGGAAGTGTTTTTGTATTGTTACACGTCATATAGCTCGTTTATGTTGATACTTGCAAAATCATTTATATACAACTTCTACAACGCAAGACAAGATGTAATGAACTACGGAAGCAAAATCATGGTACTTTAACCACTAGCTATTAAGCATTCTGCATTATAGTACTATATAAAGATTGTCTGGGTGTATGGGGATTTTTGAAAGTCTATCTGCAACATTTGTGGACAACAAACTTTGATTAAAATGGTAACTTACAGAGCACGTTTTGTTTCAAGTTTTATGTATAGTGAATTAAACTGTTATTAAGATATGAACCGCTTTTTTACAGTTTAGGAGGTATGCATGGAATTCTTTATGAGCTATTAACTACTCCAGCACTTTCTATTATTTTCATATTGAAATAATGTCCATTAAGTTTACATGCGAATGGTTTTAAATTCATAACATTATGCTTATAAATATTTAGATCATTTTCTACGATGTATTGTTTTTGCATTCTGTATTAAGCTTCTCCCATCTAGAACATTCATAAATAAATCTAACTATTATATGTAGTCTCTTGTTTTCTTTCTTTTATTTTTATGTAGACCTATTTATTTTGCAGTAAGATCTACTTTCGATAAGTGAATTGGCGAAGAATTCGTTCATTAAACTTTACAATTTAGTAAAATAATAGTTGATTTAATTACTCAAACGAAAAGCAACATCTTTTCTCAAAAAAAAAATGTTAACTGCATTTTATATGGCTTGCTAAATCGATATCTTTTCATATAATCAGTTTAATAATTAACGTAAAACTAAATGTAACAAATTTAACAAAATATGCGAAAAAATAAAATGTCTTTAAATCTTCCAAAGAACAGAGAAAGAAATAACAAAAACATCACCCACGTCGCAACTAAAACGAACAATATATTGCTACATTATTTAAATTACAGTATTTACATTTTTTGCGTTAAATGTCGGTCATCAGTTCTGCAAAGATTATTAGCATTTTTATATTAAAAATAATTTGTACAAATTTACAGCTATTAATCGTTAATATTATTTATAAGTTTTAATGCTCGTGAACAACCCCCAATCCAGTGCTATAAAATTATAGTCATAATAGTAATTTCACGACAGCAGCTTTCGGAGTAGCCTGAACTTTTTAAAAGGTCAAATCTGTATTGAACAGTTAATATAACATAATGCAATCAGGATGCAATAGTCTGTGAAACATTTTACATGACAATGGAAACAGATCATTCGTGGATCCGCATTTCTCAAAACAAGTAGTTTTTGTTAGAAAACTTTGACTAATTTTTAAACAAAATTTAACGAAGGTAAAATTATTTTTAAGCAGGGGTAAACGATAGATGAAATATTTGTTGAATAGACAGACGGTTCAGAATCTGACTCTTTTTAGTAAAGATCATTAAATATCTGACGAATTTATTGCCCCATTCCTCTTCGTTATAGTTACCCTTTCATTATTTAGGCTATAAAAGAGAGGAAATATCCCGATACATTACATTTAGTTCTAGTCTTGGTATTTAATATAACAATGGGGTCTTGCAGAATTTTTATTTAATTCTTAGGAGTCTAAAGGTCTGTAACCAGTCTTCAGTTTACCACACGGATAATGGCCATTCCTTAAACATTTTGTTACAAGATTAGATTTGTTCCCACTGAATGTAGAATGATTAAATTATGGGATCAATAGCTTTGGCTTGCTTAATTTAGATATATTTGAGGATAGCTGAAAAATAGTTTAACCAGATTGCACAATGGGAATACACAAACATACTTCTAAAATGTTTTAGCTTTATTGTGATCAACATTTTAACTGAAATATTAACCATCCTTAAATGAAATTTTGAGACACAATATCCCCATTACCCCAAATTAACCATGCAGCACAACAAAGCAATGAGATTAAGAGATCTGCATTTATCCAAAATTTTAAACACAATCCTTATCATTACTGTAATAGCTTTTCTAAGCATCTCTCTCCAGGTGTCAAAACTCTGCCCAAGCATTTGACATCAACATCCCAAATCAACCCCCAACCCCACATTCCACATGTCTGGGAACATAAAATATTGATTTATGTTTGGTGGAAAGGCCTTATAAAAATGATCACATACACGAAAGGGATTCATGAGCCCCAGATCAATAGACATCCTGTTTCTCAATGCTTTGGACCATCACTGACTGTGAAATGTTAAAATAAAGAAATCAATATTATCTGAGAAATGTCAAATTTATTATAATTATGAGGGTGAAGGACTAGCAAAATGTTCCTGCGGGAGCTACGCTGATAGGAGGAGTTTACACTTGTTCCTATGAATCCAGCCTGTGTGTGTGTGTGTGTGTGTACCTGGTAATCCCTACTTCGAGTGGGGACGAAACAAAGATAGTAATACCAGTCATTTTTCCCCGATTTTTTGGCCCCTATAAAGAAACAAACCTAAATATTAAAAAGAATCTGTGTGTGCCATGTTCCAAAGATTCAATGGCAGGTGGACAATTTTGTGCTTTAAAGGGAAATTTTAATTTTTCTTTCCTGCCATGTACATTTAGCCTACATTTATGTTTGTCAGACACAGTCCATTCAAGCTATATATTTTTTTTTAAATCAGTAGGCCTATATGTGTGTTCCCTGGGAGTCAAATTGCCTTTATGCTATAGGCTACACTGTAAAACAATTCTGTAGAAATTACAGTATTACTGGCAGCTGGTTGCCAGTAACATAATGTAGATTTTACATGTTATTTACTGGCAACAGTTTGTTCAAAGTTAAATGAACATGAAACATTTTCATTCTTTGTCTTCTACAGTAAGTTACTGGCAACCAGCTGCATAATTACAGCTTTATTTTTTTACAGTGATACTCATTGAGCTACAGGAACAACCTTGTAAGATTAAAGACAGCAGTTTATACACCAATATCCACAAAATATGCATCTATTGCTAAATAAGGTTAGTGTGACATTATTAGATTCCCAATAAAAGCTTTTTAAAGAAATCACATTTATTTGTCATATGTTTGTTTAGGACAGAAACTGATCACTCTTAAATAACTTTTTATCCAACTTATGGCTCATGCAGAAGACCCAAACTATGGAGGTTCAATTGGCATATCCTTTATTAAATATGTTAAAAAGACACACAAGTATAAGAATTTATCAACAGGAATCCATTTGTACTGGCAATTCTGAGATTTGGTATTATCACCTCCTTGTACTAGAACTTAATCGTAGGGGCACACCCTCAGAAAAACAAGGTACAGAAGTTGTCAATGGGGCAGTTCCTTCCAAAAAGTACACTTTTGTACCGAAAAGGTGCATATTGGTAACTCAAAAGTACATACTGGTATTCAAAGGTATATCTGTACCAAAACTGTAAGGACATTTTTAAAAGGTACCGTCCTAGTGACAACTTTTGTTCCTTTTTTTCTGAGAGTGCACAACATTAAATCTAATGCACGCAAGACCTCAATGATCTTTCAGAAGGGATCCTATGGTCTAAACACACAGATGGCCAGTCTGGAATCAAAAAAGGACCAGGGGACTTGCCATTTGCAGTGTCCCAGACCAGCACAGTGACTCCATGTTTAGTTATGTAGTTCATGCAGCCTTTATTAATAATTCATTTACTGTTAATAGCAATGATTTCTGATAGCTATATAACAGTGATCGAGTTTAAGTAAAGGTCTAAAATCTGATCAATTTACTCTGGCACATCTCTAATTGATATGCATAGTTTAAAACATACAGCCTGACAAAGAAAAAAAGATAATCAGACCTATTAATGTGCAACTATATGAACAGATTCTACAGATTTAATGTAGAGAAGTATGTGAACTATATATTTAATAATTAATAATTCAATCTACCAGTGTTCATGTCTCACATACTAATGCGGAAATTTTTAATGAATTGTTAACTATTGTTTGTTATGGTTATAAGCTAGAAGAGTAAAAAAGGGCACATTTGCAAACACATTAATATTGTTTCATTTATGTGGCTAAAATTTGATGTTTTCCACAATACTGTGTGTGCCATGCCTTTACAGATAGTCATTTACATGTGACCTTTAATTTAAATGTCTGGAAAGATTGAACGGCAGAGGGGGTGCTGTTATTTGAGGACAGGGGCTCCAGGCCAGCATCATCTAACCCTTCTCTCTTTCTGAATTCTGATAGAATAATTGACTATTTCATTGATTAGAGTGGATCTTTATTGGTGTCACCATCAGATGTATTGTGCATGTTTCATCTTATTGTGTGTGTGTGTTTCATCACATATTCATATGTTGGTTGTGCTTAAAGGGATAGTTCGCCCAAAAAATTCAATTCTGTCATCATTTATGTTGTTCTAAACCTGCATGAGTTTTTTATTCTGATGAACAAAAATAAAGATATTTTGATAAATTATTGTGAGCACATAGTTGACGGTACACATTGACTTATAGTATTTAGACAATGTGGGTACCGGCAGCTGTGTGCTTCCTACACAGTAATATTTTTATCTGGTATATGTGTTTAAATTAAAGCGTTAATATGTATTTTAATTGACATGCATTTAAATGACCACACCCATTTTTATCCATGAATTCACATTTTAAATGTCACTGTAAATCAAGCATCAGCCCCTCCCACTTTCTCATCATTTAGGATCCTTCTTCCACCTGAACAAATGATCTTCCAACATATAAAGATATCCATCCTGTGGTTTATGTCATGGGGGTTGGTGAGTGTGATATCACCATGGAAACATACAAATGAAATATGACAGAGTGGATGATGTTAATTACTTGAAAAGAAATTAAATGGAGGGGAATCAAGCTTTGAAATGTGAGTGGAATTTAAGTAGTCACGCTCCGTAATAAGGTCACCTTCCGTAACAGATCAGACTCGCTGCATTAAATAAACAGCTGACCCTTGAGAGACATAGAGCAAAAGTTACGGTTAGATGCTACACTGTCATGAAAACAAAGCCGATCCCATCAACAACCATTTAAACATAAAGAGCCATAAACAAATAATACAGAAAAGTACAGCATTTATCATGCAAGCTGTTTTCGCATGTGTGTTCCAACACTAGACACCCAATCGGAGGTTTCTGTGAGGAATTAATTCTGTGAAGTTTTGGGCTTTTGATGTCAGTATTGATTCAACTACAAAGCAGTAAGACCCTTATCAGAGCTCACGCAGAGGACCTCTATGTGAGTCTGTACTAAGAGTCTATCTGCCATAGAAGAAGGATGGGGCTATTTTTGCAAATCCTCGCAGAGCTTATATTGACAATATGGCGCATATAAGGTCTTTCAAAAATCTTTCAAAATAAAGCGTTAGCTGTAACAAAAATAATTACAGCTTAGTATTGCTGCAAAGAAAACCCATGGAATAAAATTTTAATAAATCTATGTATAGCTTCTATTAAATATTATACTTTTTTAATGTCATGCAGTTGTTGAGTTTAACATCATGCATTTTCTATGGCTCTATTGTCGAAATGCACACTAAGGAAAATCAAATCTGATAGCCCTTGTGTTTTGTGGTTTCATCCATCAGCTAACTAGCCTAAAGCTAGGTTAGCTAGACTAGCCTTCAATCTCATGGGACATTTGAAACACACCTGGAGTCTTACAAAGAGACAACAAAATTCACTGCGTGACATCATAGTGCTTTTCAGTAAAAAACTTTTTTTGCTGTGTGCTATATGACTTAGCCCCGAGGCCGGAGTTTATAGCTGTAAAACCATACAGATACATAGGCATACACTTAAATAGGCCTATTATTCCAATTTTGAAGATCAGATTCTACAAACTATACGCTGCTGGTATTCATTATGCATCTTACACATATACGCATCCATGGGTCATCAATTCCTATGAAGGTTTTCGATATCACCTAAACAATTGCTTTTAATGAAATCATTGTCCAACACAGATGGACTTTGTTAGGGCACAGTGGGAATCTCTTCCTGGCCAGGGGAACACCAGTAAACCCCACAGAGACTATACATTCACACCTCCCTGGCCATTAACCCGTTCAATTAGCTTTACCCAGTAGGTACTACCAATTATCTAAATTGCATTGGTAATGATGTGAGACATGTAAAACAATTACGATATGTCTTCCACGGTAATCAAAATGTAATAGGTGGAGTAAAGTAGCTAACGTTTTACATTGAGGAAGATTAAAGAATTACGTGCATCGTTGGCTAAGTAAGGCTTAAATTGACATCATGATTGTTTAAATAATATTCAATATTTTGAAGTAGTTTTTAGCTGTATAACACTTTACAATACTGTAAATGATTTAGTACTAATATATATTGCCCTATCTGCATCAACCTACACTGACGTGACTGATGCTGCGTTCATGTATTTGCATGTCAGAATATCTTCTGAAATAGGATTTAACCTTTGAAAGTCATACTGAGTGCAAGTGTGCTATATAATTAAGAAATAATAGGTAAGAGATGAGGCACGCAGGTGGTCATGAAACCTAAAGATAACTTATCCCCCACCACATTATTTTTAGCAATCCGTTTACAACCACCCTAGTTCTTTCTATCTCTTTTCCCTGGCCTAAAAGTGTATTGACATATTGATTATTAGATCAAGAAGGTTCATTATTGTCAGATTTCCAATTTTATAATCTCACATAAGTCAAATAATCTTTTTCTAAAGTCAGCAGGGACTTGGTAGCCAAGAAAGATGCATTCTCCATCATGTTCACAACATGATGGGTAATGAAGTTCAAACAACTTGGTTTTGCAAGTCAACTCAACATACTATTTTAAGTTTTGACCTGTAAATAGTTGTTGTAACTTATAAAAACAAGTTGAAATTGTTAAAGTAGCATAAAAATATATGCTGATTTGACAAAAATGCGGCTTTATTTTTTAGAAAGAATAGAAAACACTTTTACGGAGCCCCTAAGGGGACATGGAGCAAAAATTAAATAAAGTTTAGTTTTGCGTGCTCACTTGAAACTATCGCGTGCTCACGTGAAATTATCACGTGCGCACGTGAAACTACCGCATTTAGTTTCACATGCTCACTTGAAACTTTCGTGTGCTCACGTGAAACTTTCACGTGCGCGCGCGATAGTTTCATGTGTGCGCGCGATAGTTTCACGAGAACATTCGAAACTAAACATTTCAAAACAAATTCTGGACATGAAGTTTTCGCGTGTGCACGTGAAACTAAACTTTAGATCTGTTTTACTCCAATGTCACCTTAGGGGCTCGGTACAAAATATACCGCAATGTAAAATTGAAAAAGCATGTTGGTTATAGTGATGGGCTATATTTCAAGTCTTAAAAATATCAAAGCTGATTATTTCATAACAGAAACATACGTACACTTTAAAAAAAGATCAACATATATTTTTATGTTACTTTAACTTAACAAATAAAGTTTAAAAAAATCAACATGTTTTTATAAGTTATGTCAACTTTTTTAAGTCAAACCTTAAAATAGAAAGTTGTTTTTTGGCACAAATGGAAAGACCAGCAGTCCCAGCAAACATTTGAATAGATTTATCTAATACACACACATACACCCGTCATACTTGTATGTATGCAGAACTGCACCTCGTCTTGATTCATTGTAATGGAAAGCCTCGTAGACAAGAGCAAACACTGTTTCACACTGTCTGACCAATAAGACCTGAGCTATTGGGAATCAAAGCCACTGTTTACCTGTGCTGTGTTAGGTCATCGTCCCCCAAATCAGTATTCTGAAGGTGATGCTCAGATTATGAATAATAGGATCCCATCTAACCCAACAAAACACAAACTTTAGTTTCAGTGACTTAACAGTGATGTAATAATGCATAACTAAAGATGTTATATAGTTATTATCAATATTATATCTTATATATGCATGTGAAACCCAGCTAAAGTCTTTTTTTTGTAATTTACTGCTTTCTACATAAAGTCATATTTCGAACATTGTGTGAAAGTATAATATTGACTGAGTAAGGTCATGTCAGA
Organism: Misgurnus anguillicaudatus; assembly: GCF_027580225.2. NCBI lineage: Eukaryota > Metazoa > Chordata > Actinopteri > Cypriniformes > Cobitidae > Misgurnus > Misgurnus anguillicaudatus. The sequence continues at coordinate 36,129,941 of NC_073344.2, forward strand.
GATTGAAATCAATGTGAAATCAATAATTAAATCAAACTTTGATGTTCCTAGACTATAAGATGGATTTCACAGACAGGTCACATATCACAATATCATTATAATAATATGAATACAATTGTTTGGCAAAATTAAATTAGTTAAATGCTGTGGATAAAATCCTCTGCTAAATGAATAAATATACAGTATTTGTAAATGTATATAAACATGCAATATAATAAAACAGAATATTTTTTTATATCTATGAATTTGGAAACAACTGGGCTCCCTAACTTTAAATGGGAACCTCCATTCAGCCATCCTGTTCTTTAAAATGACAAATGACTAAAGGGAAAGTGATCGAGCTCTTTCCGAAAGGTCATCGATTCCTTTGATTCGTAAAGAATTCATTGAACATGACCGATTTTATTCATTAATGACACAAATGATGACACACCAGATCAATTACAGTGGTAAACTGGCATCATTGTAATCATTTTGCAGCTCACAGCACAAAAAGTCTATTAATTTGTGCTTAGATATGATCATTTATCATCTAACAGAGAAAGCATAGAGCTTCTCATGACATAAATCATAACCGGTCACTAAAAAACACTGCACACAGGCACCTGTTTGTACTATGATATTAACATACAGCGATAGTTTTATTCCCTGCATTTGGTCTATGAAAGTTTCAGTGGCGACAACATAAACAAATGGCTTTTATAGACCTAACCAAACTTCGAACTGGTAACAACAGAGTGCCTTTAGGGTAGATTATCTTTCTGATAGTCTATAAGCAAAATAAATAACCAGTAAATACCTTAGTTTAAATCATAGCTAAAGCGTATCAACCATTACACTGAGCTAACACTACTGTGTAAAATTTATGTAACTAGCCTATACAATGTTAGCTACGGATTCCTAAATTCTTGCCTGGCTCCCAAATCCGCACAGCAGTGATCCATCACTGTCTCCCTTCTTTTGGAAACGAAAACATTTTTATTTACCTCAAGGTATTTGTTCCAGAGTTCAGTTTCTTCTTCTTCTTCTTCTTTATTGTTAATTGGCGGTTGGCATAGAGTTCAGTTTAGTCACTGCCCAGACCGATAAATAAGCACAGACCGGAAGTAAACTTCGCGACACAAGCGTAAACGCGTTGTGGCTAGATGGGATAGCTACGGCCAAAATCTCGTAAAATCTTGCTTGGTGAGCGATGTTTTCATGCAAATGCTACGATTAAACCTAACTGTAGCTGTATTATATCTAGCCAGAATCGCTGTTTTTCATACTAATCATACGCCCCATGCCCAACATCTTGCCAGATTTGGCTGTAGCTGTATCCCCTCTAGCCAAACGAATGCCTCGGCAACGCGCATGCGTCAGATGAAACCTTAAAATGCTAATCTAATTTGAAATGATTAATGAAATTGTAAATATAGTGTCGAAGCATTTATGAATGGTTATGAATTAACACATAAATAAATACATTGTAAAAAATACTGGGTTTTTTTCAACCAAGCGCTGGGTCAAAAAAACGGGCAAACCCAGCCGTTGGGTTAAATTAATCCACAAAATGTTTATATGTAACCCAGGGTAAAACAACCTAGAATTTAGGGTAGAAACAATCCAGCAGGTTAAATTTAAACATAACGGGTTGGGTAGCCTATGTCCCTTTTCGACCGAACGCTAAAAATTGCAGTAGTTTGGTATTTCCCAGAATTCGGGCCTATTTATGTCTCCAGGGTGTAATTCTATTAAAAACTAATCAAATCTAATAAATTTGAGCACCATTAATTAGTATAAACAAAATGGCTGCTCTTACTAATAATTTTATCACATTTTATTGGTGTTTTGTGGTACAATATCTGTGTTTTGGTGTTGTCCTTCACCAGAGTTTTCACATGTTGTGCCATATTTCAAACATTATTTATCACAAATTAATAAAAAAATATGCATATGAATTAAATGTTACTTGGACTAATAAACTACATGCACAGATTAAGCATATATATGGATTTTGTACTTTATTTTGCGTAATTTCTACCTGTCCCATGGTTTAGCTGTCATACCAACACGCTCTGCATAAAAGGGACTTTCCCACTTTTTTTAATCAAAAATTTATTTGGTAGCCATGGTAGCCTAATGACATAGTGGAGCAGATGGATTTCAAGCTGCAAGACTAATGCCTTGATGTCCAGAAAAGTAAGTAAATCTACTCTTTATTCTTTGTGTTGGGCATGTACACTTATTATGCGTCATTATCATATCTGTTGTATTTCTGTATTTTTAAACATTTTTGAAATATTTTTATCGTTTTAAATATTTAAAATGATGTACATTACATGTAGAAAGCTAGCTACACTTGCTTAGTCATCATCTTAACTAGTAGGGCTAGTTTTCTGACAAAAATGTCATTACCAGCACAGTCATTACCAGCACAAAACATAATTTTGCCATTAAATTATGTACAAATAACAAAAGCATCCTACAATTATACATTTCTGACAATGTTGGACAGTCTAAATGATCACTATTAAAAAGTTTTGATATGACATTTACTTAAATAAGCTTATATTTCAAGCCAGGGTAGATTGATGAATCAGAAATTTAGATACGTAAATGACTATAATTCATCTTGCAAGTAAAAATCTCATTAAGTTCAAGATAAATTAGATTCCATGTGAAACCACAAAATGTTTTAAAAGCACTGATTTATCATTTAAGTTTTATTCGATGATGTGACATATATTTGATGATTAGATGGTAAAGACACATGATGTGGCATATATTCGACGGTGTTATGGTAAAGATGTGACATATATTCGATGATGTGATGGTAAAGACACATTTACTCGACATAGTTAAGAAAATGGCAAAAAATCATATATTCCCTTATCTTATGGTCTCAACCAAGTTCATAATGTTGCTCCTGATTTAAGGACTGATAATTTGGGATTTTAATTTTCAAAATTGCAGCAACCCAATTTGGCCCTTAATCTGAGAAATACCCACTCATGCAGCTGTTTGCCAGTAACTTACTGTAGACTTTTAAGTTAATCAAAGTTACCTTAAGTTTTCCTTCAGATTTTGGTTCCCAAAATGCTTTGCATGAGGCTGTTATTTTAGTTTTATTCTGTAAAGATAAAGACTTGTTAATGTTTAATGTTCATTTAACTTTGAACAAACTGTTGCCAGTAAATAACCTACATTTAAATCTACCAAAAGTTACTGGCAAACAGCTGGCAGTAATACTGTAATTTCTACAGAAATGTTTAACAGTGTGGGTTGAAAATAAGTGTATGATATAATCACATTAGAAGAAAAGAAATGCTTGCATTCGATCACAGTTTGGACACTGTCAGGAAAAAATGCTAAAGAAACGTACCCTTTTAAATACGGACACCTTTGGACCTAAAGAGGTTGTACATCAAGAATACACCAGAGGTAGATATTGGTACCAAAGAGTGCATATTAATACCTCAAATGTACATAATAGTACCAAATGTATACAAAAAAATTACATTTTAGGACCCTTTTAAAAATAACTGCCCCAGTAACAGCTTGGGACAATTTTTGACCATTTTGTCTGACAGTGCATGCATAGTAGTGCCCTTAAGCAGAACTACATTTCCCAGCAGGCATTTCTCATCATATGTACTAAAATGTGGATGGTGGAGAGTGTATTCCAGCATGGTTGGTGTTCCCACGGGGGGGCCGCTCTGAGAGCTTAATTAAATCGTAGCGCCCTGGCAATGACAAATGCCTCTTTACATGAGCATGCTAAGACACGGGCACCGCTGCCCTTTAACAGGGCTTCTTCTGTTGAGCAAAATACCACCATAACATCCAGAGAACATTACAGATCCCCCACTCAAACTCTCTCTCTCTCTCTCTCTCTCTCTCTCTCTCTCTCTGTTTCTCCCTCGGTGCACCATAATTTGACAAATAATGGCACATGGCTTCAAATTCACAATTTTGATATTCCGGCATCTGTTTCCATGCACTTGTTTGGAGCATGACAGAGCAAAACGACTGGATCTTGTTGGATCCTCAGCTATGTGCTGTTTCCAAGCATCGGCCTATTCATCACCATCGCAGGCTCCTTCTCCTCTTTGTGTCTTCTTTCATCGCGCCACCTAATTAAAGAGCTTGGAGCTACCGCTACTGTTTCCAGTGCCTTGTATTACCATTAATTACAATGACATCTCAGATCCACAGCATAGCAGCACAGTGATTCATGGTGCGGCGTGTGTTGCACACACTCACAAACACACAAGCTTCTGTACATTTGCATGAATGCGATCACACATAAACACACACACACGTGCAATAATAAATTAGGTTTAAATGAAGACTGATGGTGCACAACGTAACTCTATAGATCAATTAAGTATACACTACACAGAGACATCCAGCCTAATCTGTGCATATAAAGTGTAGGCTTTCTAGCTCTTTTGAAACAAATACAGAGTACATTGAGATTATTAGATTAAAATAGTGAAAGGGGATAAAAATTGATTTTGACAATTGTTGCAAACCTATAGTCTTTCACCGCATGTTTATAGATACATGGATGAAGGTTTTATTCAGTGCATATTCCCTACTTGAGGTCAGTTGGAAATGTTACGAAATATTGAATGTGATCTTTCTGTGACTGAGGTCATTGTGTTTTACTTCCAGGTCACAGAAATGATGATGAGTAGTCACACTTCAAAGTATAGGGACAAGCAAAGGACTCAGCATCGCCCGCTGTTTGCTTTATATTGACTTTGAGGTACACAGCTTTGATAGAAATATAGTGTCTCTCGATTTTATTTATTGAAAGCCTCTTAGTTTTTATATAGGCTATTGTAAGCAGAATATCAATGATGATGCTATAAAACTTTAATATGTTGCATCTTTGAGCTTGTATAAAAAAGGAGAGAAGAGGGAGAGAAATTCTGGTGGGACTGTCTGGTAAAAATGCAACCCTGAAATCCCACTTGGGCAAACATTTTTCCCACTGCAGTGTCTGTGGGGACAGATTTTATGGTTGCAAGTTTCAACACCCGCCCACTTCGATGAAATTCGACTCCAAATAGCAAAAAGCTGCTCATTTCCAAGTGCAACACAAAATTCTCATCCCGTGTGTACCATAATGTAGACCTCTACTGTGCAGAGTGGGAAACAAAAGCATGACATTTTTAATGTCCCCAACAACTATTGATGAAAATAACATATTGGTGATATTAAATATTCTAGTCTTGATTAATTATTAACAATTTGAATTGGATTCATTATATAAGTGGTTAAACATTTGTCATCATTGCAAAAGCTTGTTTTTGCTTGCAGGGCCCTTCTCTATACTGTTGGGGGCTTTGGAGTCAAAATGTTTAATACTTACACCTGCATTTTTAAACCTGCCATAACAGTCTGGTTCTGCATAAGTAAAAGTGCAGCATGCATTGTTCAAAGCAATTGTGCACCCACCCTATACTGTCATTTTGAAAACATCATTTATCCCAGAACCATTCTGTACTTTTTGCAGAAAATGGGAGAACTGCATCTAAAATAAAATTTTACAGATATACTTAATCTAATAGAGGCATGGCTACATGCAGACGTTTTCCTTAAATGGACACACAGTCACATAGAGAGGCTAGACTTGAGTATGTGTGTGTGTGTATTGGGAAAAAGAGAGGAATACAAGCGTTTTGGTGTGAGATCAGATAAGCAACACCCAGAGAAACAGTCCATAAACATTGCTGGTGATTGACACGACACGACTTGTGAAAAACTTTACATTTTATTATCAGTCTGTAAAGGCGCATTTTACAAATCCGCAGGCCTCTTAAGAGGGAGACGTGCAGGAGGTCTATGGGTCGAGGGTGGTGCACTTCAAACCAGTTTTGATCGGCCCTCACTAAATATCTACCCAATTTTCACAGGTCTGGAGGAGCTTTGATGAAAATTGAGCAGATTTGCGACGAAGAGCCCCTCTGGAGGAATGTGAGAGTGTTTGAGGATTAGGTGTTTATTCTCAGCATAAGACCTGGCTGAAGAAGCATCTGATGCCTCGGGAGGTGAAGCTCAGCCGAGCATTCCAGTAAATAGAGATTGTTGAGATAAAAGTGTTGAAGTGAGCTTATAAACTTGGATAAAGTGTTGGCATACAGTTGAGCTTTTATGCAAAGCAAATCATTTTATGAAATTTAGGGGACAAGAAGTATTATCATGCTCTCAAGAGGTAATACAGAATAAAAAAAGAGCAAAGTAATGTGTTTAATGTTATAATATTTAAATCTTATATCAATAAGATGGTTTTCAAGACTATGACTTACATGCATGCCCCTACTCAATGAGTTTGATATACAAGTGGGGGTGTTTAAAATTAAGACTTGTTTGCCATCTAGCGGTATTTCGGATCATTACACTTTAAAGTGCTTGTTTCTTTGTGGCCATCAGATGTCGCTAGAAAAACATACTGGTTTGTACTACATCTGTACCACCGGTATTTATAAAATCCTTATCTGAGCATTTATTATTCCTTTTAATTGTAATTACATTTTTATATTTAACCCATTTAACGTAAAATGTACAAAATTATACTAAAGAATAGAAAAGGAAGGTATGTAAAATGTACACTTACGTAGAAAACGTACTTATCTTAGAAATAATCTTATTTAAAAACAACTGTGAAAAATAAAATTAACAAGGCTAAAAAGAAAAGTTTTTAAATAATGTGAAAAGATAAGCTAAAGCCCACCTGGCATTATAACTTTAGACAGAAAAAGGCAGGTATAAGACATTTAGTGCTCTTTATATCTGGTAAAACAACTTTTGAGAAAAAAAAAAAAAAACTTACTTGTCATATGATTAAAGTTATTATTATTATTATTATTATTAATTAAATTAAAACAAACACAGTAAAACTCTAAACTACAATCATACATATAAAACACACATACGGCCATTATATAAATTAAAATATTTATATTGATTTATAATTATTTTAATAACCAAAAACAAAGGTTCTGATTTACTGTGTTTATGTTATGACTATGACATTTATCAAAAATTTTAATTGAGTTAATAATACAATATTTATTTGAGAGAATATTAGTAAGCTAAATAAAAAAAGACAGTACAAAGTATAAATAGAGGGGGGGGTCAATATAACAAATTATAAATTTTATACATTTTCTCCCAAACTTTCCTAACATGAGAACAACGCTAAACGAAACGTTTACAGCACCCTCTCCTGCAGGGGACCTGACGTCATGCGTCCGGCCCCGCCCTGATGTCCTGATGACAGCACGGACAAGATGGCGGCCAGCTGGGAAGTGAAGTGAGGATGTCAACATCATTTCTTCAGTTCAAACAAGCAAGGATTTTCTCCACATGTGCCATCGTTCAAACGCGATATAGTTCATGTGCCGTGCGTTTGTTTTAAGGACCGAAACCGGGACATTTTCACGCAAACGCGCGTATGTTTGTGCGCTATGTTTTGGAAATCCGTTTGCGCAAAGAGGACCATCAACTCTTGATGAGCGATCCGGCCTGCTTGAATCTCCAAAACCCACTTCGAGAGTCCCCAAAAGAGCGTTTCGACAGCACATCGCGCTTTATATCGACCGAAACTCATCGAACACTTTGATCGAGGCGGTTTTGCGGTGATATCCGCGAGGAAGTGCTGCAGTTCTCGTTAACAGCTGCGGAAGTGGAGGAGAGATTTTCACGCCAGTCATCTGTCTGTCCTGCTGTGGATGTTCTTGCTGTAAAAGATCAAATACTGTATTAAAACTTAAGCAAACGAGATCAAGTGGCGTGTTAGCAGTATTTTGTCCGGAAACAGTGTTATTGCTGGGCAGCTGAGGTAAATAAAGTGTCGACATGGCTCATTCTCCAGTGCAGGGCAGTCTGCCTGGAATGCAGGTAAAGATACACACAACATCATTTACTTCTGCTGGGTCTAACACATACAGTTGTGGCCAAAAGTGATGCTCAACTTCGGAAAATCGACGTCTTGGCCCTTTTTTCAGAACATTATTAAATAAGATAAAAAAACTTAGTTTGCATGTTGTGTAAACTGCAGCGCAGCAGTAAGAATTTATGAAGACGCAAAAATGAAAGGTGCAAAACTTATCGAGGCAAGGTCAGGGATAATGACTTTTTTAATAAAAAAGAAAGCCAAACGTTTTAGCAACTGATAAATTTGTAGTCTTAAGTATTGCTTTATTTCCTTTGAGCTTTTTTCTGCATTTTATTTGTATGTTAGAATAACACTTATTTTCCCTGATAGGCTGTAGGCTTGTTTGCCCAATATTTTTTTTAAATAAATACTTGAACCAAGATTAGTTTTTTTTTTACCATCAATTTTATACCATACACCACATATTTTGTTGGTTTAGTCTAACTTATGAGTGGTCATGTAAAGCAATATTGCGCAAATATCCCTTCCACATTTATTGGCCGCTACTGTATGGATGTGTATATGTTGTGTAATGCTCCATGTGATGCTAACATTATATTTTCTAAGAACCATTTCATTTGAAGGGTGTATGTAGCAATTGACTAGATGTGGTCTGAATGGGTTTGGTTTCCGTGTGTTTCAAATATTCAGATGCACTTCACAGCAAATAAGAGGTTTTTAGTCTTTAGTCGGAGATTAGAGGACAAGAACCAAGAAGCATCTCCATTAAATATTAAGCATCTGATGCTAAAGCCCTCCTGAGAGCAATAACACAACACCAGCTTTTGTGGGGCAGCCTTTGTAAAATGAAGTCAGCTAAGATCATGTATGAAGAATGACATTGTAGCAACCTAATGCCCTTTTAAAAGCGTTCTGTTCATCGGCACACAAAGGTCCGAGAAGGGAAAAAGGAAAACGTGAAGTGGAAGGTTAAAGACATATGAAAAGAGGGTGACAAGGGATGAAGCGATGTCTCCAGAGAGAAACCACCATAACTGGGTCATTTGGTTGGTTCTTTATACAAACTGGGCCATATGATTGGTCTGCCCTCAGGACAGTAAAACAATCTGCCATCTGAAGAAGTGGAATCGACTGATTTTTATTTGAATTTGTTTTGAAGATGCAGGAAGTGGAGATTTTAGACTACACAAGATGTTCCTGTAGCTCAGCTGGTTGCTTAATGTTGTTTTGAGTCCCAGGAAAACACTGTGATGCACTGTGATGTCGCTTTTGGCAAGAATTTTCAAATGCGAAGGAAAAAGATTTTAAGAAAAACATGCTTATGGAATTTCATGGGAAGAACCAGAAATTGGGTACCAAAAGACATGCTTTCATGCTGACATTCCCTAGTATTTCCCTATTGGTCACAGAGGAAGTGTACGTTCTCTCTCTCTCCCATCCCCCATCTCTCACAGATTCTCAAATCATCACTGTCATGTTAGTCCCTTAGTGCAGATTAAATTATTTTTTCCCCTTTTGGGTTAAATGTAACACTCATATGGCAACCTTCAAGTTTCCACCTTCCTAAAACTCAACATAGATGGAAGCAAAGGGATGACGGGTCCTTCTAAAATAATTTGTTGGCCGTTACACCTGTCAGCGTGCGTTGGGATCAGGATAACAGAGATCAGCTGGGAGTGTAGGCGAGCAATCAGCATTAGGGCTGAATCAGGGAGCAAAGCCTTCATCATCTGTGTGATGGGGCGAGTGGATGACAGCTAATAAATCTCTGAGTGATGCATTAAAGGTCTGCGTGTGAGGGGCGGTGCTGTGTGGACAGATGTACGATGATGATCTTTGTGTGTTTGTATGTGGTTGAGAAGAACGGTTTGAGAGCATCGGTGGTTTCGGTTCGCATCACTAGTTGTTGGAGAACAGACTGACACATGATCGTGTGCAAAGGTGATTCGTAATTTCTCACAAACTGCTCATTGCTAGTCTTTATCTCCTTTTTTATAAAGGGGTTTGTAGTCATCATCTGATATTCGTGCTGTGATTGGTATAGGCTACTCAAATCAAACATGATACATTTGAACAGTCATGAGGTTGAAAGATCTCTTAAAGAGCCAGTAAGATGCCAATTTGAAGCGTCCTATTACTGTTCATAAGTCCCGGACAACAGGTTTAAATGCATGCAAGGTCAAAAAACACTGTAATTTTCTCAAAATATATAAATTTAAAATGACCCCATTTCTCAGAGATCCCCAAACGATTAATGTAAAGCCGTTCAACGACTCATTCTGCCTAAACCCCACCTATCAGTAGCCTACTCTGCTCTGATTGGTCAACTGACAGAGTCTCCGCACAGACCACAGATCAGTGGCACAGACCAACAATAGTGCAACATGTATTGACCTGGTGCTAACTAGGGCTGCACGATAAATCGCATGTGTTTGTCACACGCATCTCGTCAGTAATGCCGGTTCCTTGATTAGTATTAAATCGCTATCAGCTGTTTTCAGATGGAGCAGCTTTAACTACACAGAGCCATAGTTCACTGACAATCGGGGCAATTTCGCATTAATTATCGGGGACGTATCGCCTGCGATATGTATGCAATATGGCCCGGCTTGTTAGGGAACTACGGCTCTGTGCAGTTAATGTCGTGCCATCTGAAATCAGCTGTTGGCGATTTAATACTAATCAAGGAACCGGCATTACTGACGTGATGCGCGTGGTATCGCATGCGATTTATCGTGCAGCCCTAGTGTTAACATGATTTACTGAGAAAGTGTTATGGACATCAATATATATCATTCATCATTAATCCAAGCAATAAAAACGATGATAGAAACTAACATTTTACCCTCATTTAAGAATTTATGTAAGCTAACCAGGTCATAGCAAAACCGTAAGTGCAGCATGGGTTAGCCGCTTGCTAGTCTCGGCCTCGGACGTCACGCCCACAGGCTGTTGGCTGAACGTCTGATGTTTTTCGTACACTTTTCTGGAAACCCTGTGAGAATGTTAAAGTCGCCTTTGATTGGTTGAAAAAAAACGGATTTCCAGGAGACGCGAGTGTCGCGATTAGTTTCGGTCCCTGGAAAACAAAGCTCTGATGTTCCATTGAGGAAGAGAATCAGTCGTGTTCACATGGATAATAATGAGCAGTTATCATGATCAGCTAAACATTGGATTCTCAAAAATATGCAAAGTTCGCGGCATCGACTCTCTAAAAGACGTCCAAGAGTTTTGCTTAAGGCAGTTAGTGGAGTCAAAAAGTTTGGTTCTCCTGAATTGCTTGTATGTGTTAAAAAGTGGAGAGATATGCTTCAAACAGACGTTTAACGGGAGCGTCTCATTGGTGTGGCTGTTGATGAAGTGCTCAATGTTGTCCTATGGTGAGTAATGTTGTCTATTTAGATACTATTTGGTTGCGGCTGGTTATTTCAATAACTGACTTGTTGCCAGCCGGCTCGTTATTGTGGGGAGTCCGAAACGTGACGCTAGATGAAACAAACTGTGATTGGTTGTTTGACATGTCGGTCAAACAGCTCGTGGGCGGGATTTGTCCAGAAAAAGCAGCGAAAAACACCAGACCTTCAGTATTGAAGGTCTGGCTACGCGAGACTAGCCGCTTGCTAACGTGACTCTCTGACAGTATATTAAGAGTTTAAACAACGACATCATTCATCATTAATCCAGGCAATATAAAAGACAATAGAAACTAACATTTTACACTAATTTAAGCATTTATGTAAGCTAACCGGGTCATAGCAAAACCGTAAGTGCAGCATAAGCCGCTTGCTAACGTAACTATCTGACAGTATATTAAGAGTTTAAACAACGACATCATTCATCATTAATCCAAGCAATTAAAACGACAATAGAAACTAACATTTTACACTCATTTAAGCATTTATGTAAGCTAACTGGGGCATAGCAAAACGTAAGTTCAGCATGCGTTAGCCACTTGCTAACGTGACTCTCTGACAGTATGTTAAGAGTTTAAAAAACATCAATACACATAATTAGTCCAGTTTATAAAAACGACGACAGACATTACAATTTTTACATTCATTTAAGCAAGTATGTAGCTATAATCATATTTACAGGTTGTGATTAGGAGACGCATGTTGTTCCAAATAAAGTGGGTACTGAACCCATCTTTCATTGCCAAACGTCTAGTAAATCCCTCCATGAAAAAGTAATTTTAACCACTGATTCTTCACAGCTAAACGTTTAGTAAATCCCTCCTTGAAAAAGGTTCTTCATATATCTTCATCCATTGGTAGTGAAAACAACACAAACTGAAAACACAGCGTGATATGATGTTTACACACGAAGTTCGAACTAACTGTGGGCAGGTCATAGTTTTCGTTTGTCCCACGGGCAAGGCTGTAGGCGGAGATTATTATGCAAAGTGTTCGTGTGACATGGATAAAGACAGGCAGGGGATTCAATCCATATGACGACTTGTTTCAGCGATTCAGAGTCGACTCCCTACTTTAGAAGCCAATCACTTTATTAATCGTGCACTTTTTGGTTCAACTACTTTGCACATTGTTTACATAAATGGACAGCTACATTACACATTGCAATACAGGTCATTTTCGATTTTGGATCTGTGTGGCTCTTTAAAGGAACAGTTTACACACATATGAAAATTCTTTCCCAGATTTTTTTCTTCAGCTTAGCACAAACAATAAAAATTTGCATTTATACGCTGTCATGTTATCTTCTTCTATGGGTGTCAGTATGATGACGCTTCCTAATCTTATTGGCTCATTTTGGACCATGTTAAGCCCTATATAAAAAGATATCATGATTGCATTTAATATAGAAAGGAAGTTGTACACATTTGGGATGGCATAAAGGTGAGCAAATTATGTGAGATTTTATATCAGGATGAACTATTTATTTATAGCTTTACGAAAGGTATGGCTTTAAGCTTTGCTTTTCAAAGCATGGTAAATATTTCCTTAAACATATTTTCTAGATACTTCAGGATACATTAGGCATGGTGCATTAAAATAACAGTCAAACTTCAGGGTTTGAACGAAATCAGCATCTTTGTATCTTAGGCACACTAACGCTGTGGATAATCGTCTCTGTCATCATCCATTTTATTGGATTTTACACTCTTTTTTTTATAAGGTCATGAATTTCTGCATCTGTGTATCCTCACCAGAACCTTTGATACGACACTGAACAAGCTGTTCTTCTGCTGTATCTGGTGGCTGTATGATTCTGATTTATGCTAGCAAAAGGGATTTGGAGGATTTTAAGGTTGTGAAATTTTTGGAAGCTCGAAGGACGTGCATGCACAGACATTGTATAAAATTCAGGTCATGTGATGGTAAAGCATCGTTTGCATCTCTTTTAACAACATTTTATTTAAAGTATAAAGTGTGTTCAATGGGACTAACTTGGTGATCAATCAGTTGAGCTACAGAAATCCAAAAGGAAGGACTTCAATGAAATGTTGATGTTTGGGATGGTTTAAAGAGCACAGCTTGCACATGACAATCTCTGTGGTTTGAGGTTTACATCCTTCCTCTGCTAGCATTGGTCTTATTTACATTTTAACAGCTGTGGTCCTTGCAGTTTGTGGCTGTCTATAAGAAGGCCTCAGGGGTTTGAGATTTTTGGAGCCATGGCTTTGACCTCAGGTCCCAGACAGATGTGCTTCGGATCTCAGACATGCTAAGGTCCTGCTTACAGAGAGTCAAACCACCGGTTCTTACTTTTCGGATAAGGATTAAGTTATGGTAACATTACATCTACAAATTGAATGGACCTACAGTAATCTGTGTGATCTTCCTCTTATTCCTAGAATTTAAAAGCAGATCCTGAGGAGTTGTTCACCAAGCTGGAGAGAATCGGCAAGGGATCGTTCGGCGAGGTGTTCAAGGGCATCGACAATCGCACACAGAAAGTGGTGGCCATCAAGATTATAGATCTGGAAGAGGCTGAAGACGAAATCGAAGACATTCAGCAGGAAATCACAGTATTGAGCCAGTGTGACAGTCCTTTTGTTACAAAGTATTATGGCTCTTATCTAAAGGTGAGTGGCCCAACACAAGCATTGGGGCTTTCTAAAGTCAAAGTGCATGAGTGACTTTTCTTGCATATTTTTTGTAGTTTATTTATATTTTTAGCAGTTGTTTACTTGGTACGTCTTTAAATTCTTCCTCTTTAAATCAATGCTGCTTTGCCACTACATATTTATACACTTGGACTGTTAAGCGCTGCTTATTTTAGTGTTCCGTTATCTGTTTTGCTTGTTTAAAAATGTTGCATAAGTCAAAAATAGTCTAACTTTCAAGGAAGTGTTGCAGAGACACCGCTGCATTACATTGATTTTGTGCACGAGAACTCGTTTTAGGGTTTGGTGAACCAATTTCTGTTTCTGCTTATCTCATGTTAATCTTGTGTACCTATAGAGTAGTTTTACATCGCAGACACACACACACACACACACACACACACACACACACACACACACACACACACACACACACACACACACACACACACACACACACACACACACACACACACACACACTCCATGCAATTAAAACTCCTGTTTTAGTTGTGATATGTCTTTCAAAGCAAGAAAGCTTTAAGTCCGCTATATGGTTACTCGGATCAGAAGAGACCGAAATAACTGGAACAAAGTTACCCTCCAAGAAGCAAGTTTTATGTGTTTTGTGCTTTTTTTTTAAATATGTGAGTTTGGAAATATTCAAAGGCTTTGGGCAACCTCTAGATATTGTAGGAACCATTTAAAATTTTGCACAGTGTGTTTTTCTTGATATCCTAACACTTTTATGGTAAGAGTTGAACATTTAAAAAAATTGACCTGTTACTAGGGATGGGCACGAATATTCGAATATTCGATCGGCAATAATAATTCGAATTTAAAAAATGCTATTCGAATGTTTGTTTGTTTTTAATGTACCACCAAAGGGTTACGACTTATTTAATGCTTTTTCACTTTATCTATACTGTCTTTTACATACTTAAATGTAAGATATACATGAACATTAATTCGAATGTATTTCTTATTGTTTGGCAATGCTGATTGCAGACGAATTGAAGTTTTTCCTTTTATCTCCGGGTTTGTGCGCCCCGCCGTATTTGGCCACTGGTTCAGTGAGGGCTCACGTGTTAATAAACGTGCTTCGCCGCCGCCCGCATCAACACATCATGAGAGATTTGTAAGCTTTCTGATATAAAGTCTCCTTTATTTTGTTAATAACGAGACAGACACGGAGAACGAAATGAAACTGAGAACATTTATTATATGCGGTGCTCTTTCGAAAATGAACTGGATAACGGCATGGCAGTTTAAAACGCAAAGCTCCGTCTTTGTGAAATGTTGTTAAATTAAGCTAACGTTAGCAACTTTGCACAGTCAACAATAATCTATCGAGCCAGCTTACGTTATTTGTAAAATAATGTTAAACACAGATATTCAATCTTGTTCAATCCGTCTGTTGTTTTTATCGGTTAACCATCATCACGAGGAAGAGTTTTCTCTGCAGCACCGGCATTATTGTATCTAGTCGGAAGAACGGGCTTTCACCGAAGCAGGTAGGATAAATAGGGTTTTCTTTATTCACAAATACATGTCAAACTAAACTGAGAAGATATTTATATGGCGACTGAGCAGTCGGTTATGTAGATGCGTGTTTTCGTTAACACCGGGCTCTTATTTGGAGTCTGTTTAAGGGTTTAAATTATGATAGCCTACTTTGTCAAGTCCTCAAACTTTAAACTTCGCAAGTCCTCAAACTTCGCTTAGATTTGGGGTTAGTGTATAATATTTGGTATAATATAATGTATGTAAGATCAAACAGTAATGAATTCATACTTACGACCGACTTGAAAGGGTTTAACTGACTCAGACTTCGCTCCGCATGGGGTTTTAACGCCTTTTTTTCTGTAGCATATTTTTTAAGAAGAATGTAAAAAAAAATGTAAAAAAAAATATATTTTTTACAATGTTTTCAACTTAAAAATACATACATACATATTATAACTTTAGCTTGTTGTGGATATTTCCTAATTATAAGCCTTCTGTGAAACTATGACAAAATGAAAAATACAAAAGACGCATGTCTTAATTAACATAATTAAAATAAACGAATATTCGAATATTCGTTCTTTATGATCTTAAATATTCGAATAGTAAATTACTGGAAAATGCCCATCCCTAATAAGGACCACCCTAATGTATAAATACTGTATGTACCAATTCTTTCTGAATAAAGCCAAGCTCCTGGAAGTGTACTGCAAGCAGAGTGAGTCACGAGCAGGCAACACAAAACACCATCCCACTGTCTCTGGATAACTGCTGATTCATAACATTTTGGTGTCGTTTACATTATATGCACTTACACACCGATTGCCAAACAAAACGCAGACATTTGATGCTGTTTTACTTACCGCCTGTGTAGGGCTGGACAATAATTAAATTTTTCAATAACATGGTTTCTAAACACATTTCCGCTATTTCGATATACATTACAGCGTCCCTTGGCGGTTCGCATGTCACATCTAAAAAACAAGTGTTAAACGCGGGTCAAGGCGCTTCTTTCTTGCAGAGTGCGTGCCGTCTTTAGCAACCATGAGCCGCACATACTGCAAAACGTAATGCCTGATCAGATTTAAATTCCTCTTCTGTACCTCGCGTCAAATCATATCATTGTTATTAAGTGATCAATGAATCTGGTTGGGACTTTGGAGTTTTTGCCCAAAAAAAGCTGTCACTCAGAAGTACGAGAAGGAGGTGCGGGGTTGGTTTACATCAAGTCACAGCTTCCAATGGTGACACCATATAGGGCGGGAGAACGGGAGATGTAATGCAACACAAACTGAACTAAGGTTGAGAAAAATCTGGTGCCCAGGTTAAAAAAGGGAAAGTTTATGTACACTGAAAAAAAAATGATTCATTGAATTTAATCAATTTTTTTAAGGTAAGTGGTTGCAATCAATTTATTTAAGCTACATTTAAACAAAAGTTTTGTATTTTATTTTACGTTACTAATCTTTTTTGTTTAAATGTAGCTTAAATAAATTGATTGCAACCACTTACTTTAAAAAAATTTATTAAATTCAATGAATCATTTTTTTCAATGTATGCAGCTATGTCACTCGTCTCATATGACAATATTTATACGATGTAGTATGCTAGTATCCAGCTTGCTATGCAATTACAAATAGAGCTTTGATATATTTCTCTGTCCAATTATTTTATGTAACATTAAATAGCCTACTACCATTCAAAAGTTTTAGGGTCACTTTCACTTAGGCTATTTATTAATATTTTTCCACATACTAATATAATAGCAAATTGATCACTGACTGACGTTCAGGTTCACCTTATTAATATTAAAGCTGAGCCCTAAAGTCGATTTATTTGACATTGAGTTTACATTTCATTTTGTATGAAGGCTAAATAGAAATTAAAGATGAACATCAATTTATTTATACCATTATTCATTTTTTTAAATATTATATTGTTTTATAGAAAGATGCTTCATAGACTTGGCAAATTCATTTGTTCAAAAGTTTGTTGTTACAAACATTTGCTGTGGGGAAGTTTTTTTTTTTTAACATTCACACCGTTATCGGATTTATACCGTGTCGACCGAAATTTAGAAGTATCATGGCGATAGAAATTTTGGCCATATTGGCCAGCTCTATGTCTGTAACTCATGACCTGGTTGAGTTCGCCCAATTTTAACAAAATCCAGCGTTAAACAAACACACGCACAACTACACTGCTACCTCTGATAAACAAACTATATCCGTTGTTTTCATAATTCTGGGTTCTTTGATAAGTCGAACAAGCTTAAATTTCCCTTACAAACAACAACAACACACTTCTTCGATGACGTTGATTTCGTGTCAGCTTTTGGTTTGTGTGTGCATACGTTATTCAGGTTAAAGTGCCCATATAAGGACTTCCACAGTACTTACTGCTCTGAAATTGCCCATTAAAGAAAAACAAAGCAAGATTGTTACGTTTGAATCTTTTATTTTAAAAAGTTAGAAACTTATACGAACACTGAGTAGCCAAATGGACTTCACCAGTCACACGCTCAACTGCTTTTTTTTGACACTTTGCCTATGTTTAGCATGAGGAATCCATCTATTAAACTGTGTTAATTAATCAGAATGCATGAAATGGCTTAAGCCCTCCTCCAAGAACAGTTGGTCAACTTTGTGGATTTGTCTATTAGGCAACCCACCAATTAGCACCAAGTAAAAATACAAGACATAAAACTGTGCCTGCAACAATGTTGGGATGCCATGTTGTTTTTTTCTCATTAGTGATGAAGAAATCACACAGATCAATATGATATTAGTTCGCTTTGCCGGGCCTTAGTACTATTTGGCACAGCGTCAGACAGCGTGTTGGATACGCTCCCCGCTGTGCACATCACATTACATGTGGGCGTTGTTTAAATCAGTCTTGAAACCGTTCCAGTCTCTTGCTTTCTCTCCTCGACCATGCCGTGCACTGACTGTCTCAAATCTTTCATCTTCCATTTAGAGTTCGTGATTCCCAACAAAAAACTGGCAGAATTAATTCCAGGATGCAGACACCGTGGGTGTTCGCACAAGCAAAGGCCGCTTTACAAGGAGACAGAGTTTAAAAGAAACCACGCTTATTTTCTTTGAAGTCACACTTTTCTGTTGTGCGTTTAGAGCTGCTGGTCGCGTAGAGAGAAACCGAGACGGCAGCTATAATTTCGGCCTTGGGGAGTTGCAACGTGTATTTTTGGAAGAGAAACGTAGCCTGTAGCATCAGTTATTACTTTGATCATCTCTAAAGCAGAACAGTAAGTGAAGTCACTGCTTTGTATGGAGCCTGGTTGTGTTTTCATATAAATAGATAACTACTAGTCAACGCAATGTTGCCATTGGCCTGATGCTATTAGCAATGATAGAATGGGCGTTGACGTCAGGTTGTCGATCCCAGATAGTGGAATCGACATCTATATAGTGTTTATAGCAATGGTTCCCAATCTTTTTTCATTGGGTCCTGCAACATAATGTAATTTTTGTAGGGCTGTGCAAAAAATTGGCTGCGATTCTCATTTCTCTTTGCACAGCCCTTAATTTTAGTATTGGTTAAATAAAATTATTAGTGCAACATTTTAGGCAAATCTTTATTTAACCTCGAAAAACACGAGACCCTGTGCCCCCAGTGAACTCTGGCGCATCCCATGTTGGGAACCACTGTCCTATAATACTCTGGATTGTAGATATGATTCCGGTCCATTGTTAAATGCAAGTCCCCAGATTGTCTGTAAGGTAATAGCACAGAAGTTTAATACTGTGGGTTAGGGATTTTAGATCCCTTAGCAAGCACCTAATGGAATTTTGTGCACCTGTTTTAACACCATGCCAGTGCTGCAGTGTAGAGAGAGAGAGAGAGAGAGAGAGAGAGAGAGAGCTCAGTAAGATAATAAGACGAAAGAACATTAAGAACTTTCCTGCTGCGCTGATGTGAACTCGATAAATGAAATGAATGAATTGTGTAATTGTAGGTGCACTTCATTTATAATATCTACACATACAATCTCCTTCTCTTTCCTAAACTTATACTGTGAGGTGTGAGGTATATAACCCAGTGTATACTCCTCTCGCTGCCTCTGGATAATCCCAAATTAGAGATGGGATTACAACATCTACCCTCCTGCTAGCAAATAGCTAAACTTTTTGTTGGGAAAAGTTGCTTTTGTTTTTCTTTTGCTTAAAGTTAATGGATTGTTCTCATCTTTTGTTGCCATTGTCACTAATTTCACTTCCTCTGTCTCCTGTAGGACACAAAGTTATGGATCATCATGGAGTATTTAGGTGGTGGATCTGCTCTGGATTTGGTATGATGCTGGATGTTGTCTTCTATAAACACTATTAATTTTTTTGCTGTAAAGCTAATGGCATTATGGAGCTTTTGCAATATCTCCTAATCTCTGTGATGTGACATGATATACTGTTTTAAAAATCATTTTGTTTATGATTTGCACATAAAAGATATTGCATTGAAAGACTACATGCTTTTAAAATGCATGTCACTTTAAAAATGAACAAAGTAAAGACAAAAAAATGGTTGTGACCAGTTTTGGGATAAAAATGAGATTTATGTAACTGTGCATATACTGTATTTATGTATAGGTGATATACATATTGATATTATTGGTTTGGACTCATGTTTGATGTTTCTTCTCTTTAGCTGGAGCCTGGTGCTCTGGACGAAACGCAGATTGCCACCATTCTGAGAGAGATCTTAAAAGGTCTGGAGTATCTCCACTCGGAGAAGAAGATTCACAGAGACATTAAAGGTGTGAAGACTAAAATAAATCTAGCTTCAGGTTCATGCCATTCACTTTTATCTAAAATAACTTAGAGCGTATAGGGTATTCTTTTGTGTCAGTCCATGTGTTCCCTGGGAATTGAACCCATTACCTGAGTGTTATTAGCACTGTGCTCTACCAGATGAGTTACAGGAACACCTGTATGTTGTACACACAAGCCCCATTCACACAGCACTTTCCGAAAAATTGGCAGAGAGGCTTCTGTGTGAAATAGAGGTGGGCGATATGCGAAAAAGATCATATCACGATTGGTTTAAGCAAAATCATGTTTTTATCACAATTCTTTTACGCATTGGTATTTAACTCTTTCACCGCCAGCATTTTTAAAAAAAGTTGCCAGCCAGCGCCAGCGTTTTTCATGATTTTCACCAAAGTTTAATGCCTTCCAGAAAATGTTATTCTTCGAATATATAAACATACAATATACCAAATGAAAGAACAGACCCTCTGCTTTCAAACAAAAAAAAACGTTTCATCCTACCTTGAGGCTTTCTTTTGTAATCAGCTTTTGAATATGGGTAGGTTTCTGCAAAAACATCACATTTTGAGCAAAAAGCTGAGATAATTCCATGTTTGTGATGGTCTTTTCATAGAGATCCCATTCAGAGCGATCATTAAAACAGACACGGACATGCAGCAGCTTGCCATAGGGCAATACTTCCGGGTTTAAAAAGTTGCGGAAGGGTGGATCCTGGTGGATAATAGCGGTATTGCGGAAAGACGGAAAATCTCGTCATTGGAGGGGAAGCGTTTTCTCTTAATTGACGAGATATCTCGTCAATGGCGTGGAAAGAGTTAAAGACTATTTTGCTATTACTAAGCCTTAATGGACAAGTTCGGTATTTTAAACTTAAAGCCCTGTTTTCAGATTGTTTATGGTGAAATAGAACAGTTTTGACTGAAATTTCGACATATGTGGCTGCCCTGAGAATTTTCGAATGTTTGTGTTTCACCTCACACCTTTACAATGGGTTTAATGGTGCACTGGAACAATCCTTCCTAAAATGCATTAAACTTTCGTTTACAAAGACGATATGTTCACTGATATGCTCGCACAAAAATCGCTGCACCCCTAACCCGGTCCTTACCTAGACTTCATGTAGCGCGTCCTTGTCGCATACTTTATGTAGGCACGAATCATGATACAACGATGTTTCCGAAAAAGATGAGACATTTTAATCATTTATGATCAAATATTGCATATTGCACACCCATAGTGTGAACACAAACACGTCTCGTAAATGTTCAGGGATCGCTCCAGTAAAGAGGACCTAGTAACATTGCCATAACATTGTTTGTTTTCTTTTAGCTGCAAATGTATTGTTATCGGAGCAAGGGGAGGTGAAGCTGGCAGATTTCGGAGTGGCTGGTCAGCTTACGGACACGCAGATCAAACGAAACACATTCGTGGGCACACCCTTCTGGATGGCACCAGAGGTCATCAAACAGTCCGCCTATGACTCAAAGGTGGGCGTCGCTGTAGAATGGTCACATGTAACGTACGGGCTCTAAAGAAGACCTAAAGAGTTGCTTCTAGATGTCTCAGTCTTAACATGCTTTTTTTTCTATGTTTTAGTATTTCCTTATTCATTCAGATGATATTAGTTGAAAAGTCTTTGCCCATCCACGTTATGTTTTTTGTCATTTCTTTCTTCTGGCAGGCTGATATTTGGTCGTTGGGCATCACAGCGATTGAGCTGGCTAAAGGAGAGCCACCCCATTCGGATCTGCACCCTATGAAGGTGCTGTTTCTTATTCCAAAGAACAACCCCCCTACACTAGAGGGCAACTACTGCAAACCTCTGAAAGAGTTTATCGAGGCCTGTTTAAACAAGGAGCCCAGTTTTGTGAGTATGCTAATAGGGAGTTCCTTTCGGTCTTGTACGCTAATTCTTCCATGGCTGTTCCAAAACCTAGTAAGCTGCCTACTTAGGCAGCCCTATAAGGGACTGTTCGTTATTTATCTGAGGGGCTGCCGGAGGACTTTTGAGATCAGTTGACAAAAAAGACATGACGCTCCCTCGCCTGCAATAAATCTTTCTGTGACCCTCCAAACTGATTGTGAAAAAATGCATGACCCTCCCCGATAATTTATTAATTTCTGTACTGGTTCGTGCTTGGCAAAGATGTTCAGAAGTCATTGTTTTTTTACAACTATGACAAACCTCTGTGTACTTTATCACAATCCTATGGTGGCCATTTTAATAGATTTACTCACTAAGGTTGTGGAAACACAATATAAAGCCAAACTTCCTGCAGTTACTACTCATCTCACGTTAACTAGTGTTCACATGCAATATAACAATTAGACATTGAGACCATTCAACAAAACACAGTGGGTATAACAAATTCAACACATTTGGTCGCTATGGACTCGTCACTAGGCTTCCTCAGTCATCGTATATTTTTGCATTATAGGTAGCAGCTATTACCTTTAAAAGCTGCCGAACATAGCCGGAGGGTGAATCAACTTCAGGGTAAGGCTAAGGATTCACACAGTTTTTTTATTCCACTTTTCATTCATTTAATTGTTTTTCTTTATAAATACTTTAGACTGACGTGTTTGGCGCTCGTCTTTGCAGCGCCGCAATGTAAACGGCGAATAGTGGACCAGTCAGAAATTGCAGGTCTTCTTTCAGGCATCCTCGCATTTTGTACTGCTTTAAAAACAATTCACGAGTGCTCTTACGTTTAAGATGTAAACACGCGGCCTGTCCCTACAGAATCAAACTTAAAATTCAAAACCAAATTATATCGTTTTTTGTTCCCCCAAAACCTCCAAGGTGCCACTTGCCATAGCAACAATCTACACATCCAAGTATAAACGCTCTCTGTAAAGTTACATTTATTTTAAAAAGCTATACGTTCCGAAAGTAACTTTTAAGTTACTTTTAAAATAAACAGGTATAGTGTATGGGTGATGTGGCATAATAAATTGCCATTGCCTTACCTCATGAAGCAAAAACCCATCATTAACACATATGTCCATGTTTGTAAAGTTGGCTGCCTGCAAGAATTTAAAATATTACCTTTTTTTTAAAGTGCCCATATTATTAAAAACTCACTTTTTCTGGGTTTTGGGGTGTTCATTTGTGTCTCTGATGCTCCCACACGCATACAAACTTGGAAAAAAATCCATCCATGCTGTTTTGAGTGAGATACACGTTTCTGAATGTCCTCTGCCTTGAGTCTCAGATTGCACGAGTTCAAACTTCGCGCCGTTGTGACGTAACTAGCCGTTTCGTCACATTCCGTTTGAATTTTCCCGCCCACCACCCCACTCGCAGGTCTCCACCCACCAGGTAGCTAAAGAGCACAGAGCAGTCACTTCGCTGATACCCTCTATGCTGTTATCATGTCTCACGGAAATAACAGCGCTATTTGGATATTATGGATTATACTCCCGCCTACTTTTAAAAACAAAGTTTTAACGCGTGTTTATTGGAACCTAAAGATTGTAGGCGATAAGACAATATGTTCATGCGAAATCTGATGTAAACAACAGACTATGTATCTATATTTCACGGATTATACGCATTTGTGGACAAAAATGGTCATTGGATTTTATTGGACTTTCATGGATTATTCACACATCTGAAACAGACTTAATTCAATTCGCGATCGATATTTTGCATGCATTTAAAAGATTTCAGTGTAATTCTATTCAAAGTTTAATAATATTACATTCTCAGTCATTTGTGCATCATGGGTTTGGGGATGGTGCGATTTTTGTTGAGTCAGACCCATTTGCTAGCGATTGAGGGGGACTGAGGGAGCTACATGGAGCTACATAGAAAATATGCACTGAACAACTTTGAAATTTTGATGTTTACATGAATACAAAAGTTGAGTGACCCTCCACGTAGACTAAAAAAAAAGTTGGATGACCCTCCCCTCAACAAAGAAAAAAATCCTATTTTCCTCCGGTGGCCCCTTCCATAAATACCGAATGGTCCCTAAGGCAACATAAGCCCTCTCCTTCTTTATGGTTTAAAAAAAATGCCTTGTGGACTTTAATTTGGACCAAAACAGAATCACGTGTTGAAAATTGTAATCCCAGAATGCATTGCAGTTGTGTGCTGTGTCATATATTTATAGCATAGATATTATTAAAGCTAGTCTTTCATATTGCTGATTATTTCAGAGGACTCATCTTGTTCTTTTCTATTTCTGTCTGTTTCTGTCTTCTCCCCCCCAGAGGCCGACGGCCAAAGAGTTGTTGAAACACAAGCTCATCGTGCGTTACGCGAAAAAAACGTCTTATCTGACAGAGCTCATCGACAAGTACAAGCGCTGGAAGTCAGAACAGTCCCGAGCGGAGTCCAGCTCTGATGAGTCTGACTCGTATGGCACTTTTAATACTGATAAGCTATTTATTATACACTTAACCCTGGGTTTACCGCTGTGCAACATTGGGTTAAGGCAACTTTTAGCCTAGAGTTATTTGTGGTATTGCAGTCATATAATCAGTGCTTACCTCATAATAATAGTTGTAGTCACATTATAACCTATGATTAAAAATGACTCAGCGTTTTTAATTTTATGTGTGAAATGCCCATAATATAGTTACTTAAACTGTGGTTTACTAAAGCCTCCTGTTTTATTTCTTATTTGTTGCTCAGAGAACCAGACGGTCAAGCATCTGGTGGGAATGACTTTGGCAGCGACGATTGGATCTTCACCATTAGAGAGAAAGACCCCAAAAAACTGCAAAATGGGGCCAGTCTTACAGAGGAGGAGGTTGGTGACATCTTAAAACCCAAACTCATTATTGAGATGAGTAAATGTGTAAATATCTGTGTGATGTTCTCTGCTTTTAGGAGCCAACCAAGCGGCCCCTGTCCCAGAGTCTGTCTACTGTCATCAATCCAGTGTTAACCGAGGTAGGATAAGACAACAGATTAGCCTTATTGACATATGTTAACACATGGTATTAACTCTTTCCCTGTCATTGATGCGTTATCTCGAGGATAAAACGCTTCTTTGTTAACGAGTTTTTACGGAAATCCATAATTCTGCTATTATCCACTAGGTGGTGCTCTTGCCCGATTTATAAAAAACGCTGAAATGGTAAATGGACTGCATTTATATAGTGCTTTTAACAGACCTATGGCCATCCAAAGCGCTTTACAATTAGCCTCACATTCACCCATTCACACGCACATTCATACACCGACGGCGGTGTCAGCCATGCAAGGCGCCAGCCAGCACGTCGGGAGCAGCTGGGGTTAGGTGTCTTGCTCAAGGACACGTCGACACTTGGTCCGGTGGAGCCGGGGATTGAACCACCAACCTTCCGGTTTGTAGACAACCTACATGAACCACTGAGCCACTGCCGCCCCAAGGGCTGAAGCATCTAATGATCTAAAAAACTGGAAAAACTCTCTGACCTTTACAAAAATGCAATCTTCTCCGCTTTTTGCTCCAAATTTGGTATTTTTTTAAGAAATACCCATATTTGAGTGGTGATAAAAAGAGAACAATAAAGATAGGATGAAATTTTTTTTCTTTACTTTTTTTGAAAGCAGAGGGTTTGTTCATTCATTTGATATATTGTATGTTTATATATTTAAAGAAGACATTTTTTTGAAAGACTTTTGTGAAAATTATAAAAAAAATAGTGGCGTTGGCTGGCACTGACGGGGAAAGAGGAAATATATTTAAAAAAAAACACTGACGGGGAAAGAGGTAATATATATCGATCGGCTGAGGCAATCACAAATGTTGGGCCAGGACACATCACTGTTCACACCAGGACATAACATGCATCTCAAACGTGACCTCCTGTGCTTAGGTTTCAAACATAGACTGTTAAAAATATGGACATAGGGTCTGTTAAGTCACCTGTAGGTTTGTAAAGAGTATTTTTGAAGCCAATATTTGCTGGAGCCTGCCGCCGCCATCTTAACAGCACGTCACCGTGCATCACTCGTGGATAAACGAAACTGGCCAAAGAGGTCGTATGTGGGTGGAGGCGTAGCGTGAAACAATCAACCACACAACAGAGCCAGTCAGAACAGTCTTACTCTGATTGCATTTGTTTTGTTTTTGCTCTCTTGCAATGTTAACTAAAGCGCACACAAACACAGACGCATCAATTTGCTTTTAAAGAGACATTCCACTTTTTTGGAAAATATGTTAATTTCCACCTCCCCTAGAATTGAGCATTTTTGATTCTTGCTGTTTTGGAATCCATTCAGCTGTTCTCCCGTCTGGCGGTACCACTTTTGGCGTGGCTTGGCACAATCCATTGAATCTGGTTGGACCATTGGCATTGCACACAGAAAATAACCAAAGAGTTTGGATATTTTTCCTATTTGTAACTTGACTCTTCTGTGGTTTCATCGTGTACTAAGACCTGCCCGAAAATAGTCCCCTTGGTTACTTTCAATGGCAGGGAACTAATTTCGTGCAGTGCATAATATCACTACGCCTGCTGCAGCCATATTACATGAGCAAAGTCCTTGATTATTATGCCAGAATGAGAGTATAGTTCCTAACCATATCTGCCTAAAAAATCACAACTCTTAAAGCAACACCAAAGAGTTTTTTTTACCATAAAATAACGTTTCCAAAAAAGTTTCAGTCATTCATCCACTCGAAACAGGGTGAACGGCACTTTCACATTCGCTTTGCAGCCCCCATCGGCCAAAACCGCACTAAAGAAGTTTCCAACCGTCACGGTCCTGTAGTTCGAGTGAAAACTACAAAAACTTGCTTTACGGCAGACCTACAATCCAATCAGGGCCAGCTATGCTGCAGTATTTACGACAGTGGTAATGGACAATTACGCTTCTAACCTGTAGGGGGAGCAAAGAGCAAAAAGTCTTTAGTGTTGCTTTAATTTTCTGTCGGTCTTAGTACGCGATGTAACTACAGAACAGTCAAGTTTTAAATATGAAAAATATTGAAACTCTTTGATTAATTTTTAGCACGATGCTAATGGTCTGATCAGGTTCGATGGATTGTGCTAAGCTATGCTATAAGTGCTAGACCTGGGGATCGGCTGAATGGATTCCAGAACGGTAAAAATCAAATGTTTAACTAGGGGAGCTGGAAAATGAGTATATTTTCAAAAAAAGTGGAATGTCCTTTAATAGCTTTCCTTGTGCAACCTGATAGATTTGTTATATATTTCTGCTTTTAAACATCTATAATCAGTCTTTCCTCATCCAAGTTTGACTTCATCCAGACTTTTAATCGAATGAGATGTCCGTATAGGCGCAACTGTCAGCCGCAGCGTCGCAGAAATGAGAAACCGTTTTTTAAAATAGGAATGTAACATGGAAAAGATGCCTTTTATAGCGTATTGTGGTGTCAAGTCTAGTAAGGACACAGTGTAAGTCACTTCTGGGTGTCCCCCTTGGTTTCAAATGGAAACTCTACAATAATCATAAGTTTTGGGCGTTTCGCATGATCAGTCAAACTATTGATGTCCTGTCAAGCGTGCATTTCACAAGCATTTTCGGCTACCCTCGAATATAGTTTGTGTGATCAGACATACAAGATATCACATAGCGTCTCACCTGTATTAAAATGTTAGATTGTGATTGGATCATCCAAGACGGCTCTTTATACTAAGTGTAAACGGGGTCTTACATGAGAAATCTGCTTGAGGATTAAAGTGACCCCTTAATGCTTTATTACATCTTTACAGCATCAAAGGAAGGCAGCCGTCACTCCTTCAGGCTTCTTACTAATCAGTGTGAAGCAATGAGGTATTTGAGGCGGAGAGCGGAAAATAGAGGGATGCTGGGTCAAAAAAGCCCAGGGACAAGTGACTGCACACTAATTCGTTCCACCCACTTTTTCGTTCAAGGACAAATCCTTCCATTTGCTGTCATGCTGTTCGTGAGAGTGCAGTCTGAACTGTCATTCAGTATGAGAGACGTGCTTAAGAAGTTGTCCAGATGCATTGCGTGTAAACCAGATGTGTAACACGGACATCTATATGCATTTAATTCTTGTACAGAGGTGGATTCATCACTTGGACAACTTTTTAAAAATTATTTATTACCAATGGGTAGTATCATCTCAACTAAAACTGTTTTTTAATGTGCAGAAGCTTTTCCTGTTAAAAGAATTGTTTTGCCGCTAGCATTTTTTAAAAATCTATTTTAGCCTCCCCTGCATATGGAACGACACCGCCATTGTGTGTGTATAGAGTCCATCATTTTACACTTTTGTTTTTTATTTTGCTTAAAGGTGCATTGTGTAATTTCTAGAAGTATCTCTTGACAGAAATGCAATATAATATACATAACTGTGTTATCAGTGGTGTGTAAAGACCTTACATGATGAACTCTATTGTTTTTATCTACATACACCGTGGGTCCCCTAATATGAAAGTCGACAACATGTTTCTACAGTAGCCCTAAATGGACAAACTGCTCTATAGAGCATGTTTTGTCACTACGTTGTCTCAAACGATGATGTGTTTGTCCTGTGGTGGCTAGCATAGCTTCATTGTGGATTTCGAAACGGAAAGGACTGACCCGTTGGTTGTAATTCCCAATCTTACTGCTAGATGCCGCTAAAAGTCCCACATTGCATCTTTAAAAAGTGCCTTATTTGAATAGTTGTATTGCACTACACCCCTCTGTGTTTTTAAGGCATAATTCACACTATTTATATCTTCCTTTAATCCCAAATAAGTATACAAATTGGGACAGACATGGAGGTATAAGTTTAATGAAACTTTAATAACTTTAATTGTTTGTATTGTGCATTCCTTTAAAAAAGGGTTACATCATGATAAAAAATGTTGCCTGGTTCAGATCCATCAAGGGTTAATCCTTGAACTGTCCCATGTCATTCTTACAATGCTGTCCTGGTAACACTTATAAATGGGATATTAGCATCAGCTAAATGTCAAATGTTTGTCCTGTCAGCTGAAGGAAGGAGCAGGAGAGACGGCGGTAAAGCCTGAAGTTCTGGAGCAGCTCGGAGAGGCCATTTTCCTCGCCGAGGAGTCGTATCCAGGAATCGTAGACGTCATGGTCACCCAACTCATTCAGAGGCTACAACGGTAAGGACCGCACAAAACCATATGCATATCTTTAATGGGATGCTTTTATTATTTAACCTACACATAAACACAAGTATTGCATCATGATTTTTGTTCAGGTGTCACTTCAAGGATTAGTCCATTTTCTCAAAAGAAAAATCCAGGCAATTTACCCACCACCAAGCCATCCAAAACGCCGATGTATCTCTTTGCTCAGTTAAGAAGAAATTATGTTTTTTGAGGAACACATTCCAGGATTTTTCCAACTTCAATGGACTCCAATGGACCCCAACACCCAACAGCCCCAATGGAGTCTAAAATTGCAGTTTCACCGGAGCCTCAAAGGGCTCTAAACGATCCCAAACGAGGCATAAGGGTCTTTTTTGCAAGAAAAATAAAAAATATGCACTTTTAAACCACAACTTCTCGTCTTCCTCCGGCTCTGTGGCGAGCCAGCGCGACCTAACGTAATTTGGTAATGCTGTGGAAAGGTCACGTGTTACATATATGAAGCACACATTTGCGGACCATTTTAAACAATAAACTGACACAAAGACATTAATTAATATTATTCGACATACAAAATGTCGGAACGTGCTCTTTCTCCACACTTGTAAACACTGGGGCGTAGTTTCGCATACGTCATCCGTGACCTCACACGACCGGAGAAAGATGAGAAAATGCTATTTTTTATTTTTCTTGCCAAAAATGACAATCGTTTCGCTAGAAAAAAGAGCCTTATGCCTCATTTGAGATCATTTAGAGTCCTTTGAAACTGCAATTTTAAACTGCATTAAACTGTTAAGTGTTGGTGTCTATTAAAGTCCATTAAAATGAGAAAAATCCTGGAATGTTTTTCTCAAAAAACATAATTTCTTCTCGACTGAACAAAGAAAGACATCAACATTTTGAATGACATGGTGGTGAGTAAATTATCTGGATTTTTTTTTTTTTAAGAAAATTGACTAATCCTTTCAGGTTTAGGAGAATATATTTAACCCCTTAAACTCTGCGGACCGGCCGGCGAGTATATTTATTTATTATTTTAAATTTGATGATGCCGTTTTGGACTGAATCATCAAATTTAAAATAAATAAATAAATTATTGTGAAGCACAACATTTTCAGTAGAATAAAATAATTTTTATCAATTTACCCCAAAGTATGTGTTTATATGACTTTTAAATTCAGGCATGGCTCATTCTGCAAAATATTTAGTTACACTGCTCAGCATAAGTTTCCCAAACTGTTTTTATTCAAGTTTCAAGACATCACAAGCTGGTTTTGATCGGTCAGAGTTTAAGCATGTGAACAAATCAGCTACTGTTTAACTAACATCAGGCACTGATTCCTCTGATTTATCTTTCCCACATGCAGGTTCTCTAGGGCAAGAACATCGTCCTCCTCACACCAGTGATTATTCCATAAGCCTGTCCGTCTCTCTTCAGTCCCGCCCCCCGGCATCAGCTCAGCGAATCCTGACACCAGCAGACTCTGTGACGTCTACCCTGGAGGACCAACTGTCCTTCAATAGCTTATCAAGAGAACTCCTCAAGCTTCCCCTAGTTTCACTTTTCTTTTATAATCTCCTGGAACACTCTTTGGAGCGCGTGAGTGATTGGGTGTGTATGTGTTATAGTGTGTTTGTAAAGTTAGGCAATGGTCGAGATATAGATGTAACTCGGAGAGAAAAATGGAGACGGTTAGTTTTGCATTGTCGCACCCGAGCTTTTGGACGAATCCACATGCCATTGTAGGGTAGGGAAGTGGGCCGTTTGCCTCTCCCTTCACCCAAAAGAAAACAAGGTAGTGTGCATGACAAACTGCATGTATGACGAC
The DNA here is from genome assembly GCF_027580225.2 of Misgurnus anguillicaudatus. NCBI lineage: Eukaryota > Metazoa > Chordata > Actinopteri > Cypriniformes > Cobitidae > Misgurnus > Misgurnus anguillicaudatus. Next base: position 36,161,053 of record NC_073344.2, read on the forward strand.
GTATGTCTGTTGGTGTGTGCGTGTGTGTCCAAGCCCTGATGTGAAGGAGATTGCAGTTCTCATGCTGAAATCTCAGGTAATCTGTAGTCATCCAGGAAGACAGAGGGCGCTATGTTTGGATTTGTGTACAGATCTGTGTATATAGTCTCAATTTTACAGACCTTTAAAAGAGATGATGGATTTTTGCAAACGAATCACTGTGTACAGATGGCCAAGAGCTTCTGTAGATATTGTTAGAAACAAAAGAACGGTAAATATTTAAAAATCAAGCCTCTGAAATGGCCATTACTGAAATGCCTTGCCTTTTTATCAAATGTACATTTTTGGGGGTGCTCTGTTAATTTTAATAAGAAGACATTAAAGGGTTTTACTCAAATAAGAATTCGAGATCCTCCTACCAATGGTCTCTGCTTTGTTTCTGATTCCTTAAAAGAAAAAAAAAACACCTAGAAATGATGGTAGATATTTATTACGAGTTGATTCTTCCATGTCAAGTATTTCAAACTTTATTAGACCAGATGTAGTTTAAAATCCGTTTGCGAGTCAACGTCATGTAGAAATAAAAAAATACAGTAATCTAAAAATACATCTCGCATAAAAACACAAAGTGTTTATTTATAAGTTCCCTATCGTAAACCTTTAAATAATTCAAATCCAGAATATAACCATCAAAGTGCAAACATGAATTCCCTATAACGTTAGTAAAACTCCTACTCACCCATCACTTATCGATAAATCTCTATTAACAAAAATTAAAGGTGCTTTCTGAAACTGCATTTCTTTTTGTAATGGTCCAATCTGCGATTTCAGAAACAAAACGGGTGTTGCTCAACACAAAGAGTAGTATGAATTAACATACAAGAGGTTCAGTCTACATTTTTTTTATGGCACAGGTCAATTGCATTGCTTGCAGAAAAACACTTATTTTTTATTTTACCCTAATAGTAACATAACCCACCTGCAAAAGTACTAACGCACGTCTGATATATGTCTCATAACCTACAGTAGTGTTACTTTTCAAACTCAAACGTGCCGACCATAGCAGTCATCCCAAACCACACCAGAGCATTGTAAGGTAGAGTTGAAATTTTAACTGTATGAATCCCAAGCCAAATCATGATAAGAAAATGGCAAATTAGTTGTTAAAGACATCAGACAAGAACACTTGTAAGCCATACAGCCGGAGGACGAGGAAGTGTCACGTCTAGATCTTCGTCTGTTTGAGTTCTGACGAAACAGAATCTCTTTTAACCATCTCAATATGTTTCTTATGCTTGTCTTCTGGCTCGTGCTCTTTAAATTTCGACTCGATCTCTTCCGGATCCATGTAGGTGTAGAAGTAAGCCATGATGGAGAAGACGATACTCACAGCCACCAAAAGGGAGGCGAACAGGATATATTCTGCCCACTGTAGATAAGGAAACGCATATACGTAGCCGTCAGTAACAATCGCAAACCATAATTGGCTTTTGACCCACAGTTTTAAATAGCATACCTGATCTGGAAGTGTGCCTGCCTCAGCCACAATGAGTACAATAATGTTGCCCACAGCTACAGTCAACAGCCAGCCTGCCTGGAGGACCGATTTCATGTTGCTCGGTGCCTAAAAGGTAACAAAACCACAAGGTAAGACTACTTTTGTTCAAACTCTTTAAAGGGACACTCCACTTTTTAAAAAAATGCTAATATCCAGCTCCCCTAGAGTTAAACGTTTGATTTTTACCATTTTGGAATCCATTCGGTAGTGATATTACGCACTGCCCGAAAACAGTCCCCTTGGTAACTTTCAATAGCAGTGGACTATTTTCAGGTGCTGCGTAATATCATTGCACCTGATGCAGCCATGTTACGGCAGCAAAGTCCTTGATTATTACGCCAGATTGAGAGTATAGTTAATTTTCCGTCAGCCTCAGTATACGATGTAACTACAGAACAGTCAAGTTTTAAAAAGAAAATATATCGAAACTCTTTGGTTATTTTTAGCGCAATGCTAATGGTCTAATCAGATTCAATGGATTATGCTAAGCTATGCTAAAAGTGGTATCGCCAGACCCGGAGAACATCTGAATGGGTTCCAAAATGGTAAAAATCGAACGTTTAACTCTAGGGGAGATGGAAAATTTGCCTGGAGTGTCCTTTTAATGAGTTTAGCTCCAACCCTAGTCTCACACATCACGATTGGACCAACATTTCTTTAGTTAGAACCATTTTTCAGTTTTGTCGTGTTATAGCTCCAACTAGTGGTTTAGCTCCGTAATTTGACCCAGTTTTGTATGTGGACCCATACAAGTCTGGTGTCAATATCTCATTCCCATCAATAGCTATTGCTAGTCAAGTAAAAGTGGCAATGCCCACATTAAACATTTTGGCGTGGTGGTCTGGTGATGAATCGAATATTTGATATTCAGTTTAAAAATGTTTTAATTTGATTATGGATAGAAAACCTAGGGCCCGTTTGCAAAAATAGGTTTTTAACATAATGCTGAATATCTAGCAGATGATTCGACTTGCACCAGTGTTTTTTGAGGCAAAGTTGTTTAGAATAAGAAGTTGTAACAAATGATATGTTTCTTTTAATATAAGAAACATGGCATAACATACAACTACTTACACATAGAAAAAAGTGAAAGTGGCCCCAGTGGCTGATTTAAAAAAAAAAATTCCCCTTAGGGGCCATGAGTCAAACAGGCCCATCGGGTTTTGTCCGGTAGTGGCTAGAAGGGATACACCTACTGCCAAAATCTAGCTGGATGAGTGCTGTTTTTAACCTAAATTTAACCCCCAACCCTAAACCCAACATCTTGCGAGATTAAGGCCATAGCTGTATACCTTCTAGCCAAACCTGTTTTGTTCCAAACGGCTTCTGTTAACCTTGTCTATTAGGTTTTTAAAGGAATAGTCTACCCTTTTGCCATATTAAACTATGCCATTACCTTAAATTGGACGAATCAATACATATCCATCCTTCTTCAATGCGTGCACTGCACAGCGCGTCGTGAATGCGCCAGCACTAAGCCCAGACCCATTCATTCCTATGGTACCAAACAGGGAAGCCACCAAACACTTCTGTGTTTTCCCTATTTAAAGACTGTTACATGAGTAGTTATACCAGTAAGTATGGTGCCACAAAATAAACCTTTTTTTTGGTGCCATAGGAATGAATGGGGCCAGGCTAAATGCCAACACATTCACAACGCGCTGCACAGTTCACGCATTGACAAAAGATAGGTATGTATTAATTCGTCTAGGTTAAGGCAATAACATAGCTATATGGCAAAAGGGTAGACTATTCCCTCAAACTCGATTAGCAATGGCTGCCATGATTTGTTTTTTGTTTTGTTTTGTTTTTTAATATCCTTATAGAAAATCAGTTGTACTCTTGGACAAAGACAATGCATTACATGACAGTATGGTGGAAATATTTTCATGGCCGAAATGAAAGCGGAGATACGTTTTGTTTGTCGTGACTTCGAATGCAGAGCTTGAATATTAAATGTTAGTGTCTTTGAGGGTTGAAACCAAATTCTGCATGAAATTTAGTTCATTATTAACAGCACCCCATACCTGTGCGTAGGAGAAGTCCAGTCCAGTGACGGAGAACATCACTTCTCCACAGGTCAACAGAAAGTATTGAATGATCTGCCAGGCCATGTGGACTGTGTTTGGTTTAATATCTTCTATATTATTAAGGTTGTCACACTGCGTAGACAAAAATAATGTTATTTTACATTAGAAAAGCCCAACACATCACTAAATTTACCTATTCTAATCGATTCAAGATCATGTCATCAAGATGCTTTATGTCTACAGCTGTTCAACCTACGTTGCTCAAATCGAAATTGCTGGGAATCACAATGGTGTAGGAACTACCAAAGCCCAGTGTCATGATGTAATCGCACTTCTGTCCTTCCTCGTTCGCAATGGTGAAGTTAGCTCTATGAAGTGAACATAAATTGAATGTAATGTTGTTTTCTCGCAAATTGCTGTTAATTCGAGATGCAATTCCTGCATCTCTACAAATATATATTAGCAAACTTTTTGTTAAGTTATATCTTACAGTATCAATGGCTATCATACACGTACGCACAATTTCGTAGATTACCACAAAGACACGTACTTGCCCTGGGGAAGACTGGTGTAGGCTGATACTTCTAATGGAGAGATGGTACCCAATGATTCAGAATTTGTTGAGATGTTTAGTGCTGAGTGAAAGCCATTCACAAATCTAGGGAAAAAAAAATATATATATTTAAAAACTTCAAAAGATTCTTTGTCAGGCTTTAACATGAAAGCTTGCACAAATAGGTTCTTATAGAGGAACCAAAAGTTGGGTTAGGTGTGTAATTTATTATATGCATCTATGAGAACACTTTCAAAAAAGTGCTATTGATTCCATAGAAGAAACATTTCACAAGAACCTTTTTGTTTTACAAGACGATTTTTGTATTGGATAAAAATTCTGTAGATAATAAAACTGTAAGAAATAAATGGTTCTTTTAAAGGGGACAGAGAATGAAAAACCATTCTTACCTTGTCTTTGTTGAATAATGGTAGTCTACCCACATTCACAAACATACAAAAAGTGCTAAACATGCTAAACATCTCAGTCTCATAGAAATTTCTCTTTTAGAAATGTCAGCCAGAAAACAGCCCAATCTGAAAAACTGATGCTTATGACATCACAGGCATCTAACTGCCCATCCACTTTAAAATAATTGGCTACATTTTTTGAGTGGCAACAAAGTCAGCCAATCAGTAATGAGATTGCAAGTTAAGCCAGTAAGGGGAGCCAAATAGGTGCAGAACCACTTGTTTAAAATCCCCCACCCTAATAGAGCTATTTGAGAGAGGTTTTCAGGAAGCTTCTAAGGCATTACAGACCCAAACAACATTTTTTTTGTCTACATGTCACATCACAGAACAAGGATAAATACTCTGTTCAACCATTCTATGTCACCTTTAAAGGTGCACTGTGCTGCCCTAACAAAGGCAAAAGATTGTGAGATTGTGAATTGCAACCAACACAGCTCCCCCATCCTTTCGAAACAACAGGACAAACATGATGTCAGCGAATGTAGGGACAAAACATGCACTGTAGAACATTTAGGGCTACTGTAGAAACGTGGCGGCTCGAAATGGCGACTTCCACGTAAGGGGACACGTGGGGTATGTAGATAAAAATGGCTTATTCAAAGGTAATAAAACAATACAGTTCATTATGTAAGGTGCATATCACACCACTGATAATATAGTTATGTATATTATATTGCATTTCTGTCAAGAGATCCTTCTAATGTACACAATGCACCTTTAACAATTGTTCCTTGGGCAATCAAAAACAGTTATTTTATTGCAGTATTTCTTAAACTTTTAGGCCCCTGGCACCAGCCTGCATCCCCCAGTTTGAGAACCACTTCTTTATAGCACCTTTATAATTTATTTATATGAAGTATTGTTGATAGATTTGAATATTTCAAATTTTCCAGGTAAAAGTTTATGAAGAAACATTTAGAAATGCACTAACTTGATATCATTTGCGCCTTGCTCTGGTTTCTCAGTAGTTTCTAAAATCTGTGAAGAAAAAATAAATGGTTGATCAGAACAGTTAAAGGGATTAAAGGGACACTCCACTTTAAAAAAAAATAGGCCCATTTTCCAGCTCCCCTAGAGTTAAACATTTGATTTTTACCATTTTGGAATCCATTCAGCCGATCTCCTGGTCTGGCGGTACCACTTTTAGCATAGCTTAGCATAACCCATTGAATCTGATTGGACCATTAGCTCTCATGCCGGCTTAATAATCAAGGACTTTGCAGTGCAGTGCCCGAAAATAGTCCCCTGCTATTAAACTACTTCCGGGCGCTGCGTAATATCATTGCACGTGCTGCAGCCATGTTACATCAGCAAAGTCCTTGATTATTACGCCAGAATGAGAGTGTGGTTCCTGGCCATATCAGCCTAGAAAATCGCAACTTTTAATTTTCCGTCTGTCTTTGTACACAATGTAACTACAGAAGAGTCAAGTTTTAAATAGGAAAATATAAAAAGTCTTTGGCTGTTTTTGAGCGTGATGCTAATGGTCTAATCGGATTCAGTGGATTATGCTAAGCTGTGCTAAAGGTGGTACCGCCAGACCCGGAGCTGGAAAATGACTATATTTTCAATAAAAGTGGGGTGTCCCTTTAAGAGTAGAAAAATATCAAAATGTTATACGACAACAAAACAATTCTTATGATGAGCACTTACGATATCTTTAATTCCTGCTGAACTAATTAAAACCGTTTGCCTCCTTCCAAACCAAAAACGAGTCTCAACGGCGTATCCTCCACCAATCGACACACTATATTCTAGATTTTCAAAAGTCATATAATCACCCGAGGTCTAAAGGGAACAAGAGGAAATGATACCGTTAAAAATGTACTGTATGGTTTAACAGTATATACACTATTGTTAAAAAGTTTAGGATCACTTCATTCTTTTTAGTAGTTTGCCTCACATTTTAGAAAAATAGTAAACTAAGCAACAACACGCATCAAAAGGAATTGTTGTGATTAAAACAACTGACAAAAAATGAAAATTATGTTAGCATCTTCAAAGTAGCCACTTTGCAGTTTACACTCTTGCATTTTATCATCCAGCTTTTTGAATGTCTCCATCTTTGGTGGGCTCTTACTGGCTACTTTCTTATGTTCACGTCTAAATCACAGATTAAAAAAAACACTGATTTAAAGCCAGGGCACATATTATGCCAAATTTGACTAGATGTAATATAAGTCTCAGGTGTGCCTAGAATGTGTCTGTGAAGTTTCAGCTCAAAATACCCCACAGATCATTTAATATGGCATGTCCAAAATGCCCTTATTTGTGTGAGAGCAAAAAAGCACTGTTTATGTGTGTACTTTTAAATGCAAATGAGCTACAGTTCCTATCTTCAGGTGCATTAGCGCAACAGTGTGTTAACAAACACATTTAGAAAAGCTTTCAGGAAAAAATTAACCAGTCAGTCAGTAGATGAGGCAGGGCTTTTTGTTTTTGTGATGTCACATTAACAAGAGAATCAAAACAGCATGTCTAATCAGACTGCTTTGGTTTAATGGGGATTAAAAAAATAAGTATTTACTGTAGGTTGGTTGTGTTCACACACTGCCAACACACATCTATGTCTAAACACCTTGTAAAAGTGGATCTTGCATAATATGTGCCCTTTAAAAATAAAATGTTGTTGAAAGAGAATTATTGGTTTGCATAATCATATTTTGTTGTCTACAAAAGTCATTTAAACCTTTCAAGCATGCACCTTTTTAAGAACCTGGCACACATTACCGTCAAGTTATCCTAGACTTTCGAACTGTTTCTGTTGGAATATTATAAAGTAGGAAAAAATAATGATTACTGGTTTGTTTGTAACTTGCCTGAAAACTAGACACATTAAATGTTTCTCGTCCCTCCACCGAAACGCTCTGACCTACAACGTCCAAGTTCAGGAACCTCACGTGGGCTTGGGACCTTGAGGGAAACTTGGGCAATGTGTCCTGTTGGATTGAAATGCATGTACGTTTTATTTTTCTCACTCGGACCTGGTATCTGCAGTGGTGCATCCTTGTACTTTGATAGGTTTAAAGAAGTGTCAGGTTTTGTTAGTAAGTGTGGTAAGAAAGGAAAGTGTATTGTAAGGTGTCACTCACATCAATCTGAAGCTGCAACAGGGCGGCCGCCACAAATGCCAACGCAGCCATCAGCATACCAACAGTTATCCTCCGCAACGGCCTGGAAGTCACCACGCACGTAAACACAAGGTACACAAATCGAATCGAATGCAAATCTGGAAGGGAGTTGCCCATCTGCACTTACGTGAAGTTAATGTGGCACATTTTGATAAGTGGGTACACCAAGTTGTCCATGATGGGCACCATAATCACAATCAGAATGGGGTTCACGATCTGCAGCGGAGCACAAAGGATGCTTTCATTTCACATTGTAAACGTAACACATGCACTGCATGTATATGTAAGCAATACTATCACGCATTTACCTGCATCTGATCGGGTTGAATGAGAAATCCTCCCTGTGGTGGCAGACAAAAGACAGAATTTAAGCCAATTTGGTACATATTGGCTCTCTAGTTTCCTTTAAAGGTGCATTGTGTAGCTTTTAAAAGAATCTCTTGATCGAAATGCAATATAGTATACTATATAACTATATTATTTGTGGTATATAAAAACCTTACAGAATTAACTGTATTGTTTTATAACCTTAGAATGAGCCGTTTTTATCTATATACACAGAAGTCGCCCTTCATCTTTCGACAGTAGCCCTAAACTACCGTGTGGCGGCTACCGTATGCGTTTTGAAATTGAGGGGGGAGGTTGCCAATTGCAATTCGCAATCTCACCACTAGATGCCGCTAAAATGTACACAGCACCTTTAAAACTGTAAAATGCAAAAATGTCACTTTAACTTACAAAGTCGCCATTCATAGTGGTGGCCTGGAGGGTCCAGCGGGAGCCCTGAAGAGAATAAAAAGTCATGCTGACATTTTTGTAAAACATTTTGTGTGTGAATCTCTGCTTGAATATGTGAATGTGTTTGTGGCATCACTGTTTGTCTGTATACTGACCTGCTGGTCGAATAAAGCCCAGAACATTGGCAGAGGGATATAGAGAAACAGCACCTTCAATACCATTTTCACTTGAGCGATCAGGAGTTTCTGCAAAGAGAGTGTGTTCAATCTCATGATGTCATATCTACAGTATACATTTTTGAACCCACAGCATTGCAAGGAATACTGTGTGTCTAACATACATCATATTTTTCTTCAGCCCAGTCCATCCAGTGCTCTCTTTTTGGGTACTGGCTGCCACGTTTTTTGAAACGGTTCTTAACTGCGAACTGCAGAAGAGAAAATACATCCAGGTGAGGCTACTGTACCGGATTACTTTGTGCTGCATGCTATAGTTGATGTTACAACTAAGACATTACCGATAAGTACGTTTTTAAAAACATTTGGCTGATAATTTAAGCCTTAAGATGCGATGTATTGTTGATTTTTTTTGTAAGTGTGCATATTTAAATTTAAGCTAAAGTTTTAAAATCCCGTTTTCTGAATGTTTGACCCATGTACATCATATACATATTTTAATAAATTGTTATCTAAATAAATGTATGTATGTTCTTACACCAATGCACTTTACGACTTCCAACAAGATGTTTCCTTTAGGGGTGTCCATCACGTACATGCCTCTGCCCAAGATGAACACAACTGCACAAAAAAGAAATATTCGTTAGTCACTGCTGCCACCGTGTGGTCATACACGGTATCGCACGATAGATAACACACAATGAGGGCGACCACCATAAGAGCTGCCGGGACACCGAAGGCCAGCGGGTAACATTTCTGCTGTGTGTGGATACCACACGTCTGAGCTGATGAACAGAACAAATTTATACAAACACAATGAGAGAGACGCATTTAATCTTAAACAAACGTACAGCGTCCTCATCGAATATTAATAACGCATGCGCAATACACACCTCTCAGAATGGGTGTGATGAGAGTTGAGAGAAGACTCCCGGCGTTAATGGACAAATAAAATATGGAGAAGAAAGTACTTCTTTGTTTCTCCTGCAAGAAAAAAAAACAGTTTTAGCATCAACAACATAAAAAAACGGCTTTTGTGGACTAAACGCAACTTCCGGTTGACGTTTACATAGAATACATAACAACAGAGTCATTTTACAGTTACAGTTAAGTTTATTTCTGATAACAAGGGAAACATGACAGGTTCAATACCTCCGTTCGTATATCATATCTAAGGCGTATCCTCTATTAAACTGAGCTAACGTGTATAATGAATGTATACAATGCTACAATGCTACAGATCCTTCAAGCTAGTGTGTAACGTAAAATGAATGTATACAATGCTACAGGTTCTTCAATTCTCGCCTTGCCGCCAAACCTTTCCGCATTATTGTGATCCAATCCATGCAACCCCTCATCCTTAGGAAACCAAACCATCTTATTTTCGACAAGGTGTTCGTTTCAGAGATCAGTTTAGTCAGACAGATAAATAAATACAGACCGGTTCAGGCGCGTAACCGCGACAACACGCGTGCGTCTGATGAACTTATTCAATGTAGCCTACTCCTTTACAGTACTACTTAAAACGCTATGTGTTTTAAATAATTAAAAACATTTGTATGAATTTTATTGCAAAAAATTTGTAAACTGACTATAACTTTTGTTATATGTTAAGTATATGTTAATAGTATGCAATGTTATGGATTTACACACTTTAAACAATTTAACAAATACTGCACTGTAAAAAAAACTTTGCTGCCTTACATTTTTTTGTTAAATCAACTCAGATTTACAAGTCATTTTAACTTACTATTATTTATCTTGAGTAGAGATGAGTTGTTATAACTACAGGTAAGTTGACTTTTCACAACTAAGTTGTGACAACTCTTCTCTGTTGACATGACTTGTAAATCTGAGTTGATTTATCAAAAAATTTTAAGGCAGCAAAGTTTTTTTTACAGTGCAGTATTTGTTAAAATGTTTACCTTTAATAAAATATCCCATATGGCAAAAAATAAATTTCCCTTGCCCAAAATATGTTTTAAATATATGCTAAATACATTTTGTAGAAAGTAAAGCTTAAATATTAGTGCTGGCTCACAATTAGTCGCGACTAATCATTTGCAGAATTAAAGTTTTTGTTTACATATTTTATAATGTGTGCATGCTGTGTATAATAATTTTGTTTATATAAATACACACACATACATGTATAATTTTAAGAAAAAATATATTTATATAATAAATATTTATATATAATATTATATATAAATATAAACATGTATATACACATGCAAATGTTTCTTAATTATATACATGCGTGTCTGTGTGTGTATTTATAATTACTATACACAGTACACCCACATATATTATGTAAACAAATACTTTTATTCTGCAAACGATTAGTCGCGACTAAACGTAACGCAGCACTATTAAATATATTTTATAACCTTTAGCATATATTTCAAAATGTATTTCAGGGGCAACAAATACATTTTTCCAGGCCAAAATATATAAGTTTGTATAAAATGTCTAAAGTATAAACTGTATATGTATGTATAAAATATAAAATTATAAGTATGTTTTTGCAGTTGAAAATATATTGAATATTAACCTTTTCAAACCTGTTATGATTACAGGTTTTTAACATACAACGGTGTTCTTTCAATGGTACGTGAATATAAATGCTTTTAAAATATATTTATTTTAAAAATATATTTAAAAATTGCCAAAAAATGTGTTGGTGTTTGTAAACATATTTCAAAATATATTTCAGAACATACAGTATATTCTTTGCATATTTTGAAGTATATTTCAAATTATATGTTCAAATATATATTTTTTGACATATGGAATGATTTTCAGATTTTATGGTAGTGGCCATATTTCACATTAACCATTTGCAAAGTCTAGTTTATTACATATATGCATATTTATCTGTATTATCTAGTCTACGTTTTACTATAAGACAAAAATGGGGGCTTGTAGCTTTTGGTATGTTTAAGGGGCCTTCAAATATTCTTTCAAATCTTAATCGAAGTGGAGGTGAATGGATATTTACATTAACATTTAAATGGGAGAGCGTTTATCATTTTGTTAAAGGAGGCAACAATAGTCTAGAACAGTGGTTTTCAAACTAGGGGCCGGGGCCCCCAGGGGGGCCGCGAGATGGTGCCATGACATTTTATAAAATACATTCATTTATCATGAATTCTGTGTAATTAAACCTAAAAAAATATAAGCCAACTAACCAAAAGCACTACTAGGTATAATTTAATAAGTTTTGTTTAATTAAAATATTACATTTTAAAGCTGTTTTTGTCATAAATTTTCTTTCAGGGGGCCGCAAAAAAAATGCACTGTACACAAGGGGGGCAGCACGCTGAAAAAGTTTGGGAACCACTGGTCTAGAATGCTACAATTACATTTTAAATATGATGAACAACAGAAAATTGTTCATATTTATACATTTTCATAGCATCTGCTCATGCCCCATTCACCCTGTTTAGTTTTAAAAGATGAAGCGTTGTAGTAATCAGCGTTAGCGTTAGTCATAAGAAATTACCCACTTGTGAAATAGTTAGAGTTGTGAGATCGGCTTTGAACGATATCTATTAGACTTTGAATGCAGAGCTAAACGTTTCATATTTTGTGACCTTTGAAAACGTGTGTCGCTGTGGCACCAAGGGTGTAGGAGGGTTCAGGTGCCTGCTAATCAGTTGTTTGTTAATATCTAACACACTGTATCAGAAACTTAACCTTGAGCTCTGATCATATCAGAACAGCTGATATGAACATTTAGTACTGGAAAGTAAACAAGAATCATTACGTGTGCATTTGTGTATGTGTGTGTGTGCTTGTCCACATGCCTGATGATCTTGAAACTGATCTCCTCCAAACGCAGCCACGCAGGGTTTAATACCTCCAGTCCCCAAAGCAATAAGCATGAGTCCCAACATGGACAAAACACTAAAATAAAGTGAAAAATCTCCAAAATTACATTCGGCTCACATTCAATATAATCTTTACATATACATCAAATACATATAATGTAATGGCTTACTCACATATGCAGAGTTAAGTTGTCAGGGTTGCCGTCTCTATCGCTGTCTGTAATGTCGTTGATGGAACTGACGGCCATGACCACCTGACCAATACAGTAGACTATGGACAGGTACACGATAGTCCTGTGGAAAGTAGAGATGTTGAAGTGGAGATGTCCCTCAATATGACTTTCATTGCATGCTAAATTCCTAATAGTACATTTGCTAGGTAACCAGGCTAGATCAGCCCTGATCCTTACTTGAACTTGCCAAGCCATGAGTCTGCTATTATAGCTCCCAGGATGGGTGTAAGGTAGCACAAAGCCACAAATGTGTGGTAGATGGTGGTGGCAAGGTCGTCATCCCAGCGGAGAAAATACCTAAAGTACAGGACCAACACAGCTGAGAGAGAGAGAGAGAGAGAGAGAGAGAGAGAGAGAGAGAGAGAGGAACACAATAGAGGTTCATAAACACAGATCACATAGTTTTTTGTCGCTTTGCGTGGTTTATTTGGTCTCACCTCTCATGCCATAGTACGAGAATCTCTCACAGAACTCATTCACCACTATGAAAAATATACTGATGGGATATCCACAACATTCGGCCTACAAGCACACAAAGTCATATAAACATTCATGCAAAACTTCCTGAAATACCAAACGTCACCATATTTCAAGACATATTTGTAAAAGTTTAATTCTGTTTGCTCAGATCTACAGTTAAAGTATTAACTCTTAATATTTCAGGACAGCAAATCTTACACTTTTCTTGGACTTCTTTTCACTTCCTTGTTCTTTGTCTGCAAAACATTATGCATAGTGTCAAAGCCTGTTGTTTTCCAGCTAAAATCACATTTAAATACAATTGGAAAATGCCTGTCAATGCTGAGCAGTCTTGTTAACCAATATACATATTTATGTATGTATTCATATTGCAGGTGGACATAACATCAAGGTTTCCTCACCGTCCATGATGACTGCTTCGTCTGAGGTTGCCTTCTAGTTCTTAATAATATCCGTTGTTACGGAGAGAAACTCGCACACGGTCCCTGAGACAGATGGAGACAGATGGAGCTGTACTCTGAAGACCTGGGACACAGGTAGCAGGATTTATAGACTCTGGGCAATACATTGAGCCTCAGTCACTAGTGGGTTAAAATAGGTTTGACGTGGTTGTTTATGACAGGAATATGACTGAGTGTGGTGGGGTGGGTGGATTGAGCTAATTAAGGAGTTGTCCAGTTATTTACAGCTTTCTTATCGATCTATACCATAAATCAAACAATGTGAACTTTTGTTTTTTTAATAAAAAATGCAGTTAATAATTAAAATCATAAAAGTTTATCATGTTAAAAATGAAAGCAGCTAAGAAAATGCTACATTTGATTATTTATGCTTTGCAGATATTATTTTATGATCAGAGCTTTGAAAACAAAAATAAATGTGACCCACTCTGTGAAAACCCCCAAGCTAAAGTCATTGTTTACTGATTCACAGTTTTACATTAAAATATAATTTAAAAAACGTTTTGTGAAAATATAACCTTGATTAAAGGGGCCATGACATGAAAATCTGACTTTTTCCATGTTTTAAGCTAACGTAACACATGCTGTTTCTTCATTTCTGATGTTAATCTGGAGTACCTATAGAGTAGTATGACATCCTTTATATCTCCGAAGAGTCTTTAGTTTAATCAGATTTATAAAAGAAAGATTCGCTTTACCGAATCTTTCCGATAACGTACAAAAAAATGAACAAGGAGGAGTTACTACCGCGGGTGAAGCGAGTATGAGTCATGCAACACTATACAACACTTATAACTTATGATTCATGTTCGTGTCATTTATATAATATGCACGCGCCTATTTCCAACATAAGACAGAAGTCTTACTTACGGCATGCAACTCACGACCCGGTTTGGAAAATCCAGCGCATCAAACACACACGCAAAACTCAGCTGCTACCCCGGATAATAAACTATATCCATTTTTTTCATAAGGCTGGATTTCTTCTCCTTACATCCAAAAACACACTTCTTTCGTGCCATTGTTGAGTTTTGAAATTAAACAAAGCTGTGTGGCGTGATAAGATGTTTGTAAGTTGTAGCGTCTCCCGCTGATTGACAGGTGGGCGGGGATTTCTGGGAGAAGTGCCCTTATAAAGAAGTGATACGTATAGAAAACCCCTGAAACGTCAGTTGGACCTGTAATCGAAAAAAACTTTCCGAAACTTGTACGAACCTTGCCGAAGTGCATTCGGCACAGAAATACTCTGTAACACGCCCACATGCTTTTTTGACACTTTGCCTACGTTTAGCATGAGGAAACAGCTCTATAACCATGTTAATAAGTCAGAATGCTTGAAATACCATTGAACCACCCCTTTAAAGGAACAGAATGTAAGGAATTGTATCAATTAATCATAAAATGGCCCTGATATGTCACTAGACATTAAGAAATCATTTTCATTTCAAATACTTATATCACTGACAACAGTGGTCCGGCCAGAATATTGTCATTTAAAAAGAGTTGCAGCCCTCAACTGATGCTTATGTTGTCATTTTGTGTATTGGCCACCAGTTGTGGGATTGCAGTACCAGTTTTAGACACAAGTTTTGTGATTGCAATACCAGTTTTGGCCACAATCCTACATACTGTTCCTTTAAGTACTATGATTGGGTCCCCAGTGCTTCTATCTACCTAGAAAATGTGAAAAAGATCAACCCAGTAGCTTAGTTTTGGTAAACCATTCTCTACAAGCACATGAAAAAATAGGTTGAAATTTGGCTCTCCTTATGATGTCATAAGGAGCTCTTATTATAATAATACCACCCCTTAATCTACACTATCCAACCACAGCACTGCCATTTAGTGCAGAGAAAAGCACAATTAAGTTTTAATTGCAACAAACCACCATCATTGTGATCAGTGTTTGAATTTCATTAGCTCATTTGCATTTTAAAGGACACACCCAAAACGGCACATTTTTGCAAACACCTACAAAGTGGCAATTTTAACATGCTATAATAAATTATTTATATGGTATTTTGATCTAAAACTTCACATATGTGCTCTGGGGACACCAAAGATTTATTTGACATCTTAAAAAAGTCTTGTGCCATGGCACCTTTAATATTGACTGAGTAGGGTCATGTCAAAGATTGAAATCAAACAAATTTGTGAAATAAAATTCTCACAGTTAGACAGGGTTGCCAGGTCTGCGTTACAAAACCAGCCCAATGATCAATCAAAACTCGAAGCCTCAGGGTGTCTCCGAACAATTTTGAAAATTTTAAGTAGAACATTTTTTAGGTGTTTCCAATTGAAATTGAAGTTTTCACCTTACATTTTTTACTTAAAAATTGGAAAATTTTATTACATTTTTGAGTTCCAACTTTTACATTTTAAAATGTGTAAAAGCTTTTACTTTGTTAAAGCTCCAAAACTGAAGGCTCATTTAATGTAATTATTAACTCTTTTAACATGGTTCTCAAAAGCTAAAACTGCGTAGTAATAACTTGTTGATTAGATATGCGGGATAACAGTGGTACAATCGAAACACAGCCAACACATCACCATGTGATCAAACTAGAACGCATCATAATGGTATTTATTACCCTCTCTTGAGTGTACATTTAATTACAACCCCATTACATAGACACCTGTCACAGCAGCATCACTGTAGTTGAAAGTAAGAAAAAAAGCATAAGAAATTTTTAAATTCTATCATGACTGCATTGTAAATAAATTAAACTAGGGTATATTATGAGGTACATGAGCATTTGGCTGACCGAAATAAGCAGAAATACTCACAAATCCTCGCTCGAACAAAAGCAAACTCTTCTCACTTGAAAATTTAAAGGCTGTGCCTCAACACAGTGATGTGTAAATGTCGTCCACTGGTTGTTTTGCACAACTTAAACCACAGACCATGGAGATTGGTTAGAAGGCAACATTGTGGCAGAATTGTGACAACCTCAATCCACAAAGTAGAAACCCCAGCCTTTTGCTCATGTTGTTACAATGTTGTTAGAAAGTTGGCTACGTTGAGACAACATTCTGTGTTTGCTGGTTATAACATAGGATAGTTCACCCAAAAATGAAAACAATTTCTGTCATCATGTACTCACCCTCATGTTGTTCAAAACCTGTATGAGTTTCTTTATTCTGTTTGAACACAAAAGGAGATATTTTGATGATAATATAAAATGATAACAAAGAAAGGTTCTGAATAACATTAGGGTGAGCACATGATGACAGAATTTTCATCATTTTGGGTGAACTATCCCTTTAAGGGACTTTGAAATGACAGTGTTCTGAATGACTCTTTCACAAACCACAATGTCAGCTGTTACACAGTAATAAAATGACTTACATAACTCAGTACACCAAATGGAGGCCAGACGTAAGCACTGATGTTTGGAGATGTTTGAGTTAATGGAAGTGACACAGAGAGTGAGAGGTAAACAAACTCCCCCCTCCGTTCAGAGATACCCCATGTACAATGTTTAGAGAGGAGAGTGGGCAGATAGACAGGATGGTGTGTGTACGGTATGAAGTCCAGTCAGCAGGTTATATTTTGAATGCACAGAGAAACCAGCAGTGCTAATGTAGCTCAACTGGTAGAGCATTGCATTAGCAACACCAAAGTCAAGTTCGATTCACACTGAAAACATACCGATTTTAACATGTATAGCTTGAAGCAAATTTTGAGTTAATTCAACTTAGAAGTATTAGTTGACACAACATTTTTACTTATTTTTGGTTAAATAAAATTTTTAGGTTGAATTAACTCAAATTTGTAAGGCAACCAGGTAGCTTACTTTAAGTCGAACCAACACTTTTTGAGTAGCTATGTTTATATGCACAACATTTTGTCAGTCCGACAGAATTTAATCTGTTTGTTTACATGTACATTCTATATAATCTATAATGCGCAAGCGCACAGTCAGGGTTGCCAGATTCGCATATCAAAAGCATCCCATACATTTAAAACTAGCTCAAAAGCATCCCAATGACTATTCACAGCCCAAAATGATAACTAATGAACGAAATCCTTTCATCTTTAACCCTCAGAAAAAACTCAACTCGTGGAAACAGTAGCCCAAATCTGAATCTGAAAAAAGCAGAGGACTTGGCAACACTGCACACTGATTGAGTTCACGCTTTATCTCAGAATAAATGTACAAAGTCAAAGCTGAGTTGTTCTTAAGAAGTTCTTAGATATAGGAAATGATAACGCACTTTTTGAAAGGCATGACATTATTTTATTGCTTTATGTAGCCTAATGTTATGATAATTAATAATAATAATAATTAATAATGCGTTTTGCTATTGGCGAGAATCCATAGATATGTACACTAGAGTTCATTGGATTGAATGCTTCAAACAGAGCCACCATCTTGAAACAGGGAATTTCCCGCATCAGCGTCATTGTAGGCAATGGTGTAACGGAAATAAAATCACCATAAATCGTCATGAATGTGATTTTTTGGGATTTCTTTTGGATCGTTTCAACAGTCAGACATGTATTTAGCATTGAGTCCAGAAAAAAATTAAAGTTTTAAAATTTTGAAAATCTACCTTTTCTAACTATAATGCATAGTTGTAGTAGCCCAAACATCCATACGCAGTGCAAAAGTCCGGCATCGTCCATGAATTCGAAGTACAGGCGGAGATAGCAGCGTTACCTAGCTACTTCCAATGACAAGACCCCTGTTCAAAGACAGCACACCACACACAAACAGATTTTCAACCAGAGTCTCGAGTGTGAACACAGGAAATCTCGCAAAATCTCTTGAAACTTCAGAATAAGTATGGCGGACGATATGCAGGAAGAAATTTCAATGATAGGGTTTGGAAAATTCAAAGGAAAAAAGAAAAGGGTTTGGGTGAAGTCGCGGAGACACCGGGAACATGTTCTGCAGAAGTTCACTTTGCATCAACTTCACTTTGTGCTGTGCCATGACTGTTTCCGTCTTCCATCATCTCGCTTTCTGTTTAATATTTACGATTTGCGATCGGGGTGGCTCCAACGTTCTTCCAATCAGGTTCGGACACTCTTAACAGGGCTCCAGACTAACTTTTTTCACTAGGAGCACAGTGGCACCCAATTGAAAATTTTAGGGGCGCAACCAGAAAATTTTGGGGCACAAACCGAAAATCAACATGCTAACCAAATATCCACATTTCTACTAAATCAGCCCGATTACCTTTTGGTGTGTACCCAGCATAAGCTTGTGCATCTGCCAAATGCATTCAGCAATTGTCAAACAAAACTGTAGGCAAATATTACAATTCTATACTCAAATATATTCAAATTCTCTCTAAACAATGTGTTAAGAGCTTTAAATATGGCAGAGATGATTAATGACATGCAATTGATATTGATTTCCCTCTAAAGGCCTCATAATCTGAAGTAGGATCAATGTGGCAGGCTGTAAACTGAAGATGAAGAAA
This sequence comes from Misgurnus anguillicaudatus, assembly GCF_027580225.2. Classification (NCBI taxonomy): domain Eukaryota; kingdom Metazoa; phylum Chordata; class Actinopteri; order Cypriniformes; family Cobitidae; genus Misgurnus; species Misgurnus anguillicaudatus. Next base: position 36,180,131 of record NC_073344.2, read on the forward strand.
AACAGTAACTTCCTAATGAACTTTATACAGTAAGGATCTTGGTTTGTGTCGGAAATGATAAAGTGCACTGTAATAAATATTATATCATTTTTTTTTAAAGAATAAGGAATTCAAATCTGATACGTTTTTTAAAACCTATCTGTGCGTGTCAGCGTGTTTAGACTCAACACTCATAACTTTAAATGAAAACCCCAAAAAAACGATGTAAGATAATACATTTTATTTGGGGACATGAATATCTTTCCAGAGTGGTGACATTTTTAAATAAAAATACCCCCCGCATATTTAAAACCAATATATGTATAAAACAATTTACATGAACATTAAAACAAACATTACAGAAAGGCTATAAAAATGTGTTCATGTCTTTTGTCCACTGAAAAAAAATGATTCATTCAATGTACTCAATATTTTTAAGGTAGGTTGCAATCAATTTATTTAAGCTACATTTAAACAAAAAATTAGAAAAATAAAATAAAATAAAAAACTTTTGTTTAAATGTAGCTTAAATAAATTAATTGCAATGACTTACCTTAAAAAAATTGAGTAAATTGAATAAATATTTTTTTTTCAGTGTACGGTATATATTGTATTTCACATCTACCCTTCCCACTTTGGCAAGAGATCTTAAGAAAACAAAAGCAGGACAAAATAAAATATTATTGCACTCTTCTACAAAGAAACAGCACTTGTTTCTTGATTTATGATAACACCTCTATGGAAACAAACAAGGACAAGTGTGGAAAGCTTCAGAAGTTTGAGTGGCTCAGGTGATCGTGGGTATTTTCTGTACAGTAAAGCTCAAACTTCCTGGTACACTAAATATTTATATTTAATATAATTACTCCAGTCAGAGGAAGTGATGTCACATCCTCCCTCTCAGGACAGAGCAACAAATTTAAAGATTGGAGAAACAGAGTATATGGGAAGAGAGAAATGAAGGAATGTGAAAGTAAAATGCCGTTTTTTAATGCTTAAATCTGGTTGCAAAAAAATCCTTAGGAAAAACATGTGCCTTCCTTCAATCCATCAAGTCACATGAGAATTGCATCTGGCCATTCCAAGCACATGACACACGTGTTCAATCCCATTGTCCTGGATGCTGATCGATAGGCAATCCATACAGGAATGTGTAAACTTTGTCCAAGTCAAGAAGAGAAGGAAAGACCCGGTGACGAATAAATACTATTTTTCTTTGTTCTTTCGTAGTTTTTATGCCTTTATGCATTCATCTAGGTTTAAGGCCAGGGGTGAGAGATCACACGGAGGAGGCGGAGCTAGGCATGCCATGCAGGGTGGTGCCGCTGGGCGTGCCACTGATGGCATTGAAAATGTGCAGCGAATCAGACAATGCGCTCTTAGTCCCGCCTTCCACAGTAAAGATCTGTTAGAAAAAGAGTGAGGAAGAGCATTTGAAACTGACATTTGAAGATTAAAACTATTCTTTTAGAGATAAGATGATACATTTTAAGCTGCATTACCATCCGATCTATGGGCCGGCATAAAAGAGAAAGAGAAGGATTGTCATGAAGAGTAAAACACAAACCAAACATTCATATTAATGAGGTTTCTCTTAATCTATGGACAGTGACAATGACTCTTATATATTTGAACCAAATAACCACCACATATATACACCGATTGGAAAGAATAAATGTTTAGTTTATTTACCTGTTCATGCATGATCTGGGAAAGCTCTCTGGCCAGATCTTTGTAGCTGGCCTTCATCTCATCATGATATTCGTGCTGGTCCTCCTTGATCAATCTTTCATTTATAGCCAGCGCCTGTCCACACGCTTCCACAAACTGCCTGTATGCACAAATATACATGCACATTAGCCATGCACACAGAAAAGGAAAGAAGACATTTCCTAGTCTCTGACGTGACATTCATTGCTTTCGCAGATGAAAGCAGATGGTGTTTATATACCTGAAGACTTCTTTCAGCTGTTTGACTTTGTTATCTGGGTATTTTTTGGCGCAGGCATCATCAAGAAACGTTCTGGCATATGTAAGTGGCCCAGCATTGACCTGAAGAGAAATAAATATTTATTCAAATGTCTGAGCTCTTGAATTTTGGAAGAATCAGAGGTCATAAAGATCAGTGGATTAATTTAAAGTGCAATATATACGAAGCATCTGCCAAATGCCATTATTAAAAGTGGTGGGTAAGGGACCGTCTAAAAAGTTCACTCCTATAACAAGACGTATAAAAACAAGACCCGCGATGGTAGTGATGGTCAACCATCATTTCATGGCAACACAGTCAACACTACACTATTGTTTCTTTTTTTTCAGCTAGCTGGCATTTAACTTTTAAATGTAGCAATAGATTGTAATAAGATGTGACGTTATTTTTAGAGGAGAGATTTGTTCCCTATTAACTAGCTTTTCTCTTGTCAAAATTTTTGTGTTGGAGTCTAGTTAACACAGATTCACAGCTAATTTACAGCTTTTGTCAAAAATGTAACCTACTTACTGACGGTAGCTCATTAGGTTTTGAAACCAAGCTAAACATTTTGCATTACATTTTTAATACATTTAATGAAAAAGAAAAATAAATTTTAAAAATGTAAAAATAATGTTAAACTAATTTACAATTAAAAAAATGTAAACAATAAAAAATTGTTGGAATAAGCAGGAACTGTGGTGCTGGAGCTGTGGTGTGACAACTTTTTTCTCTTTTTTTATTGACAATTTGATAAAAAAAATAAAAAGTAAAAAAACAAAAAAAATGCTAATACATTTTTTCCACAAAAAAATAAAAAAAAATTATATATATAAATAATATATAAATATCGTTAACATGTACTTATATATATATATATATATATATATATATATATATATATATATATATATATATATATATATATATATATAGGCAATAATGCATTTGATGTTTTTGAGCTTTATGCATCACACACACACCTGTACACTGACGCTCCCTTGTAATTTGAGCTGAAGTCGGATCATGTCGACCTCACTGGCAGCGCAAAGAGCGCGTAGTTCTGCAACCTTCCCGCTCATCTCGTCTATGGCCACCTCGATGGGGCTCAGGTCTGTGTGGTGCTGATACATCACTGCTATCCTCTTCTTGACATATGGGAAACAGTGAGTGGCTGAAATGCAGATAGAGAATCTATAAGCATAAAATAAATGTCACAGATGCAGTTCCTAGCTGAAGTCTAATTAGGCTTGAAGGTTTAACTTGCAGTTATTTGCATTCAGAAGAAAAAGCTCCTAATGGTCAGACCCGAGTTTAACTTTTAAAGAGCACCTACAGTATTTCATTGCTAAAAACCAACATTATTTTGTGTATTCACGTGGTTTATGGTTAAAAAGACACATTATTTTCAACATACAGTACATTTTGTAGCTCCAAATTTCACTCTCTTCCTGAAACGCACGGATTTGAAAAGCTCTGTGTCCCTTATTAGCCAGCTAATCTGTACGTTGTGATTGGCCTGAATACCTCTGACGTCAGCCGGCAATGTGACACTCCTTATCATGTTTGAAAGATTCGCGCACAATGCAATGCTTACAGGAGTTAATTTACAGGCTGAGTCCGAAGCGGAAGGAATTATGGGAATGTCAGTGTTGTTTACATCACTTTGTCTACAATCCGTGTGTTTGTTGTAGTCCAAGAAAAGAGATTTACGTAGGAGACGATAACTCTGGTCATCGTTTACTTTGGGGTTTGTACCTTTTGCATATCGTTAACATGTACTAAAACACACTTACACACCAAAGGAAATGTAAAAATGTGAATTGGACAATAGGTGCTCTTTAAATGACATGATCTAAAATAATGCTTAACCTAAAATTAAGAACAGCTCATTTATTAAAATTGTTACTGCGCATAACTGCATTCCATGATTTACAATCACGGGATTACTAATGGAAGATAAAAACTATAATGTATTTATAAAAAATAGTTACAGGCCAAGGCCCAAGGACATTTGTTCATAAAATTATATTACCCTGTATAGATTGGCTGTGCATTACCCTGCTTGTATACATCCTCTAAAAACTGTGTAATATGTGTATTACCGCATATACTATAATGCTGCCATATATGAACTGATATTTGAACATGTAATATGTCATATTAGCATTAGCAGGAATGCAGAAACCAAACTGTAGGGAAAAATGGTATTTGTACAGTAGGACAGCATTTCAGATTCCCACTCACTAGTGAGGACAGTCCTGCGTTTACACTGTTCCTCGACACCACCATGTTTCTTGCCCGACTCCGTAAACGGCGTCTCGAACACAAAGCGCCGGATGTTGTGGCTCCTCTCAAAGTCTGTCTTTCTCTCCTCCAGCTCCTTCTCTTCCAGGTACGGGGTCACGTGCGTCACCTGGATGTAGGCAAACTTTGCCTCCAGGTCTTTAGGGTTTACCTGAGACAGGTGGGAGAAGATAGTGGTATACAGTTTACGTGAATAGCAATAAAATGCAGATAAATTTATGAATAAACAGTATTCTTGTCTGGGTACAGTAGGTCGAAGGTGTTTCATATGCGTATAAATATTGTTTTATCTCAACTATGACGTGAAGATCGTTGTGTATATGTGTGTATACATGTCAACAGATTACAGTCACTGTACACAGTAGTTGATTGTGCTTTTTGATAAAACAGAAGTGTTTTGCTCACCCTGCCAGAGTCCTGGATCATTTTGACATTTTCTTGGCCAAACTTGTCCGAATAAAGTTTGAGGAGGCGCTGGGAGATCTCTGAGAGAGGAGTAAATTTTGGTTCTTTATAGATGTATTCCTTTCCATCCTCATCTTCAAAGAAACCCTAAAACACACAAAGTGTCTTTGTCACAATGTGTGTAATAGTACATTTGTGTGTGCGGTACATGCATACGAGGGATGGACTTGATGGATGTTTTTTTAATTATTTCATCTTTTAGCAGTGATACTAAAAATCACCAAATTAACATGGTTCAACTTTTAAAAATGCATTGTGGGACCTTTGCATTTTATTTATCTATCTGAGTGTTTTTTAAAGGGGACCTACTATAAAAAATTCACTTTTTTAATGTACTTGAACACCAGTGTGTGTGTAAACAAACAACCAGCCTACACTATCAAATAAATAGTCACAAAAATGGTCCCAAGCTGTCATTGGGGTAGATAACCTTTAAAAAGGTCCTGATGTGTACCATTTAATACAACCATTGTAGTACATTTCGTGTACATGCATACTAAGGATGGACTAGGGTTAGGTAACCTTTAAAAAGGCCCTAATATGTACAATTTAGGGACAGATATGAAGTCTTCTGTAAAAATATGTACCTTTCAAATACTAATATAAACTCAATAGGTGCAAAAGTGTACTTTTTAAAAGGGTACTGCCCCAGTGACAGCTAGGAACCATTTCTTGACCATTTTAATGCAGTTTCTTCAAATGACCCGTTTCAGATTCTCCTCTAGAGTGACATCATCATAGGAAAAGCCCCGCACACAACCGCTGACAATTGTCCCAAACATTTCATTTTTGAAGGAAAGTCTTGAAGAAAATAAACTGCGCCAAATAACTATGCCTCATCTGATTCTTGTAAAACTTAATTGCATGCGAGTATTACACTAACTAGACAACTGGACTAGTCGATTTAAGAAATGTAGTATGCAGTATTGCACATCCCTTACTGTGCGTTCACACCAGATGCAGAAGAGGCGGCAAAAACGCACTATTCGCGCGTTATTGGACGCTTAAACATTTTGAGTGTACTTGCTTCATTCGTGCATGAAATTGTAGTCATTCGAGACATTCACACGTAAATTCGCATCAAGGGAGGGGCTTATATAGCTCAAATTGAACGAGTGTTCGACCTCCTTAAGATCCTTTTAATTCCTATAAAAGTACGAAGATGTCTCGTATTGCGGTGACTGTCCTCCATTGCTGTTTTGTTTTTCTGCCTCCGCTCGCTATATGTAATCACGTCACTGCTAGAGCAAGCTCCTGAATGGTTAACACGGCACGAAAATCCGCCAAAATTTAGAATTTTCACTTTGAGTGGATCGCGCGTCATTCACGCTTGCTGTGCCACAGGATGCCTATTTGCGTCTTTGCATTGACATGTAAATCACTCACGCTTGCCGCCTCTACCGAGTCTGGTGTGAACGCACCAAAATGCATTTCAGAGTTGGGGTAATGCATGCATTACGTAATAATAATATTAATTTTCTGAAGTAACGAGTAAAGTAACGCATTACTTTATAAATGTACACACTAATATTTGAGTTACTTTTTTAAAAAGTAATTTGAGTTACTTTTCAGTTTAATTAATTAGATTTTAAAAAATAATAATAATAAAAAGTGTTGTCACTTAGGCTACGTTTACATGGAAACAATCTGAAAAGAAACCGCAAAAGTGGCGTTACGTTATCACTTTTAATTCCGCGTATATACAAGCGTTTTGAGGGGGAAATCTGCGCGCATATGGTGACGCAAAAGTGTGTGATATTCGATGTAGTATGCATTCCAGGCGGCTAGGTGGCAATGTGAAGCACTGACACACAACACACCAAGTCCATGTGCCTGCGTACAACCTTCTTCCTGGTTCTCCCAGGTCTTGTCAAAGCCGCCTGGTTTGCCTCAGACGAATTGCCGCATCAACAGTTTATCTAAGGTAATTAATGTGCCTTCTCTGATCAGTAATACTAGCTGTGAATATTTCGTACAACTGCTGGAAAGAGTCTTGTATATTTATCAGAGCTGCTATGGCAACTTAAAGGTCGGACGTATGGAAATAATCTGACATGTTTGTTGTTATTTTCCTGAACTGGGGCATGTGACGTAAACGCGTACGCGACAAGAGCCACCGTGAGCAGACTTTTGCGTTCTTACTCTTTAGACAAGAATGCGTCTAAAGATTTCCACTCTGGAGGGTGGTTTCACTTTTTTGCGTTTTTAAGCCCCCAAAACGCCGTCGCCGTGTAAATGAAAGGCACATCCGATAAAATATTTTTACGTTTTCACCCTCGAGCATTCACGTGTAAACAGGCCCTTAGAATTACGCACTTTATGCGTGCGCGCCTGAGCAGGAACGTTTGAGTCAGAAAAAAAGATGGCAGACCAGAACTTGACATTTTTGCGATGGAAATATGCAATTTCTGATTGCAGAAGTCATAAAAAACACCTAGGTCTGAAAGAGATTAAGCCTCTGCCAAGTAAGAAAAAGTATCGCAAAAGTAACTTAAAAGTAACGTAAGTATTACTTTTCATGAAAAGTAACTAACGCAATTAGTTACTTTTTTTAGGAAGTAACTTAATATTGTAATGCATTACTTTTAAAAGTAACTTTCCCCAACACTGATGCATTTACTGTTGTGTTATGAATTTAAAACTAAATAAACAAACCTCAACATCACACAGGTGAAAATTAAGAGTTCGCACACCCAGAATATGAATGCAAACTTTCATATAAAAGACACAGACCAGCAAGATCTTGTCTCTTTTAGAAAATGCTCATCCTTCGGTCCTTTAATAATCCCTTATCTGTTTGTTGGAGATGGCTTTGGAGATGTCAGGATTTAGCATTCACCGGGCTTCTCGAGTTGAAACGTCGTAAGCCATAAAATCACATTGCTTCCTTATGGTTTATGGACACATTGTATGGCAAAAGAGCTCGGAAAATTTTGCCTGGTTCATTTTTATTGTCCGAACCCATTTCAAATTGGCTTCTATAGTAAACAAAACCTGCCAGATAGCTGCCTAGCTCAATGAGGATGAAGTAATGACAGGATGTACAGATGAGGAGATATGTTATCTGTTTAAAGATTGATGGACGGTAGGATGTTAGCGGCACACAGAGAAACGTGTCCTCAACTTCTGACCTAAACACATTAGGCATGCAGGCAAATAAGCAGAGATTTTGAGACCATTACGGTCACAAAGCAAAGCTTTGTCTGAGTGTAAATGAGTAAGACAGCACACACAACACACACACACTTTATTCACAACAAAACTTACCGCAGCCTTAGGACAGAAAAGAAAACAGAAAAGAAAGATTAACTGAGACCCACAATGCCTTGGACATGCTTTAAACAGGATTCATGCAGGTCAGATTAATCATGCAAATAGGATCTCTTATATGCATTTTTATAAATTACATTTTTATGGGGGTTGCATCATAAATTCTATCTTAATTTCTTTATGGTCCAAGTTTAATTTCTGTCATCATTTTATTATCTACGTGCAATTTCTTTGCCCCTGACAGCACCAAACAAGATACTCCCCCTGTTTGCCATTGGACACAAAATGTTGGTTCAGCATTAGTGCTGATGTGTGTTTGGATGCCCAAACATGTTTTGATAGAGATAAGGGCGGCAAGGGTGCGGCAGGTGCTTTAAACAGTCAGGAACAAAGATTTGGCAAACATTCTGAACCTTTTCATTTTGGTGTTTAGAAATAATAATATCTATGTTTATGCATCCTTACTACATTATCCCGAGTGGGTGGGCCAAGGTTCCCTTTCAGTCGGTCACTACGACGTCACGTCGTGACCGACAAATTGGGAACCGCTTCGCGGGTGACCTATCTACTTCGAGAACTATCAGAAACGCCAATGAACTTGGCATGCAGGTATTTGCATAATGCCGGCGCCGCCCCGCCAGGTGCGAATATAAGGCGCAGGTGCATAATACCAAATCAGCTTTATTGCTTCGAAGCCGGCAGACATCTGCTCTCGAGAAGCTGTTTAAACTGATCTTCGTAGATCCTGTCTCTAAGAGGGAAAAGAAAAAATCTCAGCTTGCTGAAGTTGGTTGGGCAAAGACACCTCAGCGGAGGCTCGCAGTGTTTTCTCCACCCTTTCTCTCTCTCTCTGTCTCTTTTTTTAGGACTTGAGTTCGAGTGAGTGCGTTTGCCTCTCCCTGTGTGTTTCACCAGCTCGCACAAAAGAGTGATTTCCCTGAAAGAGAAGCACGTTTGAGCTTTGTGTCTTTTTAAAGACAGCCACTCATTCGTGTCACGGTCGGGGTCGTCTTTTTAAAGATGGATTTCCGTCCGTGCTCCGTTTCTGGATGCGGTGTGTTCATCGCCCCCCAGGATGGCCACAAGCGTTGTCTTTCGTGTCTGGGGCTCCAGCACGCAGAGGCAGCGTTGCGTGATAGTTCATGCTCCGTCTGCAAGGGCATGACTATGGCGGATTTGCGGAGACGGGTGTCGTTCCTCCGGCAACGGCCCCTGCCTTCCAAGTCTGATACTGCTAAGGGCGCAGTTACCAGACTTGCGAAGGATGATCTCCGTATAACGGTTCTGGGTCGGTCTGCTGGTTCGTCCAGCAGCTCCCAGCGCCCTGATCCGTTGCCAGCGGAGGTCCCGATGGAGACGAGCGGCCCGTGTTCTACGGTGTCCTCGCGCTCTGTCGAGCCTCCACCTGATGCGATGTCCACCATAACGTCGGAGGGGGGGTTGTCAGCCTCGGACGTCAATCCGGATCCGCTCCCGCCTTCGGGCCAGGTTGCGGGTCCTGCGTTTGACCCTGAGATGGCAGCCATGCTCGCTCGGGCGGCGGAGGCGGTCGGCTTGGAGTGGACTAAACCTCCCCCACCTGAACCGTCCCGCCTCGATGATTGGTTCTTCGGGGGTGCCAGGGCTTCTCAGTCCTCGCCCCCGGTGCCTTTCTTCCCCGAGGTGCATGAAGAGCTGACGCGGTCGTGGAAAACCCTGTTTTCCGCCCGGAACCGGCCGTATCAGCCTTCACCTCTCACCTCTCTCGAGGGTGGAGATGCCAAGGGGTACACTGGTATCCCGTCAGTGGAGCGCCCGGTCGCGATGCAGTTGTGTCCGGCCGGTGTCGCTTCCTCCTGGCGGGACCAGCCTACTCTCCCCTCACGGGCCTGTAAGCAGTCTTCGGCGCTGTCCGGTGCTGCTTACAAGGCTTGTGGGGAGGCAGCCTCTGCCCTGCATGCCATGGCATTGCTGCAGGTTCACCAGGCTAAGGCTCTGAGGGACCTGCACGCGGGAGGTCACGACTCGGCGGAGTTCTCTGAACTGCATGCGGCTACGGATCTGGCGCTTCGTGCGACCAAGGTCACCGCACGCGCCGTCGGGCGTGCGATGTCTACCCTGGTAGTCCAGGAACGCCATCTCTGGCTGTGTCTGGCGGACATGAAGGACGCCGATAAAACCCGGCTCCTGAATGCTCTGGTTTCCCAGACCGGCCTGTTCGGCGAGACGGTCGAGGAGTTTGCGCAGCAATTCTCCGCGGCCAAGAAGCAGACTGAGGCCATCGCTCAGATCATGCCACGTCGGAAGCGTCCTGCGCCTGCCCCATCCACGTCGGCGCCTCAGCCTGCTCCTCGCCGAGGGCGTCCTGCGGCGGCCGCCTCCGTTCCTCCCCGGGGCTCTTCTAAGAAGCGAGGAACCAGTCGTCAGCAGCCCGCCCCGCCCGCTTCAAAGGGTGGAAAAAGAAGATCAAAGCGGCCCTGAGACGGGCGACCTAGAGATGGAGGGGATCGCTCTTCGGGAGATGGTGAAGGCACCACTCCCCCCACCGGAGGAGGGCCGGTTGGGGAATCTTTTGTTTCATTTTTCTGTTCCGCCGACTTTTCAGTCGGCACCCACAAATTCACAGAAAGAGCGAATTCCACTTCCATCTCTAGGTCTTCAGATTAGCGCCGGAGACACGAGCGGGCTCATAACCCCCCCTCGTTTTCCGACTCATCAGAGGAGAACGAGAGCGACGCACGGGCTCATAACCCCACCGCGCTCTCCAACTTCTCAGGCGGTAGGAGACAGCTACGGGCTCATAACCCATCGTCTCCCTCCTCCGTCGCCAGAGGGTGCATCGAGTGGTGTGAGGTGTCTTCAGCAGAGCCTCCCTTACTCAACCACCCAGCAACGGACTCAGGTGAGTGTTATCACACACAACACTGCTGTCGGTGCGGCCGTCACGCACACACCGGCGATCACCTCCGTTGCGCCCGCCGCGGGTACACCGATCGTGCCTTTAGTCCCCCTCGCACAGTATCTGGGGGCGTGGGAACAGCTTCCCAGCCCGTCGCGTTGGCTTTTACGCACGATTTGTCTCGGCTATGCGATCCAATTTGCCCGGCGTCCCCTCAAATTCTCCGGCGTTCGTTTCACTACGGTGAGAGCTGCCGATGCGCACGTCCTCCGTGCGGAGATCGCTGTCTTATTGGTGAAAGACGCGTTCCAGCCGGTCCCTCCAGCCGAGATGAGGTCGGGGTTTTACAGCCCTTACTTTATTGTACCCAAGAAAAGCGGCGGCTTACGACCGATCCTGGACCTGCGTTCACTGAACCGTGCACTTCACAGAATGCCGTTCAAAATGCTGACGCCCAAACGCATATTTCCATGCATTCGTCCAAACGGTTGGTTCGCATCTATCGACCTGAAGGACGCGTACTTTCACGTGTCGATTCTCCCCCGGCACAGGCCGTTTCTCCGCTTTGCGTTCGAGGAGCGAGCATACCAGTACAAAGTCCTCCCATTCGGGCTCTCTCTGTCGCCCCGTGTATTCACCAAAGTAGTGGAGGGGGCTTTAAAACCCCTGAGAGAGAGAGGTGTGCGCATTCTCGCGTATTTGGACGATTGGCTAATAATAGCTCAAACACATCAGACGCTGTGCGATCACAGAGATTTAACTTTAAAACACCTCGATCGTTTGGGTCTTCGGGTCAACTGGGATAAGAGCAAGCTTTGCCCCGTGCAGAGAATCTCTTTTCTCGGTATGGAACTGGACTCGATCGATTTGACAGCTCGTCTAACAGAAGCGCGTGTACAGTCGATTCTGACTTGCCTGAATACATTCAAGAGCAAGAGCGCGGTCCCGCTGAAACAATTTCAGAAGTTTTTGGGGCATATGGCAGCAGCCGCAGCTGTAACTCCGCTCGGACTGCTTCATATGCGACCGCTTCAGCATTGGCTTCACGATCGAGTCCTGAGGAGAGCGTGGCTGTGCGGCATTCACCGTGTTATCATTACACTTGCGTGTCGTCGCACTTTCACTCCGTGGTTAGACCGTGCGTTTCTCCGAGCCGGTGTGCCTCTGAGACAGGTCTCCAAGCATGCGATAGTATGCACAGATGCTTTAGACACGGGGTGGGGGGCCACGTACGATGGGCTTGCGGCTTCGGGGGTCTGGACGACACCCCAGCTGCATTGGCACATAAACTACCGGGAAATGTGGGCTGTATATCTTGCGCTCGTCCGTTTCAGCAACGAGTTACGGGGCAAAGATGTATTAGTTCGAACAGACAACACTGCGACCGTGGCGTACATCAATCGTCAAGGCGGTTTACGCTTGCGTCACCTGTCGCATCTCGCCCGTCACCTCCTCACTTGGAGTCAGAAGAATTTGAGGTCTCTTCGTGCCATTTACATCCCGGGCACGCTCAATGTAGAGGCGGATGCGCTCTCTCGGGCTGCGTGTCCCGGCGAATGGCGGCTCCACCCCATTGCGGTTCAGCAGATTTGGAGACGTTTCGGCAAAGCGCAGATAGATCTGTTTGCTTCCCCAGAGACGACCCATTGTCGCCTGTTCTATTCACTAGCCGACGACTCGCTCAGCGTGGATGCATTGGCACACAGCTGGCCGCGAAACATGCGCAAATACGCGTTCCCTCCGGTGAGCCTCATTGCGCAAACCCTATGCAAAATCCGGGAGGACGAGGAGAGCGTGCTGTTGGTGGCACCGTATTGGACAACCAGGAGTTGGTTTCCAGAACTCTCTCTCCTCGCGACAGCCCCTCCGTGGAAGATTCCCCTGAGGAAGGACCTTCTTTCTCAACAAGAGGGCACATTATGGCACCCGCGCCCCGACCTGTGGAACCTCCATGTGTGGTCTCTGGACGGGGCACGGAGGATGTGAGTGATTTACTGCAAGAGGTATCTAACACTATTGCTGCTGCGCGAGCGCCGTCTACGAGACAGGCTTACGCGCTTAAATGGAACCTGTTTGTCGACTGGTGTTCTTCCTGAAGTGAAAACCCCCGAGAATGCCCGATTAGTGTTGTGCTTTTGTATCTCCAGCGTCGTTTGGAGAATAGGCTGTCACCATCCACTATTAAGGTCGATATCGCTGCGATATCAGCTCACCATTCACCCGTAAACGGTAGAACAGTGGGTCAGCACGACCTGGTCATTAGATTTCTCAGAGGCGCTCGAAGACTGAATCCTTCGCGTCCTCCCTCTATTCCTCCTTGGGACCTGTCCTTGGTGCTGAAATCACTCCAGGAAGCCCCATTTGAGCCTCTCCATAGTGTGAGTGTTAAATTTCTTACTATGAAAACATTAACTCTCCTTGCTTTGGCTTCTGTTAAGAGGATAGGGGATATTCATGCATTTTCGGTCGATGATTCGTGCCTTCAGTTCGGGCCGGCTGCATCCAGCGTAACACTGAGACCCTTGGGCTTTGTGCCCAAAGTTCCCACCACTCCTTTCAGAGATCAAGTGGTGAACCTACAAGCCCTGCCTTTGGAGGAGGCAGACCCAGCCATGGCTTTGTTATGCCCTGTTCGTGCACTACGTGTGTATATAGACAGGACGCAAAGTTTTAGGACCTCAGATCAGCTCTTTGTGTGTTACGGTGGTCAGCAGAAAGGAAAAACTGTCACCAAGCAGAGGATGTCCCATTGGATTGTGGATACTATAGCCCTTGCATATCAAAAGCAGAATGTGCCTTGTCCATTTAATTTACGTGCTCACTCTACACGCAGTGTGGCATCATCTTGGGCACTGGCTCGCGGTTCCTCGCTAACAGATATTTGTAGAGCTGCAGGCTGGGCGACACCTAATACGTTCACAAGATTCTATAGTGTTTGTGTCGAACCGGTTTCCACTCGGGTTCTTTCTACTAACTAGTTAAGAATGCCGAGGGTCGGCTCGTGTGTCGGCTTGGAGCCTCTATTTTGGTGCTGTACATTTGCATCAATATGGAAGGCCATCGGGGCAAAAACGTCTCAAAAACTGTTTTTGCCTCTCCTCCACCGCCCTGATAGCTGGTGTTGCGGAGCATCCGCTGTCAACCTATCACTGATGTATTTTCTGTAAACCTGTGTAGGCTAGGCGTCATCATTTGTCCCCTACGTGGGGTTCATTTGTGTGTATAGTCCGTGGGGTTCTAATCCTCCACGTTTTTCCTTAGCAGAGCCTGCTCTGCATCTCTCGGCATACCATGTATTGTTCAGAGACTTTTTTGAGCAACCTGTCGGTTGTTTCATATATTTATGTCATCCATTTAACCTTCTTAGGGGATGGCTTCCGCAGTGTTCTAGCTCCGCTCAGTTTAGACGCTTCCCCAGTTCGCTGCTTCACTATCGTGGGTTAAGGAACAGGTAGTGACCGGCCTTCTGCATTTCGCCTTAGGTTCCGCCCCTTTATGTGGAGGGCGGAGGGCTTTTGCAGGCACTGGAAGGGTTCAGCTGCAGTGGCGTTTTGGTAGGGATTCCCAATTCGTCGGTCACGACGTGACGTCGTAGTGACCGACTGAAAGGGAACGTCTCGGTTACGTATGTAACCCTCGTTCCCTGAAGGAAGGGAACGGAGACGTCACGTCCCGTCGCCACAGTTTGCTGTTCCATTGCTGTTTTCAGGCCGGGCACTGTTGCTCGGCTTCTCAGCAATAATATAGCTGATTTGGTATTATGCACCTGCGCCTTATATTCGCACCTGGTGGGGCGGCGCCGGCATTATGCAAATACCTGCATGCCAAGTTCATTGGCGTTTCTGATAGTTCTCGAAGTAGATAGGTCACCCGCGAAGCGGTTCCCAATTCGTCGGTCACGACGTGACGTCTCCGTTCCCTTCCTTCAGGGAACGAGGGTTACATACGTAACCGAGACGTTCTCAACAGCAAATACGTTTTAAAGGTCCACTGTGTAGATTTTTAGCGGCATCTAGTGGTAAGATTGTGAATTGCAACCAATGGTTTAGTCCACAGCTTAGGCCGCCCTTTCGAAACAAATAGAGAAGCTACAGTAGCCGCCACAGGACAAACACGTCATCGTCTGCGAAAACGTAGTGACAAATCACGTGTTCTACAGAACAGTTTGTCCATTAAGGGCTACTGAGAAACATGGTAGCGCAAAAGTGCGAATTCCATGTAAGGAGTGTATGTAGATAAAAAGTCTCATTCTAAGGTAATAAAAATACAGTTAATTTTGTAATAATTTATACACCACTGATAATATAGTTATGTATATTAAATTGCATTTCTGTAAAGAGATCCTTCTAAAAGTTACACAATGCACCTTTAAAGGAATGTTATTGTTGGCTGTATCATGTTAATATTTTACGCTATGGATGTCAGAACTGCAAAGATTTTCAAAAGATGGTCCTTTTGGACTTTAGAGGAAGTTTTGAGTTCTAATAACTAGCATATGTTTTCATGGCACATTGAACCCTTTTATCTCAGAAGATAAAAGGAAGGATAATTTGATTCCTCGTATGAACCCTTTAGAATAACTTGCAGGAATATTTAAAGGATAAATAAAAAAGAGTTTTGTGTTTGATGGGCTGTTATGCAATGTTTTACCTGGCCAAAAAATGCCACTCTGAAGTAGGTCCCAAGAAGCCTCTTCCCAGAATGCATCACTTCCATCACTTTAGTGTAAGCACGATGTAACGTCTCATAAAGGTGGGCAAGTTTCTACACAAAAGCACAAACTATATTCATACTGTGTATAGTTCAGTGTACAACACTTTGAAAAAGAGTGCACAGTCGGTATTCTGCTAAGGGTTAAAGTTGCACGGCCCGTGACATGCAGACTGTGAGTGTTTTTACCTCAAAATCCCTGCGTTGTTCATAAATGGGAATGATGAGTTTGTAGATGTCTGAAATGAGTTCATAACGTTCAGCTTTCCATAAACCGTCGGCACAGGCTTCCAGCAACTCCATTAGCACCTCCTGCATACAGACACACACACATATAGACTATAATTACATGGACTCACACACTACACTCACTTGTTCACTTCACCTGCGTTATGCCTTAACATAAGCCCTTTCCACATGTGTTCATGATGCAAACAAACTAACCTCACCACAAAAACGTGTCACAGGCAAAGCTACTAATTTAAAGGATTAGTCCATTTAAAAAAAAATGAAAACATATAATTTACTCACCACCATGTCATCCAAAATGTTAATGTCTTTCTTTGTTCAGTCGAGAAGAAATTATGTTTTTTGAGGAAAACATTCCAGGATTTTTCTCATTTTAATGGACTTTAATGGATCCCAACACTTAACAGTTTTAATGCACTTTAAAATTGCAGTTTCAAAGGACTCTAAATGATCCCAAACGAGGCATAAGGGTTTTATCAAGCGAAACAATTGTCAATTTTGACAAGGTTGCAATTTTAAACTGCATTAAAACTGTTACGTGTTGGGGTCCATTAAAGTGAGAAAAATCCTGGAATGTTTTCCTCAAAAAACATAATTTCTTCTTGACTGAACAAAGAAAGACAAAAACATTTTGGATGACATGGTGGTGGAGAGTAAATTATCTGGATTTTTTTTGTACTAATCCTTTAAAGTGTTTTATGTTATTAGTGGTGGTTGCTAAGGCTAACATCAATCTTACTATTGCTCTAAGTTAAAGTTGGGGATTTGAACAAATCCCAAAGTATTCAGCTTTGATGCATAACTCATCCACACAGAATATGCATGCAGAATATCGCCTTAGACAATTCACATAGTTCTCCATATTTTTACTATTTCAGTACTTTGTTGTTTCCTGCAAGCAGTAAGAATGTAGTATAGTTACAACACTTTATCATGTTTAAATCCATTCAATAATTTAAAACTAGAGCTGCACAATATTAAAGAAAAATACGATATGCTATAACTAGCTTCATAATGCGATATACAATATGTGATGGGATAATGCTTTACATTTCTAAAATAAAATGTAAACGTTATCGAAATATAAATCAATATATTGTTTCATGTGAATGAGTAGGCAGGATGAATTATCATATTCTAGAAAAAAATTCTAGACTACAAGATTTAGTTCTCAAAACGTGTCGTGAAAACATGTTTAGTGTGAGTTTCATGGCCTTATATCAGTGACTTAAATTTTTTGCTTTTTCAAAAACCATGCATAAACATTTTACTCTCAAAAATACAAACATGCACATACATGCTGCTCACATATTATTGTAGCCCAGTTTGTACTTATGAGACTTTTGCCATTATGTTTTTAAGCAACTGAAAAAAGCACAAATGTCGGTGCAGGTCAAAACTTCTCCAGGCCCCCAAAACCCCCTTAGACCCCAGAGGGTTAAAGCTAAAATTTGTATACAAACCTACATGTTTTACATTTTTATGAAAAGTGAAGAGCCGAGCTCTTTGCTAAAACTTTGACTTCATTTAACCTTCTGAAGTATTAAAATCATCCAGTTATTGCAAACCATTGCAATATGCATATTGCAACATTCACATTTGTGATATTTGGATAATGTCGATATATTATGCAACCCTAATTACAATGCACAATCCTGCAGATTAAAAAATAAAATAAACAAATCAATGCAAAAAGCCTGTTTTAGCTTATCATCAGAACTGCAAGCAAAAAATGACATAGTATGCATTACAGATATCTAATTACTACATTTCACTTAAATTCAAGTTGATCTGTCGTGAAAACGTATTATTCACAGTGACGAGTAAAATCTTATCTATTTATTATCTGGACGTTCTTTACTAACACACCCACTGGAGAAGAGCAATTACTACTGATTAGATAAGAAATCTGACTTTCTGCCACGGGTTATTATTATAGACATTGTTAAACAGTTTGAATTCATTTCAGTGCATTTTGGATGTGGAGTGTGAAGGCGTGGCTTAATGTAAGTGGGTGTGGTCTATGTGACAATGGGATTAAGGATTATGTACATGGTGTTAAGGAGAAAGTTGAATTGAACCTCATTAAAGTGAACGTCCTGCATGCCCACGTCCTCCATCATGGCTGCCTCCTCATCGATGTTGGGTGTGATCACACGAAATGCAGAGCAGCCCTGACGAAACATTCCTGTAAAGGAGAGCGAATATGTTTAAAATAGGCCCAAAAGCTCTATCATAGCATTTTAATAACAGGTTTGCGCTTTAGTCTAACACTTTACATTAAGGTGTTAATATAAGGAAAGTTTAAAGAAAATTAAATATTACTTTGCAAGAAAGACCAGACAAGGTCCCAATAAAAACCCATTTGTAAATGGTCCTCATGGTGCTAAATAAGTGAGTGTGCATGGATTTGTGTGCATATGTGCATGTATCTACTTCTCCTGACCCCAGTAAAGTGTTGTTATCACTTCTCTCCACATTGTAAAATACAATCAAAATACAGTTGAACCTTGTACAAAACATACTAATGAAGTATGTGTATCCACGTGTGCGTGCACTGTGTGCGTGCGTTCATGCATGGTGAAAACTGTTAAATCACCTTTTACCTACAAATATATGCATTACCTCTTACCAATGAACTCTCATATTATTTATACACTAAACAATACATTTCTAATTGGATTTGCAGAGAAAAATTAACAAAATTTGAACAGTTCCCCAAATAACTTAAAGCTTTTTGCTAATAAAGTAAGGCTTCATTCTTTTTAAAAGTGGGGTGCATGATCTCTGAAAGCCGATGTTGATATTTGAAATCACCTAAACAAACACGCCCCTACCCCAATCGAATCTGGACCTTCTTTTGATACACCCGCCCCACACATGCGCAAACAGGCAACATCGTCGGTTAGTAGACACACCCCTTACTGCTGATTGGCTACAAGTGTGTTTTGTACTTGGCCCGACTCCTTTTTCCAAAGTGTTTTTCAAAAATCATGCACCCTGCCTTTAAAGTTAAATACAATATGTTTGCTATAACGTGAACATGTGTAAACAATGATTTTGTAATTGCTCTTTGTATCATCTGAGTATATAAAATCCCTGCAAACAAACTCTATAGCGCCCCTGTAATTCCTCACCTTTTCTCTTCAGGTACTCGGCCACCAGTGCTGCCACATGCACGTAACACATCGCAGCCTAATAAAAAACAAAATCCCAGGATAATGTTATTGAGCCAGTGCATGTCATCATTATCCTCCAATCAGCTTTCTTTTAACAAAACCACCAAATGTATTATTAATACATTTAAAATGATAAATACATCAAAAATAGTGAATATTTACAAACAGTCCAGAAGCTATCTAATATACATAACCTTTTAGCTTTACTGTAAATCCCGACTGTGGTGAAAATCTGGTTTTTGCTTAAAGGAGTAGTCCACTTTAATTCGCCTTGCTATCTACCTCACAAACAGGCGAAATCTGAACAACCTCATTTTTCACATGGTTGGAGAAAATGGCTTACCCAAACAAAGTTACTGGGTTGCTCTTTATCACATTTTCTAGGTTGATAGAAGCACTGAGGACCCAATTATAGCACTAAAACATGGAAAAAGTCAGATTTTCATGCTATGACCCCTTTAAGAGAAAATGATCAGTAATGGTGTTAACTGCTAAAGTTGCGCAATGCTTGTCTCAAATCATATATTAGTACACATAATAATTTAAAGTAGTAGTCCACTTTAAAGATGGGGTCCATTGACTTTTTATAGTAGGAAAAAAATACTATGGTAAGTCAATGGGCCCCATCTTTAATATTAAGCGTCACCCCACCCTATTGAGTTAAATCTACACCCTTGGAGCTTTCAAACAATATACAGTTTGTCATGATTAGATAAGAATTCATATGCAAACATTGAAGTAAATGTAGTCGTCCTGCTGGTGGGACAGTGACATTTAGTAGAAAATAAATTTTTTGAGGCACTCTCTCTTCATAAATGAATCAATTACTCTCCCTACATAATTTATTTTATAAAACACTGTTGAAATGTCTATTCTGGAGGCTTAGACCTTTCCAACGATATATAGTTTGTAGTGATAGATTAAAATTTTAATCAACAATATTAATGCAAACTTAGGTGTCCCGTATTCGGGACGGCGACGCTTAACAGTTTAAAATAATACCACCCCCTTTATCTGCACTATCCAACCATAGCACTGCCATTAAGTGCAGAGAGAAAGAAAAAATAATTGACAGCACAATTGAGTTTCAATTACAACAAACCACCATCATTGTGATCAGTGTTTGCATTTCATCAGCTCATTTGCATTTTAAACGACACACCCCAAAATGGCACACTTTTGCTCAGGCCTACATATTTGCAATTTTAACATGCTATAATAAATTATCTGGGGAGTATTTTGAGCTAAAACTTAACTTACACACTCTGGGGACACCAAATATTTCTTTTACATCTTCAAAAATCTCATAATATGACCCCTTTAAAACTGCAGCTAACCAAATACATGCTTAACGTTTGAACCACCCACACTATTTCTACATGACAATTATGTTGTAATTAATCACATCAATGTGTCGACAAAGTCACGAGTGGATCAGGTAGTGGAGCTGTTATAATTGAGAGGAGGGCAGGGATAAACAGGGATACTTTAAAGGGATAGCTCACCAAAAAATGAAAATTTGTGATCATTTGCTTACCCTCACATTGTTCCAAACCTGTACACAAAATTGAAGATATTTTGAAAAATGTTAATAATTAAACAGATCTGGGGCACCATTCACTTCCATAGTATTATTTTATCTACTATGGAGGTCAATGGTGCCCCAGTTCTGCTTAGTTACATTATTCAAAATATTAAAAATATCTTCCTTTGTATTCAGCCAAACAAAGAAATTAAATCAGGTTTTGAACAACTTAAAGGTGAGTAAATAATGACACTTTTTTTGGTGAACTATCCTAATTCTTGTCAGAGATCTATTTTCGCCAGCTTACCTCAGACAGATCTCCGTTCTTCACGTGGATCTTGGCCATGCTGTCCAGCCAGGTTTTGCGTAGTTCAGGTGTGCTAGTGTAGGATTTGGCCAAGCTGTACTGCAGGTCCACCAACATCTCCGGATCTTTCTCATGTTCCTTCATTTGCTCAGTAGCCATCAGCACAGTTCGGATCCGCTTGGTCAGATCCTTCACATCGGAGGGGAAAGCAGTGTGCTGAGGGTAAATGAAGTCTTTAGTGTGTGGGAAGTAGGAAAAAAACGATATAGATTTCCATTTTTTTTGCCATTAAAGGGATAGTTCACTCAAAATAAAAATTCTGTCATCATTTACTCACTCTCATGTTGTTACAAACTTTTATACATTTCTTTTTTCTGATGAACACAAAGGAAGATATTTATGTTTGTAACCAAACCGAACAGAGGCCCCATTGACTTCCATTGTATTCTTTTCACATACTATAGAAGTCAATGGGGCCTCTGATCGGTTTGGTTACAAACATTCCTCAAAATATCTTTCTTTGTGTTCATCAGAACAAATAAATGTATACAGGTTGTAACAACATATAAGAGAGAGTAAATGATGACAGAATTTTCATTTTTTTGGTTGAACTATTCCTTTAACATTAAAAATCTTAAGATTTTTGATAAACACGGTTGTGTGGCAAACACAGAGATCTCTTATTTGCATTATTATGTTTTAAAGGACAAGTTCGGTATTTTACACTTAAAGCCCTGTTTTCAGATTGTTTATGATGAAATAGAACGGTTTTGACTGAAATTTCGACATATGCGGCTGCCCAGAGAATTTTTGGGTGTTTGTGTTTCAGCTCCTACCTTTAGAATGGGTTTAATGGTGCACTGGAACAATCCTTCCTAAAATGCATTAAACGTTCGTTTGCAGAGACGTGGGACTCGCGGAGTGATCAGGGGTGTTCACTGGTATGCTCAAACAAAAATCGCTGCAAAATACGCATTCCAACAGGTTTTATCGTAGTTTTTGCCAACTCCATTGACTTATATTAGTTGTGCTGTGAGGTACGGTATTACTCCGCGCCGGGAACTTTGTTTCTATTCTTGCAATTGGCAATGGCGGATTAGCGCCACCAACTGGGCTGGAGTGTCTATTATTCAAGCTCTAAGCGGAAGAATATACGGGTGTGGGGCGTTTGGAAAAATAGGTCCACAAGTTAACAACGAATGCTAAAACAGCTGTTGGAAAGCATCTTTTAACGCGATTTTTGTATTTTTGTGTGAGCATATCATTGAACACCCCTGACCACTCGACAAGTTTCATGTCTTTGTAAACGAAAGTTTAATGCATTTTAGAAAGGATTGTTCCAGTGCACCATTAAACGCATTGTAAAGGTAGGAGCTGAAACACAAACACCCAAAAATTCTCTGGGCAGCTGCAAATGTCGAAATTTCAGTCAAAACCGTTCTATTTCATCATAAACAATCTGAAAACAGGGCTTTAAGTGTAAAATACCGAACTTGTCCTTTAAATTAAAATAAAAGTAAGATTTATATTATTCATCATTAACTGAAGTCTGTTAACCCGAGGGCATCTCTGAGTCTTTACCTTTACGATTTTGTCGCTATTGGCACAGTTATTAATGATAGACAACGACTGCTGGAAGCGTGTGCCACCGATCCCAATGACATCAGCGATCAGCTGACTAACTGCAATCACCACCTGAAAAAAAAACCATTACATATAAAATGTCAGGCACCATACAAATAGCGGACAATACAGACTACGATTATGTGATCTATTCCCTCTCTTACCTGCAGGTGCGTCCGGACGAATGACTTTCTGCCGCTATACTCAAAGTTGCTCTTCATGAGGAAATAAAGCAGGTGTGCGGCATCGCTACGTATGGAGCTCAGTTTAGAATTACAGCACTTCAGAATCTCATAACACAGACAGGCACACATATCTGCCCGTCCGTCAAAAAACGTACAGGGAAACTGAAAAAAAAACATGGAGAGAATTAAAACTTGCCAACATAAGAACAGCACCAGACTACTTTTACGCAACATACTGTAAACCAGCCTGGACCAACTTTTATGCTGTTTTTTTAGCAAGGACAAAAAGCATAATCTTTAAATTATGATGTATGAAGATAGCTCAGTTGGAAGAGCATTGCATTAGCATTACAAAAGGTTGTGAGCTTGATTCCCAAGAAAAACATACTGATAAAAATGCATAGCTTGAATACACTGTTAAGTTGCTTCGGATAAGAGGGTTGCCAAATGTAAAAAATAGGAGGTTGAAAGCTTCTTTGGTGCATATAAAATAATATTTTTGATCAGGTATAAAGGTCTACTGTCTAGAGTTTCTTGTAAAATCAGAGAATTATGAAAATTGTGAGATCTCATAATTAAGGCTCCAGTGTGTAGATTTTTAGCGGCATATAGTGGTGAGATTGTGAATTGCAACCAACGGCTTAGTCGACAGTTCACCCTCCCTTTCGCATAGTGAAGCTACGGTAGCTGCCACAGGACAAACATTTCATCCTCTGACGACATAATGACAAAACGCTTAACTCTAGGGGAGCTGGAAAATTAGCATATTTTCAAAAAAAGTGGAGTGTCCCTTTAAGGAAATGGAGCATGTCACAACGCCTTATCTAATCATATTACATTTTGTATCCATCAGCTCTCATGTCCCATCTGTTGTGTGTACCTTGTAAATAAAAGTGCGCAGAGAGGTGAAGACCTGCTTCAGTGCCGTCTCCGACTGGGGGATCTGAAGAAAACAGAGATGGACTTGGAAAACCTTCTTCATCAGCGGGTTATGGCCCATATCGGCACACAGCTGGGTCTGCGGAGACGAGATTTCAATTAAAAATACATCAGGACTAAACATTCATCACTTTAACTAAAAAAACGTACATTTCTATACCTTAAAGCCCATGATGAAGACGCTGAGTGTGTCCAGCACAGTCAGGCAGACCTCCGTTGAGACGTTAGCCTCCAGGAGACACGCGTCAGCATCACCATAGCTATATGCTGAAGATGAAAAGACGCAAAATAATTGTATAATTTATTTAATAACTAAACAGACCAGAACTGATAAGTTGCATTGACCATTAGGACCATAAGCGTTGCTGCTAGAGCATTGCATACCATTGCAAAACATTGTGGGTTCGATTCCCAGTGAACAACACAGATACTGATAACACTGTGAAAGTTGTTTTGGATAAAAGCGTTGAAAAAAATACATAAATGCAATGTAACGAAATGGCACAGGTGTTTAAATATGGCCCATAACACTTGAGATGGTCAATGCATGCGTGTGTGCTAATATTTCTTACTGTGGTTAAAAGTGTGTGCGTTCTCCAGGTTGCCCAGCTGGTGTAAGCGCGTGTGCACGACGCTCCCTCTGTTACGAGAGACAGGAAGAGTCAAAGACTTCCTGTCCGGAGCCAAAAACCCCACCCCCTCCTGGCTTCTGAGGGAAAAGTAAAGCTTTTATGAGAGGTCTAGTGAGCTGTCAATCATATCAATTAAAAATACTGCTCACACTTTAGGTGTCTTCAACTACTATGTACTTACATAAGAACACGTTGACTCTATGTAATTCCACTCTTGACCCTAGCCCTGACCAAAAGTCAACCCCTAAACCTACCCTGAACAACACACGTGTACACAATAAGTACAATGTAATAAATGATTTCTATGTAGGTACAGTAGTTAAAGACACCTTATGTAAAGTGGGACCAAATACTTGTGTAAAGGAGCACTAAGTACTTTTTGTCTGCCATGGAAAGTGATCTGTTTAATGCAAATGACCTATTTCTAGGCCACTGTTACAGTATGTCTTTATCTCATGTGCATCATTTTAAACATATTTGTTAAAAGTACTCATCATTTATTTTACAGAGTGTTACTTAGTGCACCCTGTACCCATTACCCATCAAGCTCTGATGTGTAACACTATAGATGAATCATATATATATATATATATGCCACAAAGTTGCACCTCTATTCCTGCTTTCGAAAGGTTTATGAAAAAAGTTAACAAATTATCCATGCATAGGCTACACATTCAACATTAGATGGTACACGCTACAGTAAGTAATGCAAGTGAGGTTCATACAGTGCTTTAGATGCTTTTGTGTTTGTTAGTTATAGGACTGGTCGTCTTTTGATCAGACAACAGGAGACAATAGTGGCTGAAGTTTAGAGACAGGTTACAGAAGATGGGTGGGTTATGATGATGTCACACATGTAAAAAGCTGAATCCATGCAGACGTTGCTGATATGCCATTGAGATTCAACATTAAGCCAGTTTTAACATTATGTTTAGATATTTTACTTTAATAACTTTTTATTATTAATTAATATGGAAATTGAATTTATACCATCCACAGATGTCAACAATTTAACATCAAGATACTAGAAATATTGTTTATGTATGTATATGAATGGAAGTTCTTTTGCACTGATTTGGGTGACAATTTTCAAGTACAGTACAAAATATTTTATTTGTGGTTTTTATCCTTACACCTGCCTGAACAAACACTTTATTTGGAATTTGGATGGTCTGTAGGTAAACGCTGTTTTTGTGCTAAGATTAATTTATTTGAATAATATGGGAGTTAAGCTGGTATCAAAAAAGGGTAACACTTTACTTGAAGAGGTGTGCATAAGACTGACATGACACGTGTCATGAACATGAAGGAGATTTTATGCACGTTTAGATAACAAGTGTCATTTGATCAATTATGTCATTTTTAATACAAAGATGACATTGTTTGAGATGTCTTTGTTATGACAACTTGACATAAACCAATACAACATAACCTGTCATAAATCTGTCATAAACATGACATAGCATAATAATTATCAAACTTAAGAAACTACACTCTAAAAATGGGTGGGTTATTTTTGACAGAACACATGCTGGGTTAAAAATGACCCAATGTTGGGTTGTTGTTATGCAGC
Organism: Misgurnus anguillicaudatus; assembly: GCF_027580225.2. NCBI lineage: Eukaryota > Metazoa > Chordata > Actinopteri > Cypriniformes > Cobitidae > Misgurnus > Misgurnus anguillicaudatus. Next base: position 36,205,921 of record NC_073344.2, read on the forward strand.
CATGGGGTAAATAACCCAGCAGTTGGGTTAAAACAACCCAACATTGGGTCAATTTTAACCCAGCATGTGTTCTGTCCAATATTTACCCAGTATGGGTCAAAAATAATCCAGCCATTTTTAGAGTGTACCCATCTTTATGGGTTAACATTACATTAGACTGTCATTTAAATGTCATTAAGCATTAATATTCTGTCAAATAGTTTTATAACAGCATCATGAATATTTCTCTTGACCTCAACTACAGTGGTACAAATTGAACTTGTCATTAAAATGTCAATAAGTGTTAATACTATGTTTAATACTTTTAAATACCTTAACAAAATGCAACAGACATGTCAAGAGATTATACTTACTTTTATGTATGTGCACAATACATAAAAAAATGACAATTAACAGACCTTGTTCTTCTTCACACAGAGGATTCTAAAATTTTCTGACATAGAAGAAAAACATTTTTTTTTAATTAATTTAATTAATTAATAAGTTTAATGTAATTAACTGTTTTTGCAGCAATATGGCCCAACACTGCACGGCTTAACCCAGTATTGTACTGTTTTCGTTTAATTTTATGTGAATCAGTCTCCAAATGTAATAAAATTTGATTTTATCAATTTTAATTATTATTATTATTATTAATAATAATATTATTGGATGATTATTTTATTTCTCTAATACCTAAAGGAAACCTAAAAACCCATTATGAACTGAAGAATATTTATGACACTGTTATAAAACTATTTGTCAGAGTATTAACACTTAATGACATTTGAATGGCAAGTACAATTTGTATCTGTCAGGATCCTGCCAGATCCTTGTTTGTATATAGGTCTAGTAAGCATGGCAGGGTTCTGACAGTACAATGTTCTATATGGGAGATGCATGGTTTTAGTATTGATTTATTCTGACCACGCATTTCCCGGGTCTCGTCACTTTTTACCCGGTCCCTTACTTGTGGTTCGTTTCAGGTGTTTGTAATTTATTTTCTCCCTATTTAAGAGTCCTTGGGCCCTATTTTAACGATCTAAGCGCATTGTCTAAAGCGCACAGCGCAACGTCTAAATGGGCGTGTCCGAATCCACTTTTGCTAATTTAACGACGGGAAAAATCGTTTTTGCGCCGAGCGCATGGTCGAAAAGGGTAGGTCCTATTGTAATGGGAGTATTTTGGGCGTAACGTGCAGTAAACCAATGAGAGTCACAGCTCTCATTCCCTTTAAAAGCAAGGCGCGCGGGCGCTATGTCTAATCCCTATTTAGATGACGAACTTTGTAAACTGAAAAACTAAGCGGAGGTAGAAGATCCCCAGTTTAAGATTAATGTTAAATAATTGTGTTGTTTTTCCCTTATATTGAAATTGTTATTTTTTATTAAAACCTTTAAACCCGTTTTCTTTTAGTCATGGAAGTAAAAAGCAGGCTTGTAATTGCTTTAAATGTATGGCTATCATCAAAACATAATTTACAAGTATGTAAGATAAGGTTTGTACTCTAAAAATACTTTATTTGTAACAAACAGGGGATAATGAAATTACAAACGGCTCTCCTCACGTTTCAGCACTTTGGACAGCGTTTTTTTTAGCAAAGAATTTTTTTAAGCATTACTTACAAATGTTTCTCATCTCGCCATATCCACAGGTAGGTCTACATCATATAAAATAAATCCGTGAGGTAGCATTAAAAAAACATTTAAAAACAGACGCATTTGTTTAAAGCAAAGCCTTTATTTACTTATCAGGCTGCAGGTAAAGCAGCTCTCATAACGTCTCATAATCAGTCCTCATTTATAAATATGTCCAAGAGACTCAATAATAATCTCTTAAATTCAATCCTTTAATCTTTCATATTTAAAAGCATTTTCTTGCTGCTGCGCATTTATGTACTTTGTGATAAGCAAACCCGCGTTGTCCTCCCGTTTATAGGCGCATATTACTAATGCGCTCTTTAAATAACATAAAACATATTGCGCCATTGACTTTAGACTTTAGACCAGGTTTTTGTTGGTCAATGGGGTAGTCTATTTTAGTGGCCTCAAAATAGCAACGCGCCAACAATGCGCCTGAACACACCTCGTTTTTCAGACCAGAACGCCCATGGGCGCAAAGGGGGCTCAAATGCATTTGCTATTTAAACAACGCGGCGCTAAACGTGAAAATTAGGGTGGAAACTAGCGAAAGACACTTGCGTCGCGCATTGCGCTGCATTGCGCCGGGTGTAAGATAGAGCCCCTTGTGTTTGATATTCTTCACTCGTGCGTTGTCCTACTACCTGTGAGTCCTGTGATCTTATGCGTAGTCTAGTTTTGTACTGTTGTGTGTTCAAGTTTAGTTTTATATATTGTGCCAAGTTTAGTGGTTTTTCTGTTTTAGTCTTGTTGCCCTGTTTAATGTTGTTTGCCTCCACGTGGGCCTTTGTTTTCTTGTTTTGTATATTGAAGTGTCTTTTATTTAACCCCTCATCGTCTGCGTTTGGGTTCACGTCCTGAAATCCCTGACAGAATCACTGGTAAAAAGTGGTCAGTTATGTTGTTGTCATGACAAGTTATGATGTATTGGTTAATGCCAAGTTGCCATAACAAAGGCATCTCATATCTCAAAGGCAACTATTGCATCAAAAATGACATCATTGAACAAATTACACTTGTCAGTAGATGTGATGATATAAGCCTATTGGTGTATTCTGTTAGCACTTTAAATCTGTAGTTCTCATCTTTAATGGACACCAAACATGCAGTTCATAAACAGACATAACTGCCCAAAGAGACACTGTTAAAACGCACAAAATGATGGAAATGTGTGGAAATTATTTACCAGCACACAAAACAATATGTGAGTTTGTAAGTGGAAATAAGTCAGCATGCTGTTAGTAAAAGCCACTCAAAAGCACACAGCTCTTACCCTGTTCAGGGGTGCCAGGATGCTACAGTATCACTGACTAACTGAACCCTCGCCCGCATTTCAGCCAAATAAACGTATACAGTATACACATAAAGGAGTGGAGTCATTTGAGGTTGTGTAAGAAAGAGTGAGAGAAAGAGAAGAAGAGTGGTTGTGTTGCATTTGCATTTGAGCATACTTGTTTTTTAATATTTCATAAACAGATATTCCTGTTAAATATTCCTGTTTTCCTGCAAATATTATCGACTATTCACTATTCAATATCCCAAAATAAGAAAATAAAGAAGAATTTCTTTTTTACCTGGCAATGAATCTTTTGCCCATATACCTGAACTGATGCAGACACACTCTGTATGTGAGAGAGAGAGATGAGTGCTCAGTATTGAGTTACAGGATCTCAGTATTTTTATACGGTGATGTGATTAGTGTTGCACTGGATGACTTACTCTACTAAAGTGAAAAAGTCCATCAGTTCAGAGGTTGTGGCTTTGTTCCAGTATGTAAATAAAGCATCTGAAAAAAATCAAAAGTGCAAAAATATACAGTATAAGGCAAGCTAGTGTGTAGTTTAAAAAAGAAAAACCTTTCACCATGCCTTATTTATTTTTTTGTCATTTACAGTATATATTTTTATTACTCATGTCATATATACATAAATATATAAATCTTTTAAAAATATATGAAGAGTTTGGTTCCAAAACGCAATAAATCCATTTTGACAAATTTTGGTAAAAACGTGTTTTCTATACCAAGAAAGTGACAAGATGAAAACAACTATTTTCTGTTACAAACTTTCACACAGCATCTTTAGGTTATAAAAACATAAAAAATTCAAATCCATAAGTTGATTTTCAAAGATTTATCATAAAAACGGATTATTTTTTCCACAAAATGCAATAAATCCATGACAAGTTTTTATTCAAAATGCTATAAATCTATTGAATCAATAGCCTATATAAATGTGCATTCATCTTTGCCATGTTATATTCATTTAGTTGACTAGTTGTACACACTAATTAAAAATATAAACATTAATGTCATTAATCAAAACACTTACTTTGTCATATTAAGATCACTGTCATTGCGGTTACTTGACGTCTTCGCTTAACGTCTTTCACAGCGATCGACTGTAAAATGTTTTTGGTCCTGCTCGATTTTCGTTGACTTTGAGTAAAATTATGTAAAGTTTTTCATAAGATCCTCTGGGGTCAATGTGTTAGCATGAGAAGCTTGCTGTCGGGAGAACAAGCACCCGTCTCCCGAGTGCCTCTCAGGGAAATTATTAGCTGTTGATGGCTTACGTTTCTTTCCCATCACAGAAAACCATCACAGGTTTATCAATGCAATTAAAGTATTATTTTGTTTTGTTTGTTGATCACGTAGTACAAAGTAGATGAGGAAAACTAGGACTCCGTGTACTACGCGCGTCCGCCATTGTTTGTTTACATTGCGTGAACGGTGGGCTGTAATATCAGAAATGGAGTTATTGCGTTCTGTAAAAAAGTGGGAGTGGCGTTTGTCGCATTTTGGGAAAAAAGGGAGAAAAGATGACAGAATAACACGGCGGATATTGGATTTTGCGTAAAATTAAGAATTTACTTTTAACTACTGACCTGATATAATGCTGATTTTGGCAGTAACTCATTTTTTTCAAAAATGGCGTTTATTGCGTTTTGGAACCAAACTCTTCATATATTGTCACTGTTTTATTTACATTTTATTTTTCTTTAAAGTCGCAATGAAATTAAAATGAAAAACTATATATATATACAGTTGTGTTCAAAATTATTCAACCCCAACTGAAATTGATTGTTTTGGCCGGTTTGACATTGATTTTGATCATTCAGTCATCCTGCTTACAATTACATCAAAGAGGCATGTGTAGGTCAGACAAATATAACATAACATTTATAATGAAATAACCACAAATGTCTTTTCTGTGCTCACATCATTATCAGTTTTATTCAACCCCCAAGTGACATTCAATCTTAGTACTTAGTACAACATCCCAGCGGGCATTTGATGTCAATTTAACATCAATTTGACATCAAACATTGACGTCAAAATTACGTCACAGAATAGGTCAAAAATGAAAGTCATTTTGACGTCAAAGTGTCAATGTCAATTTGATGTCAAGATTTTGACCTCTGCTGATGTCATTTTGATGTCAATTCTACATCTATTTGACATCAGGATGTTATGATGTTGATGTTATTTTAATGCTATTTTGATATTCCAGCCGGCATTTTAACGTTGATTCACCATTGAATTTTATCTTTTATAGATAAAAACACATTCTTTCAAACAGTTTCCAGTTAGTAGTGCAAAAGTGGAATATTCCAAATATAAAGTAAAATCATAAAATAAGAAAACAAAATCATGTTTAAAAGTCATTTTATTTATTACTGCAAATATGAATTTTGTTGTTGGCTTAGTTGACAGTCTTTTTATGGTTACCACCACCCATCCATTCTGGCTTATGCACTTAAAATATGATGACAGCATCTAAAGAGGAAAAACAAACCACATGTTATTCCGTTGTCAAAAATGCTATGTTTTTTAGCCCATGTATAATTTTTTTTTATTGCACATTAAGGCAAGATGTGTGGGTAACACTTTATTATAATGTTCATTAGTTAACATTAGTTCTGGTATTAACTAACATCAACAAACCATGAGCAATACATTTGTTACAGTATTTATTAATCTTTGTTAATGTTAGTTAATAGAAATAAAGCTGTTCATTGTTTGTACATGTTAGTTCACAGTGCATTAACTAACATTAACCAAATTTTAATAAAGTATTAGTAATTGTTGAAATTAACATTAATAAAGATTAATAAATGCTGTATGATTGCAGTTCATCATTAATTCATGTTAACTAATGTAGTTAACTAATATTAACTAATGAACATTATTTTAAAGTGTTACCAATGTGTGTTCTTTAATGGTCTGACTAAAAACATAGCATAACTGTCTGATGAAGGAAGAAAGCTGTTGTGTTTACAAATGTGACAATGAGCTTTAATTAAGATAATCTACAGTGCATTCAGAAAGTATTAACACCCCCTTCACTTTTCAATGTTGTTATGTTGTTGCATGATACTTCAATTGTTTACATTTTTTTCTCATAAAATTGATTTTTAAAACGTTTGCAAATGTATGAAAAAAGAAAAACTGAAATATCCTTTTTACATTATACATATTCAGACCCTTTGCAACAATACCTGGAATTTAGCTCAGGTGTCTCCTATTGGTCTTGATGTTTCTACTAGGGATGCTCCGATCGATCGGCCACCAATCGGTATCGGCCGATAATGGCATTAAATGACTCGATCGGTGCTCGCTAAATCTGCCGATCTCATAAACCGATCTTTCTGTTTACTTTTGTCATCAAAAGGATCCTGAATGCGGCGGCAATTAAAGACATTTTTTACGTAGCGCGAGCATTTTTACAACCTGTTGCTCATGTGCAGCGTGCAGATTTGTATGTCTCTCTTTGCCTTTACAGAGATATGCGTATTTACCGGAGGACGCGCTCCGGTAAACAGCGCGAGGCGTCTTCACATCCCCATCAAACAGCGTATACAACACATATCTATCACGGACAATTGCATCCTCATGCCAAAAGTTTCTTATTTGCATGCGTCTTAAAGTTTTGAGCGTTTCAACTTTTATTTTCCTCACAGCTGCTTGTCTGCGTTCAGCCGCCGCCCACACACACTGCAGCCTGTCATCAGTGCACGTGAACAGAGCGATCTCTGTCAAGTCTTAAAGCTACAGTAACCTAATTCATCTCTCAATAAAATCACTCTCTGCTCTTGACTAAAGAATTTTTAAACTTCATACGAATGCGTGTATATTACAGTATACAGTCTATGAAGTGTTTTATTTTCAGTACTTTTAGGAGACATAAGCCTTTTTAAAGCCATATAAAATTTCTCTTTGCAGAATAAATATTTGTTGTGCTTATTTATTTGAGTCTCTATTAAAACAATAATATACCTAATTACTGCAAGTAATATAACAAAGGCAACATCCGTGGTATTATTTTATTTAGAAAGATTGTAACAGTTACAGTCATCAAAGAGCTTGCATATCAGCTTAAAAAAAATCGGTATCGGAATCGGTATCGGCCGATCACGAAGATTACAAATCGGTGATCGGTATCGGCTGCAAAAATCCTGATCGGAGCATCCCTAGTTTCTACACCTTAAAGGGTTCTGATGAACACAAAGATATTTTGAGGAATGTCTGTAACCAAACTGACCAGAAGCACCATTGACTTCCATAGCAGGATAAAAGAATACTATGGAAGTGAATGGTGCTTCTGAACGGTTTGGTTACAAACAAATCCAGGTGTTGCAAAGTTTGCTGCATCCTACCCAAAAAGACCTGAGGCTGTAACTGCTGCTTCAAAAGGTGCGTTAACTAAGTACAGAGTAAAGGGTCTGAATACTTGGGTGATATTGACTTTATATTTTTACCGCCCCAAATTTAGATGCTAAACAAAGCAAACATTGACTGTTTGCCTTATGTGTGGGTCAAACAGCCTCTTGTGCAGTCATGCAGTCACTTACCAATGAAAGCTAAGATGGACTCCAGACCTTCTGGACTGTCTGTGAGAGACTTCAAACTCAAACCAAACCAGCAAGGCATCACGTTGGCAGACACCCCTACCTGATCAAAAATTTTTGATTAGGAGATGTTCTTGTCCTATTTTTAATACACATTTTACAAACTTACCACAGATAATCTGGCAAAGCAAAGACTTATGAAACAGCATCTTCCCAAATCTCCTCTTCAGGCTCATCTTGGCTATCATGGCATTTAATAAAGTCCTTAAAAAAACATATTTCATTAGTACAGAAACATACAAAAAACTGGCCCAAGTACAACTATTAAAAATAAAGAATGTTTCCATTTTTTGTCACGGGACACCATTATTATTTACTTACTTTTTGAGGGGTACAGATTTTGGCATCTGGAAAGACACATGACTTCACCAAGTTGCACGGTGATCTGCCTACAATAAAACACATAATAAAATAAAAAAACAAGTCATAGCCCCTTTTAACATAAATTGTGAAATACAAAACACTGCATCTTAATTATTAGGATAACTAGAATTTTATCTGAATACAATCCAAAACAAGTACAAAATATATTGTAAGGTTCCATTACAACATGGTAGCTTGGTGGTGGATTACAATGGTTGGTGGTAACTTTAATTTTATAACTCATGGACATAGCCATCATTTTAAAAGTGATGATTAGAGCCATAATACATATGGTAAAGTGCGGCCTGCGGTTGGCTTGAACTGATTTTGCCAAGTGGTTGATGTCCTCAGGGCAACATATTGTGTTGACCCAAGGACAACAATTTTCTAAATAAAACCTAAACCCACCTCAAACCCCAACCCTAACCAAACCCTAAAATCAGATGGACATGATAAGTGAAAAACAATGGTCTAGAAACAGCTAATCCTGGTTGTAAGCTTAAACTTAAAACAAACTTTAAATTTATTTCTGAAATCTGATTGGTTGATTGAAATGTTGTCCCAAGGTCAACATAATGTTGCCCTGAGGACATCAACCACTTGGCAAAATCAGGAGAGCCCTGCGGTTGCGTGCACGTCACAAACTATGAAAAAATATAAAGTACAATCTCCCCCAGCGAGATATCTTCAAGTTTGTGTGAACGCAAACAGCCAGGAGATTCAGAGTTAGAGCGCTATTTGCAACTGATATCAGTGATGACCCGCTAGCTTTCGAGCAGAACAAAGGCAAAATATTCTTTCTTGGTCACTCAAGGTTGTGAAAAAGTATCAATCTGCGTTACCCGTACACCATCAGAACATGTTTTTAGTGCTGCTGGAAACATTATAACCCCAATAAGGTTTCTCACTTTTTGTTTCATGGTTTGAAGTGCTACAATAAACACACACATAGGCGCCAATCCCGTGGGTGCTCAGAAGCTCGGCTCTAGCACCCAGCAAAATGGCAAAGCACATATGCTCAGTTTATTCACATTAAAGGTACGGTTTTCCCTGATCGCAACTTTAGTTAGTGTGTAATCTTGCTGTTTAAGCTAAGGTATTATTTATGCTCTAAGTTCACTGCCAAGCAATATATTCCCCTTTCAAACTGTCATGGAGTGACTTTTATCGGCGGAACGAAAAGGGCGAAGATCCTTCCGCCCGCATGAATTTTAATGAAACACCAGGTCGGTTCCGGCCAACTCCGGGCAAACAAATCGAGGATAAGAAGGATCAGGTGTGTTAAAGCAAGTGTGGCGATCAATGATTGGGCTTTGAAGAGGAGAGGAGGCCCATAAAAAGGGCGTGAAAGAAACTGAAGGAGAGCAGTTGTTCCACGAGTTCGCTTTGGGAGCCCGCTGGATTGTTGTGAAAGGGGGCGGGTGAGGGCAAGCCGGAAAAACGAAAGGAAGAGTAAAGACAAGCATCTGGATGAAGGAAGCCAATGGCAGATGAAAAGTAGCCTTCAACGAAGGAGTGAAAAGCCACGTTTGTTCCGGCGTTCGCGGAAGAGCGAAGCGGGTGCTCGTTTTCCGTCGATCGCTGTGTGTGAAGCGGAGGTCTATGGTGTGTTTGGAGAGACATCTTTTGTGTGGATTCGAGGCTGGGCGAAATTAAGACGGGAGAATTGGGCTGAAATAAAGACGGAGATAAGTGCTGAACTCATTTATACTGCAGTGATGTGCTGTTGATTCTACTGTGTATGTTGAAGGAATCTTATATGTCGAAAGGATGGAGGAGTCTGCATAAACAAGGCCCTGGATGGTTGGGACATCTGTAAGGAAAAAGGGAAGGAGTAGTTAAAGGAACAGTGCGATACGTTGGAGTTTGTCTTGTTATCACTCTGTCACTTGCAATATTAACCATACTGTCCTCTTAGTTTGTCTTTGTCCCTGATTGATTGTGTTAGCCCCCAGCTTGTTGTGAAAATTCATTGACACATTGGAGTCGGCCGAGGAAGGAAAGGGCTCAAGTAGTCGTGGCCTTGACGTTTACATATGGTTGTCTTCTGCCTTAGTCATCGAACGATACAGGACTCTGAACACGGCCCAACGGGTGACCCTGACCTTCATCACCGTGAGTGCGTGGAGTGCGGTGGGTGATTATTTTGTGAGAGTGTACACTTGGATTTTTGGAGTGCTGTGTATTGTCAGTGTTGTCAGCAATCACTTCCCAGGTTGAAGAAAGAGACCTGTTTCCAAAGAGCAGAGTGGTGGCACTGGACAGCTGTCTTTTATTCCTATACGACTGGGACCAATTCAACTGCCCCCGCCTGTGGTGGCGCCTCGACTGTAGCAAGTAAGGCTGGGCTGTGAACATTGTGTTCGACATCTGCAGAGGGAGAGCTTGTATCTATCTATTTGTGGTGGGGAAAAAGTGTACTTACTGTTGTTGTGTATAACTATACACGTGTCGAGTGTTTCCAGATGTCAATCTATGTCCATATCTTCTGCCTGGTTGTCTGAAAGAAAGTTGAGGTGAAGTGGCTGGCCCCGCTCTTGTAGCACGCTGTACCGTACGACCCCCCACCTCCATCTACCTACCTCTGTGACCCCATCTAGTGGGTGCGTTTGTCTAAACAACAAAGCCGCCTCACCCGGTGCCTCTATCTGCCCCTTTCCTGCCTGAAGTCGGCGCCTAAGTGGTCGTCGTAAGTCTGTTCGAGAGAGGAAGACTAGAAGTCGTTGTATGCCTATACGTCTGCTCCAACCACCAGAGTGTCAAGAAGGATAAGCCTTGTACATCCGCCCATTCCCTTGCCAGTAAGTTCAAGTTGCAAAGCTACATACCAGTGTACCCACCTGTATACCTCCCTGTATCCCTAAAAGCCCAGTGTACTTACCTGTATACTCCCCTGTGTACGCCCAAAGCTACCTACCAGTGTACTTACCTGTATACCTCCTTGCACGCCCAAAGCTACTCACCAGTGTACGCACCTATATACCTCCCTCTACGCCTAGAGCTACTCACCAGTGTACTCACCTGTAGACCTCATTGTACGCCCGAAGCTACTTACCAGTGTACTCACCTGCATACCTCCCTATACGCCCAAAGCTACTTACCAGTGTACTCACCTGCATACCTCCCTGTACGCCCAAAGCCACTTACCAGTGTACTCACCTGTATACCTCCATGTACGCCCGAAGCTGCAAGCCCAGTGTACTTACCTGCTTACTTACCAGTGTACTTACCTGTATCTTTCCTTCTGAGCTCAGGAAAAGAGGCTAGAAACATTCACTTGTAGTTCACCTGTGAGACGCAAAGAGAGGAAGCCGGGAAGACTTACCTGTAGTTCACGTGAAGACGAAGAATGAGGGAAAGTCAGGAAGACTTACCTGCAGTCCACGTGAAGAGTCAGAAGTGACTCGGATCACTGTTCCCTCAGTTCCAGAAAGCTCACCATTTTTAGAACCCTTCCCCTTTTCCCTGTTTTTAATTAAATAAAGACTGTTACATTTTATTCCTCTTGTCTGTTTGGTCATTGGGGCATTTTGGGACGTCCTCGGGGTGGAAACAGAAGGAGGAGCATGACCCGCGACAGGGGCGGTCCGCTCCGCTCCCACCTGTGACAAAATCCTACAGCAAACGGCCAGTTTGTACTACAGCCCTCTACTTCCAAGTTGAATGATGAGCTTTGACTCACCTCTGCCCACAGGAACATGTCAGGCGTCAGCTAAGCTCAAATGGCTCTGGCTGCACAATTAATTACACACGATTACATTTCGTCAGTAAAGACAGTTCCTTGATAAGTAATAAATCACCATCAGCTACTTTCATATGAAGCGCCATTTACTACACAGACCCGTAGTTTACTGACAAAAGGGGAAATCATTGCCGATTATGAATGCAATATTTATTTCCCCTTTTGTCAGTGAACTATGGCTCTGTGTAGTAAATGGCGCTCCATCTGAAAGCAGCTGATGGCGATTTATTACTTATCAAGAAACCAGCTTTACTGACGAGATGCGTGTGACAATCACGCGCCATCAATCGTGCAGCCCTAGCTCTGGCTAAGCTAAGCTGCTGTCGAAACACACTAAACAAACTACACAAGCAGAACTCGTTACATAATTCTGAAGGAGGGACTTCATAGAACAAGGAAGACATCAGCCCGTTTTGAGGACAGTGAAAACAGCGCTATACAGTAAATTGTGTGAAAAATATTGCAGTGTTTCCGCTATATACATTCAACCGTGGCGGGCCGCCACACCTAAAACATCCCCGCCACGCCTGCGGATGTGTATAGAAGGGATACAGCAAACGAACTCTCGCCGGATGAGCACTGTTTTATCCTAATCCTTCACCCAAACCCAACTCTAAACACAAAATTTCCCAGGATTGTAGGATGTATTTGTATCTCATTTAGCCAGAGCCGCTGTTTTCATCCTAAAAATCCTACCTCCAAATCTAATTCTAAACTTTTCGGCATTTAATGTATCCCTTCTAGACAAAACCCACGGCGGCAGCTCGCAAAATAAATAAAGCTACCGAAATGTCCGCCCTGCCAGACTGGCTGTTTTAAAGAAATAAATTCCTTTCTGGATTCGCGTTGTTCACTCGCTTATAATAAAGAAATCTCTTAAAATATCATAATTTCCCCCATGGGTTTAGTTTCATGCACAAATAGATTTAAATCGACAGATGATGATTAGGCTACGTCTCTGTTTTGAGAAATAATAATAAAATAAATAAGCCTACACGAAATATGTTATAATTATCCGATTGACAATTAAAAAACTATTTGAGTTGCTGTTCTTTTTTGTGACGCGCTGTTAAACCAAAGCAGCAGAAAGCACTTCATGTTTTTAATGATTTTAAATAAGCACAAGGTTTTCTCCTTATTGTGAGTTTACACAAATAAAAAAAAATTTTTTTTTGTTTCGAATGTTATTTTACTTTTATCTGTATGGCAATAAATTAAGGGTAATTTAAGTTGCAAGGTCATCATGCGTATGCTTTTCACATGCGCATATACACCGACGCAGCGCAGGGCTGCGAGAAAAGACATGATTAAACTTTCGATTTAACATATTACAAGTTTTTTGGACATTCATTTGGAATCACTGTACTCATATTATCAACTTATCAGGCCATTAGTTATTCAGAATATAGGCTATAAACGCTGCGCGTCTTCTGTGCTTTAGATCGACAAAGTTTCACATTAGATAAGATGTTTGTTCAAAAACAAAAGGCTAAACACTGAATACTACTTAAATGCGACTGCAAGACATTTAGTCGAATCTGTTTGGAAGGAAACTTACATTATTCTTGTGGAAGAGACGGACGTTGGTAATAAAAACTTGAGGCAGACGGTGAGACGGTTTCATCTGTTTTCAGACAGCGGGATCAGGGTACCCGCGGGTAAACCACATAATATTTGATGTAACGGGTGTAATAATATTAACGTGTCATTTGCGTTGTAGATGCAGGTCGGGACTCAATAAGCAAGAGTAGGCTAAACTGCAGGTCTAACATCCAAGACCAAAATTCGACTCGATTCCGATAGGTTTTTAAATGGCTTATTTGTGTTTAAGCTCTGTCTGAAGAACGTTAAAGGTTAGCTGCGCGATTTGCGGTGTGACCGGGTCGGGCTCTTTATGTCAAACAGGCCGGGTGTGGAATGCTGGAATAAATTGCTGCTGATGTGGGATAGCTGGTCAGGTGTTCTGTCAATCACAGCGGTGCGCATTATCAAACAGGACTGTGCGTGACTTTGCAACAGCTCTGTAACGCTAAACATGAGCACGAACTTGCACACTACATTAAAACTACAATGAAAGATCCGTATGAAGCTATAAAACTTACGTATTTTTTAAGAAAATACAGTTTAGATCAAACATAGAAAAGCAATATGCTATAAATATAAGGAAACGTAAATGACAGCATGAAAATGATAAAAAATACATGTTAGTTTACTGTAGCCTATATTCTACATAAACATTTTTTATAACAAATAATTTACAATTTATAACATTTATAATCATCATGGGCGCCCCCTGCCGCCACAGCTGGAAAAAATCCTAGAGGAAACACTGTATTGTTTTTTACACACAAAACATGAACACAATCAAAAACACAGAAAAAACATTACCTTTAACTTTACAATTCGCATGTAAAATCACACGAAAACATGACTGCACTGCTTTCCACCTCTTCAAAGCTTTTGAGCGCTCCAGAGCACCTGGCGTCCAGTAAAGCTGGAGGTTGTGATGAGCACCCACCGGTGGAAAAAGAAATTGCCGCCTGTGAACACACACGTTTGTTAAGAAACATCATATATGATCTTTGTTTACATTTTTATTTTCAATATATATATATATATATGAAGAGTTTGGTTCCAAAACGCAATAAACGCCATTTTTGAAAAAAATGAGTTACTGCCAAAATCAGTATTATATCAGGTCAGTAGTTAAAAGTAAATTCTTAATTTTACGCAAAATCCAATATTCGCCGTGTTATTCTGTCATCTTTTCTCCCTTTTTTCCCAAAATGCGACAAACGCCACTCCCACTTTTTTACAGAACGCAATAACTCCATTTCTGATATTACAGCCAACCGTTCACGCAATGTAAACAAACAATGGCGGACGCGCGTAGTACACGGAGTCCTGGTTTTCCTCATCTACTTTGTACTACGTGATCAACAAACAAAACAAAATAATACTTTAATTGCATCGCTAAACCTGTGATGGTTTTCTGTGATGGGAAAGAAACATAAGCCATCAGCATCTAACAATTTCCCTGAGAGGCACTCGGGAGACGGGTGCTTGTTCTCCCGACAGCAAGCTTCTCATGCTAACACATTGACCCGAGAGGATCTTATGAAAAACTTTCCATAATTTTACTCAAAGTCAACGAAAATCGAGCAGGACCAAAAACATTTTACAGTCGATCGCTGTGAAAGACGTTAAGCGAAGACGTCAAGTAACCGCAATGACAGTGTTCTTAATATGACAAAGTAAGTGTTTTGATTAATAACATTAATGTTTATATGTTTAATTAGTGTGTACAACTAGTCAACTAAATGAATATAACATGGCAAAGATGAATGCACATTTATATAGGCTATTGATTCAATAGATTTATAGCATTTTGAATAAAAACTTGTCATGGATTTATTGCATTTTGTGGAAAAAATAATCCGTTTTTATAATAAATCTTTGAAAATCAACTTATGGATTTGAATTTTTTATGTTTTTATAACCTAAAGATGCTGTGTGAAAGTTTGTAACAGAAAATAGTTGTTTTCATCTTGTCACTTTCTTGGTATAGAAAACACGTTTTTACCAAAATTTGTCAAAATGGATTTATTGCGTTTTGGAACCAAACTCTTCATATACAGGGCCGTGCACAGACATTTTGAGGGGCAGTGGCCCAAACCAAAAAGGGGGCATGGGGGGCACAATTTATATGGTTTTAACAATATGATGTGTTATAGATTAGTATCAAATAATATAAGTGATTATAATGGAAAATAGACTTTATAACAAGATTTAGAGTGTGACAAAACTTTTTAATATTCTATACGATTTACGTGCTGAAGCTTTGAATCCATGTTTGCAATTTTGAACAGCTTTTGCAGCCTCCCTTCCAACTCTGCGGTTTTTTTTTAAACATTGTTTTTTATTTTTTGTCGACAAAGTGTGCCAACAACAGATAATTTGGTGTTATTTATATTAGATCTCATCGGGTACATTACTCATTAGACAATCACTGTAATTCTAAAAATGTTTGCTAAGTTAGCACTTTAAGACAGAGAGCAAATCATCCACAGAAATACAAAACATAGGAAAGCCGAGAGAGGTCATCCATATTTTTATTTTTGCTGCTTGTTTTCTCATGATCTCAAGATAACAAAAGTTGTTTTTTCGCTATCCAGATATAATCCAAATCCATAATGTAATTTCCTGTCCATAATATTTCATTTATTTTGAAGTGGACTGCTGATGCATATGTAGTCTTCGCCATTACCACGCGTAGCTAATTGTCGATAGACTTAATAAATAAAGTTTGATGTTCGTGAATTTAGGGACCATCTAAAGTGCACTGTACACGTTTCTATCTTCAATAGTATTTAACAGTTTATTTGAATAAATATAAAACATCTAAAAAAGTGTGCATTATAGTTGACAACCACGAACAATTTACAGTTGGTTTTGTGACTGTTTGTTGACTTTAAGTTATTCCATTTTAATGCTGTTTAGAGTAGAAACGTATATGGAGTACTTTAAAGACTGTCCCTAAATTCCTAAAATCAAATTAGTGGCAAATCTGTTTCATCTTGAGCGAATCCCTGATCTAAGTAAAATCTCATTTGTTCATCCATGCTAATTTAGCGAAATATGCTTTTGCTGTCTAAAAATTATGTTCTATTGAGTACACGTAAGCTTTAATCACATCACAAGAATACAACTTTTGTTATGTCGTCGAGATCACGAGAAAAGCTGCTGTTTTCTCGAGATAACGAGAAAATTAAGTAGTGATCACAAGCAAGCAAAAATAAATATAGAACACGACCTCTCTCGGCTTTAAACTACCACATTACTAATTAGCTCAACAACTGAGGTAATGTAATGAATCTACCCAAACTGTCGTCTTCGCCCTTCAAAGAGTGGACACAGAATGTGAGAGATGCTGCGGAGCGGGCGGGAAATCACGAAGTGGATTACCAGAAAAAGTGGATCTTTAGACGAGCGGTAACAGAACACTTTGACTGGGGTTGGCGAGAGGGGCACCTCAGCCGATAAGGGCAGAAGGGCAGTTGCTCTAGCCACCGGGCCATCCCCCTGTGCACGGCCCTGCATATATATATATATATATATATATATATATAAAAGATATATACCTCCCCCCTCACACAAACACATTATATAAACCACCGCACCACAGTGGTGAATTGGTGCATTACCAAGGCGGTGGTAAAATACTGTCACAGCCATAATAAAGATAAGACAGAAAGAAATGCTGTTATGTACACAACCACAAAGATCCATTTTGTCAGTCAATATGAAGCCCCTTTAAAACTTGCATCAACATCCACTCTGAACTATGAATTAACTTCTGTGTCTGTCTATTGAAAACGAAGGGTTTGAAACATGTATATACTATAGAGGGAATAGTGACATACAGAAGAAATTAAGTGCTGTGCTGAACAGTGACCATTGCATACCGAATTATTTTCTTATATTTTCCTAATGACAATGATAAACCAGTACTGAGAAACAAGTAGTAGCAGGTGTTTTTAAAAAGCTCACCTGTGAAGTTTCTTATGTTTGTGTGTCATCACGTTTCTGACCTGACAACTCTTGCTGTCTGTTTCTTGTTCAATCCTGACAACATATAAAAAAGTAAAATTAGTGCAATAGTAAAAGATAATTCTATAAATGATGACCTTTATCAGAATGTAATGCATACACTTGCATAATGCATTTAAGTATATACTGTAAAATATCAGGGTTAACATGTCACAACATTACCTGATCCAGACAGATGTAATGGCTGTTGATGCATTAAAATCTCAGCATTGACAAATCACCATCACTATGTTTACTTTGAAGGGCTCTGATAACAAAGACATTACAAAAGATTTATAAAAATACACTGAAAACAAGAGCACATTTATATATAACTAATATTTTCAAGATCCATTAAACGTGCTAATTATTCACCAAGAGAAGTAAGCAAAATAACACCATTACACTTGATTTCAATTCAAATAGCACATGCCAAAAACTTACACTGCTTGACTTTTTCTTACAAAGGAGTTAAGAGTCTATTCTCTGCTTTAAATCATGGATACAGCGCGAGCGACCGCAGGTACAAGCATAAGCGTGTGACGTAACGTGTGATTGCCTGATAAATGCAGTTATTGCAAATCCGCGAGCCATAAAACATCAACATATCATCTAACTTTAAGTATAAACACTTAATCAGTAACACGAAATTAAGCAAGCAGCATTAATTAACTGACCGCACTCATCCAGCTGCCGTGCTGCTCCTCTTTACAAATGACTGACAGAGGTGTCTGTGGCGCCTGTACCTCTCGGATAAACTGACTGAACTACGATATCAACGCTTTTCTACCGAACAGTTGTCCAAAAAGCCCTTACATGTATGTGCTTTTCTGAAGCAATAAACAACAATGTGGTTACGTTGATAACACCCGATATAATATTAATTGATTAATATTCATATTACAATCATATTAATGTAAGTTAACCGTAGTCCAATTTCGGCGGGAACATCCCGTGGAATAGCGAATCAACCATTATAACGGATACGTTCACAACTTACAGAAAAACACAATTAATTGGCATCGTGCTTTTTGTCATAAAACATTTTATGTGTGAATAAAATTATGTTACGCGTTTTAAACATTGACTTATTGACTTGATATTTCCTTACCTCGATGCACTTCTCGATGATCACGCAGACAGCCGTTAAACTCTCCAGTATCGTGTAATCTCGCGAGATTACCTCGCTTCTTTTTTGTCAGGATCAAACATTCCAAACTGACTTGTATGAATAAAACATATTAACGTCTTGATGTTATTTTATTATTAATGGTATTCTTCAAATTTATATTTAAAATGTTACATTTTAGACACTGTGATGAAATAATAATAATAAAAACAATAATAGTTTATTTGCACGTGTTTATTACATTTTTAACTCTCACCATTACAACTTTCAAGATGTTAAAAATGAGTCGCATTGATTTACAATGAATAATAAATATACTTTTTCAGACATTGTTTTGACATAAATTTAACATCAATTTGACATCTTATTTCCTGACATCAAATCAACATCAATTTAATGTCAATGATATTGACCTGAGATATAGGGACCACAAAAAACATGTCAGTTTGATACCTTTGTTGGGCCTCTTTACAACCACAAGGAAATAATTACAAAATATAATGAAAATATGCATATTCATGCACGTCATACATGGTGGTCAAAATCTTGACTATTTGTTGATGTCAAATTGACGTCAAGGTGCCCGCTGGGATCCTTTTACAGTTAAAACAGCTTTTAAACGTGAAGCATAGCTTGACACAAGTGTCTTGCAGCGATCTACGGGTATCTTCGCCCATTCATCATGGGCAAAAGCCTCCAGTTCAGTCACATTCTTAGGCTTGCGCACTGCAACTGCTTTCTTTAAGTCCCACCAGAGGTTCTCAATCGGATTTAAGTCTGGTGACTGCGATGGCCACTTCAAAATGTTCCAGCCTTTTTTCTGCAACCATGCTCTAGTGGATTTGGAGGTATGCTTGGGATCATTGTCCTGTTGAAAGGTCCAACGTCTCCCAAGCCTCAGGTTTGTGACGGACTGCAACACATTGTCATCCAATATCTCCTGGTACTGAAGAGAATTCATGGTACCTTGCACACGCTGAAGTTTCCCTGTACCTGCAGAAGCAAAACAGCCCCAAAGCATGATTGACCCCCCACCATGCTTCACAGTAGGCAAGGTGTTCTTTTCTTCATAGGCCTTGTTCTTCCTCCTCCAAACATAGCGTTGATCCATGGGCCCAAATAGTTCTAATTTTGTTTCATCAGTCCACAGAACACTATCCCAAAACTTCTGTGGTTTGTCCACATGACTTTTGGCATACTTCTTATTCTTTGGAGACAGCAAGGGGGTGCGCCTGGGAGTTCTGGCATGGAGGCCTTCAGTACGCAGGGTGCGCCGTATTGTCTGAGCAGAAACTTCAGTACCCACATCTGACAAATCTTTTCTCAGTTCCTCAGCAGTAACACGGGGACTTTTTTCCACTCTACGCTTCAGATAGCGCACAGCAGTCGCAGTTAGCATCTTTTTTCTGCCACGACCAGGAAGCATTTCAACAGTGCCCTTTGCCTTGAATTTGCGAATGATGCTTCCTATGGTGTCTCTTGGTATGTTTAACATCTTTGCAATCTTCTTTTAGCCATTGCCCTTCCTGTGAAGATTAATCACCTCTTCTCTTGTCTTCCTGGACCATTCTTTTGACTTCACCATGTTTGTAACCACACCAGTAAATGTTTAGAAGGAGTTGAGTATCACAGTCATTTTAAAGCTGCCTAATTGGTGCTTATTAGGCTTTATTGCTGTTCCCTGACATCCACAGGTGTTTTCAATACCTGATTGAAAACACTTCAATGAACCTCTGTTCTTCAGAGTGGTAGTTCTTTAAGGGGTTGAATAATTGTGTCAATGAAGAATTCACAAAAGAAACATTTACTACTATATTACAAAACCAATTGATGTCATTTTAGTTGCATATGGTTCTTTAAGAAGTCATTGTAGGATTTCATTCTGAATACAATTACAAATGTACACTAAATTCCCTAAAACCCTTAACAGCATTGGGGGGTTGAATAATTTTGAACACAACTGTATATATATATATATATATATATATATATATATATATATATATATATATATATATATATATATATATATATATATATATATATATATATATATATTTTTTTTATATTGTGGTATTATTAACAAATGGCTTATCTGTGAGCTTCATTATTTTAAAAAAATCTCTGTGTGCTCATAATCTTTAATAAAAAATGCAAATCTCCTCCCCTCCTTAAAACGATCTCTCTTCACTTCCGGTCATATGGTTTGGCAGGTGGGCGGGTCCGGTAGAAGATCGCAGCGATTAGGTGTGTTCGACATCGGCTGTGGCTGGATGTAACCGATCGGCGAGACTAGCCGCGTGCAGGCGGGGAGGAGCTGAAAACGGAGACGTGAAGTCGGACGCGCTGTGGTTCCTGTAGTTTGCTGCATTTACGTCAGGCATGGCTGATCACGTGCCGTTTGCTTGCTTTATCGCATTAAACATGATTTGTAACATGTAAACTACATAAAAAGTGAATTATACTGTTTTGAATGTCCGTGTGAGCATGAGTGGAACTGAAGAGGCTTACAGCATCTGTTTTTACAAGAATAAAGTTTAACAAAAGCATATATTATTTAAATACCAATGTAGTGGGGTCTACGTTTTTTATCCATTTTATTTTGATGAAGATGACACAATATAACATCGCGACTACATGAAAAGAGCTTTAACTGTTATAAAAATACAGATTTGTGAGCATTTGTGGAACTGAGGGCGTGAAAGTACACACGAAACACACGTGATTGTTGTCATGTGGTGAATCCGACCAATCTTGAAACAGCTGTGTCGTCATTACAGCCCGTGCAGCTCCTCTTCGCGAACTGCGCTGGCTAACTCAGGCGGCTGATCCCGAATCGCTCTTGCGGTACTTAAAAACCATATGACGCAGTCACGTGCCTGCAGCGCCAGCTTAAGTCGGACAGAATTACTAACCGGAATGCACTGCTTCAAGTCAGCGACCGATCGGTCTGCGCAGCGCCGCATGAAGTCGAACACACCTTTTAGCAATTAGCAACACGACCCAACTTCAAACGATCCAATCAGATCTCGATGGACAAATTCAAATCCAGCCCATTTCAAAAGCCGAAATGAAGAAGCCAAGGTAATATAAAGCCATGAATAAATATTAAAATTGAGGCTATTAATAGAATGTGCTTTGGCGGGCACCATGTTGGAGACCACTGGGGGGTGTCATTTGAGACACAGCTTGTGAATTATTAAATGTTTGAAGCTATGATAATCATTAAAATATTTTTGTGTGAACATTATTTATTTAATTATAGAATTATTATATTTAATTCTTATTTATTAGTCCCATAGCTAGGGTTAATTGTGGAAGTGCATTGCAACAAACAACTGTATCCCTATTAAAATAAATTGTAGTTAAGCTAAAAGTGTAAAGATTATTGGTGTACTACTTAGGTTACATTCCAGCTATAAAATGTAAAAATTGCACAACACCAAATTTCTGCAAGTAAAGCAATGGTCACAGAATGCTAATACACAATACAATACATAACTTGAGATGTATTGGAAAATCACTGTGCAAAAAAATGTCACATTGTAATGACGGACATTCAATTTTTTTCCCCTTTTTTATGCTCCTAGCTGAAGAATATCTGTGCCACATGTTTCCTTACCCTCAGACATGCTCTTCAAAACATGGAGGAAACACATTAGCAGGTTTTTGATTTCTTCTCTGTCCAGTTTATCACAGCGTAGCATTGAGCTGCCAAGTGCAGAAGCTGACTGAGTCTGTCAAACACATGCATACAAATATTACAATTAAAAACAGCACATAAAAACGCATTAGGTATACTGTACTGTATGGCATTAGCATCACATCACAGCAGATTGAGGACCATCAGAGGCCTTGCATAACATTAAACAACTACAGTTAAAGTCAACAACTAAACACATGCATATTGCTAAAAAATGTTGATATGCATGCAAGACATGATGTTTAAAAGTTGAAAGCACACACACACACACACACACATAGGTTCACTCCCCAGATGGGGACACTCTAGGATTGATCTACTTGTATAGTGTCAGTAATTGTGTTAGTGATGCTGTCGTAGAGGGCGGGGCTCGACAGCAGAGAAAAATCCATCGTGACACGTTTGGCTGCACGACTGGTGGGGGCGGAGTCCTCTGTTTCAGGGGGGAGGGGCAATGCAGTGAGGGTGTGTCTACGTGTGAACCTCTCTTTCGGCTAAGAGTTCAGAGGGTGAAGGGCAAGAAAAGGTGATAACAATTACAATGAATTAGGATAAACTAACATAGGTATCACTCTGATCACTTAGACCAAGGTTTACCATTTATGTAATTAGCTAAATCTTTTTATTTTACCTCTTTTTTTTTCTGCAAAGTAACATTCAAATTTGAAATAAAGCATCATCATTAAACGCATGAGTTTATATTGGGCAACATTGGTATTAGTTTAGTACCTTCTCTACCTTATCCATGGAGCTGTTTTTCTCGCTGGTCTTCTCATGGAGGCTGTTTCCCGAATCAGTGCTGATCAAGGACCCTCGGGAATCAGCGTGCCGCACAGAGCCGATGTTGGGCGTTGAGGTATGAGGAGACGCTACACACCGAAAGATCTTGATTCATATAAGAACTCATTCACAGAAACATCTACTGATAATAATAATTCACTCACCGGTTCCTGAGATGACCCCAAACACATCTTTATGAAGGCTGTTGTCAAGGTTACCCACAGGCTTTTGGGGAGTTGCAGTGGGGTCATCTCGTCCATTCTATGCAACAATTACAGGGCACTTGAATATAGAGAACCTGAACAAATATATAATAGATTGATTTGTGTAATAGATCATTCACCTGGTTGGCGCTTAATTGAGACGTGTCTCTCACATTGACTCTGTGAACGTTCTCCTGTAGCAACCCAAACAACGGTAGATAGAGTGTCGCCAGCCTGGCTTGCTGACTCTACGCATACAAACAAATACACGCGTTAGTTGTGACCTCACTAACTTGAATTTTGGTTTATGCGTCTCACCAAATTGCAAACCTTGGAGGCGTATCGGTCATCAAATGCGTGTTTTATCATCAGACTCTTCAGCACTTGAATGGAGATCTGACGGACTTCTCCAAACTCCTGAAGGGCTCCGCACACTTCCCTTAATAGTAAGCCGACCAGAAAGTGATTCCTGCAGAAATCATCGGTCAACGAGTAGTCCAACTGCAAATCTGCAAGACGACGGGAAGCCATTACAAATGCAAAATATATACAGTATATAATATAAATAGGTTTTACAGTAAATTAAAATGTATATATATCTTCCATCTAATTTAACAAGCTATGTCTAATCGGGCGGCGCTCAAATGCCTCAAACCTGTCTTTGTGCAAGTTGAAAATAGGAGAACAGACCAGACCTACAGATTCATTGAGCACTGATTCATAAACTGATCAGTGAATTCGTTTACTTTAAGGGTCCATCCCAAACCAGGAAGATGGAACAACATAGCTATGACACTACATAGATGCTTCATGGGCTGTGTCATTTATACAAGGTCCCGTTCTTTCTGTGTTTTTGAAGCTTTTATTGTGTTTACAGTGCGCAATATAACATGTGTTAATGTTTCACATGTGGAAAAAATTCATTATTTTTCACACATTTGACTTATCTGTATAGCGCTGTTTTCACTGTCCTCAAAACAGGCTGATGTTTTTCTTGTTCTATGATGTCCCCAGTGATGGGCATTAACGCGTTAGAAGTAATCCAAGTAACGAGTAAAGTAAGGGATTACAATAATTAGATTACTGTTACTTCCTCGTATTTCCTCGATTTTGTTTGGTGAGACTGTCTCGGGTCGTGACGTGAGTCGAGGGACAATGATGTATGAGCGTCGCGCCGTCAGTCAGTGTAGTGTTGAACATGAAGAGACAACATGGAGCGCAGAAGAGAACAAGACCATGCAGCGTTCAATGCTCGGATGTACCGACATTACTTTGAGTTTAACTCAGTTAAAGGTGACAAAAACATCAGCACACTTGCGTGGAAATAAAACTTAAGCGAAAACTTCCACCTCAAATCTGAGCAAACACCTAGCAAGCCGGCACAGGAATGTGAAACTTACTGAAAAAAAACCCTGAACAAGACGTTCATGCGAAACCTGATGTAAACAACAGACTATATTTCATGGATTATACCCATTCGTGGACAAAAACGGTCATTGGATGTATTTTATTAGACTGTTTTCATGGGTTATTCACACATCTGAAACAGACTGGATTCGACTCACGATCGTTATATCAACACAAAGGTAAGAAGTCACGTTTATATTTTGCATGTTGTCATCTGGACTTTTTATGATACTACATTTATGATGCTAGAGCATCTGTATCTCAAAACAGAGACCATACACTGATGCTAAACCCGCAGACCTTTTAAAACATGTATAGTAATGTTAATATTATTTATGTTTGTAGGCTAAATAAATATTGTTAGCAGCGTTAAAAAAATGACGTCATCACGCCCACGAATTAGTGCGTGTCGAGAGGTTAAAAAAAGAGTATTTCATTTTATTCAATTTTAGATGATGGAATATGCCGAAAGAATATAATTAGGCTGAAAGGTCTGTTGTTTATAGCATATTTAGATTGTGCATCGTGTTTTTGAAAAGTAACTTAGTAAAGTAACTAATTACTTTTGAAAATAAGTAGTTAGTAAAGTAACTGGATTACTTTCTTGGAGAAGTAATCAGCAATCAGTAACTAATTACTATTTCCAACACTGGATGTCCCTCCTTCAGAAATACGTATTGAGTTCTGATTGTGTAGCTTTTTTAGTGTGTTGTGATTCGATAGCAGCTTAGCTTGCCGTTCGCTTAGCTGGCGGCTGATGTATTCCTGTGGGCGGAGGTTAGTCAAAAAACTGTTCTACGGACGTCATTAATTAAAGCAGGAAGTAGAGGGCTGTAGTCCACACCGACTGTTCGCTGTAGTCTTTGAAAGGCGAATTTTGTTAAAGAAAATATATCGCCTGGCAGTGAACTTTGAGCTTGATCATTTTACAGGTATTATTTATGCTATTAGCAACATTACACACTAACTAGGGTTTAAAAAATAGGTCAGGAGGAACGTGACCTTTAACACATAATGCACAAGAACATTTTAAAGTCACGGGGCAAGCAGGACTGCTCACCTACCTACACACCTGGCGTGAACCTCCTTATTATGAGACAGAAAAGCTATCATACACAAAAAACAGCAGAAGAGAGAGAACAGAAAGCCAAGCAGATGACAAACATGAGCAAGCGGCACAGAAAGCATCAAAGACAGAACCGAAAAACGGTTAAATCTAATAAAACTAATTCTCCTGATGAACAACTTAACCTTTGAAGAAAGACAGCGGAGCAGTTTGTCTACTGTTTCAATAACAGGCTCTTGAAGAAGCTGTTTACCTTGGAACCTCTGAATACGACCCTTTCCGAAAGGCATGGGGAGGTTAAGGGGGATGTAGTGTTCGTGGTTACACACCACCCGCAGAAATTCAAACTTAAATTCGTACAGCGTCTACAGGACAGAAATATAAACAGTATTAACTGCTAATAGCACTTTAATGATATATAATTTATATATATAGATCCACCTCCAATGAAAGCATCTGATTTAAGTCCGAAATGTTATGTACAACTATTATACAATGACAGTATACTAATATGTACCTTGGGATCCCCAGGCATGAAACAGGTGATGTAATTGTTTATCAGTTTAAAGACGAATCCCCGATCCATAAAGGTAAAACAGCGCTGATGATCAGACAATAAGACGACATTGAGTTTATAAATGAAGCTTTCACAGACGTAACAGCACATCAAAGAGACATTCACAGTCATCAAATATCACTCAATATTTATAGTCAGAGGATCTGCGCAGTCTGTACCTTAATAAACACAGCCAGGCTGTGGTTGGCATTGCGGGCGGCATCCAGGTTGTCCTTATACTTCTGTGTGATGTGGGGCATCAGCATATTCACCAGCGTCTCCACCGCATGATGGAACGATGCCGTGAACCGCTGATTCCTGGATAGCTACACGTATAACACGTATAAGATCTGTCCACAGCTCAGACAAATGTGTCAAATACAGAAGTTAGACAATCATAAGTTCCTCACCTTCACCTTGCCGCTCTCCATCAGGTACTGAGCCATCGACTTTACCAAGGCTTCGAAAAAATACCATGAATACTGCAAAAAGACAAAGCACAATATATGAATTTCTCATTTGGCACTATGAACTTGACCATTCAGGAGCATCTTACGATAAAGAGCCTTTTCAATACCTTTAAAAGCTTGTTGCTGGTTAAGAAATCAGTCGAAGGCTTTAAGATGGAAGTCATAGCTTTGGCCAACTCTTCATGCACTGTCTTATTGCTACCGTTTGAGAAGGACTCTGTTTTAAACACGTACTGGAGAAATGAAAAATCAAAAAAATACAGCAATCGTTATTGAACAGTGAAAATATTCAGAATGGATTATAATAAGCAGAGCTTGACTGACCTTGACATACGATCTCAGATAATGCTCCAGACCCTCCTCATGGCACTGGGCAACTATGTGAACCATGACCCTGCAGGAGAAAAGAAACATGGTAAATATAACAGAGTATGAGTGAGACTTAAGAAGTCGAATCAGTTTTTTCTTTTTTAAGATTGGCGACACATTGTTTTTCTTACTTGGTGGTGTTTACGGCCACATCTTCATTACTGGCGCTGGTCAGAACATGAACCAGTTGGTTTAAAATAGTCGGCAGGAAGTTGATCATCACGTGACCTTCCATGGCGTGAAGACTCTGGGGAATTATGGGTAATGTCATGTCATTAAGCATATCATAATAATTCATAACAGTAGACCAGCATGAGTTTCAGACAGTTTATGCTGGGTAGTGCTGGTTTAGTCATATTGTTCAACAGCAAAGAATGCAGATCAACAATCAAAGTGCATAGTCAGAAAAAAGGTAGATTTTCTGTCGCTAAGCTGGTACCATAAGTTTATTTTACCTTTACAGTTACTCAAAATATAGTACAATGTTGTAAATGTTTTGGGTACATTACTATACCTTATTGGAGGGACACTCCACTTTTTTAAATAAAAAATAGGCTCATTTTCCAGTTCCCCTAGAGCAGTGTTTCTCAAACTTTTTCAGCCCAAGGACCACTTTATCTTCCATTTTTTTTCTGAGGACCATCTAACATAATCCCACTCTAACACGCCCCCCCCCCCCAAATTTTTTTTTTTTTTTAATTTGAAAAGATAAGCTAAATTTAAGTTTAATATGCAACTGTTTCAAGTCAAAAACTAATTATTTAAACACAAATGCAATGATATGTTCAGAAATTATTATAATAATTTTATTTCATTTGAAAAAGAAAATGTGAAATGAGTTGCAGCTTAAAGGAACAGTATGTAAGAAATTTATATTAATTAATCATAAAATGGGCCTGATATGTCACTAGACATTAAGAAATCATTTTCATTTTAAATACTTATATCACTTACATCAGTGGTCCTGCCAGGATATTTTCATTTGAAAAGTGGAGTTGCAGCCCTCAACTGATGTTTATTTTGTCATTTTGTGTATTGGCCACCAGTTGTGTGATTGCAGTACCAGTTTTAGCCACAAGTTTTGTGATTGCAATACCAGTTTTGGCCACAATCCTACATACTGTTCCTTTAATGAACAACAAAATGCACATGTGAAAAAAACTGCAATTAAACATACTGTAACAGCCTAGGTCCCACTTAATGTCATTCCAAAGAGCCATTAGTTTAAAACTGACGTGGTGGGTATAGGCAGTCTATGGTTGTTACTATGGTAAAAATAAAATGCTGAATTTTTTTTACCCTTAATGTCCAATATTACTGCAATCACAGGGATTTTACACATGAAACAAAAAATAGTACATTACAAAACTAATAGATCTGTGGATTTTAGCTGCTGTCAGTTGACGCTTGATCTTTTCTTTTGACTACTCTTTGGTTTAGCCACCGATCAATTTTTACGTTATTTAAACAGAATGGCAAGAACTGATATCACATTTTCGCACGTGCATTAAAAATCTACTTAAATAAGTGACGATTGTATAAACACTTGCCTAGTTTAGGTCATCTTTTGGTGGACCACTAGGGGGCGATGGCGGACCGCACTTTAAGAATTACTGCCCTAGAGTGAAACATCTGATTTTCACCGTTTTGGAATCCATTCAGCCGATCTCCGAGTCTGGCGGTAGCACTTTTAGCATAGCTTAGCATAATCCATTGAATCCGATTAGACCATTAGCGTCGCTCTCAAAAATAACCATATAATATTTTTCCTAGAAAATCGCAACTTTTAATTTTCTGTCGGTCTTAGTACACGATGTAACTACAGAAGAGTCCAGTTTTAAATAGGAAAAATATCGAAACTCTTTGGTCATTTTTGAGTGCTATGCTAATGGTCTAATCGGATTCAATGGATTATGCTAAGCTATGCTAAAAGTGCTACCGCCAGTCCCGGAGTTCAGCTGAATGGATTCCAAAACGGTAAGAATCAAATGTTGCCTATTTTCAAAAAAAAAATGGAGTGTCCCTTTAAGGACATATAGTGTACTGGAAAAGGTACAGTTAACTGTTTTGTACAGTACCCATAACATTTAACTGGTACAAAATTGGTCCTAAGGGTATAAAATTATAAGGTACAAAAATGAATATTTGAGGGTACCACCCCAGTGACAGGAAAGGTATAGTTTAAAACTTTTTTTCTGACAGTGTGTAATGGACGAAGTTTAGTTAACCACAGAGGTTAACCTAGTTAAGAATCAAACAT
Source organism: Misgurnus anguillicaudatus (assembly GCF_027580225.2). Lineage (NCBI taxonomy): Eukaryota > Metazoa > Chordata > Actinopteri > Cypriniformes > Cobitidae > Misgurnus > Misgurnus anguillicaudatus. The sequence continues at coordinate 36,235,087 of NC_073344.2, forward strand.
ACAAGCATCGAAAAAAACGTGATTTTCTGGACAGTCATCTTTTTCATCTTCTCACCTTGAGATATTTGACAAGCTCTCCATCAGCTGGATGCGGGGCAGCAAACTGAATATTCTTGCAATGATAAAAGAAGTTGTGCAGGTGCTGGTCCTGAGGAGGTTTAAAGTATTCATTGGGATCAGATAAAAAAAGAATCAATCACTTCAACAATCTTATTTAGATCTTATAAAGATCATATTTAGTTGTACCTGAGTGTATATGGTAGAGACCAGATGTGTGGACATTCTGAAGAGAGGACGCCCTCCATCTACCCACTTTATCTCAGGACTGGAGTGCTGTAAACAAAATCATCATCAAATTAGCAATTGTTACTAAAAGAGAACAATCACAGTAAAGTTCACATGAAGACCCTAGCTTAAGTTTTCTTCTACTGTTCAAAACAGTTTAAAGGTGCATTGTGTAACTTTTAGAAGGATATCTTGACCAAAATGCAATATAATATACATAACTATATTATCAGTGGTGTAAAAAGAACTTACAAAATGAACTGTATTGTTTTTATTACCATAAAATGAGATGTTTTTATCTACACACACCGCGGGTCCCTTTGATATGAATTGCTGTTGCTATTTCACACCACCATGTTCTATAGAGCGTGTTTTGTCACTATGTTGTTTTAGACGATGACGATGTTTGTCCTGTGGCGGCTACTGTAGCTTTACTATGCGTTTCGGAAGGGAGGGGTAAGCTGTAGACTGAGCCATCGGTTGCAATTCAAAGTTTCACCACTAGATGCCGCTAAAAATCTACACAGTGCACCTTTAATTATAAGATCTCACAATTTTCATAATTCTCTCATTTACAAGAAACTCCATTAAGTCTCTATGAAAAAGCTACTTAGAAATGCAGATGCAAATGGATACACTATTAGCGTGTACGTATAAAATCCACTTATGAATGGCAAAAGATCAATAAAAATAAGATGTAGGTATATCCATAGAGCAGATTAGATCACACACACATACAACTCCTTAAAGCAGTGTTCTTCATTGCGCGGCTCGGCAAGCTTTCATTTGTGGCTCGCATGGCAGTAAATAATACAGTGATATGATCATGCAGGGACGCACTTTTTCTGTCTTTTCTGCTCCGGACGCTAACTTTGTGAGAAAACCATACATGTTAGATCAAGATGCATGTTGATAAGCGTGTTCAATCGCATGCAGTGCTTGCACAAAGCGATCGTCGTCATATGACATCAAAGTACCGTGAGATAAGACTGCTTGTTATGCTTTCGAATTGCTCTCGCGGCACAGTAATGTCACTCGCCAACCGTTCTGTGCAGCGCCGCTTTATGAGAAAGGTGGCCCCCTGGTGGTTTGGGGAGCACTGCATAAGCATATTATAAGAATGCTTAGCATTAAAATCCTGTTTTTGTCATAAGGGAAATAATCTTAATAGTTACAAATTTGACTGATAAATGATAAAGAATGATTTGCCTTTGTATTTACTGCATTGCAACCGATTGATAAGCAGACATGCTGTTTATGACTGGATGTAATTTTTGATACTTTGCGGTAAAGGCGGCTCTCCTATTGACCCTGACCTATCAGTGTGGCCCTCATGAAAAAATTGGTGAAGACCACTGCCTTAAAGGATAGAAATCAGAAATCATTTAAATACAAAATAACTAAACTAGATGATATGGTCAGCAAGATTTTTGCCAAGAAGGGCATGTTTTTGTTATGACTGTGCATGGTGGTCTTACCTTGCTTACGCCCTCCTGGCAGCTGAGGTAACCATTTGGTAAGTTGGAGGCCACTGAGATGTTTTGTTCACTCATAACAACACGACCATCTTTAAGCAGAGGAAGCCACGCAGAGCCAACTAAGAAAGGGCAAAATGTGAGAGAGTAGAGTACGTATGGGAGAGAAAACATCTAGAACATGTACTGTACGGTAAATATTAAAAATTCATATGATTTGTTGATTGGAATCTAAAATGTGTTTCTATATCTGATAATGCATAACATAATGCATAACATAAATTACCAAGCGCCAAAGGGCTTCAAATGAACCTCTTAAAAGCATTTCCATCCATAGCCTAGGCCTCATCATATTACCCATCAGCAGCCCCAATTCCCAGTATCCCAGCATGGAGTATCATTCAGCTTTACCTTCTTGCCTACCATCATTTCCATGCCTACTGTACCAGTGTGGGACATGTTTAGCAGATTGTCTTCAATTAATTGTAATAAATCCCTTGGCCCTGACATGATTCCCCCAAAATATTGAAGGAGTTTGCATTTGAGATCAGTATTCCTCTTTGTGACATCATGAATAGTTCATTTGAGGAAGGAGTTGTTCCTATGCAATGGAAAGAGGCTATTGTTGTCCCTCCTAAAGACTTTGAATGACCACTGTACTTTACATGTAACCTGTAATACTGCTAAACTGTAATAAATGCCTTGTGGATGGACAGTACGGTACCTGGGGTCTCCACTACATCCCGTTTCTTGGTGCTGCTATCACAACTGATGTGGTAAAACGTGAAGAGCAGGTGGTGCTTCTCGTGGAGCTGTGTGGGCAACTCGATTTTAATCTGTAGTACACACACATACAACACAATTCCTTAAAAATAACCCAGCATTTTTTAAATTTATTTTTTATTAACCCTTGGATTATACTTTTGGACAGGGTTTTAATCATCACCTCATCATAAAACTCTGGGTTGTGCTGGTGGTGCAGAACAGCAGCGTAGGCATGTTTGGTAAAGAGGGGACCTCCTGGATGACCATAGATACACTACAGATAACAGTAAGATACATAAACAGAGAGAGAAATAAAGAAATTACATTCTCTATACCGCTTCTCCCTATTTAGGATCCATTATAGGGCTGAACATGTAGAATATATAAACTCACCTAAAGGATTATTAGGAACACTTGTTCAATTTGTCATTAAATTATCTAATCAACCACTCACATGGCAGTTGCTTCAATGCATTTAGGGGTGTGGTCCTGGTCAAGACAATCTCCTGAACTCCAAACTGAATGTCAGAATGGGAAAGAAAAGTGATTTAAGCCATTTTGAACGTAGCATGGTTGTTGGTGCCAGACGGGCCGGTCTAATCTGCTCAGTTACTGGGATTTCCACGCACAACCATTTCCAGGGTGTACAAAGAATGGTGTGAAAAGGGAAAAGCATCCAGTATGCGGTAGTCCTGTGGGTGAAAATGCCTTGTTGATGCTAGCTGACTGATTCAAGCTGATAGAAGAGAAACTTTGACTGAAATAACCACTCGTTACAACCGAGGTATGCAGCACAGCATTTGTGAAGCCACAACACGCACAACCTTGAGGAGGATGAGCTACAACAGAAGACCCCACCAGGTACCACTCATCTCCACTACAAATATGAAAAAGAGGCTACAATTTGCAAAAGCTAACCAAAATTGGACAGTTGAAGACTGGAAAAATGTTGCCTGGTCTGATGAGTCTCGATTTCTGTTAAGACATTGAGATGGTAGAGTCAGAATTTGGCGTAAACAGACAGAATGAGAACATGGATCCATCATGCCTTGTTACCACTGTGCAGGCTGGTGGTTGTGTAGGTGTAATGGTGTGGGGGATGTTCTCTTGGCACACTTTAGGCCCCTTAGTGCCAATTGGGCACCAAAGAATGAGAGTTTAAATGCCACGGCCTACCTGAGCATTGTTTCTGACCATGTTCACCCCTTTATGACCACCATGTACACATCCTCTGATGGCTACTTCAAGCAGGATAATGCACCATGTCACAAAGCTCAAATCATTTCAAATAAGTTTCTTGGACATGACAATGAGTTCACTGTACTAAAATGGCCCCCAAAGTCACCAGATCTCAACCCAATACAGCATCTTTGGGATGTGGTGGAACGGGAGCTTCGTGCCCTGGATGTGCATCCCACAAATCTTCATTAACCGGAAGATGCTATCCTATCAATATGAGCCAACATTTCTAAAGAATGCTTTCAGCACCTTGTTAAATCAATGCAATGTAGAATTAAGGCGGTTCTGAAGGCGAAAGGGGATCAAACACAGTATTAGTATGGTGTTCCTAATAATCCTTTAGGTGAGTTTATAATATAGATATTATACCTTCAGAGGTTGTGCGTTCTCTTCATCCGACTCTCTGAATTCCACACACACCGCAATGTTCCTCGCCTGAGTCACGTAAGATGGACACAGACATAACATAATTTCATGAGCAGCTGGTGTAAACTGAGCTCACATTACACTGGCCATCTGGATGGTATGTCAACACCTTTGGCCAGGAGAAGCATTTGTGGCATTTCGGTTTTAGCTTACAATGCTAGGGTACCTTGGCGAAAGACTTCTGGTTGTCATATTTGAGGTGCTTGGGATAAACGTAGAGATGATTGTTGTAGGTGGTGAAGGGTTGAGAGCACTTGGCAATACAGGGAACAAACTCCTCCACCTCTGTCACGACACCGTCGCTCTGTCCGTCGTTCTCAAACGGCCTCACCGGGATATAGGATGGAGTGACACAATCTAGGCAATGACGAAGGGATTTGAGTATCACAGCAAAGTATTCATTGCACACGATGCAAATTCAGCTAATGATGGTAGACAAACGGCATCAAATGAAAATTTGAGGTTATAGGTTACGATTTTACCAAATGTTTCGGTACTTACTAGCCATATCAGGGGGAACATTATCAAGGGTCACATCCAGGTTGCCCAAGATGACAGGTAGTTTGGCCATCTTTTCAGGTCTGTGGATATATTTTTGATTTATGGGTCAGTGACAAAAACGGTTTGGCAAGATGAGAAATTCAAAAATCTTTTTAAAAAACTTGTTTTAAAAGCATGTGTCAGGTATATTTCAATGCATACAATGTGTATTTATGTTAATTTTATGCAATAAAAAATTAAATTTGCACCATTTTAATGAAAGTTAAGACTGAATGTACCTAAAAATGTCAAATGGTGTAACTGCCAATTCCGCCAAAGAATGAGAAATATTAAATATTTTATCCACCTTGATGGCATGTAAGCATAATCATCGAAAATAAAAAATAAAATTATATTTTAAAATGATTTTGTAGTTATTTCTAAATGTACATTTTAATGCGTTTTTGTAATATTTGTCCTGACATACGCTGAAAACAGCTCTGTTTTCTAAATAATCTTTGACAAATGATGTAAAAATGTATGTAAAAAAATCATATTACACTAAACTAGATCATTATATTTTATTCCACATTTTTTATGAATATATTTATATTTTCATTTAAAAAAAATACTAGTTACACCCATTGACATTTTTACGGAGCCCCTAAGGGGACATGGAGCAAAAATGTATTTGCTCCATGTCCCCTTAGGGGCTCCGTAAAAATGTTTTAAAAAATTTTTTTTAAATAAAGTTTAGTTTCACGTGCGCACGTGAAACTATTGCGTTTAGTTTCGTGTGTGCACGTGAAACTATCGCAGCGCGCACAAGAAAGCATCGCGCGCGCACGTGAAAGCGAAAGTTTCACATGCACACGAGAAAGTTTCACATGCACACGTTAAACTAAAAAAATTCTGCACATAAGGGTTTTGCGTGAGCGCATGAAAGTTTCACGTGAGCACGCAAAAGTTTTACGTGAGCATGTGAAAGTTTCACAAGAGCACATGAAACTAAACTTCAGATTTTTTTACTCCAATGTCACCTTAGGGGCTCGGTACATTTTTCAATTAACCCCCAAATATTCTTTCAAAATGAAATAAAACCAGAAATTTTAGACTTGGTCTTCAAAAAAGAGAATGTATGCAAGTAATCTGCAAATTTATTTTGAGATTTTAATCTATTTACATTTAATTGAACCATACGGACACAAAATAATAAATTGACCCTTATAAAGTTTGGGGCATGCACCACAGCAGGAGGTTTTACAAAACACATTCCTATTTCTAACAGTGGGACCATTAACAGCTGCAATAACACATCAAAATCGGAAAATATTCACATTTAAAATCCAACAGATAGCCTCTTTACTGAGACTGCTTTTAAGAGGACCGAAAATCTGTTGATATGAGCTGAATACTAACTTCCTGAAATCCGCCAGAAGTTTGAAGAGATCCTCCTCGGAGAGTTTATTACCGTCCTGCCGGTACAGCGCGGAGAAGCGAGCGCTTTTATCCAGAGTTCCTGAAGCGTCTTTAAACACGGGCCTGTGGAAAAGAACAGAAAGATTAAATATTGATATTGACAGTAAACACACACGCAGACAAGAACAGAACTTTCCAGACAGTTCTGGCTCACCGGGCCGCCCATGCGAAAGGCATCCTGTACTGGCCCAGTCTGCTGCAGGCCAGCTTGGCATTCTTCAGAACCTTCTGAGCAACCTGTGAAGAAAAAAACATATACACAATGTTTTCCAGAAGCCCTCAAGAGACCCTTTTTATTCAAAGTGAACTGGGCAGACGGTATGTTCCTGGCTGCTTTGCGTAGGTTTGGGTTGGTATCGTAGGGATTTTGGCAGGATGTCGCAGAGATGTGTTTTAAGTTTACATATTCAAATCTATGATAATCTCTTTCCTTATCCTTGAAATAACCAGTTATTGTATTGACTGAGTGTGTTTGGGATATATCATTTGGTTGTGTATAGAAGTATGTGTTGTGTATGGGCACATTGCCTTGCTGGAGTCGGAGTTCTTCATGTAGGGTTCAGCGCAGTGGGTGATGCCTCCCTGCAGGACTTTCTCGATCCGTGCAACCAGAAAGATGTCGGGGTGAGGACAAGTTACAGAGAAGACACCCTGAAATATGCAAATGTCACTTTCTTTTATTCTCTTTTTCAAGCAAACTCCAATTTGATCCTGTTTTCACTTTATCTATCCATCTATCTGTCTGGCTGTGTATTCCAGAGGATTTTTACTCTACTGAAGGACATTTTTCGGGCATCTGTGCATTATTAAAGTGTTTTTCTTTAGAAAACTTTTACTTCACTACATTCCAAAGCGTAATATTTTACTTTTTACTTCAATACCTTTCATAAATGCGAGTCGTTTTTTTAACATTTGTCACCCTGGACCACAAAACCAGTCATAAGTGGCAGGGGAATTTTGAAAATCCTTAAAAAGTACATTCTTAATTTTACGCAAAATCCGATATCCGTCGTGTTATTCTGCATCTTTTCTACATTTTTTCCCAAAACGCGATATACGCCATTCCTTCTTTTCTGCAGAATGCAATAAATCCACTTAACCAATCACAGCGCACCATTCTACGCATTGTACACAATAATGAAAAATGACGGCTGTTTCTTGTTCTCACACGATAGCATCAAGCTTCTGTCATGTTAACACATTGACCCCAGGGGATCTTATGAAAAACTTTCCATTATTTAACTCGAAGTCAACGAAAAACGAGCAGGACCAAAACATTTTACAGCTGATCGCTGTCGAAAAAGTTCAGCAATAACATCCCGAGGATGACAGCGCAATGACAGTGTTCTTAATATGACAAAGTAAGTGTTTTGATTAATGCCATTAATGTTTATTTTTTAATCAGTGTATACCACTAGTCAACTAAATGAATATAACATGGCAAACATAAATGCACATTTATATATTGATTCAATAGATTTAGAGCATTTGGGAAAAAAATAATCAGCTTTTATAATAAATCTTTGAAAATCTAATTATGGATTTAATTTAACCTAAAGATGCTATGTGAAAGTTTGTAACAGAAAATAGTGGTTTTCATCTTGCCACTTTCTTGGTATAGAAAACACGTTTTTACCTAAATTAGTCAGAATGGATTTATTGCGTTTTGGAACCAAACTCTTCATTTGTAGAAATATTCAACAATACATGGTATGGTTTAAAATTATTGATTGTTTATGCCAAAAATCATTAGGATATTAAGTAAGATCATGTTCCATGAAAATATTTTGCACATTTCCTATGGTAAATATATAAAATATGTATTTATTATTAGTAATATGTGTTGGTAAGGACTTAATTTGGAGAACTTTAAAGGCGATTTTCTTAATATTTTTTATTGATTTTTTTCACCCTAAGATTTCCTCATTTCAAATATAATTTTAAAAATTTTAAATATATTTTTTATGGGATGCTCCACTTTTTTGAAAATATGCTCATTTTCCAGCTCTTCTAGAGTTAAACATTTGATTTTTAATCCATTCAGCTGATCTCCGGGTCTGGCGGTAGCACTTTTAGCATAGCTTAGCATAATTCATTGAATTTGATTAGACCATTAGCATTGCGCTCAAAAACGACCAAAGAGTTTCAATATTTTTCCTATTTAAAGCTTGACTCTTCTGTAGTTACATCGTGTGTACTAAGACCGACTTTAAAAATTAAAAGTTGCGATTTTATAAGCAGATATGGCTAGGACCTAGGGATGCACCGAAATGAAAATTCTTGGCCCAAACCGAAAAAAGGAAACCAAGGCAGAAAAACCGAAACCGAAACACAGAAAGAAATTATTATGCCAATTATTAGTACAATTGCATTTATGTACTAAATTTACTAGGGGTGTGTGACAGATAAAACTCACAGTTCGGATCACATTACAGTTTTTGAGGCACAGATTAGATAATTTTTCGGATCAGCAAAAAGCAGGTGGGAAAAATCTAATAAACAATAAAGAAATTGCAAACATTTACAAAAAAGAACAAAGTTGTACATTAATAATGTCTGAAATTAGCATTAGGTGCAGAAATCAAATTAAATGAATCATAACACAATAAATTAAATATATTATTATTTTTAGAGCTATTTGTCTCTTTGTCATAGGTTGTTTGATTAACATTAATGACACAGACTTAAGTAAATTAATCTGACTGTAATCTATACATACACTTAAGACATAAACAAATGTTTTTATTAGAAAAAGAATACTGTGGAGATAATTTTGTTTATATGTGCCCTGTCAATAACATAGAGATTTTATGTTTGCTTGTTTTTTTTTAAACGCGTTTCTCTTGTATGTGCACTATTGAGGGCACTTAAACACGCGCACACACAGAGACCGAGGGTGAATCCCAAACAGCACAACAGTCGCTCCACATAAAAACGTTACGTTGTGTTTAATTGCTTTATTCGCCAAATGTTAATGGATTACAGTATGAGACACTTTAGCGCGACTCTCTCTAAAGTTTACACATCAAGACATGCTTAATCTTTGCAGACGCGTGCAAACAGCTGGACCGTGAGTGAAACCTGCTTGAGCACGAAGGGGAGGGGTGGGAGAGGACTGATCACCGTGAGTGAAACCTGCTAGCGCACGGATGGGAGGGGTGAGGTTGACATAAATTTTCGGTTTACATTTTCGGCTGGATTTTTTTTTTCGTCCCGAAACCGATAATGCCATTTTCGGCCGAAATTTTCGGCGACCGAAATTTCGGTGCACTACTAGGAACTATACTCTCAAACTGGCGTAATTTTCAAGGACTTTGCTGATTATTACGCCATAAAAAATCGCAACTTTAATTTTTTTAGTACATGTTGTAACTACAGAAGAGTCAAGTTTTAAATTGATTATTACGCCATAAAAAATCGCAACTTTAAATTTTTTAGTACATGTTGTAACTACAGAAGAGTCAAGTTTAAAATAGGAAAAAATATCGAAATGCTTTGGTTATTTTTGTGCATGATGCTAATGGTCTAATCAGATTCAATGGATTATGCTAAGCTATGCTAAAAGTGGTAGTGCCAGACCCGGAGATCGGCTGAATGGATTCCAAAACTGTATATATCAAATGTTTAACTCTAGGGGAGCTGGAAAATTAGCCTATTTAAATATAAGCTTTCCAGATATTTAAATATTCTTTGCCAAATATTGTCCTAACAAATTGTAAATAAATAGTAAGCTTATTATTCAGCTTTCAGGTGATGTATAATCTCAATTAAAATAAATTACCCTTATGACTTGGTTTTATGGTCCAGGGTCACATTTAATACTTAAATACAGTAAAAATGTACTTTCTTATTTTTACTTAAGTAATAAGTAATTAAGCACTAGATTTTAATGTACTTGCAATGTAATATGAAATGTAGTGAATTAAAAAGCTTTAGAATGTAGTGAATATTTAAAAAAAATATCTCTCATTAAGTACAGATACTTGAAAATGTACTGTCCACATTTGGTGCTTTGTTTCTTTTCTTATTTCTCAGTCTTACTTTTCTTGGGTACTGCAGTGCCCTCTCTGGCAGTTCACTGAGAGGTGTTTCCACATGAGGTGCGTCCACCCCTCCGTTAATCTGCGCACTCAGTGGAGGGATCATGGATCGGACCAGCGGGTGGTTAAGATCCACATGAAAATCTGCAGATATTTTTCGGCTGTTCTGGACATCGAACAGTGAAAGGACCACGAAGAAGGGCTCCACCTGCAGAAAACATTCAAAGCTGCATGTGATCTTTACTGGAAGTGTGCGTTGAACCGGTGCTCAACAAGAACCGACTTAACACACAAATTAATGTTTGAATGTATCTTACATTGGTAGTAGGTCCCTCCTCGTTCTCTGCTATGCAGCTCTGAAGGTTGAAGGACAGGTCATTGCAGTTGACCAGAACTCTCTTTCCAAACTTCTCCTCGAACTGTTTCACGTCAGGCTCGATGCCAGACAAATCTAGTCTCTGCGTTTTAACACATAACAAACTCAATGCACATTAATACATTACACAAAGAGCTCAAAACCAGCAGTTCATCCTGTGACTTGAAAAGAATGATTCACCCAAAAATGAATCATTTGCTCACCATAATGCCATCATCCTAGATTTCCTTTCTTCAGCCGATCAAACTTACATTAAAGAGCACCAATGGTCCAATACACAATTGTTACATTTCCTTTGGTGTTTAAGTGTGTATTAGTTCATGTTAACGATATGCAAAAGGTACATACCCCAAAGTAAACGATTACGCGAGTTATCGTTTCCAGCATAAATCTCTTTTCTTGGACTACAAACAAACACTTGGATTGTAGGCAACATTTTACTTCCTGGGATTGGTGATGTAGACAAGACCGACATTATCATAATTCCTCCCACTTCAGACTCACAGCCAGCTGTAAGTTAACTCCTGTTAGCATTGCATTGTGACAGAATCTTTTAAACATGGCAAGGAGCGTCACATTTCCGGCTGTCGTCAAAGGTATTCAGGCCAATCACAACGTACAGATTAGCTGGCCAATCAGAGATACAGAACTTTTCAAATCCGTGCATTTCAGGAAGAGAATGAAATCTGGAGCTACAAAAATGTACGGTGGAAAATTATGTGGAAAATAATGTGTTTTCATAAACCACCACGAACACATTGTATGATACCAAATACACAAAATAACGTTGTTTTTGCAATTAAATTGGTGCTCTTTAAATAAAATCCTGGATCTGCTTGGCTCCATCACAAAAATATAGTCAGGAGACTCAATGATTGATTTACCGAAATGGAGCCGGTGTGCCACCATTTTTAAGTGCATTCAATCCTCTTCATGTGTTTACATTTAAAAACGACATAGCGATTGCTAAATAAGCCCAATATACAAAATGTTTTCTCTTCAGAACACATGCATTAACCCACAATTCCTCATAAAACTGGACAAATTTTAATGTGTTATAATCCAGAAAGGGTCTGAATATTATTTAGTATAACTCTTATTCTGTAAGTCATATACGCCTACAGTAGGATAGGTAATTTTAATTTTTTGGTAAACTATTCCTTTAAAGGTGGGGTGCATGATCTTTGAAAGCCAATGTTGACATTTGAAATCACCTAAACAAACACGCCCCTACTCCAATAGAATCTGGACCTTCTTTTGATAGACCCGCCCCACATATACGCAACCCAGGCAACGATGTGGGTTAGTAGACACGCCCCTTACTGCTGATTGGCTACAAGTGTGTTTTGGTACTAGGCATGACTCCCAAAGTGTTTTTCAAAAATCATGCACCCCTTCTTTAATCATGAAATTGTGTCTATTAGGCAAATTGCGATTGTCTTACCTGTGTGTCAGGGTCCAGTGTAAAAAGCTTAAGACGAGTCTCACTTCTCATCTTGGACTCGATGTCTCTTGCACTCTGAATAAAAAAGCATTTTAATCATTATTTTCCCTTTATTTCAATCTTAAGATATTAAGGTTATATTTTCACAAGAATGTTCTATACATTATGATGAGTTTATGTATAAAACGATAAATCACGACAAAATGACCCCTTGCTGGGTTTTCACAGGCAGGGTCACATGTGTGTAACATATGAATGCAGTGATTGGATATTACTGTTTGAAAGTAACAATCGTGATGCATGAGAAAATATTCAGATTTTAGAGAAAATAGGCGTCTAGATGAGGAAATGTGGAGGACAGGAGAAAAGTGTGCGTGTCTCACTGTGGAAAAACTGTGACGACTAAATCTGTGTGTGTGGAAAATCTGTAGATGTGTTAAGAGAGGGCAGACAGTAAGGACGCCAGCGCTGAGATCATACTACAATCAAGACATAAGAGCTGAGGACAAGTCCTTATCATTCATCCAGCACACAAACTGTTTTCATCTGCAGATGATTGTTTGGACAATCAGCTAATTGTGAGATTACGTATGTCTGTGTGTTTACCTGGAAACTGTCCTGAAAATTCCCCGGCACGTGGTCTGTCTTTCCCATCTCATCGTCTGTGCGAGAGAAAACACATATGTGGTTTTGAAACTCTAAAATCCAGCCAATTCAATTTTATGGTATGAAAACCTGTTGACATGATGCTTTGATGTTGGTTGTGTGCAGTTGCTATGAAGGTGTATTTTAAGTACACTGCTATGGGGCAGCTTCAATGTACTAAAGCAAAAAAGCCTCTATGATGATAGTCCATCAATTTAAATTATTTAAATCTTTTACATTTGTAGCCCCATTATATCACTTGCCTGTAAATATCTTGCAAATAATATGTTTGAAAAGTAAAAACATATCTCTCTGTGACATAATGATACATGAATATAGCAACAGCATTCCTGAAGCTCATGGCACAATGTGATAACAGCATTGAAGGCCGGTGACTTCCCTTCGAGGGGTGCGAATTCAAAATATGTGTTCGGAGTGTCATGTGTGCTGCCCGTCATGTCAAAATATGTGTTCAGTGCGTCATGTCAACCTATGTGGATCATGTGTCTTGTCAAAATATGTGCCTGCTGCACACGCCTCAAAAGGGTTTAAAGGGCCGCTCACATTCACAAAATACTCACAAGACACTAATTTAACGCTAAACTCGGATTACACATGTGAAATTTTAAAGAATGTTTGTAACCAAACATATCTGGGGAACCATAGTAGCAAAAATAATACTATGGAAGTGAATGGTGACCCAGATCAGTTTGGCTACAAACATTCTTCTGGTTTGGAAAAACTTGAGGGTGAGTGAATGATCAAGGAATTTTCATTGCTTTAGTGTACAAAATGTGCCACAATGCATCATTTTAAAGGTGCAGTGTGTAAATTTTAGTACATCTAGTGGTGAGGTTGCAAATTGCAACAAACGTTTAACTCCACCGTTTAACGAAACACATAGAGAAGCTATGGTAGCCGCCACCGGACAACCATGTTATCGTTGGAGACAACTAAGTAAAAAAAGTTTGTCCGTCAAGGGCTTTTGTAGAAACAAAATGTAAGGGGACCCTCTGTGTATGTACATAAAAACGTCTCATAATAAGGTAATAAAAACATAACAACACTGATAATATAATTTTTATATTGCATTTCTGTCAAGAGATCCTTAAAAAAGTTACACACTACACCTTTAAACAGTACTAGTAGTGATTCCCCCCTAGCAGGCACCACAAACAATAAATCGCACATTGTTCTGCGCTCTGATTGGCTGGCAGGTGTTTGTTGTTCATACACGGGGACGTAAGGAATGTGCTGGCTCCCTCGAAACTTATCAAACACAAATAAAGACTCCCAACCTCCTCTGCCGTGTGAAATCCAAAAGGTTCAGGAGGTGTTTAGTGTTACTAATAAGCGCGTGTTTATGTAGGGCTGCTTGTACGTCAGTGCATGTGTTGGGTGTAGAGATAGATCTATTAGAAAGTGGGTGGTCTCTGTAATGTGTATAAACATCTTTCCAACTTTAACTGTGTTAATATCCTTGTACAGTCATACAGTAATGTATCAACACACGTTAACATATGTGACATAATAATGTGTCACATCTGTAAAATCACACACCTTCGTGGAGCTCGCCGTTCCTCCTCTCCTGCATGGCGATCTCAAAGCTGCTGTGGAGGATCTTGTTGAGGATGCTGATCCAATCATCCATCTCTCCCTCGCTGTCTGCAGCCAGAAGATAAGTGCTTTTATCCTGCATCTTCAGCTCGAATGCGAAACGTCGCACTTTACTGTTCTGCACACACACACACACACACACATGATATATATATGCATGAAGCTAGATTTAACACATTTATTATGACTATTTTTAACTTGAAACTACTCTGGAAAATACCGTATCTGTCCTACTGCAGCTGAAAACCATTCATTCCCAGACGACAGTCGAGGAATAACCGGCAGCAGTGCCTGTGCACCTGTTAAAATGTTTATGCTTCCGACCTGTCTCTCTTTCTAACTTTTACTTTGTTTGAAATGTGGAAAACAGACAAGATGTACAAAAACAGATGTTGAAAAGACAAAGAAGGGTGTGGATATAGGAATACTTTATTCTTTCAAGAGGGCAGATAAACCGAGTGCACCACAGGAGAGTGGAAAGATTTGAACTTTGGAGAAACCATGCGTCAATTATGCTGGACTTCTCATCTCTCTTTTTATCTTTCTTTGGAAACCCGAGCAGCTCCATCTGAGGAACTGACGGTCCAAACACTGATTTGATATCCCCTCTAGACCTGACAAAGGAAGAACCTCATGAGGATGTTATTAGAGATGCGGTCTTCTTCTATAAACTGCTTTGTGCTGAAGTAAATACACAAAACAAAGCATCTATTCTTCAAATTCTCAAAGGAATGTTCCAGGTTCAATACAAATTAAGCTCTATCATCGGCATTTTGTTGATTGTCAAAGAAAATAATGTAAACACATTTTTTGGTGGTTAGATCTTTAACATCCATTTTTACCATCCATGTTAAATCCAATTGTTTATGGGTGATGACCTCTGACCCTTACACATAATTCTACATGACTGGCCTCTGTGTCATTAGGTGTTTTATTTATTACAACATAAATTCAACAATAATGAAAAAATGTACTTCATACTTAAATAAATATGCAAATTAATTTAAGATATAAAATATTTTTTAGATATTTTTTGCAGTAGGTAGGAATTATTAAAGGATTAGTCAATTTTCTAAAAAAAAAATCCAGATAATTTACTCACCACCATGTCATCCAAAATGTTGATGTCTTTCTTTGTTCAGTCAAGAAATAATTATGTTTTTTGAGGAAAACATTTCAGGATTTTTCTAATTTTAATGGACTTTAATGGACCCCAACACATAACAGATTTAATGCAGTTTAAACTTGCAGTTTTAACGGAGTTTCAAAGGACTTTAAACGATCCCAAACGAGTCTTATCTAGCGAAACAGTTGTCATTTTTGACAAGAAAAATATAAAATATGCCCTTTTAAACCACAACTTCTCATCTATCTCCGGTCCTGTGACGCGTCAGCACGACCTCACGTAATTGCATAATGGCGTGGAAAGGTCACGTGTTACATATATGAAACGCACATTTGCGGACCATTTTAAACAATAAACTGACACAAAGACATTAATTAGTATCATTCCACATACAACAACGTCGGCACGACCCTCTTTCTCCACACTTGTAAACACTGGGGCGTAAGTTCGCATACGTCATCCATGACCTCTTGACGTGATAACGTATTACGTGAGGTCGCGCTGGCGCATCACAGGACGGGAGATAAATGAGAAATTGTGGTTTAAAAGTGCTTTTTTTCTTGTCCAAAATGACAATCGTAAGACCCTTACGCCTCGTTTGAGATTGTTTAGAGCCCTTTGAACCTGCAAGTTTAAACTGCATTTAATCTGTTACGTGTTGGGGTCCATTAAAACGAGAAAAATCCTGGAATGAAGAAAGAAAGACATCAACATTTTGGATGACATGGTGCTGAGTAATTATCTGGATTTTTTTAAAGATAATTGACTAATCCTTTAAAGGCGGAGTCCACGATGTTTGAAAAACGCTTTGGAAAATTAGACGGGCCGTCTACCAAAACACACTTATAGCCAATCAAATCAAATAAAATGCCGGATTGCGTATGTGTGGGGCGGGTCTATCAACAGAAGTTCCAGATTCTATTGGGGTAGGGGCGTGTTTGTTTAGGTGATTTCAAATATCAACATTGGCTTTCAAACATCATGGACTCCGCCTTTAAAATACACTGTATAGAATGCATAGCCATTAAATGTAAACATTATATATTTTAAGGTGAGATACAGGGATTGAATTGCTTACTAACCTCATTTATAGTAAGTCATTTACACTTACACATTTGGCAGACGCTTTTATCCAAATTGACTTACAGGGCATTACAAGGTACACAGTAAAATGCAACACTGATGTCAAATCAACATATATTTTATTTTACTTTATATTTTACTTAAAAATCTCGATAATTTACTCACCCCTATGTCATCCAAAATTTTGATGTCTTTCTTTGTTTACTCGTGAAGAAGTTGCGTTTTTTTAGAAAAAGCATTCCATGATTTTTCTCAATTGAATAGACTTTATTGGACCCTAACAGTTTACAGTTTCAATGCAGTTTAAAATTGCAGTTTTAACGAAGCTTCAAACGATACCAATCGAGGCATAAGGGTCTTTTCTAGCAAAACGATTGTACTGGAATCCCTTAATTTCTTCTCGAGTGAACAAAGAACGACATCAACATTTAGGATAAAATGGGGGTGAGTAAATTATCTGGATTTCTTTTTTAAGAAAGTGGACTAATCCTTTAACAAATTAAGTTAAGCAATTTCTTAAAAAGGTAAGTTACCTGGTTGTCTTAAATATGTCTTAAATTAATTTAACTTAAAAATATTAGTTGACAAAATTTTTTTTAGTTAAATTAACTCAATATTTTAAGGTAACGAGGTAACTTTTTTAAGTTAACATAACAAATCTTTTTTTTACAGTGTATACCTTTTATTTTAAACAGTATGTCATAATTTAATGTCTACTCATGTCATGGCCATGCTGTTTCAAAGGGATAGTTTCTTTTATCTGATGAACACAAAAGAGATATTTTGAGAAATGATGGTAAACACACAGCAGATAGTGACCATTGACTTCCATAGTAGGAATAAAAAATATGATGGACTTAAATGGGTACTGTCAACTGTGTGCTTACCATCATTTATCAAAATATTTTCTTCATCATTTATCACAAAAACTTTTTTTCCTTCTATGGAAGTCAATGGTCAATGATCTGCTGTGTGTTTACCATCATTTCTCAAAATATCTTCTTTTATGTTAATCAGAAAAAAGAAATTCATACAGGTTTAGAACTACATGAGAATGAGAAAATGATGACAGAATTTTCATTTTAAAGTGAACTATCCCTTTAAAAATAAAGGTACTACTGTAAACAATGCCATAGAAGTATTTTTGTCTGTATGGTTCCTAAAAGAACCTTAAACATCCAAAGAGCCTTTTGTTTTACAAGACGTAGTGGAATTATGTTTTTTAGACTATAAAAAGGTAAGGGAATGGAGAGAGAACTGTTTTTTACGAAATCAAAATCCATTTGTAGCACGTCTAGTTTTAAAAGTGTGCAGTTTGCCAGTACTGTAATTGCTGTAAATTACACATTATATCCACAAGAAAAGCACAGGAATTATGTCATTGACTATAATAACTAGAATTTTTCAACCTAGAACTGTAGCCCAACCACAAATAATGATAATTTGTCATTTAAAACTTCAATATTACACATGGCATGAGCAGAAAACAAACAATTCAAGCTTTACTTAAAAAAAGAAAACTTTATGTGCTTGACCTTGTTTTCCCTACTTACAGTAAGTGTTCTACAAAATGTGCAATAGAGAACTGCAAAAAGTGAGTGACAAGCCCACATTATTATTTTCTGTGGTAATCAACATTACAACATAAATGCTTCCAACAGAGCCTGAAGCGGGAACATTTCATAAGCAGGGAGTACATTATAAGAATTTTAGCCCATTAAAAAGGTCAATTCGCAAATGGTCATGGACCTTTTTCGCACTTATCATATTCATATTGACTGATTATGCTAACTTAAAGCACAGATGTTGATTCTACAGAGCCATTGTTGATTACAGTACATTGATAGTCACCTGGATGACACCCATGCAGGAGTCCAGAAAAATGGTTCCTTTGGGTTCTTTAGATATTTTCTCATCTTTGTAGAAGTTTAAGTTGTACGATCCATCTCCCAGCTGGGTCAGGTGAAAATACCTTCTCTTAAAAGACTAAAGAGAAAAAAAATAGGAGACAATAAGCATTGCATTTAAACTTCCAATGTTTAGATGTCCAGGGACTGTTCTAAAAATAACACTTGTAGGAAGGGGACCATGGGAAAATAGACTGTACTGGTAAGGTCCCACTTCCTGCCCGACTCTAAGAGCTGAGCCAAAGGTCAAAGTTTGTTCTGCAACCCACCAGTAGTACGAAACTACTGTATGCAGAACTTGCAACCATGGAAATGATATCTACACTACTTCTGCAAGATGCAGCTTTTATACTTGCACAGTATGCAAATTGGTTAATTTCTATTGTAATCTTATCCATATTGTATTTTATGATGTTAAAGCAATGAATACAAAAAAGTGTAGTATTTACAACCAGTTTATGCAAACATTTCTTACTACATTAAACAATATTACACCAATGCTGATGGCACAGCACAAATTTAAAAGCCACCTGTTATGCCACTTTTACAAGATATAATATAAGTCTCAGGTGGGCCTAGAATGTCTCTGTGAAGTTTTAGCTGAAAATACCCCACAGATCATTTGTTATACTGTGCATGTGCAAAATGACCCTATTTGGGTAAAAGCAAAAAAGTCCTGTTTTCATGTGTGTACATTTAAATGCAAATGAGCTACAGCTCTTCACCCCCTTACCAACATTAATGGTTAAAAATAGATGTGACAATAGTATCTTTAACCGCAGTAGTGATAAAATGTGCTAACAAACAGATTTAGAAAAGCTTTTGGGTAAAATTAAACAGTAAGTCAGTGGACACGGGCAGGGTTCGTTTGTGTGATGTCACATTAACAAGAGAATCAAAACAGCATGGCTAATTAGACTGCTTTGGTTTAATTGGAATTAAAAAAGAAGGAGAGGGTGGATTTTTTAAATTGTAGGGTTGTTGTGTTCACACACAGTCAATACACATTTATGTCCAAACATCTCATTCAGTAATCCTCTTATAATCTTGAAAACAAAATGCTCATCATCAAAATGGCCAATGGGATGTTTACATGTTAACTCACCCTCATTGTAACACTGATGGCACTGTTCATGTTTGCCTTATGTAGCCAGCCGTGCTTAGACACGCCACCTTTTTGAGAGCCCAATGAGGCAGCATCCTAAAGAAACAGGAGAGATGTATAACATGCCAGCCACACACCGAGTAAAAACACAACATTCATATTAAAACACAAAACACTGACGTCATCTGTCATCTTTAGGCCTGAACAAACACAAGTCGATATCCAGCATCATTTCCCACATTAAAGCCCCTAGACGTCCTCCTCCGTGTTTCAACATGAAGTCCATTCCACCTGACACCTTTCAATGATTCATGTTTTCCCTTGTCCCAACGGGGAACAGACTTAAAACTAAACAAACAAACTCCGTTCCTGACAGAGCGCTCAGACAATGTGGCAGACGCGCGGATGGAATTCTGGGAAATGTAGGTGAAACCCAATCAGGGGATCAGATAGCCTAGAGGCAGTGGAGTCCTGTGTCTGCTCTTTCTCTAAGCCTAATGTAGTCCCAGAGGCACAAACGCATTACTAATGAGCTGTAAGTTCCTTATCATTTATTTATTCTCCTCAGCGTGAACATAAAGAAGAAATCACATACGTTGCACTAGGCTGTTGAATTATGGTGAATAGGATTTTAATAAGCTAATAAGTTCGTAAGCAATGAGTGTCTCTCTCTTTCTTTTTCATAACTTCTTCAAACAAACCTCTTGACGTACACAGTTTAGGCAGCTGAATATTAATTAACCAAATTCCTGAGGTGCACACTAATTACATTATTCTACACAATGTGAAATATCACCACATAACTATGTGACAGATGAACCTCCTTCTTGTAAATGTTAGGATATGTGCTGTGATCCTGCATAATGTGTTTGAAAGCAGTGTTTCGCAGTGGCGGCTCGTGACTTCTCTTCCGAGGGGCGCAAATTCAAAATATGTGTTCGGGGTATCATGTGTGTTGCTCATGTTTTCAAATTATGTGTTTGTTGCGTGATGTGAACCATGTGCATCACATGTTTTGTCAAAATAAGTGCCTTCTGCACACACGTAAAAAACGTTTATGAAAAAAGAGACGCTCACGTTCACAAAATACACGCAAGACACTCCCTTAACAGTAAACTCTGATTATGCATGAGATTATGCGAGTATCTGTCAATCGTGAGCGTCTCTTTCATCATAAACCCTTTAGACGCGTCTGCAGCAGTTATTTTGACAAGACACATGATGCACATAGGATTACTCGACGCGCAGAACACATATTTTGAAATTACGAACCACACACATGACGGCTACATACATGTTGTGACGAACTTCGCATCGTGCGCCCTCGAAAAAAGAAGTCACCGGCCGCCACTGCTGTTTTGTAGGTATTTATACATATAACAGTTCATATATGTGAGCCTGTTTGTGAAATTCAGACTCAAGTCTCATAATCGACTTATAAGATGGGTGGCCATAGTCTTATAAGTTAGTCATCTAATTTTTTCATATTTTTTTTAAACCAGTTACAATTAGATTCACAAATTCACACACTGTCACTGTTCTATAATTTATTTATCATTTTTCTCATCACTCTGTATACTGTTTTATCTTGTAATATTTTCTATTTTGTTAAAATAATACTTAGTAATAAGTTTCATGCTACAATTTCTTAATAAAAACATTAAGATTCAAATATCACCACGTTAATGACAATGCCACATGCACAAACACACAATGAAGGAATATGGGTTATTGTCTCTCACCTCCTCTTTATCTGCATCTTCATCGACCTCAAACACGTGATTGGCTAGCTTATCTGGCCGAGGAACTTTACTGTGAAAGAACCCAAAACATGATATATAAACAAGACAAATAGACTTGCAAATTTTTAAAAGAAAATTTAAAGGTGCAATGTGGGACTTTTAGTGGCATCTAGCGGTGAGACTGTGAATTGCAGCCAACGGCTCAGTCCACAGCTCACCCCTACCTTTCGAAACTCATAGGGGCTTTTTACACATGGTCACTTAATGCGTTTTCTCTGAACAGAAAGCTATCTGATCGTAAAAAGACCAGGTGTAAACGTTCTTCGAAATGTTTTCAAAATGGATTTAAATCATTAAAACCACTTCAGGAGGTGGTCTGGGACGCATTTCAGAGGAAACTGGACAAGTGTAAATCTGGTTAATGAAACCACATATGTCAGCGCATAACTTCTCCCAAACGTAAACACGTCACCCGGAAGTTAGCCTGCAGAGAGGCAAACAAACAAAGACGACACGCTTATTGCTTTATGGAGCGATGGCAGTGGGTTAAAAAGCTTTCAAGAACCAATAAAAGAGTCCAATGACAAACTTGCTTATATTAAACAAAGGAATAAAACTTTGAGAGAGAGTTTTGTGGACGCTTTTCCCCGTCATGGACCTGTATGTTAAATCATGCGCAGTCGCTCTCCAGCTCATGCCGTGCAAGGAGACGCGCATCCCCTGCCCAACATACAGTACAACATACAGTAAGTGCTGCCTTTTGTTGCATAAAAGTCATCTTAAGTTTTTTTTAAAGCGGAGTAATGAATAGTGTATTTGCATTTTGCACGGGAGTAGAAGATCGGATTCTTATCCGTTTTGCCAAGACGCATTTATGTGGCCAAATGTAAATGGAACAGTTTTAACAAATCAGATAGACAGATTCGAGGAAACACATGAAGTGACCAGGTGTAAAAAGGACCTCAAAGTGAAGCTACAGTAGCCGCCACAGAACAAACACATCATTGTCTGAGACAACGTAGTTACAAAACATACTCTATGGAACAGTTTGTCCATTTAAGGCTACTGTAGAAACATGTCGGTGCGAAATGGGAACTTCCATGTAGGAGACCTGTGCTTTACTTATTATGTAGATAAAAATGGCTGGTTCTAAGGTAATAAAAACAATACAATTCATTTTGTAGGGTTTTTATATACCATTGATAATATAATTCTGTGTATTATATTGCATTTGTGTCAAGAAATCTTCACACACAAGTCCCACATTGCATCTTTAAGTAGCGCTTTCTTGCCAGTTACTTACTGGCCTGAACGCACCCAACGAAAATTTGCTTGCACTTTTAACTCTAATTATGAACAGCTGTAATATGCATTACATTGCAGTACATTTATGTTAGATACATGCAGTACATTTATGGATTTGACAGATGCTTTCATCCAAAGCGACTTGCATATTCCATGTAAAGATTTTATCAGTATGTGTTTTGGAGAAATTGAACCTATCACCTTGACGTTGCAAGCAGCATGCCACTCCAAACATTACTAATCATTCCATTTAAATTTTTCATTTCATTGCTCATAACATCATAAACAGCCTGACCGGTGGTTAAACTTGGCCTAATGCACTAATGACCGAATGCAAATTGCTTGTGAATGTGAGCGCACGACCACGTGTGTTTACAGAAAATGCATTAGCAGAGATATGATGAAAGAGTAGTGGCAGGTCAATATAATGGATGGTGATGATGATGTTTGTTTGTTTCAGCATCTATGGCTATATTTTTAGCGGGAACTGGTTAATCTACACACAATGTGCACACACAATTTGGGAAAGGATAATTTGTCATCTCCAAATGACCTAACCTGCTTGGATTGTGGGAGAAAACCCGACTACCGGAGGCTCAAACCGGGCACCTTCTTGCTGTGATGCAACAGTGCTACGCACCGAGACACTGTGCTGCACTGATAATGATGATGAAACTACAGCACGCAATATCTGCATCTCCTCCACCATCATCATACCTCCTCTGTGACTTTTATGAAATACCCGCCACATACTGTCTGCTGATCTCCACATGTGATTTTCCAGATATCGACCGCTAAGGCATAATTCCTTTTAATCAGTTAGCGGAGCCGGAGACAGGAAGCAAGTCTAGTGGAAAACATCTAACAGACACTTGTCTGAGACGGGTGGATGCTGTCTTGTTTTGAAACAGGTGGAGTATTTGTGTGTTGATTGACAGCGCAGACAGGAAGTGAGAGTTACATTTGGAAAGGAAGTGGGAAAAGAGCTGCTAATGGATTGTTGTTGTGTGAAGGAAGACGCATTTCCTGGTTTGGATCCAGATGAGGGCTCATTGTCAACACTGAGGCAGGGCAGCATGGGGACACTGATAAAATGAGTGTGTTGCATCTCTCTCATACATACAGTACATGGACTTTGTTTCAAAATCTTGTGACCTACCTTTGTCTACCCTACTGAAAAATCAAGCTAAGACCAGCATAAGCTGGTGAGCTGGTTTTAGCTGGTCCCCAGCTTGGTTTTAGCTGTTTTTGCTGGTGTAGGAAGCTGGTTTTGCTGGTGTAGCAAGCTGGTCTAGCTGTGTTTTGGTCACATTTTAAGCTGGTCTAGCTGGAATTAGCTAATCATGCTGGAATGACCAGCTTTGTCAGGCTGGGAGGACCAGCATAAACCACCTTAAACCAGCTACCAGCTTATGCTGGTTTTAGGTGAATTTTTCAGTAGGGTACTGCCTGTACTGTACAATATATTGTACGGTATATATTATACTTTCTAACACCCTTTCCCAAACAGGAACGACACAGGAAAATTTTCGCAAAAAGTAATTTGTATGTCCGCGCATAGTGCCAAAATGGCCGCTAACTTTGAACCGAGTTCATCACATTGCATATGCAACTCTCCTAAATGCCTAAATATATTGCAACATAATAATCTTCTGAAACCTTCTGGGACTTTGTATCCCAAGCATGCCTACATAGACCTAAAACGGTCATGGTATGCTGCTATAAAATGATGCTTATAGAGGTTTACATGCCTTGGCATACATCCCATTCTTTTTTTTGCTTTTTTCCCACTACTATTAACTCTTTAGGTCATGCATCTTACTTTGGAAGTTGGCGAAAGTCTCCAGAATAATCCTCATATTTGTAGGTCACCACATGCCAGTCAGAGTTGTAGGTCTTGATGCTCTGTGGAAGATAAAAAAGTCAAACATCTCTGCCTGATCTATTCGGTAAGATGGAAAACACATAGACATACATCCCCTTTACACACGTATAATGCAAATATATTTCTAGTAATACACCTTTCATAGCCGTCTGTGGCAACTTCTTTTTTTTGAAAGTAATACCTTTTTTAGGCGGTATTATGTCTCTGTGCTAATCGTTGTTAAAGCTGTCACCACATTACACCACATACAAACGCTACGGCATATCCTCTGGGCATTATAGTAAAGAAGATTTAATCCTATTTGCTTTGTTGGCAAGACAAGCATTCAGTCCTCAGCAGTTGTTAAAGGGATAAGATGAAACTAAAAGCCACCAAAACATAAAACAGCTTGCTCTTATTTCAAATCTAATTGATGGAAGAAAGTTAGAGAGAGAGAAAGAGAGAGAGAGCGAGAGAAAGGTTTAGTTGATGCAATAAATTTAAAGGAATAGATCAACCACACTGACTTTTTTAACTAATCGTTTTATACAGTGCATAAATAATACTATGTCTATTTTCTCACTGTCATGTTGTTCCAAACCTATAAAACTTTATTTTGTAGACACAACAGTTTTAAAAAAAGGATTTCTTATTCTTTTCAAAGCAGTTACAATAAACATCTTTATAGTGTGTCCTTTAGGAAGTTTGTGAGCTCCTGTCCTAATATTGTTTATTATATCCTTTTTGTGATTCATGGAAGATGGCAATTTATAAAGACGGGTGTGTAACTAATAAATTATAAAAAAATGTATTTGCCTACAGAAGCACCGCCACAACGATAAATACATAATTAAATAAACATTTCTCATACTAAAATTGCTATTGGGTAACAAAACAAAAAGTATTAAAAAGAAAAACAACAAAACCACCGGCAACCGATGCCTTATGAGAAAAGAAATTCATTAAAACAATCTGTAAAGGTTTTGGCCGGCTCATCTTGAGCTCATCTTGTTTGCATTTCCGTGTGGATTACATGTAATTAAAACTCTCAGAACCACAATGACATTAGCTCTGGTCAGACCGTGACAAATGTTTACTTGACATTTCAATTAAACATACTTTATGTCCGCAATGTAGGGGACGAAGATATTTGCCAGAGCTTGTTTGCAAAGTTGAACAGAACAATCCTTGCATGTTGCTGTGGAGTGCTGTGATGTGCACTTGACTTATGGTCCAAGCAGATGTTTTTTTTTAAATGCTGGAAAACTGCCTGGATCTGGCCCAGCTGCCCTTGATGATGTCATCGAGCTATTAAGTGGGAGGAAGTATCATTTTACACTCTCCGCTGATGAGGCTCAATGCCTGTGATATATATCCACGCAACCCTATTCTGACCCGGACCTCATCCTTGAACACGTGTGTGTGTGTGTGTGTGTGTGTGTGTGTGTGTGTGTGTGTGTACAGTACCACTGCACTCAGTACTTCAGCACAAAACCTGCATCAGATTTACTAACCAATCCCAATCTTAGGTTGGATAAACTGAAGTAGAATTTATTTCTAGGTATATAACTGTGGTCTCATAAAAGTCTTTTGACCTTTATTCATGAAACTTAATTTGCCTTTGGAATAACCACCCATAAAAAGCAAGCTATAAATGAGGTTTTTAAATTGGTCATCTACTGTATTCTATACAGATCAATCTGCACTCTGATTCGACACACAAGAAATAAAGCTGTGCAAACCGCATTTATTGCTAGATTTTCATATGGTTGAGCTAAGTAATGCTGAGTATTGGTGGTTTAGGTGGTTAGATAGTCTCGCGTAGCCAGACCTTTAATACTGAAGGTCTGGTGTTTTTTGCTGCTTTTTCTGGAGAAAGCACGCCCACGAGGCTGTTTGATTGACATGTCAAACAACCAAATTGTTCTGTCTAGCGTCAGTTTCGAACTCCCCAAAATAACGAGCCAGCTGGCAACAGGTCAGTTATTGAAATAACCAGCCGCAACCAAATAGCATTTAAATAAACAACATTACTCATCATAGAACAACGTTGTGCACTTCATCAACAGCCACACCAATGAGACGCTCCCGTTAAACATCTGTTTCAAGTATATCTCTCAACACATACAAGCAATTCAGAAGAACTGAACTTTTTTGACTCCACTAAATGCCTCAAGCAAAACTCTAGGACATCTTTTAGAGAGTCTATGCCGCGAACTTTGCATATTTTTGAGAATACGTTTAGCTGATCATGATAACTGGTCATTATTATCCACGTGAACACGACTGAATCTCTTCCTCAATGGAACGTCAATGGAAGACTTTGTTTTCCAGGGACCACAACTAATTGCGACACTTGCGTCTCCTGGAAATCTGGTTTATTTCAACGAATCAAAAGACGACTTCGACATTCCCACAGGGTTTCCAGGAAAGTGTACGATAAGCATCAGACATTTAGCCAACATTCTGTGGGAGCCTGGTCAGTACTTGGATGGGAGACCACCTGGGAAAACCAGGTTGCTGCTGGTAGTGGTGTTAGTGAGACCAGCAGGGGGTGCTCACCCTGTGGTCTGTGTGGGTCCTAACACCCCAGTATAGTGACGGGGACACTATACTGTCAAAAAAAGCACCATCCTTCGGATGAGACGTTAAACCGAGGTCCTGACTCTCTGTGGTCATTAAAAATCCCAGGATGTCCTTCGAAAAAGAGTAGGGGTGTGCCCCGGCATCCTGGCCAAACTTGCCCATTGGCCTACTAATCATCCCTCATACTAATTGGCAATATCATTCTGTCTCCTCTCCACTAATAAGCTGGTGTGTGGTGGCTGTTCTGGCGCAATATGGCTGCCGTCGCATCATCCAGATGGATGCTGCACATTGGTGGTGGTTGAGGAGATTCCCCGTTCATATGTAAAGTGCTTTGAGTACTGAGAAAAGCGCTATATAAATGTAAGGAATTATTATTATTATTCTTATTTAGAATTTGCGCCCCTCAGAGGAGCAGTCACGAGCCGCCACTGATGGTGAGTCTTAGATGGTTCAAATGGTTAGGGTTAGTTTTAGTTTGTAGTTTCAGCTTGCTATGTTTAGTAATGGTGAGTCTTTCAGCATCTAGTTAAGATAGTTTGGGTTAGATGGCTTAGATGGTTTCAGGTGGTTGATTTGACAGTTTTAATAGTCTTACCTCCTGGACGAGCAGGCTGCTGGCTCTCTTTTCTGCCCCATCTGGTACAGACGAATACAGAGTTCTGCCCTGACGCTTCAAAGTGGATATCTACACAGATGATGGGGAAGTGTGTGAGACATCAGACATACACAAACATATCTTACACATACATAAATTTAGCTTTGTCTGTAAAATCCAGGCTAAAGTCTCAATCTAATTTTGAGATTAGGAGCATCAAAGTTTGATTTCAATCATTGATATCACTATAATTTTAATATTTTAATTTCCTTAGTCAGTATTGGATTTCTGTTGGATGAATTTTGGAAGAAAACACAAAAAGTAAATCACAAAAAAGACTTTAGCTGGGTTTTAACAAATGTTTAATGAAAGGCCATAAATGCTTGTGCATGATAATAGGACAAAACTATGAGTTTAAATCTTCTTATTTCATGTAGCGAAAACAAATCATGCTAAAGTGAAAACTAAAGGAGGTTTTTAGGATGGGAGGATGATTTTTAATGTTCATGTCATGGATTTGTCATTACAGGGGCTCAGATGTGCCTTTGTAGGTCACATTGTCTTAGTAAATTAAGGCTTCATCCATACTTTATGTCTGTATGAAAGTCTGCATGATGGTTATAGGGCCTGAGGCTGAACCTGAGACAACGTGAAGCTGCAATAATTTAAATAAGCAAACTATGCTTTTAAAAGAATAATCTTTAGGAACTCATCCCTAACCAGTCTGGGACATTGCACTCGGAAGTGAGTCTGAAGACTGGGCATGACTTCACACACAAATGTAGCGCTGTATGAGAGCGTGTGCTAAGCACTGTTGCTCCTGGCAATGGAGAAGAAGCTAAAGGTCAGTGTGTTTTTTGTGGGTAAGGATTTATTACCAAGGGACACAAATGGCCGGAGAAGTTATCTGAATTGAACAAAACCTTAAAATAATTCATAAATAAATCAAATACAGTTTTCAGGTTATAAAGCAAAAAAGCATAAAATGTGAAAAAGGGGGGTACGGTTTAAGTTAGCTATAAGTAAGTTTATACATCCTCATACTGTATAAACAGCTAAGTGAAATGTGTTTGTTTAAGAGAAACTAGTTCAGTTCATGTGTACAGCACCCTGCGGATATCTGAGCTAGATTGTAACCATATAGACTAAATTTAGGTAAATTGGGACACTTTGAGGTGAA
Source organism: Misgurnus anguillicaudatus (assembly GCF_027580225.2). Classification (NCBI taxonomy): domain Eukaryota; kingdom Metazoa; phylum Chordata; class Actinopteri; order Cypriniformes; family Cobitidae; genus Misgurnus; species Misgurnus anguillicaudatus. Next base: position 36,263,854 of record NC_073344.2, read on the forward strand.
TGTCAAAAAATCCTCATTTAACTAGAATTCAACTGCCAGTTTAGAGATGTTGCACGCTTTATTAAGTAGTTTGCTGTCCATAAATTGCACCAGTGTACATTTAAAGGTCAAGAATAATGATCTCTCCAGTACAAGTGGATGGTTCAGGAAAGATTCAGAAAAAACGAGATTTGGGGAGCTTCCCTAAGAAAACGTTACTGTAATGTTATGGGAGGGTTGTGTAATAGTTGTAACTAGTAATGGAAAAGCCGGTCCTCATAAAGACATAAATAAAGAAATAAAGACTTCTGACCAGTGAGCGGAGGGAGTGTGTGTGTGTGTGTGTGTGTGTGTGTGTGCACTTACTTATGTCACTTTTGGGGACATTCACCAGAGTACACACCAGTAAACTGAGGACCACCTTGACAATTTAGGACTTTTTTGATGTCCTCATTTGTTTGACTATATAATGGCATTCAGCATGTCCTAAAATGGTGTCCTAACTTAAAATCTCACTTGTCCCAAAAATGCACTTTTACATGATTTGTGTACTCAAAGTGTGTATGCCCCCCCACTAATTTGTGTATAATGCAGCGCCCTCTAGGAGAACTGCACTTCCTGAAAGATACACACTCGGGAGATTCTGACCAATCACAGGCCAGGAAGATTAGGGCCCCATATCGCCCCAATCGGCCATTAAATGAACTGCACATTTTAAATATAATGATAATCTGACCAATCAGAGGCCAAATACGCGATCAGTAGAGATTGCGGAAGATATTATATGAAAGAATGGACACATTATTTACAGTTGTTTAAAATAAACCCTATCAATTTAAAACAGACTAACCTGTATTAAGAATCAGGATCTCTTATGATGTGTTTCTCAACTTTGCATCGTATACTCGGTTTCTCTGTCGCGTCTGTGTAAAGATGACCCGTGCAGCCTCTCCCTCGACTCACTCATCGAGTGACTGACAGGACCCGCGGTACAGTAATGCAGGCAGCACGTGTGTTTGTGCTGCGCAGATCGATCGGTTTGTGACATCACAGTTTTGCGAAAGCGATTCAAAAGCACAGTCAACCGTCTGTGCTCGCGGTAGTTTGATTTCATAGCCGGACCAATATGCGCAGCGCTGTATAAAATCGATAACAGTTGTTTATTAATGGTGCAGGAACAGTTTAATACAGCGGAGACGGACATTAGGCTTTAAATGAAACATTTCTTTCTAAAAGTAAAGTGGTATGTTTACATTTAATGCAGTAGGTGTCATTACAATGTTTTTGTTTATTTAATTAAATATATATGACACAACGCTTACGAAAATTAACCATGGTTTTACTACAGTTAAACAAAAACAAATAGTAAACCATGGTAACCACAAAATAACCATGGTTGTTGATAACCAAAAACTAAAATTGGTTAGTGTAGTAAAACCATGCTTTTGCTGATAGTAATCATTACCCCAAAAAACATGATTAATTCACTTTTAACACAATAAAACCATGGTTAATTTTCGTAAGGAAAATATGTTAAAACATGAGGAATTGTGTGCTTTTTGTTGCAGTTTGATTGGTTTGAATATTTTTTCCTTCTTTATGTTTAGTTTGAATAAAATCGATCTCTGACCATTCTGTTTAATTCAGATGGCTAAGCAGACTGTAGCCCAATCCCCACTCCACACAATAAGCACAGCAAACATCACCTCATGGCATCAGATAGTGATTTATAATATAAACAATCCTCATGCCATATTTCATCATTAATTATTATATTCAGTTTCTAGAATAAGAATAAATGTGTATTTTCAGTTTATTAACTAAAAGCTCTAAAAACAATCACAAATCAAGATGAAGTTTATATGATTTTTATAATTATATAGCTGGAATTCAAAGAAGTAAAGTTAGCAGTTTGTCAGTCAGTGATTTCAGGCCTCACATGTCTAAACACCCTTCCCCCGACATCACAGTAGCACATCAGACTTTACAACACATATACAATTCTCATTCAGAAATAAAGTCATATAAGCTGTTTGTTAGAGAACCTGATCATTTAATTTAAAAGGTGCAGTCCTCTGAAGTAAAGTTAGCAGTTTGTCAGTTAGTGATTTCAGGCCTCACATGTCTAAACGCCCTTCCCCCGACATCACAGTAGCACATCAGACTTTACAACACATATACAATTCTCATTCAGAAATAAAGTCATATAAGCTGTTTGTTAGAGAACTTGATCATTTAATTTAAAAGGTGCAGTCCACTGAAGTAAAGTTAGCCTCACATGTCTAAACGCCCTTCCCCCGACATCACAGTAGCACATCAGACTTTACAACACATATACAATTCTCATTCAGAAATAAGTCATATAAGCCAGCTGTTTGTTTAGAGAACTGTATCATTTAATTTAAAAGGTGCAGTCCACTGAAGTAAAGTTAGCAGTTTGTCAGTCAGTGATTTCAGGCCTCACATGTCTGAGCACCCTTCCCCCGACATCACAGTAGCACATCAGACTTTACAACAATTCTCATTCAGAAATAAAGTCATATAAGCCAGCTGTTTGTTTAGAGAACTGTATCATTTAATTCAAAAGGTGCAGTCCACTGAAGTAAAGTTAGCAGTTTGTCAGTCAGTGATTTCAGGCCTCACATGTCTGAGCACCCTTCCCCCGACATCACAGTAGCACATCAGACTTTACAACACATATACAATTCTCATTCAGAAATAAAGTCATATAAGCCAGCTGTTTGTTTAGAGAACTGTATCATTTAATTTAAAAGGTGCAGTCCACTGAAGTAAAGTTAGCAGTTTGTCAGTCAGTGATTTCAGGCCTCACATGTCTGAGCACCCTTCCCCCGACATCACAGTAGCACATCAGACTTTACAACACATATACAATTCTCATTCAGAAATAAAGTCATATAAGCTGTTTGTTAGAGAACTGTATCATTTAATTTAAAAGGTGCAGTCCACTGAAGTAAAGTTAGCAGTTTGTCAGTCAGTGATTTCAGGCCTCACATGTCTAAACACCCTTCCCCCGACATCACAGTAGCACATCAGACTTTACAACAATTCTCATTCAGAAATAAAGTCATATAAGCTGTTTGTTTAGAGAACTGTATCATTTAATTTAAAAGGTGCAGTCCACTGAAGTAAAGTTAGCAGTTTGTCAGTCAGTGATTTCAGGCCTCACATGTCTAAACACCCTTCCCCCGACATCACAGTAGCACATCAGACTTTACAACAATTCTCATTCAGAAATAAAGTAATATAAGCTGTTTGTTAGAGAACTGTATCATTTAATTTAAAAGGTGCAGTCCACTGAAGTAAAGTTAGCAGTTTGTCAGTCAGTGATTTCAGGCCTCACATGTCTGAGCACCCTTCCCCCGACATCACAGTAGCACATCAGACTTTACAACACAATTCTCATTCAGAAATAAAGTCATATAAGCCAGCTGTTTGTTTAGAGAACTGTATCATTTAATTTAAAAGGTGCAGTCCACTGAAGTAAAGTTAGCAGTTTGTCAGTCAGTGATTTCAGGCCTCACATGTCTAAACACCCTTCCCCCGACATCACAGTAGCACATCAGACTTTACAACACATATACAATTCTCATTCAGAAATAAAGTCATATAAGCTGTTTGTTAGAGAACTTGATCATTTAATTTAAAAGGTGCAGTCCACTGAAGTAAAGTTAGCCTCACATGTCTAAACGCCCTTCCCCCGACATCACAGAAGCGCAAAAGACTTTACAACACATATACAATTCTCATTCAGAAATAAAGCCATATAAGCCAGCTGTTTGTTTAGAGAACTTTATCGTTTAATTTAAAAGGTGCAGTCCACTGAAGTAATGTTAGCAGTTTGTCAGTCAGTGATTTCAGGCCTCACATGTCTAAACGCCCTTCCCCCGACATCACAGTAGCACATCAGACTTTACAACACATATACAATTCTCATTCAGAAATTAAGTCATATGAGCTGTTTGTTTAGAGAACTGTATCATTTAATTTAAAAGGTGCAGTCCACTGAAGTAAAGTTAGCAGTTTGTCAGTTAGTGATTTCAGGCCTCACATGTCTGAGCACCCTTCCCCCGACATCAAGTAGCACATCAGACTTTACAACACTACAATTCTCATTCAGAAATAAAGTCAAGCTGTTTGTTTAGAGAACTGTATCATTTAATTTAAAAGGTGCAGTCCACTGAAGTAAAGTTAGCAGTTTGTCAGTCAGTGATTTCAGGCCTCACATGTCTAAGCGCCCTTCCCCCGACATCACAGTAGCACATCAGACTTTACAACACATATACAATTCTCATTCAGAAATAAAGTCATATAAGCCAGCTGTTTGTTTAGAGAACTGTATCATTTAATTTAAAAGGTGCAGACCACTGAAGTAAAGTTAGCAGGGTCAGTCAGTGATTTCAGGCCTCACATGTCTAAACACCCTTCCCCCGACATCAAAGTAGCACATCAGACTTTACAACACTACAATTCTCATTCAGAAATAAAGTCAAGCTGTTTGTTTAGAGAACTTTATCATTTAATTTAAAAGGTGCAGTCCACTGAAGTAAAGTTAGCTTGTCAGTCAGTGATTTCAGGCCTCACATGTCTAAGCACCCTTCCCCCGACATCACAGAAGAACATCATAATATACAAAACATAAACAAAACTCATTCAGAAATAAAGTCATATAAGACAGCTGTTTGTTTAGAGAACTGTATCATTTAATTTAAAAGGTGCAGTCCACTGAAGTAAAGGTTTGTCAGTCAGTGATTTTAGGCCTCACATGTCTAAACACCCTTCCCCCGACATCACAGTAGCACATCAGACTTTACAACACTACAATTCTCATTCAGAAATAAAGTCAAGCTGTTTGTTTAGAGAACTGTATCATTTAATTTAAAAGGTGCAGTCCTCTGAAGTAAAGTTAGCAGTTTGTCAGTCAGTGATTTCAGGCCTCACATGTCTAAGCGCCCTTCCCCCGACATCACAGTAGCACATCAGACTTTACAACAATTCTCATTCAGAAATAAAGTCATATAAGCCAGCTGTTTGTTTAGAGAACTGTATCATTTAATTTAAAAGGTGCAGTCCACTGAAGTAAAGTTAGCAGTTTGTCAGTCAGTGATTTCAGGCCTCACATGTCTGAGCACCCTTCCCCCGACATCACAGTAGCACATCAGACTTTACAACAATACTCATTCAGAAATAAAGTCATATAAGCCAGATTTTTGTTTAGAGATCTGTATAATTTTATTTTAATTTTGCAGTACACTGAAGTAAAGTTAGCAGTTTGTCAGTCAGTGATTTCAGGCCTCACATGTCTGAGCACCCTTCCCCCGACATCACAGTAGCACATCAGACTTTACAATACAATTCTCATTCAGAAATAAAGTCATAAGCTGTTTGTTTAGAGAACTTTATCATTTAATTTAAAAGGTGCAGTCCACTGAAGTAAAGTTAGCAGGGTCAGCCAGTGATTATGTTTACATGGACAGTAGTAATCTAATTACTGACCTTATTCTAAATAATACAGTATTCAAATTAAGGTGTTTACATAAAATGCTTTTAATGCTTTCATGTTCCCATTTTACATGTTATAGAATAAATCCATTAATCGCAGACATTATTACATCCCCATGTTACTCCTGAACAACATAAAGTTCATCGTTGTTGTGATACTATATTATTTTTTTATTTTAAATATTACGAAAGCTTAAAGTGCAGTTAATTATTTGTTATATGTGTTATATGTAGGGTTGCTAACTTTGTCACCCTCACCAAATACAGGACAAAAGGTGGTCTGCTGCAGCAGTGCAGGCATGGTTTTGTTTGTATACAGTGTATTTTGTCCAAATGATAGCTAATCCCTTAATTAAAATTGTATAATAACTCTTATGCCTTGGCAACATACAATGGGTTTATTAACAGTTTGTTGGTACAGCAGGTACTTTTAACACAGTCCTTAAATTGAACCATTACCGTATAACGCTGCTGAAAAAAAACAGCATCAAACCAGCATGGACCAGCATGGGAATTATGCTGGTCTATGCTGGTTTAGCTGGTGGTCACAGCATACCAGCACCAAAACACAACATATGCTGGTATGACCAGCATGGGATGCTGGTGCTAATGCTGGTTTAGCTGGTGCTAATGCTGGTTTGGTGCTGGTTTAGCTGGTGCTAATGCTGGTGCTGATGCTGGTTTGATGCTGGTTTAGCTGGTGTTCACAAGCAAACCAGCACCAAAACACAACATATGCTGGTCTTGCTGGTATGCTGGTTTTTTCAGCAGGGAAGACAAAACAGTTGTGATTTCTGCACTAAGGGTAAACGTTATCCCCTTCATGTTCATCTTACATGTGACAAACTAAAACTAACATAGATTCAATGATTCTGTGAGCTGTAGTTTTGCAGAGTCAACTTCAAATACTTTAATTAAAACACACAGGATGTGAATTAGAAGTGTGAGAATGTCCAAGCTAGGGTGGCCATTCGTGCCGGTTCCGCCGGGCGCGTCCCGAGCGTGTTTTCGGGTTCGTTCTCTGGAAGTCGCGTTGGTCGACCGCATACGTCATCGAGGTTTAATATTTCGGGTTTAATTTCAGAAAAGCAACCGTTACATTTCAAGGTAAGAATGAAACTACAATGATTGTATGTCTTAAAAGAAATAAATCTTAATTTTCTAATGTATTTTAACTGAAATGTGAGAACCTCGATGACGTATGCGCGCGACTTCCGGAGAACGAACCCGAAAACATGCTCGGGACGTGTCCGGCGGAACTGGCACGAATGGCCACCCTAGTCCAAGCAAAGTTGGAAATGTTTTGTTGGGGCCTTTAAGATCGATTTATTACGCAGGTCTGGATCAGTGATCTCTTTGTAATTGAGACTGAGCATTTTAATTATGAAGATCTTTGCACAAATAATAAAAGGATAACATGATATCATATTATATGACCCCCTTTAGCGTATACTGATTGTGTTTGAGATTATTCTCAAGTGTTCAGCACTGCTTGCTACTTGTTTTACTTCATGCGGTGCCGCATGAACAGACAGGCGGATGACATCAAAGTACCGCGAGAGCATTTCGATAGCAGTCCACTTTGTCTGAATTCTCAAATCACTCTTGTTGGATTTTGTCGTCATCTGCTTCTCAGTTGTTGTGGAGCCACAAGAAGTCGAGCAAGCCTGTTGTATCAGTCACTGTTTAGATCAACGTAGCAGTCAAAAACAAGACATGGGAGGTCACATACAGGACTAAAATCAATGAGACCCAAAATACGGACATGCCGACTAATACGGGACAGTTGGAAACCTAGCTAGAGGGCCTTTCCTGCTTGAAGCCATCTGTTTACAGCCAAACGGTTGACCACTGTGTGTGTATATGTGTCCTGTCACAAAACTCCCACACAACGTTAGTATTGTGATTGAAGTGTGTAGGTCATGATGCACTTTGATAATGAAGCTAAAATATGAATATGAATTTGATTTGTGTTTACTTTGATTATGACTTTAGCCAAATAAGAGTAATTAAAAACCACTGTTTACATCTTAGTTTTGCAGTTGTTTTATTTGAATATTGTTGTGCATGTAAACATTGAAACCCACTTGTTTTAGCCACTGATGCTCCACATCAGAGCAGCACATCAAACTGCTAACTACACAACCAGAAGAAATGAACAGGAGATTTAGTGTCATTTGAGGTTATCAACATATAAACATGCTTTTCACACTGGAAAAGTTAACACCAGGTTATTCTAAACCCCGGGTTAACGGAATCCTGGGTTATCTGTTTCACGTGTCACACTGTTCGTGCTTAACCAGGGGTTAAGAGATAACCCTGGGTATTCATAATCTGAAGTTACACATTGTGTATTCCTAAACCCTAGGTCAGGTGTCTAAAACCCTGCTCATACACCTGTCTGTAATTATCAAACAACCCTGAACACCTTCTGTTTCAGCTGTGTTCAATTTGGGTCAAAAGTTATTATATTATATTTTTTACTTGTTTAAAAAAGCTTTGTTGCATGTTTAATTTTTATTAGGTAATAAAAAAGACAGTCCAATAAGATATTGTAGGTGGAGCAGTAAATGTTCTCAAGAAACAGAGCTTTCATTAAGCTGTTTTGTTGTATGTATTAAATGTTTTTAAAAGTACATTCCATCAATTAATTTCCATGTGGATTTGTCAACATTTAGAGGAATCTCTCTGTAAATAGCAGTTGTTTTGGACAGTAGCACGAGGTGCTGTGCTGATCCCCTTGTCTGTAGCGTAACAGCAAAAACACTAAGCTGTGTTTATACAGCGCTGCGCAGATCGAACAAGATATGACATCACAGTACCGCGAGATCACACTTTATCAATACGTGCTCGAATCGCTCACGCGATATTTCAACGTGACATCCTTTCGGCCTTCCTATCAACGACACTTTTACTACGCAAGTCAGCAGCAGTGGATTCGTTTCCCTGGAAATGCAGACACGTGATAATGACATCACCGCTGTTAGCCCCAATTTCCCGCGAAGCAGACTACACGCGCTCATTATAGGAGGAAAGGTGAGTTCAGTCCTATGTATAATAACATATTTTTGCAAAATATGAAAGATAAGCAGGATTAACATACGATTTGTGAAATATTTTATCTTATTTGACGGTTTGTGGTCAAAAATATTATCTTCCTGAGTAGCCTATAATGATATTGGCATTGGTCAGTAAACAAACATTCGGTTTCAGAGTAACTTAACTTACTTTACTGATCTATTAATGTTGTCCATAAACGACTAAGTGCTTAGTAAAATTATGTGAAATAGCAGTAATAGATTGGGTAATTAGTAATTAATTCTTATTGTTTAATCTAAGTTTCAATCATGCGATTTTCTTATCATGCACAGTGGCACGAATAGCCACAGATATCTTTAAAGATTTTAAGTTGTGTATGTATATCTAAGTTAACTACAGTTGTGTATGTATGTATGTATGTATGTGTGTGTGTATATCTAAGCTATATGTATATTTACAAAAGTATACATGCATATACATAAGTTAGATACATATGTTATACCATTTGTTGGCTATTTGGGTAAACAATTTTAGCAACCTTAATATTATGGTTGATTAATCGATTGATTAATTTAATTATTTTCAGTCACTGCAGTCGCCATGATGCTGGGTATACCAAGGCAGAAAAAACGAAAAAGACCTCAACAGGATGCTGAGCATCACATTACTTGCAAAACAGACAAGCCTGAGCTTTATGAGCAAGTTATCAGCAAATATAAAGGTAAGATAAATTCTGTAGTATAGACGGTTTTCTTTCATGTACGCAAATGTAAGTTGCAAAGCATAGTTTATTTGTATGTGCATACAGACTTTTGATGCATGCGCATTGCGACAAAATGCAACACATCGCCTGGGCTACCTACTTCAAAATCCGTCAGTGAATGCATGATGGAAATTGTGTCACGTGCACTCTACATGGACTCTTGTGATAGATCCTGCTGACTTAAAGGGGCAATGAATCTGTCGATTTTATTGTTTTACTACTGTTGTCTGATATCTACTTATGATGTTCGCGTTATTTTGTAACATGGATTAGTTGCTCTCTGGATAATGGTTCGTTTGAAGGGGCTGGCCGCAGTGAAGACCTGGACGTAAACGCCCACTGCTATGATCCCCGTCATTACATGTGGGGAAATGTTTTAAAAACATTGATGTGTAAAAATAGCAGCCGAACACAAATATGTTTGAGCCACAAAAGATTCTGGGTGCTAAAGATGATACCCATAAATGATAATACGTATAGTAAAGTATAAACTAAACTCAACGTGACTAAATTACCATAAACAACACAAGTAAGCACGCATCAGAATCTAAACCACGGCTGATAAGTCCCTTATCACTAACTTTGTATATTTCTATTGTGCTTGTGAGGTTGCTCTTACATACACGTAACGTTACATACCACAGTTATATGATAAAAAAGCTTTGTTGAGTGTTGGACCTTACAAACGCGACTTGCCTAAATTACCGTATACAACACAGTAAGCAGGCATCAGAATCTAAATTAGGGCTGGTAAGTTCTTCCTTATAACTAACTTTGTATATTTCTATCGTTATATTACAGTCATATTGTTAAGTGTTGCACCTTTATTAATGGTTTAATTTTTTTAGTAAATTAAAACAGTAAAATATACGTGTTTAGACACTGATGTTACAACAGGACATATCAAGCGATCTTTTACTAAACAGTAGTGACGCGTAGTAACTTAAAGTAAAATGTATTTCTCACTGTGTATACTGTTGTGTCATTCCTGCCAGATGCAATATTACTGGTGCTTTTAATCACAGTTTCTCTGCAAATCCAGCACCGACTCATGGCTTCTTTACAAATGAATCCGTGGTACACATAGTAAACAAACACTCCCCACCCGAGCTGGAACTTCTTCAAAAACAAACTTTAACCACGCATTCCTAATGTTATGTTCCAAGCCTCCGTTAAACAGCGTCTGTGTTCTTCCCATAGACGGTTCTTCCACAACCGAACACTTTGTTGGGTACTTATAACAGATCACCACGTCAAAATAAAAGGAAACATGTTTTCAAAAGTCATTTTGGTTACATTTGGCAATCTTTAAAGACATGTTTACTAGGGGTGGCACGGTTCACAAAACCCTCGGTTCGGTTCGTATCACGGTTTAATGGCCACAGTTCTCGGTTCTGTACGGTTCTTGTTGTTATTTTTACTTTTAATTTTTAACACTCCAGAAATGTATTATCTTATTAATGTAGTAATTATCCATAATTTAGGATACATTATTAAAAAAGTTATATCATGTAATCATGCACAAACTGAATTTGACTTTAAGCACATTATTGGGACCCTCTCTTTTTTTGGCAAAAAAGGAGAATGTGTATATCCATCTTATGTGCCTTTTTAGCACACAAAGATAACTTGCATTTATCAAACTGCCAACTTCAGTGTAGCTCTTAGATTTATCACTGAGAGGCTGCTTAAATACTGCAGAGAGTATATGTGGACGAGAGAGAAACACAACGTTTACACCTGTAATATTTAAATCCGTCTCTTTTTTCCACTTTTGACCACTTCTGTCCTGGTTACTTTAAGAGGCAATTTATGAAATAAGATCGCGCAACTTTCCTACGCTAGCAAAATGAAACTACGCGGAAATCAGCCGCTTTAGTTTTATCAATAAAAGGCTAAAAATAGCGCACGTTCACTGTGTTTTCGCGGCAGAAGTCAGAAAAGACGTTCAGTACCTTAGCTTAGATAAATGGGCGGAGAGAAGGCGGTCTCCTGTGGCTGTTCGAACAAATTCAACCCATAGACTGCAGTTCTATCTATTGTTTTTTTCTACTGTCATTGTAGGTAACATCCTCCAACTCCGGGCAGACTTCCTTTTCTCTCCCACTTGCCATTTCTACATGTAACATAACCTGCAGCACTCACTCTCCACAACAGTCAACTTTTCTTTCGCGAAAGGGAAACACGCCATCTGAGGCAAGGTCACATACAGGGCACGAGGCTATTGCGCATGCCATGAACCGTGCGACGCACACACGCTCCGAACTGAACGATTCGGATTTTTTTCATGAACCGTGCCACCCCTAATGTTTACTGATTGTTGAGACACTGCATGGTTTGCTTTACCCCTGACCCACACATGTCACGCAAAGCTGTGGACGGGGCTACAAAAGTGGTCATTGTATATGGGTTTGGGGAGGTGTTTCAATTCTACTCTGACATCATATTTCAGCACATTCCTGAATAGACCATTTTCCTGGCTTGGTGCAAAAAACTGTTATATTTCAATAGCACGGACGTTTTCAAATTTGTGATGTTCATTTAAGTATGATGACCTCTTATATAACAAATTATCAAGGTAAAATTTATTGTTTTACTCCTTTTAATCCAGCCGACAACAACAAAATGAAAGATCCAACTAGGGCAATGTCCAAATTTGTTGGATACCACAGATAAAACTTCAGATCTAGTAATTTTTATTATTGTTTTTGGATAAGAGCTCATGAAAATAATAATTAACTTTAAAGGAACATCAGAACTTACTGGTATTTTTTTCTTTTTAGGACGTGGAGTTTTCACCACTGAAGCATTTTTTAGAGGTGATTTTGTCCTTGAATACAGAGGTGAACTTCTGACTTCAGAGGAGAGCCTTGATCGATCTAAACTCTACAATGACGTTGAGAACACATTCTTGTTTGATTTTCAGTGGCATGGCAAAAATTGGTGGTGAGTATAGAGTTATTGTCTTGAAGTAATAGGGCGGTTAAGGGTTAGTTCACCAAAACTCCTGGGTCCTGGTGATCCTCGTCTCTGCACATTTGGTATGACGCACTCAGCACCCAGCTGATGATTTTTATTGTGTGTAAAAAAGCAGACACAAAGGGGCAGTTTTCCATACAGGGTTTAGATTAATCCAGGACTAGGGCTTAGTAATATTAGGACATTTTACAAAAAAAAAACATTGCTGTGCATCTTGTGATAAAAACAGTGGCACTGATATGTTAAAGAGCACCTATTGTTTTTAAATTTCCTTTGGTGTGTAAGTGTGTATTAGTACATGTTAACAATGTGCAAAAGTTACAAACCCCAAAGTAAACCATGACGCGAGTTATCGTCTCCAGCGTAAATCTCTTTTCTTGGATTACAACAAACACATGGATTGTAGGCAAAAGGTTTACTTCCTGGGGATTGGTGATGTAGACAAGACCGACATTATCATAATTCATCCTGCTTCAAACTCAGCCTGTAAGTTAACTCCTGTAACTCCTGTTAGTAACTGAATCTTTCAATCATGGTAAGAAGTCTCACGTTTCCAGCTGACAGAGCTAATCAGACCAATCACAACATACAGATTAGCTGACCAATTAGGCACACAGCTTTTCAAATCCGTGCGTTTCAGGAAGAGAGTGAAATCTGGAAATACAAAAATAAACCTTATGTGGAAAATAATGTGTTTTTTAACCATAAACCACATGAACACATTATATTATACCAAATACACAAAATAATATTGTTTTTTAGCAATGAAATAGGCACTCTCTAAGATATCTCAGTGAAAGCTGTTTTCTGTTCAGACAATTCAAACTTGTATTCAAGTCTGCGAATAGACTTTAGCCCTGTTCAGGAATCTGCCCCAAAATGTGTAGAGCAGACCATATAACCAGACCCACTGATGTAAAATGCCTTAAAGCCCAAAAAACTCATTTTGATTTCATGTAGTTGTTAAGATATGTTTACAGAAGTTACTCTTACGAGGTACAGGCATAAAGGAAACAACTGCTGTACAAGATTACAAATCAGTCTCTTATGCTTGGTGTTATTTTTATGTATTTATAGCATGGATGCATCCAAGGAAGATGGGTCTTTGGGAAGACTTGTAAATGATGAGCACAGAAATCCTACATGCAAAATAAGAACTGTTGAAGTGAACAAAAAACCTCATCTGTGTCTTTTTGCTGTACGAGATATTCAACCAGGGGAAGAAATCACTTACAGTTATGGAGATTCAGATTGGCCTTGGCGAGCTAAGGTACTGTCAAGTATATCCTAAGAATCTTTAAAAATATTTCATGATTACATTTTTCTCTTATGCTGATTTGATACCATATGATTGTGTTCTCATATTTCTCAAATCTTTCATTTAGGTATCATCAACAGAATCCAGTGATGAAAGCCCAGTCAGCAGTTTGGATTTGCAGAAATTGGTAAGTACACAAAACATCTATATTCGGGTTCTATACAGTCATGTGGGAAACTAGCAATTTGAGAGGTTTTTGACATATTGGACAAGCATTTAATCCTCTGTGAAACAGTGCCACAACTTCTAAATCATGCATTTTTTCAGTAAACGTATTCTTGTTTTTTTTTAAACAGAGGAAAACTGACATTTTTAAAAGTAGGTTCAGCTAAAGTTACTGTAGGACAGATGAACGTGTACCTTATATTACTGCATCTCACTGTCTTTTATACATCACAGTATAAAACAAAACCATACAAAAGCTTAGCAAATACAGTACAAAATGTACCCCCTAACTCTTCTTTTCTGACTTCCAGTTCAATCAGGCTCCTCCTGTTTCCTCATCTGCCTTGTATAAGGTGTACATCAATGAACCACATAAGCAAGTTGAGCCACAACAGTCAGGCAAAGCAAGTACATCAGAGAATAAAATGGTAACCATTCTATACATGCAGAAAGTATCTTAGGCTGTTTACTTCATCAGATAACTAGTTACACTATATGGACAAAAGTATTGGACGGCAACTTCTAGTGAACACATTTAACTACTCATTTCTGTGAGCACAAATCTTAATGCTACAGCATATAATGATATTTTCCAAAATTGTGTGCGTCTAATTTTATAGCAGCAGTTCGGGCAGAGCTCTTTTCTATTCAAACATGACAATGGCCCCACAATCGATTTTGTGTTTTAAAGACATTCAAGTCTTTAGTAAATCACAACAGTCGTTATTTAACAACAAAATGATGGTTTGCGCTGGCACAAGCTGTTAGTAAATCTGGCCCATAGACCCTTCTTACTTTATGTGCTATATCTTTTCTAACAGATTTATGGGTTTCCTTATTTAGTTTACTAAACTAAATTTATTTGGCTTGCTCTTAATCTAAACCAGAGCACTTGAAATTAAGCAATATTTTATATTTACTTTTTGTTTTCTATATTTTTAATTGGTTTTGCCTAATGTCTTTGAAGTCACAGCTTTTAACATTATGTACATTTTACTTTTATTTTAAGTTAAATACCTTTTCATATATCCTCAGAAACTCAAAGATTGCCATGAGCGCTTTAACAGAGCACAAATTAAAACGAAAAAGACTGCCATAGAGCAATCACAAGAATATTTCATGGTGAGTAATATTTGGATATGATCATCACATTACTTGATTAGCACCTCAGTCAATTAAGACTTTATTATTTAAAGTGTTAATAGTTGTTGAACAGTTTCCATGCTGCTTTTATTTTTAACTTTTTTTTTCAATTATACTTTTAAAGTTACAGACAGTATTATAGCATACACATTTAATGCACCGTCTTAGGCACCCTGTGCTATGTCTACCTCTGTAGAAGCCTTATTTCCCTCATACCCTTCTCCTTCTCCTGTGCAGCCCTCATCACCTGTGAAGACCACATCATGGTCCTCTTCTCATGTGCAGCCCTCATCACCTGTGATGACCACATCATCTTCCTCTGCCCTTGTGCAGCCCTCATCACCTGTGAAGACCACATCATGGTCCTCTTCTCATGTGCAGCCCTCATCACCTGTGATGACCACATCATCTTCCTCTGCCCTTGTGCAGCCCTCATCACCTGTGAAGACCACATCATCTTCCTCTGCACTTGTGCAGCCCTCATCACCTGTGAAGGCCACATCATGGTCCTCTTCTCCTGTGCAGCCCTCATCACCTGTGATGACCACATCATCTTCCTCTGCCCTTGTGCAGCCCTCATCACCTGTGAAGACCACATCATCTTTCTCTGCACTTGTGCAGCCCTCATCATCTGTGATGACCACATCATCGTCCTCTTCTCCTGTGCAGCCCTCATCACCTGTGAAGACCACATCATCGTCCTCTTCTCCTGTGCAGCCCTCATCACCTGTGAAGACCACATCATCGTCCTCTTCTCCTGTGCATCCCTCTACACCCTTGCCCTGTGCTGCTTCCACCCCTGTGATTTCCTCATCACAGGTGTCTGAGACACTATCTTTAATGGAGGTGGGTAATTGAGATTAGTAAGAACTGTTTAATGTGAATTCACAGACCTAATATTATTATCATCTATGTCATGGTGCAAGAAGATTTTATGATACAGTTGTATTGTACAGAGTTTCTGTTTGTGATTATCAAACCGTGCCAAGTGTGCCATCTACTAAGGCCTTATTTGCTGAGCTACAGTTTGAAATATATCTAGTTGAAATAACTGTTTTTTACTCTTAAGTGTTTTATTTTTTAATTATTATTATTTACATTTAATTATTATATACAATTTTATGTACATTAGTTTTGTTTGCCTTAATGAGTGCATCTGGAAAAAGAACAATCAAGAAAAAGACAGGTTTGTAATTAACCATGCACTTTATATGCTTAAATGAGTTCCTCTTGTTGAAAATCAGTTGGATTCTGGCAGTTGTCTATCCCATTAAGCAAGTTTTTAAACATTTAGTTAAAGAAATAATTTTGCATGATTTAAGTAAGTGTAACATTTTTCTCATTTAGTATTCTGGGAGTGCCTACAGTGATTCAGATGTTACGGACTACAGTGATGTTGACTACATACCCCAGATCAGCTCAGATGAATCAGATGGAAGTGCTTCTGGACAAAGCAAGGCTGAAAGAAGTTCAGATGGATCAAACAATAAGTCTGAATGTAGTGATCCTAGACCCAACAAACGTTTAAGACAGACTAAATCACCCCTTTCAAAAAGGAAAGCTGAAGAGGCAGGTAGTTCATCTGCCAAATGTATGACAGCAGTGTCATCAAAAAGGATGAAATGCCAAACTGAAGAGACCAAAACCTCATCTGACAAAAAGACTTTGGTTCAGTCAATGCCATCACCACAAAAAAAGAGCAGGTCATATAACAAAAAACAGTATTGCCTTTATTGCTCTAAGCCATATGCAAAAATGGCAAGACACCTTGAGTTTGTACATCGCAATGAAGTAGAGGTTGCAAAGGCTGTAGCTTTCCCAAAACGTTCCAAAGAACGAAGAGTCCAGTTAAACCTTCTTAGAAAAAAGGGCAACTTTGCCCACAACACAGATGTGGTGAGAAAAGGGGAAGGTGAGATGATTGCCTGCTACCGCCCAAAAAAGTGCAAAAACCCCAAAGAATTTATCCACTGTATTCACTGTCAAGGCCTTTACAACAAGCTCAGCCTATGGAAACACATTAAAAACTGTCCACTTAAACCGAAGGATGATGATGCTCAGGGCAGAAAAAGAGTAAGATCTCTTTGTGCCCTAAAAACACCTGTTGGCTTAGAGGTGAGTAAAGGTTTCAAGAAAGTACTTTCCCTGATGAACTATGACGAAGTTTCAAGGGTGATTCATAGTGACAGATGCATCATGCAACTGGGAGAGCACATGTTTAACAGGATGGGATCTGATGTGACCAAACATGACTACATCCGACAGAAAATGAGAGAAGTTGGCAGACTTCTTCTTGAAGCAAGAAGGATAACCCCACTGAAAACAATGGAGGACTTCATGATACCAGCAAACTTCAAACATGTCATATCAGCTGTGAAAGTTGTGTCTGGCTTTGACGAAGAGAAGAACTCTTACCGCATTCCCTCTTTAGCCCTCAAACTTGGACATTCTTTAAAAAAGATCTGTAGCATTGTTGAAAGTAATGCGATGATGTATGGAGACCATGAGCGTGCTGAGTGTGCTCGAGACTTCAGAAAAGTACACCAAGCAAGGTGGAATGAATACATTTCTGCTGGTGCTATAACTACATTGAAGGAAGCCAAGTGGAATGCACCACAGATCATTCCTTTCACTCAGGATGTCAAAGTCCTGCACGCACATCTAGAAAAGAAACGGGATAAATTCCTTAGTAAACTTAAAAACTGCCCCTCTGCAGACAGCTATGCTGCTTTGGCCAAAGTCACACTCTCCCAAGTTATCCTGTTCAATAGACGAAGAGAAGGTGAGGTGTCACGGATGCTTTTGTCAGCTTTTCAAAGCCGGGATTCTTCTGAGCTGCATGAAGACATAGCCATCTGTCTTTCTGAGTTCGAGAGGAAGCTGTGTAAACACTTTACCAGAGTAGAGATCCGTGGTAAGCGAGGGAGAAAGGTCCCTGTCCTCCTCAAACCTTCATTGGTTTCTGCCATGGAGCTGCTTGTTGAAACACGTGAGGCTTGTGGTGTCCTAAATGAGAATCCTTTTATGTTTGCCAGATCTGGTGCAATGTCTGCCTACAGAGGAGGAGAGTGCATAAGTAAAGCTGGTCGTGAATATGGCATTAAGAATCCTGAAGCTCTTTCCTCAACCAGGCTCAGGAAACACATAGCTACCATGTCAAAGATTCTCAACCTTGATGAAAATGAAGCAGATCAACTGGCCGATTTTCTCGGTCACGATATAAGGATCCACAGACAGTATTACCGGTTACCAGAGGGGACATTGCAGCTGGCAAAAATGAGTAAGGTCTTAATGGCAATGGAGAAAGGAACGCTGTCCAGCTTTAAAGGAAAGAGACTTGATGACATTGAAATCGACCCAAATGGTATGTATGAAATTAGATTTTTGTGCGAGTCTGTGCTTTACAAATTTGCAAATCTGTATTTATCTTTCATCATCTTTTGCAAAAAATGCATTGACTGATTCCTTTTATTGTTATAGAGCAACTTGAGGCCGAAGGTGATACAATGTCAAGTGATGAAGAGGATTGTAGTGACCTGCCTCAGACAACATCACCAGTACCAGCAGAGACTGATCAACCATCTGCTTCCCAGAAAGATCAAGGTAAAAAAAATCTTTAAACTACACAAACAGCAAGAAATGGCAAACCCTGAATTACTAAATACAATACCTATAGGCAACAGTAGCAAGACAGGAGCTTTTCAAAATTTGAGTTTGTTGTACAGTCAGTTTGAAGAAATAGATAAACATATATTATGTGATTTTGTCATTTGTTCACTAATTCTGCCTACACTGTTATGTGCAAAACCTGCAATGAAATTCACATACACAGTATGATTTTTATTTACATTGTTATATTTTAATGCATCAATGCAGAATACTTAATTATAAAAAGGATTTTACTATACAGCTGTAATATGGTAAATTGGGTATATACAAGTCTTAAAAACAGTAATATGTGCCCCGTCACGGAAACCAGTGACACAAGTCGGCAAAACAACTTTTGAGCTAATGATAGAAAAGCATTTTTATATTTTTTGCAGAATCTGTTGAGATCACGAAGTAGCCTCTACATGTTTGAGATAGCAGTATTTGTATATTTAAAAGGGTACATTTTGAGGTTGATATCTGCTTTTTTTACGCAGTTTCTAGAATGCAGTAGGTGGCGTCGTAGTCTGTGTGCATTTACATGCAGGATAAGCCAGCTTTTGTTTCTTTTGTTATTGCCCCGGCCCTCAGCGTGGCTACTTAACCTCTTGAAAATGAGCCCCACTGTAGCCCAAACCAACCTACGTTCACTAAAATGGTTGTTTTTACCAAAAATACTCACAGTTAGGAGTCTTCTTCGTTTCATAGCTATTCAAGCTATTCAAGAAATCTTACGGAGTAGTCTAATTTCGACTCGCTCTCGCAGTACTTTAACGTCATCAGCCTGTCAGTTCTTGCAGCGCCACATGAAGTCGAACACACAAAACGAATTCAACGATCTTTGTGGACTTTTATGTTATTGGCTACGTATTTTGTCTATCAATATTTGCCATGAAGTCATTGGCTGATGGAGGAACGATCGAGCGATACAGTGATATACAGTGTTACGACGTAAATAGTCATCAGATTGTATATTTATAATCTATTACCAGACTTTCATTCGAAATCTGATGTAAACAATAGACTATATATTTCTATATTTCACGGCATTTGTGGACAAAAATGGTCATTGGATGATTCACACGTCTGAAACAGACTGGATTCGACTTGTGATAAACACAAAAAATCCTGTTTATTTTTTGTCTGTTGTCATCCAGACTTCTGTCACAAAAAACTACATATGATGATAGAGCATCTATATCTCAAAACGGCTTTACAGGGTGTATGGCTTAGCTTAATGAGATGTAAATGAGCCCTATTGTCACTCCCAGCAGAACAGAGGTGAAAATGATCCAAACTTTAAAAGGCTATATCTCTGCTTTGAGGTCTTTTGAGTTCCTACATTCAAATGGCCACAACTTCTCCAAATATTATCTGATTCCCATGTGTTACACATCGCTGGAAAGCTTAGATACTACACATTAAGAATCTGCCCCAGACTTGTGTCCCTACTTTTCGTGTTCGGTCACATATCTAAAAATTACAATGTTGGTGTTTTGGTGTAATATCAATTTCTTTTTAGTAGTGCTGCAGCGACGCGTCGACGTCATCGATTACGTCGACTACGAAAATACGTCGACATGCGTAAAATGCGTCGACGCATCACGCTGTTTACATTCATCTATGGTAAAGGCTGCTTCTGCTCCTGGAAGTGTTTTCCATACATTGATTTGTTTGTGTGCGCCACAAAATCAACAATGGTTGCAACATTTACATTTTTATTTTCATTTAAAACGGCTTAATTTATTGTTGTGAGCGCTCAGTGGTGCCTCTCTTGTGCACGTGCGCTCTCTCTCTTTCTCTGCGTGAAGCCCCTAGACAGCGCCTCTCATACATGACACTGAGTGAAAGAATTAAAAGTTGGCTGTGTTTTCCGTGCGGATTCTTCTGTGTACTTGCATTTTCACGTAAACGTCAGATGTTACTGACAGAGAAGACGACTGATTCGAGTTTATCATGAAAGGTTAGCAGTGTTTTCCCACACACACTGGTTCTCTATGTGCTTGTGCGCGAGCGCTCTCTCTCCTATGCCTGCGCATGTCTTCTGTAGTAACTCTGTGTAATGGCAATTTTTTTAATTTGCGCCGAATTGTCTGCGATGTCGCGTTTATAAATCAAGATTTTAGTAACTTAGTAGGATTAAACACAAGGTTATTGGGTCATGTTTTGTCACTATTTTAATAGTCTTTGGGGTGGTTTCCTGGACAGAGATTAGCTTAAGCCAGGACTAGACCTTAGTTTAATTAGGAAATATAATTAGTTTAAACAAACATGCCTTACTAAAAACATTATTTGTGTGCATTTTGAGGCCAAACTAAGGGCACTGATGTATTTAAAGATATGTCAGTGGAAGATGTTTTCAGTTTGGACAGCTCTTATATTTATTTTAGTCTAGGACTAGTCTAATCCCTGTCTGGGAAAACGCCTCTATATGTCTGACAACAGAACAGATAATATGTGAAAATAGCATTCAGTTGTGAAAATACAATAAAACAAACAATGACTGTCAGATCAGACAGAGAGTAGAAAACAGATTATCCAACAGATTAAATAGCTAATCAAAAAAAGAACACTGTATTAATAAAAAAATAATCGTTAGAGTAGTCGACTAATCAGAAAAATAATCGCTAGATTAGTCGACAGAAGAAATAGTAGTTAGTTGCAGCTCTACTTTTTAGTGATCTGGCTCCCAACTGCATGAATATTGCTTTTCAAGGTACTTTGTTTGAACTTGAAATGTCAAAGTTCAATATCCTATGTAGATGTTCCTCTGTGTGGCCAGGTTATGTTTCCTCATGTCATATTCTCTAGGGGCTAGGCTTCATTTATATTGGTATATTATTTAAATTACTATAGTTTTCATTCACCACATTTATCAACACCCATTCATTTGTGTGATGGAATTGGCCACATGAAAGTTTAATGAATCACACATGAGTGTTGTTGTAAGATTATGTTTGCGCATGTATCTGTGCTTGTTTCTACATTTGATTGATAAATAAATCCCATTGACTTTAGTTGTAATAAGGATATGATTTTTCACTTTATAGGTTCATCAATACCTCCAAAAAGAAAATGGGAAGAAGTTGAGGTAAAAGCTGTTGAAAAACACATGATGAAGTTCATAAAGACATGCAAAGTTCCTGGTAAGCAAGACTGCGAGAGATGCATTCAAGCAGAGCCAGAAGCCTTGAAGGAACGTACGTGGACTGGTGTGAAAAATTATGTGCGAAACAGGATCACCACTTTAAAAAAACAGGGTGGATTATAGGGGAGCAAATAAAAACACTTTTTTTCTTTTTACTGTAAAAAACAGAGCATGGTGAGGAAAAGTTGCCATGTTACAAAAACATAAAATAATGAATGTCTTTTCTAGAATAACTTTTTAATATGTTTAGGGCTGCAAAATGATGAATTATGACCAATCGTTTGCAGAATAATTTTTTTTACATCATATGTGTGTATACTGTGTATAATAGTTATCTATATATAAATACACACACATGCATGTTTATATTTAATAAATATAAAAATGTATAAACACATGTAAATGTTTATATGTATTTTATATTATATAAACACTTAAAATATAAATAGATTTTGTTTCTTCAAATTATACATTCATGTGTGTGTATGAGCTACATAATTATTATACACAGTACACACATATATGATGTAAACAAAAGCTTTTCTTCTGCAAACGATTCATCATTTTGTATGTTTGTAATATATAATAGGTTCCTTTCAGACAAACTGTCTTTATACTTTACACATCATGCTCTGTTTTTTAAAAATGAGTGAAAATAGTAAGGAAGAGTAAAGGTGTATGAAGAGGGAGAATTTGTTTGAGTACAGGAGGAAACAGAATATTAATGAGGTAAGCAAGACAGGAGAAGAGAGAGGATTGAATGTAATGGTAAGACGATAATTTCTGTAAAAAGCTGAGGAAAGCAAAAAGAACAAGCTGCACTGACAAATTTCTCATTTTCATTCTTTGTTTACATGCATGTTTACATGTTGTTATATGTTTACATGTTGCTATTTTTTTCTGTCATTCATTCTGTTCTATATGCACTTTTAAAATATGTCAGTATTGTTTATTTCCTTTAATTGTAATTACAATAGTTCAATGTAGACAGAAGTTAATTGAGTGAACTGAAAGTAAAGAGATAAAAGGAGAAGCAAAGATAAAAGAGAAGAGGGAGGAGCAAAAGGAAAGTGAAGTGGGAGGAGCAAGGTAGAAGGCAAGAAAGTAAAGGTGAAGAAAAGAGTGAAAGAGTTCATATCAGTTTCATTGATTATACTGTCCTATATTTTATACTGACTTTTATTGGCAAACTAAAATGCACTTAACTTTTAAGTAACTGTGTTTATGGTTAAGTGCTGTTACTGGTATTGCCAAAACTTCTGACATTTATAGCATGCATTTGCATGGTAAATAAATGGTTTTTGAAGTCATTTTTCCTTGTTTTCTTGTAGTCCTCAAAGTGACTTAAAATCTGAGTTTGTGTATGACCAGAGACCCCGAAGTGACCTAAAATCTGAGTTTGTGTATAAACCAAAGTCCTCAAAGTGACCTAAAATCTGAGTTTGTGTATCAACCAAAGTCCCCAAAGTGACTAAAAATCTGAGTTTGTGTATCAACCAAAACCCTCAAAGTGACTTAAATTCTGAGTTTGTGTATCAACCAAAGTCCCCAAAGTGACTAAAAATCTGAGTTTGTGTATCAACCAAAGCCCTCAAAGTGACTTAAATTCTGAGTTTGTGTATCAACCAAAGTCCTCAAAGTGACTTAAAATCTGTGTTTGTGTATCAACCAAAACTCTCAAAGTGACTTAAATTCTGAGTTTGTGTATCAACCAAAGTCCTCAAAGTGACTAAAAATCTGAGTTTGTGTATCAACCAAAGCCCTCAAAGGGACTTAAAATCTGAGTTTGTGTATCAACCAAAGCCCTCAAAGGGACTTAAAATCTGTGTTTGTGTATCAACCAAAGTCCTCAAAGTGACTTAAAATCTGAGTTTGTGTATCAACCAAAGTCCCCAAAGTAACTTAAAATCTGACTTTGTGTATCAACCAAAGTCCTCAAAGTGACCTAAAATCTGAGTTTGTGTATCAACCAAAGTCCCCAAAGTGACTTAAAATCTGACTTTGTGTATCAACCAAAGTCCCCAAAGTGACTTAAAATTTGAGTTTGTGTATCAACCAAAGTCCCCAAAGTGACTAAAAATCTGAGTTTGTGTATCAACCAAAGCCCTCAAAGTGACTTAAATTCTGAGTTTGTGTATCAACCAAAGTCCTCAAAGTGACTTAAAATCTGTGTTTGTGTATCAACCAAAACTCTCAAAGTGACTTAAATTCTGAGTTTGTGTATCAACCAAAGTCCTCAAAGTGACTAAAAATCTGAGTTTGTGTATCAACCAAAGCCCTCAAAGGGACTTAAAATCTGAGTTTGTGTATCAACCAAAGCCCTCAAAGGGACTTAAAATCTGTGTTTGTGTATCAACCAAAGTCCTCAAAGTGACTTAAAATCTGAGTTTGTGTATCAACCAAAGTCCCCAAAGTGACTTAAAATCTGACTTTGTGTATCAACCAAAGCCCTCAAAGTGACTTAAAATCTGACTTTGTGTATCAACCAAAGTCCCCAAAGTGACTTAAAATCTGACTTTGTGTATCAACCAAAGTCCCCAAAGTGACTTAAAATTTGAGTTTGTGTATCAACCAAAGTCCCCAAAGTGACTTAAAATCCGAGTTTGTGTTTCAACCAAAGTGAATTGATATTATGTTGTTGTGTATGAATTGAGTTGTGTATGACCAGACTGCCCAAAGTGACTTAAAATATGAATTTGTGTATCACCAGAGTCTTGGATTTCAAGAAAGCAATAATTTTGGTCTATTGACATTAACTAGGCCAGTGGTTCTCAACGTTATTCCTGGAGGCCAACTGCTCTGCACATTTTCTAAGTCTCCCTTATTTAACACACCTGATTCAAATCATTAGCTCATTAGTAGAGATCAGCATGAACTAAACTAAATCTGTCAGATAAGAGAGACATACAAAATGTGCAGAGCAGTGGGCCTCCAAGAATGGAGTTGAGAACCACTGAACTAGGCAATTCCTGTCTTTTATGTATGTTGAAGTAGTATATATTCATAAAATCAGCTTACCAATCAATAATCACTAAATAATAGAAGAACTTAACTGTAACCGCTGTATATCTGCACTAGGCTGTTTTCAAGTCAGTATTTGAACTTTGAATTGTAATGTTGCTTATTAGAGTGAGTCATATACAGCATAATCTTAAAGTCCTCAAAGGTTAACATAATCAGAGTTTGTGTATCACCATTGTCCTCAAAAGTCGACTAGATCAGAGTTTGTGTTTGTCCTCAAATTGGACATAAAAAATACTGTCCCCAAAGTGAAGGCAAAATGTCAGGTCTGGAAAGAAGGCTTTTATTGAAAATATCAACTGATATCTGTAATGAGGGCATTTCCAGTAGTGCAGGGATATCTTTATTTTGTCTCTAGACCCTTCAGAAAGGGGTGTACCCAAAGGTAGGGTGTTCAGTCATACGTCCCCACTTGGTAGATAAGTAGGTATGTGTGTGCGTGCGTGTGTGTGTGTCAAAAACAACTCAACACACACCACCGAGCACTGCAAAAAATAACAGCTGTGGAGGTTCCCCATCATAAAACTCTCAGAAGCATTGTAAGTAAAACGTAATACAGGACACATTTTAATCGTTGACGTGACCTTACTCAGTCAATATTAAAGATATCAAGGTTATATTTTCACAAAATCTTCTTTACATTAAGTAGAATGATTTTATGTAGAAAAAAGTTAATATCAAAAAATGACTTTAGCTGGGTCACAAATAGACGTTCTTATCTGAAAGTCATCAATGGGAAACTGCAGCATGTCTCGGAGGACATCACTGAGTATCTGTGTCTTTCTTTGCACAAGAACATTCTCATAGTCCAACGGCTCGATCACCTTCGGTTTGACCTAGAAACAAAACACAAAGTCAATTTCAACAGAGACAAACTATATCAACAGATCAAATGTTGCCCCAAAGGAGTTCAACTGAACTCAGCCATGAATGACTTTCAATAACAATGTGAGATTTGTGGAAATACATTGTGTTTAAATTGTACTGTTTAAGGGGTCATATATTTTTATTAACATTTATTTTGTCCAGGAACAATGCTTTTTTCACAGTTTTTATTTGTTTGACAAAAATGGAGCCAATGGTGTAGTGGACAGTGCTCCGACATATGGTGCAGATGCACTTCCTGCGACCCGAGTTCGAATCCCGGCTCGAGGTCCTTTGCCAATCCCATACCCCTCTCTCCACCCTGTCGTTTCTTAATTACTGTCTATCAAATAAAGGCAAAATGGCCCAAAAAAGGTCTTTAAAATTTGTTGACATTTGAATGAGATTACATATAATTTCAGTTTACGGAAATGTTCAAGAAATGAACCTGTTGCCTAAACATATCAGTTTAACAGTGTCCAGCTGTTTCAGCTTAAATGTTAGATGTTTTTGGACTGGGGGAGGTAGTTTTAAGTTGAAAATTATAGTATGATTTCATTGTATAAAAGAGCCTGTTTTATCTCAGATGATTTCCAGTTCTTTAAAGTGAATCTGGTGCATTATCCTTTATCGGAAAATGAAATACTTTTCATTTGTAGTACAGTTTCTAAACAAAAATCTATGATGCAAAAAAAGTGTTAGCTGTTCAAATACAAACACAAATGTCTTTGTACAAAGATCCTCTGTTCTGGTTGTGAGCATGAGACAGAGATAGGGGAAGGCATTCGAGAGTTGTGAATGAGTATTGTGTTTTACTGTACCAGGCACAGTTCACACAGATGGCTTTCCATTAGACACGCTATGATTGGCTGAGGTCAGTGTCAACTGCCTAAATCACCCAATAAAGACGGAGGAAAGAGTCTCCGTTACAATGTGACTTCATAGCTTTACAAGGACACACAGCACTGAGTGGCAAAACTTTGCCTTGGGCACTAACTAGTTAGGGTATGATGAAGATAACCATATAGGTAATGCTTCCTCTTCAACACACACACACGTTCATGAAGCTGTTTGCCACAACCCTCCATGAAATATGTTTACACAAGCCAGCAAGCAAATGTTAAACACAATATGGATTTGATTTACAAGCTAGCGGGCATTGGTGGGTGTAGAGACGAAAAAATAAAGACAACCAGGTTAGTGAAAACAATATGAATCTGGAAAAACAATCAAAATAACTTTTCACAGAAACATTTACAAAAACCAAATGGTCAAAATGGTCCCAAACTGTCACTGGGGCAGTATTCTTTAAAAAGGTCCTAATATGTCCATTAAGTACAGATATGTATATGGGTGATTATATAATTGCAGGTGCATTTGGTGTCCGAATTAGTCAGTATTAATTCTGTTACCGTCAAACTCTGTTATCATGGTAGCACTGTTAGCCCAGAGTGTAGTCTGTTTTAACGTGTACACGCATGGTCAAGTATAGGCTGTTTGAGAAACGGCCATAGTTTATTTGAGTCATACACAGACGTTTGACGAATGCACATTGCGACAAAATGCAATACATCTCCTGGGTTTACATACTACATTCTCCTCCAGGCTCATACATTATACAAAAAATTACTAGACTATACTTTGGCCTTAAAACTACCCTGGTACCAGAATTTGACAGTAACAGAATTGACACATAACAGTATTCATGAATCCAAGACACTTTTTACAGCAAATATTATGTTGTTATGACCTGTAACATATTGTTATCCATGAAAATGACTAAATTATTTTTTTAAAATCACCATTTGAAAAAAAATGAAGAGAAAACTGAACTGAGAAGAAATATTGACTGTGGACACCAAATACATTTGATACCAGTATGTACCAATAGGTACTAATATGGCCTCTTTGGTACCAATTAGGGCTGTCACTTTTTATTCGATATTCGAATATGCATTCGAACATGACGTGAAATATCCATATTCGAACTATAAATAAACCATCCGGTTTTTAAAATGCCACGTGTGGCGCATTTTTTACAGGAACACCTCCTAATAGGAAGGAGGCTGAGAGTGAGACCGACGACTGCAACTGTGCGCAAGAGAGGGAATCAAATGGGACCAAAATGAACCTCATGTGCATGTTAAGATAGAATTATAGTTTGTATATAAAATGGCATATTGTTTATAGTGTTAAATATTATAGCAGAATAAAAATACGTGTTAATACGTTCGCATTATGAAATTAGCATGTATGAAGATAATTTCATCATTTTTACAATGCAATGTAAACTTTATATTAAACAACAACAGCATTCGTCTTGTAAACGGATTTAAAATGATGATGTGTTGACTGTCGCGCGTCACATAGACGAGAGAGTCAAGTGAGATCTGCTTAACTCATCTATAAGTTTAATTTCATCTCAAGTTTCAAAGGGTTTGTGCTCTCTATCATTAAAAACGGTCAAGCAAACAGCACGCGCAGAGATAATGCACTTGTCAATGACGGCTCACAAACGCGCGGGTTATAGGCTGTATGTGTGCTTGTTGTCAATGAGATTACTTCTCACAAACACGCTCAAGCGCGGGATATGTGTGCTTGTCAATGACGGGCAATAAACCCGTCGAATTCCGCGAAGTTTTCTGCCGAAATCTGCGGGTGCGAATTCCGTTTGGGTCTGCATATACTCCTGCTGCTATTTAAGTTGTCACGTTATTGTTTGTAACTGTTCTGATTAGTTTTTTCTATATATATAAGTTTGTTATTCATAAGTGATAACCTGCTGTTTCAAACATTAAGTAAAAAAGTAATCCAGACAACCCTGTTTATGACTGTCACTGTTAATAATTTTGTGATTGAATCTCCATTACGGTGGGGTTTTTATGCGCACGGGGGGGGGGGGGGTGCTAGATATTCGAATTTATTCGGATAAATTGCATGATATTCGAAATCCGTTCGAATTTGATTTTTCTGAAAAGTGACAGCCCTAGTACCAATATGTACCTCTGAATAAAAACTTTTTGGGGCAAAGGTGTACTATTTAAAAGGGTACTGCCCCAGTGATAGCTAGGGATGAATTTTTGACCAAATATAGAGTAACATCAAAACAGTAAAGTTTCATCAGACGTCAATTATTCTCATTAGAGAGAAAAATCTTTAAAATGTTCTCCATTGAGTGAGCAATAAGGAGTAAACTAAGGATACGTCTGAAACTGCCTACTTCCATATTATATGGTAGGCGAAAAGTAGTATGTGAGGCAAGTATGTCCAAATTCATAGTATTGTAAAAACAGTAGGCGAAAAGTTTCCAGATGACCTACTACTTCCGGCAAGATTCTGAAGTGGTCATTTGATGGACACTTTACCAGGCCCGGGGTGTGTAATAGTGAGAACCGTGAGAATTCCCAGTGGGCCACTTAACTTTTGGGCCGATCAAGTTTTTTTTACATTTGTCACGTTAGTGAGTCTTTCTTTTCTTAAATAACACTACACACGTTCCGCATTCTGACACTGCACCACGCAGCCTCTGCATGGGTTGTACCATGTGAAGGAGTTCTCCCCTCCCATAGAGTTGGTTGGGTCCATAGCCCATCTTTCCATAACTCATGTAGGCTACTGCTGGCGCCAACTGAAAGCTTCCTAAAAACCTCTCTCAGAAAGCTATATTAGGGTGGGGGATTTTAAACGCGTGGTTTTGCACCTATTTGGGGTCCCTTCGGGCTTAACTGGCAACCTCAATTATGAAATTCAAGGGCTTGACACTGATTGGCTGCCATTGCTGCCACTCAAAAAAATGTCAACTTTGCCGTCTTTTTTTTTTACTTTGCCGTCTTCAGGACAGGGACAGACCAAAATTTTACAGAGAGAAGAGCACACCTTGGAACGCGACTCGCCATTTCGCCTTGAGCTTCCTGAACACTGCTGCAATTTACTTCCCGTTGGAGGCGAGAGGCCGGATGTATGCAAATTATTTTGAACGGGAGGGAATTGAATGAGAGTGGGGGGAGTGAGATGCATTTTACGTAATATGTGGGTGATTCTCACGAAACCATTGAAACACCACGGCACTAATGATTTTAGCTTTAAAATGTGTAATATAGTAACATTAAAAAGCATCAGAATTAACACAATACTGTGTTCTACCTTGCACAATGTGTGATTTCAACATAAGAATTTATAATTGTAAATTTTATCTCATTTTCTGCTGAAATTCTCATTACCGCAATGTGTCCGGCTGTGTTTGAACATGCGTTATGTTGTAATTTAATCAAATTAATACAAAAATATTAAGAAAAAAATAAATGGATGTTTTACTAGACTACTTTAGATGACAGAAAAAATATTTACTGAATATTCATGTATAATAATAATGAAGAAAAATTAGGAAAATTATGTGTCCATGCCTGATATTCTCATCCTCCGCAACACTTTTTGAGAACAGTTTAAGCACACATACAGAATTTTAATAAAGTTTGATTTTGAGTGACCAAGCACATGGACCAGTTACTTCAAGATGGCTACCAGGTAAGATAATTTTTTTACAGTTAATTTGAAATATTGTCTTGTCAGAATGCTTACACGACATTTTGATTATCATTACCGCAACAGATGCTTATTAAATGTTAATTTAATTAATAGAAGCATTATACTTTGATTTTAAATGCATGTGCAGAATCTCCAAATTATGTTCTTTCAGGTTTGTCATGTCATTTTAAAATATGTCAGTGTTGATGTTTTTTGACTGTTGCAGTAATGAGATTTTTTAGGCCTAATTTTTTAAATTATGTTATAAAAAGTGTTAAATGATAAGTAAAAGTTTTTTAATTAATGTTCCCATTTACTCCAGACTTTGTTTTTCAATGTCTGGTGGGAAAAAAAGTAAATTTAAGCAATTCTTACATTTTCATGCTTGACATTTTTGAAACCAAGTTTTCGTGAGAATCACCCATGTATCCGTTGTTCAGATTGGGCCATTTTCTGGCATACATTTCTAAAGGAGGAATTTCTATGAAACGGAGATGTTCAGAATGTCTAGCACTTTTCGTATGTTAGTGAATGCGGGTAGAATACCGTTATTCAACTAAGACAAGGTAAAAACTTATTTTCATTCTCTGTCCCCTTTAACATGGCAGATGTAGTACATCCGAATTTATTCATTCTATCCATATTTATACTATATAGTGCCTACTGTTTTAACGGTAAATGAGTAGGTACTTTATCTAATTCAGTACCTACTGTCACAGAATGTGATTTCGGACGCAGCCTAAGAAGTCTATACCTACATTTCCCATGAAGAAAAGGACACAACAGATCCCAACAATGTCACAAATAATACTCAGATTTGCCAAGATGTTAAAGTCTTTTATCAAAAGTCAGAGAATCCAACATTATCCATTAGTCCGCTCATAAAAATTTACGAGAAACGTGAAACAAAGTTGAAACTTCAAAGAAACACAACTAAAACCTCCCTAACTGAGTCCTGTGGGTTTAAACTAGTGCGTTGATGCATCCGTGTGCGCATTTGAGCACGTGTGGAAAATTTCTTGGCCGCAATCTACCCATCGCGTGCACTGATGGGGACTCCCTGCTGAGGAATGCGCTCTGCGCTCAACACTATACGTTTAAAAAACATCACATATATCTCTAGCAATCTATCAGGTTTGTTCTGACAATTAGTTTACTTAGTCAAACAAATATCAATAAATGTCTTCACATGCATTCTCATTTGTAAGTCGCTTTGGATAAAAATGTCTGCGAAATTAATAAAGGTAAATATAAATGTAGGCCTATATATATATATATATGCAGAAATCAATTACTCCAAACTCCAAAACAAGGCAGCACTTGCAGAAATTTGCATCTGCATTGTCATATCTGGTTAATCTATTTCCCCCTGTACTGTAGTTCAGCTGATAAAGTATGACGTTAACATCACCATGAATAAGAATGCATTAAAAGTCACTTTGAATAAAAGCATTTGCAACATGCTGCATAAATATAAAGGATGCTAACTTCTACCAGAAGGAAGTATTTAGGTTTCTGAAGGTGCCAAAAACAGCTCATGTGCCAACCTGAACACAATTCCTATAGGTTACACAGCAAAGCCAACACAAACACTGCTTAATGAATACAGTGTGAGACTACTTATGAACTTGCCAAGACAGTCACACACACACACAAACAAACATTTGGTAGATATCCTGTCAAACTTCTGGCACACTCGTTTGCGCTCACATACAGTATGTTTAAGTGTGCACGACTGCATATTGTGTTGTGTCAAATGTCAAGTAGAAGAAGAAGAAAGAGAATCTCATTAAACCGTTTCACTCCCTTCGGGTCGAGGGAGGATCTTAAGGTAAGAGCAGACGTCCCTTGCTGTTTAACTAGATTGTAAATCCTTGTAACCCCTGATTTGCTACAGACACATGGACACAAAGTAATACACATAACTCTGTGCTGTAGTTCAATAAATAAGGAGAAGTTTCAAAGTAAAACTTTGCAAGCTAAATAATGGAGCTTTCAGAGTGTGCGCCAACACAGGTGCAAAAACCTATGATAAAAGCCCCTAAAACATACAGGACTCTCTCTTGCATTTGCATAAAGGCATAAACATTTGCATCATTCGCTAGTAAATTTGTTTAGTGTTGAGTAATCGCACAAAACTTTCAAGATTAAGCCCAGGGGCCTGATGTATAAACGTTGCGTACACACAAAATGGGCATAGAAATATGCATAAGCACACTTTAAGGATAGAATCTACGCAAAGTTTTATACACGAGGCCCCAGGTCATGTTTCATCCAAGAATTAAAAGAAGTAAACTGTCAGAATAAATGGTCAAGCTGTCCTTAGGTCTTAATATCATGTAACATTAAGGTACAGATATGTATACATTTTTATACATCTAAGGTACTAATAAAAACTCTTTAGATGCAAATGTGTACTTTGGTGAAAGGGTGACAGCTAAGGAATCCCAAACCTAGATTTAGATAACCAAAATACAAACGATTCACATTTCAGGGTTCCCACACCTTAGTTAACTTCAAGGACCTTTCAAGGACTTTCCAGTTCCAATACCTTTAAATTCAAGTACTAAATGTGGGGACACATTTCAAGTGAAAGCAAGGTTACATCGTGTTACCTTTAAAGATACACTGTTACAGTTCCCTTTCGAAGGAACTCGCGCTGCGTCACTGCGGTGACACTGTTGGGACGCCTCCATGGTTAAGTGCGTCTGAATGTGTATATCAAAAAAAGTATATCGCTATCTGAAATATTGCCAAAGGCGGCGTTACAGGAAGTATGGCAAGGGAGACGCAGCGTCTCGTTCCCTTCTCAGGGAACAGCAGTTACATACGTAACCCTAGACGTTTTCATGTGTCAAACACAACTATGCAAAAAAGCATTTTGGTTCAACATTCGCATACAGAAGATATAAGTATTTAAAGCGAAAGTTTATCATGTGTACTTAAAAGGCTAGATTTTTTGTATTATCCTACACAACACAGGGAATAATATGGATTTTTTTCCAGAAAACTTAAAATAGATTCAAGCACTTTTAATGACCTGTATCTATGTATGTATATTTTCAAAAACTTCCCAGGGCCTTGAATTTTTCCCCAGATTCACAAACTTTCAAGGATTTCAAGGACCCATGGGAACCAATTGTAGTATTTTTGTTCTGCATGGATATTGAAGTAATTGTATTACAATGAAAAGGTATAAGAGTAATGAGAATTGCTGCTGAAAATGCAAACAAATAAAAAACAAATCAAAATGACTAAGTACGACTAAAATACTAAGTATTTGGCTGGAAAACAAGCTTACTGTAAATTTAATGCAAGTGTAATTTTTTCCTCTTTTGATTTCTGGATTTCCCGCAAGCTGTTAGTAAAAAATTCAGCTGTAGACTACAATACCAAAGTTTTCAAGGGTTCTGCTATGTACATCAGATGAAAGACTTACCCCTACGGGCGCTGTTGTTTCCCCCTCAACTTCCATCTCCCCCAGACTTCTGCCCTGCTGAGGAATCTCACACACTGCATCCTTACTACGGGCGGCTCGTCCAGCCCTGCCCTGCATGATCCAAAACACCCTCTCTTCAAAGAAGCTAAAGCCTCAGAGTCACGCCACTAACAGAATAGAGAACCAGGCTCCGTCTGTTTCACTGCTTTAAAGACAAACTGCATACACGCCAGACTTTTCTGCTCTGTCCCCAGCTGAGTCCCTCTTTCTGGTCTTTCACTCTGAACTTTACCATGTGGAGTTCTCAAGAGTGTTTATCAGTTCACTCGCTCCGTCTCTTGCTCACTTTCTCCCTCTCTCTCTCTTCCCTGTTAGAGACATAAGACCACTCCTTCACACAGCTGTTATGGTATGGGGGAGTGTGTGCATGTGTGTGTCTGTGTGTGTGTGTTCATGTCCACTGTTGTTATTGTATTGTGTCAAACTCATCTGTCCTCCCTCTGTGGTTAAACAGAGATCTTAACTGTCGGCTTCACCTGCCAGAGAAAAACAGACGAAAGCTCATGAGACGAACAAATGTGAAGTGAACAAATAAGAAGAGCAAACGCAATGGAAAGTCCCTCTTCTTTTATTAGGATTTTGCCAAAAGAATGACAAAGAAAGAAAGTTTGAGATTAAGTCATATTACATAGGCCGATCAATTCATTACAGATGGGATTGTAGTTAACATTTACGAATTTGGCCGACTTGACGTGCATTACATTACATTTTACACACACTCACTGGAATTCGAACCCATGACCATGAGTTGATATCATCATGCTGCACCGGACGAACGAATCGAAAAGTCGATATGTTTTGAACTTTTTTTTTATTCTACACAAATCTGCAAATCTACTTTTTGCGGCGCTGTGTGAGGGCGTAGAGTCCATGTGGCATTGGAAAAAGTTAAATGCAGCCAAAGTTTTAAACAAATTCTCTTTGCAGATGGCTTAAAGGCACAGACATTTTGATTTGTGTAAAAACAGTTTTTGGGAATGTGAGGGATGCTAATGCATCAATGGCGGCCGATGACTTCTCTTCGAGGGGTGCGAATTCAAAATATATGTTCGGTATGTCATTTGAACAAATGGGCATCATGCGTCATGTCAAAATACATGCCTGTTGCACACGCATTGAAAGGGTTTGTGATGCTCACATTCACAAAATACTCGGAAGACACTAACTTAACACTAAACTTTGATTAAACATGACATTAAGCGGGTATCCGGCAAATGCAAGCATAATTTTTATTATAAACACCTTCAAAGTGTCTGCAGTAGGCACGTATTTTGACATGATGTGTGCTGCAAAACGGTTTACATGACACGCCGAACACATATTTTGACACGATGAGCCACACACATGATGGGCTAAATACATGTTTTGACGAGCTTCGCATCGTTCACCCTCAAAAAAAAGGCACCGGCCGCCACTGTTATCCGTGCAAATTTCTGTGTTTATGAGGGCGTTTTTATGCAGTTGTCTTTCAGAAAATTGTTTCTAAACACATTATAAATGTTAGAAATGTTTAGCTGAAACAGATAAGAAAGATTGTGAACAGCAGCTTTGGTTTCAGTGCCAACAGCGGACACACCCCCAGCGTTTGAAAGCAGAGAAACCAAATTTTGGCTTGGTGGTTAATATCAAGTTTTTAATAGTGTCAAAAAACCAAGAACACATTTAATATCAGACTTTACACAGACCTTTTAAGCTTTTGTGATTACTTTTGAGTTACTACAGCATTATCGGTGGTTGCTAGGGCATGGTTGGGTGGTTGCTAGGATGTTCTAAAAGTTAAATGGTTACTGGATAGTCGCTTGCTGATAACGAGAAATTTTACTATATGTAAGTGATTTCTATCAATAAAGTAAACAAATACTGTTGAAACAATATTTTATCTACTAGAGTATACACTCACCTAAAGGATTATTAGAAACACCATACTAATACTGTGTTTGACCCCTTTTGCCTTCAGAACTGCCTTAATTCTACGTGGCATTGATTCAACAAGGTGCTGAAAGCATTCTTTAGAAATGTTGGCCCATATTGATAGGATAGCATCTTGCCGTTGATGGAGATTTGTGAGATGCACATCCACGGCATTAAGCTCCCGTTCCACCACATCCCAAAGATGCTCTATTGGGTTGAGATCTGGTGACTGTGGGGGCCATTTTAGTACAGTATCTTTTTGTCATGTTCAAGAATGGTGCATTATCCTGCTGGAAGTAGCCATCAGAGGATGTGTACATGGTGGTCAAAAAGGGATGGACATGGTCAGAAACAATGCTCAGGTAGGCCGTGGCATTTAAACAATGACCAATTGGCACTAAGGGGCCTAAAGTGTGCCAAGAAAACATCCCCCACACAATCACACCACCACCACCAGCCTGCACAGTGGTAACAAGGCATGATGGATCCATGTTCTCATTCTATTTAAGCAAAATTCTGACTCAAAATCGAGACTCATTAGACCAGGCAACATTTTTCCAGTTTTCAAATGTCCAATTTTGGTGAGCTCGTGCAAAATGTAGCGTCTTTTTCCTATTTGTAGTGGAGATGAGTGGTACTCGGTGGGGTCTTCTGCTGTTGTAGCCCATTTGCCTCAAGGTTGTGTGTGTTGTGACTTCACAAATGCTTTGCTGCATACCTCGGTTGTAACGAGTGGTTATTTCAGTCAAAGTTGCTCTTCTATCAGCTTGAATCAGTCGACCCATTCTCCTCTGACCTCTAGCATCAACAATGCATTTTCGCCCACAGGACTGCCGCATACTGGATTTTTTCCCTTTTCACGCCATTATTTGTAAACCCTAGAAATGGTTGTTTGTGAAAATCCCAGTAACTGAGCAGATTGTGAAATAGTCTCAGCCTCAGACGTCACACCCACAAACTGTTGGCTGAACGTCTGATGTTTTTTGTACACTTTTCTGGAAACCCTGTGAGAATGTCTAAAGTCGTCTTTTGATTGGTTGAAATAAACTGGATTTCCAGGAGACGCGAGTGTAGCGATTAGTTTCGGTCCCTGGAAAACAAAGCTCTGACGTTCCATTGAGGAAGAGAATCAGTCGTGTTCACGTGGATAATAATGACCAGTTATCATGATCAGCTAAACATTGGATTCTCAAAAATATGCAAAGTTCGCAGCATAGACTCTAAAAGACGTCCAAGAGTTTAGCTTGAGGCAGTTAGTGGATTCAAAAAGTTCGGTTCTCCTGAATTGCTTGTATGTGTTGAGAGATATGCTTCAAACAGACATTTAACGGGAGCGTCTCATTGGTGGGGCTGTTGATGAAGTGCACAACGTTGTTCTATGGTGAGTAATGTTGTTTATTTAGATGCTATTCGATTGCGGCTGGTTATTTCAATAACTGACTTGTTGCCAGCCGGCTCGTTATTGTGAGGAGTTCGAAACGTGACGCTAGACGAAATAAACTGTGATTGGTTGTTTGACATGTCGGTCAAACAGCTTGTGGGCGGGCTTTGTCCAGAAAAAGCAGCGAAAAACACCAGACCTTCAGTATGGCTACGCGAGACTAATTGTGAAATACTCAGACCGGCCCGTCTGGCACCAACAACCATGTCACGCTCAAAATCGCTTAAATCACCTTTCTTTCTTATTCTGACATTCAGTTTGGAGTTCAGGAGATTGTCTTGACCAGGACCAAACCCCTAAATGCACTGAAGCAACTGCCATGTGATTGGTTGATTAGATAATTGCATTAATGTGAAATTGAACAGGTGTTCCTAATAATCCTTTAGGTGAGTCTAAACATTAGTAAACAATACATAAAAAACACATAAAAACAAATACTTAGAAAGAAATCTGTGGAATTCTAAGGGCCTATGTTGCTTAGGAAAAAGAAGGACACGGCCAAAGTTTTAAACAAAGCCTCATAGAAATCTAGATCTATGTGAAAACACAAAAATCTGTCTCTTTAAAATAAATATTATCTTAAAATTCTCCCTTTTAGCATCATCTTGCATCTCAAGGATGTAGACAGTACCAACTGTTCTATCTTACATATCCCAAGGTTGACTTTTGACCTTTTATGGGTGACTTTAGAAGTGTTTGTGTGTGTGTGTGTGTGTGTGTGTGTGTGTGTGTGTGTGTGTGTGTGTGTGTGTGTGTATACTGTGTGTGTTCATGTACACACAAGCTTTTAATGAGTGTCTGAATATGAATGCCAAGTGTACGCCGGACTGTCGTCTGACCTTTTACGAAGACGCCATAAATCTGGACTAGAGCAGATAAAATGTGTGTTGCTGCACGAATGCACTTGCTGTTGTTTATAATATCAAACGTCTTAGCCTCTTAGAAAGATCTCACCATATGGAGTTAAATAAACATATCAGCCAGATTATTTTTTTTAAATGTGAGGGGTGCAAACCGGTTGTTAAGGTTTTGTGAGTACTTTTAAGTTACTACCGTATTATCATTGATAGTATATTGGTATAAATGGTCATTGGATAGTCGCTTGCTAGTAAAGAAAACAAACCTTCTATATTATATGTAAGTGATTGATCAAATACAGAAAAACGCATCAATAAAAACCAACACGCACATATACACACCCTGTCATCCATGCCCCTGGGCTATGACAGAATACGGATGAGTTGCATAATCTCACTTTGACGCAATAACTGGGAAGTCTCCCAATTGGGGTCAGGGCAGGGAGCCAGGGTGGAGACCACAGACCAAAAAGAAAACATCTAGAAGCCCCCCTCCTTAGTGCCTACACCCAACCACAGTGGAAGCCTCACAGCTGGGCTGAACGTCGGCCAGCTGGTGCTGTGTAATGTAGATGACAGCTAGATAAGAGAATTTCACGCACCTTTCAAAACCATTGTAGGCTGTAGAAAGGGCGATGCATTATCTAGAGATGAGCTGGGAGCTTCAGATTAAAAGCATGTGTGATATGTGATATGGAAAAGTCGATGATGTTTCTTCAGCAGGGAGAAAGGCTAACCGACGTGAGATTAGGCCACAGTAATGCAGTCCTGTGAGAGATGGATCTCTAAGATCAATAAAGGGGTGCAAAAGTGATGGAGCTTGCCCGTTTCTATGAAAGTGCTGCCGTGGTCTAGCAGTTGGCAAAAACGCTAAACTTGTTTGCGTGGGTGGCATGACTTGGATTGATCCGGGTTGCAGGGAATGCACTAAATTTCAACAGAAATCAAGAACAAAAAACTGATAAAGATCAGATAATATAATCTATTAACAGAAACTTACAGAAACATATAGAAAGTAACAGATCCATCCATCCATTCTCTGAACCCACTTGTCCTCTAATGCCATGGGGATGGAGCCTACGATAGCATCTTAGCAACAGATCCGATAACCGGATTTATTGATGGTGATCATTTGATGATGTTCACCCACTTTGTATGATGAGTGAAGAGAGTCACACAAATAACAAGATGCATAATGTTTTAAAGATAATAGATATTCACAGATGACACTGCTATTTTTATGAATGAGAGAAATGCAATGCTCAGTGTCAGCTCTAGTGAAGAAAGTCCGGCCTTCCATCAAAAAGAGCCAATCATCTTTTTTTGTAAACTGATGATTCCCTAGACGGAAATGTGTGGTGCTCAAAGCAACCTGTGTTTATAGAGCAATTTATGCTTAAGAAACGAAAGTTATGGTGCAGTTATTTGTGATTTTAGCACACGAGAGACAAGTTATTTGTCTTCCCACATTCAAGTAGATAGGACTTTAGTCTTGCATGACTGAAATAACTGCCTGGAGGCATTGCAAACATGGCAGCGACTGGCGCGACTTCTCTAGAGGGACTTTTTGTCAAAGTTTTAAAGGGGGTCTATAGCTAATTTAATGCCATCTGCCTTATTAACACTGTTTAATGGGACACTCAATTTTCCTTGTAACTAAGCTCATTTTCCGGCTCCCCTGGGGTTGAACATTTGATTTTTGCCGTTTTGGAATGCATTCAGCTGATCTCCGGGTCTGGCGGTACCACTTTTGGCATGGCTTAGCATAATCCATTGAATCTAATTAGACCATTAGCATCACACTCAAAAATAACCAAAAAGTTTCTATATTTTTCCTATTTCAAATTTGACTCTTCTGTAGTTACATTGTGTAAACAGACGGAAAATTAAGTTTTGATTTCTAGGCCGATATGGCTAGGAACTATACTCTCATTCTGCTGTAATAATCAAAAACTTTGCTGCCATACCATGGCTGCAGGGGGCGCAATGGTATTACGCAGTGCCAAAAAATAGTCCCCTGCTATTAAATTTTTACCAAGGGGACTACTTAGGGGCACTGCATAATATCAATGCGCCAGCTGCAGCCATGGTACAGC
The DNA here is from genome assembly GCF_027580225.2 of Misgurnus anguillicaudatus. NCBI lineage: Eukaryota > Metazoa > Chordata > Actinopteri > Cypriniformes > Cobitidae > Misgurnus > Misgurnus anguillicaudatus. The sequence goes on from NC_073344.2 coordinate 36,303,769, forward strand.
AGTAAAGTCCTTGATTATTACGCCAGAATGAGAGTACAGTTCCCAGACATACCTGCCCAGAAAATCACAACTTTTAACTTTCCGTCAGCCTTAGTACATGATGTAACTACAGAAGAGTCAAGTTTTAAATAGGAAAAAATATTGAAACTCTTTGGTTATTTTTGAGCGCGATGCTTATGGTCTAATCAGATTCAATGGATTATGCTAAGCTATGCTAAAAGTGGTACCCCCAGATCCGGAGGTCGGCTGGATGGATTCCAAAACGGTGAAAATCAAATATTTAACTCTAGGGGAGCTGGAAAATGAGCAAATTTTTTAAAAAGTGGAGTGTCCGATTAAGATTCCCCATGCTAAACATATGCAAAGTTTCAAAAAAGCAGTTGGACCAATGCACTTTGTCAGGGTTCGAACAAGTTTCTGAAAGTTTTTTAAGAATATGAAAGATTCATATGTAACAATCTTGCTATATTTTTTTAGGGACGATTTCAGTACAATGGAAGTCCTTATATGGGCACTTTAACCAGAATAGCGCACGCATACACCAACAAAGAGCTGATACAAAATCAATGTCACTAAAGAAGTGTGTTGTTGCTTGTGAAAGAAATGTAAGATTTTTCAGTTTCCCAAAGAACCCAGACTTATGGAAACAATGGATATAGTTTGTTATTCTGTGGTAGGAGGGGAGTTGTGCGTGTGTGTTTGCTTAAAGGAATAGTCTACTCATTTTCAGTATTAAAATATTGAATAATTTCAATATTAAAATATGTTATTACCTTAAATAAGAATTGTTGATACATCCCTCTATCATCTGTGTGCGTGCGCGTGGGCGCTGGAGCGTGCTGCGGCGCTTCGATGGCATTTGGCTTGGCCCCATTCATTCAGTTGTGCCATTTGGAGGTGGGGTTGGAGGTGGCCAAACACATCAACGTTTTTCCTATTTAAGACGAGTAGTTATAAGAGCAAGTTTGGTGGTACAAAATAAAACGTAGCGCTTTTCTAAGCGGATTTAAAAGAGGAACTATATTTTATGGCGTAATAGCACTTTTGGGAGTACTTCCACTCGGCGCAGTAACACCCTCCCTCTCCCATTATGAGAGGGAGAAGGGGAGCGGACTTTTCAGGCGAGTTGAAGTACTCCCAAAAGTGCTATTACGCCATAAAATATAGTTCCTCTTTTAAATCCGCTTAGAAAAGCGCTACGTTTTATTTTGTACCACCAAACTTGCTCTTATAACTAATCGTCTGAAATAGGAAAAACGTTGACGTGTCTGGTCACTTCTAACTTTATCTCTAAATGGTACCATTGAATGAATGGGGCTAGGCTAAATGCCATCCAAGCGCCACAGCGCGCTCCAGCGCCCACGTGCACGCACACAGACGACAGAGGGATGCACCAACAGCCCCCAGTCAAGGCAATAACACATTTCAACACTGAAAATAAGTAGACTATTCCTTTAACGCTAAATTTGGTTAAACTGGTGCTGTCTCAACTGAGTCATGAGTCGCAGGCGGTTAGTAAAACTGCATTAAATGTCTGTGTTTTGTATGCAATCTGTGCGTTAATGCATATAATGTAAACAACACAAACATTAGTGAATCATAAGTTATCTAGAGATAGTGGGATGTTTTGTGTGTGTTGCTTGCTTGTGACTTGCTCCCCCCACGGTACACCTCCAAGAGCATGGGTTTATTCAAAAAAGAATTGGTACAGCTGATCTGTCTTTTATAAATTTGATAAAACTAAAGACTCTTTAGATATAAATAGTTTGGTTCCAAAACGCAATAAACGCCATTTTTGAAAAAAATGAGTTACTGCCAGAATCAGTATTATATCAGGTCAGTATTAAAAAGAATATTTTTAATTTTACGCAAAATCCAATATCCGCCGTGTTTTTCTGTCATCTTTTCACCCTTTTTCCCAAAATGCAATAAACGCCATTCCCCCTTTTCTACAGAATGCCATAAATCATATATAAAAGATGCAATACTACTCTACAGGTACTCAATATGAACATGAGATAAGCAGAAACAGCGTGTGTGATGTGAGCTTTAAACCAATGCAGTTTACACGTGTATTTCATAGCTGTGCACGCACAATTTTTGCCATATATTACAAATACAATATAACTCATATTTGTGACCCTGTATCACAAAACTAGTCATAAGTCACACGGGTATATTTGTAACAATAGCCAACATTGTATGGGTCAAAAAAAGATATTAAGTAAATATCATGTTCCATGAAGATGTTTTGTAAAATTCCATAAATAATAATAATACCATAAATATATAAAAAATGTATTTATATGTGTTGCTAAGCACTTTATTTGGACAACTTTAAAGGTCATTTTCTCAATACTTAGATTTTTTGCAACCTCAGATTCTTGTTTCTCTGCCAAATATTGTCATATCCTAACAAACCATACATCAATGGAAAGCTTATTTGTTTATTGGACCTTATGACTGGTTGTGCGGTCCAGGGTCACATTTGTGTTTGCAATTTTTAAAATAGTCTTCTTTGATGCTTGCTGTCTGACTCTGATTAATAAGTGTTTCCTGTTTTCCAAATATGTGTTACAAAATCAGCCTAATAATCAATCAAATCCAGCCCAAATTGCCATAAAATATGCTTAATACCAAAATTCCTTATTATGCACTTTTATTTATAGGCATATTGTAAGCAGTTTTAAAGGAAAACACCACTGTTTTTCAATATTTAACTATGTTCTTACCTCAACTTAGATGAATTAATACATACCAATCTTTTTCAATGCGTGCACTTTTAATCTTAGTACAGCACCTTGTGAATGCCTTAGCATTAGCCTAGCCCCATTCATTCCTTAGGATCCAAACAGGGATGAATTTAGAAGCCACCAAACACTTCCATGTTTTTCCTATTTAAATACTGTTATATGAGTAGTTACAAGAGTAAGTATGGTGGCACAAAATAAAACTTTGGTTTGGAGCCATAGGAATGAATGGGGCTAGGCTAAATGCTAACATATTCAAGAAGCGCTGTACAAATATTAAAAGTGCACGCATTGATAAAAGATAGGTATTAATTCATCTAAGTTAAGGTACACTGTAAAAAAAATCTGTAGAAATTATTTATCTTTACAGAATAAAACTATACAATAACAGCCTCATGCAAAGCATTCTGGGAACCAAAAATCATCATCAACCTTTTCCGTTTTTTGCTTGAGATTTTGTTTCCCAGAATGTTTTGCTTGATGCTTTTTTTCTAGTTTTATTCTGTAAAGACAAAGACTTGTAAATGTTTAATGTTCAATTAACTTTGAACAAAATGTTGCCAGTAAATCACATAAATTAAAATCTACGGTAAGTTACCGGCAACCCAGCTGCAAATTTCTACGGAATTTTTTTACAGTGAGAACATAGTAAAATATTGAAAAACGGTGGTGTTTTCCTTTAATCCCCAATCAAACATAAACAAAGTGAACAAGTCCTCTCTGCTGTCTGTTTTAATGTTATTTTGCCTATTAAAGTGGCTAAAATAATGCATGCTAATATACACCTTAGTTTGGATCTTGTTATCTTGTAGGGAATTATACTGTACGGTACTGTACTGTATATCATACTTGCGCAAGGAAACCCCAGGCTTACTTTATAACCCCTGCACGAGTTTCAAAGAGATACATAATACATAAACCTACAGGCACACTTCTACACACACACACACACACACACACACACACACACACACACACACACACACACACACACTTGAAGTAACCTTCCTCAGTTCACAGCTACTTCAGAGACTGCTGAGTAATACTATTAGAGAAAGTCTTAAATTTTGCTCCACAATTCATGAGAGATTAACATAAATTTCCCTGCTTTACCCCAGCATGCATTTAAACTCAATACTCAGTGATAAAACTCAAACTAAAGCCATTAAAAGATAAAGCACACACACATACAAACACAGGCACAAATATTACCAAAGCTGCAGCTGGCAACGTTGCGATTGTCAGTGAATCTCTGCAACTGAGTGAATCCTCTTCTTCTGTTGCTTCTGATGTCTCAGGCTCTGGTTTGCACACATATCCACAGTTACTGTGCAAAACACGCCGCAGTCCTTCAAACAGGATTACACTCGCTGTGCAACCCATTGCGCCTGGTCCCAAAAACATACGCACACTTCTTTGAGCAGATCAGATCAAACTCCTCCAGTTCCTGCTCCAAAGCCTGGCGAGAACCAGATTGAGAGCTGACCCAGCTTTCAAAAATCAAGACCCAACACAGACCCCTATGACCTGGGACACATCACTCCATCATCCGCCCTGAACCACGATTAGAGCAGGAGGAAAGGGAGAGATCTTCTTTGAAGATGACAGCAAATTGACTTCATCCATACAAATGAGGTAGATTCAAAGTTGCCGGCTTCCCTAAATTGTGCGTTTATCTGAAACAGCACTGGGTGGTGTTAAGATGACATGCTTTTTTAGGAGAAAGTGACTCTGCTGTATTGAATCTAGGACACGAGGAAGAGAAATGCTGAGGATTGAAGGAGCGAATGATGAGCAGTGCTGGGCGTCGACTTCTCCACAGCCTGGAGATGCTCTCTCTCTCTCTCTCTCTCTCTCTCTCTCTCTCTCTCTCTCTCTCTCTCTCTCTCTCTCAACATCACACTACTGTATCTGTGCTTCCTGACCCACATCTAACAGCACAGCAACATCTTTTGAGTTTCATTCATGCTCTAACTATAACACACATGCAAACATCTTACACATCTGTGCTTAAAATAGGACCATCAAAGAGTTCCTTAAAGTAATAGTTCACCTTAAAATAACTAAAATATTTATTTACATTTACTAAAACTTTCTATATCTTTTCAAACCTGTGTGACTTTCTTGCGTGGAAGAAGATATTTGTAATCAAGCAAGAAACATAAGCACCATTGACTTCTATAGTAGAAAAAAATACTACTATAGAAGTCAATGGTGCTCATAAATGATTTGGTTTCAAACATTGCTCAATATATTTTTCTTGAGTTCAGCAAAACAAATAAATTATTACAACCTGATGTTGTTATGTGAACTATACCTTTAACATACATCAGCTGAAACATACACAGAAAAGACCCTCTGTGCGTTAATATTTCATCAGGCACTGACACAGTCACCTACTTTAGTGTCAATGACTCAGACGTAACAGGGATGACATACAGCAAGACCCTGAACAAATAAGGGTGCCCACAGGTGACTACATCTGTCTCTATCTTGCTCATACATGACATCACAGTACATGATGTCACGTGCATGTAATCTCAATGTACTGGACTGTACTGTATTTCTCTTCGATTGCACTGTCCCTTAAATGTGCATTGTGTAACTTTTTGAAGGATCTCTCTTGACAGAAATGCAATAAAATTGTGGTGTAAAGACCTTACATAACGAACATGGACTCAGATGACAACATGTTTGTCCTGTGGCGGCTAACATATGCGTTTTGAAATTGAGGGGTGAGCAATCTCACCACTAGATGCCTCTAAAATTGACAAACACCACCTTTCAAATATTAAAGGTGTAGTGTGTAATTTTTTGAAGGATCTCTTGACAGAAATGCAAAATAATATACAAAACTATATTATCAGGGGTGTATAAAGACCTTTCATAATGAACCGTTATGTGTTTATTACCTTAGAATGAGACGTTTTCATCTACATACATCGAGTGTTCCCTTACATGAAACTTGCCATTTTGTGCCGCCATGTTTCTACAGAAGCCCTTAAAGGACAAACTTTTTTTACTAAGTTATCTCCAACGATGGCATGTTTGTCCGGTAGCGGCTACCGTAGCTTCTCTATGTGTTTCAAAAGTGAGGGATGACCAGTGGACTGAGCCGTTGGTTGCGATTCGCAACCTCACCACTAGATCCCGCTAAAATTTACATGCTGAACCTTTAAAGGGGGCATTTCACAAGACTTTTTTAAGATGTAAAATAAATCTTTGTTGTCCCCAGAGCACATATTTGAAGTTTCAGCTCAAAATACCATATAGATCATTTATTATAGCATGTTAAAATTGCCACTTTGTAGGTGTGAGAAAAATTTGCCGTTTTGGGTGTGTCCTTTAAAATGCAAATGAGCTGATCTCTGCACTAAATGACAGTGTCGTGGTTGGATAGTGCAGATTAAGAGGCGGGATTAACTCCTTCTGACATCACAGAGGGAGCCAAATTTCAATGACCTATTTTTTCACATGCTTACAGAGAATGGTTTACCAAAACTAAGTTACTGGGTTAATCTTTTTTACATTTTCTAGGTTGATAGAAGCACTTGGGACCCAATTATAGCACTTGGAAATGACAAAAGTCCGATTTTCATGATATGTCCCCTTTAATAAAAAGAAAGTTTGTTGCTTAAGATTTAACTGCCCACTAATGTTAAGACTGATTTTACCTCACTCTGAATCACCAGACGTTACTTTAGAGCAGATTTATCGAAGCCCGCAGTTTACGTTTAATGCTGGTGTATGCAGGCTGAGTGACATTAACACTGATTGGGGCTGGTCAAGTGCCTCCACCAATCAGAAACGCTTGGGTTCTTGATGCTTTTGACATTACTTTGGCACATTCTCCTTATTTACTGAATGCCTTTAGGAATTTAGTCAGCATTGATTGTTAGGAAAAACACCTGTGAGGTCATTATAATGTACCCCTCCTTTTGTAAGACATTGGTTTTGGTTTGTACTGTAGGTTTGGAGTGACATTAAAGGAATATTCCATTTTCTTAAAAGAAAAATCCAGATAATTTACTCACCACCATGTCATCCAAAATGTTGATGTCTTTCTTTGTTCAGTCCAGAAGAAATTATGTTTTTTGAGGAAAACATTGCAGGATTTTTCTCATTTTAATGGACTTTAATAGAGCCCAACATTTAATACTTAACACTTAACAGTTTTTTTCAACTGAGTTTCAAAGGACTACAAACAATCCCAAACGAGGCACAAGGGTCCCACCCAGCAAAACGACCGTCACCCTTGACAACAAAAATGACAAATATGTAAGGAATAAGGTACGAGAGGCTGTGCTGCATCGTGAATAAGTAACGGCTGAAGGGCGTTGTTAGGCACGACGCGAAGCGGAGTGCCTGCAACCCCTTCAGCCGTTACTTATTCACGATACAGCACTTGCCTCGAGTACCTTATTGCTTTTATAAAACGGTTACCACACAATATTAAAGTAAAAAAAATATTAGTGCAACTTTCATGAAGTTAAATCAATAAAAGCATTCCTTCCGCTAGAAAAAATAGTCCCTGACTGCGAACAACAACATGAAAGCTCAAATAAAAACAACAAACTGTTCTCAGACTTTGTCTCATTATATGTTTATGTGTTGCTAAGGGTGTTGCTAAGGGCGCAGTGATATTAAATAGAACCGTCGGGTAAAGCGGTCATAGCAGTGTTTTATTGTGAATAAAGCACACCTGTTGACCAATCAGAATCAAGGATTGGAACTAGCCGTTTTATAAACACTTTTAAAGCACAACTTCTCGTCAAGGTCCGGTCCAGCGCGACCTAACGTAAATGCATAGTGACGTCACGTGTTACATATATAAAACACACATTTGCGGACCATTTTAAACAATAAACTGCCACAAAGACATTAATTAGTATCAGTTGACATACAACAACGTAAGAACGGTACTCTTTCAAGACGCTTGTAAACACTGGGGCGGAGTTTCGCGTTCGTCCTCTGTGACCTCTTGACGTCATGACGTATTGCGGTGACGTAGTGGGGTCAGCTGGCGCATCACAACCGGATCTACACGACGAGAAGTTGTGCTTTAAAAGTGTATATTTGTTATTTTTATTGTCAAAAATGACAATCATTTTGCTAGAAAAGACCCTTGTGCCTCGTTTGGGATTGTTTATAGTCCTTTGAAACTCTGTTGAAAAGACTGTTGTGTGTTGAGTTGAGTGTTGGATGTTGGGCTCTATTGAAGTCCATTAAAATTAGAAAAATTCTGCAATGTTTTCCTCAAAAAACATAATTTCTTCTCGACTGAACAAAGAAAGACATCAACATTTTGGATGACATGGTGGTGAGTAAATTATCTGGATTTTTCTTTTAAGAAAATGGACTAATCCTTTAAGAAGTTTCATTTTTGGGTGAACGATCCCTTTAACTATTCCGATATGAAGCACATAAGTACTCAAAAAAGATGAATGCACTCACTAGATGGGGTTCATTTTTCTTATAAGCATCTCTTTTGACCAAAGATAATGCTGGGAAGAGTTGTGAAGAGTGAGAGAGAGAGAGAGAGAGAGAGAGAGAGAGAGTGAGAGAGAGAGTGACTTGAGAGCTTGTTAAAGAAGGATCTGATCAAAAGAACCCCATTCTTTTATTATCTCAACATTCAAACTTCAAGATGAAAAAAAGATTAATTGAAATAAGATCAATGCTCCACAAACCCTTTTCTTGAGGGCAAAAATTAATTAAGGGGCTTTAAAAATAGCAAGGAGCAAACTACTATAACACATTCATTTTCCAATTTCACTTTTATATGTAAAATGTAATTATTTAATATTTTGAGGTGCAGTTCAAATCATACTTGAAACAATCTCTTAACGTTACATTAAAAATGTCTCCCACATTATATGAAAATACATCTAATGCAGATTGTTGAGGACAGATGCCCCATCATTTTGTATTGCCTAGAAGATTTTTAACTTGAATTTTTAAATGAATTTCCCAAACATGCCAATTATAATTTAAATAGGGAAAGTGACAAAAACAAATCTCGTGAATTTAAACATGAAAGGAAGTTCTATTTGATGCTAGCTTTGTTTCAAACACTTTTTTAAAAACATTTAAAAACATAGAGTTGTTTTAAACTCTAATAATTATAGTGTAAGGTTCGCGTCTTTCATACCCAGGTGAAAAAGTAGTACACTTCCATAGTGTACTTAAGGTGCTTTACTTTCGCACACTAATTTTGTATTAATATACTAAAAATTCATCTTTTGTACTTCTTAAGATGTTCTTAAGATCATCTGAGTGTACTTCACTGTGCTATTTTGAGACACCATAAATATGCACACTAAAATGTGCTAAAATGTATTTAAAAATGTATTTAGGTACCACTTGTAGTAAACTTGAACCCATCTTTGTATGAAAGTTGAGTTCAAGTTTAATACAAGTGTTAACTAAATAATTTTTTTTATACAGAGATAGTATGTTAAAAGTGCATTTTAGTTCATATTCATACGGTCTCAAAATAGCACAGTGAAGTAAACTTAGATAATCTTAAGAACGGTACTAATGATTAATTTTTTGTATTTTAGTAATTTTAGTATATTAAGTACAAAATTAGTGTGCGAAAATAAAGCACTTTAAGTACACTATGGAAGTGTACTACTTTTTCATGTCATTCCAGTTGGTTCCTTAAATTGTCTTTTTTTAACATATGTTTCTTGGAGCCCTTTCGGTTCCAGTTTTGTACATATTGTTTTGGTTTGGCTCTGTATCTGGTCGTGTGGATACAGACGTCAGAGGCCTCTGATAATCCAGGTGGCTCAGTCCAAAACTGATGTAATGCATGTAGTTGCCATGGAGATAATGCAATACTGTAAATGAGTCTGAAAGACGTTAATTTACAAGCACGCACACAAGGCAACATCCGTACAAACAAATTCATATGGCGTATACGCATATGGAAATAATTGTTGCTGGATTAAATGCGAGAATGCACTCAGAAGTGGAATCATTTCTCAGCAGGTGTTTCATAGAGGAGAAAATACAATAAAAATGTTTTAAGAAAGGAAAAGAGGAAAGAAAACAATGTTAAAAGTACATTAATGATTAAATGTACTTAAAGTACATCACATAAGCTGAAACATCAGCAAACTATTAGCTCAAATCAATACATTTTGGATGGTCAACAAACCTTCCTGTGTTCTTCTGCCATCTACAGGCACAAAACAAACTGCTTCCAAGCATACTGTTTCTCCAAACTATATGACAAATGCTTCAAAAATTACTGACAATGATTATAACATGGTTATTTCATCTATGCTAATTTACAGGACAAGGGAATTTTGGGGGTGAACTATCCCTTTAATGTCCATTGTGGCAAAGCTGAGAAATTGTACATCACAGCCCTGCATGGGGGAGAGGTTACGTAAGGACGGGGTAAGTTCCTCATACAGCTGAAATTTGGCTCAAGCTTAGTGACCACAGACTACGGCTACGCTCACACATGCTAACGCTAACCCCGCCGGGTGCTACGCAGAAGAACACAGGACAGTGTTAGTATTGTTCCTCATGCGGTCCCTCAGGCACTGACCAGACCTTTTCAGAAAACAATACTGTTTTCCAGTTCAGATTTTTATTAATGACTTCTTTATTTTTGTGACATAACACAGAGTAAAACTAAACTATTTACTACAGAAAACTGTAGTAAATGCTTAAGTCATTACTGTCCATAAAGAAAAAATAAGAAAATTTGCTTATAAAACTTATACCTTAAAGTCTTTTGGCCCTTTTGTCCTCTCGGTTGGGACACATTCATTTCTATATAATGTTGCATTGCTTATAAACCAATTACATGTAATGCAATAAACCTCAAATGACATGAAGATATGTTTCTGGGCAACCTAAAACTTTAAATACTTTAAAAAAGTATCTGAGGTGCTCTATGGTGCAAAAAAGCAAGACTGCAATATTTAAAGTCCAGTAATATTTTACAATAAGGCTGTATTTGTTAACACAAGTAAATGCATTTATAGCTAAGATGAACATGCAGCATTTATTACTCTTTGTTAATGCTAAATAATACTAATGCAATTGTTTATGCTTGCTTACAACTAGGGCTGTCAATCAATTAAAATATTTAATGTAGATTGATTGTCATGAGTTAAGTCGCACGATTGTTTGAATTAATGGCAACTTAATCGCACATTTTTTTATCTGTTCTATATTTAACACTTTTCAAGTTTATAATACTCTAATCAACATGGGCATGGACAAATATGGATGCTTCAGCAAAGTTAATTTTGAAAACAATCCAGTTAAAGATTTTTAAGGTTCAAAAACAAAATTACTGCATCCATTTCTTATAATCACTGGTAAAACTAATAGATTTGGCACACACAAAGTCAAAAACAATATCAATATATGTTAAGCGTTTTTCTTTCTTTTATTGTTTGATTGACATGGAGACACAGACAGCTTTAAGATTTACTGTAATGCAAGGATCTAATATAATGTTACACATTAGACATTTACATAAGACATATAACAGATTATGTCTGCGTGAATTCTTTCTAAAGCAGATTTTTTTTAAACTGTAATTCTGTCTGTACACTCACCTAAAGGATTATTAGGAACACCTGTTCAATTTCTCATTAATGAAATTGTCTAATCAACCAATCACATGGCAGTTGCTTCAATGCATTTAGGAGTGTGGTCCTGGTCAAGACAATCTCTCCTGAACTCCAAACTGAATGTCAGAATGGGAAAGAAAGGTGATTTAAGCAATTTTGAGCGTGGCATGGTTGTTGGTGCCAGACGGGGCGGTCTGAGAATTCACAATCTGCTCAGTTACTGGGATTTTCACGCACAACCATTTCTAGGGTTTACGAAGAATGGTGTGAAAAGTGAAAAACATCCAGTATGCGCAGTCCTGTGGGAGAAAATGCTAGAGGTCAGAGGAGAATGGGCAGACAGATTCAAGCTGATAGAAGAGCAACTTTGACTGAAATAACCACTCGTTACAACCAAGGTATGCAGCAAAGCATTTGTGAAGCCACAACACGCACAACCTTGAGGCGGATGGGCTACAACAGAAGAAGACCCCACCGGGTATCACTCATCTCCACTACAAATAGGAAAAAAGAGGCTATAATTTGCACGAGCTCACCAAAATTGAACAGTTAAAGACTGGAAATATGTTGCCTGGTCTGGTGAGTCTCGATTTCTGTTGAGACATTCAGATGGTAGAGTCAGAATTTGACGTTAAAAGAATGAGAACATGGATCCATCATGCCATATTACCACTGTGCAGGCTGCTGGTGGTGGTTTAATGGCGTGGGGGATGTTTTCTTGGCACACTTTAGGCCCCTTAGTGCCAATTGGGCATCATTTAAATGCCACGGCCTCCCTGAGCATTGTTTCTGACCATGTCCATCCCTTTATGACCACCATGTACCCATCCTCTGATGGCTACTTCCAGCAGGATAATGCACCATGTCACAAAGCTCAAATAATTTCAAATTGGTTTCTTAAACATGACAATAAGTTCACTGTACTAAAATGGCCCCCACAGTCACCAGATCTCAACCCAATAGAGCATCTTTGGGATGTGGTGGACCGGGAGCTTAATGCCCAGGATGTGAATCCCACAAATCTCCATCAACTGCAAGATGCTATCCTAACAATATGGGCCAACATTTCTAAAGAATGCTATACGCCATGTAGAATTAAAACAGTCCTGAGGGCGAAAGGGGGTCAAACACAGTATTAGTATGTTGTTCCTAAAAATCCTTTAGGTAAGTATATGTGCATATATCGAGGTCGTCCTGTGTAGATGCTTCAGATGTATCAGTCAGCGTGAGGAAGATCGTTTTTGAGTCCTGTCACTCTTAATAACTCTTTTTAACATCAATCAGGTGCCAAACTTTATCTCTTTTAATAGCTATTTTACACATCAAGCAAGTCCTGCACTTTATTTTATAATTCCTGCACGTAAAACCAAAACAAAAATCTCAGACGCTCAAGTGGATAGACACGCATCATTTGTATTATTTAAGCATTTAGGACGGTACACCTCTCATAAAATGTACAAAAAGACCATTTTAGATATTTGATGACTATTTACTGTCTAAGGCAGCGTCTCAATTTACCCAAGAACGTGCTGCTAGGTCTAGGGTCAAACAGATGCGTTGCTAACACGTTAATTTTGAAAATGTAAAAATTTATTAGTTAATGTTGAAATTAACATTTACTAAGAATAAAGGGATAGTTCACAATGAAATTTCTGTCAAAGAAAATATTTTGATAAATGATAGTAAGTACATATTTCCTGGCGGCCTGGCGGTTGTTCTGGCCGGCCTGCTCTGCAGCCAGCTCAGGTTGACATGTGATAGATCTACTGATAAATGAATGACGGACCTCTCATTATAGCAAGTTATTGTCATGAATCATGAGGCGGAGAACCCAGATGCAGACTTTTAACAGAAAACTTTAATATCAATAACATACAGTCCCACGAGGGGCAAAATAACTGACAGGCCCGGAAACATGGCATACATGAGACAAAACGAACCAGCACAGAACAGCAAACAGAAGGGCACTAAATAGGAGAGTAAATGATGAGGTAGCAGGTGACATGAATTAAACAATAGGGTAATTAACAAGGAGACAAGGGGGTGGGGTCAGAAGACGATACAGGTAAGCACACAGCACAAAAGCCATGTGCTATCACACAAAACACATGGGGCTGTCATGATCCTGCCACAAGGAGCAAAAACTATGACAAAAAGGCAGGACCATGACAGTTATATTTATTTTTATAAAAATCTTTTTGTGAAAAAAGTGCAAATCATGCTTTTTTTATCTATTAATATAAGTAAAGTGTAGATAATTTAATATGTTTATTTCATTTAATTTATAAATATTTGAACATTTGAACTGTGTCTCATACCTTTTAAGTGTACGGCAACTGTATATTTGACTGTGGTATGGTAGTATACATGTGTATTCCTAGTACGTTTTTGAGGTATAGACATACTGCATCTTGACAACTTGGTATTAAGATAGATCGTGTCTTGGCCAGCCCCCTATTCTATATTTAAATCTGTATAAATTGTTCTCAGTCAGATGAACACAGTGGCTGAATTTATTATTTGTCTGGTAATCTACCTGTTACATCAACTAATATTTATTTATAAGATTAGCAAGTCCAGTACATGAACATGGTGACGGCAGTAGCGAAGGTGGCCTGGATGGAGTCAAATTCCCGTCAGTTCATCCCTGATCACAACACAAAATCTGGGATGTGGGGATGTAGTACAATATTACAACGATATATGTTATATATTATTATATTTCACATCCAGAGTAAAGCAGCAAACACAATCTGAGAGCATCACTTCAAGCAGCCATGAATTATTGATGGAAAAGTGCTGTCTGTTCTCTCACATATGCAAATACAAACACCAATCAGAGTACTTCTCTTATTGTTATCAATAAAATGACTCAAATGGAATCAAACTTTAATAGCGAAGAATGCAATCCCTACTGAAATAAACACACACAGATAACTGGCAATTACCATATACACCTGTTGTCAGATCTAGTCAGTAAAGCAGATGAAACTGTATGAATTTCATTGAATGTTTTGAATTTAATAACTTACTTTTTGACTATTAACAAAGTATGCACCATTATGTCTCACACAGGACGAAGAGGATATAGGGCCCTATTTTAACGATCTAAGCGCATTGTCTAAAGCGCACAGCGCAACGTGTAAATGGGCGTGTCCGAATCCACTTTTGCTAATTTAACGACGGGAAAAATGGTTTGTGCGCCGAGCGCATTGTCGAAAAGGGTTGGTCCTATTGTAATGGGAGTATTTTGGGCGTAAAGTGCAGTAAACCAATGAGAGTCTGAGCTCTCATCCCCTTTAAAAGCAAGTTGCGCTGGCGCTATGTCTAATCCCTATTTAGATGACGGACTTTGTAAACTGAAAAACTAAGCGGAGGAAGAAGATCCCCAGTTTAAGATTAATGTTAAATAATTGTGTTGTTTTTCACTTGTATTGAAATTGTTATTTTTTTATTAAAACCTTTAAAACCCGTTTTCTTTTACCCATGGAAGTAAAAAAGCAGGCTTGTAATTGCTTTAAATGTATGGCTATCCAATATCATCAAAAAATAATTTACAAGTATGCAAGAAAAGGTTTGTACTGTAAAAATACTTTATTTGTAACAAACAGGAGAAAAAGTTTACAAAATTTACAAACGGCTCTATGTGCGTTTCAGCACTTTGGACAGCGTTTTTTTTAGCAAAGAGTTTTTTTTAAGCATTTCTTAAAAATGTTTCTCATCTCACCATATCCGCAGGTACAGAGTCATCATATAATAAATCTGTGAGGTAGCATTTAAAAAAAACATTTAAAAACAGATGCATTTGTTTAAAGCAAAGCATTTATTTACTTACCAGGCTGCAGGTGAAGCAGCTCTTTGCGCCTTCTAACATCTCATAATTAGTCCTCATTTATGACCAAAAGATTCAATAATAATCTTTTACATTCAATCCTTTAATCTTTCATATTTAAAAGCATTTTTGTGCTGCTGCGCATTCATGTACTTTGTGATAAGCAAACCCGCGTTGTCCTCCCGTTTATAGGTGCATACTAATGCGCTCTTTAAATAACATAAAACACATTGCGCCATTGACTTTAGACTTTAGACCAGGATTTAGTTGGTCAATGGCGTAGTCTATTTTAGTTGCCTCAAAATAGCAATGCGCCAACAATGCACCTGAACACACCTCATTTTCAGACCAGAAGGCCCATGGGCGCAAAAGGGGGCGCAAATGCATTTGCTATTTAATCAGTGCGGCGCTAAACGTGAAAATTAGGGTGGAAACTAGCGAAAGACACTTGCGTCGCGCATTGCGCTGCATTGCGCTGGGTGTAAGATAGAGCCCTAAGTTAGTAATTTACAATGTACAGTATTGTTCAAAATAATAGCAGTACAATGTGACTAACCAGAATAATCAAGGTTTTTAGTATATTTTTTTATTGCTACGTGGCAAACAAGTTACCAGTAGGTTCAGTAGATTCTCAGAAAACAAATGAGACCCAGCATTGATGATATGCACGCTCTTAAGGCTGTGCAATTGGGCAATTAGTTGAATTAGTTGAAAGGGGTGTGTTCAAAAAAATAGCAGTGTGGCATTCAATCACTGAGGTCATCAATTTTGTGAAGAAACAGGTGTGAATCAGGTGGCCCCTATTTAAGGATGAAGCCAACACTTGTTGAACATGCATTTGAAAGCTGAGGAAAATGGGTCGTTCAATACATTGTTCAGAAGAACAGCGTACTTTGATTAAAAAGTTGATTGGAGAGGGGAAAACCTATAAAGAGGTGCAAAAAATGATAGGCTGTTCAGCTAAAATGATCTCCAATGCCTTAAAATGGAGAGCAAAACCAGAGAGACGTGCAAGAAAACGGAAGACAACCATCAAAATGGATAGAAGAATAACCAGAATGGCAAAGGCTCAGCCAATGATCACCTCCAGGATGATCAAAGACAGTCTGGAGTTACCTGTAAGTACTGTGACAGTTAGAAGACGTCTGTGTGAAGCTAATCTATTTTCAAGAATCCCCCGCAAAGTCCCTCTGTTAAAAAAAAGGCATGTGCAGAAGAGGTTACAATTTGCCAAAGAACACATCAACTGG
Source organism: Misgurnus anguillicaudatus (assembly GCF_027580225.2). Lineage (NCBI taxonomy): Eukaryota > Metazoa > Chordata > Actinopteri > Cypriniformes > Cobitidae > Misgurnus > Misgurnus anguillicaudatus. The sequence continues at coordinate 36,320,204 of NC_073344.2, forward strand.
CCTAAAGAGAAATGGAGAAACATTTTGTGGACTGATGAGAGTAAAATTGTTCTTTTTGGGTCCAAGGGCCACAGGCAGTTTGTGAGACGACCCCCAAACTCTGAATTCAAGCCACAGTACACAGTGAAGACAGTGAAGCATGGAGGTGCAAGCATCATGATATGGGCATGTTTCTCCTAGTATGGTGTTGGGCCTATTTATCGCATACCAGGGATCATGGATCAGTTTGCATATGTTAAAATACTTGAAGAGGTCATGTTGCCCTATGCTGAAGAGGACATGCCCTTGAAATGATTGTTTCAACAAGACAATGCCCCAAAACACCCTAGTAAACGGGCAAAGTCTTGGTTCCAAACCAACAAAATTAATGTTATGGAGTGGCCAGCCCAATCTCCAGACCTTAATCCAATTGAGAACTTGTGGGGTGATATCAAAAATGCTGTTTCTGAAGCAAAACCAAGAAATGTGAATGAATTGTGGAATGTTGTTAAGGAATCATGGAGTGGAATAACAGCTGAGAGGTGCCACAAGTTGGTTGACTCCATGCCACACAGATGTCAAGCAGTTTTAAAAAACTGTGGTCATACAACTAAATATTAGTTTAGTGATTCACAGGATTGCTAAATCCCAGAAAAAAAAATGTTTGTACAAAATAGTTTTGAGTTTGTACAGTCAAAGGTAGACACTGCTATTTTTTTGAACACACCCCTTTCAACTAATTGCCCAATTGCACAGCCTTAAGAGCGTGCATATCATGAATGCTGGGTCTTGTTTGTTTTCTGAGAATCTACTGAACCTACTGGTAACTTGTTTGCCACGTAGCTATAAAAAATATACTAAAAACCTTGATTATTCTGGTTAGTCACATTGTACTGCTATTATTTTGAACAATACTGTAGGTATTCAGCTGTGTAGCATAAATACATTTACAAACACATCCACCTTGTCTTGCATATTCAGGCACATCATTGAGAAACTACACTGAAACATTCTGGTTTAGCCAAATCTCTAAAAAAATAAACCAAAAGTTTAGACATTAACCTATTTATGTGGTATCCTCAACCTTTTGTTTTGACTTGCTTACAGTATTTTTCCTACTTTCTCCTCAGATACAACTGGATAGATGGAAAAGAAGAGATGCACTGGCTAATGCTTAGGAACAATGCAGAGCAAGGTTAACATTTTGGACAAAAGAATCAATACGTTTTATATGTACAGTATAACTTTATATTTATACTGACATAAGATAAGGTAAGATGTGGATTAAAAGATAAATTAATAAAGATAATTGAACAGAGAGAAAGAAAGAGAGGATCAGTCAGTCAGTCAGTCAGTGACCCACTGGCTGGTTTAACTGTAATCTTACTGTAGAAATATAGGGCGCCAGTTTGAGAGATAATCCCCTCCTTTAATCATAGGAAATCCTTTTCATAACAGGCAAGCACTGAAGCAGAACGATACATTAGAGCAGCAGGGTTCAAACTTTACATTCTTACTGTAGATATATTTGTACTGTATATAGCAAGACATCAACTTTATTATGCTAAATAATTCAAACGGGAATTGTTATTTTACATCTACTTGATTTTACTTTTCTATTTCAGAATGAAACACCACCAAATTTGGGATCAATGCAGGATTTTTTTCTATACATTCCTGTAACAAATTGTGAAAAGCTGGATTGTGAAAAGTGGATCGGGCACACTTAAGTCAGGTGGAAAATGAGAATGGTTTAAAAACTAAAAGTTCCTTTAGAGGCGGAGAAAGTTATTCGATCTTCATCACAAAGACAAACATCAAATCAGAGAGACAACAAACATACATTTAAGTAAATCTGGTAAACTTGAGTTCATGTTCACCACACAACGCTCACAAAGAGGCTAGGGATAGATATTTTCCAGTTACTACAGCATTGCATAGTACAGAGCGCATTATGGGAAACCATTGACTTTTAGTAGTTAAAGAGTATTAAATCGAGGGCTGCTTTAATGACTGTGCTGGCAGAGAACATGCAGTTCCCCATTATGCCGGCTGAGTCTGACACTGCACTTCTGTAAATGCACAACAATCGTGTGCATATAACACAGTAAGGATAACTTATGGCCATGCCAGGGACCTCAATACACTCGACCCCAGAAGAATAAAACTGCATTTTAGTGTGCAAGCTAGTGTGAATTGCCCTTTGATCTCGCTTTCAGTACATTTCAGAGGTAAACGTTACCTAAAACATAGCATGATCGGATGTAATATGAAAATTTAGCCACACAAACCCAAGAAACATACAAATTTGAATATTATTAATATTAATATTAGGCAAGAAGACCACCTTAACTGCCAAGTCACTGTCACACCTGTATTGGAAATTGTTTATTAAAAGATTATGCTTAAGATGCACGCCAAAACATTTTTAAAGGAACAGTTCATCCAAATCATATTGGTTCATGCATGTCGCATGACTAGTTGTCATATGTATTTCATCGAGAGACACACCAGAACCAGTAAGATTCAGTGTTATCGAAGTGACGCCATATGTGAACTTACTGCGCTGATCTATATTTTGTCATACAGGATGTATAAATCACAAAATAAGCTCAAAATATTAATCATTGCCTTTAACAAACATATAATTATACTTTAGCAGACCCACTGTAGTCATTTAGATTTCTCTATTGATGGATGTACAGGTATGTGCTTTTTGGAGCTTTGCCAATGTTGACTCCCATATAAGTGCACCTATTTTATTGCTAAAAAACTACGTTTTTTGTGTATTTAGTATAATACAATGTGTTTGCTTGGTTTATGGTTCAAAAAACATATTATTTTCCACATACCATACATTTTTGTGGCTCCAGATATACTGCTTTCCTTAAACGCATTAAGGCTGTGAGTCTGAAGCGGTAGGAATTAATGCGGCCTTGTCTACATCACCAATCCTAGGAAGCGAATTGTTGCCATGTGTTTGTTGTAGTCCAAGAAAAGAGATTTACGTTGGAAATTATATCTCGTGTCATCAGTTACTTTGGGGTATGTACCTTTTGCATATCGTTAACATGTACTAATACATCGCGAATTGGACCATAGTTGCTTTTTAAAGAAGATGACATGATTGCATTTTAAAATAAAATTATTAATTTAAGTTAAACTGATGTCATATACATCTTGCACGATGGAATGCAAATGTTTGATGTAACCAAACAAATAAGGGGTACCATTTACATCCATAGAATTATTTTTATCTACGTACAATGAAAATCAATGGTGCCCCAGATTAGCGTTGTTACAAACATTTTTCAAAATATCTTCCCTCATGTTCAACAGAACAAAGACATTTGAACAGGTTTGAGTGTAAGTAAATGATGACAGAATTTTAATTTTTTGGTGAACTATCGCCAAGTACTTTCAACCTAAGCTTTTATAAATATTTACACAAATAGCTAAAATGAAAAGGAAAATTTGCAGATAGGGTAACTTAAGATACAGATTTGATAAATGTTCTTCTCAGAAAGTCCAAAGTGTGGAATTTAAATAAAGACAGTAATGCATTTAGTGTGTCTCTATACAAACCAGAGACACAGGGCTTCTGGTCAGCTTCAAATCAGCTCACAAGGTATTAGATGAAATCTCTTTCTCAGCTGCCTGCTTTCTCGTTTAGTCTTCTCATTCTGGGTTTGCATACACACTCACCTAAAGGATTATTAGGAACACCTGTTCAATTTCTCATTAATGCAATTATCTAATCAACCAATCTCCTGAACTCCAAACTGAATGTCAGAATGGGAAATAGGGCTGAACGATGTGAGGAAAAGTTGCGATGTGCGATGACATTGTTTAATGTTGCGATGACGATGTGAGTTGCGATAAATATTTTTTTTCATGTTTTAGGGGCCATTCACATGTTGCGCCTAAAAACACGTGGAAAACACTAGACACGTAGGTTATTGTCACATGACCTCCACGCTGCGCTTGTGTCATTCTGAAAAGTTAAAATGTTTTTGAAATACCTGGAAAAAACGAGCGTGTCGCGACAGCGGCGCTTCCACAGCACACATACATTTGAAATAATGAACTTGAGCGCGCAATAGATGCAATATAAGAATCACCGCTTCCACAGTACCTGTGTTTGCGGCGTCATCTCTCCTAAATCCAAAATAATTTCATGATATAGCTGAAGTGCTGTTCATTTTCACCACAAGGTCTTCGTCTGACAACACATTTTCCTCACTCTTCTCTCCTTCCTCTGCCATCGTTTTTGCTAACAGGCACAGCGTCGCAACTGACACCTCACATATCAATCTGAGCGTAGCTGACTTGGGGGTTCCCCTGATTGGCCTAATAGCATGAACGCGCAAACCATCGCTGCGTCCGAAACCGCCCACCCCCATACTATATAGTAGGCAAAGTAGTGCTTTTTGCATACTATATAGTATGGTAGTAGGCGATTTCGGACGCAGCACATGTCTTCAGGACTAAACGTCATTGGTCAAACGTTTATTACATGCGCTTACTGTTTTCCCTTCATTTATCGCGTCAAGGCTGTCTGTTGTGATGTGTTCATCGCGTGAGTTCATATCGCGATGACAATGAAAATTCGATGTATCGTTCAGCCCTAATGGGAAAGAAAGGTGATTTAAGCAATTTTGAGCGTGGCATGGTTGTTGGTGCCAGACGGGCCGGTGTGAGTATTTCTGTTAAGTAACTGGGATATTCATGCACAACCATTTCTATGGTTTACAAAGAATGGTGTGAAAAGGGAACATCCAGTATGCGGCAGTCCTGTGGGTGAAAATGCCTTGTTGATGCTAGAGGTCAGAGGAGAATGGGCCGACTGAATGAGCAACGTTGACTGAAATAACCACTTGTTACAACCGAGGTATGCAGCAAAGCATTTGTGAAGCCACAACACGCACAACCTTGAGGCGGATGGGCTACAACAGCAAAAGACCCCATCGGGTATCACTCATCTCCACTACAAATAGGAAAAAGAGGCTACAATTTGCACAAGCTCACCAAAATTGGACAGTTGAAGAATGGAAAAATGTTGCCTGGTCTGATGAGTCTCAATTTCATCTGAGACATTCAAATGGTAGTCAGAATTTGGCGTAAACAGAATGAGAACATGGATCCATCATGCCTTGTTACCACTGTGCAGGCTGGTGGTGTAATTGTGTGGGGGGTGTTTTCTTGGCACACTTTAGGCGCCTTAGTGCCAATTGGGCATCGTTTAAATGCCACGGCCTACCTGAGCATTGTTTCTGACCATGTCCTTCCCTTTATGACCACCATGTAACCTTCCTCTGATGGCTACTTCCAGCAGGATAACGCACCATGTCAAAAAGCTCATCATTTCAAATTGCTTTCTTGAACATGACAATGAGTTCACCGTACTAATATGACCCCCACAGTCACCAGATCTCAACCCAATAGAGCATCTTTGGGATGTGGTGGAACGGGAGCTTACTGCCCTGGATTTGCATCCCACAAATCTCCATCAACTGCAAGATGCTATCCTATCAATATGGGCCAAGATTTCTAAAGAATGTTTTCAGCACCTTGTTGAATCAATGCCACGTAGAATTAAGGCAGTTCTAAAGGCGAAAGGGGGTCAAACACAGTATTAGTATGGTGTTCCTAATAACCCTTTAGGTGAGTGTATAATAGCAAAGCCTTTTAGTCCCTCAAAGAGCTGGCTGAAAAACTCACTAAAGTATGAAAAAACATAAAATGATAAACTATGTTGCCTTTTATCACCTCGACCAGTGACATGGGCTAGAATTGTGGGACATAATGATAGTTTTCCCTGAATGTTTTGTTTTGTTTAGTGCAAAAACTGGCCAACCAAAGACTGCATACACTGGGGGAGGCGAACTTCATGTCAGGATTTGAAATAGTAACACTATTTATAATGCTAAATAGCACTAACAGCGGTAAACATTGTTAGTGATAAACATCACCTATATAGAAACTGTGAAGCACCATATTGTGCTATGTCAAACCATAAGTGGTGCTATATACATTTAAGTACCATCACATTTACTGTATTAAAGTTGCATAGTATTACTATACAATACCATTACTGTACCACAGTTTAACCACAGTACCTTTTGCAAAAAATAATACTTACAGAACACTGTTATATCCAGATATTTGAACATTTGACCCCAATATTCATGAGTAATATGTAATATTTGCAACTTGTGCATGTGAAAGAGTGACCGAAGATATTAGCACAGCAGCTAAAAGTTAAGAATCTTTCACTAGTAGTTCCATTCCCTCACTTTCAATGTGGATGTTAGACAAATTTCCACAATGAAAAAAGGCCTTGATAGATTTTCCAGCGGTGTGTTGCGTGTGAATCCGTGAGTCTCTCTGAAATGGAAACGTCTCCTTTATTTCACCTCAAGTTTAAATTCTGTCATCATTTAAACTTATACCAAAGTGCACAGTGGTTGTCCGGACAACTTTCGTGATACTTTTACAATATGTTGCTTTTCGTTTTACAGCTGGACAGATCTAGTCCTCTTTTATGTTCATTAAAAGTGCTCCCATTGCTGGCAGACCATTGCGTCATAGAAAGGTCATGGGTTCGATCCCCAGAGAACACGCATGCTGATGAAATATGTATGGATTAAATGCACTCCAAGGCACTTTTGCCAAGTGCATAAATGGAAATTAATGACTGAAATATTTGTTAAAACAATCAGCAGTTTTGTTTCATGGAAGAAAGTCGGTGTAAATGATGACAGAATTTTCATTTTTGGATCAACTATATCTTTAAGGTTTAAGAGCTCGGTTAGAATCACATCTCTTGACGCAAAAAGGGGGAATTCATTCGCTGATGTGACATTTTCCAGAGCTATCGTCTTGAGTTGTTAATGATGTAATTGGTTGCATCTGTCAAATTATGGTTCCTCTGCCATGGAAACAATCCTCAAGCGTTACTCAAAGCGTTTTTGATTCGAAACTATGCGACAAGTTAAAAAAACGATGCACAATTAATTCGCCCAATAAATGCATTTTATATACTGTACAGTGTACCCAGACAGCCTATGTTTGCTGCCAAGGCAAATGGCATCAATATCACTGCAGGCCAAAGCTTGGCTTGCTGTTTACAGCAGTAGCAGGATGCAATAACACAGAGACAGGGTTGCTCTTTAATGTTTGCTGTAGCCTGGTTCCTCTGTAAATTAAATTAGGAGCACAGAGGAGCCAACAGGGGCACTGAAACACACCCACACTGACAGATAAAGTTAAATATTCTAAGGAATAACACAAACTGGGACATCATTTCAGTCTTACACAATTTTTTTCCCAAAATAACATGATTACACACAGCATGGCCATCCCGTAAAACCATGAGCAAGCAGCCTAGAGGTAGTGAAGCAATTTATATCAGCATGGGTCTGAACAGAGCATCATGCCAAACATTTAACAAACACCAGAAGTGCAAAGCTGCCAGGAACTCTACTTCACATTTAAAAAGTAAAATAGATGCAGAATAGAGGTAAAATAAATATTTATCTTAAAAAGTCTGCAGATGGCACACACTGTAAAAAGTAAAAGTTGGACCAACTATATATTTCAATTACGGTAAATGTAAAGTTTTTCCAATTTAAATGTTCTTACTTAAGTGAAAATTTAAGGTGAAATAAATGTGAAAAAATGACTTCAAATTGCAACGCCTAAAATCTGAAGTATTTTCCAACAAAAATTTTCTAACGTAAGTAAAAATGTAAGATGGAAAAATGTAAAAAAAAAAAAGTTATTTATTAAGTTATTTCCAATTAAAATTTTCTTTGAAAATTTGAGGTGAACATTTTTTTTTTAATTCAATTGGTAACAAATCATTTTTGTAACACTTTACTTGAAGGGGTGTTCATAAGACTTACATGACACCTTCATAATCATGACATGACATGTGTCATGAACATGAAGGATATTTTATGCACGTTCATGACAACTGTCATTAAGTGTCACTTGTTCAATTATGTCATTTTCAATGCAAAGATGACACCGCTCGAGATATCCTTGTCATGACAACTTGACATAAACCAATACATCATAACTTGTCATGACAACTTGACATTACCAAGACAACATAACTGACCAATTTGATACAAATTGAATTTGTTATTAAAATGACATTAAGTGTTAATACTCGTAACATTATATAGTTTTATAGTTATATAGTTTTATAACAGCGTTGTGAATATTTTTCTTGACCTCAACTAAAGTGGTACAAATAAAATGTTTCATTAAAAGGTCATTAAGTTCTAATACTCTGTCAAATAGTTTTATAACAACATCATGAATATTCTTCCGTTCATAATGTTTTTTTAAGTTTCCACCATGTGTTTAGCAAACAATAATAGTTCAATAATAATAATAATAATAATAATAATAAAAATGTATTGTGCACAGTACAATTTGTCCAGTTAAAAGTTGTTCTATCACTGAAATAATTTTAGAGTAAAAAAAACTACATAGTGTTGCTTTAATGACAGTTGTCATAAATTTGCATAAAATCTCCTTTATGTTCATGACATCTCATCTCATAATTATGAAGGTGTCATGGCAGTCTTATGAACACCCCTTCAAGTAAAGTGTAACCAAAAAGGTTTCAACATAAACGTAAATCGTTTTAGGTGTTAAAGGGGTCATAGCGTGAAAATCTGACTTTTTTCATGTTTAAGTGCTATAATTGGGTCCCCAGTGCTTCTATCAACCTAGAAAATGTAAAGATCAACCCAGTAACTTTGTATGGTTAAGCCATTTTCTGCAAGCGTGTGAAAAATTATGTCGTTCAGATTTTGCCTGTTTTGTGAGGTCTTCCTACCTATTTTTAAAGGACACACCCAAAAACGGCACACTTTTGCTCAGGCCTACTAATTAGCAATTTTTACATGCTATAATAAATTAGCTGTGGAGTATTTTGAGCTAAAACTTCAAATACGCACCCTGGGGACCCCAAAGATTTCTTTTACATCTTAAAAAAATCTCATATTATGACCCCTTTAAAGCATTTTTTAAAATATTTTTTACCTTAAATTTTCACTTAAAGGGTTAGTTCATCCCAAAATGACAATTTTATCATAAAAGGTGAGGTCAGCAGCATGCACCGTAGTCTGCTCGTGAACACGCACTGAATGATCAAGGAGGAGAAACAATTGTTCAGTAAAATCATTAGTTTTGTTTTCTTTGCGCACAAAAGTGTTCTCGTCGCTTCATAATACTATTATTGTACTTTTGATGGAATATGGACCTTTTTTGCAATGTCTTTTATTATTTTCTGGGGAAAAATTTGTAAATCAAATAGAAGTCTATGGGACAGTCACAAGCCTCTAGGTTTTCCTCAAAATATCTAAAAATGTGTTCTGAAGACAATTGAAGGACTTGGTGGTTTTGAATCGAATCGAATCACAGGGGTAAGAGATTTATGATACAATTTTCATTTGGGGGTAAACTGTAAGTGAGAAAAAACTTTGACATTACCAAAAAGTACATTTTTGAAGTTGATCCAACTTTTACTTTTTACAGTGCAATACTTACAGTAACTCCCGTAAGGATAATAATCTATATAATCACCTTGAGGTTAATAATAATACTCTTTTTTGAGTGTACTACTTTAAAAGAAGCATTCCTGTGTGATTTCAATGTTATGTCATAAGCAGTTGACTACAGCCGTCATCAAAACTTCCAATGCTCCCCGACTCCCCGCATTCACACCATCCCGGGAATGAGTGGATCACATGATCAGAGGCTTCTCAGTGTCCTTTAACAAGCCCACAGGACAAAGACCGTTTAAAAATAGATCAGACACCCAAGCTGCTCTCATCCATTATAAATGGTAGTAGATATCTAGTCAACCGGCCTCACCTGCTTCACACACACGTGTGGAGCAGCTTAACATGAAATACATAGCATGCACATCCATTATGCTATTATTACCATATAATTTCCACATTCAAGTATAAATACATGCAAAAAAATGAAGCTTCATCTTATAGTATTCCAGTAATCTGAGCTGTTATATTGAGAGTTCTATCTAACGTATGCTGTCCACAAGCAAAGACACCAGCAATCCATCTGGGACGGTAACAGAAACCTTGGGCAGGGCCTTTGATATGTGCTACATCACAGATGACACATATCCATAAATGTCATTAATGAAACTGACATTTGTGTGTGTGTGGGTGTGTTAGCTCTTGAGGGGGTTAGGGATAGCCATTAATTGAAATGTAACACTCACATTGATCCAAACACACATTCGTGGCTCTAATCACTTCCCCACAGAGCTAATAACACCACAACCAGTGTTGTTAACAAAGTGTATACAGGAAAAATAAGAAGAATTCACACAACCTGTCAATGATCAGATGTTGTTGTTAATTAAATGATACCGCAAAACAACAGAAAGTATAATTAAAATGAAAAGTACATGTGAAAGCTCAAGTTCTCAAATGCCTTTGTAGTTTGTTGTCACTAAGCATGTGTGTGTTCGTGTGAGAGTCATCATAATGATGTATCCGTGTGTATGTTAAAGTGTGCCCTTTAATATCCCAATTTAGACCTTTCGGCTGCAGACCCTACTGTGCAGATCTGTTTGATCAAGTGACCTGTGAACATCAGACGAGCCAAATCCTTTTGGATTTCGACTTATGGGCAGATTTTCCATGCATATAACGTTGTTAAAGTAAAGATTATAAAAGAAAGAGACATAAGGATATAAACAATAATATACACTCAACTAAAGGATTATTAGGAACACCTATTCAATTTCTCATTAATGCAATTATCTAATTAACCAATCACACAGCAGTTGCTTCAATGCATTTAGGGGTGTGGTCCTGGTCAAGACAATCTCCTGAACTCCAAACTGAATGTCAGAATGGGAAAGAAAGGTGATTTAAGCAATTTTGAGCGTGGCATGGCTGTTGGTGCCAGACGGGCCGGTCTGAGTATTTCACAATCTGCTCAGTTACTGGGATTTTCACCCACAACTATTTATAGGGTTTACAAAGAATGGTGTGAAAAGGGAGAAACATCCAGTATGCGGCAGTCCTGTGGGCGAAAATGTCTTGTTGATGCTAGAGGTCAGAGGAGAATGGGCAGACTGATTCAAGCTGATAGAAGAGCAACTTTGACTGATATAACGACTCGTTACAACCGAGGTATGCAGTAAAGCATTTGTGAAGCCACAACACGCACAACCTTGAGGCGGATGGGCTACAACAGCAGAAGACCCCACCAGGTACCACTCATCTCTACTACAAATAGAAAAAAGAGGCTACAATTTGCACAAGCTCACCAAAATTGGACTGGAAAAGTGTTTCCTGGTCTCTCGATTTCTGTTGAGATATTCAGATGGTAGAGTCAAAATTTGGCGTTTCTTGGCACACTTTAGGCCCCTTAGTGCCAATTGGGCATCATTTAAATGCCATGACCTACCTGAGCATTGTTTCTAAACATGTCCATCCCTTTATGACCACCATGTACCCATCCTCTATGGCTACTTCCAGCAGGATAATGCACCATGTCACAAAGCTTGAATCATTTCAAATTGGATTCTTGAACATGAGAATGAGTTCACTGTACTAAAATGGCCCCCACAGTCACCAGATCTCAACCCAATAGAGCATTTTTGGGATGTGGTGGAACGGGAGCTTCGTGCCTTGGATGTGCATCCCACAAATCTCCATCAACTGCAACGCTATCCTATCAATATGGGCCAACATTTCTAAAGAATGCTTTCAGCACTTTGAATCTATGCTATGTTAAATTAAGGCAGTTCTGAAGGCGAAAGGGGGGGGGGGGTCAAACACAGTATTAGTATGGTGTTCCTAATAATCTTTTAGGTGAGTGTATTTGGATGTATATTGTTTATTTCCATTCTTTGATTACGAAAGCATGTCATTAAAATTTACAGCACTAATTCACAAAGCCAAACCTAATTGATGTCACAAGGACAAACATCAAATCTAATCCCTGAATCGTGAGTTACCATAGTAATACTAGCTGGAGCGCGAAACACTCTTGTTTGATACAGCGCTCAATAAATCGGGCCTTGTGGGTCAACCCCTGCCAAAATGCTTTCCAGTAGTGGGACATTGCTGCACTGGGCATCCATTTACTGCGGAATCAAATTTTACAGCATTTTAATGTAGTGACTTCCCATTCAGCCAAATAGTACACCAGCTGCAGGATAGGCACAATTGAAACAAATTAAGATTATAACCTAACGCAGCAACTCCCATGGTTGCCTGTATTGCTTGGGATTGAACCTGCCCTTTTAGTAATTTGGTTATTCATAATACTTCAAATACTTCATAACACTTCTTAACATTTTCAATATGTGCAAGTGAAAAAAAGGCAACAACTGAATTATGGTGGAATGAGACAGGTCAAGGATCTTTCGTATTCATTCCAGAAAGGAATTTTCAGTGGCCATAATAAGAGCGTTCTGACAAGTTCCCGGGTGTCCTGTTCCCAAATTCTCCTGTTCAAGCAAGTGTCATTATAACTGTTAACTGCTGTTATATCCATTTTAGCAGTAGACAGCACAGATGGAAATTTTTAAAGATTTTTCCCCCATTTCTACTCTCAGACCAGTGCAATCCATTGGAAAAAGGCATGGCTGAAAAAAGATGATGGACACACAACAGGTGGCATGAACGAATCTAAGTAATATTCAATATTCAAAGTACCAAATGCCCTATTACTGTGTATTATGTAAAGATGTTTAACCTGTCAATGAATCTACAAAAGATATTTCTGCTTTTAGTTTGTTTAAAATTCTTATTTGCATGTTTACAGCCCTGTCCCGCATTGCACTACTTCCATTTTTATTCATTTGGCACACAAAACTGACTTAAATGTGTTTAATGTAGGCCTATACATTTTTATCAGCATGTGTGTTTCTGGGACATTTGCTAACGCAATGCTCCAACAATGAGCTCATAATGCTGATTACAGGCCATAATGCAATTACACTGAACGAAACAGAAAGGCAATAAAAGTGGGCAAACTTTTTGGAAAAAGATGCACTCACTCACCACCAAGACAGAAGTGCGCACGACCTCAGAGACGCTCTGGCGCAACTCCGCCGCGGTGCCGGGTTTACTCAGACCGCGCGTAAACTTGCGCGTCTCGGGCTGAGCAGACGACGCCATCGCACCTTGTTTTTTAAATAACAGTCTATGAATACATTGCTATAGAAGTCCTCCGATAAAGTCCTCGGTTGTGACCTGCTCTTCACAACAAGCCGCGACGACGCAGTGAGACCGCTCATCTGTCATCTTCGACACTTCATCCTTCAGCGTCTGTTCCCGCGTCCCCGTTGCGCCGATACACGTTCCCCGGAGTCCCGAGCGGCTCGTGCCAGATTACACTCAGCCTGCGCGTGCAAGTGGTGACGAGAGTCCCGCGCGAGAAGCGACACCCCTCTCAGTTTAAACAGCAGAAACTCAAGATCTGAGAGATACCAGAGCCATATGAGGTCCATTTAGAACCACACAAGAAGCCCCACGTAAGAAATACTGTAGTATGTTTATTTTAACTAAAACTAGTTAACTGTATTAGAATTTCTAGATGCTAGTGGTTTTGAACCTTACTTACTAAACTTTACTATAGTAAATATATTAAAGTATACTACAGTTTTTACTACAGTTTATCAATTCACCGTGCTTGATAAAACAAAACTCTTACCATATATACGCAATTATTTGTTATTACGCATAGCCATTCAGGTTTAGACAAGAGCTTGTTAAACATCAAAAGATATTGAGGGAAAAAATAATTTAATATTTTAACATTTTTATAGAGGTTATGCATTGACGTCATTTTTCCACGTGACCACCCCGGAACTCGTCCCGTTGAGTGACAAATGTTCAACAAAATGGCTGGTTTTCATAGCGGCTGCTAGGAAAATGCCAGTAAAACTGACTATTATCAGCTTAAATTGAATTTAGTTGGATTTGATAGCAGAGGTGGGCAATACTTAGTTACATTAGTTACATTTTCCAAGCATCTGTGCTTTATTAGGGTGTTTGTCTTGGGATAAAAAGACTGCACTACATTCTAAGCATAGAATCATCGTATTTTTTATATTGCATATTAAAATGTATTTAATACCTAATTACATTAAAATTGTGTAACTTTTATTTGAGTAAAAGTACGTTTATGTACTTAAATATTAAATTTAAAACAAAAACATGTATTTATGAAATGTAATGTAAAATGATGATAATGTGCCTCTATTCCCCCCAGTTTAGATAGCACTGGTTTATTGTGTTATAGTCATCACTGTAAAGGTGTAGGCCTATCTTATAAAAATAAAAAAATATATAATGTAACTGGTTTTAACGATATGTGTATAATAATAATGGTTGTTTATTATTAGAAATGGTTAATTAACAAAGCAACTATAATCTGTGACGTATTTTGATTGTAACAGATCAAATAATGGCTTAATAAAACATGCGACAATGTTCTTACATTGTATAGCGTGTTTAGTGCGACGCCTGGTGGTGAAACGGTCATCTTGCAATTTTTAATGCAAGGTGGACCTTGCAACCAGAACAGTGAAGTACTTCATTTATTTTCATTATCACACACTGTAAATAAACTGAGACTGTGCAAATGCAAAGCATAATTTAATTAGAATTTGCAAATAACAATACACTTTTACAGTCTGCACCCTGTTTTACAAATCACAATTTTCAAAATGTCTCAGCAAGGAGTAATAAAATGATTGACCACAACACGATTACAACGATTGTGTTAACAGGAGAACCACACACACATACACAAACAAACACATACATACATACATACATACAAACGCACACATACGCACACACACACACGGTCTCAGGTGAAAATGCCTTGTGCTCTAAAAGACGAATTTAAGACATGCAGCAGCAAGAGGATAATATGGGACACAGTATACATGATTATAATAACAGTGCCCTTTAAATTATGACTGACATGCCAGAGCAGATCAATAAAACAAGAATTTTCCATTTCAGACCACAGCTGTTATATGTGGCCCTGTCTGTGAAATCCAGACTGATGTCTCATAATGTCATTATGAAATTAGGAGCATCAAAGCTCATTTTTCATCAAATGACTGAAACAAGATGCACTTGATGCACATCCCACAGAAATACATACAAACATGCAGCACAAAAACCTTTCACACGTCTACAGACAAGATAAGAGGACAAGGAAACGCAAGCAGCGATAATTGATCTGGTGCACTCATGCGCCATCATTCACACATAAAAAAATAAGTGAATAACAAGCAGGTCCAAAGCATATCATTAGACATCTTAAAGAGATCGTTCACCCAAAAATGAAAATTCTGTCATCATTTTCATTCACTTTCATCACTTTTTTTTGATGAACACGAAGGAATTTTTTTAACCAAACCAATCATGAGCCCCATTCATAGAATACTATTGAAGTGAATAGGGCTCATGAATGGTTTGGTTGCAGACATTCCTCAAAATATCTTCTCTTGTGTATAAAGAAATTCATATAGGTTTGTAACAACACGAGAATGAGTAAATGATGACCGAATTTAAATTTTTGGGCGAACTATCCCTTTAATAGTGTGATCCAGAACCGTTTACGTTCCAGACCAAGTGCAGTGTTGTCTTTTGTCTCTGAGTAAAACTTGTAAATTGTCCAGAAAGTGATAAAGTGTGATCCCTGTGTTTGTTCATATCGGATGTTGCTGTGCAGTCTCTATATACATTTCAAAATATTTGCTTGTAGCAGGTTTGAGTGCTGATGCTGATATTTAGTGCTAGCACAGTTCCCCTCCACAGTGAAATACTGTACGTTGAATTGCTGGGTTTGCAATAGCATTTACAAGTACAATGACTTAATACTGTGTCCACAGAAACACACAGAAACTTCAGATGTTCGTGGGAAGATATTAGTAAAAGGTGAAAACATATTCGGCAGGGATTTTTTGCATTGGCAAAAGAATAAAGCTTTGTACTTAGATTAAACTGTACTTAAAGGTGCAATGTGGGACTTTCAGAAGGATCTCTTGACAGAAATGCAATATAATATCCATAACTATATTATCAGTGGTGTATAAAAGACCTTACAAAATGAACTGTATTGTTTTATTACCTTAGAATGAGCCGTTCCCCTTACATGGAAGTCACCTTCGTGTTTCTACAGTAACCCTAAACGGACAAACTGTTTGGAGCGCGTTTTGTCGCTATGTTGTCTAACTCTGGGTTCACACCAGATGCGAGTTCAACAATTTGCGTGAGTAGATTACATACAAAGTCAATGTAAAGATGCGGTGAGATGCATCCTCGCATGGGGCGATGCGAATGACGCGATATGGGTGGCAAGTTTGCCTCAAACGCGTCTTCACCCAAATTGAAACTATTCAACTCGCACAAAAATTTGCATGACACGAAGTGAAATCCCGCGAGTAATCTAGAGCGAGTAACGCGATGCCACACATTTTGTTTGTATGTAGCATAAGATGACAACATGTTTTTCCAGAGCGGCAATTTTCCAATCTCTCTGATGAAGCCAATAGGGAAATGACTTAAACTGCAATTCATCGACGTGCCACTAGAGGCTGGCACCAAAAAGGAGTCAATTCCCATAGACATCCATGTTAAAATGCCCAAATTCACAGCAGAAAATAATATGTTTACAGCCTGGTACAAAAACTGATTTTTGTCTAAATAGCTATTTTGCCCTTCAGGACAACGACAAGAATTTGTGAACTCATCCGTCGTTTAAATTATATTAATCTTTAAAGTTCTCCATAAAAAGGAGGCGTGCACACCAAAGCTTTTACGTCCGCGGCCGGCGCATGTTTTCAATTGTTTACAATAGAAGCTCAGCTTTTTTAAATAAGCCAGCGAAAAACCGCAGAAAGTTGAAAAATATTCAACTTTGGGTGAAAAGCTCCGCTCGTCAATGTCAGTTCTCACACGGCCGTCCAATCACAGTGGAGGAGGGGCGGGACAAGTATCACAACAGCCAACCGGCTCACAGCTGAAGTATCAGAGCTACCAAAGCGCTCAGCTGAAGAAAGCTGGCACTCAGCTGAAAAACAGCTGGCATTCAGCATCCTCCAGGCGTTTTCAGCTGCGTTTAAAAGTTTTGGTGTGCACAACCCCTAAGGGCGTGGCCATTTGAGTGACAGGTGAACTGCCACTGCCGTCACTACCTTCGAACTAGGTGGGCGTGGTTTCAGCAACCAGCTATCTCAGCTTCACCCACGTCCTGCTTCTTTACCCATTTTCGGTTATCCGTGAGTGACGCGCAGCCAAGATGGCAACGGCAGGCTCCGCAAGCTATTGGTTTTAAAAATGCACAAACCTATGGGTGACGTCACGGACACTACGTCCATATTTTTCAAGTCTATGGTTTTTTCTGTGCCAGCTACCGTAGCTTCTCATTGCATTTCGAAATTGAGGTCGGTTAAGTTTCCAGTCATTTCAGTTATATGCAAAATATTAACATATTAAGATTGTACTTAAGAGGGAATAGTTTCTAGTAGCCAATAATAATTTAGAGCTTGACATCACTAGGGAATTTCCAGGACTTTAAAATTATATTTCCTTTCAATGTTCAATATTTTCTAGGCCTGGAAATCGCAACTACGGTATAATTCCCTGATTTTCCAGGTTTACTGGGAATGCGATGATTAGGTAGGCATTTGCACTCATTTAATATTAGTGACCATTCTCATAAATGGTCTAAAGACTGATCTAAGATCTGATTTATCATTTTCTAGAAGAAAAAAATGCCAACACAAAACAATAAAAATGCACATGACCGTTAAACGATGGCTGCATAGCTCTTTTCACTGTAAAGCCACTAAGACTTTTACTGTGCTTATTATTGAGGACAAATTTAAGACAATCCTTTGCCTTTGAAAATGGTAGAATTTGACTCGACAGGATTTGTAGCCTGCTTCATTGCAAAGTTTAAAAGTCACAATCATTGCGATCTGTGGAAAACTGAGATCCTCGCCGACCGCCTGCATATAGAGCCGAGGCTGATTTAGGTCTGCTGGTACCGGCCTGATTCTGACCTCCGTGGCGACTGTTGTTGTTGACTTCGCCGTCCAGCGTTTCGCTGGTGATAACCCAGCTGGCAGGACGCCACTTCTTTAGAGCATAAGGCGTCTTCACTCGCCTCTTTATTTTATCTCCCGATCCCTCGGTCGCGTCCCCATCCGATTTGCCTCCTATGAAAAAGAAATGACTCATTTTCATTCATGAAACCACAAGATCAAAACTGGAACAATAATATCCAAGGAGCCGTATATATCCTTTCTATACTCACCTAATAAAGGCAGCGTGGTAATGGACAGATCCAGCGAGTTGGGCCTTTCGGGTCTACGCCCCCGGTTCTGTCTAAGCAGAGCCTCTCCTTGTGTCTGGGCTTGGTACTGGGCCTGTGCGGGAGCGATGGGTGGTGCCGGACAGGAATCAGGCGGTGCAACCGGCTCCATGTTAGAAGCAGACTGAGCTTCTCCTGCCGAACCACTATTCTCATTATCCTCTCCTCCTTCCTCTCCGCCCTCAGCATCTCCATCCCCCTCTCCATTGTTGTTATTGCTGTTATTGTTATTTGCGTTGTCAGGACACGACTCTCTTCTAAGAAGAGGCTCCTGCTCATCAGGGCTAGTGGTCAAGAGACCGAAGGTCAAGTCTTCTGTGCTGTTGGCCGCCCCCGCAGACTCAGGTGCTGCTCCGTTCACGTATTTGTTCGCCGTTGCATCATTGCTGGCGACGGGAATTGGCTGGGCCCCGTGGGCTGAGTTTACCGCACTAGCTTTGGCCACGGCCATCTCAACCTTTTTCAGATTGGACTTGCCGAGTTTTCCAAACTTCATCCGCAGCGAAGAAGAAGAGGAGGTGGATGTCTTCCCAGAATGCTTAGCATTGAGCCTCAGGGTGCTTGGTCTCTTAGGGACGTTTTGTTGCTTGGGTAAAATAGTTACAGGGCTGTCAGCATTGCGACCCGAACCCTGTGACCCTGAAGCTTCGGCAGCCGTGGTCATCAGGGGGTAGAACGGGCTGCGCATGGTCACCGTTTCCGGAGAGCAGAACTGTTTCTGTGAATGTTCCATCAAGCTCTCATCAGAGCTTTCCCGCATGTTCTTCTGGACTTCGCTTGGGTCCAGCTTTGGTGTCTCCAGGTCTTCCTGGGTCAGGTGAACACAGAGAAGGCGGATATTGCCCCCTGGTGGAGGCTGATTAGCAGTGTAGGACTCGGAAACAGAGGCTGGGGAGGAGCTCTCTGTGCCAGATTGCAAAGAATGGGCCTGCTGCCACTCATAGTTAATGCAGTTTTTCTCTGCAGGATTAGACCGTCCCACTGGGGGTGGGTCAACAGAGGTGTCAAGGTCTTCAGTGGTTGCAGATGAATATTCAACGTCAGGACCCGACCTCGGTGTCTGACGTCCAGTAGAGTCGTTTCTAGAAAACAGAAGATTTGTTGCTTGAAACGTAAAAGATACAAATCCGCAGAGAATCATATGCACATTTTAAAAGATAGCCAATAGAAAGCTGCAATGATGATGCATTTTTGTAGATAAAAAACAAACAAGAAAGCATTTTAGCACTTCTAGTGTTTTTTGAATAGGCTTTTGGGTAAACTCCTTAAATAAGATCTTCGGTTAAAACATAGTCAAGATATTTTCACATTTTATTCTGTTGAAAGTAAACAAACAAAAAAAAAAACACTGCCACTATTGCTCCTAAAGTTAATGACGCCACATCCTACTCCACCAATGCTGAACAAGCACACACTGCAAAAAATGACTTTCTTACTTATTTTTGTCTTGTTTTCAGTGGAAAATCAAACAATTCTTAAATTAAGATGTATTTTTGATCTGATGAACAAAAGTCTGATGAAAACTAAGTCCAGCTTTTAGACAAAAAATATAAAATTGAAGTGAATTTGTGCTCAAAACCAGAAAAATTGCCAATTGAATAAGAACATTTTTCTTGAAGTAAGTGTTTATGAAAAAAGTAAACTTATTTCAAGGTCCATTCTTATTCCATTGGCAGATTTTTTTGCTTGTTTTAAGCACTAATTTACTTAAAAGTTTCATATTTTTGTCTAAAAACTAGACTTATCTTTCTAGGTCATTTTGCTCATCAAGAAAATACATCTAAAAGGTAGGATATCACATTTTGAAAAATGCTAACGGTAGCCGACTAACAATGTAATCACGACCCCACCCATCATCAGACGGTCACATCTCATGTCTCATTCACCAGTAAGAAAACTTTGCAGTACAAAGTGAATAACATTACCAAAATAACCAACATAAACAAATGTTTTACATCAGAA
Source organism: Misgurnus anguillicaudatus (assembly GCF_027580225.2). Lineage (NCBI taxonomy): Eukaryota > Metazoa > Chordata > Actinopteri > Cypriniformes > Cobitidae > Misgurnus > Misgurnus anguillicaudatus. The sequence continues at coordinate 36,340,553 of NC_073344.2, forward strand.
TTAGTTAAAGCACACTTTCGGTTGTGTAGACGTAGTAACTATATAGTTACACTAATCCGTAAACTAACACAAATTTCATAAGCAACACAATGTTTCATCAAAGTAGAATATCTGAATCCATCTCAATACAAACATATTGCGTACCTACCTTACCAAAATAAACAGTGCAACGACCCTTTCAGACCCTTTGCCTCCTGCAGCTCTCCTGCCTTTGCATCTCGTCGTAAAGCAGTAAAGTTACTGATATTAATTTGGTTTTTTGCTCTTTACTGATCCAGGCAGTTTTTGCTGTTGTTGTCTTAAAAGAAGTCTTTTGTTTTGTGGCTCCTGTGCAGAAAAGTTTGCCATTCTCCCTGTTTACAGATGGGAGGTGAGCGCACGTATACGCACCGATGACGTATGCGTCTGCGTGAACAAGCTGCACGGTGGTATTCAAATTACCCTTATGGATAAGGGACAAAAAAGGCAACGTCCGTTCGGACCGAGATCTATGATTGGTTGAAAATGTTTTGGTCCTACGCCTTTCACAGATGACATAAATTTCTACAAATACATTTAAACAACTTTACATAGTGATTGCTATCAGGATGTGAGGAGACTTTTAACCCGCATAACTAAAAATGTTTCTGGATCAAATGAGATACCCTGCCTTTAATTAAGAATTTTTAGATATTGTCACTGAAAACAATACAAAAATACTAAGTAAGAAAGTCATTTTTTGGCAATTTATTAAAGGAACACGCCCACATTTTGGGAATTTAGCTTATTCACTGTATCCCCCAGAGTAGGTAAGTCCGTACATACCTTTTTCATCTCTGTGCGTGCTGTAACTCTGTCCGACACAGCCCCCGCCAGCCTAGCCCAGCACAAAGACTGGAAGTGACTGGCTCAAGTCAGCAAACTGCTCCAAATAAGTGACAAAACAACGCAAACACTTTCCCATTTATGTGTTGCGATTTGCACAGTCACACCTATGATTGATTTGCTCGCAGCACCCAAGAAGCCCCCTAGTGAGGAGCAGAGAGTTCGGTCAGAGTTGTGCAAATCACTCCACCCAAGTAGCAGTGCTTCGCCTTCTGAGAATATAGTTCCCAGTATGTATACTGTTAAAAGATGGCTGTGTCTCATATGACCTTGTTATTTGTACACGATGTGACTATACAAATCACAGCACATAAATAGGAAAATGTTTGCGTTGTTTTGTCGCTTGTTGGGAGCGGTGTGCTGGCTGGAGCCATTCGCTTCCGGTCTTTGTGCTAAGCTAAGCTAAGCTAAGCTAGCGGGGGCTGCTTCAGACAGAGTTACAGCACGCACGGAGATGAGAAAGGTATGTATGGACTTATCTAACTCTGGGGGATAAGGTGAATAAGCTAAATTCCCAAAATGTGGGCGGGTTCCTTTAAATGTTATGACCTCAGTCATGGTCTAGGATTGGGGTGCAACACTTTAATTAAGTTTAACTCGAATTGAATCTTTTATATTCTCCCTCCATCAATATGTGTGTGATATTGTACATGTTTACGTGTCTTTAAATATGTTTAACAAAATTTAAAATATTGTCAAAACTTGTTGGTGATGACGTTAAAGCTGAGCAACCATAGTGTAGATCGCTTTTACCCTAAGGTGCTGTTTATACCTGATATTAAGATGCGTTTTCGGCGATCAGATCACAAGTGGACAAGAAAGACCCATTCACATTTGCATTCTGGTCTTTTAATCTGTCTCTTTCATCCACTTTCGGCCGCTTCTGCCTGGATGACTTTGATGGGCTGATCTGTGGAGACTTTGTGCGAGTCCCTCTGCTTTCAATTATACGCAAGCAGGAGAAATGAGGGGTTCAAATTAACGCAAACTAATATTATGTCAGAGTCTGCTGCTTGTGTTGCAAGTAAATGTGCTGCAAAGTGTTTTGTATGAGTATATGTAAGATAGCTTTCTCTGATATTTCAGAGCAATTGATGAAATAAGCTTGCACAACTTTGAACTAATGAAAGACGCAGAGAGCAGCCACTTTAGTTTTATCAATAAAAGCCTAAAGATAGCACTGTACACTGTGTGCTCACCCTAGAAATCAGAAACGTTGTAAAACATTGTGCTCGTACATCATATTAGATCAATAGGTGGAGAGTAGGCGGTCTTTTCTGGCTGTTCGAACACATTCTACAAAAGCAATCCGGTCAAATGTGTTTTCGACTACCTCTGAATGTGGTTGAAAGTAGACAAGCTCAAAATGCTTTACACCTTGTTTACATCTGCCTTTAGCGTCATCTACTTGTGATCCGATCGACCAAAACGCATTTTAATACCATGTGTAAACTGCCTTTAAGGTCAACATTTAATTTCTAGTAAACACATTTAGACTCCAAAATTCATAAAAGTTGTGTTCCTTTGTAAAAATTATCTTGATGGACAAAATTATTTTGAACCTTTTGTTTATCCTTTTAAGCTTATATTTTTGCAATATTCCTATGCCTATGGAAAATCCCACTGACTTTTTGCCGTGGGAACCAATGAGAAGCTCTCTATAGAGAGTATGCAAGTGACGTCACCTTCGGCGAAAGTAACTGCGGTTATGCCCACTGAGTGGCAAAAGACAGAGCAGCAGAATTGTGTACAGTGTGAAATCAGCGAAAACATGAGGAAACGCGTCTAAATGGGAAAAATCTGTTGTGCGATAGACTGTACTAACAGATTAACAAGAATTCGGAGCTATCGTTTTACAGACTGCCAAGAAACATCGAAAGGAGAAGTAAATAGATCGTTCGTGCCAACGTCCAATGACCACAGGTGGGATGACAAGTTGCTAGGGTCACTATCAAGTGCAACTAAATTTAATTTTTGCTGATAATTTTCAATTACACTGACATTTTCGCGGCCACCGCTAGAACAGCCAGCCATTTTGTTGAATGTTTTGCCACTCAAAGGAGAAATAAATCAGTAGCAGTAGCCATGTGTCAGGTATGTAAAATTTTGGAATAAAAATACTATAAAAATACATGAAATACACATAAATGAATACTCTTATTCTGTGTAATTGCAAAGTTTGGTCAGTGAGCCTTCATTTAAAAATCATCCATTGTGATGAGCATTGTGTTCTACAAAGGTGGGATGGTTTAATAGTGTTAGGCAAGACAAACATATATGTCAGAAAGTTGATGGGTCACTGTTAAGGACAAATAAATTCAATTTAAGCTGATAATAGTCAGTTTTACTGGCGTTTTCGCAGCAGCCGCTATGAAAACCAGCCATTTTGTTGAATGTTTGCCACTCAGGGCGAAAAGTGACGTCAATGCATACCCTTACGTCTACACCTATTTGTGACCATCAGTGATGTTTTTTGTTAAACTGAAGTCTTTTGTGGATAACTTGATGATGGCTGTACAGTGCAGTGTTGAATTGTACATTGTTAAAACTAAGAGATTTCTGCATATTGATTACCTTTAGTTATGCCATGATTAATTGTTATTGATTACCTTTGGTTATGTAGTGCAGTGATGGGGTGCAAAGCAGGGCTGACTGATTTCTCTCGTTCCCAGACAGATAGCAATTCAGCGAGTCTCTGCTCTGCGCACTGAGCCGTAAGTCGGGCTTCAGCGTCCTGATCCCAGCAGTCCTCCATTGTCTCTTTCAGAGAATGGACCGTCATGCACATTAACAAACACAATTGCACATACGCATTACAGGTGGCTTGAACCTATATGTCTATGTCCGGTGCGATTTCTTACCATGCTAGTCTCTTTCCAGGCTTCTGGGAATTTGGGCCGTTCTTTTCCTCTGGACACAAATACCTGCATGTCCTCTAAGGTCGGGTGATTGCCCACTTCTGCCTGAAATGCAAACTGAAACGCCGGCACGGTCTCGCCTGATGTGACGAAAGAAAAGTAAATAAGAACTTACTGCAGGAGTAAAATGGAAAGTGCGTGTTTGCGTGTGCGGTACCTGGGAAGAGGTCGGCGCAACGCATGAAAGTCTCCCAGTACAGCAGACCCAGCGCGTAAACGTCCACCTGTTTTAGCGCAGACTCGCAATCTCGCAGATTCACAGCCCCCTCCAGCACCTCCGGGGCCATGTACCGCACTGTACCCACCTAGAGAGTGTACAACAGATTTGATTAAGACACTGGGATGGATGGGACAGAATTGGACCGGTCTGGGTTGCGTTTGCTAACCTCACTGATGGATCTGCTGTCCTCTTCTCCATGCCCGGGTGGTCTCTCTCCCGTCAGAATCATGGAAAGTCCAAAATCGCTGATCACACATGAAGCATCTGCCTTTACTAGCACATTCCTGCTGTTTAGATCCCGGTGGGATATAGCAGGTTTATACACGCCTAACAATAACAGGAAGGAGGGGGGTATGTGAGGGAAATGGAAAGGGTGGGGTGATAAGAGAGACGTAGGTGAAAAGACTGCCACTAGAGTGCACTATAACCCAGCAGTGTGTCTAGAAACTACAATGTACAGTGCAATAATAAAGCAGCAGGCCATTTAACAGTGATTTTTTACCACAGGTGAGTCGCTAACACATTTGTGTATGAAAAGAGAATCTTTGAAACATTTAATTTTGTCTTCCACACAGGAAAGGAGATCATATTGGTTTGAACCACCATGAGACTATGTGAGTGAGTGAGTGAGTGAGTGATGAGTAAAAAATTATAAATTTAATGTGCGCCTCACCTTCTCTTCTTATCTCTGTGTGCAGGTACGCAAGGCCTCGGGTGACGGAAAGCGCCAAACGACAGCAGCTCAGCCAGTCCACGGTACTCCCATTCAGATACGTGCACAGAGAGCCCTGGGAAACAAAAGAGGGAGTATTCCATTCAGAGCAAAGCATCTGCAAAGTACAGGGAGGAATGTTCAGGAAAAACAGAAGGAAGCTGAAGTGGGAGGGAGGGGGTTAAAGCACAAGGTAAGGATAAATATAGATGCGGCAATCCTTAGTGTTACATAAGAAACAAAAATGCACACTCCAGACATACCACAGTGTTAGCTTGAGGATGCCACCTGTCGCTATGGTAACCTGGTCTGAAGTTAGTCCACAGGAAGTACAGGCAGGCAGCCCACAATTATGAATAATTGAATAATTCTCAGCTCAGTCAATAAACTCTCTCTAAAAGCGTTGGGGTGTGTGTATGTAACAAGAGCTTGAACACATACACAGTAAAATAAGGACACTGTGTTCAACTTAACTGTGATCACAAATGTAAAAAAGCAAAGGTAAAATAAGATGGAAAGGACAATTACAGGAAGGCAGCTAGTTTGTGTGATATCTGAAGATCAAATCACGCTCGTAAGTTGCTGTTCCAACAAGACCAAATCCCTGCTGTCTCTAAATATAACCACAAAATTAATTCTAGCCCTTACACTTTTGGAGCTAACGTGTGATGTAGAGAAGAAAGACTGTGACAGGAGATAAATGTGTGTGGGAATTTGCTTTTGGTTAATTCTTGCCAGCTTAATTTCAGAATAACACACATTGGCTGCGAGGCAGCATTCCAAGGCAGGAAGGCATCAAGGCACATCCGAATCCAATGTTTGCTTTACTTCCTGACTCCTGAAATACCTTGATCATCTTGTCCCACGAATCTATCCGTGTGTATGTGTGTGTGTGGGAAATGTGATAGGTTGAGTTCGAAAAATAAAATGGCAGCCCAAAAACCCCAAAATTTAGTGTAAATAAGGTTATATTTTCACTTTTCTCTCAGCCGTCCAATCACACTGGAGGAGGGGCGGGCATATACCACAACAATCTACCAGGCGCATTGTATAACTCCAAAACCGAAGTATCAGCAATCAAAGCACTTAGCTGAAAAAATGCTGGCAAGCGCCAACAGTTTGCATCTGCCTGGCGTTTCAGCCACATTTAAAAGCTTTGGGGTACACGCCCCCTTAAAGTACTCACGTGAGGGTAAAACTCGAGCAGGAGGAGAAACTCTGTCCTGCCTTCTGTGCCAATGCGTTCTTCGCTCTCTATGAAGTGTGCGATGTTCTCGTGCTTTAGGAGGCGATAAATCATCCGCTCGTTGGTGAACTGATGGCGGTTAGCTGCGATGAAAACTTTCACTGCGACAGATCGTTCATCCAGCGATCCGCGATACACTGCACCGTATCGGCCTCGGCCAATCAGCTGTCAGGATAGGAAAGCGAGTTGCGTCAGAAAAGTAATACGTTTACACATGCAATTAATTAAATATGTTTTTTACTTAATGTTTTTACTTAATTTTACTTAATGTTTTTACTTTTACTTGTGTGCTGCAATACAAAAGTTCTTTTTTTGTTGTTGTTAAAAATAATGAAAACAAATAAACAAACAAACAAAAATGTGCTGTTTTTGTTCTGACTTTGCAGGAAATGTCAAGTTTCACTTTAAAGGGATAGTTCAGCCAAAAATGAAAATTCTGTCACCATTTACTCAATCATGTTGTTACAAACCTGTATCCATTTTTTTCTGATGAACACGAAGGAAGATATTTTGATGAATGTTTGTAACCAAACTGATCCGTCCCATTGACTTCCACAGTAGAAAAAAAAGAGTACCATGAAAGTCAATGTGGCTTTTTATTGGGCTTTGCCAATCTGTTTTCTTTTTGGGGTGAACTATCCCTTTAACCCACGTAAAAAAATAAATCTGCAAGTAACTTGCAATTTTAGGTTTTAAACAGAGATGGCGATAGAGAGGCAAAAGTTACGAATTGCAGCTTTAAAGGCGGAGTCCACGATGTTTGAAAGCCAATGTTGATATTTGAAATCACCCAAACAAACACGCCCCTACCCCAATAGAATCTGGACCTTCTGTTGATAGACCCGCCCTACACATACGCAACCCGGCAAGGATGTCGGTTAGTAGACACGCTCCTTACTGCTGATTGGCTATAAGTGTGTTTTGGTAGTCGGACCGTCTCCTTTTCCAAAGCGTTTTTCAAACATCGTGGACTCCGCCTTTAATACTTCATATTTGCATTTTATTGTTTGCATTTTGATGCAGTTTAGGGAATGTGTTTTTTACGAGTCAGACAAATAAAGATTTAAAGGATAAGTCAATTTTCTTCAAAAAAAAAGCAAAAATAACAAATCCAGATAATTTACTCACCACCACATCATCCAAAATGTTGATGTCTTTCTTTGTTCAGTCGAGAAGAAATTATGTTTTTTTGAAGGAAAACATTCCAGGATTTTTCTCATTTTAATGGACTTTAATGGACCCCAACACGTAACAGTTTTAATGCAGTTTAAAATTGCAAATTCAACAGAGTTTCAAAGGACTCTAAACGATCCCAAACAAGGCATAAGGGTCTTATCTAGCGAAACGATTGTCATGTTTGACGAGAAAAATAAAAAATATGCACTTTTAAACCACAACTTTTCGTATATCTCCGGTCATGTGACGCACCAGCGAGACCTCACGTAATACGTCATCACGTCAAGAGGTCACGGAGGACGTATGCGAAACTACGCCCCAGTGTTTAGTGTTTACAAGTGTGGAGAAAGAGGACCGTTCCGACGTTGTTGTATGTGGAATGATACTAATTAAATGTCTTTGTGTCAGTTTATTGTTTAAAATGGTCCGCAAATGTGCGTTTTATATATGTAACACGTGACCTTTCCATGGCATTACGCAATTACGTAAAATGACAATCGTTTTGCTAGATAAGACCCTTATGCCTCTTTGGGATCGTTTAGAGTCCTTTGAAACTCCGTTAAAACTGCAATTTTAAACTACATTAAAACTGTTACATGTTGGTGTCGTTTAAAGTCCATTAAAATGAGAAAAATCCTGGAATGTTTTCTCAAAAAACATAATTTCTTCTCGACTGAACAAAGAAAAACATCAACATTTTGGGTGACGCGGTGGTGAGTAAATTATCTTGAATTTTTTAAGAAAATGGACTAATGCTTTTAATTAATCTAACTCTGTCTAGTGTTATTATATACTATGTATATATGTTTCTTCTTCCTTTTAAAGATGACTATTTGTGTTACAACACTAATTGCAAAAACATCTGTGCTTTAATTAGGGTCATATGTACCTCCAGCATTTTGAGGTTGTCCAGATTAAGAGAAGGGGGGGAAACCACAGACTCCAGCACATCCAAAGTGTGCAGCGTGTGTTTAGCGCGCCCTGTATACACACACACAGATGCACAAATCCACACATGCATGACACAATATCATTGATGTATGTAAAGTAGGTAACATAACATTGCTATCGCAACTCACTTCTTAAGATCCGGTAGGAGAAGAAAAGCAGAACAATAAGGATGGCGATCGTGAAGACGATTGCTAAGGGGACAACTACGGCTTCTTCTCCATAAAGCCGACGAGAATCTTAAAGGGTTCGGAGACAAACATCGCATTAATAAAGCAGAAAATCAACTGTGTGCAAATATTCATCACAACAATGTTCAGTAGTATATCAGTTTCGAGAGAGAATTAAGTAGGCATGACCACAAGCATGTATACGTGTTATTTTTAGGGATGCACTAATACAAAATTTCTGTGCCAGTACTGATATTCGATTAGTTAAAATGACATCTACCGACATTGGTAGATACCGATAGTTTTGCTAGAGATGCACAGATATATCTGGCAATAATCGGTATCGGTCTATGAAAGCCATTTTGCTTACTATAGACATGGTCTGTAAAGAAACATCACTCGTTTAAATTCAATATTAATTGTCATTATGTGGATGAATAACAGTTAGAAAATTTGAATCTTCAGAATTGAGTTAATGCAAGTTAATATAACCACAAAACTATCGGCAGATATCACTAGGTAATCGGCTATCGGTATCAGAGGACATAATATGGCCCAGTATGGTAGGCAATGTCGGTCATGGAGTGCCGATGTCCCAAAATTTTAGCTCCAACCCTGATAAAACCTTGCCTACCTGTAGTTTTTAAATGACTCTTAAAACATTAGTCAGCTAAACTCTGCAGGACATCGGCACTCCAGGATCTCTGCTATAATGTATACATATACATATATATTATACATATACATATACATACACATATATGGGTGATTCTCACGAAACCATTGAAACACCACGGCACTAATGATTTTAGCTTTAAAATGTGTAATATAGTAACATTAAAAAGCATCAGAATTAACACAATACTGTGTTCTACCTTGCACAATGTGTGATTTCAACATAAGAATTTATAATTGTAAATTTTATCTCATTTTCTGCTGAAATTTTCATTACCGCAATGTGTCCGGCTGTGTTTGAACATGCGTTATGTGTAATTTAATCAAATTAACACAAAAATATTAAGAAAAAAAATAAATGGATGTTTTGCTAGACTACTTTAGATGACAGAAAAAACGTTTACTGAATATTCATGTATAATAATAATGAAGAAAAATTAGGAAAATGATGTGTCCATGCCTGATGTTCTCATCCTCGGCAACACTTTTTGAGAAAAGTTTAAGCACACATACAGAATTTTAATAAAGATTGATTTTGAGTGACCAAGCACATGGACCAGTTACTTCAAGATGGCTACCAAGTAAGATCATTTTTTTACAGTTAATTTGAAATATTGTCTTGTCAGAATGCTTACACGACATTTTGATTATCATTTCCGCAACAGATGCTTATTAAATGTTAATTTAATTAATAGAAGCATAATACTTTGATTTTAAATGCATGTGCAGAATCTCCAAATTATGTTCTTTCAGGTTTGTCATGTCATTTTGAAAATATGTCAGTGTTGATGTTTTCTGACTGTTGCGGTAATGAGATTTTTTAGGACTAATTTTTTTAATTATGTTACAAAAAGTGTTAAATGATAAGTAAAAGTTTTTAAATTAATGTTCCCATTTACTCCAGACTTTGTTTTTCAATGTCTGGTGGGAAAAAAAGTAAATTTAAGCAATTTTTACATTTTCATGCTTGACATTTTTAAAACCAAGTTTTTGTGAGAATCACCCATACATATACATATATATATCGTAAAACACACTTACAGAGTGGTTGTTTGGTGGCGGTGGAGGAAGGTGGTGGAAAGGCTTCAGTGAAGTTGGTGTTGCACATGTCCTTGTTGCAACAGCAGAAGCGAGTGCTTCCATTTTGGAAATGTAATGGAGAATTGGTCACCACGCAGCGGTCGGTGCACTCCTGGCTATTACCGTTTTTCCAGCAACCTGTATTAAATGGAGGACACAGAGGTGAGATGAGAGAGAGACGATAAAGTTTTATGCTTGTACGTGTGGTTGGAGAACATCAGTATACCCTGTTTTTCTATTCGAATCTCATTATCTATTTCCTTCCAGAATCCAAAGCAGTATTCTCCGTGAATGCAGCGAATCGTAGAGTTCTCAGGAAAGACACGCCCCTCTCCACCATCTTTCATGTAAGCGCACTCCCTCTGCTCGCTCTGGGCAGCTACAGAAAGAGAGACAGGGATTTAAAAGAGGATGAGATAGATAAGAGAAACAGGGACATGAAACCATTTCAACTCAATGCACTTTAGCAATGACTAGATTCACATCCTCTCCTACATAAGGATCCTGTGTGCTTCTATTATTTGCTGTTGTCGATTCTGTTGTCTACCTGGGTTTGTCTTAAAACAGGTGTTTGGCACTATCTGGCACTATGGCTGAGGAGGAAATACAAGACAGTTATGCCTGACTGGTGCCGTTCTATGGCCATCGGTTGTTTTGAGAATAGCTCATCCAGCATTGTGAGAAAAAGACATCTCCAAACATCTCACTTACGGCTTGCGTAGGCAATGTTTTTAGTGTGATAACTGTTTTAATTATTGTTTGAAGAGAGGAATGCAGATAACGTCTATCTCAGAAGGGAGCTCAACTCGGAAGATTACATCCAAGGTCAATTCTTCAAGTCTTCTGCTATATCTTTGTGACTCCTACTTTCGTCTCTGCTCATGGTCTTTTCGTGTAGGATGATGTGAACATTCTCTGATAGCAAAATAACTGATTCAAAAGACACACACACTTCATTGCTTACCCACATTTTTTTATGTTCATACTCCCCATTGGTCAAAAGTTTAGGGTTGTTTGACTGAAATGTTTCTTGAATGAATATTTGAAGCTATTCATTTATACTTTTCAAGTTTGTGTGTTTAAATGTAACCAATCACCATTCACCATTAATTATTAAGTACTAGTGCTGTCACAATGATTAAATAATCGTCTCATCGCGATTGTTTGACCTCATCGCGATGATTTCAGATCACCGCAATGATTGCACATCTCTCTAAAAACCACAAGGGGGAGCTGCAGTGCTTGTATAAACGAGACTGTATCAGATTACTTTTAAATATGTGTTATGTGTATTGATATTTACTGCCAGGTAACCCTTGCAAAAGATTTAATTTAAATTAGGACTGTGCAAAAATATCGATACAGCTAACTATCGTGATAGTTAGCTGTATCGATAGCGTGTCGATATTTCGATCTCTACTATCGATATTTAAAAATCCATCAAATCCCTCTGTGTGCGTCAAACGACCTCCTATGCCGCTGCTGTAGTTGTCACTGTCCAGTTGTCTGCCATATACGGCCATTCGGCCAATGTCTCAGAAGTTAGAGGGAGTGAGAAAATGGCAGAAAATTTAAAAACACCAGCAGCTTTCAAAGAGCTGCAGGTGTTCAGCCCTTTTTTTTATTTTTGATAAAAAAAGAAAAAGTATTGCAATGAATACAATACCATACAATACCATACAACCAAAAAAAATTATGAGAATTAAATGTCGAAGCAACTAAACAGGCAATTAATTGCCATAATCACCACAAATTATTAGGCAATTAACCGTCAGCCAAATTTCATAATTGTGACAGCCCTATTAAGTACCATGTTCCTCACACCAAATATTTCTAAAATGACTGATCCTTGTAAATGTTGCTATCGGGACCCAAAAGCCAATATATTTCAGTAACGCTAAAAGCTAGATTTTTGTAAACTGTTTCTGCTCCACGCTCAAAGCATTGCATAACCACTCCAGCTCCACTCCAGGTTTACCCGTGCTTCCTCTTTGCCCTCTCCCCGCTCCCTCCTCACGTCGTGTTAGCTCAATTGGAAAAAAATTACCTAATTAACACTGCATTATAAAATATTTTTGTATATATATATATATACTAGGAGAAAAAAAATTCTCCTCGCTCCAGGAAAAATACAACTGCTCCGCTGAGTCCGCTCCCATACTTCGTTTCTTACACTGGACACATCAATGTAATGAGCAGTCAGCCAATAGGAAGCTCAGTCAAAGTATTTGTGTGTGCAGAAGATGCACTCAGTGTAAAATGTATACGCAATACTAGAAGAAAAAAATTCTCCTCGCTCCAGGAAAAATACAACTGCTCCACTGAGTCCGCTCCCATCCGCTCACATACTTCGTTTCTGACACTGGACACATCAATGTAATGAGCAGTCAGCCAATAGGAAGCTCAGTCAAAGACTGACTTATCGAGATAATAAAAGTAGTCTATTCATCCCTCTTAGTATTCAATAGACAATCACCTTGGGGAGGAAAACAGTGTATGGGTGTGTGTGTTGTTCTTGAAGATGATTGTCTTTGACAGTGTGAGTTGAGAAAAAAATGACTTGTGCAGCATATAACAATTATTACATCTTAAAAAATGTTAATCAGATGGGAAGAAAAACTACAAAATAATATTAAATGAAATCTCTGTAAACAGCAATCAAAATTCAATTCAGTGATGTGGATAATTTATGACTCTCCACTACTGCAAAGCACAGCAATGTGCCCACGACCTAAATAGTGATTCACGCCTAAAGCTTCCGGCCAAAAACCCTCCCTTGCTATTATCTGTCTAACCATCCATGCTCCATCCAGTTGGTCTACTAAACTGTTTGAGTGCAACAAAAATATTGACGAAACCAGAAATATTTCTCTATGTGTTTGTATGAAAGAGATGAAGAGTGTGTATGAGACAGAGACAAATCCCAGAATAGGATCACGGCAAATGCTTATTACATTTAAAAGAATGAACCCAGATATGAACATTTCCACATAGGACAATATTTGTAATCAAGCAGAAGGCAGGAGCACTATTGACTTCCATAGTAGGAAAAATACTTTGGAAATCAATGGGGCTCCAAAACTGTTTGGTCACAAACATTACTCAAAAACATCTTCATTTTTGTTCAACAGAATAGAGGTTTGTAACAACTTGAGGGTGAGTAAATGATGACAGAATTTTCATTTTTTGATCAACTGCCCTTTTAAAGGTGCAGTGTGTCAAATTTAGGGGGGTCTATTGACAGAAATGCAATATAATATACTGCCCTACAAAGCGAAAGCGCAGTAACTACGCATTTGGTCAAAATTGAGTTAAGGGTTAAAATGGGCTTTGTGAGATCTGTTGTGTCTTGTGACAAAGTCTCCTGGTTAAATTTTGTCCCATTTCAGAGAAATGTGTGTGCCAAAATTGCAGTAACATGTTTGACTGGCTGGTGTAAAAAACTTTAAAGCCCTTTTTCTCAGTTTCAGTGTTTGCGTAGATACTGCACTTAGCCTTTGGAGGGCAGTATACATAACTATCTTTTCAGTGGTGCATAAAGACCTTACATAATAAACAGATAAAAAACAGTTTTTATTACCTTGGAATATGTCACCATCATGTTTCTGCGGTAGCCACTAGCCCTAAACAGACAAACTGCTCTATAGAGCACGTTTTGTTACTACATTGTCTCAGACGATGATGACGTGTTTGTTCTGTGGCGGCTACCATAGCTTTACTATGCGATTCGAAAAGGACGGGTGACCTTTGGACTGAGCCACTGGTTGCAATTCAAAGTCTCACCACTAGATGCCGCTAAAAACTACCTGACTGCACCTTTAAACATAAACTCCCAGGCCCGTATTCATGAAACATTCCAGCGCAAAAAGAGTCGCTTCCAGTGACAAAATTCTAAGAAAATTCTTATGCGGCTTTCACATAGGACACGGTGTGCTCTCGCCGCTGGGTTCAGCGCAGCCAAGCGATTTGTGCTCTGATGGCCAGACCAAAGTAGGCAGGGTTTTCAATAAATTACTACAGTATTTATATTTGGATTAAATAGCAGATGAGGAATACAGAGACTGATGTTGCCCATCTCCATTTCACGTAACTTTAAGCTGCCTACCTACAACAAGCTACTTAACTTAAAACACACCTGACTACCAACTTGAATTGCTACGTGTTTCCATGATACGGCTTTCCTTCTGATGTCTTTGTAGGATCGTAAACTTGTTTATAAAGCTCCGGGAATTCTGTAACAAACAGTATATAAGCTTTTCGTCCATTTTGATTTGCTTGTTTGGATGCCCCGTTTCTATTGGCCGCACGGGTAATCGTCACAAAGCTTGCACTTTGCTAGACACAACAAAAAACCGCTTCGCGTGGCGCAAGCCATTGAAATGAATGGGTTTCATAGCGCAGCGTAGGGTTGCTGCAGTGACGTAATTTTCCCACCGGTTAATCAGCGCGTCACAAACCCGGTGATACCGGTGTCACCGTGTGGGAGGGGCTTATAAATGCGCATGCAGACATGCACATTTTACTTTCACTTTTGAATTACGCAACTGTTTAAATGCAGTGCTTGCGTACGGTGCGTTAAATTGCAAATGAATTTGCATGCAATGCGAGTGCAACAGCTGGTTTACTTAAAATGTGCGCAGGTAATTCTCAAAGAACCAGCCAGTCCCAAGCAGAGCAACCGGCTACTTCTCCATAAAGCGCTGCTTGAATGATGGGTTTATTATTTTTCTTGATGAAAAACACAACAACAAAACGATCTGGCTTATATTAAACATCATATATGTATCTTATAACAAAAACGAGTAAGCACGCGGCTTCTGCCTTCGTCTGGTCAGTCAGCTCGCCTCACAAACTCTGACAGGAATAAATGAAATCTGACACCTGCTGCTCTGTGACGTGACGCGCGTTCAGCTTCGCTGAATTCAGGCACCAGACACATTCAGTTTGCTCTCTCTAACGAAACTACATGATTAAATTACACGAAAATATCAAAACGACGGTGAAAGACGGTGTCGCGGTGGGCAAGTGATCTAACCGGTGAGAGGCTGAAGCACCGGTTATCACCGGTTCACCGACTATCGCGGCAAGCCCAGCGCAGCGCACACTGCATCCTACGTGAAAGCACCATTAGGAATGTGGTCGTTTTCCCTTAAATTTAAAGAAAAGATCCTAGTAAAGAAAGAAGTAATTCAGAGAGCATCTTAACCCTTAAAAGAGTTCTTAAGGTCCCAATAATGTGCTTAAAGTCAAATTCATTTTGCACATTGCGAAGTTCGTCTGTTATACGACAACGGTTTCACACCGCACGAAGCAGCAGTGCTGCGATCATTTCAGCCTTGGTTCTATTTTTGCTGCGCTGCTCATGCTAAGTGACAGTGCTTTGTTTATGGTTTAAAAATGCTTGTGGACTAATGCGAAAAAAGTGTCATTTTACCCTTAAATCATGAATGTGATGCCAAGTGTGCTTTAAACAGTATGACTTTGCTGTTAAAACAACATTCCTTTTTATGGTCATTCATGTTTATTTGATGCTATAAATTAACTAGAAGGAAGAGATGCTTTGAAAGGTGAGACTTTAATATCGGAATTACTTTCTGCTTTCTAACTTACGTAGGGGAAACGCGCACATTTCTAAGAATTTCCTTCGAATTTTGACACTAGGAGCAACTCTTTGCGCTAAAATGTTTCATGAATACGGGCCAATGTTTCTTTACAAAAGTGATTTTTTACTGCTAAATCAGAAAACAACAAAATAAAAGTATTATAAAAAAGTTCAAACTACATGTGTGCTATTTTTCAAGAGGAAATAAGTAAACCATAAAAAATTTCAACCTGTTTCTCACACAGCTTTTGAAGGGCTCTAATGTCAATACGGAATATAGCACATACAGAGTTGAACAGACTTCTTTTATGGTATTTTTATGTTGGGTTTTTTGCACTTAAAAATCACCATCCTCATCCTTTTATGTAAAACAAAAAATGATATTATTTCTTTAAACTTTCCACTTTCATTAAAGAAGGAAACAGTGTGGGGTTTAATAGATGTCATTGTGGTTAAATGATGAAAAAAATTATATTATTTTAAACAGGTGAATAAAAACAGCATTTTTCTGGACTCGAACCATTAGTTATCAACACTATCCGATGCTACAGGATGGAACCCACAGAAGTTTGCTGAAAAAATGCAAGCGAAGAACAATAAACAGAACTTGAGAATCACAAATGCTCTTGCAAGAACAACTAATTTATAGCAACAACAGCACAATATCAACAAATCTGTGGCTGGTTTAGATGAAGTATCCCTGTGAGCAGATATTTGGCTCTGGTTCCAACCTGGATGGTCAAATTGCAGAGTTCATTGTGAAGGAGGCCGGACTATGAGCCACATTGTGTCCGTTTACATTTCTAACCACACAATGAAATTAAGTATCGTGCTTGTCTTCACAGCTAATCGGTGTTTAGCCTGTGAACAGGGTCGGGTCTTATCTTATCTGTGTGATGCTCAGTAGCTTCACTGCAGCTCTGGGGCAGGTGCCAAAAAGAGCAAAAACACACATACAAATATATAACGGACATAAAAACACACACATGCACACATGTTCATACACACAAAGATTGCAGTCAGAATAAACCCTGTTTGATGACATACACCCACCAATGTTCTATAGTTTCCTACACACAAACACACACATACTGTACACACATACACACAGGAAATAGAGTTCCTGATGGATGTTGGAGGCATTGATGAATACACACATGCGCGCGCGCACACACACACACACACACACACACACACAAAGTACTGTAAATGACACTACACTTTGAAAGGATGTGAAGTATTGGTGAAACTAAGATGTGTAACATCAATATTACATAAATTACATGACATTATAGTTTTCCCTTTAATTCTTACTTTTACCATTCTGATATTGTAACTTGACTAACTTACCTGTCACAGGACCGAGAAAAACCATTATGGCAAACAGTCCAATGTCGAGAATTCTCATTCGGCCTTTAACTGCCATGTTAACTTGCTATCTCCTCTTCAAAGGCAATATTTTGTGGTTTATTCTCAGTTATTTGCGACTAGGGTGCAGTCAGGAAGAAATCCAGCATCACATTTCTTTCAAAAAAGCAAAAAAAAATGTCAACCAAAATGACAAGCAGTGTATAAATCACAGTATAACTCAATACTGAAAATCGGGGATTATATATTAATTTCTTTTTTTACCGGAAAGCATCAAATGTAACCAACTGACAGACTCATTTGATTACTTAAAAGTCTGCGTATGCTGTACTATTCACAACAAAGCCTACATCAAACTTTTCGTGTCCTTTGTTCCTCAGGATGCACTTTGAAGATGAAAAAAAAAATCTCGTAGTTACATGGGACATCACGCGAGCGCGCGTCTGCTTGAAGATAACCCACAGTGAAAAGGGAAACATCCGTTTCGTGATTCCGGAGAATTAAGATGTCCATTTGTCGTCATGTTCCTCTCGTTCGTTATCTCTTTATCTTCGTTTCAGGAATTCCATCTATTTCCATCATGTATCGCCTCGAGAAACTGAACGTTTGCGTGGCGTTTATCGATCGTGCTCCAAACAACGGGAGCGGACAGCAGAAGATCGTCAGGAAGGTTCAGTAAACCAGACAGCGACTGGAAACGCCTCGTCTTCAGATTCTCTCCGCGATGCAATTGTTCAATGTGGGGGCAGATTTATGAGAGAAAGGAGACGACGCGCCCTCATGTGGCAGACTGATAGAATGACAAGGATGATAAATACAGACTGCCCACGTTATCATGTAATGTGTATGGAAACACTTTTTCATTACAAAATTTTATGGAAATTGAAGGGGAAAAAAAGAATTTCAGAAATCTTAGTATTTGTCCAGTATTATGTCCTTCTTTTATATATATATAAAATCAAATATAATATTAGTATATAACATGTATATTATTTATTTATTATTATTATTATTATTATTGTATATACCTCAGCAGGAATGACACAAAGTCCCCAACTAAGTAATTAGTAACTGTATTTTAATTACTTTTCCCTTGACAAAGTAAAGTAAGGGATTACTCTTATTTTTTTAGTAAATTAATTACAGTTACTTCTGATCTAATTGAACTAAATACTGTGTATGGACTGTAGGAAAATTATATATAATACAATAGTGGATGTAACATCAAAATGTATAGTCGAAGGTTAAAATGCATGTTTGAATCCATCTCACTTTAAATACTTTGGTGAGTTAATAAAAATAATGGTACACTCTAGTATAGTTCCAATTCTCACTATTAACTGGTTGGTTATTAGCATTAATATTACTGAAATATTGGCTATTTATTAGTACTTAAAAAATGCCTGATTCAGCAAAAACTTATTCTACATCCTTAAAGGGGTCATAGCATGAAAATTTTAGCATTGCCACTTTGTAGGTTTGAGCAAAAATGTGTCGTTTTGGGTGTGTCTTTTAAAATGCAAATGACCTGATGAAGTGCAAACACTGATCACAATGATGGTGGTTTGATGCAATTCAAACTCAATTGTGCTGTGAATCATTTTTTCTCTCTTTCTTTTTCTCTGCACTAAATGACAGTGCTGTGGTTGGATAGTGTACATTAAGGGGGCGGTATTATTCTAATAAGATGTCCTTATGACATCATAAGGAAAGCCAAATTTCAATGACCTATTTATGCTCACACCTACAAAGTGGCAATGCTAACATTTTCACGCCATGGCCCCTTTAATGCTACCTAATTACTATACCAATACATAAACGTAACAGCTACTTTACTAATTATTAATAATCAGCAATTAGAGTATATTGAGGTTAAAGTAGTTAATAGTGAAAATTGGAAAAGTGTGGTCACCGTAAAAAAGTGTGACCAGAATAATTTATGTACTTTTATATGATTTATTCCAGCCGTTTCAAGCCTATCTTTGTATCATTTACTAAATAGGATTTTAAAAAAGTAATAATTAATAAATAATAAAATACTTTTTGGATAGAGAGTAATTTATACAGTAATCTAATTACATGGTTGAAGATGTAATTAGTAACTAGTAATTAATTAAGCCCTCCCTTCGGAACATATATGCCAAATATGCTTTACTAAATATTGGATTAAAGGTGCAGTGTGCAGTGTTTAGCGCCATCCAGGGCTGGCATCGGGGGGGTGGCATTCGCGGGCCGTGCCCCCCCAAACAGGTTTTGCCCCCCTACACAGTTTTTTATTAATTTAATATATTTCAAGAAAAATTTAAAATAAATTAAACATTGAATGTTTCATGACTTTTAATGTAATCAAATGAGGAAAATATAGTTTAATTAAAATAGACCAGTTTCTCTGATTGGTTGTATTGCAGCGTCTCATGCGTCTTTACGTCTTTTTATTTGTGACTTGATACTAGCAACGTGTTTTTTCACTGCATTTTATGGATCGTGTAAAATATGGATATTAGAACATTTAGAACGAACCAGCACCACCTGCTTCATCTGACTTCATGCAAACACCGATTGGCTCAAACTCGGAGATTAGAGGCCGAGGTGGAATTTTCAAATCTACAGGACACTGTTTTAAGGAAGTTTAATGTTTGTACATGCCGGCTTCAGCTTTCCAAAGGTAAGTTAGCGTTGTTTTAATTTACGTAAGCTTAAATGTGAAGTGTGGCTATGGACCGTTAACAGAAATGCGACGTGATTATGGTAAATTGGCTTTTAGGACGCGGTGTGCGCTGCGCCATGAAGCCCATTCATTTCAATGGCTAGGGCGGTTTGTTGTTGCGTCCAGCTGCGGTCAAAGTTCAAAATAGTTCAACTTTTACACATAGTTTGTGATCTTCTGAACTTTATACAGGAAATGAGCTGACAGTCTGTACTAGTTGTATGAGTGTGTGCTTGCACTGTATTTGTTGTTTTAATGCCTTGTTTTTGCAAGTTATTTTTGCTTATTGAGTGCCCCCCCCCCCCCGTTGGAAGCCACGTGCACCCCTGTTAGTTATGGTCTGGCGGCTGCTCTGGCACCATCTAGTGGTGAGGTTGAAAATTGCAACCAACGGCTTAGTCAACTGCTCAGCCCTTGCTTTTAAAACACAGAAGCTACGGTAGCTACCACCGCACAAACATGTCATCGTCGGAGACAACTTAGTAAAAAAATTGTCCGTTAAGGGCTTCTGTAGAAACATGGCTGCACAAAATGGCGACTTCCATGTAAGGGGACCCTCGTATATGTAGATAAAAAGGTCTCGTTCTAAGGTAATAAACACATAACGGTTCATTATGAAAGGTCTTTATACACCACTGATAATATAGTTTTGTATATTACTTTTGCATTTCTGTCAAGAGATTCTTCTAAAAATTACACACTGCACCTTTAATGTGAACTCGTGAAACTCTTCTAAATGTAAAAACATTTCTTACATTTTTTTTAGTATTCAAGGTTATTTGACCATTTTGTCCAGTTTTCGAGATGTACGCCCCCAACGTGAAATTACACATTAAATGAATTACAAAGTTGTTAAAATGTTTACTAATGTGTGCTGCTGGCATGAGCTGCAGAGCAACCAGAGCAGAGCTCAACATTATTATTCATGGCCCTTCCAAATAGGGCAAAAATAGAAAATTTTATTCAAATTACAAAGGTTGTAAATGGACATGTAAAAACGTCTCTGGAGAATTTTTGCACTTAATAAAGTAGTATAACTTCTATGTAAATATAAAAGAACAATTCTAACATACTATTTCAATGCATTATCTGGCATCTTTAAAGATTTGTGACTTTCTGTTGTGAACTAGCGCCCAACTGTGGCCGTGGATCAGCACATCTGCACACACCGAGAAAAATAACACCACGCGCCTCAGCAACAGTAACGTAGACTGCTGTGCGCGTGCACGTCCACTGAACCACTGAGAGAGCGGCTTGCGCGCGCGCGCATCTTCAACGTCAGCCGTTCATTGAGGAGCCGTTCACCCCCCAACATATGCACCCGCAAAAGCCACATTCAGTTCACGTGCTAGCAGATTTTTAAGGCATTTTAATTCATCGACAGGACTCTAATAAATTCACATTTCAGCTAGCATCACCTTTACGCAGCGTCATCCCAACGACCACCAGGAGCACAGCGACGCCCATAGCAACCCTCATCCTGCGCATCCTCAATCTGCTCTCTGACCCAGCAACACCGGCCGACATCTAACCTGTTATTTTTACACCATTTTTCTAATGTTATTGCTCTAGATCCATCACCCATCAATCTTTTTATTATTTAAAAGGACAATGAATGCGTCGCGTGCAGTCCTTCTCTCATCCGTCAAAGGTGGGTACCCGTTTGAATTAATTAACTAGCGCTTATTATCAATGCATTTTTGTTGTTCTGTTATGAATATTGTTTTTCAAGCAAATAGAGTAAATGTCTGCAACCGTTGTAGATTCATGCAGACGATGCAATCGGTGTAGCTTGGCACAGACTGAGGTTGTTTTCGTTATGCTTCATACGGGTGCGGCGTTGCAGATATCACACCGAGCCCAATGCGACTGTGCAGTCGTTGCATTCATTGCAATTCAATCGAGTACTGGGAATATACATGCTACATTGCATTTTGTGCATTAAAATAAAAACAAAAACTATGATTGACGCGTTTTATTGTTTCAATGTTGCATTGTTTTCCTGATACCGTACACCACGATACCGCGTGCAGTCTTGCACCTTGGATATTTTGGTATATTATCGTTATCATTTTTAATGCAATGAATAAGATTCGGTCTGGTAGCGTGCTTTTTGCATTTAATATTTTGGGTTTTCAATATTGGTTACCATGGCGCACACCACGATCGAAAACAGGCTTAAGGGGGCACTACAGTGGGTAAACAATGGGTAGACTACATTACAAACAGTATACATTTGCTGTAGCCTTTAGCTTTAGCTGA